>NC_071472.1:26951189-29351189 GCF_028500815.1 Rissa tridactyla | reverse complement strand
TGCAGGCTGACTCACAGCTACATTTCATGTGGGTCCCGGTTTACTGTTGCACATCATCCTGCTGTCCACACTTGGAAGCAGAGCAGAAAAACCTGCTCCCTGCCCATGCAGAGGTCTAGTTAGTTTAATCCAGAGCAGATCTCTGGTGTAAACCAACATGCATGCAGTGCAAATAATTTGAAGGGACTTGGATCCCTGCATGAGAGAGGAAACATGCCAAGATAATTAAACTAATTTACCCCATTTTCTTTAGATTCCTCTGCCTAATGTTACAGCTTGGAGAATGCAGTTTCACAGGTAGTCTAACAGGAACAACTCAGTCCAAGACCTGATTACAATATAAACTTTTAAATTCAGGCTAATTTCTCTATGAAACCAGATTTCCTTTCTGAGCAGTGAAAATCTTGCTAGGCTCAGACTGGGACCAAAGAAGCAGTAGCTCTGTAAAAGGATAGCTTACGTGTTCCCAGTTCCACAAGAATAAATATTTTCAATGAACCACATTCAGCTCCAATTTATGATACCAGAAATCCCACCTGTTTACACAGGATAAGTTTTCCCCCATTTTCCTTCTCACCACACTTGCATGTGGCAAAGTCCATACAAGGCTGCCCATGTTGCCAACACAAATTCACCCCCCATGCTGTGTAGCATTCCCATCCCTGCTAAGTATTTCCAGCAGCATGTCAGTCTGACTTGAGCTGCTGAAGTGTTTGCTTTTCATATGTTCTTCTATTTTTTTTCTACATCTTAAGATATAAAAACGAAGTGCTTAAGAGTTCTTAAATAAATATAAACTCCCATGTTATTATAGGCCATTCTCCATTGCAGACAACCCCCGCATTCCCAAGAGAGAAGTAATTTGTTCATGTCACACTGTATGCCTAAGACTGGAGTAAGTTTTGGTACCTTTGGCTTCCATTTCAAAACCATGGATGTAAGGAACAACCCCAAAAACCAAAGTTCAAAATAAAAGCAAGGAGAGATGTACCACACGACACAGTGAACTCTCTTTGGAGAGGAGATGCTGCTTATCCCTCTGACAAATCACTACAAATTTCATCTACTGTGTATCATGAGCTAAAAAATAATGACTGAGACCCAGGAAGGCCATTTGTTTTGAACTGAAAAAAGGTTGGGGGTTTTTTGGGGGATTTTTTTTGCAGTTTATGGGCTGAGAGAAAAGTCTGTTGAAGTCAGACTGAAAATTATTTCCATATGAAAAAAGTCAATTTGAAATTTGTTTCAGTAGCTTCATAGCATCACAGAGGCTAGTGGATGAGGATCAGAGAAATGCCTAAGGAAGCAGAGCCTTCAATTAAGTTATCCAGGGTCCTGTGAAGCTGAAGCTTGAATATTTCCTGTGAGAGAGTCCGTCACTTCTCTGGGCAACCTGTTGCAAAATCTGGCTGTTCCCATGGTGAAGAATATTTCTTATGATATCCACTTTCCTGTGAAGAAACTTGTGCCTGTTGCCTCTTCTCCTGTCACTGTGCATCCTGAACACGCATGACATCCATGAGAAGAATTTTCCCTGTCTTCTCTATAACTACCTTTGAAGTGGTGGGAGGCTACGGTTAGATCCCACTGAGCCTTCTCTTCCCCAGGCTGAACAAACCCAGTTCCTTCAACTTTCATTCATACCTCAAGTCTTTCAAACTCTGACCATCTTGGTGGCCCCCACTGGACCCTCTCCAATTTTTCAGTGTCTCGGGTACAAGAAGTGGACAAAAGTGATGAGTAGAATAATCACATCCCCTGAATTGCTGGGTGCAGAGAGGCAGAAAAGAGACACCACTGTACCCAGTAGGGTCCCTCAAAGGAAGATTTTATCACAACTTCCTCTAAGTTGTTAGGGTTTTGAGGGTTTTGTTTAATTGGGGTTTTATTTTAAACCAAAAATGGACAGACTGACCCTCAGAGAAAACACCAGGTCAAGAAGGAAAGCACAAGGATGCAGACTGGTGGTCAGGAAGTCTCTTTGATCCTGACAGATGCTGCAATGGAACAGGAAGACTGGGACACTGTGCGCTTCCTATGCCACACACTTTTCCTCAAGCCTTTGGTACTGACCACAGGTATAGACGGGACCATGGAGTTTTGCTGTCATTCAGAACAGCAATTCTTGTGTTCACATGCTACCAAGCCTCACACCCTGAGGGCTTTCACAGCTGAAATCATGGCAAAGATGAACCACTGCAGAGTGCAGAGTTTTTTGCTTATTTTCCCCAAAGAGAGTAAACGTTTTGGTGCTGCTTTCTTATAGTGTGATGAGGCGCCTGATAGGCTGGGCTTGAGGAGCAAGATATACTCTCAGAAGGTATCTCAAGGTCGCATCACACGTCAGCGTGAGTTAGTGGTACCAGCACAGCCATGGCCCTGCTATTTCAGGCTCCTCTCCCAGAAACAACACATGCAGCAGCTCCTTTTGCAACAGCTCTCAACTTCTAACGCAGCATTTCTGTACAACTCCATTAGTTATTACTCCTACATGCCTGAAAATTTCAGTAGCGACACAGAAATGAATGCAAAACAGTAGTTAGCACTTTGACACGTTTCAACCTTAAGGAAAAAAAAAAATCACCTCCCTTTTTAAGTGGAATTTTACCTGTGTTCTTATGGTACTGCTGAAGAGCCGGGCTGACGAGGGGGGTCCCCAGGAGGTGAGAGCACCCATGCAGACACTGGCAGGGAAGGGTAAAGCTGAGGGTTTCAGCGTTACTTGGTTACTTTCACTGAAAGGAGCTGGGTTTTACTCAATAGCCACTAAGTACATTCCTCAGATTCTTTTCTTCTGCACTTTGTAAATCGGGGTTGGAAGTCACCGCTGAAAGCACAGGAAGTTAAAAATCACCTTTTTCAGCCTCCTGTCACCTCAGGGTACTTCTGTGATAAACTGACCCAGGCTTAAAGAATGGAGCACCTTTTATAGCCCCATCACAAAACAATTTAGAAAAGAATGAATTACTGCCCCCGCCGTGTCCTCAGCTGGCTCTGCTGAGTCTGTAACCAGTCGTGCCCATTCACAGGAGCACAAGTTGCACCCCTGGCAATAAGAGAGTCCGGCTGTCATAGGGGCCAAGCACTCCTCTGGTGCCCACTGAAAACATGCATTTTAAAAAACAGCATGGTGCATCTTAACCACTGAAATTCAACAAAGGTTTTTCCATTGACTTGAAAGGGAGAAGGATTAAGAAATAAATTTTCAACGCTCACCTCCCTACTTAGAAGAACATTAATTAAAGCTCCCAGGGGAATTTAAAATTGAAATCTGGGCAGCCAGGACACAACTTTGTCCTGCCTTGATTCAGTGCGAAAGCCCAGATGATTAAAGTAATTCACAGTAATTGTGATCCACATAAGAGGCATTTTAAAATATTTACCCTACATAAAATATTTAACCCTACCGTAAATGAAAAATTGTTAAAGTGTTTACTAGCAAATTCTGGAAGAGAAGAAATTCTATTTAGGACCAGTACCATAGTCTGTGGGGCAACAACGCTGGTCACTGCCCGTGATTCAATCCCTGCTCCAAGTGTAACAGGTTGGGTCCAAGTAGCATCTCAGTAACATCCAAAGCCACACAAAAAAGCCACCCTCCACTGCTTGCTGAAAGCCAGCTCCTGTCTGTACAGCTTCAAAATTCGCTCTTGCATTACAGAAGCCCTGAACAGAGGAAGAAGGACCTAAGTGTTAAATGTGAAAAGCCATCTATCAAAGAACAGAGCACCAACCTTCATGTCAGATGAGGGAGACCATGGGGCAGGACTGAGCTGCAGGAGAAGACAATGCTAAATCAGGCCAGGAAGCAGAAGGCAGGATTCCTCCTGTCTCTCAAGTCAAGCACCATCCTCCCAGAACTTTCCAAGCTGAGGCAGCTATTTCACTTTATGGCCTGCAACATATTTTTTTTTTTCCTCTCCATTTTTGCTTCCAACTGCATATTTTTATAGGACTTCTGCCCTTACCTATTTAAATACTGGCTTTTATTATCCCTGTGAATATTTGCTTCTAATTTTCCTGTAGCTACTTAGAAAACTGAACCTAAAAAAGAAAAAATCCAGAAAACTATTTTTACATTCATTTAAAGGTATTATTCAATTCAAAATTAGAGATGGAAGAGTTTGAGGTCTTTTTCCAAGCAAGTTTTTAACCAGAAAGTTACAAGGAATTAAGAGAGGACTGCTAAAGGTCAGCATGCTATAACCAAATTCCAGTCTGGTAAATTACCGCTAGATTATGCTTCCAAGGAAATCTGTATTCAACATCTGTTTTCTTTACACAAGATCATTAGGAACAGACAGGCCAAGTCATAGCTTCATTCTACACTTACCTCAGGTTTTTGAAAGGACAAATCTGTCCCTTCCTAGACGCAGGACTAGATTCAAACCTGGCCTTGTTGGACTTGTTCACTACTGTGATGTTTTCAAGTTGCTTTGGAGTTAGACATTACCCAAAAGTCAGTATTAACGAGGAAAACAGGAAGGCGAGCTGGAGACGAGCCGGCTCTGCTTCTTGTCATTTGCACTCGCTGCTGTTCAGGCTAATTATTTATCAAGTCAAAGCAGATTTCTCTCTGTGACATCGTTGGCAAAAAACTTCCCCCCAAAAATCGGTGGCTGATAGTCAAAGGAGGAATCATTGTGGATCCCAACATCCTGCTACTTCTGAAGAGGTCAGTACTCTAAAAATTAAAAACACCCTGAACAAATGCATATTGCAAACCTCTCCACAATTAAAGTTATGGAAAGCAACTGTTATTCCCTAGCATGTGCTAAAGCAAGTGTTTTCCAAACACCACTGATTTGTTTTTTGAGAGACCAACAAGAAGTATGGAGACATCTGGATATTTCAAGGTCACTATGGTTGTGGATACGAATGCTACAGCAAAACAGCATCCAGCTCTGCAGATGGACAGGCCTCTCTGGACACGACCCAAGACAACTGGACCAGAAGCACTGCATTTTTCTCCCACAACTGCTATCACTTCCACCTTCCTCCCATCCCTCCTCTCCCACCATTTCAGTCCCTTTTCTAACCCTGACACAAATGTGAGGCAAAAAACTAAGAGGAAAACGGGCCTTTCTGGTTACAGTGAAAATTGTGAAAGTGTTCAATATCTATCAAGGTTGTCATTACTCAAATATTTGGTGCCACAGGCAGAGATCAATGTTTTCACAAGCAGGAATCCCAGGACTTACATGAACGTGAGTGCACCTGCAACAGAGTGCTCACAAATTTGGGGCAACACCCAACCCATGGTCTTACTGTACCTCCAGCTGCTTTTCCAGCCCAGTTCCAAGACAGCTGCACCCATCATATGAGCTTGGGCAAAGGGCTGTGGGAACATTGACTCAAATATATTCACTATCTGGTTTTAAAGACTTAAGAAATTACACAATGCAATAAAAATAAAAAAGGAACAGCCAAATAGATTGTCACGACCATCCAAAATGCAGCGCTGCTTTTTTTAAGTTTTCAAAGGATGGTGTTGCTTTTTTCCCTTATTCTTTCCCCACGTGAACATCATGTTGCTACAATGCAGATAATTAAAATTAAAGTTAAGTCTGGGGCTATTAGAGGAAGAAGTTCAGCTTACTGTGGATTTTTTTTTTAATTGCTTGTTTTGCCTTTGAATTATTTCTGACATTGAAAGAAATTTCCATGCCTTAGTTTACCCACATCCAGGATATTTACTTATCCCCACAAACAGCTGTAAATTTTAAATTCAAGAATGTTTTTTGCAATAAATTTTGAGCTGTGCAGTTGAACTACTGATATTTTGAACCACTGATATTTTGAACCAACATCATTGATCCTGCAGTGTTTTAAGGAAAAAAAAAAAATGGTAAAGAAGAATTGAGGTAGCATAGAATAGAGAGGGAACAGGTGGACAGTAAAAAAAATGGTAGTGCTTCATTTGAGAGATGAGAGAGGACACAAAGCAGAACTTGAGAAAGAGCAGGGAGGGGGAGGGAAGAAGAAAGATTTATGAAGCAGTGCTTTAAAGACGAGTGAGATAGTTACCCACAACTGCACATGCCCACCAGGTTGGGGCTTAGTTTATTTTTCAGTGACAGGGATTATCCAAAATTAGTAGAGCAGAGACTGCACTCAGCTACAACTGCCCTATTCCATTAAGTAGCAGCTGCTGAATTAGAGGTTGTTCTACCCAAAGGCAGCTGTGGTTTCCACACTGCACACACCGACTGGATGTAAAGCAGCCTTCCCGAGGGCCTGAAACTTCCTCTTAAATTTGCATTGGCTTGTATGATACCTTGCTTTGTTTCTCCCTACAATGGAAAAGGGAGTTAAACCACTCCCTCCTAAATAAAACTATCATTTTCGATAAGCTAAATTGAAAAAGAGTTATACCATTTCACTACTTCAAGGCAAAAAGACAAGCAAGAAGTGACATTATAAGGCTTTAAAAATCTAAGTGCTACTGTGGCTTTCCTCCTATAGCTGTTTTTTATGTAAACTATGAGGCTGTTTGCAGTACCACATCTCAAAGCATAAAGGCAAAATAAAGACCATTAGCTTTAGATTTTGACTTTAAAGGCGTGGACAAGACAGTGGCACAGCAGTGTACAGAAGCAAGGACTTTGAGAAGCAAACAAGCAGAAGGGCCCAGAGACAGGACCCGCCACACCTCACACTCGCTGGCGGGCCCCTTATTCACATCCTGGGTCGGCAATAGGAGTTACTGACATTACACTGACCGTATAGCTCCTCCTGAAAGGAGTATTGACATTTTTTAGGTGGATTGCTAACAGACAAGTGTTTGCAGTATTACTAACAAGAGCAAAGCTTTGATGAGCAGAAAGCTTGACCCATCCTTTGGTCCCTTTGAGGCAGAGCTGAAGCAGGTTAGGGAGGCAGGATGCAGAAGCACACTGTTAGACCTGCTGTTTGGAGAGAGCGAAGCTTAATGCCACTGAAAGGACCTCACTTCTTTCATGTTACGGCAGAGAAGTTAAAATTCATGACCTCTGAAGAGAAATCCATCTGGAGGCTTGTTATTTTCACACACATGAAACAATTACAAGGAATAGCCCTTTCCTTTATCCCTCAAGGAAGTTTCAAGCTTAGTTAGCAACATCAGTTATTTCTATGGCAACAGACAGAGATATAAACACAGGATTACAACCTTCAACAAAGGATCAAGAAGAGGAAGAAATAGGACTTGGAGACAAATGCCTGGAAGAGCTGCAAAAAATGTAGAAAGTTACTAATTTTCTTAAAACGTCTTGCTCCCAACAGGTCTATGAACGTTATGGTTTTGGTAAAACTTTGATTTCAAAGATGGGAAAAAGACAGGGGACTGTACATTTTTTGCTGCAGGCATAATGGAGTCAAAGAGTTGGGATCGCTGACACTTGGGAGAGGGCATGACAGGGTGCCTTGCCTGGGTTGCTTTACAGCTCACGAAATTAAATTTACACTAGAAAGCATGTATTCTTAGTCTACAAATACTGCTATACACATGGGATTTCAGGCACATGCGTACAAGTAAATTTAAAATTCCCACATGCTTATGTACACTAAATGGACATGAGCAGTTAATTCTAGCATTGTCAAACCAAACCTGATCTCTGAGGAAGAGCACGGACGACAGCTTTTAAAGTCTACTTTGCTGTGAGCCAAGTCACCATTCCCTTTCAGCCATGAACCCATTTGCACCACTCCCAAACGTGATCAAGCCCTACTAACACAACAGCGGCCAATCATTTGCTGCTTGTCCCAGTGTAAATATCTGCATGAAGCACCACACAGCGATGAACTGAGACTATTTTTCCCTTCCCATTTTCACCAGCAGGATCTGATGGGGGAGCCAAGGGAGCAGCTGCCCCAGGGGGTGCCCAGGGGCCCATCTCCATCACAGCCTGGCTGGGGAACACAACCAGGGGCCATTTCAGCAGTACTAACCCCAACCCCAGCAGCAGAATATGCATGCCAGCTGGAGCCAAACACACAGGGCCAGGGCTCGATTGCTACTCAGGCAAATTCGTTTTGAGCTGGTTTGGGTGTGTCTGCACGAGCCCCACAGCAGCCATTTCCCAGGAACATCTGTCTCCTTGGGTCCCAGCCAAAGGAAGAAAGGTTGCTTTGTTGGTTTTTTTTTTTTTTTTTTTTTTTTAAATCACCACCCGCACTTACCCCAGACACATGCTTCTACATGAGACAGAGAAAGTAAGAAAGGGAAAGCCCAGCCTGTGCAGAGACCAGCAGCAGGTCTGAGACATGACCCGATTAGCAAAAGGATCTGAGAAGAGGCAGGTACATGGGAAGCCCCCAGCAAGTGAAACACAAGCCGGGCCATACAGAAATCTTTGAGCCCACAAGGCTAAGCCAGGGCATGCTGAGAGAGTTAGGGTCATTCATCCTGGGCCATGAGCAATGAGGTCAGGAAAACCCTTCATTCGTAGAGGCGGGAGGGAAGAGATGCACAGCCCGCTAAGGAGCGATGCAAAAACATCGGCTGCTGGGCAGAGGTCTGACCAGTCACCGGACAGTTTGTCAGGAAGCCAATAACAATGATAGCAATGAAATATAACGCATAGGATTAGATGCAAAAGGAAAGACCATTAAGCATCTTCTGAAGCTTAAAGTAACTGTTTACTCCCAGAGCAGGGAAGGATCGCAGGGAGCGCATAGTGCAGCCAGGCCTAGAGGCAGGAAGTTCTCCGTGTCCTTCATCACTTTTTGCCAAGATAGATGCTGCGCCTCATTATTCACTGGTAATACCCCAGGCCCTGGAACATCTTTTTGCTTGTAAAAAGCCCGAGTGAAAGTTCTCGTTTCGCTATCCAGGCGCAAAAGTTGCCTTTTGGAGTCAGGTGCAAAAGCCCTGCACAATCTCAGCCGCAAGTCACCTGCTGTGCTGGCAGGGGAGGAAGGCGCAGTGACAGCAAATAGACAGGTAGAGCAGACTGACAGAGCCCAGAGTCGTTACAAAGTTAGCAACGACAATTCCCTTTGTGCCTGGAGTTACTCTCATCACCTGTAAAACTTTAAAAATTAATCTACTGCTTTGCATATAAATAATCCACTCGGAGACTGATTTACTGTATGACTGTCAATGGGTCTACAGTGCTCACTTGCTTCCCCCTATTAAAACAATTCCAGTTGCCAGTAAGGAAGGACATAAGAAAGGATGACTGTTTTCCAGTCCTTTCCCAAAGAAGTGGAAGCTGTCATAATATTTAACCTTTCCTCCACTCTTCCACCGACATGCGCCCTGCCCCACCCCACCCCGCCATTGGTTCCCACACCCCAGATATAAAGGCAGATAAGGACGTCCCTGGCTTGCTGCTTCCTGATGGTGAGTCACAGCTCTGAGTCAGCCTTTGTGTTCTAGGGAACCTGGAAGGCTTTGAAACCCGCTGTTGATTTTGGCAAAACTGCCTCTTCTTGCTTTGAGGGTAAAACAATTTACACGCATCGGTTTTTGGCCTGAAAATAGCTGCCAAGATGAAAACAGCCAGAGAACGACAAAGATTTTCTCGTACTGGACTGCCTGCACAGCAGAAGCAGAACCTCCCAGTCCTGGGACACAGACACACTAAAGTAACTGAGCCACAAAATACCCACTTAAGCCCTGAGGATTCAGGCCAGATGTCTTCACAGCTCCTGACTGTCTCTATTCTATGCACAGGAGGTACCACTATTTATGACTGCAGATACAACCACCTCTAGAGCAACTGGTCACCTTTTCAGTGATGACCAAGAAAAGCATCGTCACCTGCTGGGTCACTGTCTGCTTCCCATACCCAGGCGAGCTGAAGTTAAATAGCATCAATTCCAGTCCTGACACCAATAAGCCAACCTCCTCCTCCTGTTTTCCCTGGTGCATTCCCTCTTGCAAAGCCAGGCTGCTCTCTTTAGGTGCTCAGATATTAAGGAGCTTAGCACGAGGAGATCCAGACTGTAGAAGTGTTTTTTGATAAAGAAGAGTTTGTCCCATCTCAGTTGAGACACGCCAGTAACAAGGGAAAGTCTGGCAAATGCACCTCTCAAGAATCCGTGTATGTCTCTGCCTAGTCCTTCTCTGTCTCCACAGATCAGCACTTTGTATTTATATAGAAAAAAAAAATCCCCTCATTCTTGGCAGAGAAAAGCTCCCATATTTTTATTAACGTGTTTAAACATTACATCAGCTGCTCATCTCAAACATTCATCTGCATCATCCGCTTCTGTGCCTACTTCTGTATCAGTTGTACAAAACCTTTAATTAAATTAATTATGCTTTAATATATATATTTTAATTTCCTTTTGCAATCATATTTCAGACATCTTTTGATCTCTTATTGCAATTCCAAACTACACTCCTTCCCTTCATGTCTGTTTGGTAAACACCTTTGCTTGGGCCAGATTCATTAGCATTTTAATTATTTTCTCACTCCAGGACTTCTCTGCTCTCCCTTCCTCCCACAGTATGGCAAATTAGGCCATTTCTAGATTAAGCCCTAAATTCACTAAAAAGTCTTAAAGCATAAGCATGACGGCATAAAGAAAACAGAAAAAGTTATCTGTAAAAAGTACAATTAGATGCTACACTTCCTTTCAAAGTGTAAGTATTGTTAAAGAAATTATTCCAAGGAAATTGGTTTTAATATGCTTTAATAGGGATTTTGCATGATAAAGCAAAGGAACTTGAAATATGCCAAAGCACATGAAAGGGCAATTAAAATATCAGTTGTAACAGTATTTTTTTCAGTTTGCTTGAATGAGTGTTGAGAAAGGGAAATCCTGATGTGCTAAAACTTAGCAAGGATCTTTAACTTTAATTTTTAACTTGACTTTCAGAGTGGAAAAGAGCTTCAGTCCTCTTCTCCCAACACATCTCTTTCAAATAATTTCTTTTAAAATAAATTACAAAAAACCATAGCACTATAGAGCTCTTTTTACTACTTTTTCAATTCTAAATGTTTTATCTTTAGATTTGTCTACTTTTTTAAATGGCTACACACTTTAAGAAACACAGTCAAATGTTTCAGCTAACCAGAGATGTTCTCCCCACCCCAAGTTTGGCTAAGTTAAAAAAAAAAAGCAACACCAAAGCCAACATTTTGCTCAGCTCTGAACATAAACAACTCCAACAATTTACCATGCATCAGATGCTAAAAATTCAGGTACATGTTTCTCAGTCTGCTTTATTCATAAAACGAGAAAAATGTAGCTTCCCTCTTCTATTCATGTTTAGACCCTGCTGATGTGTGACTGTGGTGTAGTGAGAGCATGCATGTAATCAGCTATGTGGGTCAACTACCAAGTGCTTAGTTGTCTGATCCCTTCCTTATATCATGACATACATAGCACCATCACTAAGCTATACTTTAGAAAAGAAATCCATTAATGATGATCCCATAAAAAAAATCAGCACAGTCTCATTCAATAAGGTAGCACTCACCACTTATTCAAAGTAAAGCATACGTGGGGACATCCAGGCAAAAGTACATTTGGAATACTTTTAGGCTCTATTTTCATTGACAAACCATGGGGAGAAAAAAAATGATAGATGTTTAGCTCTTCTCTAAAAGAGTGGAGACAAAGCCCTTGGTTTTCACGTCAAGTGAAATCAAGGCTATGGGACCGATAAGGGTCAGACCTACTGATGGCATGCTAAAAAGTGATTTTGTTTCTCTTTGGATTTAATAAAGAAAGTCTATATACAACATTCTTCTCATGGAGGGTAGAAGCAATAGCAGTTCACACCCTTAGCTCATTAGAAATGGCTCCATTAGACCCCTTTGCTGACAAATTCACTTAGAATGTAAGTTGCTATTTTAGCTGAATTCACTTCAAAACCAAAACCACTTATATTTGGATTAATCAAAATTAACTTCTGAGGGGAATTATTTAAGCAACATTAAAACACAGGCATGGTACAACTGGTTTTCCCAGGCAGACAAGCTTTTATCTTGCTAACTCAGTTCTTATCCAGGAGGACAGTTTTCCTAGCATGGACCTCTCCCACATGCATTCAAAATGCACCTGCTTCCCTTACTGCCAGCACTGTGGGAGCAACGTGAACATTGCACCACCTTCATATCCTCTCATAAACATTAGCAGGTATCTCAGGCTGGTCTAGCTGAACCCCTCGAGGATAAACAAACAGAGCAGGATCTGCTATTACAGGTCTGGGGCTGCAGTCACTTCCAAAAATTATTGCAAGCAGAAATCCTGTTCTTCTGCAGTCCCTTCCCAACTTAGTTGCCCAAAATACTTCAAGGCATTCTCCATGGAAAACTGATGCAGGACAGCAAACTGCATGTCAGAGAATCCCTCGAGGGCCTCATAGGCATTTGGCTATGGCATCCATTTGGAAAAGAACATTTCCAAATCTAAGCCCATAGCCAGGTTCCAGTGAAAATATTATTTTCTTTCAACAGCTTACAGTTGATTGAAATTTAAAGGAATGCTTGATAGTGTTAAACATCTTGCCAGGAGGTATATATTAGGCTTACTACAGTGAATTCTCTGAAAGTTATGCATGTGAGTTGATTAATATTTTCAGTATAACTTATATCTGAAGACAAAAATCAGAATTGTATTCTACTGAAGAGCCATAAACCAGGGCTTCTTTCAGGCAGGTAACAATACCACAGTTTTGCCACTTCCTAGCAATAATTCCTCTACTTTATATGTTCCCGGGAAATACTCCCACTGGAAATGAAAGAGAGACTAATAAAGGGTGACAGTGAAGGAGAGCAACAGCCTATCTTTGCTGGAACCAGCAATGTCCACCAGCAGGAGGTATGACCTTTACAGTTTGACTGAGGAAGACAGAGTATGGGAACCGTGTGGGCTCTGCATCAAACAGCTTTCAGATTCATTTGGAGGCTATTCATAGCCTGACGTAGGATGTGAAAGAACACAGGAATGACCAGAAGAAATATAGCATTACTTCGCGCAACTAACAAGCTCTTTCCAGTTTGGCCTGCTACATCCAACCCTACTTTCCTAATACTCGACGCAAGTTGCAAAAGTGTGCTCAAGACCCAGCATATCTGGTTTCACACAGGCACCTGTAAATGCAGGGCAGTGATATCGGGTATCTGTCCTACTTCACCAGTTCCACCTAACTCCAAAAGGCTTATTTGGAGCCTAACCTTTCATCATACAAACAGGACAAAAACAGAAACTCAGCAGGATACAGGCACTTCCATTTATGAAAATAACTCACCACAAACTAGTATATGGTCCAACACGTTACCATCATATAAATCAGGATTTAATCTGAAAACAATGACATGCTGTTAATCTAATTGGGCTGTTAAAGCCTAACAACAGTGATTCTATTGTTAGTTTTTGATACAAGGGATGTAAAAAAAAAAAAAGATGACTCAAGAGTAGGGAAAAGAATAAGAATTAGAGAAGGAAAAGTTACAGCGGAAAGCAAAAGCACCAAAACTGGAGGCTGTCCCAAAAGTGAATTTCCCTAACGACAATGAATGCAAGGATGAGTTAGTAAGCAACACCAACAAAAATCAAGGTGACTCTTCTTGTGGGTTTGAGATTCTCACACTTCTGCCTAAGAAAAGATTTCGGTCCTCAGAGCCCCAGGGCCACCTCAGCGGCTGTAGGCATTTGGGACCAAAGCTCTACTGAGCAATTGCACTCAACTACTGAGCATACCCCAAAACTGAAAGTCTTCCCAGAGTTACCCCTTGGGAAACCTACCTCACGCCTGCCCCTCACCAGAGCACTGTACATTTTACCTAACACATATCTAACATGAAGTACTGAAATAGTGCTTGGAAAAGATGAGGAGAGTTCCCTACACTGCAGGCAGAGGAAGTGCTGCTTTTGTAGGAGAGGAAGGCTACCTTATCCCAGAACATCTATGTCCTCTCAGCCTGGCCCTTGGCATCCCTTCAGCACAGGCAATCCATGGATGGGTAAAGAAGATACATTAAGAAAGTCAGATATGTATTTTTTCCAGCTCTTTTCCCTTTCCTCTGCAAGAAAAATATACAAGTAGTACAGAAGATACCTTAGTTTATACTTTCACATACCTGATGTGATTTTTCAGAGTGTGGCTAGCATTGTCTGAAGACAATTTACATCATATGCTTCAGAAATTTCACAGCTTTGTCCTACTAACTGAGATCTCTCCCAAGTTGCCAAAGCATCTGTGTCAAGAGACTTCCCCAGTGCCAATAAGCAACACTTAAAATCATTGCATACTATTGATGTGTAACCGGCACCCTTAAAGCTCTCATATCTTTTGCACCAAAACATCAGAAATCCTATTTTGTGACCTGAGCCCATAAGCTATGGCTGACATTAAAGTTATAGTATTTATCACCAATAGGATCTGTCACAGATTCTTAATTTGCTGTGGGAAGGTAAGTCCTAACAAAAAAACATTCTTCTGCTGCGATATGCAAGTTTCATATCTTAAAAGAAAATAAAATTTCAGCAGAAATAAGACCTACACCCATTCGTTCATAATTTTCCCTCCATTATTTGCTGCATTCTATTGTTCACAAACAATAGACATGTTTGCAGATATATTTTTACTCAAGGCCTTTATGATAAAAATAACTCCTTTCACAATTCACGTTGAAGTGCAGCAGGATTCTTACTCCTCCTTCCAAACCAACCTGTGTGTATTTGAGCTGGTTTTGCTGCCCGTCTACATTTCTCTCCTTCTAACCGTTGACACGGAGGGCGATGACAGGGCTGAAGGAATGAGCTTACTGCTTCGTATGCACACACAGCAAAAAGGAAAAGTAGGTTGTTTGATGTTGAGGGGGAATTGAATTGATCTAGGTGTTCCTTTCCAACACTATTATTTATGACAAGCAGTACGTATTATTGACCAGTGAACATACAATAATAATGCAATTAGCTTTCACTTAAACAATTGCCTCGTTGTCATTTCCGATCCAAGTTCAGGAAGCAGCACAGACTCCGGAGGGCAAGGGGTTGCAATTAACAGGCACAGCTCACTGCTAGAACTGCATTAACCCTCTATAGGTACATTTTTAGATACAGCAAGCTGCCAAACACAGCCCACAGCAGTACCCAGAGGAAGACTACATTTCCATACTCATTAACATTTGTAAAGTTACTCATTAAATCCTGATGGAGCCCAGTGGTGTGAACCAGCCCCATGCCTCAGCAGAAAGATGATCCACCAGCTCCTGTTTACTGGGATGATAACACCACACTGAAAGCGAGCCACAGGTTTTATAGACTCAGAAGGTGATTCCTCACCTTCTCAACTCCAACTGTGCACTGAAGAAAGAGCCACCATCAAACTCATCCCATGCAAATACAGCACCTAGGACTTATGCACAACTGTCTCCCAACGACTGGCATTGAGGAGGCCAATTGAGTTCCAAGGCCAATAAATGCTGCTAAGCTTCCCTGTTAAAAATTTCGCTGGCATCTTCTCCGAGTATGGTTCTCAGGGAACCATCCCTGGCTAATCTGTCCTTAAATGTTTTACCAGAAAGCTACTCCGGTTTGGTATATGTGGGGAGAAACCACATCCTTAATTGCTATAACCATACCAATGATCAATGAGGCATCTACGTATCCAGTCTAGATACAACTGTACTAGCTATGGCATAACCTATTTTGAACAGGGAAGAGGTTAAAAGTGTTCTGGGAAAATAATTTCTTGGGCCTAACCCAAGAGAAACATTAACAACGTTCAGTAAATAAAAAAAATCATCCTAAGCCATAGTATACCTTTTGTTTACAGGCATCGTGTCATGAGACCAAGAACACCGAGAACCAACAGTTTAGGCACAAAAGAGACTTTATGCATTGACCACAGAAGAGAGGACCTTTGCAGCTCCTCACGCAGCAGTGAGAGCACTCACTCACCACATGGGGAAATCGAGAGTCCAGAAACTCTTCTTCCAGATTCAGAAAGAGGACCTTGTACCACCAGGTACAATATGCTACAAAGGTACCCAGAAGCACATTCCCTCACTCTGCATGTGCTCCCCCCATGGATGCTTTCATCCATCAGCTGGGGACCCAGGTTCCTGTGCAGGGTGCAGACAAAGGTGGTTTCTAGTCCCACGAGTTGGATCACCAAACCCTTGTCAATGCTTTTGGTTTTTTGAAACAGCAACAAAAAATCCTCCAAGACCCTTCTCTAAATCCTTGTTTCCCCACCTACAATCACTTGTTCAGAGAAGTACACTAGTGACAACTCTTTGGAAACTCAGAGAATGAAATTATGATTGAATCGAAGAATTACAGTTTCTAACTTCCCCCTTTTCTACTGTAGGGCCTAACTCCCCATTGTTTTTAATTTAGAGGAGAGATTAGTACCAACTGTGTTTAGTCTCTTATCTTTGCTCAACAAAGAAAGTTATATAATGTTTCAGGAAATAAGTTCAAGTGAAAATAACCCCCCTTTTCACAATGTTAATTGCTTAGGAAAGCCTCTGCTTTGCCCATTCTGGCATCTTGTGTTTACTCAGGACACACATGGCACAGGCAGGAAAAAAAAAAAAGCAAAAAAAAAACTAAGCTGAAGGACCAGCCTAGGGTTAAAAATTATTTTCATGCCTAATAAATTCCTACAGCTCTGTAAAACTGCCAAAGCAGGTATCACTTATGATAGTAGCAATTTTTGTGATGGTGCTGGTCTACTGGCATCCCAGTGGAGACGATCACAAATTCATCTTTTGGAGACAGAAGTATCATTGCACAGGCATATCAAGTACGCTATTAAAAAAACAAGGCATCTAAAAAGAATAGTGATGTTCACGACACAAATAAATCCGTACCGCAGGGAAGATCTCTGGGTGTTTCAGGATGTATGACTAAGTGGTAAGATACAAGGAATGGCAGCTATAGGGAGCACAATGCGAGCGCTCAGTACCATTGTTTTTGAATTTAATGTTTATCAGTTTTCCATGAATCACCACCTGCACTTTAAATACCAGTGCCTGTATTCTTCAAGACGCTATAAATACACCCAGTTTATTCGGCTGTTCCGGAGAAAGCTGTGAAAAGGATGACATTTGTTCTTAATATATAGCAATGATGAAAAGTTGTCACAGGACTGAAACAACACATTTTTCTTTTTCTAGATGGGAATGACAAAATACTTCTGCATGCTGTCACATCCCTTTCTGATGGAAAAGAGGCGTATCAGTCTGTCTGGTAGTAACACTCCTGAGGTTGTTTTGACTAGACTTTTTTTCCTTCTAATGACTCCAGCCTACAGTACATCATGTTAGTTATATTGGTTTGTGTTTTGTAACACTTGGTTACCTCCCACGCTCAATATGATCACCAAAGCAATATTATTGGAAGTTTAAAACTGCACAAATCCATTTCAGTTAGTGGAGCTCTAAGCTGGTCTTTTTTGCTGATATCTTTTGCTGGTATTTCACAAACATCAGTTGTCTTGTACTTAGAGCTACTCTCAGATCAAGGAAACTTTTTCCTCCAAGTGAGAAAAGTAAGAAAGAGTCAAGGGACTTGTGCGCTACTGCACAGCAGCACCAAGCAAGTTACCAATCCTTTCATATACCACTTTTTCACAGGGAGAAAGAGCATGGGGAGCCAAACTGCTGAGCAACATGAACACGCAGAGGAGCTGCTGGAGAGCAGACCACTGTCTTGATCTCCAGGACCGCTCACTTTCTTCCAGACTTCAAAGACAATGTAAAAAAAGCTTTGATCTTAGCAAAGACACCTCTCCCATGCAGTGGGGCAAACCTGAAGTCCACACATCAACTTCATCATATTCAGAGGTATCCAAGAATGAATTTGGATTAACATATCTGTAACAAACATTTAAACAGAAAACAAATGAGTTTATGCACAAAAAAGCACAGTTAAGAAGCCTGAGCATTTCAGTCTTGATGACAGGGAAAACTAAGACCTCAAAAGAAATAGGCACGAGGCTACATTTCTAGTGTTATCTGAGGTCTACTGACACATTTGTCTATTTCCTAAGCACTGTTAAGAGAAAGAATTTGATGTGAAATATGTAATCTACTCTTATCTTAAAGACAGGACAAACTCAGTTCTTTCCCCTTCCTTCCCACTTCATAAACAGCCGACTATCCACTCATTTCTCATGTTTCTGATGCGTTAGCTTCAGCCTTTCAATTCACAGGGATTTGCAAGAGCTCCTTTTGGTTCTTATTCACATAACTTCATCCCCTATGAGATTTCACTTGAATTTCAGGTTCACAGCAGCCAGAATTGCCACATCTTCAGCACCCTTCCTATAGGGTATAATTTCAAGAGTACATTTTGGTTCCTTTGAAGTGACCCTTAAAATGTTTCCTTCCTCAACCTGGCATATCATAGAGCAAATCAATAATACCACTGCACTGCAATTGTTTGATTCAGGTCAGATCTTCAAAAACCTAGAGGATACAGCATTCTTTTATCACAGTTCAAAGTATCAGCCTGTCCTCGATGTGATGTACCAAGCTTGCTTTGTAGGAGACAGGCACTGGAATCTGGGTCAAAATGAATAAGGAATTACAAGAAAGCTGTAATGAATTGTACATGTTTTTCTACCATGGATCAATACAGCTTCCAAGAAATCCAAGGTTTTGAAGAAAAAGCAACATACTGTGTGCGTACCTCTGAAAAAAGTCAGGCAGTAGTTCTATAATACACAGACTTAAAAGGTTCGAAGGAAAAAACTTCAAAACAAATATTTGTATGTTTCCTTTTAGAGGAATTAATTTATGGGGCAAAATAGGTTCTTAAATATTTTAGAGTTATGTTCTATTATGTGTTAGGTGTGAAGTTTTTTTTGGAAAGTGGTTGTATTTGTAATAAGAACGGTAACTTGACAGTACAACTGCTTTTTGTAGGCAACCTTTGTAGATTAGAGGTGGACTTCCTGAGCACAGACCAAATGCCATCACTTCCAGGCTGCAGCTATCACTGTTCCAAGAGAAGCAGCACACAGATATCTTTCCTTCCCACTGCGGCTGTTGGAAAGTTGTGGGGTTTCTGCATTAGTCAGCACAAGCAGACCTTGTTTTTCTCATTAATTGCACCAGCAGGGTATATAATAAATAGCTGCCTCAGAGGGAAGAGGAGCAAGAAGGGATAATATGAAAAGAGAGCCCAGTGTAATGAATAAAGTGGTTCTAGTTTATCTTGTTCTTTCTCTTGCTGGCATTTGTGAACCGAAGGAAGTAACGAAAGCAACAGCCTTAGTACGCATCCAGTCACTAAAAGACTGGTGAACTCTATTATTAGCAAGGCACATGTATTTAGCCCATGTATGAATATTGAATGCATGTTCTTCATAGTCTCAATGTAAAATCCGGGGCTATTCCTCAAACACAACCTTTTCTGGGGGAGTTCCCAAGACTAAGACAGGGACAGAGACTGTCCAGAAAGCGGCTTAAGTAGGGGTGCGCAGTCACGGTCACCGAAGAGAAACACCCAAATACAAGCCCCAGGAAAAGGGAAATACCTTATTTCAGAGTCACCTGTTTCATCAGGAATATATTTTTCCCCAATTCAGACAAGAGAATATTTAGTGCCTGAAAATATGTTTGAAATGGCTTAGAGATTAAATGAACTTAAATGCCCTCCTACTCCTACCTCTGTTGTTTATTTTTTTCCCCTGCAGCTGCTCTAGTACAAGAGGAAGCTGCTGGAAATGGCAGTTTCTGCTTTGTATACATACACGCTTTCATAAACAGTGACATAAAATCCAGGCCCCTCACCCCTACATGCAAGGAATTTTCCCTTTCTTTAAAATGAAACTTTTAAAACAAATATTAATGGGAAAATAAAAACATAATGTTCCTGTGGGAACAACAGAGATTATTTACACCTGAAAGTTAAACACCAAATGCCATTGTTAAGCATCTTGTTAATGGAATTACAGCAAAGGTTTAGAAGAGAAGTCTCCAAATTAATTCAAGGGTATTAGACACACAAGTTATAATACAATTCAAGTGTGCTTTAGCTCTTCCCAAAAAACCCAGCATAAGCATGCAATTCAAGGCCTAAAGTGCAAGCTTCATACCCATGAAGAAAGTGGATCAATTTAGGAAACCAAATTGTAAAACTGTTCTCTTCCTTACATTTTCTTTTCCAAAGCATTGGAGAGGTTCAACTTTTCTCCTGGGGAACGTCTCGGCCAGTGCAAAAGCAGAAAGCCATTGGATTTGCCAGAAAGCAGCACCACCAGGGAAATAAGCAATGGTCCCTGGCTGCACTTAAATACGGCCCCGGCAGACACGTGAGGGGTCACAGGTGGGGCTGATCAAGGTTGTTAGGGTGGAGTAGGGGCTCTAGTAGATACATGCTGTCTGAGCTTGGAAAACCACGCTTCCAGGCTCCATTTTTCCAGTTGTTGAGGGCATTCTCCCTGCTACTGTCGATAAGGGACGTTGCTTTCTGTACCATGGCAATAAAAGTCACTAAGAGGGGAATTTTCCAATAGGCCAGAAGGTTTTAGAAACATGAATCTCACTTCTTGTCAGTGAAAGTTGTACTCTTAAATACATCCCTTAGCTACATCCATAAATCTCATCCAGAGTGGAAAAGATTTCTAGAAAGGGGCATGAGAAGAGGGGTACTTGAGGCTATTCCTTTTCCCAGTGAAATTCCTTTACCTTCTCTCCAGTACCCCCAAATCCCTTGACAAGCTGCAGTTAATCAGCTTGAACCAAGCCCCGCAGACACCAATGGGCGGTGCGTCAGGATGGCCATAGGAACCAGAAAGCACAACAATGAAAGGGCAGAAGAAAGGGGAGGGAGTGATTTAAAGTAATACAGAAGAAACCCTCCCCAATGGGAAGCGATTGCCTGTGCAGTACAAAGCAGCCTTGTCCTCCACTTGTCATTGGCTTTCATCCTGCAGTTGGGCCATCGTGGCCACTGGCTTGCGTGGAGGTTGTGTGACCAGTATAGCCCCTCACGGAGCTTGTGTGACCAGTATAGCCCTCGGGCTGCCTTCTGCAATGCGTGGCATTTCCTGGCCGTAATGTCCTTTTGTACAGCTAAAATAAGCCGTGCATTTTCTTTTTAAAGTATCCCTCTGTCACTGTGTTATTAAAATAACATCAATGTCCCTCCAGTTTATGGGCTAGTGGTTGAAATCTGCTGTCAATTACCAAGCAAAATGTGAATGAAAAGAAGAACAAATTGCCTAACTTCATCAGTGTTGGTTTTCTCTTCTTCCCCCAGATAATAATACCTTAAAATAGAATGTCTTATTAACCACAGACCAGAAGGTTAATAAGTACATCAACAAAGCAAATGTAGTAAATTAAAACAATGCATTAACATTCATTAGTATTTCACTGTTGATTCCCAAACATGCTGCTATAGCTATTGTGTTATTATCAGGCAATAATTGTTATGTCAAAAGATAGGACCCATATGGTTCAACGAGTTCCTCTGGGAGCTTCTTCTGTATGAAAGTCAATCAAAAATACGATTCTATAAGGAAAGAAATGGGCACGGGAGAGCTGCTGTCAGTATATGCAGCCCATGTGAGAGACTCAAGTGACTGTTTTAAATAAAAGTTTTTCAATCTAGGGGAAAAAAGTGAGAGTTAGGAAACCGGCAGTAAAATCAGGAGGTTTGTTCACAGCACATAAAGCTCAAATGCCAGTCTCTGCCAGACCGGATTCTGTTATCCCAGCAATAGAAAATACCCTCTAAACACTTCAGGAAAATTCAAAATTTGTATGTAAATTCCTACCCATAATAAGTGAGAAGGCTGACCCAGGTGAGCTAAAACGGGCGGTTCGGAACAGCATTTACCCTCAGAAATACCCACAATCTTTAGGTGAAGCCTGAATATATAGACAATGGATAATGTACTGCATCGAAAACCCCGGCTGAACTTTTCTTCCACCAAACATTAAATCTTATCTTGCAACTCAGGTCTTCACGGTAAACATATAATCCACATAATTAACTTCTAAGGTGTTATAACACACAAGACGTTATAACATGATCCTCTCATTCAGCTGTCCTCATCCTCTCTTATCTCCTGACCATCCCTCTGGAAGGAGTCAGGACAAGCTGCAGTGGCTCGTGGCCCTGGGTTTCTGCGCCGTCCAACGTCCACCTGGGAGCTGGTGTCACAGTGTGCTCCAGATTCCCTTTGTGGACTGATCCCTGCACAGCGCCACAGCCCCCGGCTCAGGGCAACCCCTTTTTCACAGCGGGCGTTTGCCTGGTGCTCTCTGCAGCACCTTTCTTTTTCTTCCCTCACAGCTTTGCCTCCTCATCTTTTCTCCTACAGCTTTTTCCCTCTGGCCAGGAGCAGAGCAGAGCTGGGCTGGGGCCGGCTGGCTGCGAGCTCCCATGCCTCCGGCCGAGCCGCAGCCAGCACGGCTTCCAGCAGCCCCCGCGTGCCTTTACCTCTGGCTGACTCCTGCTTCCACTGAGGGTTTATTGCTATCGCTGTTGTGGATTTGTAGGGTTTGGTGGGCCATACAAACGAACAGAAACCCTAGCTGTAGGGTTTTGGAGTAACACTCGGATTATATCGCCTCTGTATTTTTTCATATCCTTCACAAGTTCATTATAAACTGCTGTGTGCTTCTTACTTCACTATTTTAATAGCACGAGCTGTTTTGCCTAGCTCTATCTCGCTGTTATATCTGGTGGTTTGTATTTACCAGGCACACACGGGTTGTGAAAAGAGTTGCATAAGCTGGTTTCTATGGTAGGTTTCTATTCGCCATCTGCCTGACTGAAAAAATATCTTTTTCAGTTAACACACTGGGTCTGATGTTTGCATCTTTTGTTTCCTTCCAGATGCAATCTCAGAAACGTAGGAGGGGCTGCGAGGTTCTTGGGGGGGGAGGAAAGGCCTTTTGAAATAGCCCTTTTACCCGGCTAAGAAACGCATTGTCCCTGCTTGAACATTGCAGGAAACTTAACGTCCTGAAAAGCCTCTTTCCCTGTGCCCAGCTACTTTCCATGGCACTGCTTTATCATAAAGGAGATAAAACCGTAAGCCTCTTTCCATATTATACATCCATCCTGTTTCTGGGCTGGTTTCCTAAGGAAACCAGGGTCTGTACTCCCCATCGCCTTGTTCCCCTCCTTCCCAAGCTGCTGGTGAGCCACTGGCCTATTTCTGCCCCATGCAGAAGAGAGGGGGAGAAAAATTGTATTCCCACACATTACACATGAAGGCAGCTGGGAAAGGGGAGAGGCCTGTTAATGACCCCAATGAAAGATGTGCAGGAGCGAGACCCCACCCCTCGTTAGACACCAGGGAGGCCGCTCTGGAGAGGGATGCTCTGAATGTCCTGTTCATGGAAAATTGCTTTAAATGGAACTTGCAGCTCAGCAGACACAAATGCGTCCAAGCAAGTCCATAGGAAACTGCTCACGGGACTGCCTGTTTCCAGCAAGTCTCTCTGGCTAAGAATACCAAACAGGGACCGGGCAAGTGGAGCTTCTCTTAGAAGGGCCTGGATGGGCAGCAGCAACAGCGGCACAAGTGATGCATGATGAGATGTGTATTTTTGGCAGACAGAAAACCACAGTCCTCAGGAGGAAGGGCTTCTGTTTTCCACAGCTGCATGAGGCAGTGGAAAGGGCAGGCTGTAAGATCACGGCTGAACAGCCGGAGGAGCTGAGAGCAGGCGTGCAGCAAATACACCTCAAGGCAGTCCCGGACCTGTGATTCATCCAACACCCACCACTGCAGCTTTTGCCATGCAAGGGGGATCAGCAAAAGCAAGGGCTGCCAACTGACTTTGGTGAGCGCTTCTGAGAGCAGCCTCCCGGTCGCCGGGCTGTGTGGAACAGCTCGTGCAAAGGCACTGGGGGTGGCACGCCGCTGCGTCCCCTCCATGCTGGCAGCACTGGGTGTTCCCCGCACACCACCTCTTCCTCCCATTCAGCATCGCCGTGCTATGGTGCCTGGCAGCATGCCGCCATCGCAAGGGATCTGGCGGCTTCACCAGCCCAGCTCCTGAGCAAGGAGCACACATTTCTTTTGGAGGAGAAAGCTAAAGCGTCCCCCTGCCGTGCTCGCCAGGGGAGAATGGGGCAGCCACGGCGAGGAGACGTGCACGGGCCAGCACCAGTCCCCCCACTGTGGCCCAGGTGTTGGCCAATGAACAGGCCACCTGGAAGGTGAGACCAAGGTAGTGCAAAAAATGCTTCTGAGACCCAACTTATCTCCTACATGAAACAGTCTGGGTGCCCCTACGCGATGTGGCTGTTCACCAGACACAACGCAGCCTCATCTCTTCCTGAGCATGTCCCACTGGCAGCTGTAATTCACTGCCAAAAGTATGCAAGGGTGTTCTGATCAAAATGTATTTTCTTCTCAATGCTGTTCCCTCAGCCATGGCTCACTGCTATCTCGTTTGCCCTGGGAGAAATATTATATATGCTTCAAGCATAGCACAGGTACAGGGCTGAATCTTTTATTTTTAAGCTCTAGTAAACTCAATTTTTAGAGAAAAACCACCAAGGCAGCATCTACTCTCACGACATATGGTTTGAAAGCAGAGGAAGCATACACCTCTGGTAGGAGAGGAGGCAGTTTCCAGGCTCTCCTTCTCGCTGGAGTGTGACCTTTCCCAAAGGCACTGCAGTGGGCAGCGGGCAGCCAGTGAAAAGTGAGGGATCAGGTCCCCTCACATCCCCCTCTGAACCAGCCCGAAAGTGCTAAGCCAGGAATCATTGTGGTGCCTTACTGCAGAAAAAGGTGCACGCCCTAAAAGGTTTGGGTAATTTACAGAATTGTTTTTGCAATCTACAGTTTAAAACAAGCAAACAAACAAGCAAACAAACAAGCAAACTTTACACTAGAAAGTAATTGTATGTTTTCCCCCTAAAAAGTGAAAGAAATATGGCAACAGGGGAAAAGCATAAATTTTTGTTTCAACAGGCCTCAAGTCCTGAGTGGCTGGAGGGGGGAAAAAAAAAAAGGAGGTCCAGGATAAGCAATCCAAAATTTACTTTGAGGGTTATAGCTTGTTTACAAGGTTCAGGCAGAGCACAAAGCACGGAGAAATCATCTGGCCACAATCCCCTTGTGCACTTTAGCAGCCTGCAAATGAGATCTAAACCAAAAATAATCAAACAAAACAATTTCCAGAAAGAAAGTTTTCTGTTGAAACCTCCTCACTGCTCATCAGCAGCACCCAGACTATGTTTTAATGATAATTACCCTTTCTGAAAGGCTGGGAAGCTCTTAGCACGAGCTGCACCTGCCTGTCCGCAGGCACCCAGACTTCCTTGTGTCCGTGATTGCAGCCGAGCTCTCCCTGGAAACATTAAGCAAAAGGAGATATACAAATACATCCCTCTGTGATGGACTTGACAGCTCATCACGTACGCTTTTTGCGTTCAAATACATCAGGGAAAGTTTCTGTGCCCTCCAGAAATCTTCCTGTTGCTGGGGCTCTTTTGCTCTTTGATGGAAACTCCGTGTCCCTGACGCAGCCTGTCAGTCGCTGAAGCTGTGAAATCACCTGCCTTGGGAAGTTACAGGTACAGAGATAAGGCAACAGCAGAAGGTCTTAAAGAAAAGTTTAAGTGGGAAAAAGTAACAGTGCTACAGTTAAGAGACTAATCCCCTGTGGAGATTCACCCGTCCGCCTTGGTGGTACCTTGCTGCAGTCTGGAGGAGGCAAACATCGTAAACTGAGCCATGCACGCTTCGGTCAATTGCTTTATTTCCAGCACTGGTTACGAGCATTGTATTCTGCATGAAGCAATAAGAGTCAAGTCTTGAGGGCCAGGACCTTTTGCCAAAGGCACTTATATGTATTTATGTGCAGTAATTTATGAAAACCAATTCTGTCACTAGCATGCACCGAGGTTGTTAAGCATCATGTGTACAAATCATGGGGGTAGGCCGGAAATTACATTAAAAATCCTTACACCTTTAAAAAAACCAATAAACAACAGCAACAAGGCAAAAAAGTCCTTCTATCACACAGCTCCTCCTTTTGCAGGAGTAAGAGGCCAGACCTGCAATCACAGGGAAGTCGGTGTGGGAACGCCTGGCAGCTGCTCCCGCTGCAGTGGGACAAGGTATTTCCTACGTGTCCGCCTAGACACAGTGTCTCCTGCAGTGTTTTTATACCTCTTTCGTGAAAAGCTTCAAATGAAGCAGAGCCCTGAAGTCTGTGTCTGGCAAGTGGGGCACAACCTAGAGAAATGCAGGTGGTGGGTTTGGGCCACAGAGCCCAGCCGTGCAGGGGGTCTGGAAAGGAGTGTTTGGATACAGCTGCTCTTCCCAAGAGGATTGTGCCGCTATATCCATCGTCTGCCAGCCAGCAAAGCTTCAGGGAGCATTCATTTGGCTGTGAATGGGATTATCCGCTTCCCACTGCCTCCTATATACGGTCTATCTATTAGATCATCTGTCCCAGAAGAAGGTTTAGTTTTTCACCGTCGGTTTCTGCTTTGTGAATTAGCTGGGTACTGATGTCAGTACCCAGTTTTCTTGTTATCCTACTGGAAGACTTGCACCACCACAATACTAAAGTTATTTGTATATGTAACAGTGAGGTTCGGTGTGAGGTCCATCTCAGACACTCTTTTGTTGTTCATCTTTATTTAAACCCGAGTGCAGATGTTTTATATTCTTATCTAGTGGCAGTTGAAGGCAAGTTTTTCTCCATTCATGTTTGTCATGCAGGTCTCATTCAAAAGGGAATGAATCACTTTCCTTTTGCTATCTAAAATCTTTTTTCTAATAAAATTCTATTTTTAATGTGGTTTTTACCTTCTCAAGTCTAAACCCATGCAATCTTTAATTTCTTCCCAAATATTTTTGATTACAAATTCCGTGTTACGAGTAGCAATGCATACAAACCACACAATCTGCCTGCACCCAAACGCAGGCAGAGGTGCAAGCTCTCTCCAGAGCATCCCCAACCAAGACAGAGCCCCGCCAGAGAGTGCCAGCACCAGGAAGGTGGAGGAGCACCTTGGCCGTCTCAGGGCTCTGGCTGAGCAAGATCCTGGCAACATCCGCTTTTATTGTCTGCTGAGTTGCTTGTTTTGGGATAAGATAGGTATGCATGGGGTACATGGTGTACAAAGGACTGTTGCTCATTTTTCTTCATGAGATTTGTGGCTTCAGTTCCCTTTGCAAGGCCCAGCTTGCATCCAGCCCTGCTAGATGAAAACCTCCCTGAGAGCAGGCAGCGCCTCAATCAAGTCTGACAAAACTAAACGAGACACTCATGAAAAGAAGAAAGAAATGCTTATGCACCTTGTGCTTAACAGGTATTTATCTCTCTGTGAATAAAAGTAGAAAGTACACTAAAAAAAAAAAACACTTCTTCCTGACAAAAGTGATGGGATTTGTTCTGGAAACTGGTTCTTAGACAACGGTGGCAAAATCCTCCTGGAGTTTTCCCATGCCGTGGCGGGCGAGTTTCAGCAGGAGTAACAGGATATGCAAGTGCATCTGCAAATATGCGTCTGTAAATTAATGGCTTACAAGCTACTAGGTATACTGTAGACTGAAATAAGAGAGTTCAAGCAATGTTTGACCTTGACTTTGAAGCCGGTTTAAAATCAGCTGGAGCACAATTCTGAAGAAGAGTTCAGCAAAACATTTTCAATATGTCAGGCAGACTAGGTTTTACTCTCTCGCTTCCCAGAAGAAGCAGGGTTGCTCTCTAATTTCCAGGGGAAAATCACATGTAATACAATCCTTTGGTAAAAAGGACAGACCTCAGGGTGCAAAGGAAAGCAAACTTTATTCCACAGGCAAAGGTTAAATAAAAATTTGTCTATTAGAAAATGTATCCAATCTTCAGATATTAACAGAAAGGGGGAATTACAGCTGCAATAAAAATAAACCAAGAAAAAAACAAACAAACAAACAAACATGTTTTTCTCCTGGAAAAAAGTAAGATTCTGTTCAACTGATGAAGGGAACTTCCAGTCTACTTTTTCCTTTTTAAAAAAAAAAAAAAAAATTTAAAGGCCTTAAGTAAGTGGTACATGTTCTAATTTCTCCCATTCATAATCTGACGATGGGCATCTCTTATTTTCCTGCCAGCGCATAATTCCCTCCGTTTGTCCCAACTCCAAAGTCCACACATATAAAATCAGCCTCTGCAAAGCAGCAGGATGTGACGAGAAGCTCCCTTTTATCTACCAAGACCAATGAAATATGAAGCTTGCATGTTAAAAAGCATTAAAACATGTGTCTAAAACCAAAATTGATCCTACCATGTGTTTTGAGGCTTTCACCACACTATACCACCAAGTGAGAACACATTTTCCTGCCTAGGAAGGCAGGAAGGAAGTTTTTCCACATCGGCTTAGCGCCGTCGTCGTCTGGGCAGGAGCACATTCGTTGTGCTTCTTCACCTTACATCTTCGGTATGTCTGTGTTCACTGCATTTTGTCAACCAGAGCGCTGTTTCTCAGAGCCCGTAACCTGAGCGCTTCCCAGGAAGCCCATAATAGCAGCCATGCACTAGCTCATGCTTATCATGTGTGAACCACCACTTCTTTGGGTCTCTAATACTAATTAACCAACCAAATAATAAATTAGATTTAAAGGGAAATCTCTGGAGAGGAAAGAACAGATTCGATTTAATTACAACGACGTATCTTGATTATTTTTTGTATTAATACTAAGAATCTGCACTTAAACAAGTAATCTTTGTCCTAATAATTAAGGACGTTCGTCCCTACAGGTTATTTCCTGCCTGAAACTGAGGGCTGTTGCTGTGCGAAGGTGGAAAGCTGAGCCAGTGAGAGTGGGAACGCGGAGACAGCTTCTCATCACAGCATTGCCCGCCTCCCACGCAGGAATGCACCTCCTTCGCAACAGGAAAACCTTGTTGATCATCACTCCAGGATCACCTGCAAGGCCTGCTTTCATGCTACAAGCATCTGTAAGGGCTCTTGGAGGGGAAAAGCCAGTGGGCACGCCAAGTTTCTGGGGTGTCAGGAGGAAAACCTGGAGACTCGCGGAGCAAAGCAGCGGAGCAGGACGCCCGTGCAGCTCCTCTTGTCTCCTACGGTTCCTCCGGCACCTGTGAACTTACAGATGAGCCCCACAGAAATGCTGGGACAAGCAAGAATCTCTGTTCCACTGCCCATTGGCAGATACGACTATTTTTTGCCTGTGAGACTGGAACACCCAAAGCCCGCGTGCCTCGTCTCTCATCTTTACTTAGGCAAAGATCCCACGTGGGAGACGTGTATGAAAAAACACATAAAAACATTTGAGCTATCCCCATAAAGCCTACACTGGTACTCAAGAAGAGGTTGGGCAGACCTCCAGCTGTCCTTGCTCCTGCAGGAAGAGGATGGACTCCATGATCTCTCAAGATCCCTTTCAGAGCTGTGTCAAGCTGTGTTGACGCTTATAATTACTAGACCATGCCCCTATTTGCACGGTTTCACTAGAATGATGCTTACACATTTTGTAAGGACACGTGCACCATAAATCCAGCTGTATATTATTATTACCACTATTATTATTATTGTTGTTGTTGTTATTATGCCAGTTATTATTATTAAGTTAAGAACTGCTGAAAGATGGATCCTCGGGAATGTGAATAATTTTTTTCTCGGGGGCTTGGACGGCCCAAGTAGTATCTGCAAATGAAGGAGAGGAACAAACCAGCCACAGCAGAGAAACGGCTGCAGAAAAATACGAACCTATTAACTGCAGCACCACCAAGCGTCAGCATTGAAAATACCACATATCGGAAAAATACCGATGTTCTGCAGGAGTTGCAAGAGTGAACATTTAAAAAAACTTGTTGGCATCTAAATGAAAACAGTTTAATTTTAAAAGTTTTTGAAAAGCTGTGTCAATTTCTGGAACCTGTAAACCTTCTTCCAAGCGGCAAGATATGTTACGTTGTGTCAAGGTCATATTAGCACTTTCAGAAAGAAAAATGTATTTCCAATTAATAAGGGAATACTTTAAATCGGAACTTAGATTTAAAACTTCTCAACACTTTGAATGGGTTCATATTTGTTAACTACATATGCACAAGCACACATACAACTACTCAGCAGCTGTGGTACGCTGCAATGGTTGCAAAAATCACAGCTTTCAGCACAAGTGGGGATGTGCTTCCCCTCACAGGGATGGGCGCAGCACGCGGCAACCACTGACGGATGCTATTTCAGTGAAAATCGTTCTCTTTCATAAGTGTGTTTTATTATCAGATGTGTGTCATAGCTCCTTTCTTGTATTAGAGGACTTGATTGTACCTGGGTCTCAAGAGTCACATCCTCTGGCCACATTCTGAGCTGTCTGGACGTCCCCTCGGGGCTCTGGGTGAGACAAGGTGGGACATTGTCATCGGATCCTGCCAGCGGCTCCAACGGAGCTAGGTACATGCTTTTGCCTCGTCAACAACTGTCAGGGACTACATATCTATGACGCCACCACCTTGTTTTTTCAGGGCATAGTAAGCAAGAACAATGATTGATGGCTTTTTTTGATTTCCGAGCAATGTGAGATTCTCAGTCCCTTACTGTTAGCATTTATCTACAGGTGCCTTTACGTGCTACACAAGACAAGCCAGGGAAGTGTCCTTCTGATCCTCAGAGCTGGCTGTGCTGGTTGATCCGAGACGAAAACCTTCAGCAGGAATGGAGAGACACAGCACTTCCAGGTGAAACAAAGACATCCTCGTAACCTGTATATTTCCATGGTACATTTTGACAGTAAAACACTAGTTATTTTTTCATGATTTTCACGTCCTAATTTGTCTTGTCTGGCTGCAGCCGCACTCTGCTGTTCGTGACGGTGCCAGTAGCTGTGCTCGCTCCTGCTGAGCATCTCTTCCTTGGCAGAGCCGGGAGAAGGGGGAGCCCCATGTTACCATGGCTTCCCAGCCCGCTGGGCTCAGGGCTGCTCCAGCTGCCTCACCCCTGCAGCAGGCTGCTGCAGGAGCACATCTTTGACCTTCTGATTAATTATGTCACCTTTGGAAATGGGATGTAAGCTCTCAAGTCACTTGTGCAAGTCTGAAAACGTTATCGTAGCTCATGTATGAGAGCAGAGCTCAGGGCCATGGGAAGGAAAGCACTGAGGACAAAGCCCCATCTCAGAGTGCTGTGGCCAGGCAAGATGAGCTGGATGACCATACTCCACACTTTCCTTGGGGCCTCCACCCCATGGATGTCCACAGGAGCCTGGAAATCACCAGCACCTGCTGATCTGCTTGTGTGTGTTTTCTGGGTGTGGATTCCCCGTCCTGTTTTTCAATGACAGATTCAGGCATGGACGTGTCAGCTGGCTTCACGACTACAAGAAGCAGGGGGAAGAGTTCTCTCTCCCTTTGTTTCTGCTATTCCTGATCATAATCATTCATGCCCATGATTTGCTTAAAATGCAACCATGTGCTTGCGCCATCCTCTGGTTAATCCTGGTTCTCCTGGTGATTTACACAAACAGTGATCCCGTGGCAAACACCTATAATCACATCACTTGTCCTGCTGAACTCCCTCAGTGAAAAATGGGCAGCATGTAGCACCCACTACCGAATGCTAGGTTATAGCAAGCCGTTCAACGCTAATGGCTACTAAAAAGATCACGTAGACCAAGCACCACCTGCTGCTCAAAAAATTAAGCTCCTTAAATCCATACCTACAAACCCCGAGCTAAGTGCATCAGGCTTCATCATATAACCTGCTGAAATTCTGAAGTAACCTGCAAATAATCTGCTTCTGCAGATTTCCAAACCTTAACACTAGCCCTGACCAAACCCCAGAAATTCGTGGCTGCTCTGAAGTTAAGTATGAGGCAGTCACAGCTATCAGTACTAGCCCCCTGTGGGTTTTGAAATGTGTAGCACTGCTTTCTACTCTGTAACCAAACCTAAGCCCTTAAACTGGTAAAATAAAATGTTGCTTAAACTACCCCAGAATTGAGAATATCACATTAGATTCTCCTCGCTTCAGCTTGGTATTTACTTGTATGGCTACCAGAAAACAAGCCTGGACCCTAACGTTCAGGAGAGCTATCCAAGACTTCAGGACGAAACCTTCACTTCATACCAGATCTTGCTCATCTTTGAGGAAACCTTGCAAGAGCACAATGTAAACCTGATCCTGCAGTCCTTGTTCTCTCATACTCTCCTACGAGCTTCACAAAAGCATAGCGACGCCATTCCTACCCCAAAATTAAGAATAAGGCATTCAGGTGACTGTTCTCAAATGATCTCACAGCCCTTTGCAGCGGGAAACATAACCCTGTAAGCCTTACTTTCACCACAGGAAACTACTAGTGGGATCTAATTTTCCTAAACTTGACCTGAACTGCCCTGTTGCCCAGGTAGTTTGAATAAAACCATTAAATGTCTTCAGACCTACCTTCCCTTTACCTCAGGGAGCCTTACCACATATAACAGGAAAGATGCCTCCAAATTATCCTTTCCAAACCCTAAACTGAGAGTTGTAGCTGTCAGCCTACAAGAACTTAAACACCTATGGCTCCTCTGAGTTTAACAACCAGGCATTCACATATGACTGTACCAATGTCACGGCTTTGCAAAATCCAGCAGAAAACCTCCTTCTGCAGCACTTATTTTCCCAGATCCTAAACTTAACCTTAACCTCAACCCCTCCTTTAGATTTATGAAGCCTGAAATTTTACAAATAAAGTGTTTCTCAGCGCCAGTTCACTGCTTATCTCTGAGAAACTCACTGAGCAGAGGAGGAAAACATGTCCGTGCCCCCACACCTTACTTTCCAAACTTGCTTTGTGCTCAGCTTTCCAGGTTTAAAACCATCCCCAAAACAGATACTGTGAGTTTCTCTAACGCTCTTCAGCTGCGACACGGTGCGCTGCCCTGCCAGGCAAAGGCTGGGCTACTCCCCGAGCAGAGGGAAACAATTTTCCAAGTGGCCAGCCGGCATTTCTAAAGGGAGGGCTCCCCCTGCCCCGGGGGTGGCGGGGATGGGGGCGGGGGGGCTCATCCCCGGTTGCCGGCGGCTTTCCCCGCTGCCCGGGAGATGGAGCTGCGCGCCCGGCTTTGCCCGCGGCTCCCCGCCGCGGTAACTAACAGCCAGGAGCCCACATTGAAACATACTGCAATTATCTAAATCCTAATCTGACTGCTTTATGTCGGTTTATTACTTTATAGCAATTAGTCGCGGGGCACGGAGCGCTGCGGGCTGAGAGCTGTAGAGCTACAACCTGTCCCTGTCGCCTCCGTTGCGGCCGGCGGCAGAGCTGAGCTCCGACCAAAAGGAAAACAGCACAGGAGTGATACTGAAAATACCATTTTCAGTTGATAATGATCTGAAAAAGAAAGGGAAATTTAGTAAGGGAAGCAGAAATCAATACAGGTCTTACGTGATGATAGCGAAGAAACAAAATGTGGTATTCAAATCTGAGGAAAAACGGCCCAAATTCACACATAAATATACTAAGACTGATTTTTTTCCAAGAGGCAGACTGTATGAAATACAAGATGTTAAAGTCGCTTACCAAGCTAAACATTCAGGTGCAACTCCATCACTAAACATTGAAATCACATACAAAAATAATCTTAAAAAATCTCTTGAAAAATGAAAGCTAAATTTTAAAAAGTATAAAAGTATTTCACTGAGCCATATGTGAATTAACATCATTTAAATAAAGCCAGAAGAAAACTAGAAGATGTCTTCCTGGAGCACAGAGAAAACCACAAACAAGAATAGGTAATGTATAAGAAATGAGTAACAGATGGACCAACTGGAGGATTGTGCTTAATGTAATTAACATTAGCACTTACTGGTAACGGTTAATGGTCCTATACCATCACACATCCCAAAACAAAGCCTGATCAGGGATGCATCAAAAGACATGAAGTGAACCCTGAGGCTTAAGTGCCATTTGGATCATGTTGAAGACTTTTTCATCAGTCTTCGTGAGAAGCTACAGCTATTGGAGAGAAAGAGATATGAACAAGTTTCCGCCTTGCAATCTCTACATTTTCTGCAATAAATACCATTTTCCACCAAAATATTATATATATATATGTTTGATTTCTTCTGGTCTGACTCTGAAGGATTTACACACCTTCAGCTCTCATTCAATAGTAAGAACCTATCTGAAATCACTGCTTTGCATTTTAAGACAGGAATCTGCTTTTACTGAAATTCAGCATGAAGCCCATTTACTGTGTACCTTTAAAAGGTGAAAATGTTCATGTCACTAGAAAATCGTCTGTATTTTCTATTAAAGTTTAAAAAATGTGTTCCCATATGAAGTCAAAGAATTGCCTTTTTTCAGGCAGAAATACAGCTCTATTTAATGTGACTTGATTGTCCAATCAGAAAACAGCAATTATAAACAGTAATTCCCAGCAAAAGCTTTTTTTCTCATAAGATCTTGTATTTGAAAGCTCAGCAGTGTTGTAGTTTGATAAGAGGACTTGAGAAAATGCCTATGTGTTTGTAGGTAATAGACAAACTAAGACAGCCTTCACTGGGTATGATGGTTGGTTGACTTTTAGCCTCTTCATCATCACGCTTGAGAATAAAATGAAAAAAATAAAAAGTCTTTCCTAAAAGCAAATGTTATTCAGGAGAAGTACCTTTTTTGAATCCTTTTATATTCAAAAACTCAAATCCAGTTTGTAAATCTGAGTTTTCGTCTTCCTTGGGCCTATCTGTAGGACAGGTTTTTTCAGTGCCATCTTCTGGTGGCGTGATCAGCAGGAAGACCGTGGCACTGAAGCTGATGTAGGGGTGAGAAGACAAAATGTCAACACAGGTATTTATTTCTGCCAAATTACAAAAGAAAATGACACGATCTAGTGGCAGATTTTTTTTCTGCATATGAATTGTATCATTTGTACCACGTATTGTTATCCTTAAATAAATACACATTTACATACCTGAATTTACTTATAAACAAATAGATGGAGCACACGAAGCATTGCTATTTCACATCTACAATGTGTGAGAAAGATCTTCATTCAAACAAATGCAAATGTGAAAATAGCTTTTAAAGGTGAGTTAGCTTGTGAGTTATTTTCACCATCTAATAGATATTTGCTCTATTTGGTACACAATAAAAGGACATCTTCATCTTCTCTGCCAAGAGAAAAATGACAATTTTTGCAAGGGAGAAGAGAAGAGGGCCTTTATCATCACTTTCTTTGCTGACCTCACAGCAGCCTCTCTGTGCTATCTTCAAGGATATATGTGCTGAGATGAACTGAGGACAGAAGCAGAGAGAAAGAGAAACTTGTGCTCAGATATTACTGCAATTCCAGAACAGAACCGAGTGTCCACAGACAGAATCCTGCTCCCGTGTGTGGATAGCACAGTCCTGGATGGCAAACAGAGGAAACCGTTCAGGAGACACCAACGCTGCCGCTGGGAGCCTCTGTGGCCCCTGCAGACTGTGGAGCACAGTGGTACCGCTCTGCACATTTTAATCGTGCAAGGCAACCGGCAGCTGGTATGAACTGGAGACATTCTTCATCTTCTCTAATTTATTTGGAAAGTTGATTGGGAACGCAGTAGGTAAATGAGCACAGAAATGGCTTTAAGTTACCTTGTTTCGTTGCCTCCCCCACTCCTCCCACTCATCTGCACAGCACTGCCCTCATCGCCATCCATCTCTCCGCCACAGCAGCAATGCGCCAAAGTGAACTTCTGTACAGGTGCTCCATTTCTTTTCCATTGCCTGTCTAAAGCAAAATATTTGATCAAAAATTTTTTTTTTTTTGCACTTCATTTCATACTCTCATACCTATATTTCATTGAAGGCTTCGTTTCAGTCCCTTGTAAACAATCTCATGTCACGGTCAAGAATATTATCTCCAATTTGCATCTTAATGCAAAGGAATGAAGATGTGTTCTCTTGCAGTTAACAAGAAACAAAACAAAAAAAAAAGCCTTGCTTAAGTTCATTGTGTTTAACACAAGGCTTACTTAACAATTCCAGGCATTGAATGAAGAGAGGTTTTCTTCTGTTTATAGAAAGGGTTTATAGAAAATACTAAATTTTGTAATCAAATAAATGTTAGCATTAAGGTTATTAGAAACAAGCCTCTGATGGTTGAAAGTGATTGCATATTGATCATGTTGGCTGCACCTTGGAAGGAGGAGTTAGCTGCAGAGATGCAAGAAGTCCTGTGTCACTGGTGATGGATCCTGAATGCCACCTTCTCTGAGTCTGATATTGACTCTTGCATGTTTCTTCCCGAATATCGCTTAGTGAATCCTTTTACAGAGCCCCCTCCAAACTGGTGTGAAAGACCACCAGTACCTCGCTGGATATTTTCTTCCCCACGGAACTTGCTAGTTTGGTTTCTGACCGAGACAATGCTGTCACCCAGATGAATGAAAGCTACCATCTCTTCAAACTGAAAATGTAGACCTAAGCAGCCTTGTGCATCTGTTCTTCAGAGTGAACTAGCTCAGGTGACACATGAGGGTGAGCTTGGAGTGAAAAGGAAACACATTGCAGATGGACAGTGCAGTGGGTAGGGTGACATGGGCTTAAGCCATCCAGGGAGACTTCAGCCTCACTGAAGACATCTCAGGGATCAGCCGTTCAGGGATCCAAACTAGGATAGGCAGGAATTCTCTGCTGCCACTGGCTGATTCCTACAAAGCTAAAAACAAGAAGGACAGAACAACATAAACACAATAACACAGTGTTCCCATGCTGGACCAGATCAAAGGTTCATCTAGCCTGCTAATCATGTTTTCAGCAGGTCCATCCCAGATGGTTTAGCAAGGAGGAGAAAATGGTGTGATTCCACCAGACACAACGGCTCAATGCAATACCTCATTGCAGCAGAAAAAATGAGGGTCTTCTCCCACTCCCTTTTCCCCTCTCCCTCTCTCTTTATTCTGCTCCTGGCTGCGCATTCCTGCCCGTTACCCTGCACCTGTGAAGGTCTTTGTCAGGTCTTCCATGAGCCAATGTAACCTGTTCAGTGAGGAGGAGTTTTCTAAACTGAGTCCCACAGGCACCAGATCTGGTTCAGGAGATGGAGCAGGTTACACTGTCAAGAGCAAAGGGAAGAGAGAAATAGAAAAGGAGGCAGGAGGGCAGAGCAGCAGCAAGCTGTTACGTTTATCTGGCTGCACATGAAAAGGCAGCAAAACTGAAGTGTTTATCTATTTCAAAAACTTGGTGAGATAATGCCCTTCTTCTATAGACTTGTGAGCTTGAAGATAAGTGAATAACCACGCCAGTTTCACTGAGATCCCTCACGTGCTTGACATTAAATGTGCACCTACACTGTCACATTCGGGCTCATTTTCTCAGAATGAAGTCCTTAATCAAAGGGTGGGAACAGAACAGTGCTTCCGACAGCCGTCCAGACCGGCTCCGCAGCGCTGCTGCTTGCCGTTCACAGCTCTTACATGCATTTGTTCACTTCAGCTATTGAATGAGCTGCCCCAAAATTTCAACAGGTAATTTGAAATCAAGACGATCCAAGAAACTTACAACTACTTGTGTATACATAGTAGAAGAAATAGACTATAAATTAGCTTCGAACTTGATTATATGCCTAGCACCAACTGAGTCTATAATTATATCTATATTTTATCCTTTTCAAGAATAATTTATTATAGAAATACAAATTTCTCAGAGGTAAAGATTCTTGCTATTGTGAACCTTGAAACTGTAGTTAAATACAAACAAACAAACAAAAAAACCCAACAAAAAACCAGCTGACAGTTGCTTTTGACTTCTGGAAGGAATTTTTTTTTTTTAAATGAGTTTCTCCCTCTAAATGAAGATCAACATGAACAACTTAAATCTTTTTGGGAGGAATATGTAGTCCTATTTTGCAGGGCACCAGTCTACCTAGAAATGACACAGATAGAGAAGAACTACAGATGATAGTTTGAAATAGATCTTTAAAAATATATCTTAATGGCATAGTCTTTATTTCTGCCTCCACCATCACTTCCAGTCAATTTTAGAAGATGCTACATCTCATTCTCCTTTGCCTTGCTGTTGGTTTTGAGGTTTTCCGTGCAGCCAAAAACATTGTGCCAAATGCCACAGCAAGAAGTGCCAGGATAAACGTACAGAAATTCAAAAATCATAGATTTGCTCTCCACCGCTTTATATTTCATATTGCCAAACACAGCTCTGCAAGTCACCTGATGAGCAATCAGGTGAGAATTCTCCACTCCCGTCAGGAGGTAGGTTTAACACCTCCTTTCAACAATGACCATGCTCTGCAAAACAGCGGAGAGGAGGGTTATTTATGTGTTCTTGTACAAGTGAACATAAATATGTGGATGCTCTAGCAAATTGACAATAGACTACTAACAAAGGGCCAGATGCTCTTATCCTCTTACAAGGGTGAAGAGGGACAAAACGAGTAAATATTTATATTATCATAGTGGCACATAACTAGAGCTCAGTTGTGGAGGAAACAGTGATTTAGCAGCATGTTCCTCCTCTTGGGAATCCGCATGAACCAAGCGAAGGTTCAGCAGTAAGAAAAAATTCTGACAGGAGGACTAAGCCAGATGAGAGAGCTACAGGTTTTCAGTATGTACTTTTCTCTGGGCTTGGAAGATGACTAGCAAAGAGCCACTGTTTCCTGGGCAAGAGTCACCACAGATGAATACAAAAGGTCTACCTGAGCACATGAGAAAAGTTTATGTGCATCACGGCACACAGCTTCAGCCTCAGCACCTCAGAAATCTTCTCTTCTAGAGCCTTGGGCTAAAGCTCTGCGTTGAGGACCTCTCCCTGAATGATGACTGCAGCAGGGAGAAGAACATCCTTAGCTATTGCTTCAATGACTTCAGATGCTGTAACTCCACTAAGACCAGCCTTCCTCCAAAGGGCACCTGGCAGGCTACAGTGTGTACATCATTCCTCATCTATTGTTTTTTTCCAGCTTGTCCACCCTTCTCCCACAATTACTTTGTGTCCATGGCCATCAGTTCTCCTACACTGAACACCTGAACAAGGCTTGTAAGCCGCAAGTGCTTGGACCCTTGCGTCTTCCCTACTGAAAGATCAAGAAAGTTAATTTTGCACAAGAACTTACAATAGAATATTTTGTATTTCGGACATATTTTTGATCCTAAAGAATATTTGCCTTTGAGAGTCCTTGGAATGTGATTGCAGGCTATTTATGTCTATGTTGTGCTTGGTCTCAGTTCTAGGGCCTTAATCTGTCCACAACTCATTCAGGTGAATGTTAAAATTGCCGCCAGCCAATGGAGGGCAATTGAACCACACTCTCTGCAGGAACTGAGAGAACAAAGATGCTTTTTTTGGATGACAAGATGTCATCTCTTCAGTGCATCTCTGGAGTAAAAGAAGGCAAAGTGTGTTATCTGATGCTCATCCTGTCCTCTGTAGATAAGAGGTTGAGATACCACCTTGAGACACGGAGAAAGAGCTCATCATGTGTCAGTGGAGTGTTGGGGAAAGCACACTCAGAGCTGGGGTGGTTAACATCCCAGGAGAAGCTCTGAAAAGCAGTCACATGTTACGACACAGGCTCTTGGGCATTTCTTACACTATTGTGAAGCACCAGTGGCAATCATGGGGGTAAACTGGGAGTGATGGCAGGAATGGCAGAGGAAGGCAAGCACACAAAATGCGCTGCTGTATATAATGAAGAATATCCCCATATACACTTAAAATGCCTAGCAAAAGTTCCAGTTGACTACTTTTGTTCTATAGCTGCAGAGGTTACACTGCACTGTGACAGAAAAATGATTCTCCATCATGCCCGGCTCACTGTGGAGCACTTACAGCACAGGCCCAGGTGTGAACTCACTCTGAGAGGTAAAAAGAAAGCCGCATTATGTAATAAGATTTAATGATTATTTGAATCTCTTTTTCCATCCCTGTGGATCATTGATTTAACCTTCCTTGGTTTGTTCTCGGAATATTGCTAAAACAAGTAATCATGTTCTGAAATTAATCAGGATCATTTTTTGCATAACCCTGTAAGAGCGTTTTGATTTCTGCTTTCTATCTTCAATAAAGGAACACTAACAGAAGCAAAACCTTTGCTAGGAACTGCAAAATCTTTGCAAAATGTTCAGATTGTGTGGCCATAGGGAACAAACGCATAAGCTACTATGTGCATTGCCTGGGGTTCAACCATTATTTTCTCTCAGAGGAAAACAAACGCAGACCTCTTAAAGCCACCACTAAGGAGATTTCTATTTAGAGAATATGCAATAACTCATATTGAGACAAGATTTTAATCTCAGCAAAGCTTTGGATAATCTGCTGGCACCTGTGTTTGCTGCCCTTCCACCCCATTGCACTGCCTAGACCAAGGGCCAAAGGCCGCATCCTGCAAGTCAGTTTGTGGCAGTTGTCCTGCTGACGGGAGCGAGAGTCTTGGCAGGAGAAAGGCAAAGGTGTTTCGGGATCTGCCCCCCCAAAAGTGTCACCTATGAGGAAATGACACCAATGTCATCTTCTTTTATATTCCTTTGGAGCCTCTTACTCTTTTCACCAAGTACTAGTCGACATTATCTGTTGTGGTACATGTCCCACCAATAAATTACGCTGACTTGCTTGAGGAAAAGGTGTGAAGCGCAGGCAACTCTGTCCGAGGGAAAAAGGTAGAAAGGTATTATCTCAGATGATTTTTGAACGAATTGGGAAAGGTTTTTCAGATGTAGATCTAAGCTACTACACATATCAGTCTGTGTGTGCTCTGGAGAGGTTTATACAGGGGTTTCGCGATACGAGCAAGCGGGGATATTTTTTGGTACTATGTAGAGACCATTACAGATACTATTGGGTCTTGTGGCTGCTGAGAACTCTGTACCTCACTATGATATGAACTCCAGCTAACAACTGTCACGTTTGTAAGAGTTCAGTCTCTGCAGCTCAAGGGAAGAGAAAGAAATGTAAAAGAAAAAAAAGGTTTTGTGTATGTTAATTTGGGCATGCAGTGCATGGTGCTGTAAAAGGAGATTGCGTGGCTGGGCATAGGAAAGAAAAGAAAAAAAGTCTCCATCTGATGTATTTTACATAGGTTTCATCCCCTTAAAAATGAGCATTATTCATTTGAAAGCGTTAAAAATAACATCAGATTTCTCTCCTCCTTGGATTCTGTGATTCATGCTTCCCATTTTAAAGTCTACACCCTGCGAAGAGCAGTGCATTATCAAGGAAAGGAAAGAGGCTTGCCAGGGACAGAAGGTAATTTCCCGTAGCAGGTGCGTACAGCAGGTGGTACGCAGTGTACCTGCAACGAAAAGGTAGATTTAGGCTAAGATTTTATTTAATATGGAAAACTTATTGCATCCTGAGCCACTACTGGGGACGTGCCAAAAATTGTGTCTGCAGCATGATTTATTACGTGAAAATACCACCGAACTAATCAGTGGAGTTACTAATTAATACAAATCTGCATTTTTGCATAAGCAATTAGTGCAAAGAGAGTGCAATGAAAGAGGAAGTTTGACTCATTTAATCTCAGTGTCTATTCAAGCGGAAAGACCCACTAGGGCCAGGCACTAGGATCTACATTTGGATTTTTTTTTTCCTTTTGATTAGTTAAAGGAACTAAAAGGTCAAATTATCAATATTTAATTCAAATGGAAATGCATTTGTTCAAGAGGAAAGAAAACACTTTATTTAAACAAGGTGGGACTCTAGGGGTAAATGCCTGGATCAAAAATAATTAGATTTTGCAGTTATAACAGCATCTAAATCCCGTCTGATAAGAATCCTTTTTCCTAATAACAGAGGTGTTTTGACACTGATAGCAGGGAATGCTGTTGTTATTTAAACTCTAGCTCAGGCAGTAGCTGGCCTACCAATACAATTTAGACATTTGCTTTAATGGTACGTACTTCTCTGATTTGTTTTTTTTTTTTAATCAATTTGAATTATATTTTAAATCTATTGTGATTTCATAATTGTGTGCCCTTGCCTAAAAGAATCGTTTAAAAAGCTGATAATTAAACCTTGGTGGTGATGTATTTTCCATTAACTAAATAGAAGTTTACATTTATAGAATTAAAACAACAACAGCATTTACCTAACGGGGAAAGGCTCAATAAAATTAATACACTGAGTCTGAAGGGAAAAAAAAAAAAAAGAGCAGAAAAGGCACCTTAATCATTCGTACCAATTCCGAGCACAGCTGTACATGTATCCTAGAGAGTAGCCTGTGCGACACAGGCGCACCCCAGCCCCAGAGCGGTACCCGGGCGGTATTTTAGAACGTTTTTGTCCCCCGGTGATTTCGGAGCCCGGCAGCTGGAGCTCGCCGGCGGTCGCTCGGAGCGTTGCGGGCAGCGTGCGGCGCGGCTGCGCTCGCCTCCCGTCCCCGGACGAGCCGGGGAGCCGGGCGAGGGGCCCGGGCAGGCAAACCCCAGCTGGGACTGACAGAGCCCGGCTCCCCGCTCCGGCGACCTCGCGGTGCGGTGGGACGGGACGGGATGGGATGAAGGGGACGTGCCGAGCGGGGCCGGGGGGACAGGGGGAGCAGGTAGGGACACTTTCCCTCCTCTTTTTTTTTTTATATATTTAGGATAACACTCGAGCTTTGTGTGAGTGCCCCGCCGGAGAACGGGGAACGGGACAGCAAAGAAAGAGAGCCCCAGCAGCCCGGGCTGCCCGGGCAGTAAATCACTCGCTAAATTATAAGCGCGGCTTCCTCCCTCCAACAGCTTTAAGCTATTTGGGGAGTCATCCTTTTCCCGCACTCTCGCAGGTGCAATATGAATCAATTATCTTAATTAAGATAATGCCGCAAACCCAAGAGATTTCCTCGGGAGCAGATTTCACGCTCCGGACAACTGTAAGGCGTTTCCACAGCGCTGCTTCCCACTCCCCACCAACACCCCCCCCCGCCACCTCCCGTCCGGCCGTGCCAGGAGGGCTCAGCCCGGGCGGCGCCCTGCGGAGGGGCTGCGCTCCCCGCCACCGCCCGCCGCACCGGCCCCCAGCCGGCCCCGGGGCTTCCCGCACACGAGGCAGGAGCCGGCGGGGCCGGGGGCGGCCGGGACGGGCCGGAGCTTTGTTGGGGCGCGTGCGATTCGCGTGCCGTGCCGCGGGGGGAGGAGAGGGAAAGGGAGAGAGAGAGAAGGGAGGGGGACAGGAAGGGAGAGGAGAAGAAAAAAAGGAAAAGGAAAAAGAAAAGGAAAAAGAAAAAAGAAAAAAGGAAAAAGTAAAAAGAAAAAGAAAAAAGAAGAAAAAAGAAAGGATTCGGGAGGAAAAATAAGCAACAGCCGAATTAGAAGCCAGATGGAGAAGGAGGAGTCTGTAGGTCAGGAGGAAAAAAAGAGACGCTTGGAGCGATGAAATCAAGGGGCTGGGGGAAAAGGAGAGGCAGGGAAGGTGGGAAACTGGAGCCGCGGAACCAGGGGACGGCCCGAGAGGGGAAGGCAGAGCCGGCTGCCGGGGAGATGCGGGAGAAGAAGCGGTGCCGGAGCAGCGAGCGGAGCGGGGAGGATGAAGCCGGCGCGGCAGAGCCCCGCCGCCCCCGGAGCGCAGCGCCCGTCCTTCGCCCCGACGGGAGGCACCCAGGAGCGCCTCGTACCTGCCGGCCCGGCTCCTCCACGGCCACGCGTGTCTCCTCGCCCAGTGCCGCCCGGGCTCGGCGGGCTTTAAGCCCCGCTGCCCGACTGCCTGCCACTTTATGTGTCTGTCTACTTAACTGTCCATCGGCAATTTGTTGACTATTTTGTTCTCGGGGAAGCGGACTGTACTGAACACGCTCAGAGGCACACGAACAGCATCCCACAGCTCCCGCCGCCCCCCGGGATTCAGCTTGCTGCCAGTGCCCTCCTCCCGGTGCTTTTGCCCGGTGTTTCCCCAGCGCCCCACACGCCGGGTGTATTCCCAGTCCGTCCCATCCAAACGTGGGTGACATTTTCCAGCAGCCGAGTCAGGGCTGGTCCAGCCCCATCCCTCTCCCGCGCCCTCAAAACCTCCTCAAACCTCGCCCGCTTCCAACCCCCCTCCCCTTCAGCAGCGCGGCAGCCCCAGCAGCGCCCCGTTAACGGGGTCGCACTCCCGAGGGGGCGGCCGGCCCGGAACGCGGGCATCCTCCCGGCCCCCGCCTCGGGGGCATCTCTGAGGGCAGACAGGGGCTCGCCACGGGCAAGGGCTCGCACCGGCGCTGCCCTCCCGGCCGTGCCCCTGGGAAGGGCCGCAGCCGCCGGTGACCCGAGCGTGCCCCGCTCCAGCCCGGCCCGGCGGGCACACGCCACGGCTGCCGCCCCTCGCTTCGTACGGAGAAACCGGCCAGCTTGGAAATTAACAAAACGCAGCCGGTTGCCCTTCGTATTTGATTACCGAGGAGGCAAACATCCCCCGGAGTCCTCTCCTGCCGCCCCGCCAGTCCCAGGGCTATGTAGGTCACGAACAGGAGAGAAACGTTGTAAAAATAACCCGACCTGGAAAAATATCTTTCGGATCGGTCTCCGCGGGGCGGAATTATTGGTTTCGCGTTTAAAGCCGCATGAGGCGAAAATAAATTATTTCTTTTTATTGATTAAATCTCCGGATAACGCGTGCCGGTAGCAAAGCTCCCCGCGTTATCACGCAAGGGATGGAGATCTCCCCCCGTTAAAGCGCACCTCGAGAGTTTCGGCGGCGTTCGCAAACTGCGCCGCGGCGTTTAAAGACTTTCAAAGCGGCATTTCCATCCAAAAAAAAAAAAAACCAAAACCAAAAAAAAACCCCACAACAACAACAAAAAACCCAACCAAAAACGGGGAAAGCGGGAACAGACGGCAGGACACACCGAGGGGGACAGCAGCCCCGGGACGCCGTATGTGTCCCCTTCCCCCGGGAGAAACCCACGGGTGCCTGTGGCGGCGGGAAGGACGGAGACAGGGAGGCTCCGGGGGTCAAAGGCTGATAAGGAGGGAGGGGGAGTGGGTGGCGGTGGGGACCCGCGGAGGCTGCACCCCGGAACAATGGGAACAATGAGGATACGCGTGTCGGGGAAGGACCCCCCCCCCCGGCGGCAGCGGGGCGGGCGAGGTGCGGAGCGGAGCGGTAGCTCCGCTCCGCACCTCGCCCGCCCCGCTGCCGCCGGGGGGGGTGGGGGGGATGTCCGTTCGGTGACAGATGGCGTCGCCCGGCGGGCCACAAAGGGCGTGGCGACTCAACGGGCGGGCGCGCGTCCGCATACAAATAAGGGGCGTCACAAGGTGGGGGGGGGAAGGGGGGGGATACAGGGACGAGGCGGGGGGGGGGGGGCGGCCACCGCCGCGCCTGACGTGGGCGGCCATATGGCGCGTGCCGGCGGGCGGGGCGGGGCGCGGGGCGGGGCGCAGGCGCGTTGGGGCGGTGGCGATCGGCGGCGGCAAAGCCAGGTCCCGGTGACCGGCCTCCTTTTCCCTCCCCATCCCACCCCCCGCCCCTCGCCGAGCATCCTCGGTGCCGCTATATAACGGGGGAGCCCGGCGCTGCGCAACCTCGGGGAAAAAAAAAAAAAAAAAAAAAAACCAAAACACCACAACACACAAAACCACCGCACCGTACCGCACGACACAGGCGGCTGCCCTCGCACGGAGGGGTTATGAGACCGTCACCGCGCCGGAGAGGCTGAGCAACGGAGGTAACGGAAAAACGGGGTTCTCCTCCCTACCGGGGAGGCTGCGGGGTCGGGGCGGGCGGGACCCGCCTCGGCCGGAGCGGCTTCGGTGTTATGGTGTCGCTTGCGGGCGTGGGAAGCGGCGGTTGTTCCTGCCGGTGTGTGCCGGCAGCTGTGTGCGTGCACACCTGTATCCATCCATCCGCACATATATATATATATATATAAGTATACATATATATATGTAAATATATATTTGCTTCCATACATATGTCTGTAAATGTGTATGTGCGTCCATACACATATAAATATGTATGTGTGCGTCCATCTACACGCATACATATTATATATGTCTCTCTGCTTCCACCTATACACATCCTAACTTCCAGCTCCCTCTCCTGCGCTGCGGGCGGCCGCCGCGGTCCCCCGGCGGGCGGGCGGGCGGCATTGTTCCTCCCCGGTGTGCCCAGTGCGATCGGAGGGCGGACGCAACCCCTCACGAAGGGGCCGCTGCGGGGAGCGGGGGGAGGATGCCCTGTCTGCGGCGGAGGGGATGGCGGAGACGAAAAGCCGGGACCGGTCCCGCACCTGTTACCGCGGGCGGGGGCCGCGCAGCGCCGCTGCTCGCCACTCCGCTGCGGGCAGCCGGCGGTAGTCCCGGGGACGCAGGCGGGACCGAGGGATGCTCGCCGGGAGAGGACGAGCTGAGTCGGTCAAGGGAGCAGGTGGTCGGTGCCCGGCGCCCGTCGGGGCGGCACGGGAGCCCCGCGCAAGGCGGCGGAGAACGACGGGGACAGGCATCAGAGGCGGCCGTCTGTCACTGTGAGTGTCCTGCGTGTGCCCCCCCACGCCTTTCTCCCTCCCCGACTCAGGAAACGTATTTTTTGGTGTCTGATTGTTTTTGTTTTGTTTTTCTTTAAAAAAAAAAAAATACCACCGCTTGGTCTGCCTGCGTCGTGCCGCCCAGGCTGCCTCCCGCACACGTAATCTGCTTATATTCCCCTCTAATATCAGCGAGTTACATAATGGCACTTGAACATATGTCAACTTAATTATAAGGCAGGACCGCGGAGACAATTAAAAGTTTGAGCTGGCACCGTGGGGAAGCCGGGGCTTCCCTCGGGAGGGACGGGAGGGTGGTAACGGGGGAGGGACGGGTGGCTGCGCGGGGCCGCGGCCGCCGGTGCAGGTGCTGACACGTCTCTCTTCTGTCCCCTCGGCGGCGCAGAGGCTCACCATGACCAAGTCGTACAGCGAGAGCGGGCTGATGGGCGAGCCCCAGCCCCAGGGGCCCCCGAGCTGGACGGACGAGTGCCTCAGCTCCCAGGACGAGGAGCACGAGGTGGACAAGAAGGAGGAGGACCTGGAGGGTCTGCACGCCGAGGCCGAGGAGGACTCGCTGCGGAACGGCGAGGAGGAGGACGAGGAGGACGACTTGGACGAAGAGGAGGAAGAAGAGGAGGAGGAGGAGGACGACGACCAGAAGCCCAAGAGGCGGGGCCCCAAGAAGAAGAAGATGACCAAGGCGCGCATGGAGCGGTTCAAGCTGCGGCGCATGAAGGCCAACGCCCGGGAGCGCAACCGCATGCATGGCCTCAATGCGGCCCTGGACAACCTGCGGAAGGTGGTGCCCTGCTACTCTAAGACGCAGAAGCTCTCCAAGATCGAGACCCTGCGCCTGGCCAAGAACTACATCTGGGCGCTCTCCGAGATCCTGCGCTCGGGCAAGAGCCCGGACCTGGTCTCCTTCGTGCAGACCCTCTGCAAGGGCCTCTCCCAGCCCACCACCAACCTGGTGGCCGGCTGCCTGCAGCTCAACCCGCGGACTTTCCTGCCGGAGCAGAGCCAGGAGGTGCCGCCACACGTGGCGGCGGCGGCGGCGGGGGGCGGCCCTTTCCCGGCCCACCCCTACCCCTACCAGTCCCCGGGCCTGCCCAGCCCGCCCTACGGCACCATGGACAGCTCCCACCTCTTCCACCTCAAGCCGCCCCACGCGTACGGCGCCGCGCTCGACCCCTTCTTCGAGAGCGGCCTGGCGGAGGGCGCCAGCCCCGCCTTCGACGGGCCCCTCAGCCCGCCCCTCAGCGTCAACGGCAACTTCTCCTTCAAGCACGAACCGGCCGCCGACTTCGACAAGAGCTACGCCTTCACCATGCACTACCCCGCCGCCGCCGCCGCGCTGGCCGCCGCCCCCGCCCACGCCGCCATCTTCCCGCCCGCCGCCGCCGCTTCGCGCTGCGAGATCCCCGTCGACGGCCTGGCGCCCTACGAGGGTCACCCCCACCACGAGCGGGTCCTCAGCGCCCAGCTCAACGCCATCTTCCACGACTGAGCCTCTCCCCACCCTCTTCCCCGTCCCCCTTCCCGCGGCGAGCCCCGTCGCCCGCCGGTGGCCACCGCCTTGTTTACAGGGGGCAGCCCGGAGGGTCCCGCCGCTGCCTTCGGGGGCCGCCGCATCCCCCGCTCACCTTCTGTCCCGCTTCTGCCCCTCGGGGCGAAGCTGTAAATTCGGGGGTAAGGGGCACTGGGATCGCGACAATTACCTGATCGGGATGACAAAAAAAAAAAAATCACAAGCAATAATTAGGATCTATGCAATTTTTAAACTAGCGATGGGCCAATTACAAAATATATATGAAATCTATATTTTTCAACCAACGTTTTACTACTTCTTACCTTTCCCATGCTGAATTATTTTGTTGTGATTTTGTACAGAATTTTTAATGACTTTTTATAACGTGAATTTCCTATTTTAAACCATGCAGCTTCATCAATTTTTATACATATTGGAAAGGTAGAATTATATCTAATTTATACAAAATAATTTAACTAATTTAAACCAGCAGAAAAGTGCTTAGAGAAGTTATGTTGCCTTAGCACTTCTTTCCTTTCAAATAGTTGAAGAAGAAAAAAAAGTGCACAATCCGGGCAATTTCTTTCCCATTAAAGTATCTTTTTTATTATTATTTGTCTTTTCTTTTTTGTTGGTTTTTTTTTTTTTTTTTCCTTTCCCCCTACAACAAGAACCAGATCCCCTAGGTCTTGAGAAGATATAAGAACGAGAGACTTTTATTTTCTATTAAAACATATCAATTCAACACATGACTTGCACAAACTTGTATATAAAGATTATAAGCAAATGCCAACACCCTTTTTAAATCGAAAGCTGCTTGACTATCACATACAATTTGCACTGTTTCTTTTTAGTCTTTGAACCCCTTGGCATTCCGTGTTTTTTTTTGAAGAGAACTTGAAGATGTTAATGTTTCCAGGCGATATAAATGCATGATTTTATACATGTTCACACAATCCGTGGTTGTCATATGCTCATCTTATAAATCGGAACCTAAAACTAATCAGGTTGTTAAAGTCGGGCTATATACCTATTGTAGTCGATTAGTACGGTAGCTTGAAACAAATTCAAACCATTTAATCCGTAATTAGAACAATAGCTATTGCATGTACAATGCAGTCCAGAATAAGTGCTGTTTGAAATGTAACGCTGGTTCAACTGGAATCAATCTGTACTGTAATTTTGTTTGTAATCCTGTATATTATGGTGTAATGCACACTGGGATTTTAGAAAAAACATCCATCCTTTGGCAACAACATAGTATTGAACATTTGGTCGAATGTTGCATTTCTCCTTAAATGTGATGATGATTATTATTATTATTATTATTTTTCTTAGTGTAAGTAATTCCTATGGGATTATTGTTTTATTCGAATAGCTCATGAAAGGTGCGACACTTATTATTTGTAGAATAAAATTGGACTAAAAAAAGGACACGGAATCTTTACTTACCGTGAGGGGTTCCGAGGGAAGGGCTGGGTGTGTGTGTGTGTGGTGTTCGTTTGTTTACAGCGAAACCGGCCATTTGCAATGCTGATTTGTTGAATTAGGGAAAAGGGGGCAGAAACGCGGTTCCCCCCCGCCGCCCCATCCCGGAGCTGCGGCTGCCGGTTCGGGCTGCGCCGGCCGCTGCGGCGGCCCACGGGCGGCGAGGCTCAGCCCCACGGCTGCCGCCCACCCGCCGCGCTCCCCTCTCAGCCCACGCCCCCCGCCCCGGGCACCGGCACACCGGGAAAATGCCGTTTCGGCCCCGCCGGCAGCAGGTGCTCCTTCCCGCCCCCCCCCCCCGCAAGCCAGCCCCGGATCCAGCGCTATCGATTCGCCGTCTCCCCCCGCCGCCCCAATCCCAGACGCGAAACATGTGTTTCTTTAATCTTCACTGATTATTCCGGGGTTTAAGAAACCCGGAGACACAACCTGCGGGAAAGCAATTCCCCTAATGACCAGGAACAATTATCAACAGGTCTTTGCCTCCGACCCTCAGAAACAGATTTAAGAGATTCCCCGAAATACCTTATACGAAGGTATTTATCTGTCACAAAACAGAGGTATTTCCTAAATATTTCACTTAAACCCCGCCGAAAATGAACAGGCTCTCCTCTGGATGAGGGCATTTTTTTTCATGAGAAATCAAGCTATTGACTTCTATTTTAACGGTGTTTATAGCTATGGAAATATGATGCGTAAGCGCTGCAAACCAGTATTAGTATGGCAGCACCTTCGCGGCCAGTCTTTCGTGCTAAAAACAGGCTGAAAATTAATTGCGACGCCGGCTGATGCATTTTTGCAGCACCTCCCTGTGCTTCGCTTGAGCCCGCAGCGCTGCACTCCAAAACTGTTGCTGCATCTGAAAAGGAAGAAAGCAAAAGGCAACTTTTCCAGCACCTGATTAACCTTTCCCAGTCAGTGGCAACACAGCTAAATATACCCTAGATAACCCGAGGTGGGGAAATGAATGACAATTTTTCAGATAAAATTGAAAAAGCTGACCTAGGCTTGCTCGCCTTTTGGTTGTGTGCCGCCTTCTTAAGCATAAGGATTCTTCTAGTCAGTCAAGGGGCAACTCACATGCCACCATCTTTTATTCAAAGGCAGGCACAGATGTTCCTTCTGCAGGGGAGGTTTTAATTTATGAAAATGATATTGTTTATGCATGAATGCACTCTGCATAACACACAGTACTTCCATCTGATGAGAGAAATACCACAGAACCAGTGCCAATGTCAGGAACATATTCTGCAAATTTAGTCGCTTAAATGTTTAATGAATATTTGGAAGGCATTTCCAAACCACAAGAAACCTTTTCAATTACCTTTTCTTTTTCCACGGTTAATAACAAAATTCAACTCCTCTAGCCAATGCAATTTACTTTAAAGATCTACCTAGGCTGTCTGAACGTTTGCTACTGTGATACTTTGGAGAAAATAATATTTTAATGTTATGAGCAACCTAATAAGGAAAATTAATTAGGCATTTTGGTAACTAGAGCCTCCATTTTACAAATCACTTGTGAGTTTTGTTATTTCAATTAGTTTAGGGCTTTTTTTCCCCCCCACCCTTATAAAATATTGGAGATGATCCCCTCCCCACACCCCTTTGCTACTGCTTCTGATGCTTCCATGATATTTAGTTTTTCTTACTGTTAATATCAAGCCAAATCTTGAAATCTCTGCTCATGACTCCCACAGGAAGGTCTATCAAGGTCTCTTTCAATGGAAAGAATTACTCACGCTGTTCCTCTCCTAGGAACAGATCGCTAATTAACTAAGGCTACAGTGGGATTATCTAACTTCCACATGCAGAGGAAACTCTGGGGTTGAGTCATACCCACACACATACTGGGTCATCCAGTGGAGGCCTAGGACTCAATTTTTATGGCTTGTTGGGACCAATGGCCTTTCCCTTCTTCTTTATGCCATACTTCTGACAACAGAAATTGTTCTGCCACCAGTGCATGTTTGAGAAGACCCTGGTGAAATCTCTGCAGGTACAGTGCATGAGTAACAGTCATGGCTTGCAGCTTTTCCCTTCTTTGTTTTCTGAAGCAACAGAAGAGTAGTCCAGTAGTTGCAGACTCATGGTTGCCTGTGATACAGCTGAGGCCCCAGCTACGACGGAGGGGTCTGAAATCATGGAATTCCAGGTTACATCCACAAGATGCCTGAGAGGCATCTGAAGCCTCAGGTTGTACCTAGCCCAAATGAAAAATGTGCCTGAACATCATCAGACTTTGGCCCAATGTCTTCAGGAGGACTCCCCAGGCACAGGGAAGTAGATTCAAGGAGAACCAAGAATCCACCAGAAGCCAAGAGAGCATCACTTTCTCCAGAAGATAACAGTTCTAGAATTTTAATAAACTAATATAAAAAGCAACATACAATCACAAAGGTAATAGGAATTAATAGAAATAATTCTAAACTAAGTCTTGAGAGCAAGTAAAACAAACCTTTTTCTATCATCTGTAATAGTAAAAATTCTTGCAATTATTTCAGTATTGTAACTGATCAAAAGTGGATTCTCTGTGACAATTGCTTTTGACATATGCAAAATATGAGTCTCCTTTTTTTAAAAAAAAGGAAAGAAAAAACCACAGTACTTCTGTACAAAGAACCATCTTGTGAAATAGTTTTAGAAACTACAGAGTTAAAATCCACTTCTCTTGTTTATATGTATCTGGTATCTAAAGATAAAAAACAAACCAACCCCACTCAAGTTCTTGCTCATTTCTATTGAGGAAGAACTCACAGAAATGAAAACTTGGAGTTCTGCCTGGTGCCGTACCAAGGAAAATATGCAGAAATTGGATTTAATTGACCAAGATGGGTTGTATAGTAATTATTTCAGAAATTATAAATGGTCTACACTTTTTCCTTAGCTGAAAATCCCATATTACAAAAAGGCTTGAGAAACACAGTACATGAATGCGTGTTGAAACAGCGAGCTGAAAATCTACAAATAGACTGTTCTTTAAATAGGTACATAAGCATTTTTTAAATAATTCATATATGTATTTAACAAACTGTCAGAAGCTATGCAATACAAAATTAAAACTGACAATGCTCTCAAAGCATTCTCTTAAGTATTTAGGTTGCCTACAGGGTATGTAAAACACAGAATATCAGCCCTGGCTTTCAGTTTCCTAGCTTGTAGTAGTTTGCTGCTTCTTATTCCTGCACAATAATTTCACTCATTCTTCTTCTCCTCTTTGCACAGATTTGTCTGTCTCCACAACTTCAGACTTTCTTTTCTAACTGCTCTTCTTTCTCTTTATTTTAGACGTTTTCCTTCTCCTTTTCAGACATACAGAAAGATGTCTAGCAACAGCAATGCTTGCTTCTATAGACTATTGGTGCCATTTTTCTTCAGAATAATTTATGACTTCACTTATTGTGTGAAAAGTTCGCTGCTCTGCTTGATGTCTCTTCTTTGAAATCAAGGAAAAACAACACAACGGACATGAATTAATATTGAGAACTATAAAAGATTCTTTTCTAGAGTAGCAATAGAAGAAGGGAACACACTTGGGAGAGCTAATATTTGGGAAGGAACAGTTGAAGTATAAGTGACTACCCAGTAAACCTTCATTGTATAAACAGACACTGTAGCCAGAAAAACCTACAAGCCAAGGGTATGCTGCCAATTTCAAAATCCGAATTTTTCCAGAAGCAAATCTCTATTAGCCACTGAAACAAGGCAGCTACCAGAAACATCCAGTTGAATCCTCCAGATTGGACATAAGGTATTTTCCCCACAGCATCCCCTCATCTCTTCCATGAATCTAAAACTGGCCTTCCCATTTCTTGCCTATTTACCTCATTACATTTTTCTACCCATTTTTCTCAAGGGGAGAGGATCTGTTTTCCAATAGCTTGCTTTACCTGCTTGTTGTCCTTCAGTAAACACTAGCTATATTTCCCTCACTTGCTACTTCTGCCAGAAGTTGTCCTACCTCTTCTCTTTCATTACTTCACAGGGTTCTTCTAGAAAAGCATTCTGAGACTCCCACTACTTCCTAGCACCTAGACAGCAACAGAGGATTTCCTTCATCCAGAAACACTGTTAATCAAGGGGAGGTTAGCTCATGTCCTTATTTCCTATTACCTCTTGTCTGAGCCCATAGGATGCTGCTCTCTCCTAGTTTAGTGGCCTTGTGCACAGGCATGTGTACCCTGGCATGGAGCAACATCTCCTCGAGGTCTAGACTGCTGAGAACAAGCTCTGAGAAACCCCAAGGGGGATCCCCCTCCATCAAAAACTGCTTAAGAAGAGGATCTTGCACCTGGTATCTGCCTTCATGATACTGCAGCCATACCTGTACCTGGCCATATCATGACCCTCCCCACAGACTTGATATCCTCACTTGACCTTGGACCCACCTTGACAGTATAGACTTCCCTAAGGGCTGCTAGGCTAGCACTGACTCCTATCACCAGGCCAGACCCTGACCTGCTGAGTCTGCTTTTCAGCTTGATGTTGGACCTACCTCGTTGCAATAAGTCTATCTATACTCTTAGCTGAACTTGGCTACATATAGTTCTGCTCACCTTGATCAAGTGTATGGGGCCCTACCTGACCTATAGCTACCCTTAGCTTTACTGGTAGGGTAGGGTACCCTCATTCTTCCTTGATATTCCTCTTGCACTTCCAGCCACTAGGGCCCTACCAAGCCTTAAAAACCCTGACCAGCCCCACCTGCAACACCCTACCAACCCCGCCCAAGGGTCTGGAGGTCTATTTAAGCTCAACCTGGGGCTACAAACTCTTCCTTTGGAGATGATGGTCTTCAGTTCAGTTATGGTCCTGATCTGGCTACAAACTCTGCTAATCCTAATCTGCAAACTGGTGGCCTGGTCTCAGCCCTGCCTCATCATTATGAATTTGCCTGATGATTTGGATTCTTGGGGGGATCCTAGTACCCTCCCCTAGCTGACCTTGCTCAGATACCATCAGGTGGGTCCTGGCCAAAAAGGCCCTTACCTTGCTAGCCTGGGGGGGGGGTGTCCCCCTTTGCTTGCTGGCCCTTGCTGTGCTCTGACAATGACTTTTCTTCCCTTTCTGGTGTGTCCCCTGCCCCATTTTTGCCCTTTCTACTTTACTTGAGCTATTTATTTAAAACAAAAAATGTTAAGACGATTTCTAAGGCAGCTCTACTGGCTCTCTAAGTAAGTAAAATGGAGCAATAGAGTAACCTGGGATTCAGACTATAAAACACAGCACAAAAATGTTTTGTGGAGTCAGTTCTATTTTTTTTTTTAAAATTCCTGGTATACTGTGAGAACGCACACCTTCCATCCCTATCACTAGAAAGAGAGAATAGCTACGTCTTTGTAGAGAACTGCTGATGAACTAAATGTCTTTGTGTACTGCATATTTAGATTAAAGGAGGTACATTAAATTCAAAGACAGAGTTTCTTTATGCATGGAAAACATGAAATATTTATAAATATTTGAAGAATACTTCTGGAGGCTCTCTGAAGAGCTGCAAAATTTAATTTGTAGTATTTTTGTAAAAAAATGTCCTCCCTATTAAGAGGTGAATAGGGCTTCTCTATGTTCATGTATCTGTTGCCATTGAATCAAAATATGCATGAGAGAACAGGAAAGTAAAACACACCTCAGCTGCTTTGGGTGATTTGCAATGCCTTCTACATCATCTCTATTCCTCATGCAGCATACTGTATTTCTAGATGTCCCTTGATCACTCTGTCATCACAAGTACCTATATGCTCCACTTCCAATTCTGGTTATGATAAAAGATTTAGATGAAATCAAGGCCATTACATGTAAGTTCAGTGCTCTATGCTATTTTGTTGTCTACTATACAGTTCCTGCAACTTACTTACTGTTTGTCTTGTGTCTCACTTTTTTCTCTAATATGGGAACATCACACCAGATACTACATGGGATCATCAATACACACTACCCTTCTTACAAGAGAGGACAAGAAGTTCTATGTGTGAGAGTTCCAGATATAGTCTGGAAAACAGATAAAAACAATATTGCTGGACTATTATGTATTATTTCCAAATTCAATGTACAAATATGAAAGTTTTGATATTTAAAAGAAGAGTAGATTTGCTTAGAATATAATTTTTTCCACCCAGGAAAAAGTGTGTGTCTCAGACTTACAAAGGATTGTGGGGACTGAGCATTTGTGAACAAAGAGTGAATAGGCTTGTATGTTCCTCCTACGGTTTTTGTTACTGTATGCAGTTCTCTTACTATTTTATGTTTTTACTACATTAAAAGATGTGTGGATGTGGCACTGAGGGACATGGTTTAGTGGTGGACTGGACAGCGTTAGGTTTATGGCTGGACTCAGTGATCTTAAAGGTTATTTCCAACTTAAAGGATTCTATGATTTTAGTATCTTAAGTTACTGATTTAATACTCCTTTCAAGCAATGCCAATAAAAAGGTGCAGAAGTTTTAATGACATTAATCAAAGGGTATTACAAGTCTCTTAGGAACTGTAAGTCTTCTACTGATGGTCCTGAAAACAGTATTATTTTATAGTGCTAAGACAGTTATCAGCTTATCCTTTCCTGTACCTTATGAGAAATTACCTGGCGACAATATATTATATACATAGATGGGATGGGTTAATAAATGGTCCCAGAAAAAAATACAAATGACTACAGGGGATTATAAAGGGCACACAGCCTCAAAATTGATTCAACTATATCCAGTTTCATGTTGTGCTTTATCTTCTAGTTAATGATATAGCTTTCCTTTTGAATGACATCAACGCAAACACATTAAAGATCACCGATGCCAAATAACAGACACAAATTTAATTGGTTCATCTACTGTTGTACCAGAATGATAAATTGGTAAAGCAAGCTTGTTTGTTTGGCTCGCAGTTTTTCTTGCTTTGTCACTCGGTTATCTTTAGGCAAAAAAATACTATTTTGCATTAAACTTCCATAGTTTACACATAATTTCAATTGTTTACACTTTATTTTATCCAATTACTCTGCAGTCAAGATACTTATATCCCAACAAAGAAGATCTAAGGGACAAAAAATATTGACAAAATTAAAGTCAGAATAAGACTATTGACACTAACAGCTTTAAGCAAGCAGAAACTACGCGGTCGTGTTATGATTCAGAAAGGCAAATTGGTGAGGGCTGCATTGCAGTGAAAGCTGTATCAATGGCTCGATGAAAACTGAAGAGCATTTCCAGGTTGTATATTTAACAAGTATTCAGAGCATACTTTAAACTTGGCAAAGTACTAGGTGGAAATATGTACCAAAGAGCTGTACTGTAGCGACTTTTAAAATGCATCTTGTAACTTTTCTTAGCTATATAATTAGCGGCTTGGTACAGGTTTTTCTGGAACTATTAAGGAAGGCAGCTTAACAGTTGTGAAATCATGTGTCATCTCATGGACTCTCGGCTGGTTTGATTGCAGACAATGAAATTTCCTTACCTGTAACAGCATTTCTCTTCTAAAGCGACATAAATCATAGGAAGAGCCTTGGATATTTTTGACATGTGGCTTGAACTGTAATCTATATGGACCTGCCAAAGGCAGTATTTTTAATTTATCACTTTATTTTTTAGAGGGGCGATGTATATTTGTCTTATAAATACTAGAGATAAAATTACTAAACTGCATGTTTAAAAATGTCCTTTTCATGCACTAATAAGCCAACATGACATCATACAACTCAGAACTAAAAAAAACCCACCTTCCTGTTTTCCTTCAAGTTAAGCCCTTACGGGCTCAGGAGCACCTTATAAATGGGAGTTGATGCCAGAGCTGTAACGTGATTGTCATCAGTCAATCTTACAGCACCTGTGAGTAAAGCTGTCACACCTCCAGACAGTAAAATCTATCATTTACAGAGCGGGAGCAAAGAAGCGTGTCTCCCCTGCTCTGCGTTGAAGCTTTGAGGGTGTGGGATGACTGTGCAACATTCTGGGTACGCTTTCTGCATTTACCGCTTGATGGAGAGTCTAATGTATGAGTTTTTATTCGATTCTGAGTCACTGTGTTCCCACATTGTTTTAAGGGTATGTATAATTGTGATACCTCCACCTAGGTTTACGATCATACCCCGTTTTGCAGCAGCGATGTCAGCACGGCATTTATCTTAAGGCTAAGCCATAGACACAACCTGTGAAAAACTGGACCTTTTCAGTACAAAAGGGCTATTACAACTTCATGTTGCAGTTTTCTAAAGCTAAATAATCACACCCGTTTCGTGTCAACAGGAAAGCAGAAGACACGCGGTAATCTGACAAAACAAGCTTCTGTAGCTACGGAATCACAGAAGGGTTCGGGTTGGAAAGGACCCCAAAGATCATCGAGTATTGGCATAGTATAGGAATTCCTTCATTGCTCTCCTCGGGGGAGTAACTCAGGGGAACAGAACCGTAAGAAGCCCGAGCGCCTGTGAACCGTTCCCGCTGTTACCGTACCCAACTTGGGGTCCCGGGGAGGCCTCAGCGGGTAGTAGGAGGGCCGCGGCACCGGCCCGGTCTCCGTGACCCACCGGCAGCAGCGAGGGCTCCGCTCCCGCTCAGCGGCGGAGGGAGAGGTTTCCCCCGCGAAGAGCCCCGGACAGCCCGGCCCGCTCCTCTCCCGCCGCTGCCTGTGAGGGGACGGCCGGCCGTGCGTGCGCCACCGCCTCTCCCGGCCCGGAACGGGCGCCCTCCCGCCGGCCCCTGGGCGGCCGCGGCCCCGCCCGCGGGGCGGGGCGGGCGCTGCCTTGGCAGCAGCCGGGACGCCGGCAGCGGGCCGGTTTGGCGGGGTGGCGGTGCCGCCGCCATGCTGGGAGCCTCGGCCCCCTCCCTCCGCTCGCAGCGACGGGCCTGGCCCGAGCGGGGGGCGCAGGCGGCGGCTGGGGGCGCCGCTCGCTTCTCAGCGGCAGCGCCCGAGGAGCGGCGGCGGCGAGTGGCCCCGCTGCCGGCGGCGGCCCCGCCGGCCGAGGCGGGAGAGGAGCCGCTCCTCAGGGGCATCTTCGAGATCAGCAAGAGGAGCTGCGACGTGGTGCTGAGCGCCCGGCGGCTCCGTTGGAGCCCCATCCTGCCCGAGAGCCCCACAGGTGGGCCGGGGCGGGGCGGGGCGGGGGGTGCCGCAGGGGCCGGGCCCGGGCCCAGGCCCCGGGAGCGGGCGGCGGGGCCGGGCGGGGCGGGGCGAGGCGGCTTCCCCGCGGCGCTGCGGGGGGAAGGCGGGCTGCGGCCGGGGCCTCTCCGGACAGGGCCAGGGGGTTAAAACAGGGTTGCAGCAAACTGGTTAAAGTCAGTGGGGTGTCCCTTCCCTTCAAGGTTATGCTGGTGATTAAGGAAAAAAAAAAATTGTTCATAAGGCAATAAGTGTCCTGTATCTGGACCGACTCTTCCTGGCAAGAGCCTTTACTTCTTGGCGGGTGATACAAAAAGGACAAAATGTAAGAGATGGTGTTTTTATGGTTTCTTAGCCCCAGGCAGGGCAGTAAGAGGATTTGTTTTTGTTCCTGCTACATCAGCTTTCTTTGGCTTAACCTCTTTGACAGGTACATAAACTGGAGTGCGTAGAGGTGGGTATGGTTTTGTGAGATGTGCCTGGGTTTTGTGATGAGGCTTCTGTGGCAAGTCGTCCTTGCTCTGTGCTTTTCCGATAAAGCAATACGCTGTGAGAAAGTGCTGTTATAAAGGGCTTGATCAATTGAAACATTATACACAAAAGTTATAGAAGAAAACGAATGCTCTTTAAACTTATCCAAATAGTCTTTTTTTTTTTATCCTATGAACTGTGAAAATATGAATTTACTTTCAAAACTAAATATGCACGCTTAAAAGTGCTTGTATAGTGCAGTGACCTCCCAGTGCTTATGTGAAGGAGGAATCAAAGTTGTGTTCAGGAATGCAGAGTATCCAGGCAGCGCACCTGCCTTCTGGTATGGTACGGTTAGCTTGTCCAGGCCTAAAATATCAGTATTATTTTAGTATTATTTTGGACAGAAATTAAAGCTTCATATGGGTAAGATCCAACAGCTGTAAACTCAGCATACAGAGAAACAAAGTTTCTTTCACATGCCAGCTTTTCTATGTTAAAGTAATCTGTTCCTCTTCAGGGCAGTCTGTATGCTGCAGAGCCTTTAGAGTAGTGTGGAAGCCTGTGATTCCAGTGCTGCTGCTGCAGAGAAATACTCAGATGTTCACAGCTGAAGTCGTTATGCTTCATTTTGTGTACCCATGTTGGGATACCAGAGCTACTGAAATCAAACTAACGTGATGCCATGCACAGCTATTGATTCTTAGCCTCTGAATGGCGTAACTGTCTTAAGGCAGTGTTGTGCTCGGACTAAAATACCTGCTTTTCAGCAGGACCGTTGAGTTTGAATGACAGCTGCAGTGATGTGTGTACAGTCCTTCCTCTTGTGGAGCCAGTTGGGCTGCCTTTTTAATGCTGTTACACAATGCTGTAGCCTCTTCCTTCCCTTTTGGGATTAACTACAGGTCTCTGTGTATATGATCTGAAGTCTGATTTATTAATTATTTAGTTCTGTGCGCAGTGCTCTAATTTGATAGCCACTTTATGTTCTGGCTACTTTAATGTAGCTTGAATTGTCAAATATCAGGAGATAGAGTCCACAGTTTTCTTTTAATTGTCACCAGTGAAGGATTTTAAGGTACAGACAAGAAGAATGAATTTTTGTATGTATTGCTTCATGCTTCAAGGGATGGGAGTGTATACTGGTTCCTTTTTTTTTTTTTTTTCCCTAGGAAAAGTCCACCCCCTTAAATTGCTACTTTGTGTTAAGATCTTTTCATCCTTAGATTACTCATACAAACATGGGGAGCTTTTCTGTCTTAGCTCCTGCAAGGTAATAAAGTATGCAGTGCTTAAAGTCACGCATGTTGCAGATGGCAGGACTTCAGGAGTCTTATGGAAAGCAGCACTGACAAGTTGGTGTCAATTTTATCAGGATTTGGGCTTTTCCTGCACATGTATTAAATATATGCCGATAATTCTTTGTGTTTTCCAATTTGGTTTTGTACTATGTAGCATTGAGCTGCTAAATGTTTTGGTTTCTGAGACGCTCTTAACGTCCTACTTCTTTACTAACTTCAGTGGAAAAGACAGTGGTGTCTTCCAAATGCTGGGTTTTTCCTGAAGTCTGTGGTAGGCTGTGAATTTTTACTATAGGATTTCCAAATTCTTAAATGTCAAGTACTGACATTGAAGATAAAGGGATTTTCAGTTCCTCTGTTGGTATAGATGCCACCACTATGTCACCTGTAGCTGTTCCAGGCTCTCTTTGAGAATGAAATAATCTTAAAAGGAAGACTATTAGTTTGTTTCTGAGACGCTTCTATCCTTCTGGCCACTTTGTGGTGGGAACACAATGGTCTACCCAAGCAGCATTCAGAAGGATACTTGTGACCCCTTCCTTCGGGCCAGCGTGGCTCTACGTGTACCTGTCGGTGACTGCAGATGAACTAAGAGCTGAAAAATTCACTGTGTAGGGCTTGTTGCCCTCACAGGGATGAATTCAACAAAAGTCTTGTCTGTTTTTCTTTCCGTCTTGGATACAGTAGGTCAGGATGGTTTTACCTCTGCAGTTCCTATTTTAGGAAAAGACCTTCTATGGCAGTCACTCCAGTCTGTCAAGTCAGAGAGCTCCCAGGTAATTGCTTTCTCCCATTTTCCCTGACCTCCCATCCCCAATAATTCCCCAAAAGTATTCCTGACTTGCTGAAGTTGTAATTTGTCATCCGCAATTACGTGGTTCTTATTATATGTCCTTACATGTGGTAGCTTGTACAGCCTTGGCTTCTTCAGCTTCTCCTAAATAGAACTGAAAGCTCCAGCTTAAAGTTCCCAAGCAGGTGACATCTGCTATGCCTGGGCTCGATCATGTCACGCTCACTTATGTGTAGTTCTGCCCCACTGCACTGTTTCTGTGGAGTTTTTGACAGTGTGATTATCAGGCAGACTTCCTTCTTTACCTTCCCTTTGTTTTCTTCAGCTTCTGTCTCCTTGAGTTTTTTGACTACCAGTGTTTGCTGAGGATTTCTGATGGCCTCCTTTGTTGTTCACTCTCCAGACCTTGTAGCAAGCTCCCGAACAGCCTCCTCTCTAATAAGCGTGACCCATTATGAATTTTGCGTGTTCTCTATTACGACAAAACTTTGGGCAGAAGTAAGGCCTGGGCAGGCAACTGGATGTGGAGCCTGAGGAAGTGAACTTGTCCTGTGGGAATGCCGGCAGTGCGAGGCATGGCTCAGCTGCCCCCTCCAAAACGCCGCGGTTATGGTCCGGGCGTGCAGCTTGGCTCAGCCTTTTCTTCTGTCTGGAGCTGGGTACCCTCTGACCCATTGCTGGTTGCTGGCTGTTAACAATGCACCCAGCGTTGCAATGAGAAGTGGAGCTCACAGTCAGTAGTTAGGTTTTTTTTCCTCTGGCTTCTTTCTGTGTGATTTTCCTATGCTATAAATATAAATACTGAAATTATGAAAAAACAAGACTTCTCTCTCTGTATTAATAATCCATCCCCAAATTGATGCTTCTCCTTTTGGATGCTGCTTCAAAACCATATCAGAGAAAGCTACCTTTAGTATAGATTTGAAAATTCTATGTGATTTTTAGAAGTTCCCAGAAGATAATAAGAATGACTTAATGATGGAAAAATAAACATTTACATTTAAGAACAAATGCTCAGAGTGGATTTTTTTTTTTTTTATTTTTTTGTATGGCTAAAGTTTAAAAGCTAATGACATGTAGGGGATCAGCAGCAGTGGATGCAGGAATCATTTGTATTTTAGAACAGTTTCAGTACAAATAGTGTCAATTCGGTCGTCCTTATGCCGTTCGTCCAATATGGCTTGTTTCTTGTTTTTGAATAAGAACTTTATTCCTGATATTTTTTTAAAGCCTTCATCATCATCTTTTTAAAGATTGCCACAGAATTTCACAATTTACAGTAACTGTAGTTTTTCAGCAGATTTCTGGCAAATAGGAAACAGAACAAGACTGGCTCAGTGTTTTACTGGTATGTGAAGTCCGGAGGCTTTTGATCATTATGAAAAACTTTTTATACGCGTAGTTTCTTTTTATGTGTGTAGTTTCTTGTGTGTGTAGTGTACTTGACTGAAGGGTATATGAAGTTGTTCTCAGACTGATAGCATGTAGGCTGGACTGAGTATTTGGATACTAATAACTTGGATAAAACTTGCTTTTTAAATATAAGTAATAGAACATAATATTCTAAATGAATTGATGAATAAGAAAGTGAGATCTCTGGAGCAATCCAGCGGTTAATGTATTAATGAATATATATTTTCATAATGAAGTAAAAAAGATCAATGTGTTAAGTATACTATTCTTATATATAGTATACTATAGTTGTTGATGTTAATCTAAAATATAGATTTATAAATATTTTACATAAGTGCAGCAATAAGGAAAAAAAAAAAGAGCACTGATGTATTGCAACAGTGAAAGAGTTAGCAATAAGGACTTAAAATTAATTCCGAGTGCATAGTGGCCTGCTGCCAAGGCTATTTAGGAACAGATGTGGCTGAAATAGATACCAATAGTCTGTTTGGGATCTCTAAAGTAAGACATCTGTCAGTCTATCGGTCAGTCAGGAATAATGGAAATGGGAACTGGCTGTTACAAAATGCGAATTACTGAAGTTCCACGTTGGTCAAATTCAAAGCTTTTGATTCTACTTCTGACGTGTAGAGAACATAATTTCTCTAAGTGGCTTATCTGTTGTCCAAATAGGAAAACTATTTTTAGGGAAGAGACATAAAAATAAATAATATGAAGTGTAACTAAGGGTGAGATGTACATGTATCACATTAATATATGGCTTTAAGAAGTAAATTGAAGGAAGAAAGCATGCAGTTTTGAACAACCCCGTGGCGTCTGAACTTGTAAGACACACTTAAATTTTTTTTTTCAAGGAAGTCCATAAAATTAGTGTCTTTTAGATAAATGCTGCATGAAACTGCAAAAGAATTTATTAATTTACAACTTTTTATAAAAAAATAAAAATATTTCAGGAAATGGAGTATACTAATTAAAGGTCTCTTAAAATTTGTTCTTTATTTCAGGTGACTTCTAGACATAATGTTTTGATTCTCGGTATGTCTTTTATGCTTTATCAGCGGATCAGTTCATGGCTACTTGTTTGTGGAACAATTTATGTTGTTTCATGCTTTCTGGTGGTTTTCTTGTATTTCACATCTTTATGCACCTCTCTGTTTATGTTGAAAGGAATTAACATTACTTTAATTCTCTGCCTCCAAAGAGAGAGATCAGATATTTAAATCTTTGTTGCGGAGAATAAGTTTCTATGCTAGGTCTTGCAAATTCTATTTGTGTATGTTTGGGTTTACATGCATGTTAAGTTGGAGCGTGTGTTAGTTGTAGGGAGCTACGTGAGTTTGAAATAACAAGATTTATATAGCTTTCACACAGCATAGTAACTCTTCTTTGTGGCCTTTTCTTTTTAATGCAAAACACTTTCTATTGGTGATATGGTGGGTTTTGTTACCTTAAAGCTCTTGTAGGCCATAAAATGGCAAGTTTTAGACTTGCCTAAAGGTGATAGGTTTTGGTTTTGTGGTTGGGTTGGTGTTTATTTTTTTTCTTCCCCTCTTCATTTTTCCTGTTGCACTGTGTAATAATTATACCTTGCCATATACTGTTATAGATAAGGCGATGCTCTGCTTTATTCATCTCCCGTGCCTGCCCGGCGAGTGAGGGACTGGGTGGCTGGGTGCTTGCCCGATTCTGCATCATCAGGCAGTTGGCACACCAGCAACGAGCCAGACGTAGCTGGTGCTGATATTTTGGCTGCGGAACAGGCCAATTGAAGAAAGATAGGTTGGAATCGAGGAGCGATCAAGAATACTGCCGTGGGGTGAGCTGATATATTAAGGATTTTGGTGAAGTGCCATATGGGTGTGAGAGGGATTTGTGGGTACTATGGAGAGGGATATCAGTGAGTGGAGGGGAAACTGAAGCTGTTGCTGGGCAGATAGGAAGACATGCAGGGTGATGCTATAATGCATGAGGTATGTCTGATACAGGGTAGGGAAATCCCTAGAAAGTCAGAGGAGACATAATAATGTGGTGAGGTAAAGAGAGGTAGGGTGCAAGTTTATTTAAAAAACAAAATAATTATCAAACTTCCATAATTTTCCTGTCCATGGAATAATTGCCAACTCTTCTGCCTATGCTTTCTGTGCAGAGGTGTGCAAGAGTAAATTGATGGTCTTGCTTATATACAATGATGGAAAGAATCCAGAAGTGTATATTTAAAAAAAAGTTGATATACTATCCAATCTGTGATGTCCATGCTAGTGCTATTTTCATGTCTGTGATAGTGATATAGGGTTAAGAGGCCCTTCCTCAGTGTAAATTAATGTTCTTTTTAAGTCATTAAAACCAGTATGCAGGCAAATCCCACCTAAATCTTGTATCTCAATTTCTGAATCTGTTCTTCAGCCTTTGAGAAACACTACTTATTTTTTTTTTACCTCTCTTTTGTATTCTAGATGCTATTGTAATCTTTTGTTGGTTGCCATTTTACCATATCATCCCTGAATTTGTACCCCTCTACTGTGCACCTTTATGTGTTTTCTGTTGCATCAAATGTTGCCAACTAACCTTGACTTTTCGAGTGTAGTTTATTGGATAATGCATGATTTCTTTCAGGCAATCCCTTACAGTTAGAAGCAGTGCTCTGTAAATGTCCAAGAAGCTACATAATTCCTGATTCCTGAAATCCTTTTTTTTTTTTTTTTTTTTCTTGTAATGTCTACAGGAAACACATACAAAATCTGATGAATAGCTTGGCCACCCGAAATCTGAGACTGCTGCCTACTTTCTTTGTCTGCGGCTGTTTCTCTCCTTGGACTGCGTGTAGAATGTGGTTCTGTAGCACCTTGCGTGAGATAGTTGTTGGGATCATGGTGTCTAATGGGGTCTTCTGCTATGGTAAATCCAAAAAAGCTTGCTCCCATAGTTGTAACTGTTCATGGTAATGAACAAGTTAAAATTGAGAATATGATGTTCTTTTGCATTTTCTTATTTTGTATCTTGGCAAAATACATGCTCAGATTAACGCATTTCTGTCTTTATTTTACAGTTACAAAATAGAAATAAAAATAAAGCAGGAAAGTCTGACATCTGCTCTCATTGGAGTCAAGATAAACAAAACTTAGATAAACAATTTTCCTTTCATTGTAGATGTCTTACTTGTTAACTATGTGTTACAAAAGCAGCAGGTAATAGATGCTGTTGCAATTCTGCAAAAAATAAACAAACAAATAGGTACTGGATAGAAGGAATTCCTTTATGTTTGCTGTTTCTTTTAGGTATATCTAACTATATTATATGCTGCCTTTAGAAGGAAGTTTTTACTTCAGTACACTTAGTACTCTAAAAATATTTTTATCCTTCTTCTGAAAAATCTGAGAACATAGATCTGAAGTTTTTGTGTACCTTAACATTAGTGGGTCATGAAACTAATGTTTTCCTTTCAAGGAAATCAGTGGTCCCAGTTTTTATAACTTATGTTGTAACAGTATGTGCAGACAAAAAACCATAATGTGTTGCGTATGTGATACACATCTTACCATATTGCCATAAGGAACTGCTATTATGTTAGACACCAACTGATTTTGTGATAGTGTTGGATTTCTCTCACATATGCTTATGTTTTTGTACAGATGATCCTTTAGGAACATCTGCTAGTTTTGTGGTGGTATCTGCTGTTTCCTTTCAAAATGTGACCTTTTTGTCATCTACTACTGGGACTGCTATAGGATTGCATTATACTAAGATCCTTTTCTAAATTGATTCCTGTCTCATAGACATTAATGGTCAATGTTTGAGTTAATTGGGTTTCACCATTCTCTGATATACTACAGAGTTGATTGCAGCTGCAAAGTTAATAAATTAACCTTTTAAAATACTATTTAATGATTTCATTTATTTTTTTATTAAATCTGCTAAGTTGTTAGTGACTAGAACTTCCTTCTTCCAACTGTTTAGGTTGCCTCAAAAATACTTGCGTCTGACGACTAAGTATAAGGATGGTATTTCTCAAAGTATTTCACTAGGCAAGAAGTTTTGGAACTCCCCCCTTGCAGTTTAGGAACCCTTCCCACTTTAGTTGAAGCGCAGATCCTTTGGACGGTGATACCAGTTCAGGCATCACTGTCCAAGTGTAGCTGAGTAAGTGAAGTTGCAAGTGCAACTGAAATTCATTTGCACATGTGGCACTGTAACTGGCAGAAAAGTCATAACCCTGTAACTGCAACCAAAAATGGGTTCTTAGCATTTTGGATGCTCCTCCTCTTGGATGAATTACCAAGTTGTAATATAATGTCTCTTTCACATGTAGACATTATCTGGGTAAATGGATGCTATGTAGCTACAATGAAGAGTTGAAGACATTGGTATTTCCTATTTCTGCACTCTGGCTGAGCATAGAAATCCTTTTTGTAGGACTTCAGACTTTACTGTCAAACTGTTTTTCTGTGGCCCTCTGCAGGAAAAAGTGGCGTCTTGATTTTTTGTCATTCGGAAAAGTGGCTAATTATTTTGTTTCCAACATATGAGGTATGCTTGTATAGAGATAGTAGTTACTTTCACATAATATTGTTTGTGGTTTTAAAAGTTAAATGTGTATTTAAGCATGCATGAGACTTAATATTTTGAAAAACAATTAGGTTTCTGGCACTTCTTTAGCTTCATTTATTGATACGCATTGTCATCTAGTTATACCTGTTTTACTCCAAACTGTACTAATTTCAAAGGTGATTTTGAAGTTAAAAGTAATTGACTTCTACTTTCCAGTGACAGTGTTGCTAAAGGAAACAAAAAATTAGTTAACTCATTTAAAATGTGTTTATGGCTTTCTTGGTTGAACCTAAATTTCTTGATGAACATGTATTTTGTTACTATCAAAGTATGCAGATCAAAAATGCACTATTGAATGAGAACATTTTGCTTCCTGTAAGGTCTCAAGGTAACTCTTTTCCTGTTGTGTTTCCTCATGGACTCATAAAAATCATAACCCCCACCCCCCCATAACGTAGCTCCATCAGAGCAACAAGGAATGTCCCACAAACCTGGAAGTTATGTGATACTAGAATTACCAATATCACCAGTTCTTTTTTGGAGAAGAATCAATAAGCTGATTTTCAGACAACATCACAGTCCCTGTTATTTAGGTACCGTTATGAGGAGTGGCTTGTTTATGGTGTAGGCAAGTCTTAGCTGAGTTTATCTTTTGGGAATGAGTTTGGTGCTGGGAGATGACTGCTTTTGTCTGAAGCCTTGAGCTGTATTTGTATCTTTATCGTGCTCGTAAGTGGGAGCGTTTAAAAATGCTGATGTACAGATTGAGAGGGTGCTTCTGATTTTATTCCTTCCCCAAATTTTCCTAGCTTGTTTCTTTTTAAGATTAAAGAGTAATCCTCAGTTTATTCTTTGATGGTTGGGTATGTGATTAAAAGAATTTTTTTGGTGTGATTTACGTTTGCCACCCTAGCTGAATGTTGTGAAACATTTTAACATAGTGTCCACTGTAAATGCCAAATATTGAATGTTATTTTATGAATGTTAGAGATTAAAGAAACAAAATACAAAGCACAGAACTCATGTGGAGCTCTTTATGTATTATCTGTCAATGACAACGTAGCTCTTAGCAACTTTGAGATTGATGCAATAAATACGTAAACCCTTAAGCTGCAAAACCAAGAAAATGCTTCAAGCCACACTTAATTTGGAGTTTTGTGATATGATTGTAAGCCAGAGCATGCAGAATGATTGTAAGCCAGAGCATGCAGAATGATTGTAAGCCGCAAAGCTTAATTTTTGTAAAATTGGAGCTCAGAAACCAGAGTGGATCACGAATCATTTGTGTGATCCTAGGATAACTTGTATAAGAGGTAAAAATTATTTTCCACGCCCACTATTGGCTTTATGTTACAAGGAATGATTAGTTTTCCTTACTAGTAGTATGGAAGCTGGTGTTTTCTCTCATGGTCTTTAAGTGATAACAGATGCAGATAGTAAGTTTGTTTAAAAAAAAAAAAAAGGTGTTTTAAAGTAAAAAATAAAAATTGTAGGCTGAATTTTCATGTGAGCCTTGATAATATGGTAGCCTTTCTGTAAGGGATTTGATGAAAGAAAATTCTACTTCTTATGTTTAAGATCTGGTGCAACTTCCTCCCTTTCCTGGTTTCTTGTTTAATTGTAGATGTAAGAATATATTAAATCTCTTGAGAAAAAAATATATAGTAACTTGGTTTACCTCACGGTTCTGTAATCTAGCATGTAGCTGTTTCTTTCCTATGTGTTGCAATTTTAAACAAATCTGTTCATGAACAGAATTCAGTGCTGAACTCTGGATTTCCTGGCTCTTGTCTGTTTGGCTATATAAGATGGGAGTTACTTAAATGCTTTTCAGTATGGAGTAATTGCCGTAGTTGTGGGTTTATTTGAACTGTGACAATAAATCTCTTCTGTCAGTCTATACACTCAAGTGAATATAGGAAAGTATGCTTTGCAAAGCTCCGAAAATGCAAAGCAACAGATGTTATGTACTGCACAATTATGCGTATCCTGGAAACAGTTCTTTACACAGTGCAGACAGTCTTGGAAAAACAAAATTTGACATACAAATGACCAAGTTAAGGGTAGCTGCAATAAATACTTACAACTAAATATAATGCTGTTTTGCAGATGCTGCTCTGAGTTTGAGTAATTAAATGCTAAACTTAATAGTTGTATTAAAACACCCTGTTTGACAGATGTTTAAATATCATCCTTGTATTTGTATTTTTCTGTATTGTTTTAGTCCAGCATAGGAGAAATAGAATAAGTATTCTCACTTAAAAATAATGTTATAGGAAAATGGATTTTTAAAAAAGAGCCTAAGTTATTCTAACTTAAGTGAAAATTCTTGTAAATAAATTGCTAAAAGTAAATAGGAAAAATTTCCAGCTAAATTGCTGGCTTTCTGTGTGAAAACAGCACATTTTTGCCTGTCTGATCTGTTGACTGCTCTGAAGATGGTTCAAAATGAGATTGCTCTTGTCCAAGTCCTCTCCCTGGTTCGCCGTTTGTCGCAGGGCCTTTTGGAGACTCGTCAAACAGCTCTGTCAAGAAAGCTACTGAAAGATTTCATACTTGGATGGTTTTGGACTTCCCAAAGGCCTGCTCTGTCACATCTACATAGTGTAACTGGAGGCGAGGTAATTAGTTAGAGATCAAAATTTTCATAGCACCAGTGAATAAAATTATCATAGCATAAGTGAATAATAACAGTTAGATGGCTATAGATGGTGCTAACTCATGCTGACGTAAAACTTTGAACAGATTTGTGGTTTCATTTAGTAAATTCTGCAGTTGGCACATCCTGTAGTAAACCTAAATGTATTGATATGTTACAATGATCGGGAGAAGGTTGTATATAGATGTCTATTTTTAACTTGGTATTATTAAAGGAAAAAGAATGCTTCTGAATATTTTGTGTGAAATGGACTGTTTCTTGGTCACTTGACTACAACACAGTCATTAAACAAGGCTGTGATTAAACTAAGAATATCCTCCAAATCCTTTTCTGTTCCATGTATCTTTTGTGATAGAGGAGTAATAATAACTATGATTGCTTTAGAAAACAGTGCTTAGCAGAAGAAAAGAGAGTACCTGATAAATGTCTGTAGTTCTTTTTTTTTGTTTGTTTACTGTAGTACAAACAAAAATGAAATAAAAAGGCTTTTTTCTGCACTTACATTTGTTGAGGAGTTAATTATTTAAAATATGATGGAAACAAGCAGGTGGTGTTTTTGAAATTTCGTCCCTAGGTCTCACTTGTTTTATGGAAACCATTTGTGGAACGTACACACAGAAATTCAGTACTAAACTTGCAATGTAATTTGTACATATATGCTTGTTTGTCTTCGTTAAAGTGGCTACTGCTTTTTACATTTGCAAGTTTAACATTTTAGCAATATTAGTTTATATGCAGGAGCAGACTAATAAAATGAACTTACAGTAAAAATGAAGCTGTTCTTAAATATGTTTCTGTTTGGTTTGTTTCCAGTGTTTGTTTTCTTTGTCTAATTCATGGAGCGAAGGCTACCTGAAAAGTTCGCAATGCCTTTGGTATATTAACAATGTGGTCTGGAAGGAGTATGGAAGAGGAAAAAATGGCATGGGATAAACATGAAAAAGCAGAAATGCTGATTTTTTTTTTTTGTTTGGGGAATGTTAAAATAGGAGTGGAAAAGCATTTAGAGACTGTCAGTTATGTCCTACAGCACAGCTTCAGAGACATGACCATTTTGCAGATTTAACTGGGTAATTGGACAGCGAGTCCAAAAGTTGATATAATTAAGTTTAGTATAATGTATTGATCTCTTATCTGAATGCCATCAGCTTGGGATCAAGATCAGGAGCTGTAGCTAGACCATTCCTAACCTATATTCCTAACCTGGGGCCCCTAACATTAGAAGGACACGGACCTGTTGGAGTGGGTCCAGAGGAGGGCCACAAAGATGATCAGAGGGGTGGAGCACCTCTCCTATGAGGACAGGCTGAGAGAGTTGGGGTTGTTCCGCCTGGAGAAGGCAAGGCTCTGAGGAGACCTTATAGCAGCCTTCTAGTACCTAAAGGGGGCCTACAGGAAAGCTGGGAGGGACTCCTTATCAGGGAGTGTAGCGATAGGACAAGGGCTAATGGTTTTAAACTGAAAGAGGGGAGATTTGGATTAGACATTAGGAAGAAATTCTTGACTGTGAGGGTGGTGAGACACTGGAACAGGTTGCCCAGGGAAGCTGTGGATGCCCCATCCCTGGAGGTGTTCAAGGCCAGGCTGGGTGAGGCTTTGAGCAGCCTGGTCTAGTGGGAGTTGTCCCTGCCCAGGGCAGGGGGGCTGGAACTAGATGATCTTTAAGGTCCCTTCCAACTCTAACCAGTCTATAGTTCTATGATTCTATATGATCATAGGTTTATTATGTGGAAAATGTCATCTGTCATTTAAGCAGTTGTTAGGATTATTATGTTAAGGGTCATTAGAACATAAATGGAGACTAAACCAGATGTTTGTATGCTCTATAAACCAAAGGTTGTTTAACCACATCTTGAATAGTGCGTGCAGTTCTGGTGTTCTCAACAAAGATGATGTGGGACTAGAGAAGGTTCAGGGGGTGACAATGATTAACGGTCGGGAATGGCACTTGGATGAGAGTGACAGACTAGGCTGGCACTCTTTGGTCTGAAAGGGAGGCAGTTGAGATGGGGCCTGGAGAGAGTAGATGGCAATGGCTTTCCATCTTCCAGCGTAAGAAATACGATGCATCTAATAAGGCTAACAAGAACCAGGCTCAAAACTAAAGGAATAATCACACAGCAAGTAAGAGAACTGCAGAACTTACTGCCAAGGGATATTGTTAATGCTAAAAGATTTTGTGGATTCAGCTGGAGAAGCAAGGCCTCATTTGAGTGCTGTTAAATGTGTAGAAACTGCAGTCAGTTCAGGGTGTCCCAAATGAAAACAGGTGGGGAGGGGAAAAGTATTAGTGGAAAATAGAATAAATGCTTGCTTTATTCCTTCTCTTCTCTTAGCATCTGCTTATGGCTATGGTTTGACATAAGATACTGGGACAGATGGACTTTTGCTCTGATCTGGTATTGCTGGTCTTACGTACCAGAAACCTGTTAGATTATATTTAAATTATATTTTACGTAAAAGCACACATGCACACTAGTCTGTAACTCCATCTGTATTTGCACTACTAAGCAAGCTTTCTTGGTAGAATTTGAACTTCAGTTTGCCTAACCTTCTATTTAAAAGGTACATATTTTTGTTGGTGGATTGATATAGTTTAAAGAATGTGTGTTCTTTGACAAAATATCGAGGTTAATTTTATTACATGTTTTTAAGAATTAACAATACAGTAGCAGACTGTATGGGAAACCGGCATTTCTTCACCATTAGTGCCTTGAAAATATTGTTTATATGTATGTTTATAATTACTATAGTGTTGGGGTTTTTTTATTTTTATTGTGGAGAAGGGAAGTTAAATTCCAAATACAATAGATAAACTTGTATATGATATAAGTCTGAAACCATTACAAACCATTCCAGAGGAGTAATTAGTTTCATCAACCTCAAGGTAGGAAAAAGTGCAACTTTAATATGCTTAGCTGGTATTTCCATACATCTTTTTTGGAAGATTTCTGATATTCAGAGGGTGGAAGATGACTCTCAATGTAAAACACCCATTTGTTATGTCAACAGCTTAAAGATGCGTGCCAAGATTGTCTATTGTAATTAATTCTTGAACACAGGTGGTGATAATTTTCTTGCACTGTTTCACTTTAAGGCTGTCAAAGATTATTGTCCGATTTGTAATGTGCGGCTGGATATGTGTAGAAACTCAGATGTGTTAAATTTACTTTTAAATGAGTGAGGTAAGTTTAATATTGCGATAGAGGAAAATTTGAATAGAATGGTAACAATAACGTGCACACTCTGCAAGCGCCTGCTGGAGACAGTCTGAAGATGCATCTCAGTTGGTGTATGGGTGCTTGGAATATGAAGCTCTCTGATACTGCAATCATATGCAGGATCTTTATGCTGTGAGTAAAATTCTTAGGATCTGCAAGTAAGAATCTTACATCAACCTCATAGTGGCAACCCCTGTACGTATGTGTCCATTTGGTGTAATGCTATCATTTAAAAGTTTGGAATAGTAAAAATTCATATGTATTATGAGACGTTTGAGTTGTGTCTTTCTGATCCGACGCATGTTTCTCCAAGAGTGAAAACTCATCTGAAACTGTTTTTTTTGATATGTCAATCAGTTAGTCTTTCTCTTTGATTTTTGTACTACTTAGTACTAGGATTAGGAATAGACTGCAATTAGCTACAGTTATCATACTGGAGTTAAGAGGAATAGATGAGGAGATGTCAAGGAATTTGTTTAAAATAGATAGGAGGCTGCTGGTGCATGCAAGGATGAAAGTCATCATGGAAAATTTAAAGGTGGTGGTTTTTGTTGCTGTTTTTTTGTCTAGGGACTCTGTTTTGAAGCAGTTGATGTGCCTGTCAGGAAATAAGTAGGTTTCTGTAACTTAGTATACTAATGTAGTTTGATGTAATAGTGGAAGTTATTTCTATGCTGATAGTTAGTTTTGAATTTCATGGTACTCGATGCTAAAATTTTATTCACGAAGAGTTTAATAGATTCTGCACGTTCTTTAAAATGCATTAATATATTCTACTTTATGCACTGGTTATTACACAAATCAAAACCAAGATGGAGATCTTTTGATTTTTGAGAATCTCATGAAAATTTCAAATAATGGATTTTAAATGACTCATTACCATTTATTCTTATAATTCCTGAACTGGGTAACAACATAAAACATTAAAATAACTCAAATTACGGGCTTTACCTGAAAATTTTTGAGTGTATTTTGATTTCCAAAATAGCATTATATATAATTTTCTTACAGTCTAATCAGATATTCCCCAGAATTATTTTTTTTTTCTGGAAAGCATTTTGTAGAGCTGTTGGTACGCTTTGCCAGTGTCTTAGGTACGTGGTTCGAAATTTAAATTAGGTTAAAGACATTTGTTATTTGCAATTTCTAGTTTTATTTCGACATAAGTGTATTGCAGTGTGTATTCAACAGTTCTGCTGCTATATGAAGTAAGCATATACTTAGCTTGCTGCGCAGATACACGGGCACAGGTGGACATCTTGGTAGTATGCACCATGCAGTGAAACACATGGCGCTACACAACATGGGGCAAAGAGCACGCAGTTTGAATTAGAAGTCATTTTATGGATACCTTGTAAATTTGTGCTTGTTCATATACGGGCTGTAATTTCTAAAAAGGTGTACATGTTTTGATATTGAACATTTCTGATACATGCATCACTCTAATGTAGCTGTCCTTGCTTTGTGAAGAGAGGCAGTATTGCATGAGCCTGTTTATGTCAATATTTTAATAATTTATCTTTATAACTGCTTTTGTCTATATTTATAGTAACATTGGCACCCTGTGTACAGAAGATACAATCAGTGCTGAAAGGAAACTTGCATCCATCTGGAAGCAATAAACTTTTCTAAAAGACTGCACAGCGTTACTTAATCCTGTGATTTCTTACTGTGAGTGAAATTAAGGTTGGGTTCAGTTGTGTCACATCATATTGGTATCAAATCTTCTGTGAGAGCTTTGTCATTGTGTTAAGCTACAAACAAAATATAAAAATTGATGAAAATCTGAGAATGTAATTTCCTCAGTCACAGGATTATGCATCACTGCAAATGTAGTCAATTCCATATAATAACAATAATTGTAATACCAGAAAGCTTTTTGTAAGCTTTCTCTTTATATGAAGGGCTAATTTGTATACTGCACCATTGAGTAAGTATACCTTAAATTTTGCATTGTATTCTAAGCCATTTTTGTACTATACATATATCATGTATAAAGTATATTTTTAATGGGCCAAAATATTTTACAAAGTTAGAGAAATACGAACAGCTCCGTTAAGAGGAAGGGGGGAAAAAGCCCCATGTATATTTCAAAGATCATCTAACAAAATTCTGTGAGGTTTCTTGTTGCGTTTCTTTTAAGTCTGTTAGAAGTGTGGCATACGTGAACAAAATAGGATTCATTCATCCCTGCAGGCAAAGTGGTGTAGTTTACATTCTTCCTTTTCCTATGTGGCAACTGAGCTGAAGAGTGCTGGGGTGAGGGAAGGGTTTTATGCTTGTCAGAGGATTCTGGTGGTGCTGTTGCCGTCTTCTACCCTTGGGCTAGTGTAGACGGTGCAGACAGATTGATACAAAGGAGGGCTGAGTGTATGAAGAAAGCTCCTGAAAAAATAGACCAAAGATCAATGAGGATGAAGCCAAACACGTAGCTGTTAATCAATGAGAAATTTATGGATGAGCTTATCTAACAGCTGATAGCTATGCTTCAATACATAAAAGCATGAGTTGCTAATATACATGAATTAGCAATAGCTTCAGGAAGGAAATTGTCCTTTGTTTAGAATGGGATGTGTCTGTTCTTTTTTCCGGAAGAAAATGTTGGCTTGAAAATCTTTTCCAGAAAAGACCAAAATTCAGATATTTGAGGCATGTAGAGTTCTCTGAAACACTGATGTTTAGCACTATGGGTGGTTTGTAAATTTGTATTTGAGGCTGAAGCAAATCTTGTGCTGGGAGGAGTCCAAGTAGAACTAATTATTAACTTGTAGTTAATAGAAGTCACTGATGTCACGTGGCCATAAGAGGCTATTTTGATTCCCTCTCATTTTCTGAAATGACAGAAGTAATTGCCATGATTATGACATATGTTAGTAGGTACAAAACAGCATGTATGCATGAGATTTTTTTCAAATGAATGTAAAATTAAGCTCATGTTTCCTCTTTGGAGATTCTCTAGTACCTTTCAGCTCTGCAAGCCCCATTGTACTGAATCATGTAAGTTATTAGATCCCAGTCTTCTGCTTTATTTCATAAATCTCTCTCTTTTAATGAATTCCATTATATTATGGTCGTATTGTTGGTCTATATGAGACTAGTCATTTAATCTGATGCTTGTGCTTGCAGAGGTTTTACACAATGATGGAAATCATTGATGTTAGTTACCGTGTTGTTACTCCGAAATCTGTTACGTAACTCCTTTAACTTATTACATTAAAAGCCCCAAAGTTTCAGGCACTTCATAAAAGGTTTGCTGCTACTTTTCCAATCATATTATGAAATTAGGCAGTGTGGGGGCCATACTCTTCACATAAAATGTAGCTTTCTGTAGTACGTTTATTTTCAGTGACCTCTTTCTTGGTGTGGTGTTAATGAGGAAATTTAACTATTTAAAACCACAGTCTTTGCTGCGTGCATCCTCTCAAATGCTTCAGGTTCAGAATCACTCGGTGTCTGCCTTGCTTCCTTTCAGCTAGTGGTGGTGTTCTGCACAGCATTATTCCCAGTAGATCTTTTTAGGGCGGATATTTTTCATTTCATCACCTCCCTCAAATTCTTTGTTGGGGAATGAAGGGGAAACGCTTCCTTAAGGTGACACTTCTTGTGTGGAACAGCATTAGGCCTCGTGCTAAGCTTTAATCACACTTATCTATGGAGGTATTTATTCAAGAAGCTATTGGGCTTCTTTTCAAACTACCAAGTTGGGTATGTTTTTTGGACAAAGTTCTGCCATTAGCCTGTAATTAATAAGCAAGGTACTTCACTGCTCTAAACCAGAGATGGATCAAGACATTAATGAAAGCTTGATGGATAGATGTCTAATGAGCCTCATTACAAGATGGTGGTCCTGTCCATGGCCTGCTGGGACATCACGGACACCCAGGATGCTGGGTCCAGGTGTCACTCTTGAGATCTGGTGGCGCTCAGAGGGGAAGTCTCCAGGTCCGTCTCTGCTCCAGGGGGAGTCAGCTCCAGGAAAGATAACCTCTGAGCTGTACTAAACTCTGCCCTTATGCTATGGGATTAATTGAACTGTTCCCGTGTTTGCTCTGCCAGTTGCCAGCATCATCTTTCATTTTGATTCAGCCAGAACTGGGCAGTTTAGCTGCGGTAGTTTTTTGTCAGAAATTTGCCTATTGCCATCTTTTAAAGGTGGTGTGAACCTTACCCAAATTTAAAGTCCTTGAGCATGATCCAACTCAGGACTTCAAGGACTTACACCAAATGTCTCCTGAAGCTGCTCTTCCTGCAGTTGCTGTGATGATACGATGCTGGGCACAGAGGCATGTATCTGCAACAGCCCTCTAGGTTTGATAAGGATGTTCAGAAGTATGAGGCTTAGTCCTTAAAAGATGTGATGGAGAACATTGGAATCAGCTGCTCAAGGGGTCTTGGGGGAAAGCAGAGGTTGAAACATGGAGAGAGACAAGACGGGAGGATGAAAGGTAGGAGGCTGCCGGTTTAGATGTGTTTACTCATGCTATGAATATAGTAAAATTGCCAAGAAATACTCTGAGCAAAGAATGAAAAAACTTTTCACTTTCTGGAGAATGCATTGAAACTTGCACAAGACCATCAAAGCCAGTTTTATATTGTTGTCTTTATCACATTTTGTCTTTTTTTAATTATTTGTAAGAATTACTGGACAGAGAAATGAAATAATGTAATCTTGTAAAAGCCTTTATCCCATGATCTCAGATTTGCATAGGAAAGTTACCGGGGTTTTTTGTTTGTTGGTTGGTTTTTTTTGATCTGAGTTTGAAAAATTGGATCCTGAAGTACATATTTGTTCAAGAATACTATTTATTTTTTTTAATATATCAATTATTCTTCATAATAATATTATTTTTAGAGATAGTATGATACTACTTGAAATAAGATGATTTCTTTGAGCTGGAGTAGTGAATAATGCTTTTTCCTGCTGTATTAAAATAGTGTGTAACTTCCTCTCCAGCAAAACTACCTTAATGTGCCGTTATAGGTTTATAAAGCAGAGTTTTATTCTGAGACTTACAATTTTTTTAGTTGATAAGATGTAAATAGAGCTCTAAAAAATTAAGAGAAAACATTGTGCATCTTTCCCAGTTCTTGCTGACTCTTGTTGATTCTATGATCTGTGTGTGTGATCTTTGGGGAGTTAGCAATTGGAAGTGAAAATGCACAGCAGATTGGCTCCAACCATGTTGGCTTCCTGCTGGTGAAAGGAGACAGTCCCAGTCCTTCCTTCTGCCCTGTTGTGTATTTTCTTGTCGCTTTGAAGCACCTCTGGTTTTGTAGGACTTGTGTTGAACTGATCATATTAAACAACTTGTCAGAAGACCATGGCAGCACAAAAGCTAAAAATAGAGTGGGCAATCTGTGTTACTTTAGGGAGTTGAATTGACTCAGCTTGGTTTTGCCCAGTGCCAGACATAAGGAAAAGGGCTGGACTACACAGTTGTATCAGTGAGGGAGGGTAGGTGCCTGTGTTGGAAGAGGGATTAGCGGCAAGGTATTGCATTGGCTTGGCAAAATACATCACTTCACCCTCACATTCTCGAGAGACAGAGGATGAAAATCGGTTGTATTCCTGACAGATGTTTTTAAGCTCAATTTTCTGCCCCGAAGGAATACAGCTGTTGCTGCAAGTGAATAGCTGCCATTAAAAGATGAAGTTAGTAGTTACACCTGCTTTTACCCTCCAGCTCTGGAGGAACTGAGATGCATCTCTTCAGTACTTTGTAGTACTTCTGAACTCCTTGATGCTCCTGAGGTCATTATACACAGTCTGAGAAACGTTTTTTTAGACTAGGGCCTTGGTTGTGTTATGCTTCTCTTACAACATCATTTGAAAGGACTAGAGTAGCATAAAGTAATCTTCAAAGAAAACACAGCCCCTCCCCAACCTGGCCCTTGCTGTCCCTTCGTCTCCTCAGCTTACTGTTTGATACCCTTGCCAAGCAGAAAGTGCAATTTTGCTTTCTCTGCTTGCGGGAGAGAGTAAGAGGTGTAGCGTCAAATTTTGCCGAAGTGTTGCATGACCTGTCTTTTTGAAATAAAAAAAAAAAACCAACCTTGAAAACTCAGATGTTCTGAAAATAGCTTTTCTGTCTCATGTTTGGTATTTAAATTAATGTTAAATAGCCTGACGAGCTATACAGTGATTCTCAGCTCTTCTGGCAACAACGATCATAGGCGCTCCTTTATATTTCTCATTGTCAGTCCTTAATCAAAGTTGTAACTGAAAACTGTAGAGGTTTTATGAATCAGTTGCATGCTACTTACTGTGCTTTGCAGACTACAGGAAGAAAAAAATGGGCTTAACAGTTCCTAGTTTATATGCGTTAGGCATTATCATATTAATTTGAAATATTCCTAAGCCTAAATTTGTAGATACATTGTCAAAATTAGTTTCATTTTTTATTCTATTTACTTCCTTTTTCGTTTTGTATTAATGCAGTTATATCCTTATTATATTATTATGTAGCTATATATATAATGCAGATGTATATTGCATATCCTGAATGGCTATTCTGAAAATAGTGTTTATACAGTGTAGGATGATCTGTAATCAGTTCTATAATAACTACCGTTGATCGCTGTCTTTTCTTTGGTATAGTCTTGATAATTTTTATTTCTAAGTATTTCTATTATGTTACACTGCACTCAGTTATAGCAACCAACTATTAACGAAGTAAACGTTGAGAGTGTAATGGGACAGAGAGCCTAAAATGCATAAGAGATTTATCTATTAAATGTAATTAAGTGGGGCTAGGTGTCTTGCCAAAGGTCATAGGAAGAATTTATGACCAGGGGAGTATAACACATTTTCCTTCCTGTCCAATCCTCGTACTTGAATTACACAGTCACATTTCATGTGTATTTTCTACTGTTTTCCAGATATTTGTTACGGAAATTAAGTCATCAAGTACCACTTCTAGGTGTTGGGCCTCTGTGGTAGAAAAACAGTCCAATAAGTGTTTTATTCTTGAAGTGTTGGTGTTTATATTTTGATAACACCCTTCTCTTTCCGAACTGTTCTATTTTTCAGTAGTACTGCTTTCTTCTTTGTGTATGTTTTCATCAATTTTGCTGTAAACATGTGTAATAATCTATTTGTTTAAAGCCTAGTTTAACACCCTTAACTAATTAAAATTTGGGTTGCTATTTATAATTAAACTGTATTTGAGCGTATTAGACCCTCACCCTTTGATTTAGCTCAGTGTGGTGTATTTAAACATAATTTTTTATTAAATAAGAGATTAGACTACCATAAATAGGAAAAATGTCAGGTAGCCTCATTGCTTGAAATCAGTGAGAGGATAAATAGGGGCATAAAACTTCTTAGAAATTCATATATCCAGGCAGGGTTTTTTTTTTTTCAAGCTGTATTTGGAAAAAAAAAAAAGTGGACATGTGCAGAAACTGTGAGTACAATTAGCGTCAAGCAGATAAATCCAACTCTAATCCTGTTTACGCTCTACATCAGACAGATGTGCTGAGATTGATTTAGACAAGCCCTTGGCTTACAGCAATATTTTTTTTAAGTGCCATATATTCTGGTTTTGTTAGATCTTTGTTAAATGTTAAGTGCTGTTAGTTTTACTCTTCGGAACGCCTGCAACCTACTTTATACAGGTTCCCTCTCTGCTCTTGTGATGACAGAGCAGCCTGGTAGAAGAGATTATCTTTATTCCTTGTAATTAAATTGACTTTTTTTTTTCAGAAGATACAACAATGGGAAGCGGGTACTGAATTAAATAAATAGCATGATATCTAATAGATGTATACTTAAATCTCTTGCAAGAACAGATGGTACCCAATATCTTTCTAAGTAATGTGAGAGGATAGTTAATGTCCTGAAACAGCTAGCAATAACCAATGTGATACTAACGAATCATAGGGTTTTGGAAGTTTAAAAAAGTGTCTAACCAAATAAATAGTTTATTTTTAAAATAAACTTGGTTGTTACCACATACTAGAAATATTTTATAAATGTAGCTCACGATTAAATTTTCTTTATTTGAATTGTTTTATAAAATTTTGCTGTATTTGTGATGATCTTATTTTCAGCAAAAACAGATAATGAAAATTATAGAATGTGCTGAGGGACTTTTATGCAAATTTCTTTTCAACTTTAGTAAAAATTGGCTGTCCTAATCCTACTAGCTAGTTAATATTTGCTCTACAATTTAAAACTCGAGGCTGATGCTTTTGTACGATTCAGTATTCCTACAGTTTATGTGTTTCTCCAAGCTGTATCTGGAAATGTATTCCAGTAGAACAACGAGAGTCAAGTACTACTTTTGGAAGTGTAGTGCCGCCTAGTAAGAATATGTTATTTTAAATTTCCAAAGTTTTGACGTGCATCTGAGCAACACAAGAATTTGACAAATACAGAGTAAGGGGAAGGTGTAAAAGCAAATAAGAGTCTGGCTGAAATAGTAGCTTGAAAAGAATAGACAAGACCTGGCTTATGAGTAAATGTCATTCTACGAAAGCTAGTGGGGGAATAAAAAGTATTTTAACAGGCCTTCATTTTACTTGATTTGTGCAGGATAAATAGGCTAATGTTTGGCATTTATTTGTGATGCGTATGCATAACATGATCATTTACCCCAAAAAAAGAGCAATACAAAGTATGAAAAAAAATAAATATCAAGATCTCTGATTTGGTAATGTTGGTATTAAGGTTACTTGTACAATGTCCACTCTCCCTTTGAGTCTATGCAAAATCATAGTTCAAATGGAATCATGCAAATTTTTTTCCCCTCAGTCCCTCGATTTCTTTCAATATATATTGTAGAAAATACTTTTATAGCAATGATTACAGTACTTTAAGCTTTGTTTTGTTTTCTGTTGTTTGGTGAGTTTCCTCCTGTTTATTTGCTGCATACTTCTGAAAAGCTGCGCTACAGACAATTTCCCGTGTACTATCTCAGTGCACACACACATTTACTTGTCACAGTATTCCTGATAAGGATGGAATGATTTTAGTCCAATTTTACACCTTAGTTAGCTGACATATGGAGAAATCAAGATGGTAAAATGTAACAAGTTGGAAAAATATGTAAGAAGTATAAGGTCATCTGCGGTAGGTTATTTGGTATGGAATAGGAAAAATTGGGTTGTTTGAGAATTGTCAGGAGAGGTAATACTGACTTAAGCTTTAGCTGTGTTAGGATTGCTGCGGTGCAACAATCTTCCAGGATTTCTGGATAGAAAGATGATTGCTGCATAGTCTGGTTCAAGAAATAATGTTGAGAAATGCCAGCGTCCGTTACAAGAATTGATGCAGGCTTCTTTTTCTCTGCTCAGGAAAGTTAGGACTCCCTGAAGCCCTCAGCTTCATGTCGTGTAATGAAATAGGCGACACGTGATTTTGCAGCCTCACACTTGCAGTGCTGTCCATCTTCTCCAGGAAGACAGTTAAAAGAGTCTTTTTCAGCTTCTCCCAGGCACTTCAGTACAGCATGCAGCAAATAGTCATCAAACAGAATCTGTTATGGCTTTTGCTATTGAGAAACCACTTGACTGAGCTGTTGCGAGATTTGGAAAAGGTTTCTGGTTTGTAGTGTTTCTTGCCTTGGGCTGCAGAGGGACCTTTATAGGTCTAGCATATCGGAACGGCTGTAATTACAAAGAAAGCAGGAAAGCTTTTCTTTTCATGTCCAGAGTATCTGACCCCTACAGCAATGGTGACATTTTTCATTCAATCTGTGTATCTGACTTTGTTTTTGAGGAATCAGGTGTTTTATGGCTCAAGAGAGCAGAAGGAAGGGAAGCCTGTATCACAGTGGTTCACTTGGTCCATCTCCAAAAGGCATCTGGAACTAGTGTCACTGAAGCGGTAGTGTCTGCAGCCACGGTGTCCCTGTGCACGACAGCCCCGAGATAAGAAAACCTTCACTTAGTGTTCGAGCCTAGCGCAGATCTCCCCTGGGCTGAGGGTCTTGAACTGTCAAAAGAACTTTTGAAACTGTTTTTCTTGAAACTGTTTTTCTTTTACTTGTCTTCTAAAGTAAATTTGTAACTCGAAAATGAAAGCTAAGATGGGTGACACGCTTTTTGCTTATTTTTCTGTTTTTGCTTAACTGTTTTCTGATATGTCTCCAGTCTAAACTCAAAAGGCAGAAGTCGTATCAAATGAGAATATAAATTGAGCATATAGTCAGCTTGGGTCATAGCACCCTTTCTGATCGATGATTGAGGAGAATACAATGAAGAATTTGCTCTTTGAATGCAAATGCAAAAAATAAAAAGTGGTTCATTGTTCTTAGTCTGCAATTTTATTCATTTTTTTCAATATCAGAAAAGGGATTAAATAACCTCTTTGAATTCATGTTATTTGTATAGCTGGATACCTAACCTAAATAACAGAAAGTTGGTAAAATGTAAGACCAGTGATTGAGCCAAATTATATGCAATAAGTTTCAATACAGGCATGAGCAGATGCAACAAGTGAAGCTAGAGATGAAGCGGTAACAGTATTTTATTTTTTTTTTTAGATATTACTCCTAATCATATCAATAATGCTTCTTTTTCTTTTCTTTTTTTTCTTTTTTTTTTTCCCCACAGGTGATTCCAGTACGGTTTTACAGGCTCAAGAGGAGATTATTGAAATGAAAGATGTATTTTCAGTAAAACTGAAACGTCGTCGTTTTGCAGGGCAGAAAAATGGTGGTACTTTGTTGGGTATCACAATTTTTAAATGCTTGAATAAAGAAGGGAATAAACTAACAGACTGTGCTGTCCATTTAAATAACTTAAGTGAAGATCATTGTCAATCGTGGTTTAGACATCTAAAGGAAATTTTGAATGGTAAGTACCTAATTGGGGTTGATGTCATTATTATTTCAGACTTGTTTCTATTGGCAATACATAAAGTTGAGTGATGCCTAGAAAAATATTTTGCCTGTGGAAATTAAGACACACAGATATGAATGTTATTGCTGGTGAATGCTTACTACTGAAGTTTTACACGGTGAAGTGTAAAATTTAGGAAAGTGACAATAATTGACTAATGCATCTGTAAAAATTAAATTGATGCTATTTTTTGGAAGTGTTTTGGAAGCTGCTGAAAATAAGTGGCTTACTATATTCTGACAGAAGAGCCTTTTGGGAATTCAGTTTCTTAAAGAAATAAAACACATTGTTGATGTTTTCACATGGAATTGCAGCACATCTAATGGGACTACAGATACTGCAGTCCTGGGCACACTTCAGGGACTTCCCAGTGACTGTTTAGGAGCTCCCACTTGAGACCTGCAGATTCTTTAAGAGACTAATGGGAGAGACTTTCCTCTTCTGCTTAAATTCACAGGTGGAACTCCTCTTAAGTTTCTGTAGGACTCTTATTGTATGATTTTATACAAAATGTATTGACACTAGCTAGTGATGAGAGGCTACTCTTAATTTTAAAAATACTGTTCTGTGTTTGCCTGGGCTGATGCCAGTTTCAGGATGCTTTGTTTAACCCATGATAGTTGCATTTTTTTTCATGGAAGCTGTATTAAATTTAAGAAAAAAATATTCACCATTTAGGGAAAAAACTCAAAACACCAAAGACTTTCACTGTAATTTAATACTATCAATGTTGGAAAGACACAGAATATAGCATACTTTTGATTTAAAAAAAACCCAAAACAATAAAAAACCCACAAACCAAACTCTCTGATTTAGCTCCAAAATATGTCTCTGCTTACAGACTATAGTAAACGAGTTTGTTTATTACAGAAGAAAAACAATCCATCTTGTAATAGCTGAGTTGTTGATGCTGAGCCAGATTACAGAATTCAAATCTTACACATCTGTAGTGTTTGTAATAACACTTTCAATAATGATTTATAGTTTACTTCTACTAAAGTGACTACTATCTGTGTCAAAAGCAGATATTAGAGAATGTAAAATAATATGAGTTATTAACGGTGCATTCTTACATTTTTTGCTTACAATATGCTTTGGATTTTACAAATAAAAGTGTATTAAAAAGTGCCTTCCCTTGCCCCTTTTTGAAAGGCTTTATCACGAAATATCCAAATCTGCAGAAGTGCCAAGATTCTTGCAGATCTCCAGCTACCCATAAAGGCAAGGACATTTGCATAAGGAGCAAATGTCTGTTTTGTTCCCAGATTACCCTCCATCCATCAGGAGCAGTGATACCATATGTTCACAGAAAAAAAGCTGCAGTATCTCCTGCTCAGGTTGTCTTGACTTGGAGGTGCAGCCTCTGTTTTATAGCTTTGTAATTGGAAGCCACCTGAACCTGAAAAAAGCATTCTGTGCAATGTTGTTGCTGTTTCTAGTTCTTCCTTTGGCTTCAGTTTTTCTCCAGAAGCTCAAACCTTGCACAGATTTTTCTTGATCTCTAATCCATACATTTTTCTCCTTTCCTTTTAGTTCAGGAACAATCAGGACTAAGAAGGGGGGAAAAAAAACCCCAAACACAAACCCCAGAATATAATTTACTAATGTGTTTATTGTTTTAAGTTCTGTAATTACAGTAGAAGTTTTTACACTGTTACGTTTTGAAGACTCAGTGGATATTCAAACTGCCTTTCTATCCAGAAAAGCAGCAAAAAAACCAGCAGCATTTTTGCATTTAATGTGGCAGAGACACATTATCAGTAATTTAAACAGTGATGGTATAGTGATGGTATAATTCAGAAACAAAAGTCGTGTTATTTAGAACGTACCAAACATTGGCAGGAAGTTCCCAGTGGGATCCAAGTCTGGGCTAAAAGTATAAAATGCAGATAAGTTCTGTTGATTCCTCACTAACTGAAATCTCAAAAGGCACATTCGTATATCTCTGCTCAGTGATGAATTTTCAGCGTTTTTGCTTCTGACATCTTTGTTAATGAACTCATATTGGCTCCTTTTTGGTTTCCTTATGAACTGCAGGATAAAGTTAAAATTTCATCCTTCTAAAATGATAACAATTTAAGTGTACGTATCTTTTTCAGATCTATCTGATCACAAAGTAAATTTTCATTAATTGCTGCATTATTTACTTTAAGGTTTTTTATTACTTCTAGGCTGGAGCAAATGAAAAGCTGGTGATTTACCGAAGTAGATTGTATATATGTTTGGGTATGGCTGTCAGTAAACATGTACTTTCATTTGTCAGAGTGGCTAAATATTATGGAAAGGTGTGTCTCTTTTCAAAAGAAATGCCATTTCTATTTGTTTACCTTACTCTGACAGGTTTTTAGGTTTTTATGCATATGTAGTAATTTGAGGAACAACAAAAGCAAGTTTATCAGTGATGACATGAGCTAGAGTTTTATCTGGAGATTTGCTCTAGTGAAGATTTCACTTTTTTTCTGAAACACCATGTACACGGTTTCCCTTTTACTGTGCGTCTTGTGTCTGACTTGAACGTTTCCTGCATGGTTTTTCCTGTTCATCCTTGCTCTCTTCATAGTGAGTATCCTCTGTTGCTTTCAATTTCTGCTCAGACTAGCTAGGCTATAATTTTTGATGAAGCCTGTCGTCATACAAGTGAGCACACAGATATAATGTAGTTATTTAGAATGTAGTTACTGTGGCTGCTATTAATGGCTTTTTGTGTGTGTGTGAGAGAGGGTAACAAAACACGTGTACTACCAGCTTCCCACTTTTAAATAAGTTCTTATTTTCTGCATAACGTTTCTGCTGCTCATGTGCATGCCAGCTAGATATGAAGAGCCTGCTCAATGATACGGTGATCTTCCCATATATTGCATATTCGTTAAACTGATGTAAAATAATCACTGCCGTCTTGAGGCATGCACCTATGGAGCCTTGGTTCTGGACTGGCTGCCGGAAAGCCCCAAATGGCAGCTTAGACAAACTGTAGTGTGCCGGTGAGCTCACGTCAGACCTGTTGTACACCTAGCTCTCTGTGATTTTGATTTATACGTTCGCATCCTTTTGTGCTGGACTCACGGGCATGTACAGCGGACATACTCTGTCAGTGGAATTCACTGTTTAATTTAAAATCCTCTGTGCATGCAAATGCTCAGTGTTACTTAAAGAGTTGATAGCCCCAGAAATGGAAGAAAATGCATAATTATCAATGCTTATCCATTTGTTGATTATTATTATTATTATTTTTAGCAAGGTAAGACATATTTTTTAGTAACAGTTGATTTGAAAAAGTTTTACTTAAAAACTTTGTAAACTATCAGAAGGCAGTAAATATGGTTAAGAATAAACGATAAAGTAGCAAAAAAATGCATAAAGTGCATTTTATTTTTATCTACTACTCTGTAGTATCTCTCACAGTGGGATTTGATATGAATGTCTGAAACTTCATGCATGAAGTTTTAATTAAACCATTAATGTTAAACATTAACTTTGGTTAGTTAATATTAACAGTGGTGTCTCCATAGTTACATTAACAAATCTGTCTCATATTATTAGTTTTCCTCATGTATAAAATTCTTACTGCTGTATAAAGTATTTATAAATGTATGCAATAATGACATGATTCCAGGCTCTTAACTTTTGTAACATAAACCCATTTTCATAAAGCTAAGAGCTGAAAGCAGCACAGATGTACGTCTGAGTGTAGCGTCTCTGCTGCCCTATGAGCCTTTGTTTTCAGAACACCCTGATTGACCCACCACCTTTCATGGTTCACTGCTTCACTTGATAGATCAAGTTTAAACTAGTGCATATTAGCACATTTGTTAGTACTAGAGGAACAGTTGGCCTTCCTGCTTTCGGCTGCTGGTTCGTTTCAAATGGAGCAGCCACGGCAAACAATAACAGAATACCAGTTAGGAGAACACCAAAAGGCTGACAGACTGAAATCAGTTGCAGACTGTAGTAAATGAGATTTAATTTTCTTTAAACAACATCTATATGGATTAATCAAAGATGATTATTATTTAAAAATGCTTTTTAAGAAGTTTCACTACATAATTGTGTGAAAGTTTAATTTTTTGACTGTTATTGGATATTGTTATTCATTAAACTCAGTTTTTTGGTGTGTTATAACATGTCCAGCTAATGATAATAATGACAAATAATTTTTGTTGTGATCATTCTTTCATGTCAGTTGGCACTCATTTGGCACAAACAAATCAGTAGTGTACCATATCCCTGCTCAAATGCCTTGTTTGTGATACCTATTGCTATAAATAAAATAGTTTACCTCTCTAAAAAATTAAATTGATATTCAAGCAGTCATAAAGAGAATATTCTAACACTTCTATCCTGTGAATTCATTTGATTCTTGAAAATCTCACTAGGATTTATGTATTAACTCTGTTCTAGTTTTCAACAACAACCTAATATATATAATCATAAATACAGTTCCTGGTTTAGAATAATTTTTGGTTAAATAAAATAATTCAACTGTTTTCTTAAAAATCTAGGATTTCCCCCTGCCCCCAGTTGAAAAGTCTGTATTCTTTTGCCTGCTTATGCTTTCTTGTAAAGCTTTATATTGCCAGCTGGGGCCTCGATTTTTACACCTAAAACTCAAAGTTAAGTGAGATACTGATGTTTGCTTTTTTCCCTTCAGTTTTCTGCTCATGGTGGTTTAGCAGTTGTGGTTTATTGTAACTCGCACTGTCTGGGTCACATTTATGACACTTCATCACCTCTCTACAAGCTTTCTACTTACCTATTCCTTCCCTTCGCTTCATGTGTTATAAATATATATCCATTTATAAATTTAAAGGTATGTTTTACTTACAAATCAAAGACTCTGTAGTCATTTTTTACAGTTTTGTGGCTCTGGGTGTTGGTGGAGGTCGAGCATTTAGGGGCAGCTGATCACAGGTAGATCTCTCGTAGAGAAGATAAGAAGCATTACAGCACATTTATCAATGTGGCTAAATCTTTTCTCTTTTAAATCAGGAGTCCGTATTCTTGTTGCCTTCAATTTAATTTCTATTGACACTTTAGGCAAAATTATCAGGCCACAGAAATTAATTTTTTGGTCTTAATATTTTTATGACATCTAAAAGACTGCAACAGTACCAGATAGCAGATTTCCATTAAGTGTTTTGTATAACAATTATTATAATGTCTTTATGATGATGATTTATGTGTTTTAATAGACTTCAGGAACATTTATTCCCTATTTGTGTGGTAATTCCTATGATTAGAACTACACTACAGTACAGTACTGTTTCTGCTTCCAGAGAATCAAGAATAATTTAGTTGGAATGTACCTCTGGAAATTATCTATTCCAGCTTCCTGCTAAGAACAGGTGAGCTTCTATATGAGATCAGATTGCTAAATTGATAAGTTTCGAAAATCTCTAAGGACGGACATTCCACAGCATCTCTGGGCAGTGTGGTCCATGGCTTAACCGCCCTCATTGTGAAGAGTGTTTTTCTTTATTTCAGATTGGAATATCCCTTGCTGCAACTTGTGTCTGTTGCCTTTTTGTCCTTGCACCTGCAAGAAGTCTGGCTTGGTGGTCTTTGTTACTCCCACAGTAGACGCTTAAGGACAGAACTTTGGTAGATTTTCTTCTCAAGGCTATCCAAAGGCAGCTCCCTCTGCCTCTTGTATGTGGCCTGTTCCAGCCCCTTGTTGTTGTCACAGTCCTCCGTTGGACTTGCTCCCCTTTCTCAGTCTTATGCTGGGGGCCTAAAAGTGAACGCAGTTTTTGAGAGTCAAGCTCAAAAGATGTTGAATACAAGGGCATAGTGATACCCTTTGACCTGCTGATCACCCTCTTGTTGGTGCAACCCAGTAAGCACTTGGCCTTCATGGCATCAGTGGCACAGTGTACTCATGTCCCAACTTCCTGTCCATCAGGAACCTCAGATCTCTCTAAAGAGGTGCTGCATAGTTGGTCAATCCCCAGCCTGCACTTCGAGGGTTGTGCTGGGCCGGGTGCTGGGCTTCATGGTTGTCTTTATTGAACATCTTGAGGCTTTTGTCAAACCTTTCTTGTAGCTAATCAAGGTCCTTGTGAATGGCAGCCCTGCCCTTCAGCACATCGGCTGTCCTCACCAAGTTCCCTATTTACTTTTTATCTCCTTTTTATAGGAGATACTTTCAAATATAGGTAGTAAGGCTTATTACTGAAGACATTTGGGATTCATCAGGCGCTAAGGTTTCATCGGGATTAATTTGCCATGCAATGACACGGCACTGTGCGTAACATTTTGCCATAAATATAATTAGAAATCTTGTCTTTTATGTATGCTTTCAGGTTATAGTAGCAAACTGATCTCATAATTTCATTCAGTATCTATGAAGTCTTCTAAGATTTACTAACACAAACTGGATAAAATGCTAGTTTTCATTTCCATATTCTCTTATGTGTTTAAATAAGTGAAAAAAATAATCGGTGGGACTTTTATACTTGTTATCTTTTGATCTTAAGGAACGCTTTCCCCTTTGATGCTGAAATAATATTTAGCTAGAATTTCTCTGAGGAATTGCTCCTGTTCAGGTGTTGAGGTGAAGTGGGAAGAGCTTCAGAAGGTCCCAGCTGACATTCTGAAGGTACACGTGGCTGTAAAAATTGAAGTAACGCTCTAGATGGGGCAGCTTTCGCTCTTGGCTCCTTTTGGAGTTGTGGCTACTACTAATTTTGTTCTTGAATGTTGAAAGCAGTATACTTGCCAGATATTCTAGCTTTCACTTGGCTAAGACAGTGATAGTGTAACCTGATACTAAAAGAAAACTTAGAATTTATAAATTAATTGAGTACAAAATTGTTCAAATCATTTATCTTAAAAAACTACCAAAGAAACAGCAGTATCGCATACCACCAGTTGCTTTTTGTAGCAAACCAGCCTCGCTGAATCATGGCAATTGTAGGAATTCTAGAAAAGAGAACTTGAAAAGTAATGATGTTATTTGTTTTAGTATGAATTATTTACTATGCAACAAAATGCCATATTCCAAATAATAAAATTACTTCATGGGATGAATGTGCAAGACAAGATACTGCTTGCGTAGCAGTATTTCTCAGTGTTGTTTGCTCAGAACTTGTTACTTTGAAGACCTAAACGTAACTTTTTAAAAAATAAAATGAACAATAATTCTGAGATTTCTGAGTGATATTACCAGTTTTTCTATTTCTTTGTATTTCTTTGGACTTCTTTCAAGATGAGGGAATTTCCTTTGCAGTGTTTGATTTGAAATCTCGGAAAACAAAAGTATTGGATTGTAGTATCAGTCTTGTTGGGTGTTATTGTCATACGCCTGCTGGCAGTGTTTCATATTAAGTTCCAAAAAGGATATGTTTTGATGTTTAATTTTTTGTTGTTGTTGTTGCCCAATCTTATAACTTCTCCACATTCACCCTGCTCCTGTATCAGGGTTTAACTAGATTATGACATACACTTTTTTTTTTTCTGGTTCCTACAATGTTTTGGTTAGTGTATGATTAATTTCTACTGTTTATTAGCTGTACACAGAAAAGTAATCAGTAGTATAATTTTAAGATAAATAGCGCACATCCAAGAAATTGAGACATTTTTTAGGCTATAGTTTACTTACCTTTACTTTACCCTCTTAAAGTACTGTAATAATTCTAATATTAAAAATTCATTTAAGCTGTAAAAATAGCTGGGCTGTGTGTAATCTTAAATGTTTTGTGTTTTCCTTTAGGCTTTCAAAATAGACCAAAATCCTTAAAAGTGTTTGTTAATCCAAGTAGCCACAAAAGAGAAGCCGCTCATGTTTATTATGAACAAGTCGCACCTCTTTTTAGGCTTGCTGACATCAAAACTGATGTCACAGGTAAGTTGCTTCAAAAGCATAGTTTAATCCTTTGTGAAACAAGTACTTAAGTGCGCAAGATAACTTGAATTTACAGCTAATCTTTATTGGCTTTCCCTGCAAGTAGTGCATTTGAATGATAGTTAATGGAATATAATGTATTTTTATTTAGTAAAAAAAATGTTTTACTAATTCTGTTATTCGTTTAATATTTTTCCCCTCTAGTATCAATACTAGTAATATATTGTTTTTGTATTTTTTAAAGCAAGCATTCTATAAAAAGAAACCAGCATTTAATGTCTGAGAGTCCTGTATATGCTTACTAAGAGTTGTTCCCGCATTCTGACAAACACATGTCCTTATGTTTCTGAGCACATCTATTGGCCCGACATCATAAGAGGGGCTTATCCGAAGGACACATTATTTCTGGATTCTGACTCAGTTTCAGAGATGACCTGGAAGCCTAAGTGATTAAGTTCTGTGATGACAAGGGCAGTTCTCACGAGGCACAGGGGCACAACTTGGTGTCTGGAGAATGCGAAGGTACAACTTATTAAAGTTGTAGTGATGCTGCCTTCTGCTCAGCAATGGGTTCCTGATAGCCGCTTTGGATTTAAGGCCCCAGTTTGTACCAGAGTTCTGCTTTATGTCCTGAATTTGCCCTTTGACTGTTTCATTTGTTTGACTTTTTATAGGAAATCAAACAAGGAAAACAATGCATTTTCTTAAAGCAGTAATATATGAATGATCTGGTCATTACTTCTGCCCTCTTCTGTGAAGATACCAAAACTTATTGTGCACCAAATTTGGTCCTAAAACCCACCCAAGTTTACAGAGAAATTATATTAGTATTTCCTGTTCCAAATAATTTCTTATCCATAGTATTACAATTCCCTTTAATACACTGCTGATTCTTGATTTTGCATTTCATATCCATGGGAAGTATAAACTCTGGTGCAAGGTATTTTAACACCAAAAAGTATTTTTCCCTATGTCTGTTGTAATTGTCTTGCAAAATAATCAATTCCAGCTTAAACAAATTATTGGGCAGAGGGCTCATCCTACAGTTGTCACTTAAACTTCTTGTGAAATCATGAGTAGTTCAGGTTGTAGGCCAAAAATCATTCTGAGCAAATCTAATTTAGGCATGAGGATATAATAATGCAATAAGTGTTTGTATATGAGGTTTATCTTGCTAATTTTATTACCTGTATCTATGTATTTTTAAATTATTTAGCCCACGATTTAAAGTAAAATCAATCAAAGATTAAAGATGCATAGGAATAAGTGTGAAAATGTTTGTCTGTGTTAGAATTCTGCAGTGATAATTTCTGAACTTCCTTTAATTGATAAGGGAATACCAGCAGCTTTATGTAAGTTTTGATTCTCACAGACATATTTTTCACCTGCAAGGCATGGATGATAGTTTAAACAGCTTAATGATAATGCTGTTTTCTTAGAAATTGAATTTAGCCTTGTTTGGTCACAATTTTGTAAAAGAAGGATTTTTTTGTCATGCAAACCTTAGTTAGAGATGACTGACTATGTCATATTGTTAAATTACTTATTACTTTACTTTAAGCAACTATTTAAAGAAAATTACCTTTAAAAAATTTTATTCCGTGCTACTGGTTAGTGTTTCTTTTATCTTTACTGTGAACATAACCTTGTTTGTTAGACTCTGTTAAAGGCAGCATTATTATTAACATGTGTAAGATTACGGTTTTAGCTGTGTAATGTCACCTGGAATCCTAAAGCTGAACTAATAAGCAAATCTGTATCGTAGTTTTTTAGATTAATTAATAGAATTTAATATAAGCTATGAGTATAATTTGTAGTGGTTTTAAAAACACTTTTCCTAATTGAATAAAATTTTTTTTTAAATTATTTTTCTTTTAAAATTTGAAAAGAAACTTCTGGTTTTAGCCAGATAAATGTTTATCCTTAAAATAAAATTATTTTGGCAGTGTCCGAATACTATTGTGCTTATTAGCTGCCTAACACTCCTCCTACAGGCAAAATGAGAAAACTACATTAGAGTTTTAAATACTAGTAGAGAAATAAATAATTATAAATTATGTACTTAAAAAAAAAAAAAGGGGTGGTAGTGATGGGTGCTGATTGCAAGTACTGTCTACTGGTACCATCTTCTAATGAAGCTAAGTGCCTCAATGCAAGTAAATTGAACAGGTTTTTTTCCTCCCATAATTGCGTTGGATTTTGTGAAGTTGGAGTGGGAATCTGCTTTTTTGAAACATGGCCGATATACAGCATGTACACAGTGGTGTACAAAGGTGTATTAGGTAGTAAAAGTTGAAGGCTTTTGCACAATTTTAACCCTGAAGATAGTTTACTTTTAGTCTTTTCACATATACATATTTAAAGTTTAATTGTGCGTAAAAATCTTAAAGCAAATTGGAACCTCTGAAGTGACTTCCAGTGCATACGCAATACAACATTTGCAGGGTACTTAAAAAAACCCACCCAAAACCCAACAAACTTTGACAATGACATGCTGAAAGGCAGAGCTCTCCACATCCAATCTTGTATTTTGGTAGCTGGCTGTTTTTTCCTATGTGAGCAAGCTTGCCAGATCTTATTCTTATTCTTGTAACTTCTGCTGGAATAAATTTTTTAAATTTATTTAGAAGTTTGGGGTGGAGGTATTCTCACCTACTCAAGGATATACAGCCGTCAAATGGCATGTATGTAGATAAGTGACTTCTGAAATAGCGTTTACTTTCTCCAGTTATCTTTAAATTTGGTAGGGTTTTCTGTTTTTTTGCCAGATTACTTTGCACACTGCAAATGTATTAATTTTAGTAAAATTAACCACAGGTCTTAAGGAGCGGATTGTGTTTTGTTGAGTTTTGGGGTTATTTTTGTTACATGGAATAAACAAATCTTAAGTGTTTAGTGCAGAAGAAAGTGGGAATTATCAAATTTAAACTGAAACAGTATTTTAATGGCAGCTAAGGCTAAGCAATACTTAAAATTAGTCTTTATACAGTCTTTTAAGAGTTTGACAATCTTGAGTGCTGCAGCTGGGATATGGCAGTTAGGAAAAGAACGGTGACTCTTCTAAAAATCTGGTTGAACAAAAGCTTGCTCTGCAGTTGGGATACCAATAAGTACTGGCACACAGCGATAATTGGAGCTAGTATTTTTGAAATATATTAGTATCTTGCAAAATCTTACACATACTGAAGAAAAATAAATAACGGTAACCCTGACAGACTCCTAGTTTGTCTCACTTCTATTCCTAGTTTTGACTCTTCTGTTGATGCACAATTACAAGCTGGATGTTTAGGCAAAACCAAGAGCATTCCCCACACCCCAATTTTTAGGACAGAATCACAAAGGAAAAAAGAGTGATTGAGAATTGGACAAACGACATAGGTTTAAACTTACTATACAGTAAATAACATTAATATTTTTTTCCATCCATTAACACCAGTTAATCTCTTGTTATCATTAGCAGGTTTAATCCTATTGACATTAGTCTGTGACACGAGCGCCAGTGTTTGTGCGTGTCATATGGAAGCGTCCCGCTAATTATATGTTGCTTTTTCTATATGCGAGGGCTGAGAGCCTAGTTTCTTCTTGGCTACATGAGACAGGGTATTACAATGTTTTGGATATGTTTGACTTCAAATGAGGTACACTTTTCTAATTATGCATTAGAAATGGTTGCAAACAGCATTAAATAATACTTTTGTGATAATATTTTTGCCAAATACGTAATCTGAATCCTTCTCAAATGGTGGATGAGCTCTTTTGTCCTGTTACCAAAATTTATTGTGTGGGTTTTTTTGGTTTTGGGTTTGGTTTTGGGTTTTTTCCCCTGAATTGGAACAGAACCAAATATTCAAACATCTAGCTTTTTTCCCAGCTATCAGAATGACTTGTACGTGTCCCTCTGGAGGTTGTCAAGCCTGCAGAAAACTTTTTAGATGTGGTCTTTCTATGTCTGTGTTGGATTTTTTCAATCTTTTTTTACTTGATTGATTTTCTGTATGTTCCCATGAAGTCTTTCCTGGGAACTTTTTTCATTAACTTTTTGTTACAGTGTTTCCAAACAGATGCTGTGTACCTCTGTCATTCTCTCATCAAATTTTAAATTCATTGGAATTATCCCCAGTGTTAAGCCTTGCAGTAGTCCTTCTGTGTAAATTCCAAATTTAAGCCAAAGAGGATGGAGTCCCCATCAATCTGGCTAACGCTACTCAATTTTACTGCTTTTATTGATTTCTCTGTAGACATGAGTCCCCTTTATTTTCACGTCCTTATTCTTTAAGTGAATTAATCTTGTAATAGTAAGTGTAACTTACACACATTACATTAGGAAACCACTGAGCATGTTTTCTTTTACAAAATAAAATCGTATTTACTGTACCATTTTAATTAGACTGTACTCATAATGTTCTAAATGTCATCGTGTTCATTTAACAAGGCACGTAACCTGGTAACCAACTGTATGTTTTCATGGGAAGAGTTTCTTTCACAGTTAAGCAATGGTAAGATATTTGAACCTTTCTGCATTTTTTGCATGATGAACAGTTTTATTGGTCACTTTTTTCCACAATCTACAGATAAGGATAAAAAGATAGTTCCCATCAGTAAAAGCAAAACTGAGTACGATAGCTTAAATATTGTGCTTTGATCTTCCAGAAGAGATTCTGCATGAAAGTAAATTCTGTCAGTCATTCCTGAAAGCTGGTGATAGGTATTTCTGTAGCAAAATGATAATTCTCTGCCTTTGATGTAATCAAAATAACTGTAGTTTTTAATTAAGAATTTCCGAAATGCCAAGCACTAGACCTTTGCTAATAATGGGTGTGACACATTAGAAGTTATATGCTGATATGCGATTTGTTTAGTGTGAAGTGTAAAAATCTTATCGCTCTTATTTGGCTTTTTGTTTTTTAAACAAATTTATATACACATGCATTTGTGTGTGTGTATGTATATAGGGCGAGAAAGAGGTCTTTTCAGTTGTTGTAAGCATCGCTTGAATAGTCTGTAGAAATACTGTTATAACAGGTACAGATACGGAATGATTGTTTTAGACACCAAGACTAATAATTTTAACAGTGTTTAGAAACACTGGAGAAAAGCCTTGAACTATGCTAGCACCAGGGACAGACAAGCATGAAAGATTAATGTAATTTTGCATATAATGATGCACATTCTTACACAAAAAATCCATCTGCAAGTGTCATGTCAGTCAGCAAAAATCTTTGATGGGTGGCTGCAGCTGGGCTGTCTCTTCTGGCAAAGCTGGCCTAGAAAATGCTAAATGTAGTTATGATGCTTTGTGCCATCTGTAGTATGCCAGTTTATCCTGTCTTCGCTGGCATTTACAGTACTATGTAGGGTATCAGCAAACACAGAGACATCAATGTGGAGTGACAGATTCATTTCCTCCAGAGGCTATGAACTCTGGTGTATACTTGTGCCACCTTCCTCTGTGTGTTATATTCTGTTGTCACTGGTATTTGGCTTGATTTCATACTTCTGTGTTTAACTCCTCATATTTTTTGATTTAGCTATTTGCATATCCTAACACAAAGGCAATTAGATTTGATTGATACTGAAATAATTCAGTCTTAACTGAGGATATGCTCACATTTTCCTGAAGTTTACCAACTGTGTCAATGCTAAAACTTGCATTTTGATGCAACAAACATCTTCGCTAATTCTCTGAATTTAAATGCTCTAAATAGCCATGCGTCTGATGGCAGCTGAGTTTCCATGTGTCTTGCCTTCTTGCTAGAGTGTAGCTGTAAAACATACCTTCTCATACTTCTAATGCATTTAATGATTGTTTAAAAAATCTGAACTGAATTACTGAATGTTCCTTAGGCTAGAAGGGCAAAAAAATAAAAAAACCTCTTAAATTATCTAATCTGCTGATAATTAAATAATGTTATTTTCCACAGTAACTGAATATGAAGGACATGCTCTCGCAGTACTTAAAGAATGTGAACTCCAGGCATTTGATGGGTAAGTTGTTTAGTGACAACGAATGTTAGTAAACATCATCCCATTTGTTTTTATTTGTATTCCATCCAAAACTATGCTAGTAGGTATTGAATGAGTTAATCTGCTTCACATATGTATTAAGCCTGAGAAAATCAGTTCTCATTAGACGCTTTGCTTTTTATTACTTACTGACAATAGTTATGTATTTTAGATTCATAAATAATGATAAACATAAAGCTTTCTTAAATGTTCTTCATGAAAGCTTCAGTCTCTGTATTTGCAAGAATGGTACAAGTGCCTTGTATTTCACTCTATCCATTCAAATGGTTCTTAAGGAGAACATTTTGTCTAAAAGTAACTTGAATGTTTTTTCCATTAAAAAAAAATAAATAAATTAAAACTTACTTGAAGTCAAGAGTGAAAATGTTTGTTCAATAATTTTTAAAGACCTTGCTATGTGGATTAATCCTGCAATCTTTGGTATTCTTACTTTAATTATTCAATAGGAGTCAATAATAGATAAGAATATTTTTGCATACCGTGGAAGTCTTACCACGTTCTTACAACTCTTGTTGGAATAGGCAGTGAGCCATACAAGAAGGCTTAAATAGTGTTTTATAGTTTAATCAATTTTTATTAGTTCTAGGAACTCACAGAGTTAGGTGAGAAAGTGTATCTGAAAACGTATGTATGTATTCCAGATTCTGAGGATAATTTCTTTCCAATTAAGACATGCCTTTTGGGCTGCTAGCTGGGGAACCAGTTTGTCCTGGGAAGCAGATATGAAGACAGAGAAGAAAAAGCCTGGGTTGTATCTTCTTGCGCAAACCCCTTCCACTCTTGAGTCGTATTTGACTTCCTTCATCTTTGATCATTGGGCAGAGTCACTGGAGTAATTCCCTTGTAAGACTTCTCTCCAGTAGCCAGAACTAAGGGCAAATATGGCAGAAGAAACTGAAAGAAAATAACCCTTAAGTCGGTATGGTGCTAGGAATTCTGAGGTGAAAAGAACCCTGTCCTTTCTAAGTTAGCTGTTTAAGCGTTGGGTTTTTTTTTCATGTGGAAATTAAGTACCTCTTTTTTAAATCAGAGGTTATAAGCAAAAATGAAATTTCTGAAGTGTTTGAAGAATGAGTTTTATAACTTCTCAAATAGCCTGGCCTCCGTCTATGTACTCATTCAATAAAGCACAAAATAGAAAAACATCCTATTAAATAGCTAACTTGAGATGCTTTTTGATATAAGACCATAGGGAAGAGGAGTCGCAAGGGTAACTCTTTACACTGATGTACCTAGAGATATCCTAATTGCTCTTTTCAAGTAAAATCTGAGACTGATAGGATGAGGTCAGCATTCATAATATGCTAAAGGACTAATACTTTGAAAAAGAGAGCTACAGAACATCACTAGTCTCTCCTCTGTTATCTTTAGAGTTGTTCTTAAGAACAGGAAGAGAATATTTGAAATTGGGATTTCCTTTTTCAAATTGTTTAATGGCTTATGGTGTACTTTTTATTATGTTCCTGTGAAGTCCTTTGTGACTTCCTCATTGCTGTCTAGCCTAAGAATTTTTGCCATAGATACAAATATGTTATAGGCCCCCCAAACCACCCCAGTGTTTCCCAAATAAAATTTTCATTACAATTTTGGTTTATTGAAAATTAAACCAGGACATGTATGGGATCTGGTTTGACTTGAAAATTAACTCCACAACAATGAAACCGACCTACTGATGAAAAAATCACACTTTTAGCAATTCAGCAGCCACCTGCCGTAATGTCTTTTCACTGTTTCCATTAGGCCTTGAGGAGTTTTACCTGTTTGTTGAGCAGCATTGCTTGTGATTTGGCAGGCTTTGGGGTTTTTTTACTGTTTTGCCTTGGCTTCCTGTCCTTTTAGCCGTGGCAGGCACTGTATGTGGTGGTAAGAGGTAGGGTAGGTAGGTTTAGTGCTATTTGTACCCGGCAGAGTTCATGTCCCGTAGACCTCGTCTGCCTTGCCTGAGCCGCTGGAGGCGAGTGAGGCGTGGAGGGAAGGCCATGCCTGCACAAGTTAGGCTGCTGCTCTCACTCGGCTCGTGCTTTTCAAGTGTTACCTATTTCAGATTGAAGCTAATTCAGGTAAAAATGTATAAAGGGCAAGACACAACAGGTGGGGTTTTTTTTATTCGTTACAGTAGGTAAGCAGTGTGGCAACATACAATTTCTGATCTTGAATTTCTCTCTAAGAGAGTTATGGTTCCTTACGTGTTAAACAGCTTATGGAGTAAACTGAAGCTTACGTTTTGCAGCAGTACATTGGAAGCTTGTATCTCAGTACTTTCTGTAAGCAATACTGCTATGTCTTAATTCTTTGTCAAAGCTGTTTTTTTCTATATATAAATTCTTTTTTCTGATTTCTCCAGTTCCCACTCTGTTTTGCAAGTTCATAGGCATATGTCGTGTATCTCATACGCTCCACCTTTTTTGCTATACCGCCCCCCCGCCTTTGTTTTTTTGCTTTCTTACCAACCCTGGAAATGTAGGTACTTTGCCAACTTGGCAGTGTGCTTTTTTCCCCTGCCTTGGGGCCAAGCCTTGGTGACAAATAGAGAGAGTGCATTTGTGATGCTGCTGTCTCAGCTGCACTTTCTTGTTTGCACAGTGACAGAAATACATAACATACATATATGCATTTCTTCCCTAATCAGGAGCCTTAAGGTATTATGGGTGTTATTTAGAGTAGCCCGGGTTAGTCGGACTTTAGTCAATAGTTAAGAAAACTTGTGTCTGATGATTAGACTGATGGTTAGACAGATGTTTCTTCCTGTAAGAAGCCTTCTTCAAGATCTTAGCAAACAGATTTAACTTAAGACTTTCTGCTGCTTATGCGTAGCAAGTTCTCACTGATGAGCTTTGGAATCCCTGGTCCCTGATGGTATCTCTATTTCCAGCCAAAAAGGCTACTCTTGATGATTAGTGCTAAATTAATAAAACTTAAAGTCAGCAGTATTTTTATGTTGTTCCTTGGACTCTTCATCTATTTCCAATAACAACAAACCCAGCCCCTCAAAATGAGAAGAAAATATATCTGTGTTCAAAAGTTTTAATAGCCTGAAGACAATCCGTGTAAGTCTTTCCAGGTGTACAATTTATCAGACTGCAAAGATGAACTGTTTTTGCTGCTCTGGCAGAAACTTTTAAGCCTAGGAATAAACCAATCTAACCCAAAAGTAAGACAAAAGACAGGAGATGACTCCTAATTACGATTCCTAAGAATATAGAAACTAAGAAGTAGCTAGGAAATAATAATAGGAACTGAAGAAAAATTTAAATAATTTAAACATTTAATAACATAATGAGTATTTTCTTATAAAGAGCATACCAGTTTTATCTGGTTGAATTATTGGACGTAGTTTTACAACTGCATTCATAAAGATATATGAAAAAAAGATAATTTAAGTAAATGCCTCCTAAAGTAAATCTGGCATTTATATTGTAAATGCTTGCAGTGCACTATCACTATTTTTATGATTAAAATGTGTTTACCTTAAAAACATTTGACTTTCAAACATTATTAATTTGGAGAATCAGTTTAATAGTTACTTAAATACAAAATAAATTAAAAAAAAAAACACCAACAGGAAAAAATAAAAGACTTTTGCTGTAACAGAGCTTTTACAGACAAATGCATTCCTCTCTCTAACCACAGCAGGTGGGAGTTTAATTACATGCTCCAGAAGCAGTGATTAAGTACCTTCATGCAAAGGATTGCTGGCACTAGGGTTTTATACCTTGCTAAATCCCTCAACTGCTTGCGTAGTGTGTGGAATTAGCTGTTTTCAAGTATTTCTAATTTTATTGTAATATTTGGTGAGTTGCTATTATAAGGGCAATTCCAAAGCTTTGGAATGCTTGTGTGGGTCAGCATTGAAAGATTTAAAGTACTTTTCCACTGGGGCACTCGAGCACGTGCTTAACACACTCTTCCATCTGATCCGTTCACGTGCATAACGTGTGATAAGGTAAGAAATACTTTGTAAGTCGTTAAATGTATTTACTCCTACTCAGAAGAAAGCAGAAATAAGGTTGCTTGCATCTTGTTAGTTAACCTTGACTGATCTGACAGTGAAGCCCTAGCTTGTTCTTAAAGAAAGACTAGTTTTTAGCTATTTGGAATATCATTGTCTATATGGTGTGTGACAGCTGCCTTCCACTTGTTTGCTCAGCTATGGAAGAGTTTATTTTGAACTGTTTAGCATTTTTTGTTTTGTAATAGGGTAGTTTGTGTCGGTGGAGATGGATCTGTCAGCGAAGTTGCTCACGGTCTACTCCTTAGAGCCCAGATAGATGCTGGAAAAGACACAGACTATATACCAACGCCTGTCAGAGCACCGGTTCCTCTTGGAGTAATACCAGCAGGTGAGACTAAAAGGTACCGTTACATTTTGCGAGTCATCTGTTTTAATTCCCTCTGGCATGTTTTACAGTTTTGGCTACTAAAGGCAGTTCTTGGTGATAAAGCTTCAGATACTTAAGGGAGATATTGAATAAATGCCCTAAATTAGTGATTTAGATTGATTACGAATGACGAGATTTTAAATCATTATGATAATTTATAGTAATGGCACAGATGAGCTCTTTGCCTAAAGGAAGACGCTCAGGAAGAAGAAAACTAAAATAATTTTTAGCTGATCCATGCAAAGATTAAGTTTTGCCCTCATTTGCTGCCAGAAATGAAACCAAATGAAAACTTTGTTTTCTAGATTTTCCTTAATATAAGCCATGCTGTTTCGCTTCTCTCTCCAGTTTTCTTGGCAGGATTCTCAGTTGGATTCATGCTTAGTGTCTATTTTTAAATGGTGTCCCAGGAATACATTTTGTGGATTATATTAAAAAAAAATAGTACTATCCACACTATTCTTGCTTTCTTCTTTACTTCCACAAACCTGAAAATGTACGAATCTCTCTTGAAAAGTCCTTTTGCTCCTTTATTAACCTGTACTTGCATCTTGTGGGGATTTTTTTGGTGTGCATATTTTGGGTTGGGGAGTCCCTTGTCCCAGTTTTTGTATTTGCCTTTCTCAGAGTATAACTTGGGCCAGGCAGGGAGGCTTAGCTAGAACTAAGTACAGGCAGGGTTGATTCTGGACTTTCATATGAATCACTCCTCTTTAAAAGAGGAGGGGTATTTTTGCATGGTGTGGATGTTGATGTGACTATTTGATGTAATTTCTCAGATGTTTTTAACTAGAAAGGAAAAAATTCCTGCAGCCAGGTTAACAGCAAGTCATCTTTTTCCGTTTTCTACAAAAAGAGGAGCAAGTTGCTTCTGAACTGAGCGAGCAGGTTTGCACTTCTGAAAGCAGCATTAAGACAGGGACTAGTTGCTTGTAAAAATGCAAGATTTTACATTTTTTAATTAATGAATTTTAGTACAGCAGTTGGACCATCGCTTATCAGTTCAGTTGCTGTGAGTATCTTGATGGTGTTGAGATGGAATTTCTCCAGCGCTTGACTCTATGCTGCTTGGGCATGCTTAGGTCACTGTGCCTCATCATTAGTGCTTCCTCTCTTCAGTTTAATACAAATAAGTCATGATCAAAAAGGATTTGTAAACCCAAAAGAATGCTGTATGGCGTGTTACACAGAATGCCATATACTCTTAAAAGAGGGTGAGAACAATTTATGGAATGATAGCGTGGAAAACTCCTTAATGGGTTCTTTAAAATAATCTATAGATTATTTTATTTCCATATTATTGATATTCCAAAAAGTAGTCAGTTAGGAAACATATAATTATGATGCTTGTGTACATGAAGAAGATGGAACTCAATGGTCCATTAATTCTGCTCCCCCCCGCCCCAAAATCCATTGTAGCAAATTATTAGGATTCTCCAGCCAAATAAAAATTGAAACTGTATGATGGGATAGCGTTATTTGAGTGGCTTAAAATCTGTTTTTAGCCTTTATTATAAGTAATTAAGACAGCATTTTTGAAGTTCCAGCCAACTTGATGGGAAGGAACTGCTCTTGAAACAGGTTACCTCCTGAAGAGAAAGGTCCAGAGGGAAGTGTATTTATACTAAAATACTCTACTGAGCTGCCTTATTCTGGTCCAAATCAAATGGATGAGATGTGGGGAAGCCTGCAGTTGTACTGCTGGCCATTAGCAAGAGTGTTTGTTGCTATGGGAACTACTGCTAAGAAACTGTACTGAGGGGGAATGGGAGAAAGGGGAGGGGGAACTGGAAGGACGTTAAAAAAGCTATCCAGTTGTTACGGAACAAGAGACAATCTATATCTGGTGACTGGGAACCTTTTGGTCCTAAATGGTTCGTTTAAATAAATTCATGATTTCCAATTAATTCAGAAAATAAAATATTACTGAGGGACTGTTAATTTCCGTGATATTTCAGGCAAAGGACCAAAATGTTGGTGCAGTTTTCATCAGAATTTTAGCTATGCTTGACTAGGAAGTCATTACATCACATTTATCTGTTTGGATGGGGGAGACATTAACAGCCTTATGAATATTCATGTTGTCTGGTTAATTAAGTTAATTGTACTGCAGAAGTGCTTGCACTTCCAAGGACAATTTTTTTCTCTACAATTTCTGTTTGGTACCTTTATCAGTCATGCTTTACATGACCTGCAGGTGCTTTGTCCGTACTGTGGTACTTTTGCACTTTTCCTGGGAAGGAGGTCGTAGGAAGTTGTTTGTAATGTCAGGAAAATGGGTTAGTATTTTGAAGAGATTTCTTTTTTTTTTAATAATAAAATCTTCTTTGTTTCTGTTTAAAAAAAAAAAAAAAAAAGATGTTGGTGGCAGAGATGCTGGAGTTGTATGGATGAAACCTTTTTACAGTAAATTGAGTAGTTGGAGTGAGATCTAAAAATGTGTTGGTAATCTGTGTGGGGTGCAAGCCCGTCCACGAGCATCAAAGTAGGTTATTAGTCTCTGAAGTAATATGACAGTGTTCAGGGGAACCATCTTGTTACTGGTAAATAATATTCCGAGCTTACATAGGGGGCAGAAAAAGGTTTAGATGACTTCAGAAGATGAATAATAGCATTAAAACCACTATTATTGAATCACCTTTTAAATCAGCAAAGCTTATATTCTAATTTTTTTTGTATGATAACTTTAATTATTTTGGTTCTGTTCATAAGCTTGGGTTTTGTTTTCTTTTTGGTGTGGCATCCTGCTTGTATAGGACCTGGGTAACGAGACATATTATTCAGTCATTACTGGAACACAAGTACTGTTAGGTGTGTATTAAGAGTTTTATAGAGAAGGTGATGGTACTTGCCACTGCAAAACTGTACGTGTTCTACCTCTTCAACTTGTGGGAGGGTGGATACATTACTGACGATTTTGAACACGGGCAGAATTTATTTTATTTTCCCAGGAGTCATGAAAGGGTGGGGTTTTGCCTTGTTTACTTCTGCAAATGTTAATGAGCTCCACAGATTTAAGAGAAGGATGCAATTACTTGTGCCTATCCTGTTTAGTAAGTATGAGATTTAATTCTCATTAAAGTCACTATGAAGATTGGTATTGACTTCTGCTGTGGTCGTTTGTTATCTTGCTGCCATCTGTATTGATAAATTACTCTTACTTAAATGAGGAATCCCAGTTTTAAGACATACCAAGCCTGATCTTCAGAAGTATATTCTGCCTTACGCTCTTTCATTAGCTTGATCTTCAGGGACAAAGAAAAATATTTTTTCAGAATAACCATTTGCAGGAAATAAACACGATTTGCATGACTTGTAATGATCTGCTCTGTGTGTGCGTGATTTCCTTTGTTTTGGAGAGGTTCCCGTAAAAGTTTATGAGTAGGAAAAATTTGATTGAAGGAAATACTGGAGTATTTTTGAGCTGCTACTTTAGCTAGCTTCACTGGCTAAGCAGAATTAGTTGAATCTAGAGGTTAAATGTCATAAGTCATTCAAACATGAAAGGTGTTGGGCATATACTCATATTATTCTGTGAAGAATTGCTTTTTAGGTCAAAACTAATTTTTTGTCCCTGACTTTTCCTTATAGAACTGCATTTTATGTCACCGAGTTGAAAAACTCACTATTTTGCCCCATCCCTGGGGGTGTTGAAGACCAGGCTGGATGGGGCTTTGAGCAGCCTGGTCTAGTGGGAGGTGTCCCTGCCCAGGGCAGGGGGTTGGAACTAAATGACCTTTAAAGTCCCTTCCAATCCAAACCATTCTATGATTCTATGATTTTGCATAGTAAATGGTGTCTGGAGCTACGTTTTTGCCTTTTCTTTTTTATGCATATTGGACAGAAAGGCAAGTTCAAATTACTTTTAGTTGAGTTGTTGGGTGTAAGTTTTTGGATATAAGTGATTGAAACTGTAATATTCTTAGTAAATTGGACTTCCTGTTAATGTATCTACAGAGTCTTTCTTTTGAGAGAAAAAAAAGACGACTTGCATTTAGGCTTTGAAGTTATCAGTTTATTCTTCTTTCAAAGTACTTCATAATCCCAATTTGGTGGGTTTATTTAAACATTACTTTTCTTTAGGAAAAGGAGAAAGAAATTAATAGTACAGCCACCTATAAAATTCTGAGAAATACCTGAATGAAATTACTCTTGTAATTGTTCACAGAATAAAACTGTACGTAACCTGATTTCTTCCATGTACCACTGGAGATGTAAACTTCAAAGAATGTTTTGTATCTGTTATCTTAACAGATGTACTTCGCTTGTTTCCATCACATAGCAGGAACCCTGACAGCCATACTCAGAGCTCGTCTCTCCCACGTTATCAAGGCTTTCCATGAGGTTCTGAGTATTCCGAATTACTTTCAGAGACTAAGGTGCTCTAAGGATGTAACAGGTGCTCTGTGAGATACTGAGATACAATTCCCAGTTACTTTACAAATTCTTATACAGAGAAATTACTGAAAAATAAAATGAAGCATATACTTCTGAATAAGAATGACAAGATGCCTTTAGGGCTTTGTAACTATGTGCATCAGTCTTGCCAAATTTCGTATTTTTTTCTACCACTAAGATGACATCAAAGATTGCAGAGTTTTGGGACGAATATAATTTTTCAGTCTGGCACATGATGCTTTTAAAGTGCTTATTTAAATATTGAGTGCCTCTTGTTTGAAATGTGACGTCTTTCCCTTTCTTCTCTTCTCTCCCTCGCTTTTGAAAGACAAGTTTAAATACTTGCATAAAACAGAAGGTAAATTTAGCATCCGGAATTGTCTGTTGCTGCTGTAGCACATTAAATAATTCAAGCAACAAGAAAATGATTTGAAAATCTAACTGAACTCATTCCTTTATGGAATGTTGGGTTCTAAATTGTTCTTTTGTAACTTCTGTTATTTTAATGAATCTGTTATCGAATTATTCATCCCTTAATCAGTGATACGAAGCAGCTCAATATTCTGCCTGCTTGGTGGAGGCCCTGGTTCTTATTTTTGTGGAAACAAATCCCGGGGCTCTGATGCTTGGCTAAGAAATGCTAGAGATGCGACCAATGAGAAAAATCAACTTGAAATGCTGTTAAAACTATACCCATTTAGGAAAGACGCAACCATTCCTTGTTCAGGATTTTTAAAATAAATTGCTGTTTAGAAGTCAGCTGATACACAGACACACAATATCCTATAAATTAATGCAGAAGGGAGAAATTTACATGTATATCCATGTTTCTGACACAGGTAAAGTGACTTGACATATCAGTCACTGCCAAAGATGGGTCTCCAGAGCCATGCTGCTTTCTTTTACAAACTGGTAGCTAGTTTTTCACTCTCTCTTCCAACTCCATGCTCACATTGCTAGTTCTTGACTTTTTAATTCTATTTACCAGCTGATTTACTACTCATTTCCTTGTTTTGAAATAAATAAATCTCTTCTCTCCAATGCCTTGTAGTGCAACTGGTCTGCCAGTGTCCAGGCAGTGACAGAGACAAGTCAGATGGGTCCGTTTTCATGCACTGAATACAAGCCGACAATTTGTCAGACACGTGTCAAATTCTATGTTCTCTCCGTGTTTCAGTTATTAATGTGTTCTCATAGGTAAAGCTGATGCGCAGTAGTTAATTTTATTCCCTATTGCTTCTAAGAACCTAAAATGTAGCCTGCAAGAGGCACAGCAGCTATCTTGGACTAGATCTAGTAGAATTCTGTCTGGGACATGTACAGTTTTGCACTGCCTGGGTATTATTTTATTTTTCCAACTTAAAAATATTCCCCAAATATATCTTATTAGATAATCCGCCTTCTAGTACAGTTGTCATTACAGCATTCTAGGTAAAGAGGAAGTGATTTTTAGGGAGATGGTTTAAAAAAAGGCAATTTTTGTTAAGCTTACCCCCCTCCCCGTTGTTTTTTTATGGCATTTTGTGAAGGAATTTGTGGAGAGGATTTTATAGACCTTTGGAAGTCTTAATGGTTTTAATTTGTACTGTTCAGCATTTCTGGTGTTACCAAGACAAAGTAATTTGTGGGGAGGCTTTCTTTTTTTTAATTTTTTTTTTGAAAATGTGATAAATGTCTCAGTTTCTTTATTCAAAAATGTTGTATTTTTTTTTTCTTGCTGTTCTGTATCTCTCATTTCTACAACCGTTTGTGTTCACTTTTACAGGTACTACTAACATTTTGGCCCACACTCTCTACGGTATTAAGCATGCAGTGACTGCAACGTTGCACATTGTAATGGGTAAATATTTTTTACATACTCTATCAGATTTTAAATAATGAAGCAGCATTTAGAATTTTGCCATAACCAGTGGTTTAAGAAAGGCTTACCATTATGCTATATCACTGCAAACTATATTGTAAGACTTTTAAACCCAAATGATTCTATCCTGATTTATAGTGTACTGGAAAGGGTGTGATTCTTTGAGTATAGTTTAGTAGCGAAGGTTGTGGGCCTCGTCTTTTGGTAACTAAAATCTGCCATGGAATAATGTCTCATTTTGGCATTCAAGCCCTATTACTGGTGTTCTTTTAATGCAACAAGTAACCTTTTCCAGACTGGATTGTGGGAATAGTGTTACTTTGTGTGTGTTATTATGCAACGATTGGTTGCATAATCACATGATTATTTTGATGTAATGTACCTGCTGAAGACAATGGGAAAATATACAGTACTTCCAGCTCGGGAAGTGGTTAGGATTGGACTTTTCAGGGAAGTATTGTCATATTTCTGGGAAAGTATCATTCAGCTTTTTAGCTCTGTGTGCATTTCTTTAAAATACTAACAGTTTCCATAAGAAAGCTTTATTAGTAGAAAAAACTGTATCACTCGCCATTTGGTTTGCACAATAAATAGGTTTTTGAACGTGAAAATGTAATTTTGCTAAAAGGAGAAACTACGTCGCTACTGCAAACCTTATTTTCAGGTCTTAGGAAATAGCAAATACTTAGTTGAGCAAGGTTAATATTCCTCTCAAAGCAATTTTTCTTTAGGATACTAGGAACGCTTTACTTTATGGTATTAGGATACTAATTGTTGAAAATTTGAATAGAATTAAGAGTCAGACCTTTTGCAGCTTGATGAAGTAACTGAATTTCCGCCATGGCCTTTTTAACATTTTGAAGCATCTGAACGTTGTTCTCTGAAATGACTTGTTTTATAGAGGCTTAATTATATCTAGATTGGTTCTGGTTTCCGTTAGTAAAACTTGACTTCCTAAAGAGAGAAGAGTCTAGAGTTTTTTCCCCGCAGCTAAATTAGATGCAAAAGAAATGGTAAGATGTATTCCGTTTGAAATACAGACGTTACTTGTAATTTCTGATCTTTATCTTTGAAAATTTAGGACACATTCAACCAGTGGACGTCTGTACTTTCAGTACTCCAAGCAAGCTTTTGCGGTTTGGGTTCTCAGCTATGTTTGGTTTTGGTGCAAGGACTCTGGCTTTGGCTGAAAAACACCGTTGGATGCCCTCCAGTCAGCGGAAGGATTTTGCTTTTATCAAAACACTGGCCGATCTCAAGTATGCCGTGAGCTGTTGTATTTTTCTAGTATTTCTCATTTTCTTGAGGAAAATACAATAATTAATGTGGTAAAAATATAGACAGTAGTTTAGCTATCTTGACTTCTTAATTGCAGACAGATTTAACTCGGATGTGGTGTATATCCCTCTTACATGTTAAAGAGGAAATAAATTCTGTACAGTCAGCATCTCCTTAAAATAATCTTAACTTGGATAAAATCTGTCTAGCACATATAATGTTGTTTTACATGATAGTAAATATCAATACTTTTCTAGGCCAGAGGAATGTGAATTATCGTTTCTACCTCTACAAATTCCACAGGAAGACTCTCGTGAGAATGACAGGTAAATAAAACTGAGCCAAACAATTCTAAAGCTACAAAAATATGTGTCACTGAAGATAAAAATTTTACGAATTCTTAATTTTGTTCAAATTTGACCATTGGGTAAAACAATCTTTAAAAAAAAAAAAGATTTGTTTTGACAACTCCAAATTCTTACACTTTCTAAAACGTTCCCTGTAGACTATAGAGGATTTGTTACGGAGCAGCCTTCCACTCAGTAGTACTGGTTTGTTCAGTTCCATTAATCCTTTCTTCCATTGACATCTTCCTTTTTTTCTACAGTAGATGTTGTTTAAATGTGCTAAAATGACTCTAAATTATTTTACCTACGTGTTTCCAACCTTTTAGAAAGAAGAAAGAGAAGATTAAAAAAAAGGGTGAGTTTTTGCTTTTCTGGTTATTTAAAAGCGAACTGTGGCTGTTTGAACTGGAGTAATATAGAATTACTCTGTTATATTTAGGTAGCAAGGATCAATGGCACAAAATTCAGGGTCACTTCCTGAATGTGAGCATTATGGCAATCCCTTGTCTGTGTTCAATGGCACCGAGAGGCTTGGCACCTAATACGAGGTCAGTAGGGGTTTAGAGTATTAGTCATGTCTATAAATTCTGACATCTTACCTTAAGACCTTGGCTTTTCCAAGAATACGAGCCTGTGTTTAGGTAGTCTAGACCCTCTGGAATGGGGGAGGGAGCGTGGACTGCAGCAGACTCAATAATCCCAGGAATTGTAATCAGTTTTTGGATCAGGCAAATAAGGTCAAGCAGTCTAACTAGAATAATGAGTGGATAATTGCTGTGATTAAATTAGTTGGCAAGTCTGACTTAAGTAGTAGTCATCGAGCAGTCATCTGTCATGGGATTTGGCTATATGCAGAAACTTCATTCTTGGATTTTATTTTATTTTTTCAAATATAAAGGTGCCCCTCATCTTTTGCTTTACAGCCAGCAAAAACGAAGCACGACTCTTTCTCCTGTTATAAAGAACTGATATTCACACTTGTCTTCTGACTTTTTTTTCCCCCTGCTCTTTTTTCCCCCCTGAACTTAGAAAATGCAGGGTTTATACATGTATGGTTTTGGGAAACAAGTGAGTATGTAATCTGGCTGTTGGTGTTGACTCATAGTGCTTTTAGCTCATTGTGGAGAGCATGCTTTGTGGTGAGCAAAACAGTTATCAGGTGATAAATATTTGTACTTGATGTACCCCATTGATGATTAAGCAGAATAGCAAGTACAAACTTTGTAGTTGTACATGAAATACGACACGCTCCGTCAAAAAAGAATGCAGAAACTCACATGTGTATATGTGTGTGTATCTATTTAAAAAAAAAAAAAACCACCAGCAGTCAGGAAAGTTTATGCAATGGCTCTGTTTTGTTTCATTTGATTATCATTAGGTGAAAACAGATGTGCCTTAGAATTGATCAGGTATTTTTCTTCAAAAATACTGTCTCATCTGGTAGAATCTGACTTCTTGGAAACAATGTAGAAACAAATGTTTTTGATGAAATTCTAATTGAGTAGTTTTCTTTGCTGCAGGGGTATCGCTAAGCCTCATATACCTCAAGATAGTGCCCTGATCCTATCCCCACTTAGGAATTTACTCTGTTCAGCATTTAGTGTGTTATATACCAGTCAGTAGAAAAATTCTGACAAGAACTGAAGAAATCACTCTTTTTTAGCTTTGCTTTCTCTTTCCATCTGTTCTAGCACCTGTTTCTCAGTGACAGAGAATTTTATGACAAGTCCATGCAATTATTTCAGGTTTGAATGAGCCTGTTTCTCCCACAGTGTAGTTGCTCGGTGGATCCCCCTAGCCTTTCATATAAGGACATCCTTTCCTCCCCCCCCCGCCTTAAAAAAATAATCGTAGGAGTGAAGTCAGCTAATAGGGTAGGAAGAGCAGACTCTTAGACAAGTGCTTCATTTCTCATAGCGAATAGCATCTTGACTGTAAGGCTTTTCAGTACGGGAAACATAAACGTTGCACTAATTGTTAGAGACCCGAGACCCATCATGGAAGGTTCAGCTCAACTTGGCTAGGTTTCTTTGCTCTGTCCTGTTTTCCTCAAGAGGTTTTTGCCATGTGAAGACATTTGAAGTGGAATGAAAGCTTTGACTGCTGCCTGTAACTCTAGTTATACTAGCCTAAGTCTGCAGACACATGCCGAGATATGTTTAACTCGCTAGGTGAGCCATGCGGGACATTTGTTTCTGGGAGCATGGTGTTGTGCTTCGCTGCAGACTGGACTTTCAAGAGGATTAATGAGAATTCTTTAGTCATCTCTGAAGATAAAAGGCTGTAGTGCCAAACGCATTGCCCGGCAGCCTGCTGTCCCCCTTTATTGCAGCAAATATGACAAGGAGGCAACTTTTTCGATTTCACCATTGCTGTTTTCTAAATCAGCAAAGTAACGCTATGCTGGGTGACTTGTTGCACGGTTACGTAAAATTACCTTCTTAGATTGTGCTGTGTCGTAGTCTGAGAACATTCCTGATGCAGTCGTTCAGTAGCCAGAGAACTATGAGTGTGGAGAGATGTGTGGTGGTAGGCTGGAAATATATATATTTTTAAACATTCTCAATGTATTTTCTAAGGGTACATGCTGAATAAATAAATATAAATATGTGTATGCATATATATTCAGAAGATATGAAGTACATAATCTCTATATAGACTCCAATTTCAGCAGTGATTGTCGTGTCCATCCGCTCCTCTTGGTGAACATCGATTTGTCTCTACAGCTTAAACAGGACTTAGGCATGAGTGCGCTGAGATTTATGTTGTTCGCTGCTGTGACAAGGGACAGTTGCATTAAGGAATGTGTGAATTGATACTAGCTCGTTGTCTAACCCAAATATTGATGCTAAAATATCAATGGCGACTGGATACCCATTGCGTATCTGCGCTGTAGGGTCTCTTCTTGATTAATCTCCAGTATATGACTATTTTATCTTGTGCAAAATTTCCCTTAGCTTTTAACTTTTATGTGCGTGGTGAAACGCGTAAGTAGAACTGTACCGAGAGCGGCGTAGAGAGTTTGAATAGTGGCATAGTTGAAGATGGGGATCTTTGTTAGGGCAGCGTGAGTGTTAATGGAGGAGGCGAGTGAACCCACCTGCACTGGGCTGTGTGGTGGGGACGTGCTCGCCTGCATCATGCCAACGGTGTCTTGGTAAAGCTCCGCCTCACAGCGTCTATGGTAATCGTACCTTGCTGGAGAGAAAAGCAAAAAGACAAATTGGTGATGCCCAGTGTTTAAAAACCATCACTTAAATAGAAAACCAGGATTTTAGAAATTATATGTATTGCGTTCAATAATTTGGATTGGTTCAATAATTAAGGATATTGGTAAGGGAGTACGATTTTATTGTTACAGTGTATATTATATTGATGCTAAATAGCCTCAATTGCATAGTTTATATTGCTCTACGGGGGGGTTTGGCAAAAAAATGTAAAAAAACCATTGAGACTATTCTATTAATTTACTCTTGATAGCTTTTTAAAAAAAATCTAGACTATTGAATAGCCTGTTAAACTTCCAAATTAATGAATTTTCTTTTGGGAACTAAATTGGTCTGCTTTTCAGGTTAAATAATGGAAGCATGGCTCTTATTCTTGTACAAAATACTTCTCGAACAGAGTTTATAAAACATCTGAAAAGATATGCCAGCGTAAAAAATCAGGTACTGTTAATTTCTTTCTGGTGATTATGAAAAGATAGGCTGCAAGAGTTAATGTTTGCCTCCTCATAAGGAGACTTAGCTTCCTGTCAGAATACATTAGCCCCCTTTTTATCTGATTTTTTTTTTTTTTTTTTAAATCACTAGACTAATACCGATTAGCCTATTTCAGCCCATCTGTTGTGGTTTAAATTGTATTTGTGTTGTACCATAGTTTTATGGGTGTAAAGCCCTCTCACCACAATAAAGGAAATGCACGCTGTGTTTAGATTTTGTGTAGTAGTGAGATGCAGAACACAGGCTGAGGGGGCATCATGCACTTCTGTCAGAAATAGGTAAAGTCCGTAACTTCATCAGATCATGGCACGCTACACTGGTAGCAGTGGATTATGACCGTTGATTTTTAGCAGGTGTGCATTCCATCTAATTACGAATGCTTGCAGAACAGCATGTCAAAATTGTGGTCATTATTCTGTCTTTGAAGAGAAAAATGAAGCATCCAAAGGCAGCGCCCTTATTGCTGTCCTAAATACCCAACGCGCAGCCTGAGCACCCGGCTGCTCATTCAAATGTTTCAGGATTATGGGAAATCACTTTTACAAGGAGGTTTAGGTTTGAATTCATCAACGGTCGGGGAGATTGGGGGAGAGGTCACAATTTTTGCCACGATTCCATGTGACAGCACTAACAGCTGCACTTAGGAAATTGTTTATGCTTTCCAGTTACGCTTTTGGAGGAAGGCTTTGCTTCTCTCTCTGCATTTGTAGTTAGACAAGGAGATGTGGACCCTCCTTTAAACGTAAAAGGGCCATCTACTAGAATTCTAACTAGCCTTGTTTAGGGCAGGATTACTGGTAATAATGAACAGAGCACAGGAAAAAAATCTGCTTGGACTTTCACATATCCTGAAAGCATGTGCCATTTTTGGCATGTGCAAAATATACCACCCCACCTGGAGATCCAGCAAGTCCAATATGGGAATGCAAATGGAGCGCTACCATTTTTTCTGAGGCGCTATTTAGGATAAAAATAGCATGTTAATCTATAAATGCTAGACGGAATGTATAATGCCTCATGTGGCCAAAGCTTGGGTTAAGTGTTCCCATTTACTTAAGTAAAAAAAAAAATAAAAGGCAAGCTTTTTAATTTCAAGTAATACAGTTTGTTGCTAAGCTACCCCCAATATCTTTCATCTTCATTTAATATATATCTGTGTTTGGTTTAGTTCAATTTTCCCTTTGTTGAGACCTACACGGTTCAAGAAGTAAAAGTACAACCAAGGCCTAAAAATGGGCTTGATGCCAAAGAAAATACGCATTTGAATCCTGCTTCTGCAGAAGGAAATTACCCTTGGAATATAGATGGAGACTTAATGAAAGAAGCATCAGAAGTTCACATTCGGTAAGGCTAAGCGTTGTGTTTATGGACTGTATACCTGTAACAGATTAGTGCCACAGTCTTAAATGTATTACACCTGTATATAACAGAGATGACACCAAAACGGGGTGTTGTAAGTGCTATGAGAATAGTTCTGTTGTGCACTGCACAGTCTGGCCCTTTGGCCATTGCTTGGGCCTCTGCCCTGTTGCTTTCTGCCCATCTTGGGAAAGGTCCGTTAGGACCCACGTGGCCTTTCCTTTCTGGGGCTTCATCAGCCTCCAGCTCTACTTCCTCTCTGCTTTCTGCCGGTTACTTTACCCTCCTGTTTCTTAGAGCAGAACAGATGTATATAAAGGTCCGTGACTCCTGGGAGGAGCTCCTTTTGGGTTAAGGATTCCTGCTTGGACAGCAGTGTGTGTAAGGTTAATAAAAACATGTAGCTGTTCAATTGTGGGAAACTGCTGCTTGAGAATAGTCTCCGTGTGTGGGAGCTAAGAAAGAGACTGGGACGGCACAGGGCAATCGGAGGATGATCAGTGGAATTAAATGGGCGGTGGCTCGTGCTGCTGCAATGCACACAGGATTAGCCGAAGGCACAGAGCTCAGAGTAATGCCCTGGTATGTAAAATAAAAGGCAGATCATATTATAGAATATATAATATATAGTTCTAAAGAGTATAGAATCATAGAATGGTTCGGGTTGGAAGGGACCTCAGAGATCATCTAATCCCACCCCCCCGCCCTGGGCAGGGACACCTCCCACTAGACCAGGCTGCTCAAAGCCTCATCCAACCTGGCCTTGAATGATGACCTTAGATGAATTGTCAAAATGTAATTCACCTGTTTTTATTCCATGTAGTAGTTCGTACGTATTTGTTCTTCCCCCCAACCCCCAGAGGTGGTGCGCCAATTGCAAGAGTTAATGAAGATAAAGTTTGACTTCCTCATTTCACAGGGTCCATCCTCAACTTATTAATCTCTACGGAGTGGACACTGATGACCTGGAGAGTTCCCAAGCAACGTGCAATTGCATATAGAAGGGACACGCTGCAAGTTCAGTGTTAAAGAATCCTTTTCTCACCTCTCTGCACAGCCTTCCAAGGTCCCAGGCTTTCACTCACTGAATTCATTTTGTAGGAGAAGCTTAACTGGGATGTTCGTAATATTTCTGCATTTAAATTTTTATCAAGTAGTTATATATATTTTTATCAGGTTGTATTTAATTGTAAAGAAACAGGCTTAACAAGAAAAAATGAAAACTGATTATATTGGTTTCTTATAAATTTGGGCTTTGACAAGTGTCCATCAGAATAGAAGAAAATATTTTTTTTTCTTTAAAATTATTCTAGCTTTTGCAATAAATATAGTATAAGATACTTTTAAGTCTGCTGCTGCTATCCGTGTTGTCAGGTAGCTCAGTTCAAATAGAGCCGGTGAGTGCAGGTATGGTACCACCTCATGCTGAAGAATGGTGGCAAAATAGAATTTATTTATTTTTTTAATCAAGTACTTCCATTTCTAGTTATCATTTTTAATTTTGCCTTAATGTATTTGCTTTCAAATAATTTCTAGTCAAACAGCAATAGAATATGCTGATGTCTTATACGGCTTTTCTTCGTTGAAATGTACTTTAAAGACTACTCTTTGTACAAAATAAATATTTTAAAATATTTTGTCTATCCTAGAACTGAAATGATACTCAGCATAGTTTTTGTTATTGCTGAGAATAGTTATGATAAATAACTTAAAGAGTTTACCTAAATTTTTATAACTTCCTTATAGGGCATAAATGTAATTTTTATGAATATCTGGGTTTTTTGTAACTTATTTAATACAATTATTTGAGATGGCAGCAAATTAAGACTCTATTCTTCCTGGGAACTGGCTTTCTCTGAGATGATGAAAAGTAGCAGATCAACAAGTTCACCCGTCTGCAAGACCATGGGGATAATGAACGTTTTCCTGGTGACTTGTCTATGAATCGTTCAGAAGGCGGCTGACAAATAATGGAATGAAATTGTCTCAGGGTGAGAATGAGTTGCTTTAAGTTCTTTCTTCAGTAAGCAGTCACGTTTAATGTAAAATTCAGCCCTTTAAGATCTTCTAAATCAAGGGCCCAAGGCTTTACATAGGATCTATAGCTACTGTACTTTAATTACTATTTGTGAAGAATTCTTCCCTGTGATAAATACACAAAACCAAGTAGTACTGCACCTAAAGCACTGCAGATTTATTATTTGTCTTCTAAGAAAGAACACGCTGTTACTTGTTGGAAATCTCATGCAATTTCTGCGGACAAACCCAGCCAGTAGTAAAGGCCAAATTCATAATTATTATAGGCATCTTACAGCTAGTTCTGCTCTTTGCAGTGGAGTTGGCAGCTGCAGAGCAGGATCAGAGTCAGGGCATCCTTTGGGCTGGCGGGGGCCGCAGCAGGGCTCTGCCCCGACCTCCCGCTGACAGGGGGTCCAGCTGCGAGATGAGATCTGCTTGCTCAGGGCTTCACCCAGACCAGCCTTGAAACCTCCAAGGGTGGAGACAACACAGCCTCTCTGCACCCCTGTTCCGCTGCCTGGCTATCCTCATGAGGAAAATATTTTTCCTCGTGTCCGGTTGGAATCTCTCACGTCAGTTCATAGCCGTGGTCTGAGTCACAGTGAGTAGTCTCCAGTTAAACTACTATAATTGATGCTATTCACATCAAGGACTTTTAGAATGTTAAGGCAATTCAAACTAACCTTCCTAAAGTTGTCTAAGAAGGAGACTCCAGCTACTTTTCGTAGATTTAACTGTTTTTATTACATAACTGAAAATTAACAAAATAATTGAACTCGCAGAAGAAACAGCATTCATGTGCTTCACTTGTTGGGGTTCTTTTTAATAAAATGCAATTGAGCGATACTTTAGAACCTTGCCATCATCAGGACAGTATACATTCATTTTTTGTCAACCTGGCTTATAAAAGCTAATTGAGTTTTGCTTCCTATCCTAAGAGGAGGCAGCCAACATTTACATGTTAATAATAAAATCTGAATAGGAATTATACAATTTCCAAGGCAACATTATCACATGTACTGACTTATGTAAACTACTTCAAAGATAAATAAAATGCTTTAGTTTTTCACTTCTTTGCATTGTTTGTACTAAAAAGAATGTTAATGCTCCTTCCGGTATTTGAGGTATATTTTTCACAAGATGCTGTAATATCAAACTCATTCTTCTTCAAAGATATTTTGGTTAAAGTGCAAAAATTCACTAAAGCCCTTTGGAAGATAAGCATTTTGTGTACATTTTCATAGACTTGCAAGAAAATATTTCATTCTTCACATACTTTATTTTGATTTTTTTTAAAAATATATGCACATTCATTTGTCTTTACACTGCAGAAGATTTGAGAGAGAAAATTTACTTTCGAGCGATTCACATCTTTGGCATCAAACGAAGTGAAAGGAAATTACAAAATGGTCCCTGATACCTTTAGGCTCTGTGGACAATGTGGCTTTTATGGCACCAAACGCTCTATTAGCAGAAGTGCTTGGTGAAGGCACTCTGCATTGCTTTCGAGTCTCAGGCTAACTCCCGAATGGTGGTGCGGCTTCAAAGTGTGTGTACATGCTACATTCATTTCTCCTCGCGGTTCAGAAGGACGTCAAGGGCAGGGCAAGAAAGGCCACGTTGCGTACTGCTGGTGCAATAAGCTCAGTTATTGAAGAAGTTGTACATTCTCCAGTTGGCTGTACTGGGGAGCAAAGTAATGCGTTGTTGGTTTTTTTCCCCTGGATTGTACTATTTCCCCAAAGCTAGGTGGCAGTGCAAACTTACATCTAGCTGAAGAAACTTCCTGTAGTAGCAGAGCAGTGGTTTGAACCATGTTTCTATTCAGGCATTTGCCTTTCTGCTGAGTGGCTTCTGAGGATGCCTGTTTGGATGGTATTTATCTGAAAACTTCACGAGAACCCAAGCTAGCTCTCCAAAGGACTTCTTTCAGGTAAAGGGTGGCACATCTAAATATAAAATTTGGCCCAGTAAGGTTGGCATTTGGAGTCTTTTGGGTATGTGTTTCTCTGTTTTGTCATCATGTGAAGTCTTTTTTATTTTTTCAGGTCCTGGAAGAATGCCAGTACCAAATACTATTATGCTAAGTACTATAGAAAAATCTTCAAATAAATAAAAATAAATACTTGCTTAAACACCCCCCCCCCCCCCGAATTATTTCATTGGAGAAGTCCAAAGCATCATGGCAGCAATATCTGAGGAAATGATGAAACAACTAATTCGGTCATGCTTGCAAGTACCATGTAAAAGATGGCTACAAATAATGATTTCCAATACATTACTCTTCCTACAGCTGAGAGAAGATTCTGTGCTGCGTCTCCAGGCTACCCCACAGAACTCCCTGCTCTGAATCCACCTTTGACCTTGCTGGTTCTGGCTTGCCTGGGTGTCTAAGTCTCTGCAGTCTTGTGGCTGTGCCTGTGAAGCCAAAGCTTACGAGGTCCTTCAGAAGCCCAAGAGAGCTTCTGATAGCTGTTTTCTACATCCGTGCACTCTACTTATGGTCCTTCTATTAATTTAAGCTAATTTACCCTTGTAAAACTGCCACAGCAAGATGAGGGAGGATTTCTTCTTCAATGTCTAATCAAAAGATTATTGAAACTTGAGAATTAATAGAATAACTCATGCTAATGTGGTTGACATCTTATTTTCCAGAATTGGCCAAACGTTGTTATTTTCTAGAAATTCTTCTTTCCGGTAAGTAATTCTTCTTCTCTTTATCTTTAGTGTTCTTCTGTCTGTTTGAAACCAGATATATATATGTGGCATTTCAAATGTTACTGTGAGACTTCAAACCAAACTGTTTCACCATTTTCATATTAGAAAAGCAACAGTACTCTAAGGTGTAGTCCTCCATACAGTTCAACAAAATAAAGTGTATTTTGTAAGAGCGTGTGAGCTCAAGACCAGTTTTCTTGTTACTGATGTCTCTCCTGTGAATTAACCTGAATCTTAAAGTCTTCATTTTAAAATCAAATGTTTATTTCCCGTCTTACTCATCTTTGTTCCCAGTTGTAAAACTCCAGCTGTCTCTTCTGTCCTTGTCTTGAGGGACTGGTTTGTATTGCCTTTTGAAAAAGCCAATCTGAAATACATAATTTTGGAATCTGTTGTCAGCAAATCTTTGTTATTAGATCAAAACCATAGAAGATAAACTAAAATAAAATGCATATATACGGTGTTTATGAATGATGACATTTGCCGTTGCTTTGTCATACCAAGGAATCAAGCGTTACTCAACCATCAAAAAAGTGGGTTTTCTTTTTCTTTTACTTTTTGGGAGGCTAGTGCTCTCCTGCAAGGAGTAAGGACTTGTGGGCTCGTGAACTCTAACACTCCACAGAATCCAGTATTTTTTTTAAAATGTGAAATGGTATTAAAACCTTTCTGTTAAATTTGTTTCATACACCTCCCCGGGAAAAACGAGGGATGGAGAAAGTTTGCGTGTAGGCAAAGAAGTTAACAACCTCTTCATCGCTTGCCAGAGAAGCTACATCCTTCAGTTTTCTTTTCTACTCATGCACTGGATTTTTTTAGCATTTATGTTGCAGTTTAAAATCTTAAACGTTTAATTCTGGCATGAAACTGTAGCTGTAGACTATTAGTCATCATGTGTCAAGTGACAGTAAAAAAGGAGCACTATCCCACAACAATGATCCATTTGATGTCATTAAATTATATAAATCATTTGCAAACATGAGATGCCATATAAAACTTGGGGTTTGTGCTGTTGAATAACAGATGATGCAGAATATGCAGAAGAAAAGTGAAGGAAAACTGAGAAGTATTTTGAAAAAAAACCCTCCCACGTTACAGGAAGAATTATGTTTCTTTAGAAAGGAAAGATCATAATAAAATAATATTTATCCTTTAATCTGCATTAAGAGATCCAAAAATCCACCAACAATGCGAATTCCTGACTTGAGAACAACTGAGAAACACTGAAAACCTACCTTCCACAATACAAATGAAAGAAGCAAAAACAAGGTAACACCAACTATTAAGCCTATGCCAATAATTATCACAGTAACACGGTATTTTGGCTTTTGGTGGTGCACTCCTTCCAAATAGACCTGGAAAGCAGAAAATAAGTTTAGTGCTAACTGGTTTTTTTTTTTCCTATAAGGTACTAAAACAAACTAGGAAAATTAATTACATTCTTAAGTAATTAACACTATATTCATTGCATGTTTATAGATATGTATAGAATTTCACAATTTTAATTGTTGTTGGTTTTTCTAGTTTAACCGTTTATCACAAATTCATTAAAAGAATCTTACATATGCAACTTGCTTGTCCTTGTGCAGCTCAATAACTTTTGCATTTTTTTCTGGTGAGGCGGTTGCTCTTACTTCAAACTTCAACGATGATGCATCATCCTGATTTAAAAAATAAAAAAATCCTCTCCTTTAAAAAAAAATAACTTCAAGATGTTAATTCCTACCCAGCAAAAATGGTAACACAGCTGCTTGCAGAAACAGAATCTCCCACAAACGCACAATGGTGCCTTTTTCTGATCACAAAACAAATGAGGACCAGAAGCTGGAATAAAGCCCAGTTGGATTTTACTTAAGTCCACATCCATGCTGCTTTTCTTAGAAAAGTACAATTTATGAGTTGAAATTAAATCCCAGTCCTACATAAACCAGACAGAATGGGCAAAGCAATACACAGTGTAAAATAAAGTGATAATCTAAAATCCATATTTTTCAGTGGTTTTCATTTTTCATATTTCACCTTGAAAACAAGAAATAGGTTAACACCTAAAAGATTTGGGTTTAATCATACAGTGTGCAATAATATATTAATACCTAGAATTTATGTGCAAAGAATACTGCAAATATACTTGAGGGGAACATTTCAAGGCATGAAAAATTCTTGTGTTACCATTTCTAAAAGCGAAGGCGTAGCCTCCAGATGCACCTGAATGGTTGCTTCTTTTCCGCTTTCCATATTTCCAAGTTTGCAATGTATTTGTAAGCAAAGGCTATCATTTTTCATGCAGTACTGCAGAAGGGAGGGAAAGATTAAAACTGAAGTTTATCAACTTTATCATCTTAGCATTAAAGACACTCAAGAACCGAGTAAAACAAGAAAATCCATGTTTGTTCTTGAAAAGCCAGGGTGTAACTCCAGGCTGCCATCCATCAGTCAGTCCATAGGTGCTAAAGGAACAGTACAAGAGGCCAACCTAATTGTTATAGACGGCAACAGATCATTTTTCTTAAAAATCCAAATATTTTTATACTGAATAATAACAATTGTCATAATTTGGTTATATGGGTTTGGGTTTTTTTACACTGTTATTTCAAATTAGCTTTTATCAAGAATGATAAGTGACAACGACTAGATGATATCCAGTATAAACAGTATAACTGATTGATTCTTACACTTGTACACTGACAGCTAGCACCGTTTCACTCAACTTTGGGTAAGACAAAAAAGCAAGCCTGTAGATGGTTATATTCTTTGTTCTAGACAGCCGTGCCTAACTTCTGATTTGATATTCTACTGCAGTCATTGGTTGGTGTTCCTTGTAACATGCTTACTTAAAGTCACTTAAAATAACATATTTTAAAATGTCCGGCTTCTTTTTTAAGATGAAAGCATTAAACAAAATTGTACTTTATCAAATGCAAGTTGCAGGACACAGATTTCTTTGAGAACAGACCCTCAAAAACGTACCACTGGACTAGCAATTCTGGTTTGGACTACAGAGTCAAGTATCTGATCTCCAGCAGGGCCCATAAGCAGGTGCAGAGGGATGAGCCTGAACAGGCCAGGCACGTACGATATTCTCCCAGCCTCCCAAATATTTTTAATAAGAGCTTTGCAAGCCAAAATTTATTTCCATATACTTTGTAATTCTTAATGACTTTCAGTCCCATTAACTTGTATAGTATCCCTTGGAATTCACTTATTTTTGACATTCATAACATCCTTCAGTAAGAACTTCCACCATGAGTACTACTTTGTTTTTTTTTTTAACCTGGCTCTTATTAGTTATGTTTGATGGCACTTTTTTGATGTGGAAAAGGCAATGAATATTTAATCTGCATAGTTCATGTAATTAAAATTAAGACTGCTTTTCCTACACGCATCGTTTTTGATTTGTAACTGAATTTCATCTGCCATTCTGTTAGCCCACTCATTCAGTTACATCACCCTTCGGCAGGTCGTTCTAGGTGACTCTCATCCACCCTGACTTTAGTGACGTGTCATTAATTAACTTTCTCATCTCAGATCTCAGCTCTTTCACTAACGTCACTTATGACTACATCAAACATATCACAGGTCGCACCACAAATCCTTGGAAGACTGCTTTGGTGACCTCATTCTATAAGGTATACTGTTGCCTTAAGGCTCATTCATGTGATCATTTATTTCCCACTGCTGCCTGAAGACAGACCTTACCATTTGTCTCTTAGCAGGCTTTGAAAAGAAAGTGATGACCTCCTTTAATATGTTTTCATTTTTTTCTGTTGCATTACAGATTCTGGGATATTTATTATAGGAGCACTGTCCAACTGTAGTCTGGAAATAAAAATAACATCATCACTGTTAGAATTTAAACATCAGATAATAATCAGAATACAGATTTCTGAAAGGCAAGAAGCTCAAAAGGAATGTAATTTTTACTTTCGGAATTCTAAAACTCATGGGGCTGAAATATCATCCTGTTCTTGTTCGCACTGCTTCACTATAGCTAACAAACTGAACACATACTTAGTACCTAATTCTGCTATGCTCTGCTTCTCTTTTTCATAGAATTCATATAGCTAATAAAATTATATTGCGTAACTTGTGCTTACCTTGATATCCAATGCGTTGAATAATTTGTAGTCATTGGGTGGAAAAGCATTAGGTATCATTATCTCTAAGTTTGTATCTGGAGCCATGCTTGGTCCTGCACTGATAACCTTGTGGGGAAGATGTTATACATTTAAAGCTTTAATTCACAGTCGCTATTCAAGTAACAAAAACATATATATAAAGTATAAATACATAAAACTTCACAGAATGGGGTAGCACCTGCATTGTTATGCTGTCATGAAAGTGGATGCTGCTAGGAGTTGTAACATTTTTCTTAATTCATTGCGTAGGCTTACTGAACCCTTCACTTCTCTGAAGCCAATGAGTAAGCAGTGCTAATCTGCGATGACTACCCTGAGGTCATACACACTGCCTTCCGGGAGAGCATGCAAAAGGAACTAGGAGAGATTAATGTCCAACTCCTGCTTTTAATCCATTGGAGACAAATCTGATACCTATAGATCCTCTTACAAGGAGCTCCTAGTTCCTTTTGCTTACCATAAGATAATTCCTTTTAAAGTGTTTCTTAACCGAGGAAGTGGCAAGACAGAAATGCTCTACCACTTTCAATCCTGCTTGGGCTAAGTATTTTTTCTGTGACCATTCAGTAGAAGATTGTCCAGGCCAAAAAAAGTGTTCAAAGAGGGATTAACAGCCACTTCCCAGTGCTAATGCTCAATAGTTGCTCACCATGCCCTTAAAAAGTTCTCTTATTGACTGTGCAGACTCGTTAGACACGCTGGAAATATAAGTGGTAACCTTCAAAACAAGGATAATAGGGTTTACAAAGAAAAACTCTTACATGGAAAGTGAAGTTGATGCTCTCCTTCATACACGTAGCTGGTGAATCTTTCTCATTTGTTCCATAAACAAACGAAGCTGGTGATACAAATCTACAATGGTTTAGAAATTGTAAATTAATGGAATTGTTATACATTGTTAACATAACTTTCTGCTCCATGCTATCTCCAGTAAGGTTGGTTCTAAGAAAACACCTGAGTTTGCGTTAAAGTAAATCTAGGAACACTGAGTAGAAGTCCTCTACCTTTGTACTCTTTCCTCTTAAAAAAGCAGATGAATCAGAAAAAGTCATAAATCCTCACCCAAAACTATGTTCCATGAATGCCCCACAGGAAACCCAGAATATAGAATCATAGAATGGTTCGGGTTGGAAGGGACCTTAAAGATTGTCTAGTTCCAACCCCCCTGCCCTGGGCAGGGACACCTCCCACGATATGCTTAACGTAGACCACAGATGTTAACATACATGTTAAGCAAGGAACATGAGGATCTGCTGTGCTCTTATTAAATACCTCCTTCTATAAAAAATATTCCTGTTCTTAAAAAATTTTAGTCTGTTAAGAGAGAAGTTTGAAGCACCATAGATATCCATTGGTCTCATCTCACTGTGGTGGAAATAAAATCTTAGAAGTGGAAGGGTCACACCCCGGGACAGCTGCACCATTTCATTCCCAGGATTTTTCAGCTACATCGCACTTCTGCTTAAAAGCTTTGGGAATTGAGAACAGTACCAAGAAAGCAGTTCTATGGATGTGCAGGTATAGCAATAGGTGACTTACCCATGAGCATTTAACTCAATCTCGTATTTTAGAGGTACAACTAAAGTTAGCATGTTATCCAGCAACATGTTCCCATCTTCATTTTGACTATAAAAATGCAATGAGAGAAAAGTGAGTATCGAATGCATCATCATATACTATGCGTTATTTCTATACACAAATATGAAACAGATCTTTTGTCTTATTAAAACAAAAATATTTTAATGGTAACAACATGGCTGGCAGTTAAAAAAAAAAGGAACATTTTACACAGGCGGAAACCTGCTCATTATTTAAATATCTATTATCTGGGGATTTATAATTTCCTTTTCTCTACAGATTTGCAACCGATGTGCTTTCTTGCAATTGTGCTTTGCTCAGTCTTTTCAGCATTCCCTATTCCGTTTTCCAAAGCTAGTAATATTTTTCATTGAGCAATTTTTATTAGACATTACCAGGTAGCATTAATGATGATGTTGAGGTCATCTTCTGCTCTGGTAAATGAGCTTGCATCCAAGAGGAAACTAAAATCCAGCTGTAGAACAAATAAAATTTTCTTTATAGCAAATGATAGCGTGTCTTCACACAGATTTAATAAAAATATTTTATTAAACTCCTTTAGAATTTCCTGCTCTAACAAAATTCAGAACTAAGAAAATACTTGCTTTTTGTGTCTTCTACTCCCTTTCTATTGACCTAACACACTTGTTCATAGCATTAGTCAGGCACCTTGGCTAAGAAGCCAAGCACAATCAGTTGATGCATAATACAAACTATGTTGTCCCTTAATTAATTATTCCAGAGAACGTTTAAGCAACTAATTTTAAAAGTAGCAGAAAGATTCAGAAACCAACATGATAAAAGGCGTTAGTCGGGAATGAAGGAGAGATTCTGAAAAACAGGGTTTTTTCTCCCCCCCGAAAATCCTCATAACATATTTAGGGTGTTTTTAAAGCTCGTAACTTCATATGTAGCTTACCTTTGATTTTTGATCTACATATAAATAACCAACGCTGCACTCAAGTTTCACTGCATGCATTTCTTTATCTAATACTTCACACTGTATCTGTTTTTCTTCCTAAAATACAGGACAAATTATTAATGATTAAAAGAAAACTGCTTTTTTCGGACATTTCAAATCACACGTACACACTGAAGTTGGGTGGCTTATATTTCCCTGAACTAGGGTGTTTGTTATTTCACTGATGCAAACATACAGAACGCTCATATTGTCCATCAATGTATCCTTAGATTGATTACTGTATCCTGTTACTTCATCTTCTGTTTGCTAATAGTGAAGCTGAGGCGTATGCATCAGACCCAGATCCGCTCAAAGCCAACCTGTGAAAGGGGGATTCTACGCAGAGAGCACTTATTTTAAAAAGGCAGAAAGAGAGCACAATTAGATTTGTGACTTCGTCATAAAACTATGTGAAAAAGAGCAGGTCCAACGAGATCTCTGTGATCACTGAAAACATGATCATCAGACAAAAAGTAGCAGTAACATCTTGAAATACATTTCAAAACCATTTTTTTTTTTTAATTTTAGTTGTTACCATCACATCCTGTTACTGAAATTATTTAAGTCAGCTGTATTGATTAAATTGCATGTGGTTTGGGTAGGTAGAAGTCTGAGAACTTAAAAACCAGAGTTTTGTCAGCTTTTCTGGGGGGTGTGTGTGTAGGTTGTCAGTACCTAAAGAAACTCAACAATCCATTAACATAATTTGAAAAATGTTTGGCTGAAAAAGAAAAAATATCAAAGGATTACTGTTTGACAGATTTTTTTTTTTGTTCTTACCAATTCTAAAACTCGGATGAAATAAAGACCTTTAGGGATTTGAATGTGGAGGACAGTTTCATATGCATCGTCTCCAACATTAAGCAGAGAAACGTTCAACAATAAAGTCTTCATACTTCCTACAGCGAGATATGTTTTCTTCTCATACGGCCTATAAAAATAATTATCGTAAATGAAAAGGAATCCTACGTACAGCTTGTATGCAAAAACTTTACGCCACTACTCCTTTAATTAATTTCATTTGGTTCTGACAAAGCTCAGCTGGAGATCATTAGGAGAATTTTCACTCAGCCCTGTAACTGCAGGGACTACACCGGTTATAGGATGGCCAACTCCAGGATTGTACTTTTTAAGGCCTGAGGTCATTAATGCAAGAGCAAGAAAGCTGTTATCAGACCAGTCGCGCTTCTGGCTTTTCCAAGATAGCTCCTGTCCTTCACAGACGAGAAGAGCAACGTGCTCTGGCTACAGTGTTTTCAGACATTATTTCAAAATTCACTCTTTGTACTCAAAGTAAAGGACTGAGTTAATATGAAAGAGGTGACAAAGAGGGCCAGTGAACACGCCTGCCTTATGATCTATGTAATGTTCTATAATCATGTTACAAGTGCAGACGCCCTATGGGGGGCTAAAAGTAAACTTCAGCTTGACATTAAGGTTTAATTAAGACTTGTAGAAAGGCTGCCTAGAAATAGACATTTATCAGATATTCTGGCTTGAAACCAAAGCATTAGTCACCGAACACCTTTGGGAAAGAAGCTGGCACTTCGAAAAGCAACAGAAGGTAAAAGCACTGCATAAGCAGATAGGTTCCAAGACAAAAGCGAATTAAAGAAAAACACAATGTTAACATTTCGGTAGCTTGATTAAGTTTCGGTTAAACTTTAAAGTTGTTTTACTAGTTATACGCTTACCGTTCAGTCCTCTTCTATGCATTAAAGCCAAGCTCATTAACAAGATGCTGTCACAAAGATGCCTCCCAGCTTAACACACAAGTACACAAAAGCACCAGGTGCACATCTGGGACGGCAACAAAGCTGAACCAGAGCTTTTCCCTGGTAATCAAATTTCATTCTTCATTAAAAAATGCATGATGTGGACTAGAAATTTACAGAGCAGGCCAAAATCTAAGCAATTTAAACAAAACATGATAGTGTATACATGAAGACTCATAACTCGGTAAGTAAAGCGTTACATTGACACCCCTATTTGATTTCATTCTTTCAAGATGAAAAGTGTTTGCTTTGCTTTTCGAGGATAATGAATGCATTCTGTCTAGACAAAATAAATTAACGCTTCACAGCTAACTAGTTTTTAATCGAGATTCTAGGGGCACAATGTAATTTAAGGTGATACTTCACACTTTATCAAGATATTTAGCCTATTTATTTACACTGCGAATCTGCTATGGGTACCTAATGCCAAGCAGGTTTGTTGTAATCTGTTTTCCTTTCTTAGAGCTTTGAAATACTTAGAAAACTGCATTGCTAACGTCACACGTGGAAATGCTGCACAATCTTTCTTCCTGGAAAGTTTATGATCGTTCAAATAAAATAACCTTCAAGCCTAAGAAAATCGAAGGGCTGAAGACTCACGCTACAGGCCACGCGTTAAAGCGAGAGACTAATCTTATTGTGAAACCTATGAAGATGAAGAAGCTTGTGCTCAGGATCACACAGGTGTGATTAATCAGCATTATGTAACTGTCATCATCTTTCGGTGTCGTTTTAGCTTGGTTCAACCTAGTATCTCGATTAAAGCAGAATCAACTTGAAAAGTGATAAATTACATGCGAAAACCCCGGTCACACACAAAATACCCAACTATCTGAGATTCACAACAGGTACAGTTCCTCTTTTTGCACAGCAACAGCCCATATTTCTTGTATTGAAGAAAAAGGTTGTGATGATAAAATATAACTTAAAATCAAATCATTAAAATCCATTCTGAATGGAAACGATAGTTACGTGGCTTAAAACTTTCCAAACATGATGCTAAATAAAAACGTATCTCACAAAGTGTTGCTTGGTGTAATACAGATTCTGCAAGACGATAATAATTGTATGTGAATACTTTGAAAGTGCATTAATTACCTTGCATAATAACAGGATTTAAACGTGATACCTAATTGGAAGGAATGGGGAAAACTGAAACACACTAAAGGGTATAAAAAAAGATAGGGATGTAAATGAAAAATCACAAAACAAAATTAATTTTGGAAAATGCAAGCTAATTCATGTAGGGAAAAGGAGTCTGAACCTCGCATAATACTCAACCATCTGGTGTCTCAATCAGCAGTATAAAACTGAAGATGTAATATTCTTAAGTAAATGAGGAAAAAGAGCCACTTAATTAGTTCATAATTGAAATAATAAATATAACAATGTCGGTACAAAACTGAAGTATCTTCTTTGTACAGTGCAAGTACAGTATCTTCGGAAGAGCAGCAGAAATAATTGATAGTTCGTCAATTTAACAGTAGTTACGATGTCTACATATTTAGTATGCATTGTGTACTGCACCTTTGCCTAGTTATATATGAAGTGTCGAATGCAAGTTTACCTTTTTGTGAAGCAGATATATTTTATGAGCTGTAAAGTCTTCTAATTATGCAAGAACATTTTTTCAGTTATGGACACTTCTGTTACATTTCCTGGAAGATTTACAATTTAAAAATATTCTTCAACCAAACACAACTTCACTCCTCATATTTTCTCAGGGAGTCCACAGTCTACTTTTGCAAATTAATGTTCTTTACATACAAAAGATTAAGGAATAATTTAGATAAAATTTTTATTGAACCTCTTCCAAAAAGATGAAAGCCACATTGTACTTACTTTGGAAAAGCAACTTTTCCAGAAACTCTCAAGTCAGCAGAACAATTTTCTTGTGAGCAAGATCTTGCAAAAACAAACTATAAAAGACAAATAAAATAAAATAAAAAAGCACTTTAGTGAATTACACATATTATAGTGAGCAAAAAGTATTTTCAAAGAAAGAAGCCTATCACCTTGTTACCGAGTATCTGGAATTGGCTAACAGCTCTTGCTCCTAAAAACAATTGAATCAAGCGATGATTTGCAATTTTCCAAACATATTCTGCACGCCCAGAGTAAGAACAGAGAGGTTTAACTGTGAGAGACCGACTCTGGAAAGGCAATGAGTGTATGTTCAGCTGATTTTTTACAAGTAGGACATATAAAAGGCAGAGCGTTCAGAACTGAGGTCTCTGCAGTCTCCCCTATGATACAGCACATTAACTTTTGCGAGAGAATTTCATTACACACACTTTGCTTATTGTACTGTTAGTAAGGTTTGATGAGACTACAGTCACCACGAGTTGTGTCCGTGCGTTGGTTATCAGTATGCTCCAGAGCACATTTATGTCACTATATTCAACAACGCCTTCTTTCTCTCTAACTCTGTGGTTTCTAAAACAAAATTTTGAATGAAGATGAAAAGGAAAAGCAAGCCATTTCAAAGGAGCTTTGTATATCTCAGGGTTCTGATAGTCAACTGTATCCGAATTACACGAAGCTTACTGTTTGTGAAAAGTCATAATATGTTTATGACCGTTTGGTAGTTAAAAATTCAAAGCATCCTGACATTAAGTTGGAATAAAAGCCTTAATAAGTTTTTTTTTGAGAAAAAAAGTTAGTTTCGTACTCATTTAAGGATACAGAATACACTTTTTTCCCCACAGACTTTGTGTTTGAAAAGCTGCAATACCGTCACAGAACTAATATTTCAGCAATATTGTTGAAACGCTTCAAAAATAATACCAACATGGTATTATGTATTTAACACGGAATTAATTTTAAAAAACAATCCTGTGTAGTTGAAAAAGAATGAATATTTCAAAGAGTGAATTTCATACCTGTGTGTTCTTAGGTATACATTACATATGTATAAGTTCTCTGCACATACCTCTTTTTTTTTTTTTTAAATCACAATACGAATTGTATACCAGTTCTGCACAGATTTTCTTTTTTAGCGAAAAATTAGGCATTTTTTAGCACACTGGTTTATTAAGATCAAGGCACTGGATGCTGGCCTGGGAAATGCATTCCTTTGCATGCTATGGATATGTGAAGCTTTTTTTAACTGAAGATTAAAATGTGAATATTTATTACTGCATTTGAAAAAAAAAAAAGAGAACTCACACACTAACCTTGCTTTTTATAACATCTTTTTCTTTCCTTCGTTGAAGAACAGGTTGAAGGGGTGAAAATTCTTGAGCATTTCTTTTCTGTAGAATATGACGCCCCAGATGATAACTTGCTTCAACATGTACAGGAGTCAAGATATCCCTTACATCTTTCTATGAAAATTGGAAACCTAATGAGTTAATCATATAAAACAAGACATGTATGCTTATGTTTTAAAGATTATAAGGTTCCCTAGAACTAACTTAAACAGGAACACTTATTTTTTACATGTAAAATAATTTCATATGCCATATGGCTCATATACTTTTCCAGACATCTTTGTCGCTGAAAGAGGTAATCAGAAACACAGAAAAGCATAATACATTCAATGACCGCATTAAGCATTTCATAATGGAAGATTCTTTTATTAAAGAAGTCTTATTCAATAGTGAACCTATTTCTCTTAATAGTACTGCCTTACGCACCTATGAAATGCTGTACTGCTCAAATAGAAAAATAGGCAAAAGTTGGCTAAAATGGAGAAGGTTGGGATAATGTCAGACAAAACCCATGGATATTTCTGTATGAAAGCAAAAAGAGTTCTCCCACAGTAACACTAAATCAGGCCATGACTGCATTTTATTTTTCTGCCTCTTTATTTCCTATTCTGTATTAAAAAGGATTAAACTGCTCAATAAACGACCATTTTGTACATGAAGCTTTGACTGTGTAGGAATGTTGCAGATCAGAGCCCAAACTACCTACTTGTGAAAACTGAACAGCTTGAAGCACCGAGTACTAACAATAGCAAACCTGATTAAATTACTCCCTAAGTGTAGGAGATAGACAGACACTGATTGTCCCTCCACATGGCCACTACTTTAATTCTTATCTGCAAGCTTGCTTTGGCCAAATCACATATTATCTAATTCATAATAATTTTCCACAAGGTCTTCTCTGCATCTGCTTTATATTACTTCCATTATACTAATTAGCTATTAATTAGTCTTGACTCGAAATACATAAAACGTACACCGTCTCTTGCAAGGACTGTGCTTGACAGACATTCACATTTACTTAACTTTAGGAGCTTCATACAAGTACAGAAATCTCAGTGGGTGGAAGGAGATGCTTATAACGCTATTAATTAAGAATTAAAAAGAAAATTGAATTATACGGAGGAAAAAATACTAAGGATAGACTCTAGGAAGTGATGAGCCAAATCATATCCTTCCTCCTACACAAATACCTGCTGCTGCTGGTACAGCAATCTGTACAAGGTCAGCTGTCAGTCAGATCTTTCTTAGCTTACAAAACTCTTGGAAGTGGGAATTTGCCACTGCTCCTGTAAGTAACATTCACTTAGGTGCAACTACCAGTTGAGATGCATCTGGGCAATTTTCCAGTAGATAACATAAACTTTCCTTTCTAACCCGAAGCTTTACCATGAAGAATTGGCTTCTAATGGTGTCATAAACAAAAAACAAGTTAAAGAAAGAAGAAAAATATGTGGAAGACTTTTCCATGCAGGTTTTTTTGTAGCTGTAGAAAATCAAATCTATTTCCCAGCCTCTGTGCTGGATCAACTGCACCAGTCATCCTAATAGATGTTTGTTTCAAAAGGGCACAGAATTGCCACCGTGAGGATTTTAAAGAAAGGGCTAGGCAAACTCCTTTGAATCAGGAACTCGAAGGAGTTCTTCCCATTTATTCTCCAAAATTTTTGTTGGAATAGGCAAGCCTCTAAGATGTTTGAAAGACTGAATCACTTTTATTCTTTCTTGTCCAGCAAATGGCCTTAAAAATATTATTATCCTTGTCCTGATTGCAGTTGGTTTTACTTTAAAGACATTGAAAGTAAAACCTATTCATCCTTCAGAGGGATACACGAGTACGACGGTTCATTTCCTCCAGGGTAACAGTGACTTTGAGACTACTATTGCAGTCAGGATCTTACTGACTAGATTCTTACTAACTTATTTCCAAGTCAGTATCATCCTCAGTTTCAAAGGATGGTTGCTGTTGGATCAAACTCTACTTCTGCAGGAACCAACAGCCAACTTGCTCCTGCTGAGTAGCTGGTACCATGTCTGTTACCGGCATTGGTACGGGCCTCCTCGGCTAGCTGTCAGCTTGCAGGCCTCCAACAGCCTCCTGCTGAACGCCCACGTGCCCTGGCAGCACTACCACATCTGTGGCTTCTCCTCTGAAGTTCTTCTACAGCAGATTCCTTCTACAACAACCTCCACAGACAAGAGAACTGTAACCACATTCACTACTAATCTTGGTCCAGGATTCGCATTGATACATCCAGGAGGGAGACATGTGTGCAGGCTTCACTTTTGTGAGCAGAGGAATAGAGAGATCACTTTGTCAGCACAGTACACATTCTTCATATTTTTCAGCTCTAGATTCATTCATGAAACTCTCACAAGTGCTCTTCCTACCCCTTTTCCACCTCTTGATTCTCTGAGTACTTCCCTTGGCGAGTGCTGCATCCCTTGTGGGGAATAAAATCAAACAATTCCAAGCAAGTGTTCTTCTTCACGCCCTGCCAGCCTTTGGCTCCTTGCAACAAACTCACAAAACAGACCACACTATAAACCTCGAACTACAGATTCTCTTCTACCAGTCACCTTCATTTCACTTCCTATGGATCAGGAATGGGTTCTTTTCATACGAGGTGAGTCTACCTCATCTACTCACATGAAAAAGGGGAGCAAGACCATACATGCGTTCTTTGAAATAGTTACAAATGACAAAACATAATAAACATTTTCTCTGTGTCATTACAAGTTTAAAGATTTTGCATTAAGGAGTACATAGGAAAGCTCCATCAGAAAGGTGGAGCAGAAAATATATGTAAAATTGTATCTTTTTGTTTGCCTCAAGCCATCCTCAATCTATGATCTGTCGTCCATAAAAAAAAGGGTGAAAAAAATCTCATGGTCTGCTTCACCACTGTGATTATCATTATTATGCACATTCTGACCAACATAAGAGATGGCAGACCCACTGACTTCCCCACAGAAAGCTGAGAAAGCATCAGAATTAAACTATATTAACTGTGGAAGATATGAACACAAATATTTTACTTCCAAAATTATGTGATGCAAGTTTAAACAAAATAGGTTCTTTTGCAGCAGGTGTGCTTTTCAAAGAAGAACTAAGGATTTACAGGGCAATATATATTGAAAATTACATTACCCTCATAAATGCTGGATGGTTTTTGCAGGCAATATTCTTGCTGTAAATCTTTACATTTCCTGAGATTGTATCAGATGTTCCATTGGAGGAAAAATAAAATCTTGCTTGTGTATCCACTTTTCTGTTCACATCAACACTCAGATTATAAAGCAGCACTGCACAATAAAACCCAGGGAAAATAAAAAGTTATGCAAACTTTAAGTGTTATAATTTTCATGAATTTATGATAGAAACTACATCTTCTGAATCACTTCCTTAAACATGTTCCATAACATCCGTTTCGAAATGCTCCGCTTAAAAATTCTCTGACATAAATCCATACTAACAAAAGCTTCTAGCCCTCTGAAAACTGACTGCATCATGACTGATCCCTGATACATATTTTTACACCAGGGCTAGTTTTGTCAAGTTATACTTATAGTTTTCTACCAGAATCTATTTAAAGAAAACCTGCTTCAGTTACTTACAGGGCTGACATTAAATTTCAGCGAACAGATAAGTCAACAGACACTGAGAAATATTGTTTAACTTCACAGTTCTTTTTCTATTTAAGTCAGCATGAACTGCTATGATAACAGATTGCAAATAAATTTCAGAGCATTACTAACCTATTACTGCTTAACGCCTACCAAAAGCTGAGTTAGGATAGAGTTTCCTCTAGTCTTGTCTATTTAAGATGAAAAGTTTTATACCCAAATCCAGCAAGAGTTATCCAGTCTGACTGCTCATCTTTCACAACAAATATGAATTTCAAAAGATCTGAGCTCAAAACTTTACAGTTCATCTTTGGATGTGTTCTCTACACTGTGTTCCTACAGGATATTGTATATTCTCATATAGAAGATTTAAGCAATTTAATTTTATATACCGCGTATTTGCTGGGCTGATTGCAGTTTACAAGTAGCACATGACAAGTAGCTTAAAAGCGCCCAGGTAGTACAGTCGAATTTAGACAGTAAATCATTTTAGATAAGTTCACCATGAATATTCCCTCCAGTAAGTACTGCTTCAAGCAATACCAGTTTTTGCCAAAAGCAAAATATGAATTATATAAAATATAATACAAGATATATTTTTCAGTAACTTTGACGGGACCCTCTCTTTTTCACATGATGTTCCGTAATGGTATGATCAGGTGCCTGAGCTGCTTTGTGGAGGGAATGTCTTTTCTCTGTTGCTAAGTGGAAGACTGCTTTTAGAAGACATCTGAATATCACGCTGAATAATCCATTCGGTTCTACATTAAGAAGAGACATTCACCCACCATTAATTCCCTACCTAATTGCAAAACAACAACCCAGACATTTGCATGTGGGAAGTTCAGACAAATTTGACAGACACCCCTGTTGGGCCCTGTGCAAAACAGAGTTTGGTGCCTGGGCAACTATGTAAAAGAAAGTGTTCACAGAATAAGCAGACTCAATTTCTTTGTGAACCCTAACGGCACACTAGCTCATTCAAACACCTATCAAACTGACGGCTCTCGTTACTGTGATGCTATGAAAGGGACCATCTGAAATGGCATCATTACAATGCAGTTCAAAAGCATGTGCGTGAGCTTAATCACATCACTGTTAGGTAAATTAATTTCGGTACAAGGATGAGCCTATCTATGATCGTACCTCTTTTAGTACTGCTGCAAAACCCATGTGAAAATATTACTAAATGTTTGCGCCCAGCCCCTGCTGAACTCTAGAGAACCACAACCCAGCTAGCTAGTTAAAACTAGTCTTTGGTTGTCTAAACCAGTTGCCATCGAAACTTTAGATTACGTCATTGATGCAATAGAGAACTTGGGAGTTCTACCTTCCTCCTCACAACACCTCACCTTTTTAACATCGCTATCTCTTCTAGGCCATGTAACTCTGCTTGTCCTAATAGGGATGTTCTGTTACTCTAAACTGAATAAAAGTGTAACGGCTCAGTGTTACAGGGTAATTATGAACTAAAAAAAAGGTATCCATGTTTTTAATTTTTCATTTTATACTGAACTCAGATTAATGGTCCACTAAATACCAACAGCATTATTCTGTAAATAGGTGCATTTAAAATGAATACATATGCTGGAATTTTTTCCAAGTAGCTTACCAATATAACCAGGTACCTCTCGTCCTCTATAGGTAAAGCATATCTTCAAATTCATACAGATGGCAGGCTGGTCATTTTCCGTGCAGTTTAAATTAGTTCGATTTATTGAATTAGGATGTTTTAAAGAAGCTTCAACAATTATCACTGGTTTTGTTCTAAGAACAGAAAAGAGTTAATGTTCGCCAAACACTTCAGAAATAGCTTACAGAAGCTCTGCAGAATCTACCAGTCTCTAACGGAATCTATTTTTATATTTTATAATTTTTTAAGCTATCTGATTTTTCAGAATCCAAATAGTTGTATGCACATTATTTGTTGCTGCAAGAAGTTTCAGAATGATATTTTCTTTTTCTTCAGGGTGTTTACTTAAACGTTTCAGTTGTAGAGCATTCTAGAGCTTAATGGCTGAAGTTCAAGACACCAAGAAGAATACCACGAGGTTAAAATACACTGAGTTTTATTAAACTGCATTAAAAAATACAATTAAATTGTATGGTCTTTAAAAGCACTGAAATGTAGCAATCTCACCTCAGCACCACAGCAGAATCAGAGAGAAATGCACCAACTGCTACATCTGTAGAAAAAAACAGATCAATAAGTATAATTTGTGAACAGGAATTACTTCTCAGGTACTACAAGCATTTTGTAGCATATTCACCTTTTGATCAGCATTAAAACACCATTTGCCCTTTATTAGAAGGCATAAACTAATATTCAAAGGTATTCTTCTCCGTCTAGAAGATGATTCCTCAAATACTTGTCCACTGTTCATTAACGCTGTGTGCTAATTTGTTGGATTTGCAGATATTGGTAATGTGATGGTTTGATTTCTATTCCACGTTTCAGTGGCTGATACTGAAGGACAATTCAGCTAAATAGGAGGTATTGCCTTCTTTTTTTATCTAAATATTCAATATTGCTATACATGCACACTTATATGTGAATAATTCATATATATATATAACTATATATAGCACATGTATGAAATTATACATAGACAGAAAAAAATTATTCCATTTATTCCAAATTAACTGAAAACTATTCATGCAATAAGGAAAGAAATGTACACAGTATATACCTCTCAAATAAGGTAGCAAAAGTGAATACTCAGATGAGTCTAAATGATAGAAGGGTCTGAGGATGTGACTCCCAAATCAGGAAACAACAGGTGACCCGACAGCAGATGACTACGCTACCTCTTAGCCCAGCATTACAAATTAACCCGGGTAACCTTCCTGTTGACACGGCCAGAGTATAGAACATGCAGTTCATGATGACCTCAGGCTTTTACACCCACAGGGGCAGGACAGGCAATACCTGACCTGATGCAACGCTTATCCGCATAACGTCAAAATATTTTGACAATATGTGTAAAACAATGAGTATATACTTGGAACCAGTTAAGTTGTTTTACACCAAATTAGCGCTTCTATGTCATGCCTACAAGAACTCCGCAACAGTTTTAACCCAATGCCATGAGCCCTGACTCTGGTTAAGGTATCGTTTTCACAGACTGAGAGTCACGGAGCTCAATGGCTCCTGCCAAAATCCAGACTCTGTGAAGACCAGTATGATTTTTAGGTTAGCACACTAGGCTGACAACAACGCTTCCAGTGCCCAAACTAGCTCATTGTAACATTAGCAGATGAGATGGCTGCCGTAAAAATAAAGATTACATTTTTCTTCTTCTTGTACTCTATGATCTTACTGTTACTTCATTCTCAGTCCTTAAATAATAGTTAGATGACCATGAAAAATGACTGCATGGCCTCAGCTTTACCTCCTTTTTTTTTTTCTTCTCACAAAATGCAAGATCTGACATGTCATCTTAATAACAGATTTTGCTTCTGTTAAAAGTAACAAGTAGCATGGTAGGGTTATTCCCTCTGAATTTCTTTTGAAAATGAAAAATAAACAAAATTGTTTAATTCACCTTGATAACCATTGTCATCTGCATCAATGCCACTTGCTATGGATTGTCCAAACATACTCAAAGAATTACTGATTTGATGTCCTTGTATTCTCTGAGGAGGAAAAAAATAGAAGAGAAAATTATTCTTGGAAAGCTAATCTTTGAGTTACAATATTCAATGAAAACTGTTAGCACAACTATCCTGCTGCTGAAGGCAGTTAGATGCTTACCTCTGAGAGTAATATTCCTCAATTACTGCAAATGTTATATCCCGTAAACCCTGTCTGAGTCCTCCAAAACAATTTATTTTTCTGTTATAGGTTATATTGTGTCTGGAAATCACAGACTATGTAAAAAATTTCTGAAGTCTTTTACAGTACCTCAGGTGGTCTGAGTGTTAAATGAAGGGAAAACCCTCTCAAACTTAAACTTAAGTTTTTTCTGGATTGATTATTTTTCATTGAAAAAGCGTACCTGTGAAAATGATGGTGTTATTCCATCCTCCCTGCCATTGTATATATAAATAACCCCTTTTAGATTATCTTCTTGTGGAGCCCCAATTGCTACATCTGTGGAAAAACAATTTAACAATAATCAGTTGACTGGGAAACATGAACAAGGAAGAGTTAAAGAAATCCAAATCGTGATGCATGCAATGACAGACCAACTTTATTTGACTGAATTCAAAAGAAGTGCTGAAGATAGATATAAAGCAAATGGAAACAATAGAGACCAGCTCAGTAATTTGACTGCCTTAAGTACTACATTTCTGGGCGAAATACAGCCATTTTGTTCAAGACAAAATCTGCTCCTACCAATACTGAATTTGACCCTCAAGAGGTTATCAGGGAGAACAGCCAAAATGGTCATGGTCTTTAAGGGAAAGACAAAAAAAAAAAAAAAAAAAGCTTTGTAGTCATGGAATTATGATGATTTTCCTGAACTCTGCATTCTGCTATACCCACATGGATTAAATCACTGAAACACAAGAAGTATTCTTACTATGCTGCCTGAAATGAACCATTTATTTTTCTATGAGATGTTCTCAAACAGCTGATAATAGGCATGAACAAGCATTTAACAGGGAAATGAAGATATGTGGCTTGTACAAAGGGCTGTGTTTTACGCCTACATGATTTAATCCCAGAGGGCTGTGGCGATGCATAAACAAACCAACCCACTCACCCTTTACAAAAAAGTCCCATGGTTCAAATAGCCAGAGGCTGTTAACCAAAAAGTGAAGGGGAAGATGAATTATATCATCTTGATATTCACTACCATAAATCAATAAGTGTGAACTTTCATTCACAAATAAGCAAACCTGAACTATCTGCAAATCATAAACACTGTACGCTACACCAAACCAAAATCAGAGGAAAAGCAAAGTTTTGACGATTCAGTTTTACTGAACAGTTTTCTGATTGAATCCATATTGATTGAATACATACTTTGGTGACTAAGACACACAAAATATGTTATGTCTCTCCACTGGTGAGAGGAAAACGGGACAGCCAAGTTGTGCTAATTAAAATTACACATATGTTCTTGAGAAGGTCAGATTCTACACCAACACGCACGCCATGATCTTCACAGGGCTGATACTGATGGTTTCAATCATTGAAGAAGTTGGCTCTGCTGTGCTTTTTTATTATTTACTACAGACAAATGGTTTCTAACACCCAATTTCTCTTTATATTTTGCTTCCAGCTGTTTTTCTTACAAAATTGCTTTTCCTGCTGCCACTCTCAATATTGCCAACGCTTTTTTGTTTCAGTGATTTTGCTCCCTTCAAAAGCTAATCCACTTGTCTGCTCCACCTCCCCCTGCAGATTTAGGATGCCCATTTTACGTTATATTCCCTGTCATACATCTACTTTGCTATGCTGCTATTAATTTGATTTTAGTTCTCTGTTCCCCAGCCCTACATTTGAATACAGTTTTCCTTTGCAGTTTGAACATGTTTGGGGGCAAAAACTGAAACTTGTGCATAAAATTGTGAAGGTAACGAAAAACAGGAGGAACTAAATTTAACAAGAGTTTGTGAGACAGGTACCAAAGGAGGGGAAGAAAAAAGAAAGAAAAGACTACTTTAAGGAAAAGGAGACCAGATAAGAGAATGACTGTTCCAACTTTGCGGGTTATAGAACAGGATCAAGAACACAAGACAAAGGGAAGAGTGAAAGGAGAACCCTGGACATTAACTGCAAATAAAAAGGGTCATTCAGAAGCGTGAAGACAGACGTGGACCTGGTAAAGATACAGCCCAGCAAAAGCTGGCAGTTTTTGCACAAAGGATAGCTCCCTACATACAGTCTAAGTATTGATGATGGAAAAAACTGAAACTGTTTATGAATTTGTGAACAGTAGAAAAACCCTGTTGTGTTTTTATCCTGTCCCTATACAGTCTATCGCATCTGCCCTTCTGACAGAGGGGAGCACATGTCATTTTTTCAGACAGGAATACTGGCCATTCCTATTTGTTTGAAACCATGACAAGATGAATGAAGCCACTAGGCCAAGTCCCCTCTACTTGTCTTCAGTCTAGCTGGGGGCCTTCCAGTCGTCTGTTATTTTGCAGGCTACCTAAACAGCTAGGCAATGGTCTTGGGAGGAAAGAAGCCAAGAGCAGCAGACCATGGGGATTTCTGCAGCAAATACATTTTAGGCAGCCTGACTGGAAGCAGAAGGGAAGTAGGCGGCCATGAGAGTCATTCTAGAAGTTTTAACTCATCTTGCATCCTTTCATCTGTTTTCTCTAACTAAAATATGCTTTATCGACAACTTTCACATGGTGAAAGTTTCTCTTTTCAATGTCTATTTTATGCTTATTACAGAAGTTAGACACAAGTCTGGAGACTGAATCTCTCTGCCCTCTGAGCAGGTTCCACCTGAACAACATCGGTGGAAACTTCTACCCATATCTCACCATAATTAGAGAGGGTGTTTCAACCTGAGTGGTGGGGAAGGAAGGGAGGATATTCTCAGTTTCTGTTTAGGCATCCAACTTTATGTGCCTGAAATAGATCCTCCTGTATAGACAACAGGAAGAAAAAGCTCCCTCAGAGCCCCTTTAACATTTTGAATTCCTTATCGGGGCATGGCCATCAAAGTCCTTCCCTGTGTTCCCCGTCCAAGCCCCACTGGAAGCCCATGGCAGGCAATTCACGAGTTGTCTGTGGGCTTAAGTGGGAAATACTGCCACAATAGCCTCCCAGGTTGCAGGTTGTTTTTGATATCCCCCTGAGTTTAGTACTTCCTATTGGTGACACAGAAGCAGATCTTGACTCAATGTGTCATTTTTATTTATGATGTTACAAAATTGGCAAATTGTTCCCCAAACCTTGTCTCAGTCTAAAACAGGATTAGGGATTCCACTTGAGGTCCAGTAACTGAAATTACAGACTATGTCATCATGCTTATGCTCATGCTCTTTATTAAAGCGACAGAACCTAATCTCTTGGTATTACACATTACTGACCGTGAAACAGCTATATTTCAAATCAGTGGCCTAGAAGAGAAAGTCCAGGTCACTAATTGAAAGTCTTCCCAGATTTCCATAATCCTCCTGTTTCTCATGACAGCCCGCTGCTCAGAGAGAATTAAACTCAATGGGTTTTCTTTAGATACTTACCTTCAAAACCATCATTATCAATGTCTCCTAGACTGGCTATGGACTCTCCAAACCTGGCTGCATATGAGTCACTCCCGCTGAGCTCTATGTTCAGTTCTACCATCTTTGCCTCCTGAAGGAAAACAGAGTCAATGGCACATTAACAGAGTGTCTTGAGGTGACCTGGAATATTACTCAAAACATTAAAATTGCCTTGGATGCCAATGTTAGAATCCTACTGAACTCCTTGGTGCAGAAGCGAGCATTATAAAAGACATTTAACAGTATTTAGTATAAGAATAATGAAGAATAAGAAAGTTGTTCTTTAAGAAAGAGAACTGCAACATGTTCCCACAGCAAGCACCCGTAAACAGCAGCAAGCTTGTATCAGAATACAGAGGCTTATTGCTCTGCGAAAACTGTATTTGCTAAAAAGGTAGTAAATAGAGCTGCCTCAGAGGTATTGTGTGTGCCCTAGTTAGTTATAGGTATCCTGGAGTGACTTAGTTCTCTGTGAGCAAAACATGTCAAGAAAATGTTAGTTGCAAGCATAAGAGAATAAATATGTATTAGTGTGGAGAGGAAGAAAAGGAAACAAGATACAAAGATAAAATTCAGAAAGCCAAATTCAAAAGCACACAAAAAATAGTGATTATACTTTCACTTCTGATCCATAAAAAGAATAAAAGGAAGCTAATTGTAATGCATTCTTCCCAGTTACTTTATTTGCCAAACTGAGGACTGACAGTCTCTTTCCTGACTTGTGCCACTAACTGCACACAAATTTTTCATTCCCTGTTCGTTTCTGAAGTGGTAAGTAGCTCTTCACATGCCAGTTGAGTGGTGAGCAGGGTAATGGAGGACAGCTTGCAAAGAGGCTGTAGTGGCAGCCTGTCACCACCTGAAGTTACTACAAAACAAAACCAGTCTGTCCTCAGTTACAACAATAGCCTGAGGAGCAATGCCTTAGTTTGTACATCTAGCCTTGTGCTACACAGTCCTGCTGGGATTCTCATCACGGTCCCAGAGCTGGTTTTCCTATAGCCTGAAATACTTTATGATAAGAGAGAGGAAGTCTCTTCTTCTTAGCTTGTTATACTAGAACGACTGTGTTACCATGTGCTTTTAAGAGAAAATACTTACAGAACCTGAATTGATATAGACATAAACTCTTCCTTCTTCTCGGATGGTACTTTGCATGGGCGCACCAACGAGCAAGTCTGAGAGGCCATCTGAGTTCAGGTCCACAGCACAAACTGCAGCTCCAAAGTAAGAACCAAGCTGTGTGCAAACAAGAAATCACATTATCTTCCAATTTTGATCAAGACATGCTAGAAGTTCTAAGATGCAGAAAGTAGTATGAAAGATTTACCTTTTTACCCCGTAGTTCAAATAGAATATTTATTTGCTTCTCAATGCTAAAAATGTATGCCTAAAACAAAAAGAAAATATAAGTGTAATTCAGCAAACAGTAATCTGAAATACTTTCCTGTGCTTTCTCTACAGCATGTGCTAGAGAATCAGTAAAGCAACACACAATACCACAAGGTACAGCTATTTACTATTTCCTATCTGTACCTTTCTTTAACACCATATTTCAGAGCAATGTTATCTACACTATCTTCCCTCATTCCTCCTTTGACTTTTCTCCCCGTGAGTAATCATACATATCTGATATTTGTCTTTAATATGTTAATCTAAATTGGAAAATCATGGGAGGGTATGCGGGGGTATATTCTTCAAACCAATAGTATAGACAATCTCTTACTTTACCAGTCTGCTCCTGCTGGGGTGCCCCTCCAACTACTTCTATACTGGTTGATGTCAGAAAATGTCCAGCTCCAACAGAGTATCCTGTAAATTAGAAATGCACTATTCAATACTGGAAATGCTATATACAGAAAAAAAAAAATGGGGGCATGACATATAAAAGCTGTCAACACCACAAATTATTGTGAGTCTGACATTCAGACCTCATGCAAGCTAGCAATGAAAACAGAAAAGAAAATTTTTGAAATATAAGCAAAAGGTCAATACAAACACAGTAAGTTCCAGCAAGCAGAAACAAGTGTCAGAAACAGTCATTTCTTCCCAGGATCTCAATTATCTGCCATACTTTAAGAGCCAATAAAATAAATTGCAAACACCTTCTGCTAATGCATATTCTACAATTTTTCAGTGAGTCCATATTGTAATACAAATAAAAATGATCAAATGTCCATACAGTGCAATGTGGAAACACTTGATTCAATCGTTGTTTGACTATTGTTGTAACTGGACTACAGAAAAATGAAACGTAGTGCTACTTATATGCATGTGCGCATACACATATAGAGTGTATGAAAATGTCAGGAACAAATCGGAGCAAAAGCCTGATTATGGAATAAGAAAGCATTGCATCAGCTTTTGTAAATGAATCTATGTAACAAAGTATTTCTGTATGTGGAGACAGCTCTCAACAAACAAGACCATACTTCGGTGCAGATGTCCAGCCACAGAATTGCAAAGTGAAGGCTGACACCTTAGTCTGTAGCTACACAAGTCATCCTTACTCTTTCCAAAATACATTATGGCGGAGTTGAAACAGGGAAGACAGTTAACGTATTGTGCCACTCCTGCATTTACTGAATGACTGTTGATTTTCACAGCATACAGGGAAAATGGGAAAGTCATCTTGGATCAGATGAGAATAAGCCTTAAATCTTCCATCTGTGAGGACAACTGTCCAGCATTCAAGTTCTCATTGAGACAGCTTTTTCTTCTCATATTTTAAGCTAAAAGAGGTGCACAAAGCAATTTATCCTTTAAAGGCCAACAGGTCAACACCTAGCTTTAACTTATGCAACAAAAAATTAGGCTTAAGTGGATGAACCTTAATTTGCCTCCTCTGACCTTTAATTTCTAGTTATTTTGGTTTTGCTGAAGTGTAACATTGATAATTCTAACGAACTTGTTTTTTGTTTTAAAAAACCCACCAAAGAAACCAAAAAGCCAAACACAGTAAAAGAAAGTACAGTGAATCAGATGTTTTTCTCATGTTTACTATGGTCTTAAAATGTTTGGTGGGGGGTTATCCCGTAATCAACCCTTTACATTTAAAGGCACAGTCAAATAAAATTTTATTTCCATCCCCAGAATTCTCTTCAGTTTTCTGAAGTGTCATTTGCCAGTGTCAGATTCCTAAAAGAAACAATCTGTTACTTTGTGATTTCTTTAAGGCAGTTTGTTAAGTGCCTACAGTTACTCTTTCATCAGGCCCAGCTGATTTGAAAGACTGATTTACTTATCTAATTCCTTTTAAAGAAGTCAGTTATTAATCTCCAGGATACACTAAAGTAGTCAGGGGAATACTACCAAACATTATGTATTACCAGCTTCTCTTTCTAACTTCCTTCCTTCTTTGAATTGTCTGGTACTTAAACAGCTTCTTTGTTTCTTCCAAGTTTTGGAAAATGCAATGATACTTCCGCACACTCTTCCTGCAAACTCTAATTTGTTAATTATTACACTTTGACAGTTTAATGAAAAATATAAGCAAAGAGGCCAACTTCTCAGTCCCTGCCAGAAGAAGTATAGTGTAAGTAGATAATTATGTCTAGTCATGTGCTTGAATTACCTCTGGTCACAATATACTTCCCCCACTTGGTGAGGGGGGGAACGACAGTTCGTTATTTAAAGGAGAGGCAAACTCAGTCTTAAAAAAAAATAAAAAATCTTGGTAATGGAATTAACCCTAAATAGGTTTTGGCCTTAAACAATGCTAAAGATGGGACAGAACAGAAGCTGAGGGAGGTGAAGGAAGGTACCTTTACATTCTTTTAACCACATTATCTATTATTATGAGAGAACAAAGTGGGGGTTCAAGTAGCATGGAACAATGCAAAATTTAAGGTTTATCACAGCTGCTACTGTAGAGACACACAGATGAGCCAACGGCCCCTTTCTTCCCTGTAGAAAGCACAAGTTTGGAGGACCCACGGCTCTGCGAAGGCAGCATGCTGGCTGCCATGCTTGCGCCAGGTCACTGGAGAAGCATTTGTGAAGCAAAGTCCAGCTGATCTCAGGACCTGGATGACAAAGGGAACTAGGAGAGAGACTATATGTGCGGGAAGGCTTTCCCTGCACCCTCCCCAGCCCAGTCCTTAGTCAAGCTTTCACCTGTTTGCCTATACCTGGCTTTTGTCTATCAGTGACTTGACTCATTCATCACAGAAATTCTCACTCTTATACTTGTAGGAGCAGAAATCTGGAATGAGCTTTTTTCCCCCCAGACAAGTGCAATATTTTTTTTCTGCTGATTGTTACTGGAAAGCTGGAGCAAGCATTCTCTGAAGTTTTTCACATGCCCTATGAAATGTTAGAAACATTACTGGTTAACCATAGTGATCTGCGGATCTGAGCATTTTTTGCCACCCAGCATCTCTTTTGCTTGACTTTCCCACAGAGCCCAACTGCAGCCTTTGCGAGGCTCAGTACCGAGTTCTGAAGTGTTGGGCCTTTGTATTTCATAACAGTTATTTCATTACCTATGCCTGCTTCCTACTGTCAAAAGAGTGAAATCAGAAACAGGAAGTATTTATCCCCATGAACCGGACCTATGAATGGGAAAATGCAAAAACCAGTGGTGACAGGCAAAAACATTCTTGCTCAGGAGTTCAGGGAAGGACAGATGAGGTTTTCTTAGCGTGTAGTGAGAAAACTGAAGCTGATGATGTTTCTGGCATAAAACCCTACAAATTCTACCACTAAATCCACCTAACTACTCGGATATAGGTACCTAAGTACACGAGTAGGAGCTTCATGGCTTTCTTTGCAGACATTTGTAGATAAGGTTTGCTTTCCCATATATCCAGACCAAGATATGGTTGGAATAAAAGAAAAAAAAAAAAAATCTCAATTGGAGTCAAGTCTGTCTCTTAAGATCATAGTATACTTCCCCTTACTGACAATGCAATTAAGACTTATTTCCTTGCAGCTTTCACTGTAACCAACTTTCCATATTTCTGTTATATGTGAAATCATTATGTCTTTTGCTATGAAAGTGCTTGTCAGCATTTCAGACGTAACAGTGAAGTGCAAAACATTGCTAACCAGAAGCATATCTCTACCTTCTAAATCAAGAAGGGATAGAAACTCCGTGGAGAGATGATAAAACCAGAAATCCCATGTTTGAGATGCTTCCATGTAAAAAGAACAGAGAGGAAGCCTTATAAGTAAATAATATTTAGCAAACTCACAACATATATTTAGAACCGTCACTTCTGGGATTAGTAAAGAAGCACTGATGAACACGGTGCACTCACTTCAAGATCAGCTATTTAACTAAATCTTTGACTTATATTTTTGTAAAGTATTAGATATTTTTAAGTACCTAGATAACTGCCAAATTTCACTTGGTTATTTGAATCTGTATAAGCGTCGATTGTATTTGCAGTTGTATTGTACACAAAAACAGAACCAGTCCAATAAAATGATCCAGGGGCTCCCATTATAATTAAGTCCTAAAAGAAAAATTAAAAAAAAAGCCATGTTATTCATATTTAAATATTCATGAAAATAAGCAAAACAAGTCAAATGCTTTTCTTTAGATCTCCTGTGAACTCAGTGAAACGCTACTGGAGATACATCTGGCTCAGTACCAGGGGATTACCACTAGATCACAGATAACATTTTTCAGGCTTTCTAAAAATATGGTTATTAAAAACCTTGAGCTGTGAACAACTTAAAAGAGAGTAACAAACAGGATATTCTCTTGTCAAAGGAGTTTTTTTAGAAATCATAATCTTAGGGTGAAATGGACATTAAATAATACAGAATATTACTCTGTAAAGCAAGAAGGTGTTATCAGTGTTAATGTTACATCAAAGAGATTACTTTAAAGAGAATAACAAAACTTCATACTCCGTTATATCCATGCTCTTTTTCCAGATGAAAAGTAATTTTTGGTTTAGTCAGGTGCAGAAGTGTTTTTGGGAATAAAAAGTAAAAGTATGAGTTGGGAATTATCATGCAAGTCTTATCAAGATTCAATAAAAAAGAAATGGGAAAATTTTGTTTTTTCCTTCCCACAAAAAAAATACAGTGTTAATGTTTGCATTTATATACACACTTTTATGTATGTATACGTATATATAAGCATATAGATATATAGAGAGAAGTTTGGTATCTTTAATACACACCTCAATGTAAAAACTAGACATTCCAGCCTGGCACGACCCATGGTTTTCTCCAAACTTTCGCACATGATCTAGGAATGGGCAAGAAATATTAAAAAGGATGAGAAGTGTGTAGTTTCAGAGTTTGTTACCAGGTCTTCAACAGAAGTTGGGACAAGTTTAAAAAAAAAAAAGAAAAAAAAAGAAAAGAAAACAACATTGGTTTTCAGTCCTGTGATAAAGCTAAAAACACCATTTCCACTGTATAGCCTTTAGCTTCAATATAGTATTGTAACAAACTCAAAGCACTATGTATCACTTGATCACAGCTTCCTCTGAAATCTTGTGACTTTAAAGGCTGTACTTTTCTTTTTCAGTTGCTCCATGAATGAAACAGCACAAATAGTTTGAGCAGCACAGCTACGTACGCTTAACTCTTCTCTACAACTCTGTATAATTCAGGTCTAATCTGATTGACAGGCTTATGAATCTTGATAGGAGTTGCCCTCATGCTCCACTAGTGCTCTGAAGGGCTCGTGTTACAGCTGTATTGGACATATCGGTATCTGTCACCCTTAGCAGTTGTCTCTACATCCAGTTCTCCCAACTCTGTTTTCCTGCTTTTCTTTGCTGACTGCCTCCCATCAGGGTTCCCTTCATCTCATCCATAGTTTTGTTCACTTGAAAAGTCACTGGAGATAAAAGCATGATTTCACCAATGCTCCTAACAGTCTCTGAAGCCAGCAGCGGGATGTTTGATGGTGTTACTCTGTAGGTCTGCACGGACAGGCCAGATTGTCAGCTCTTCCTTGCGTTGGCAAGGAGCAGGGTCACAACATCACTCTCCCGGATGGGAGGGAGGTATGAAAGGGAAGGCAGGGATGGACTTGTTTGATAGCTTCAGGTCTTGACTCTTATGCTGCTCCTGCAGTCCTCCGAGGAAGGACCACTGAAGGTCTTGCACCACAGCAGTGGCCTTGGCAGGAGGCAAGTAAGGTACAGGGCACACACTGTGTTGAGGAACCAGAGCAGCTTTGTACCAAAGGCTAAGGAGCCAACAGCAACAGTCTCTTGCAGGTATTGCTGCTGCTGCTGCTGTGGGGCACCCTCCTGAGCAGAGGGAGCAAATAACAGAGTAAAGGAAGGAAGGACGTCCTCTAGTGGCCTGGTTTTGAGAAGCACACATCCTTCAGTGATCCAGTCCAAGGAGCAAGTATTCTGATGTCCTATTTAAACAAATTTAAATAGGCCATCACGGCCAGGCTGGATGAAGCTTTGAGCAGCCTGGTCCAGTGGGAGGTGTTCCTGTCCACGGCAGGGCGGTTGGAACTGGATGATCTGTAAGGTCCCTTCCAACCCAAACCATTCTGTGATTCTGTGTGATTCTGTGAATTTTTTTGCCTGTTGAAAGCAGCTCTTCTTTGAAGTGATAAGCATCCTGTTAACAAATCTACATCATAAATTGGGCTCATATCATCTGCACTCAATCTTCAAACCTTTGGCTGCAGAAAGCCTGCTCAGAGCAACACAGGCTCTTCACAAACTCTGCACCATGCAATTAAGCATCTTAATTTCTCCCTACAAAGGACCCAAGCATTGTCCTTACCTATATAGCATGGGCGTATTGATCTGCTCAGTTCAGTTCGAAAATCAGAAGAGACAGCAAAACAAATACCGTATGGAAGTTTGTGTTCATTTTTTGCGTAAAAGACATTTTTCCATCTATGTCCACAAGCCTATGGATAAAAAACAAACATGATGTTTGGCACAGAAGCATAAGAAAGATGAAGGCAGTCTGACAAACAGACACGCAGCTACAGCCATTAATACATACAACGATAGATCCATTTTCTTTTGGCTGCCTCGATAAGCTGACACCCAGCCACTGATTATCACGCTCTTCCAAACAAGTCTTCCCACAGCGCTCTCCATTGGGGTTGCCTAGGACACAAAGACCAATGCTCTGAACAGGAGGACAAGCTGAAGGGCCACATGGTGAGTAACAGGAGCACCCAAGAACCCTACAGGGAGACTGCAGCAACTCAGGTCTGGTGGACCTGGCCTCTGTCTCACGCAGGCCACGTAGAATTTTTACTTTCTTCTTGATCAAAGGTACGGCTGCATGTAGCCAAAGGGAGCGCACTGGTTCTGAATACAATAGGTTGGCAGTGAGGCTTGGCTTCTCCATCATTATTGAAATTAAGATAGAAAGTGACATTACGCTCAATCTGATGAAGGGCTGGCTGTTCAAGTGTTCTCCAGCCTAAAAGTTCATAAGAAACACAAGCAATACCCGAGAGTGCTACCCAAACTCTAGCCTAAAGCAAGGACCTCTCAAACTACATCTCCACTGGCAGCAGACCTTAAAATTATCTCTACTGCAAATGGCTATCACATAAAGGGTGTATAACTGCAATCTCTACTGGGGATGTCAGATCATTATGTATGCATATCCTGCGTACTCCTTGCACTGTTGCAATTATTTAGCAGTAGCTCTTTGGTTTTTTTTCTTAAGGAGAGTTAATTTTAAAACCTTAGAGAACATAGTGAAATTTCTTTTAACTCCCCCAAAAGGCTCCAGTATTGCCAAGTTAGCAAATATTTGCTTCCTTCTAGAAAGCAGCAGTGGCACCCGTGGTAAGAAGAAGCTATGCATTTAAAAGTATTCTAAGTTACATAAAGCAAGCTTTTAATTTGTAAGATGTTCGTATGACTATGCATTAACCAAATTATTGAAGCAGTTAGTCACCCAGAAGAGGGCATCAGTACAGATCACAGAGTGCCCATACTGATGGGGACATGGTTTGAGAGGAAAACACATAAATCAACACCCCCTCAAAATTCTGCTCCCACCAGAAACGAAATATTACTGTTCAATGCATTAGAGAGTTTAAATAAATACACTCCTAATTAGTGGACGTGTTGAATTCCTTCTACAGGACATACAACTGCACAATATTGTTTAAACATGGAAACAGAATGAAGGGATACACCTTGTCTACTTAGTACCCAGGAGAAAGATGAATGACTGTGGGCTTTGCTACATACGTTCTCACAACCAACACTGACTTAAATGATTTTATGCCTAGGATGTCATGGACTTTTTGAGTGAAAATAGCAGATTAATGAAATCAAGATAAATCTTTATCACACGATAAGAAAATGTAAGGAGAAACACTGTAGGAATAAAACCCAACAACCATCCTTATTTCAGAGGTTGTTGCCTGCTGTTTTGTGACAGGCCTAGCAATTGACATTTGTCTGAAGAAACTGCTGGAGCCTTAATTTCTTCTACTTCCGTACCACCTCTCCACTTTTTTCAGACATCATGTTTTCTCCCTGCTCCTGTGGAAAGACCAGAACAGTGCAGTCAGGAACCCCTCACTGTACTGCACAGAGGACGACACACCCTGCGCACCGCAGCTGTACTCTACCTTCTTCCAAAACCAACATCCTTCCCAGGGTCAAGAGGCACCTGACCCTCCTTCTTTACCACTTCCTCCCCCATGTGCCTTTCCCTAAGACATCAAGGAAATAGTATGCAATATCCAAGTAAACAGGAATCGACCTTAACACTCACAGTAACATCACATTCAATTCTCTTTGGGCCAAGAGATTTTACATTACTGTAGTTAAATAATTCCTGCAGGTCACTCGAGGAACAGTAATTAACAACACGTGGGCTCTCACTCCAAGACGAGCACAAAGTAAAATGCCTTACTTTAAAAATCTACTAAGAAGTAGTTGATTTTTCTGCAGGTTGTCAGTTACTGAGGTTCAAGTAATAAGCTTCCGAGTTCTCCTACCTGGCTAATGTCAGTGACATGAAGATCCATGTAATACATACATACCATTTTCAAAAACAAGTTTGGAATTTAGCTTTAGACTTCAATTTTGGAACTCCTCACTTCCTCAGGGAGACACTTCCATGGTTTGCACGAATGATAGAGCACGTTAATCTGACTGAAATCACCTCAGAAAACTAAATTCCATTACGCTCCCACATGTAAGATTTAATCCTCCTTTAAATCAGAAATGGCGTGTCTGGTAACTCTCTTCTAGCAATTCTTTATGTCCTCTTATGACAATGACTTACCTGGGATTTGCTTTAAAGTGTATGTGGATTTGCAGGAAATGGAAGAAGTGGAAAAGACCCGTGTCATAAATTTGTATCTCAAGAGGCTTTCTGAGACTTTTATCAGTTAAGTCAAACAAAACCAGATAATGATGATATGAGATAAAAGGAAGTTTTGCTCATCTCAGTGCTTCATTCCTGAGCCTATTTCAGAGGTCCATACCAAGAAAAAGCACCACCATTCCTTCATGCTCGTTGGATTGTATTCCCCTTTTCCTTGGCTCCAGCATACGTTCTTGATTCAGGTACACTTTGGCCCTCTGCTGACCTGCTATCTTATATCTCCTCTCTTTCTCTGACTGGCAAGTATTCACCCAACTTGGAAATGACACGCTTTTGTGGGCGAGAAAAGTGCGAGCTTTACATCCCAGACATCGTGATGAGCCCCTGCTCAGGGTATGACATTATAAAGGCTTTATAGAATGAGAAGAGAAAATGCTGTATTCTGCACAAGCAACAGAGCAGCACTGAATAAGCTCAAGAGGACATAGCAGCTTGGTTGCCTCAGGGAAAAGGAGCACGCGCTGTCATAAAGTCACCGAGAGATAAGTAATTGCCCAGCCTGTGTACATTACACAGCTGGAAGATACACTTCTGCCATAATCCCCGCTGCACGCATCCACAGAAACAGCACAAACGCATATAAATAAGGTCACAACTTATAAAGCCACTTCTAGCTTTGGCCTCAAGGACTTTAATACAGATGTTTGCCATGTCATCTGAGAAACCAGTTTTATATAACTTGCTCCAGTGCTTTCCATGCCCAGCAGCCTCCCGTGATCTTTTTTTATCCTCCCAGAACTCCCCTGGCCCTATTGCTAATTGATTAAAACTATGAAGTCTACTGCAAAGACGACAAGCCTTCTGACATCCTGCTCCTAGATGTCAGGGCCTCATTAGACTCTTCATTCATCCGGGGCAATCTTTTCTCTTTTCACAGATTTGATAGGTCTTATCCCTCTTATGTCCCTCAAACCAATTCTACCCAAAACATTTTAGTTAAATGCCAGCTGTTTCTGTAACAGAGCTAGGTGCTGTCTTCCTTGGAATAGCATGGCTATTTCAAAGGAGATCACTGGCAGGGTATGAGCAATGCAAGTGAGACCAAAGCGCTAAATGACCAAAGACAAACTGAAATCAAAGTTGAACAAATACAGGTCAGCCTTTTGGGGAAAACCATTAACTGTTCACTTTTCCATTGTAACCATTCAGCTGGGGGAGCTAGAGGGCAATTTGTTCATAGGTTAATTGTAGCACCGACTTAAAAGAAGGGTGGAAGGCTGAGACTGCAGGCAAAGTTTTTTGGCCTTAGGTTAAACAATATGCACTGAATTTACCATGTACATTTGCAGTTAAATTTTTTTTTAACCTGATGGCAAATTTTATAAATTGTTCCCTGTGTTTTTAGCCAATGTATCACCCTGTTTCAAATCTGAGAGAAATTTTGTTGAAGAATTTCTGTAACGTTTTGCAAGTCCAAGATGTAATAGATCAAAACATTGAAAGAACTTTGTGCAAGTCCCTCTGCAATAATCTATGACAACCCCAAACTAATGTGAGCAAGGTCTTGAAATTCAGAAGACTAGAAGACTGGTAGAAGATGGACACTTAGTGCTCCAAATAATAAACCTGCAGCACTGTATTTTGTATTTGTGCCTACAGGTTGATTACAAGCCTCTGCATCTAACACAAGTCATCATTTAAAAGCTCTCCAAATACAAATAAACCAGCAGTCTAGAGCACTTGACACCATTGACAGAAGTAGCAGAACTAGACAAGAAATCCTTAAAACATTAGTCCTCTGTTCAGCAATTAGAGAGAGATTTAAAAGTGATCATGAGGCATTGGGAAGACAAAGATTTGCTTGCTCATGGCAGTGTATCTCACAGCTCCTCTCTACTCTTAAAGCAGCCCGGGCCCCTGCAACATCTTGAACAACATTGAAATTCTCTAAAGTATGCCTGGATCAGGTATTTCCAGATGCTGGGATGACTGCAGTGTAGGACTATTCCCAGCAACTCCTTCACTACTGAGAAAGCAGATAGGAACGTGTGACATCATAAAAAATACAACAGCAGTTTTGCGTGATCAGAGGCTTCCTAATTGTGCATGAATCCTTCATTAATTAGTTATGCCAGTTTCAAGGATACTTCAATGAAAAATAGCAACAAAGTGTTTGAACATATTTATGTCTCCAAGTAATTCACTTATTACAGAAGCCCAACATTTGGAGAAACCCAGTTCTATTACCTTTTGTCACCTCTATATTTCTATGACTCATAAGTAAAGACTTATTACTTCAAAGATTCTTTTACTGAAAGAAATTCAAGTATTCACGAGAAAGACAGAAATAGCTATTTCTCAATTTGCCTGTCCAAGCAATGTAATATATCCCTGCACGTTTTACAAAGGAAATTACCCTATTCTACGAGATCAGAACCCAAACTTGTCGCTGGCAAGAATCCAAGCAGAAGAACAAGGAGGTCACCGACTGAAAGACACAGCTTCGATAAAACCATTATGTCCAAAAGCTGCTGACAGCCTGAATGAGTTAGACAAGAGATAATTAAGTTCAGCTTTGCAATTGTGAGTTCCCTTGTGTATTTCTGTGACCGCTCGGCAGGATGGCAGAGGCTTAACAAACCTCAGATACTATCCTACTTCATTTACATCCCATGCACCACAGCCGCCTTTGGCTTCTTCATTGACCTCACTGACCTGTTTTACAATAGAGCACTTCTTTTCAGTATCTATATAAACTTCTGTATCTATATAAACTACAGAAAAACTGTAGATGTATCTTAGTGATGTGAAGCACCAGGGAAACTAGCACTAAGGGAAATAAACATTTTACAGAGATCTCTTGTGGTATCACTATTTTTAAAAATGCAAGACAAGACAGTAAACATCATTATGTAACCTGTAGCCTCTAAACCCAGGAACAGAAGCTGTGTTAAATTAAGCCTTTAGAACCACATGAACATTTTCATTCACCTGTTGTATCATTTCATTTTAATCCCCTAAACTGCTGAGAAAAAGCCCAACAAGTTACTTCGTTAGAGCTTTTGTTTCTCCACTGGCTAAATGAGTAAGTCAAGAAGTACAGCAGATATACATAGTTTTCAAAGAACCTGAAACTTTCCACCCTTCCCCTCCTTTCCTTCCCCACACAGTGAAGGACTATTTTTCCCTCCAGTCCAGGAGCAGGGGTTTATTGCCTCTTAGCATATGCTATGTCACCACTTTAGTTGGCTTCTTTGACTTTTGCAAGCCTCTAATAAACGTGCAGTTGGAGAAAAAAAGCTCTTTGTTATATATAATTTTTCAATAGATCTAATACTGGAATGAAATTAGTCAAAAAAAAAGAAAAAAAAGGAAAAAAAAAAAAAAGAACTACTTGGGCTGGCATAAGTTTAACTACAGTTCTTTCTATGAGCAACTGCTTGTCTTTTCCTTATGTGGCTACAAGTAAAGCACCACTGAAGTACCTCAGGTTTTTGTAGCTTAGTTACAAAAAATAACTCTTATTTCAATCTGTAGGGAAAAAATCGATAGAACCCATCAGTTCTAAGCATCATGCATAGATGTGTAGAGAAACAACTGTTTTAACATTTTTGTCACAGAATGCTGTGCTCTGCCCTGAAAGCTCATCAGTCCATGGTGCGCTATCGCTTTCATTAGTTTCAAATATTTTGAAAACCCTTTCCCGCGCTTCTTAGCCTTACTGGGCGGCAAGTTCATAGTTTTAACGGATCGGATGGTCTCGGTCACAGCAGGACAGAAAGTTCAGGAAGCTTTCAATGCATAGCCTCGGGACAGAATGAACGGCACTGTGTGCAAGGGGGACAAGAACAGAGCCCAAAGCAGTTCATGCATGTTCACGGTAACCCACTGCAAAGTGTTCTCCTTTTTAACGAGTATCAAACACTTGGAAGTTGGATAAGTGTACGCAGCTTCACCTCCCAAACACGGGGACTGGGGAGCTAGAGAGGAGTTAGGTCAAATGCAGAAGCTGGAAATACTGATTCAGCCAAAAATAGCTTTGTTCCCCTGAAACTCAGTTTTTCTACAAATCTGCAAGCAGGGAAAACCCATCTGCAAAACGACTGTGGTTCAGAGTTACTTTAGGGTGGCTTCTACGAAGGGACGGCTTTGCAGAAGAAAAGACGATTTAGGCACATGCTGCCACCCCCCCACCTCTGAGCTCATTACATTCGCCGCCTGCTCTGAAAGTTGAACTAACTTTCCGCTGAGAAGTACGAGAGACAGACCGAAACTCTCATAAAGCTTTTGAACTGTGGGTGCTGAAAGGTGCCAACGAAAACTGTGGGAACGGCAGCTGTCACAGTCTAAATCAACTTTTGGTGCATTTCTTTCTGTTTACACGAAAAAGGGGGGGGGGGGGGCGCACCATTGCCGCTCTTCGGCAATCGCGTTGATCTCGCCCTTCAGCGAGAGGCAAACGCCAGTTTAATCTGGCAAGGACCCAGGAGAAACCGCCCGCAGCCCTGAAGGCAGCGGAGCCGCGGTTGGCGCTAGGCGGGCACGGAGCGTCCCGTCCCGTCCCGCCGCCGTCGGGGACAGCCCTGCCGCCCACCCCAGCGCCGGGGTCCCCGCGCCCCGCCGCCGACTCACCTAGCTGGAGCTGGTCGCACCGCCCGCGGGGGTTCCTCCCGATCCGGCACCGGAAAATGGCCCCGGGGTTGTCCACCGAGACGTTGGCGGGCCAGCTGGCCCGGGGGGCGCCCACCACCAGCCTGCGGGGGCAGAGACGACAGCGTGAGGCGCCGCGGCCGGCAGAGCCGGGAGAAGGAGCGACGGGCGGAACGGGGCCCCCGCGGGGGCGGCCCGGCCGGGGACTCACCATCTCTCCTCTCCGTGGCCATGCAGGAGAACCGAGTACCCGAAGAGGGTCCCATTGCCCCCTCGGAAGAGCAGCGGGTGCTGGGTGTCCAGATTGTAGGGCCGCGCCGTCGGCAGGCACTGCCACAGCAGGAGCAGCGGGGCGGCCCAGCCCGCAGCCCCCCTCGCCTTCCCGCCGCTCCGCATGGCTCCGGCCGGCCCGAAGGCAGACGGGCGCCCAGCGCCGGCTTTCCCGCCTGGCTCCGCTCCCCCGGCTCGGCGAGAGGGCAGCGCCGCGCCCCCGCCCTGCCCCGGGACGGCGGCAGCCCTCTGCCTGCACCGCCTCTGCTACCGGCGGGCCGAGCCAGGCCGGGCCGGGCGGGCTCCCCGAAGCCCGGGGTGGGGGTGTCCCCTCCGGATGGGGGAGTCGCTCGACCGCGCCGCCTCCTCCCGCACAGCGGCGGCCCCTCTCCCTTCCACAGGCGGCGAGGGTCGGGTTTCTCCCCGCCCCGTCCGCGCCCACGGAGGTGCTGCCGAAGGGGGCACGGCCCCCGGGACCCCGGATCCCCGGGCCCTGTGGGACGCGGCCGCCCCGACTCCCGCCCCCGGTGGGGCAGCGAGGGCGTCGGCTGGGTTCCCTTCCTCTCCGCCCCGCTACACCTGCGCGGCGGGCGGCCCCAAGGGGGTGCCGAGCGGTTTGGTGGCAGAGGGTGAAGGGATAGGCCCGCAGGCTTCTAAAAAACCTCCCCGCCGACTCTCCGGCGCACTTGAAGCGCCCGGGCCCATTTGGTTTGGTTTGTTGCTCCCCTGAGCCTGGCTCCCCTGACCACCAGCCGGGGAGCTCCAGCCAAGCACAGGAACTGTCTTCTGGAGGGAAACTGCGTGGCGAGGCTTGCGTTTTCCTTTCAAATTTGGAAAAAGTCCCCGTACCCCTGTGCTGTAAGCCTTGCTGTGCCAGCATTGTACTGAGAGGTTCTTCCCCACCAGCCCCTCCTGGGAGGAGGTATTTGAGTCCTGAAACCAGTGCATTAGCAGCAGAAGACAGTCCTGAGTCCCCTTGAATACAAGGATTTCCCTTTTACAAGTGATAGGATGAGGGGTAATGGCTTCAAACTGGAGGAGCGTAGATTTAGATTAGATATCAGGAAGAAATTTTTACTATGAGGGTGGTGAGACACTGGAACAGGTTGCCCAGGGAAGTTGTGGATGCCCCATCCCTGGAGGTGTTCAAGGCCAGGCTGGATGGGGCTTTGAGCAGCCTGGTCTAGTGGGAGGTGTCCCAGCCCATGGCAGGGGGGTTGGAACTAGATTATATTAAAGGTCCCTTCCAACACAAACCGTTCTATGATTCTATAACCTACGTATAATGGTATTTTGAACCACAGAAACAAGAGCATAAGCACTTCTTCAAAATTAAAATATTGAATATTATACACACTAGAAATAACTGTGAGATAGTAGAGTACCATCCCCTAATGGAAATTCAGAACATGGCATTTTAAGCCACTTGGAATAAAAACCGTTTCATTTCCATTCCGTTGGTGGAAACGTGAAAAGTTTAACACTTCCGCAAAATGCTGAGCAACTACCAGAATGGGACAGTGGGGCAAGGCAGGAGTGATACATTGCGTCATCCTAAGCGCATGCAGATGTGGAGCTCCTGGAATGAGATCAGCACGTTGCAATATCTGACAGTTTGTCAGTCAGCAGTGTATCTTTTTTTAAGTCCACATCTCTAGAACCATCAGAGGGCTTCCCTGGATCGCACTGATGCAAAGCAGTGGACTGTTTCGTGTAAAGGAGTTAAACAGCTCCTCAGCTGCTATTCATCTCCCTTCCAACTACCGACATCAAAGGAGTTACAACAATCAACAGCAGCTGTGAATTTGCATTTCTAGCAGTCAAGTTTTCACTGTCATTCTGAAAGCAGCAAAAGAAGCATGATTCAAAACTGAAATGCTAAATTGTGGTTTAGTTGGTGGGAAACCATAACGTTGTTTCACCACCATCCTGAGCACTTAGCTGGTTTTGGGGGGTTTTCAGGCTTTTCTCCAAGAGATATTACAATTCTGGATTCATTTCTTATTCACAAAAATGGACACAAAGCTCTATCCCTTGAGTGACGGAGAAGGGAACAATTTCCCAGACTCCTTTCCCCTTGCAAGCTTATGCCCTAAACATCTCTACTCTTTCTGCTAACTCTCAAGAACCATCTTAATTCTATCATTTTGCAAATAGCTTGTGCAGGAGCCATGTGACTGCGTCTGAGGTATTTCTAACCATTTGGGAGAACCACAAGAACCCTTCATCAGATGACTCGCTCCTCACACTGGGCGTTGTAGTTTATCAATGAGTGTCATATAGGCGAGGGGTAAATGTGTGCAAGCTGCTTACGGCACTCAGAGACAAATTGTAGTCTCTTGAGACTAGCATTGCTGGGAGAGTTTGGGGAAAGAGAGACACTGCTGAAAGTTATAGGGACTTCATAGAACCTCCAGTCTCGTGGCCCCTGTATTGCCAAAGAGGGCATTGAGCTGGTGGCAGGGATCCTAGATAACAAGAAAAAGTAGATGGTAAAGCTGTGGGATTCGGCTGTTGGTACATAAATAGCTTTTCATGTGATGCGGATGAGAACTGTATTGTATCTCACCTGTCAGGAGGAAACATGTCTGTTATCTCCTAGACTGTGTTAGAGTAGATGTGATCGTGAGCCACCAGACATCAATGAAATCAGCAGAACATAAATCCACTGGAGTGTAAGAAATCCATGATTTGAGAAATATTTGAGGGTTTTAGTACTGATCAGGTGCAGGACAGGACAGAGAGCAAAATCAATGCCAAACTGAGAAAACAGTGTAATAAAGAGAGAACTTGAGCTTTATTAAGGATTAGGAGAATTTGCAGCAGAAATGGAATCAACACTGGAAGCCAAGTACCCGTATTTACAAAGAAAATATATATTTATATATGTAAAGTTATCCTGAAATAAGAAAAAACAATTCTCCCAAAACATGTTGCCACCATGCAATCCGGACAACACATCCCCCACAGTCCTCTGTGATTTAATACCACTAGAAGCAAAATACCACAGTGACTTGCTCTTCTGCTTGACATTGGTTCACCATCTAAGGCATTTTCAGAGAAGCTATTGGGATGGTTTGTTAAGTGAGAAAGTATATTAGTCTGCAGTTTGGCAAGCATTTTTTATAGCAGATGCGTGCACTTCATCTGACTGTTCTCATCTCTTGCTGCTCACTCTTGAATCATACTGCTGCCTCTGTTACACTGACACTATTCTGTGTCTGAGCAGTGAACTAGATTGGAGAAGTGATTGGATTAAAAATAGCCCAGCAAAACCCCCAAATCTCGATTAGATTTGCAGTTCATGTGTTGTGTGGACGGCTAGTCGTGTTGGTTGTGTTAGCAGTGTGGTTTAAGCTGGCGCTGCAGCTTTAGGGGCTTTCTCAGGCAACAGCCTTAACTTTCTAGAGGAAGTGTCAAGAGTCTGCGAAGTTAAAGCCTACATATCTACCTTAAAATGGAAACAGAAATCCATTTCCCTGGCATTAATCTCCTGCTGGAGTTCAGGAATCTTGGTCCAAATAGTCCTCTGCCTATGTCCTGAGGGGTCCAGCTTAAAAAGAGCTATATTAGAGTAAACCTGATTTACTGGTGCCATAAATGTCAACATACAACATCATGCGAAGAAGGTGACCCTACAGGTCTATATAGGATCATATATGGTCCTTCAAGATTTAATATTTCAAGTGCAACTAGAATGTAGTAAGTACTGCTGAGATTTTTCATGTGTTAGTTTTTGCATTTGGAAGGGGTATGAAAGAAAGCAGCTGGGAAGTAGCTGTTCCATTTGGGAAAAGCAATGGTTTGGGTCTTTAATCACTCTGTCAACGTTGCTCACCTGCAATACATCCCACTGATGGTGAGAAGAAAGGAAAGAAAATGAATGTAGGAAGAAAACGTTTTGATTCTGAATGTCTGTCATTAGCTTTCTTCTGCGTAACTTGTGCTTCTCCCTTTTTGATTCCCTAACTTGGAAGGCAGTTGTATTAAAATAAGCCCTGTGTATGCACAGACATTGGGTAACTAATCACATGAGTGCTTTCACTGTGTCGCAAATACAAGGGAAAGCATGCATTCCTAAAAATCTTCATGCATATGCCTGCTTCCAGCTGTGTCTATCTTTGTTCTCCTTTGTGTCATGTAAGCCTACCACTACTTATGGAAGAGTGTTTCCAAATCTACCCTCAATTAGAAATAAAAATGATCAGCGGCTAACTTCCTGTTCCTAATTAGAGTTGAAAGTTCCATTTTGAAATTGTCTAAGAACTTAAATATTGGTATTTCATATTGAAATTTTCTAAACTTCTGTAATTCACTGAAACATGGAAAATATAGGGTTTTAGTCAGACCGGAACTATGTCTTGTTTTTCTGTAAGCTTTTTTTTGTTCTCCCCCAACAATGGCAGTGGGCCAAAAAGTCTATATGCTGTCATCTGAGAAATTATAGAAGGCAAATATACTGTTACACTTACTCCTAAGATTCTCTTCAAGAAACTTCATCTTCCCTCTGCTGTAAGATATATGTGAGCTTGCACGAAGAGGATATATCGTCCACAGACAAGTATAATTAAGCACAGATGTCTGAGGCACCAAAAAGCAGCTAATATTAGCAAGGATCTTTATTTTTAACGTTTCACTTATGTTGTCTTTAGAGATCCAAATTTCATTTAGAATCAGTTAAAGAGGAAGAAGCTTTTCATTTAATGGACAAATAATATCTTCACGTTCACATGATGTCTTTTTAGGAAATACTTTAAAGAAGTTTTTCTTCCCTTGAACATTTGTGTTGGTGAAGTAAAGACAGGCTTTCCAAAAGAGCTTTCCAATGTTTAAGCTTATAATGGTGTCATACAGATGATGACTATGGCATCCTGACTATGAGAAGCAAAGAATAGATCATTATAGTTAACAACAGTTATGACTTCATTCTGATTTATAGATAGGTAAGACTGGAAATTAATCATTATATGTGTATGTGTGATAAGTGTATTGCATATCCTTTTCTTCCTTAGAATTTTGTCTAAGAATTTTGAGTTGCAAGATCAGATCCAACCATAAATAATTAGTTTTGAGTGGAGCTGGGCAGTAACCTCTTTTCCCATCCCAAAGGAATTGCTGAGCTTTTGAAACTTTCCCTTGTCAAAATCAAACAGAGTGTTCTCATGTGCCCTCTCTGTGTCTGCCATTGCAAAAGTCTGGATCAGTACAGTGGTAGCATTATTATTTTCACCTTTTAAAACAAATATTTTAGGTTTGATACAGTTATTTTGAGATGGAAAGCAAATAGGTATGTTCAGAGAATTTCAACATAAAGTATTTAGTTTATTATTTAGTTTGGGTTTTTTTTCAAAATTAATAATTACTTTAAATTGACCCTTTCCTGAAATTAATTTCCATTTCAACATATTAGTCTCTTGACAGAAAAATTCCTGAACATCTCTTGATGTTGCGAGTTTCTATTTTTTTCATATTTCTATTCTTCCATAGATTACACACCTTTACGGAAGAGATTGGGTGCAAAAGGAACGGAACAGAATCCATAAGAACTTTGCCTAGATTTATTTCTTAGCTGCAAAGCAACTTTAGGTTAAACATTGGTCTCTTGCTTCTGCTAAGCAAGATAAACCAGAGGACAAGCTAAAAGCACAAGCTTTGGTTATTTAACCAAAGTAGACCAAAGTAGATATTAGTTTTGCTGACAAGAAGCCTCCGTTCTATACTCTGGTATGAATTTGTACAGCACTTATCATCACTAGAGCAAAGTCGCTTGGACATAACGATAGTTTCAATTCGTATCAGCCTTTGAGTGTGTGTACGTGTCAATACAACAAGACTGTTATGTTACACAGTTACGTTAATACTTGTTATTTTCCAAAGGTGCCTATTCAAGGGTACTTGAATGACTGAATATTTTGAGAGGAGTGGGGGTGATCTTTGGTCTCTCTCTCTCTCTTTTTTTTTTTTTATAATTTGTAGCAATAAAAATATGCATAGTAAATGATTGGTGAGAGTTGGAGAATTAATAGTTTAGAATCTGTGGATCAAATGATGCTAAGGCTGAAAGCCTTTGGCTCCATAGGAAAAGTGAGCACGATGAAAACAGCCCCCAAATTATGAAGGTTTTGGTTATGTGCGAAGCATGTTCTTTCAGCAGTGACAATGGTTATGTTTCAGATAGGAAACAAATTCATAAGGCCCTCTTATTTCTTGGAAAAAAAAAAAGCAAACAAACCAAACCAGCTGTTGAAAGAGAACTGTTGAAAGGAAACATCTGGAGGAAATGCCAGTCCAATTTCAATCTTGTCTTCAGGATACCATAACTTACATTTTCCAGGATGTGATACTGTGCTTCATCAGACAACATCACAATGAGATCATACCTCTGAATATGGACTCCAGGCCACCTTTGTGAAGCACGGTAATCATTATGTCTGATTCTGCTTCCTGAGAGAGTCTATTAGAAATATTTCTCATCCATTGGTCACTTCTTTGATGCTAGCATGGAATCCTAGATATGCACAAAAATGATTACTTCACAAACTCTGTATCTATGTGAGGATGGAAGCAGGCATCTCTAACGAGGAGTGAGCCCTGAGATGTCTACACTGTTGTAGAGAAAAGCCTAAAAAGAGCCACAGCTAAATCCAGGACAAAATCATGCTAAGAAAGAATTATGGTAGAAGGCAGTGAAAATTCAGTGATTTTGTATAGCCAAATGCAATGTGAGACTTCTGAAATTTTTCAGAGGAGAAGAGGAAAAATTAAAAAAAAAGATTGCTCTAGCTTTTTATGTACCTGTTAATATGTCTAGCAGTCCTTCCATGGATGCCCTTAGTATGAGTACAGAAAACATCCATTCCTCATAATACGTCTTCATGGATTTATTAACCTCTTTAAAAATTTGGGAAAAACTTTTTGGCAAGCTATCAGACTCTAGTTGTTAAAATGTTGACTTAAAATGCCCTTGGTATTGGCATGACCTTCATAAGTAGTTATTTGCTAGCTGTGTATCTGTGATTTCATAGTAATCAGGTCCAGTAAAAGTTTAGACCCTCGCATGTAAAGAATTTTTGTTGGCCTGCAGGAGCAAGACCGATCTGAGTATCATTGTCGCGTGGTCTGCAAGAGAGGTTTTTTTAAAGTTGCAGTCTTATATTCAAGGAAAACGTAGGAGTATTGAGACTAGACAGAAAACAAGGTATCTAGAGAATATACTACTAAAAGTTCATCCACTTACATGTTGGTGTCCTGGTTCCTTTTTGTTGCTGAAGTAGGCTATGTCTATTTACCAGTTTGTTTGTTTTTCTATATAGTGATCTACATAATAGGCTCCATAAACAATGTTACAAGCTGTTGCTATAAAACTTGTAAAGAAATGAAACAATGAGCTGCTCTCCTACTTAGAGGTTTCTCTGAGTCGTCTCGGCTCTGTTTGAGAGTACTACATGTAGTAGTCCTAATATTTTCTTTTTTAGTCTTTGATTTTGACATGTCCTAATTCTCAATTTGTTTCTGAATTGTTGTAATTATAGCTGGACGTATTTGAAATGTATGAAATGTATGTAGCCTTTTGTGCCCTTGCAAACTAGACAGACTCAACACCCAACATGGATGAGCTATGTACATTTGTATTTTAATCTCATATTCCCATGGGTATATCTTCTGTTGCAAAATGGACCTAGAGCATTCATAGCATACTCCTATACTCTTTCATTTTCTTATTCTAAACATTTGCATACCTTATATACATAGGGATCAGGTCTGAAAAAAGCTGTTGTCCTTTTTCAGAGAGTGCTCATCATACCTGAGCAGGTGCCCCACAGTACAGCCTGTACTGAGAAGAGAATAACCTGACTGCATTGCTCCTCCTGTTATCAAAGAATATTGATATTCAGCTCTTTGTTGCTAAAGTACATCACTCCCAAAACAATTGTGTGTTACACCAACACAATAAGCACGATGCTTTAAAAAAGAAAAGCTTTGATAAAAGACCCTTATTATAAAAACAATATTATATTATATTATAATTCTCAGACATCAGTGATTTCCTAAGGAAGGAGTAAGATATACCATGTTTTTTCCTTTTAATGAGACAGTATTTCCAAAAGTCAAGGAAAGGCCATGGGTCTGTCTCCCATATAGTTGTGGTTTACCTCCAAATAATATTTTCTTTTTGGGGAGAATCGTAAAGACACATGTATCAGTTATTTTATGCCAAATGTGTAAACGTTTATATAGGAGCAGAATGAACAGTGAAAAAGATTATTTAATAACTCCAATAACACAAATGATTCAGAAAATCACTCATGTCCTGGAAGACCATGCAAGCGTGTGTTCAGCTGTAACACAGCCCTGAATTTTAGTGAACTTAAAGTTCAGCTCATATGTGAATATCCCGGTTAGAGGCTCATTGACTGAGTATTTGTATAGTTCAGAGAATTTCATAGGAATACTGAGAATATCGCCTAATTTATGAACAGAAATGTATTCCTTTTTAATTTCTAAAAAATCCTACAAAAACTTTTATGTTCCAGAGAGTCACAATAAAACATGTTAGCTAGTTCTTCTAAATCAGCTTTGCATGCGTGGAAACTAGATGACTGATTTCTATATATTTCCTGCCTCCTATCAAATGGAGAAAATCAGTTGAGTTAATAAATGATCGGAACGTAAACTGAATTGTGCATATTTGGGGAGAATCCTAGCTTCACTGACTTTTGGTACACCTGGGAGCACTGTTATGTTTGATAGATGGTGAAATCTGCTAGTTGTTTTAATTATTAAGAATGGTTGTTCTGGTTCAGAGCAAGGGCCTGCCCAAGCCAACGCTCCTGCCTGCAGCGGCTGCCAGGGCAGATCATGGCAAAGACAGGAAAAACTGATATGATACGCCCCCACGAGACCCTTTCCTGATCTCAGTACCCCAAACAATTTTCCACTTAGGGTTTTGCTGACTATGCATGAAAAGTGAGCTCCTAATGTTTGTTTTGAAGCTAGTTCCCTGAGCCTTATTTGTTCTCCCTGAGCTTTTGTACTAGAAGACTCAAGGTGTTAACTGAAATAAAAGCCCTCAAAACCAAAAGTAATTTAGAGAGGAGATATTGCTTTATTCGACGTCAGGTGCTAGGGGGAAAAACCCACAAATCTAGCACACCTTACTGGGGATATTCACCCATTATTTATACACAAAATATTCTCATAAGTCCGCCTACCTAATACATAGCTCCACCTAGGCTTACATATTCATTAGGATGACTGAGTAGTCTTTTTGCACACGTATATCAAATTTTGCTGTGCCAGCAAAACACTTTTGTGCAAGTGTGAGTGTCTCGGCGGTCATTTGGGTAAGAAGACCCTTCCTCACATTATCCTTTTAAGGTATTGAGTCATCTCAGGACAGTAAAAGTTTGCTGTAAGTTTGCCAACTTCTTGAAGATAATAAGGATGTTATTTGAAGTAGCCATAACTCTATCCTAATTGGTATAGCAGTACATACTTGCCATATAGAAGAACCTTGAAGTGATTAACTACTTCTGGTTGTCTCTTCATTATCACTATCTGTAACATCAGCTCAGTGACTAACTTTTTACACAGTAAGAAAGTCAGTAATTAGCTATTTTCTCACACAGTAAGAAGGTTAGTAAGAAACAATTATTTTAGAAACAAAGCAGAGGCCTGTCTTTGGTAACAAAGGGGTAACCAGGGCCTGTGTGTGTTCCCCGTGCTCTACTCCCCCATCTCATCCCCAGGCTGAAGAGCCTTGTCCTAATCCGTAACTCCTTGCATGTGTCGTGGTTTGGGCTGGTCTGGCCACTGAAACGAATGACAGATGCTCTCTGACCCCTCTCTCCCAACTCCTCTCAGGGAGAGGAGGAAGAAAGAGAAAGACACTTATCTGGCCTTGGTTGTTATAGCAAGAAGTATAAGCAAGAGCCTCTCTGCACACCACCCTTGGTACGAATTACAAACGTCAGGTCTTATTCACTCTGGAAGCAGACAGTGTCTTAAAAATAAGCCTTCAATTTCAGACAGTTCAGTTAGTTAGAAGAGGCTTAGCTAAAAAGTAAAATTACTGAAGAGAAAATTGGTTCTGTTTTACCTCAAACCAGGACAGCATGGAAGCCGATATGCCATTAATGAGCACTTGCTGAAAGGCCATTTTGAGTGTCCATTGCAGGGATGGCCTCTGTGGGAGGAGGCCAGGGGCTGCCCCGTGCCGGACACAGCCGGTTCCAGCCGGTCCCAGCCAGCTCCTCAGTGGACTCCCTGCAGGCCAGGACAATCAGCGAAGCTGGTGGCTTCTCTGAAAATACCTAACAAAGGGCAAAAGGCTGCACAGGCAGTGAGGAGCAAGGGGAAAAAGAGCAAGAAACAGCCCCGTGAACACCTGGGGTAGGGAAGGAGGAGAGGGAGGAGGCGCCCCAGGTGACAGAGCAGAGACTCCCCTGCAGCCCAGGGAGACGAAAATGCCATAACAGATACCTGGCCTGCGGCTCATGGAGGAGCCCACCTTGGAGCTGGTGGATATGCCCTGAAGGAACTACAGACTGTGGAGAGCCCACGATGGGGCATGTTTTCCTGACAGGATCTGTGGCCATGGAGTGCCCATGCTGGAGCAGATTGTCCTGACAGGAACTGTGGCCCATGAAGAGCTGGTGCTGGAACTGGTTCTCCTGACAGAAACTGCAGCCCATGGCGAGCCTATATTGTAGCATATTTTCTTGACAGGAACCGTGGCCATGGAGAGCCCATGCTGGAGCAGGTTCTACTGACAGGAACTGTGGCCGTGGAGAGCCCATGCTGGAGCAGGTTCTACTGACAGGAACTGTGGACCATGGCGAGCCCATGCTGTAGCCTATTTTCCTGACAGGAACTGCAGCCATAGCGAGCCCATACTGTAGCATATTTTCCTGACAGGAACTGCAGCCATGGCAAGCCCATACTGTAGCATATTTTCCTGACAGGAACTGTGGCTGTGGAGAGCCCATGCTGGAGCAGGTTCTCCTGACAGGAACTGTGGCCCATGGCGAGCCCATACTGTAGCATATTTTCCTGACAGGAACGGTGGCTGTGGAGAGCCCATACTGTAGCATATTTTCCTGACAGGAACTGCAGCCATGGAGGGCCCATACTGTAGCATATTTTACTGACAGGAACGGTGGCTGTGGAGAGCCCATACTGTAGCATATTTTCCTGACAGGAACAGTGGCCATGGAGTGCCTATGCTGGAGCAGGTTCTCCTGACAGGAACTGCGGCCCATGGTGAGCCCATAGCGTAGCATATTTTCCTGACAGGAACTGTGACCCTGGACAGTCCATGCTGGAGCTGGTTCTCCTGACAGGAATTCTGGCCCTGGAGAGCCCACACTGTAGCAGATTTTTCCTGCCAGGAAGTGAGGCCCATGGAGATCCCACACTGGAGTCTGTTCTCCTTACAGGAACTGCATCCATGCTGGAGCTGGTTCTCCTGACAGGAACTGCTGGCCTGTGGAGAGCCCACACCGTGGCAGGTTCTTCTGACAAAAACTACAGCCCATGGAGAGCTCAGGCTGGAGCTGGTTCTCCTGACAGGAACTGTGGCCCTGGACTGCCCATGCTGGGACAGAAACTGGCCCATGGAGAGCTGATGATGGAGCTGGTTCTCCTGACAAAAACAGTGGCCCATGGAGAGCTGATGATGGAGCTGGTTCTCCTCACAGGAACTATGGCCCTGAAAGCCTACGCTGAAGCAGATTTTTCTGACAGGAGCTGTGGCTCTAGACAGCTTATGCTAGAGCTGGTTCCTCTGATAGGAGCTGTGGCCCTGGAGAACCCACACTGTGGCAAGTGGTTCTGAAGGAACTGCACCCATGCTGTAGCATGTTCTACTGACAGGAATTGTGGCTCTGGAGAAGCCACACTGGAGCAGGTTCTCCTGACAAGAACTGCAACCCATGGAGAGGACCCACACTGGAGACGGGGAAAAATGTGAGAAGGAAGGAGAGGCAGAGAAGGTCTGTTATGTACTCACAGTAACCACACATTCACTATCACCCTTGCACCTCTTATGCGTGGGTAGGGGATGTAGAGGACCTGGGAATTAAGGAGTGAAGTTAATCTGGGGAAAAAAAGTCGTGGTTGTGGGTAAGGTGGTATTTTAATTTGTCTTTGTGTCTCACTCTCCAAATCTATTTTAACTGGCATTTTTTTTCCCCAAGTCAATCCTTCTTTTCCTGATGACAGTAGGTGATTGCCCTGCCTTTATCTTGACCCACAAGATTTTTCATCATACTTTTTCCCTTTGTCCTGTTTGAGGAGGGGGAGTGAGTGTCTGGCAGCCTGACAAGGTCAACCCACCACAAAGTTCCAGACCTTTTCCAATTCCACAATACTGCTTTCAGTGTAAAGAGACTAGGGCTGTAAAATTTGAGGTGTAATCAATATTCAGGGCAATATTCAAGGTGTAAGTGAATGGATTTATATAGCATGTAGATGTTCTCTATTTAACTCTCTTTATTTCCCAAAACTTGATTTGGCTTTTTTTTATTTATTTATTTGGTTCCGCTTACAATGAGAGTCATAACGAAAGAAGGTTTAATCAAGGTCTAGTACCTGTGGAAGAGTCAAGCTAGTTCTTCATAACTAAGCAGAAAGAAACCACACATTTGATTTTTCCAGACTTCAAAGTGATGTGGAATTTCTCATGTGATTTATAAACAAAGGATCCAGCTCTTGGTTACACAGATATCTCCCTGGGGTTTACAGCTATTACAAGCTCAGTATTATACCTTGTGATCTTGCCTCTGATAACCCTTCCCTACCATATCTTCCTCATGAGACTCCTCCCTGGGCTGTACAGAGGGTTGAAAAGTTAAAAAAGGGCTGAGGATCTTGTTCTACATAAGTGAATTTGTATCAGTTTTAGATAAGGTAAGTGAAGAATCTACGACATAGTATTTATTACATAATAAAAATGCATCATAATTTTAAGAACAAAGGATTTTCTTATTTTAGGCAGAGTACAGTTATCTTTTTATGTTCTGTCATAATTCTAGAGCAATTGAAAAGATGTACTAATAAAAAACCCACACCTATATTTAAGCATCATATTAAACTATATGTGATAGCACTTAAAATTTTATATAAAAAGTTATTTGGGCATTAACCTACCACATAAGAAGGGAACAAAAATAACTGAACCATCTTCTTTCTTGTGACATATCTGAACTACAGTTTTCTCTTTATTCTCCCAGTCAAGATTATTTCATATACACAAACTGACCATAAATGAGCATACAGTTTGCATCATAGACATGCCTGTGGGATAATAAGACATAGTATCTGTTTTGAGAAATGAGTGTTGCTTATCTAAAAAATTTTGTTTCTGCTTACTGAGATCACAGAAGGCAGCTCAGAGAAAAGTAAAACAGAATCTAAATGTCATCACAGATGGGTAAAAATAAGATGTTGAATATGTATTTTGTGTAGCTAAGACAAAATTGTATGTTTTGCAGAAAAACAAATTCAGATCTAGAGCTAACAAATGCTGAACATCTTCAGCAATGGGCCATATCTCTTTCACCCTCAGTAGTCATAAAAGCTGTTTGGCATTTAATTTAATAAAGCAGAGATTTGCCCATACTATTCATTATTTAAAGTTTGACTGATTTTGAAATTCTATCTCTTTTAATAGCTAATGGAGTTTTCCCGTTGTTTGCAACTATGCCATAATTTTGGCCATCTGTGTATTTGTCTGGGACTATGTGAAGACTGAAGCATAATCATTAGATAGAATCAGATTAATGGGCTTTGCCGTGTGATTTTTTTTTTTTTTTGGTTTTCTGGCTAATGAAAATTGATCTTCTAATTAAAACCCCCACAAAAATTCTGACATATTTACTTAAAATATGATTACATAGATACTTGGCACAATGTATGAAAAATAAATTATCTATTTCAATGATCTTTCCATTTTGAAATGATACAGTGTGTTATAATGTCTTTACTGTATCATATCAGTATCATCAACCTTCTGTTTCATAAAAAGAAGTTACATTTTTTCTTCATGTTAAGTAGATTGAAGTGTAATATTGTACATCTCTTCCTGAACAAACTTTGTTTCTGCTATAAATGTATAGTAATTACTATGAGGAACAAGTCACTAAACTGTCCTGGTGATTTGTGTGTTGACAGCAAAACTTTCAAAGGCAAGAGTAAAGGTCTTTGCAAGGGAAAAATGTATGAAAATATAGAGTTAAAAAGGCAGTCATCAGTTTAAAAAAATAAGTTAAAGGATGAATTTTATTGTGGTAATTTTATCTGCTCCAGATCATTTTGACCATTTTGCCACTTTGTCGTTTTCAAAGTGATAGCTTATCTGAAACAGTAAATAAGCCTTACATAAGCAAGCCCAACAATCCACCAAATTTTTATATATTGGAATGCTTGTGAGTTGGGTATATCTCTGCATGAATACAGTTATAGACTTCTGAACCCAACTGAATCATGTGCAGAGATGTCTGTATTGCTTTTCCATCTTTCTTTTTGTCTAGATCCAGTCTTTTATTTACTTCCGGTTTTCAAGACAAGTAATTTCTACTTTTTTGCAATAAAAAATCCAAAACTTAGATTTCTGTCTTCTCCTTTTTCAGAAGCTTTTTGAATATTCACATTTTGTTGGCTGCTTGTTCATCTTTCAATGGTTTAGGTCTCGAAAATGTCTTTAGATGGAATTTATGAAGACTGTGACTAGTTTTATGTATTTCCAGGGGAGGCTGGTAGTTTGAAATCAAGGAAGCCGCATGTGTCAGTCCAGTAGTACAATTCTGCTCCAATAAAGATACTTGGGTGCGTTCATGGGTGTTCATGGTCAATTAGTTTCATATACCCATAAAATGCTAAATATTTTTAAAGAAATCTCTGTGAGACTTTTCTATAGAAAGGGCGATCGGTTGTTTCTGAAATCATTAGGAGACTGCAATAGCTGTTGAACTTCAGGCTTATGGTAAAGGAATAGAGAAGAATAGAACAATCCCAAAAGTTAATGGTAGTAGAGGGCTGCTTTCCACAAGGGAAAAGAATTACAACTTTTCAAATGTTTCCTTTTTTAAAAGTGCAAGCTGACTGATGGAAACCTCAGGGCAAATGTTAGTGTTCCCTGAAGCTTGTTTTATTGGTTTTCTCTTCTAGAAACTGCTTTCTGAAATGAACTTTTCTTTTTTTTTTCTATTAGTCATTGCTTATGCCTGCTAACTGTTAAGTAAAAGAAATAGGTAGTTATTCAAAAGGGACATTGCTTTTCCTTCATTTTCATATTAATTTGTACAAAAGATAAAGCAAAAAGAAGTATTGGCATTAAAATTGCAGAGCGAAAAAAAATAACATCGTCTGGAAACAAAAACATTTCACTTACAATCATTAATTGTTTGGTGTCTGTTACTGTAATGAGTCCTTTAAATACAGGAAGATAGATGTGGAACATAGATACAGATACACATACATTCACCCATGAAAGTGAAAATACTATCCTTTAAAAGGGTTTAAACTGGTGCCTATGCATATTTTCAAATCTGCAACATGGCAAACTGTATTTCAACAAGAGCTGTAGTCACTGAATAGAGAGAATGCAGCAAGCACAGTGCTACTTCTGCGTGGGGAAAGGCTTGTTAAAGTCTGGGGTGATATCTGAAGGACAGATTCATAAGCACAAAGGAAGTGTCATGCATAGTTCCGGTATTTGGACCAAACTTGCAGCTCTGGATCTAATCAGTCAAGCACAGGGTCTGACTTCAATAGATGTATGTGTAGGAGTAACTGTTTGCCATCTTAGGCTATAACAGCCAATAGAGCTTATAATGAGCTGTGACTTGTAGAGAAATGCACCACAGTAAATCATGCAGATTGTATATTAAAAACTTTAAGATGCAGCAATACAGTTAGTTTGTTAGGCAGACTGCGGACTTTTATTCCATGTCTCAAAGCTAAATAGTACATGCCTGAGGGATGGCGGGGGATGAGAGGTCAGTGGAGTTAGACTAATGTACACTAGCTGAGAATCTGGTATGGCAAATTATTTCCAATCACTCCTTGAGCAGTAGATATATATTTTTATCTTTCCAAAATATTTTCCTCTCCACTTGCAGTGGTTGCTGACATTAAATATTTGAGAGCAATTTTGCCACAAGTAGGGCCAGTTTCAGTGACAGCTGAAGTTTTCCTGTAAACTTGTGTGGATTATGCAATTTAAATGGACAGAATTCAATCTTAACTGCCTGTCATGTTGATCATAATCACAGTTACTTTTTAAAGAGTATTTTTGTAGTCTTTGCACATATGATCTCTGCAACTCAGAGTGTTTGCATACCACGCAGCATCTGGCTCAGTTTTTACAGGATCTTAACAGATGCAGTCAGGAACAATGCATAACTCCCTGAAGTCTAAAAATAATTGTATTTCAGTAATCTCTTATGCTATACTCACTATCCCATACAAATATAATAATCACATAGCGTTGGAAATTACTCTGAAAAATCAGAGGAAATCCCGCAGCTGTAGCCACTGAATCTTTTATTTAACAAAGAAGAAATATTAGAGATAGAGAATACTTAAAGAAATACATTGAAATCTTTGTGTTAGAATAGTTTTAACTTAAATCATGTTGGAAAGATTTTGATTTTGAATATCAAAATCAAGATTTTGAATATCAATTTGACCTTCCATATAAAAGATGTAAATGACATATTCACTTAAATGATTACTAGGATTTGGCCTGCGTTATTTTAAGTTAAGGAACTTACAAAGTTGCTTCTGTTTTCTTCATATCAAAAGAAAGAAAACTGTGTTTCTTTTACGTCTGCAGTATAGATACACCATTGTAATGTACTGGAAGGAAGTCTAACTTCATCAAGCCACATGTTGGGCTCATACTTTTAGTTCTTCCACAAAAGTATCATTGACTGAAGTGAATGTTTTGCCTGAATAGATGAAAGTCGAAGAGAGCAGGATGAAATGCCTGATGAAACAGGCTGCTTATAGTAACTTTAAAATAAATATAATATTCCACAACTCTTAGGAACTCCAAGTACAAATCATGTGAAACCCTTTCAGATCCATGCAGCAGATCCAAAGTTAAATCCCATCCTCAAGGTGATTGCTGAAAAGAAGAAATAAATAGGTGCTGAAAAGTCTTCAGCCATTCATCAGTAAAACCATGTTTTGGAATATTATTTTGTTGTAGAGAGAATCTTAAAGCTCACATTTATCTAGGTTTTCCCTTTCTTCTGTCCTGAAGTTTTGACTGGCAAGAAGAGAGGAGCGTGGATTGCTGTTGCCTGTGATTCCCAGGGCTCCAGCAGGACTCTGGGCTACAGCCACTGGAACTAGTAACCACTTAGTAGAGTAACCACTACGGGGCTACACCCATTAGACTAGTAACAACTATGTATAGGTTTTTTATGCAGGGCATGTGTAGTCAGATGGAAAATGAGCAAAATTGGTAACAGGATTAGGTATGACTCTTTAAGTTAATACCAAGGCCAGTGGCTTCAGGCCAAGCATGAAACAGGTGTGTGAAATTGTGTGCTGTTGAGGAAGGATATAGTATTCCTTCATACACATACAAGCAATTGAAGTGAGACCAGGCTCTGCGGACAGTGTATATGAACAGCATCAAGCACATGTCTCCCCTATTACTTGAGACTTGTTTGTCAAGGAAAAAGGAAATGAAAATTTTGTTAGACAGCTCACTCAAACCGGAACAAGCTTTGAAATCTGAGGTCTCCATATATTACCAGCAAAGATGTCTCTAGTTAGTCAGATTTCCCCTGCAACACAAAAAAACTCACCCCAAACCAAAAAGATTCCTAGAATTAGATCCCTGTCTAATCATCTAAGATTCTAAAGGTAACTGATTTTCAGGTATGCTTAATTTTATGAAACAGAGATCATCTAATTAACATCTAAATAACATGTGACTTGAATGATCTATCACGTATAATTATGTGCAAATAATAGCCTTACATTTCAGATAATCCATAGGCAGTAATTTGTTTGGACAAGTGTCAGTGAACAGTGATGAATAACAAGCAAATTCTGTAAGATCATTATTGGTTTGTGGTTCAGTTCTAACAGGGAAAACGACATGTAGTAAAGAGAGTGTTAATTTTTAATGGTTCATCCAATTCTACTAAAAGGCTTCTTGGGGAAAAGACGACAAGGTTTCTATTCTCATTTTCAGCAATTCATTTATGTATTGCAAATAACTCATAGTCAGGAATGTGCTGTCTTACAACACAAACAGCTTTAGCAGTGTGAACAATAAAACACTCTTTGACCACAGCATTAATCGAAAAAAGCCAGATGTATAATATTTTCATGTTTGCTTTTCTTGTTGATTTCACGTGGTTCCCGTTTTCATCTCCTAAAGGTTTTTGTTTTCACGAGCGAGGCACATGGGAGAGCACTCCAAATTATCTGCCTTCTTTTAAGTAGTGTCTTTCCGAGATTTCAGAAATTTAAAATGAAAGTCCTAGAATCTGAGAGGGGTACGGTAGCATAAATTATTTGTTAACATTGTTTAATTATTATGGGTCCTGAATACAGCATTGAGCCAATAGCTAGTAATGTTGTTTGTCTTTTTTTCCATATTACACAAGTCTACCCTTTCATCTTTTGAATAGCATACAGCTCTACTTCAGCCATCCTTGACTTGAAGGTTAGTTGCATGACAAACCTTTGCTTAATCCTTTTTATCATCTTGTGTTAGAGAAATAGCAGACAGTTGGGATATTTATCTGCTCCTTTTGTGGCCCCTGTTCCTGGATGACCTACCAAGGTTAAACATGCTCTGATATCCATGCAGAATCAGGTTTTCTTCATGTAGGCACAGCTTTCAACTCTAGAATTGTCAACTGCAACCCCATAGAAATGAGATTTCACCTGTCCTCCAGTGAAGAAGGGCTGCTATACACTGTTGTATCTCAGTTATAGTTATAGAATATGGATTTTTATACCCTAGGGCATATTTTACCCAGGTACAAATTTTAAGTCAAATGAATTTGGGAAAATCTCGCTGAAAGAAAAGGCACCACTTCTATTAGTGTTTTTTTGTCAAGTCATTCATCTGTTACTAAAACAGTCCCCAGTTTTGTGATCTTCTTTCAAAGCAGATTAGGAAGCTCTTGATCTGAAAGTACAGCGTAAAATAGAAAACAAAGCAGGTTTCCTCTTTATTATATTCTGTGATGCATATTTTTCACTTCTCTGCAAATTTATCTCTTTCCCTACTAACTGAAGTATATTGTAACTACACTCATGCTCATATGATGTAGCATAATACAGCAACACCAGGAAGGTAAGTCATTTTGGATTTTTTTATCAACTACAACAATAAATAATTTATGCATATAGGAAATACAAAAGGACTTAGTATCTTGGCTCCGTATCTAAGCTTAGTATCTTAGCTTCTGAACCATCAAACTGCTTGTGCAATTTGATGAAGGGAAGATGAACTTGGATCTTCTGTTCACTGCATTACAATATGTTTCTTATCTATTATTCTGCACAGTATATTTAAAGCGACAGAACCAAAGCTAAGCACTTGCTGAATTAAGTTTGATTTGTTAACTTTAGCAAAACCACATACATCTGGAGGATATAATGCCCAAATATTCCTGCTTCTTTTGGTCTTCCTGAAAATGTTTAAAGCAATAGTAATTTTTCTGCGGGGTTTGTGGAAAAATAAAGCTTGCTCAGTGTTAGGATTTTAGAATATGGAGCTAATTTCTTCTTAACTAGACCTTTTGTAAAATGAACTTGCCAATACTTAAACCACTTCGTAAGGGAATGAGAGGGAATGTGTTCTCAGCAGCTGAAATGAACTATTTCTGTTTGGATAGATCTTTCTGGCCTCCTCAAAAGGTGTGGTTTGACTTCCTCAAGCTCCTCATGCTCAAAGAAACATAGATAGTAGCCAACTTATGTTTACAGTGATGTGCTAGAACAAAGGCTCCTGCCTTGCAAACACCTTCTTTCAAGGTGACAGGACACTAAATGATATAAAAGGCACTATGGAAAGCGCAGGCAAATCAGCAGTTCAGCCTGTACAAAGCAGGACAAATGGTGAAGCACTTGACCTTAAAACTTCCATTTGAGTATAGCAATATCTATGCAACAGGAATTGCTGTTTTCAGACAATACAACATAATTGCCCATCTTCTTTAGAAAGCTTTAATTTAAAAAAAAATAAATTAATAGAATTCTGTTTCCAGTTTTGATGATGTTTGCTAGGGGAAAGGAGTAGAAGGGATGGAATGTCCTTTTTCAGATTAGTTTTATCAGTGCTTCTCCTGTCTTATTAGCAATTCTTTGTTCCTACTTTCTTCTGACTTACCTTAAACTATACTCTGAGAGAATTTAAACTGTATCGCCCTATATTACATAGCTGTGTACTTCTTCAAAAAATCTAGGGAAAAGATATCATTCCACTTTTCCACAAGGCCTGGGGGATTTGGAGGACTGAGATTGCTAGCATTTTCATTCCTGTTCACCTTGGGAGTGGGATAAAATTTCCTGAAGGAGCCTGGATCTAACTGAGAGATGTTAGTTATATGAAACAACAATAAATCTGGATGGTTAGTTAGAGAATAAATAGTTTCATGAGATTTTATTTTTAATTTGATACTCTCAGGATCATAAGCTCAAATGAGCCTAGGAGCTGCAAAATGTACAGAATCTAGTTGTGTATCTTATTTTAGTTGACTTTTATTGAAATCATGGGAATATTTTCATTATACAATCTAGTTCATGTAAGTAGATAAATTCAAGGTATACTTCTTTCCTCTTTATTCATTTCCCCTTACATTGTTTTCAGTATCAGTTTAATACAGTTGCAGAGCCTCTCTTTCACAACCCAACAGCGATGCTTTGCACAAGACTTTGCCGCAGAGATTCTGGTAATCGGAAGCTTGATGTAAACAAAGCCCAAACGGGAAAGAGCTTTGTGAGGGACTGCATTTACATGCATGGTTGGATCTTGGCAGATAAAGGAAAGCTTTTGGAAAGGGCTAGGACATTTCAGGAAAACAGTTATGGTTTATTACTAATATTTATTTTATGTCATATGACAGGAGGAATTCTACTATGTTGTATTCCAGCTCATAAGAACAATTACTTTCTCATTAAATATTTAAAATGAAATTTTCTAACTTGTTTTTGACCACATCTTTAGCTGCTGTGAGCTTTTTAGAGATATCCCTGGAGTGGTTTTAAAAATCTTGTGGTTAATTTGATACACTCTTTTCTATGCCTCCAGTGTAACGTACTTACTAGCAAAACTTTTTTACAGTATGCAAACATAAGATTTTCATAAGTTTTGCCAAACATATCTGAAGGATTATTCTCTTATCACAGAGAAAGAAAAGAAAATGTAACCAATACTCTCTGTACTGGTCTTGGATAAGAACATAAAAATACTGGGAATATTTCTTAATCAGTACCAAATTTATTTCTTGCTGACTATGGGCAAAAGAAGGCTTAAAATCCTTTAGATAGTACTGAGCAGGGAAAGTGCTTATAAATGAAAATTATATATGAAGTCAGTGAAGAACAAAGAGACTATTGTACATAAGTGGTAAATGGGGTGATTTCTGAAGGACACAATAAAAAAGGAAGAAGTTCAGGATCTCTGGTATATAATATTTTTTCTGGTGTGTTCAGAGGTTGTGTCAGAGTTGTTGTTAGATACAATTATGGTTGCTATCAACAGAAATTAGGATGAAATTACATGGTCTGAAAAAACAGGAACAATTTTGTAACCTAAAGGTCTGGGCACGTCATGTACCCCTGAGTTAGAAATGGAACTAGGTGGAAGTAGTCTGAGGTAAAGGCTTCAGTATCAGCAGCTGCCTAAAATGTATGGAGAGATCAGCTTGCTTGAATATACAGAATAAATCTAAAACTATGCAAGCCGTTTTGGTTTTGAAATAGAATAAAAGAATGGAGCTTCTTTATCCAAGAGATGTTCCCAGTTTCCTACACTGGTCCATTTCCTCTCTGAAGACAAGAAATTATATAAGCAATAATTTGAGGTATGTGCATTATAACATCTAGTTGGGGTTATCTACATGATAACCTTCTACCCTACATGAAAAATGTCCAGATGATATCTGCTGTAAATATGACTCTAGTACTGAATAGGAATCAGATACAAAAAAAAAAAAGGACAGAAAATGTTGAGGCTGATCCAGTATTTCCTCAATCATCTGTAGCAATTTTTTCTTCCTGTAGCTACAATACAGTAGCATTAGGTGGAAAAAGGAATGAAGGACACACAGGAAGGTATTTAATCTGCAAATAAATTATTATCTAGGAGGTAATACCTGGCTTACTCACAGAAGATACCTCTAATCAAATGTTTAATTTCTTGCTTGGTATAATTATAGTTTTATTACGTTAATTAACAGTTTTGTTAGAATGAAACATTAATAAGAACAAACAGCATGAACGTTTTTGTGAAGTTACTTTGTTAAATATTTATAAAAATATACAAACTGGATAGCTACTGTATTAAATTAAATTGCCACCATTTGTGATAAACAGAGCATACATTATGTAATAATGTGATTTTAAATTGTTTAAACAATCCAGATAAAATGGTGGAGGCAAGACCCTGGAGTTTTCCCATTCAGTTCCAAAGTGACTAGGCTACTGCTGAAAACCCTTAATTTAGTGAATCGGTGTCCATGACAAACATGTGGAAAAGAACGTAAAATGAAACTACCACTGTTGTGAGAGCAATTTTGCTGTGATATAGGCGAGAACTTAATAAAAAAAGGAATTCAGAAGTTGCATGGAAAAGCTAGAAAGAAAAACTGTCTCGGTCACAAGCAGAAGTTACAGGATCTGGCCAGAAATTTTCCATCAGAATATTTTTCTACTGAGAAATGAAGTTTTAGTTCAGTCAGACAGACTGATGTTTTTAGTGTCGAGGATTATTTTCACTGGGGAAATAAGAAAGAAAGATGCAATTCCTTGGACTTGTGAATTCTTGCCTGGTTGCCCAGCTGTAGATCCAGGGCTGCATCAATGACAGGGACCTTGGCCCTGAGGGAGGCTTGTCCCCCTGTGTCCAGGGGACTTTGGCCACTGCAGAGCTGCTGCCTTTTGGAGTGGGAGGGCTGGAGGCTTGCAGAGCTGAGTAGCCTGCTGGCACAGTCAACGGCCCACTTGATGGGGCCACCTTGTCCTTAGGCCTTTGCTCCACTGATTCCCACCTATCCCCTTTAATGACCATGCCAGGGGGGTCAAATGGTTTAATAAGGTCATCAGTAGCTTTTCCTGACCATCCAACTTAGAAATCAATAAACCACTGAAAAATAGTTCACCAGGGGCACACCTTCTCAGAGGTCCAACCCCATGCAGAAGACTGAACCAGAGGAAGGAATACTATCCCTGGAAGTCTGGGTGGACGTGGATGTGTTGCATGTTGGAGCGAGAATCATGCTCCCTTGAGTCATGGGGCAAGACCTTGGCTGTTGTGTGTCTGCACAGAGTGTGTGCGTGTCATGGAACAGAAATCTTACAACAGAAATTGCTATCTACCTGCTGTACCCATTCTGCTTAGTAGACAATTGGAGATTTTGTGCCACAGAGCGATGTGGTTCAGTTCCTGCTGCTGCTGCTCTCTTAATGCCCCATGACAAACTGAAATAAGCTGATACTCCTAAACTGGACTGAATGGATCTTCAAATCTCTTAATTTCCTGTTCAAAGTTTCAAACAATTCAGCTACAAAATATATTTATTCACTATTGGCAAGAATATCTGTTGCTGCTTAATTTAAAAAGAGGATTAAACAATAGATAAGTATTACAATATTAACAAAATATAAAGTCCAGGCAACCCAGAGAAGAGGAGACTCCTAACATTATGATCGCTTAAGTTCTGAGCCAGAATTTTGCAACTCTGCTACCAATTTCTAATCTTTGGGGTTTTTTTTCCATAATACATGAGCAGAAACAGATGGTTTCCACTACCAACATCTGATCTGTGTGTGAAGAATTAAGGGTATTATATACTGTCAAAGCAATAAGTGATATTTAACCATGCAGACTCCTGTTAACCCCAGACAGAACCACAGTGGTAAACATCTGCATATTGTCTTCAAACCTTAAAGTAACCTAATATGACAGTCAAGTCTCTATAAATGACATATATGTATTTAAAGAAACATCTTGGTTAATTTAAATAATTCCAAGCAGGGGCAAGGTTTACTTTCCAGGAGTGTTAGAGCCATGGAATAGTTTTTGTTTGCATAATTCAACAACAATTTCAGGTATCAATCATACATTTTAAAGATAAGCTTGAATCCTCTTCTTAAGTATTCCAGCAAATTTAGCTTTTTTTTGGTTCTGCAGGTCAGCCCCAGGGTGGGCTTAAATGGCCGCTTCGGTCACTGTCTGATACACTATTTTTGTTGTTCCTACTCTGTTGCCCTTCTCCACCTGGACCCAAGAAACTGAAAGGTCAAGAAGTCAGCATTTCTCTTCAAGTTTCCTCAACCATGCAGACAGGAATGCCTAAGAAAAAAAGGCATTTAGCAATGACAGCTATGTTATTGCTGTTTCAGTACTGATCTTCTTGGCCATCAAGTTAGAATAAATTGTGGCATGGATAAAGTCTGTGTAAATCAGCCTCAGAGACATGACAGAGCAGAGCCATCCTACAGCTCTTATCCCTTCACAAGGATGTTTTATGTAAAGTTCCCCTGGATCTAGCATAGTTAATAAATGGTGTTACTTACAATTAAAGTATGACAATGGCTTGTTTTATACGGCCTTTGTGAAAGCTCATTTTTGCACATCCAAGTTCCCTGTAATTCATATAGTCAAGATTGGTACTAACAAGAGGAAATTGCCAAAAGCAGCCAAGTTGCTTGAATTGAAAACAATGCTGGAAATGACTTTTCTAAACCAGCATTTTCCAAAGTCATCGCCATAAATCTGCCAAATACATTCCAGACTAGTATTTTATGACAGAGTATTCTCCTTGTTATACTCAATGGGAAAGACTGTAATCCGTGCCTTCCTTGCATTAACCAAAGAGGCACACTGAAGGATGTTAATTTAGAAAAGATGAACACGATGTAACATTCCATAGTAATTTTTGGTTTGAATAGTGCTCATATAACAAAACAATAATAAAGGACCAGATGCATCAATGAGGCCATTCTTGTTAGCAGATGCAACACTGTAAAATAAGGGATTTGTTATCAAAAGGTGCATGACAGTCAATGGACTATGTTAATTTGTAGTATGCATTAATTAAAAAACAAAAGTTCTACTGCAAATACTATAGCCCACTGTTTTAGGAGAAATTTAACTGTTTTATTTGTTGGAGGAATAGGTATCACAAAAACTGAAACCCCTGTAACTTTCAGGAAAACATGTGGCCAGGAAAGAGGAAAGATTCTGTGAAAGTCTCTCCAAAATTGCCTGGATTGTGCTCTCAGGTGACGCCCTGAGCAGTCACATCAGAGGCCCAAATGATGCGCTCTTAGCCCCAGCCATGTTAATCTGAGGTGTGCCTAAACTAAAAAAGTTGAATCCATGCTTGCAAAGTTGGACAGGCTTTGTTGATTTCTTCAGTAGTCTTCTGAAACTCCTTTAGCTTAAAAAAAACCCAGGCTGCATTCTGCTGTTTGGAGTAAGAGAAGAGGCATGAGAAGGGCAGAACAATTATAAATAAAAATAGACAAGGATTAGGGAATATATTATTGTGTCCCTTGCTTTTCCTAAAGGGAAATTAAACACTCCAGACATACTGAAAATTGAAGTAGGACTTTGCTACGTGCCCTATGATGAAGTTCAGATGAAGTTCAGATCTCTTGAGTATGTGAGACTCTTGTGTCTAAGGGTGGACTCCCTCCCTCTAGCCTTGCCACTCACCAGGTGCAAGCTGGGCTAGGTATATCATCTCTGAAGAAGGAGAAGAGAAGCTATGGACCAGATAATGTAAATGTATTTAATCCTTGGTTAGCTGTAAAGAAAACATTGCTACTTGCTTTGTCAGGGCTTCTGGCAAAGCCATCAACTAGGCACCACTCTGTGAAGAGATTTGGACTTGGAGATTCCTGTCACTGGAGCATATTATTTAAGAAAAGCAATATGGAGTTCAGCAATATGGAGAACAAGGGGCAAGGTGATTTTATTTCATAAAGCTCTTGTCTGTTATCGCCTAGATGATGTCACTGATAAGAAGAGGCAGATTTAACCACTCTTAGCTGATACATAGAGTCATGTGGCTGCCTCTTCTTCTTCTTGTCTCCCAAGGGCTGGCCCCCCATACCCTCTGGGGACAGTGCCCTGCTTCTTCAATATGTCACAGAAGGGACATTAGGCTAATGGCTTTCATCGTTTTTCCTGGAAGAGAAGCAAGTTACATGATGAGGGCAAGCTTTCCCTCATCAAGGGAAAATGGTGTGAAAGCTCCTTCAGGGTAAAGCATCGATTATTATTCTTCCTCTTGTGGAGTTATTTCGATGCTTTTTGTACAGCAGAGGACAAGCAAGGCTCTAAGAGTCAGTCGGTTATAAATTCCTTTGCATTGAGTAAATGTGTTTTTTCCTATATGCTAAAAAAATTAATGACATCACCTCTTAATCATAGTTAATCGCTCACCCTATTATAGTTCAGCTGTGCTTGGACATTAAAGAAAAATCTGTCAGACATATTTTAGCATTTTTTTGGTGCCAAAATTCTTTTCCACAGTTCATTTCCCTATGAAGTTAACTTCAGTCATTTTGAATTAATTTAGAAGGAATGGCTTCTCTCAGTCATCTACCCACCCACAGATGCATGCAAAAAACAGAAAAGCTTAGTATATGATGTACTAGGAGATTGTGAACAGCAGGCTACATTCCTCCTTCTGATGTAAGGGAACAATAGTTGGGGGTCTGTACTAACTGGGTTATTAGTAAATATGTTGCCAAGATTCCAAGTTGTGTGTGTAAATATGGTTTACAGACTGTCAGCAATTCTTTTTCACTCTTTTCTGAGTTAGTTTTAGTGACAACCCCACTTATGATTATTAATTATCTCAATCACAAATCCGTATAAGTGAGCTTGTCATGGTAAGCTCAGTTTCCATGAGACAGTTTCAAGTACAGTCTAATATCATGGGAATGGCCATCACTACACCATCTCTATTCCCAACTCCAGTCCTTTAAATGTACTGTTTCAACCAGTTCTCTGACAGTTCACATGTGCTGTAACCCTGGTAGGGGTTCTTAAATGTACCATAAGATTAACACTAAACTCAAGAGAAACTGAGCCTAAACCCATGAATTGGACTGTAGTTAAGCAGAGCTGCATGTAAATCCCTAAGCAACATAATAAGTTAGAGATCTCTCGTTTATCCATTTCATGCTTTCTTTAACATTTAATGCTCCAATTAATTTTTCTCCATATTAATCCACATGTCCTTTTTGATTCCCTTGGATTATATTTTCTGGATTTAGCCTTTCTTGAATTTATTTTTTTTTAGTCCCTGAAGAATAAGATTGTCCTTAGTTCCACAAAATTCTAACTTATAGTTATTTCATCCCCACAAAGCTATAGGAAAACGTAAATTTTTGTCATTAGACACCTGGAATGGTTGGACCATTATTTTTCTACCATATATTTCTTTATTTGCTATGTAGAGAACTATGAAAACAAAGTTCAGCTTGTATTAAAATGTGTTGAACACCTTTATCAGTGCACAGAACATTACGACTAGCATATGCCATCCTGTAATATTTCTTTTTGCCCATGGAAAAGATTCCATAATGTAAAGATTCATTTCTTAAATATTAGTGAATGTTGGATGTGCAGTGACATATTTCTTACTAGCTCAGGGCCAAAGGCTAGTGTCCTATTTGCAAGATGCTATTTAGCTTACCTAGTGAGTTCATAAGCCATGATCCATTTAAGACAAATTGATATTATTTTAAAATGTTTTGCCATGTTTATTAAATTTTTGTTTTAAAATACAGAACACAAAGAAAACTCTCAATTTTTGGAAGCCTGCAAGTGTTGATGCAACAGAATTCATGGTCTTTGAACAATTTTTCAGTAGGTTGTATGTGTACATTTCAAGCAATTACAGGAATAATGTTTACCATGAATTCAAAAATCCTTAACTTTTTCATTCGGTTTTTAAGATGCAAGGATCTGTCTTAAGTTTTGCATTGCATATACAGTGCACAGCAAAGGCTTAAAGACAGAAGAGTAGTATGAAAGGGTTTACTTCTTAAATGCGGTAGTGACTTTCATAGCTTCATGTCTTTTTTTTTTGGTATTTTTGTATTAGCAGAAACAACTTGAGCAGATTCTAGAGAAAATTCAATTAGCTTGCTTATTTCTACCTCTAAGATGTACAAAAATATAAGTGTAATCAAAAGATACTAGTGTCTCTGATATTTTTCAGCTTTAGCAAACTGATTTTTAAAAATACATTATTTTTGTTAAAAAATAAGATGACAAATTCATGTCACAAGTTTCCAACCAGCAATTAGATCTTACAAAGAGTTTCATGATAAAGCAAAGGAGGAAAAATCAAGTGGCATGAACTTGTATAGGCTGCAGTTATTGAGGCAAGGATTTGACGGAGAATAAAAGGTTCTGTATAGGAAACATCCTTGCTGATCAGATAGAAAGCCTTTCCATATTACTCCAGTGTGTAATAAAGGAAAACTCCACACATTTGACAAAACAAAGGTGAGCAGAAGGAAAATGTGTCCTAGGAGAGCGCGAGTAAGCCCAGACCCAGAGGCTATTCCAGATCTGTTAGCACAACTGCCTTTAGACCTCGCCGCGCAGCCAGATGTTGCTGCTAGAGCCTTCCCAAGGTTGGCATCTGGGTCCTGGCAAGCCCCGAGAACGGCCCGGGGTGCTACCCGCCTCCTCGGGGTAGGTGCATAAACAGAAAGGCTGGGTGAATTGCTTCTTGTCTCAGCTGAAAGATCTAATTTGCTCCAGACTGCAGATCCTATAGACTGCAAATGTGAAATGTTTGAGTAAAAGCACCACAGAGCAAATAGTTCTTACTAAATATAAAAGTGTATACATCTATTAAATAAGATTTCCTTTTCTTCTATTGATAGAAGTTATTTTTTTTCCCAGGATTTCAGGCTCTGTGTAGTAGTGCTTTTTCTCAATTTCAAGTAATTTGTAGTGGCATTTATGGGGTTTAAAAATTCTGTAAGTTTTCAGACTTAATCATATGAGGTTCCTGTAGCCTTTGCACTTGAGATATCTGTCACTGGATGCCGTGTTCTGTCCTAGACAGATAGGATTTCACCCACACAATAGGGATACTGAGCAGTAACTGTAAGCCAGATCTTCAGCTGGCACAAACTGCATTATGCTTAATCAACTTCAGTGTGAAGCTATGCCAGTTTATACCAGCTGGGCATCTAGCCCTTTGTCTGCCCCCGCATAAAAACTGTGTTTATCTGCTTTTATTGAAGCTTTACATTTTCCATGTGAGGATAAGTAACATTGTCATTTTAGAGCCAAAACCTCCTTTTTATTTCATTTCCCATTTCTGCTCCCGCTCCATCCATCTTGAGAATTAAGTGCACACAGGGGAGGGCAAGTAAACTGCTTAGAAACATCTGGGATGCATAGAGTCTGTTTCAATCTCCAGAGAGAGCAACCCATTTGCAGGGTACCTCTGATGAACATATAGCTATTACTGGAAGCAGTGGCTACTTCACAGGTTTAATGGGATGTCTGAATCTTGCTGTGCTCCCTCCTCTTTAACTCCAGTTCACCTTCAGTAGCTACTATCTGTAGCCCAGATACGTTCAGTGAAGGAGAGATGCTACATAAGGGACAACAGGCTCGATCTCTGTGACAAAATCCTGAAATGGCTGTGTGTCTGCAAGTTTCTGTGTCTCCCTACCTCAGTCTAGCTGAGATACGTGAGCAATCATGTATCCACCAGTGCTATTGATTTCAACTTCAGTGTCTAAGTGCTCACCACATGAGTAAGGCTTGAACATAATAGCCTTCTGATAGTGTTCCAAGTTTGGGGGGATATATGAAGGTTAATTGAAGCTACAGACTTGGCAACTTGCCTCAAATGGCTGTGTGCCATGGTGTTTGGGGATTTTAGCTGTTATATGTGTAAGTAATTGCTCTTTACCAAATGCTTTAGGGAGGAAAAAATCACCAAATCTAACAATTTAACATATAAAAACCTCCATGCAAAAAGCTAAAGCAAAAGCAAACCTTCAATATAGGTAAGGTATGCCTCGGCGCTGGTACTGTTATCCAGCACCAAATATCATGTTCCTGCTTCTGAAAGCATTTATCAGCAAATCATTGATAGTAGATTTAATCTTGCTGTACAACAACGATATTTCTGAGAAGAGTCAGGCACATTTTGCATACCTGGAGCCCTGGCATACAAAAAGGCAGCAGGCAGGCTGAGCCTTTTTAAGACTTTTCCCACCTGCCTGTCCTACCCCAGTGCTGGGGGTGACCAGCTTCTCACCCCATCAGCAGGACAAAATGCATGCTCGTGCACCAACCATTCTAGGAGAGGATTTGATATCCTAAGATCCAGCAGATCAGATACACTGAGTTAAGCAGTAGTGAATTGTGAATTGTGAATTGAAGAAGCTGGGAAACGTTTGCTTCTCCCACCCCTGCTATGCAGGCCGTAACCTCCAGCAAAGGACTGAGGTGGACAGCCAGAGCAATAACGTTTAAGCGACTGATACTCAATCGAACAGAGTACATCTGTTAGGACCCTTAATGAATACTGCCAAAGAGGAAAAGTTTGTGTTCATAAGACAGGCTTTAGACCAAAGTAGTTAAGGCAGTAGGTCTTTTCTGCTGTTTGGTACCAGCCAGTGTCTTGGAGCAGAGGGGCAAGATGGATTTCTTGGCTAGGTTATTGTTGCTCACATTTTAACAGTTGAAAAGCCTTCAGTCAAAATCTGATCATCTGACAATGTACAACTATAATACATTGAATAAAGATATTCATGTTACTGTTGTTGGAGATAAAAAGGGGACTGTTGTTGCAGATAAAAAGGGGACTTCTTTGAGTTAACGCTTCAGAGTTAATACTAATTCAACATATTCCCAGGATCTAGGAATATCCTTTGGACTCTGGCATCAGGAGAATGCTATAAAATCAACTTCTGTCTCTTTCTGAGGATGGCAGCATTAGCTCAGCCGTGCCAGTCTGACTGCAGCAGTCAGCAGAAGCTGTGTATGCAGCCATATAACTACAACAGAGTCTGATCATCATCCTGATGAAATTACACTGATCTAATTTGCACGCTGTGAAGACATTTGGCACTGGCTGGATCTGAGCCGTGACATCTTCATTGGAACTAAAAGTACACTAAGAAGTGACATTACATTTCATACTCTTTTGTGCCAGACTGTGGCATTTCTTCCTCTTTAAAGGCATTATTTCAAGAACATTTAATTTGGCTTTGATATGTCTGCCATTTTGCTATGCAGGAATGTACTGAGCCAGAAAAGCTCAGCTGTAATAAAGTTTGGCACCATCAGCCCACCATATACCTGCACCATCCTGTGCAATTTAATTGGCATTCAGTGGGTTGATAAATGGATTGGCTTAATGAGACAATATACTTGACATATGCAGGACTCTCCTGAGGAATAAGATTCATTTTTGCACTTCACACATCAACATGCTACAGATACCAACACAGTCACCTCCAGCAGCTGTGCTATAACCAATGACATGCCTTCCACTGTGTTGACCAATAACTCTGCTATCTCTCAAACTAGCTTTACATCATTTGCCATATAAGCATTTTCCTTTCTTCATTTTTTCACTGTATTTCTGATTGTAAAAATAAAGTGAGGTACTGTCACTGCCTTTGTGAGTTTCTGTAAAGTATAGTACCCATGTTTTTGCTGGTATAAATCAACAGCTTATCTTCATAGCTTCCTGAGGATTTGCCTCCATGTTTGGAAAAAAGTTCTAATTATAGTTTGAATATAGCATAAATAACAACTAAAAATATTCATTAAAACACATATAAAAGCAAAGACCTAGGTTAAGTAGTTTTAAGTGACTATGAGTAAGCTACTCTCCTCAAAGGTTCATTCCCATAGATGAATTAGGTTTATGTTCCCTGGATCGCGTGTGAAGATGAGGATCTCTGGGAAGTTGTACAGTAGCTGGCAGAGGGGAGTTTTTCAGTGCTATTACAGTACAAATAATTACTGATTACAATGAAAGTTTATTCAGCCCTTTTTTAAATAAATCCCATTTTGCCTTAGTCGGGAATGAACAAAAGAGGACCAGTAACATCAGGGAGCTGGTCCAGTGTTTAAAAAAATAGTAGTTCTTTGAATCTGCTCTTCTCAGATGTAGCTGTGAATGTAATCAATGTCCTTTGATGTTTTTCAGAGGCCTGCTTGTTGGGGTTATAGATCATTTAAGAGTTGGGATTTAACAGCAATCCAGAGAGCTTATCTATCTTGCATGGACAAAAGAGATATGCGTCCAGCTTTCTGGTATTTTACAAAGGCTTGGAAAACAGTTCAGAGACAGAAAACATCAACCCACGTACACAACACACACACTGACTTAGTTTCTTAGCTGCCATTAGAAGTGTACATATATATCCCTTATTTCAGAAAAAGAAGGTCAATATGACCAAGTCCTCAGTCTTCATTACCATCAGGATAATGAAGATTAAAGCCAAATAGTTTTGTTGGTCATTCTCCTCTGATGCAATTCTGAAGGCCAGATTTAAGATGTTTTAAGTGAACCATCTGTTTATCAGGATATACAAAGGAATCGCTACCAAAGAGCTGGAAAAATGTGTCAAAAACATGTGGGCAATCTTCTGCATCCATGAGGAAAACTGAGAACCAGAGCACTGCCTTTCCCCTGAGAAACTGTGCAAGGATTTTCAAAGGAACCTAAGGGAATGAGGAGCCAAAACCCACTGAACATACATGCTGGTTAATAAGTTAAATTCCTTGCATCTGTTGGAAACAAAAGAATGTACAAGATTCACACCACGGGAATGGCCACTGCTTCAACATGGAAAAGAAAATTCGGCGGAGGCAGAGAGGTAAGCGAGGCTGCAGCTGGCTGCTGCTGAGCTGTGCCCTGGGCCGTCACAGTACCTGCCGCTGGCTTCTTGTCCATGAGGTGGAAGAAGCCCACGTGTCACTGCCTCGAATTTCAACTGGGTGCCAGTTTGATGCTTGCAATTCTGCTCTAAGGAAAGCCTCATACATGCAAATAAGCCCAAGGAAACTAAAAAATGAAACGGTGTGTGACAGTTTCTAATTACTGCGTAAAAACAACATATGGAAACTTCATTGTCCATTTCATCCCTCAACATGTACTATCAAGTTAGATTTCTTTTGCTCAATCATTCTCTCTAGAGCATTTGGAGCTGTTTCACTTGTATTATATGAAGAAAAACAGCACTTGATATGAGCAGTGTGATGCTTTTACTTTATCTGTCCAAGCTCATTAATCTCATGGAGGGTTTTAAAAAAAAAATCCTACTGGTTTGGCACAAATTGTAGTTTTCCAAAAAAGGAATCAGTTCAAAGTCCTTTTTCAGAAATATTCCATCCATTGTCATTAATCAGGTTTGAAAGAGTGTAAACATTGAGAAACAGGAGAATAACTTAATATTTAAACGTAGCCATGGTAAATGCTAACAAGTAGAGAATGTCACTTACTGATGTGTGTTGGCATGAATTATTGTATAAGATCAATGAAGGAATCTTAAATATGACTTCTTGCTATGTACAATTAAACAGGAGGATGTGTTCTTCTAAGCTTTTAAGTGTTTCCAGCAAGATTTCAAATTTAAATATTTATAGTGGAGGCATAAGAGGAAATTTAAAGGATATGGTTGGGTCAAAGAAATGAAGCATACATCAAAGTCCTATTTTCTGGGAGCAAAAGTCTTGCAGCCTTCCCTATCAAGCCCTGTGGCCACAGAAGCAGACTCAGTTAATGAATCAGAAAAAAGCTGGTTACCAGATGTCCTTACTTATTAACACACACATCGCATTCTGTAATGGCATTCACTAAACAATCTGTGTGGAGCAGACTCTGCTCTGTTTAAAGTCCCCTTTTCAAAAAAACACTTCTAACTTTTCTTCCTCCGTGATTGATTTCAGGATAGCTGTTGTTTAAGATGCTGTCAGGCATTTTGTCTAATTGAAATTTCTCCACCGTTCTGAAGGTTCCTAAGGTACCCAGCAAAACAAAACTGGTTTTAGTATTTATTCTTTTACCCCTCCTTCTAAAATGATAATGAAATAAGATAAAATAAATAAAAAATATTAACTTAAAAGCAAAGCAGGAGAGAAACCAATTCTCTTTGATTGGTTTCCACTGCTGCTAATTTTAATGCCACCCATTGTTCAGCTCTGCAGTCTAATTTTATGTTAATATCCTGAAAGTTGTCAAATCTTGGCAAAACCTATGCATAAATTACACAGAAAGTAGCTCACAGGAGGGGGAAAGTAATGACTGTCATGGTTAGCCAAACCCATTAATAGTCTGACAAGCAATAACCCAAGAGCTCTGGTCAACTGCTGCAGACATCTGTGAAACTTTTGCAATTAATTTTTTTTTGGAGGAGGTATCAGCTGTGAAATAGCACATAAGTGACTGATTATTATCAGCTCTGCTGGTGAGGGCAGAACTGATCAACTCCAAGCATTCATCCTTCTACTACAGACTGATTGTTTTATGAATATGAAAGTTTTATTTTTCTTTATTTTCTAAGGCACTCTAATCTCCAGAAAGCAAAAAGGAGAGTCAGTTGTACACAAGCAGTGTTTTACTTATACATACTTTTTCACATTGTCAGTGTTCAAAGAACTTTACAGAGGTCATTAGCATTCTCTCTCTGTCTATAAAGTGGAGAAACTGAGGCAGAGACTATGTCTGTGTGTTCACGCGCATGACAGAACATGTGAGAAGCTGAGAAATGGATAGAGGGACTTCCCTGAAGTCAGATATCTCTTCTATGCCAGGCAGTGGTCTATTAGACTGTATCGTCACCTATTTAAAAGCTAGAAGGATCACACTGTGCTGAGAACAATGTAGCTATTGGATCAATTTTCTCATGTCTCAAAGATCACCCTTCCCCTGAATTCTCTTTTATAGGCTGAGGGGACAGCTGAGATCTGTTCCACGATTCCTCATGAATCCAAAATTCTCAGTGGCACTAAGTCTTTGGGGAAAATTCTTTATAATTGGGTTGATCTGGTAGATGTCTGATGCAACGAAGTGCAGGCCTGTTAAAATTGAAAATGCTTATATTGTAGTTGCTGAATTAGTACATAACATGACTGACATGCTCACAAGTAGCCCTTGGATCTGTAAAGAGGAGTGATTTTGCCCTGTTGCATTAACGAGGCAAACAGGAGGTTTTTTCCTCCTTTTGTACACAATCTAAAATTCTGATAAGCATTTGTCACTGGTAAACTATATTTTTATCTTTAGCAGGATACCATTACCAGAAGCTTTGACTGAATTAAATGCTATGTTCTTCCTTAAAATCTTTGTCTTCTGCAAGCAAATTCTGTTTTCCTATAAGTAAGTGGTCTGAAATGTTGTCTTTGAATTTCTTATTGTCACTATAGTACGAAATAGTCTAGTAGATGCCAAAACCAAAAACAAACCTCTAAAAATCCTCGGGCATCATGATTTATATGGATATGGATTTATATGGAACACTATACCCCTAAAGAAAATAATTGCTCTCACCAGTATTAATGAACAGATAATTAACATGATAAAATACATGGGGCATATAAAAGTGCAGCAGTATCTTATTTTTGACTACTATATAGACCTTATGTGCTGCTATAACACAGCCATTGCATTCCAGATCTTTCATTTTCATACTTTGCTTTTTTCATTCTCCATCTTGGACAGTTCTAAGGCTTAGTGGACAACTCAGAATAAGCAGGCATTTTAGGATGTATTCTGAAAAAAAGAAATGTTATTCAAAGAATAGAATTTTTAACACCCAAACATCTTGGAAAATGCAAGAAAAAGGGACATGCTAAATGTAGCACATAAACTGATGCCTACAGTCTGGAAAACAAGTTTGCTACTGCCTTGGGACACATAATTTTTAGAAATAATGGACCATTTGGCAGTTCTGCACATGTCACCAAGCATGCTTGGAAACACCATGGGCTTTGCTTTATTAATATACATGGTTTGAAATAAATTCCCTCTGAAATGATAGAGGAATCCTCAAATCAACTAATTCATGTGACCTTTCTTTATTTAAGGCAGTCTTTATACTTAGAATGTACTGTACTCTCAAAAAAGATAGATGTTAACCAGTCTACTGTTTTTAATCTCGAAACTATGGCAGAAATTAGTTCTGTGGGATGGATTACAGTGCATAGATGGGAAACGCAATGGGCATTTACTTGGGGTGCTGCCTCATTCCAATTAGATGAAAGATAAAAGGAAAACAGATCCTTGATCTTGATTCTGTGAACCACTTCAAACGGTGTTTAGCAGACCTTCCCACCTCAGTGAATCTGTTGCTAGCACGGTAGCACGTGCTGCTTTTTCCAGGTGGGTCTTTGAAAAGAACCTGAACCACAGCAGTGGCAGTGGAGAGTTCAGTGAATTTCCACAGTGCCTCAGCCAATGCAGTCCTGGGACTCCAAAAGGTGGACATAATCAGTGCAGGCAAAACAAGTACTTAGCAGCCAGAAAACTCTGCTTCTCAATTCCAGCCTTATCTGTGGTGCAGTAAAGCGGATGAGAGGGCATACCCCTTCTCCCACATAACTTCTAGGGGCTTTAACCCTGCGGAGTTGTGTCATTCCAAGAGTACAATCACTGCCATTGTGCTGTGCAGAGACTGCATGCCTGAAGAAGGTACCCTTCTGCACTTGTGTATCTCTGCAAAGACACAAACACTATTTAGCCTTTAGTTCCCCAACTGAGCTGGTCCTTGTTATTCAAAAGCATCTTTTTTTTCGGCCATAGGTTATTTGGAGGAGAAGGATTTGAACTGCCCCCTTTTTTGCCCTTCAGCACAGAAACTTAAGTAGAATGTTTGGCTTGGACAAAGGCCTGCTCAGAATTAATATAGCTACACTTTTTGTTGTGAAAATTACTAATAAGTTAAACCTATGCATTTTTTCTTTGTCAGTTTATTGATATGTTACTACAAAGTAGGAAAGTGGAGAAGTGAGATAAAAATATGTATGGACAAGGTCAGAAGGAACGTCAGGCTTTCCTAGCATCAAGAAGATAAGAGAAAGGGATATTAATTTAAAAAAAATCTCGTTGTTAAAATTAGGTGATCATTGTTCCCCTTTCTTCCCACCTTTCTTGCCTTCCATGAAGAGAAAGTCAAGATTTTGATTTTCTTTTTTGATCCACACTGGTTATTTCTATACCAGTAAATTAAACTTGTGACTGTTCTCTGGCATGTGGTGCGGACTGGCCCACATCCATACTATGAAACCGTCTCGCTGTCCAAAGGGTGTTTGTATTCATGCTACCTATAGGGGAAGGTCCTTGTGAATTGTTTCGAACTGCTCTATCTGGGAAAAGCCAGGAGCATGCCAGTGACTCTTTTAACGATTTAACAGTGTAGATAATCAAATTTCAGTGCCTGGAAGCGCTTCCCTGGCACTCTTAAATCTACTAGTCTAGACACAGCTACTGTGGTCAAAATCTGCTTCCCTTATTCACGCAAATAGCTCCAGTGAAGTCAGCTGTGAGATTGGCTGTAAAACAAGAATTCTGTTTTGCAAATGATTTCAAGCATTTGGCCTTCATTCTGCATTGGGGAAAAAGAAAACAACCCACTAGCTTGAGCTTTCAAATTTTAAAAATTAAACAATGTAAGTGAGAACTATCCAAATAGCCAAGTGGCCAATATGTTCATCTAGAATGTAGGGGCTCATGTTGAAATCTCGATCTTCTCTAAGCGAGAAAGTCCTGTCATATTCCTGGTGAGTTAGGGAATCCAATATATCAGGAATCCTGTCTCTCCAGATTGTTTTCTTTCTTACCTCAGCAAGAACGCTTACCCTGAAGCTGAGGAAATTCCAATACTGAAAAATTTTTACTATGGAAAATGTGTTTTGTTGAAGATATCCTGGTAATTTACAGGATTTGATTCCAGAAGTTCAAAAAAACCCACTAAAAAAAACAACCCCCAAGAAACTCAACCTACCCTACAGTAGTGGTTAAGACCTGTGCCAAAGTAACATCTGATCCCAGGGCTTGCAGGAGTTCAGGTGGATCAGGAATTTTCTCAGGCAACAGTTTTTATTTTTTTAAGTAAATTTACTTAAACATGAATTTGTCAAAGCCAAAATATGCAAAAATATACCAACAGTATAAAAATATACCAACAGTACTATTTTAGAATACTGTGAAGCATTTAATGTTCTTTTAGAATATAAAATGTTGAGCACTTGTTTTGAAAGTTTTTTATTCAACTTTCACCATGTAGAAGAAAATTAGAAGAGAATTATTAGGTTAATTCATATGTAAAATATAAATTTAACACAACATTTTGGATTCTGGGCATTTCTGAATATTTTTCTTTATTCTTGCTTGAAAAATCATTGGTTTTAATTTATATCTTTAATGCCTGAATAAAGAATACGATCTATCCCAGCTTTAATAAAGCTGGTTTTACTGGTAGTATAGAATTTGGGTATAAAGAAAGTTGTAGCAGTTGTCTGAAAAATATTTTGAATTGAATTCAACTCTTGCTAAGCATGCATTTTCATTATGGTTTTCCATGTGCAGTGACAGATTAGTATTTATTTACTTCAGTTGTTTGCTATAATGTCTCTCCATATAAAGAGGAAAGAAATATGCCTTAACTATAATATTTTGAAAAAAAGACAATATTTAATTGAAGAAATGCCTTAAAATATAATGTTGTTTGATTAAAATTAGTTTAAATGGCACTGTCTGAACACAACACTAACCATACGTTAGTGTTAATTTGAGCCACTTTCACACAGAGGAGGTTGGGCTGATGCAGACATACAAAAGCCTCATAGATACAAACCCCATACAATTAATTCAGTCGCATGCTAAACTCATGTTTTGTTTGATCAACAACATCAGCCTTATCTTTTTGGATCTTACAGTATTAACTGTAAGCTAATGCACATCCCCATGCACCTTGCATCAAGCTGTTGCTGATCATACTGCTAAAGCAGTGAGAATATGACGTATGCAATCCTAATGGTGTTGATGTACATGCCGGCGCTAGATTCAGCAAATACTTGCTGGGAGGCTGTGAGACAGAGCTCAGTGCATGACGGGTCACTCTCCATAGGGACAGAACACCCCTCCCCAGGGTAACTATAAGCAGTATGTCTACTAAATTCACTAAATAGTCAAAGGACTTACAGCACGTGATGGAGGAAAAATAAAATTAATCCCTTGAGCAGAGAGAACAGAAAAGGGACCGCTGTGTTTCAGGCTATTGTCTGGTCTGTTTCAGAGAAAAGAAGGGAAGGGAACCTTGACCATTAGCAGAGTTGTGTGATATTTGTCCCCAAGGCAAAGAGCTGGCTGATGGACACCCACAAATCCCCCATTAATATATAGGTTGGCTGATTGTCTACAGCCTTACTAGGACTCAGGCATTTTATTGACACTTCTCTCTGAAGTGAGAGGATGGTGGTTGGATGTGAAAGACTTAGAGAGCAAGAGCTGAGTGAGGGCTACCCACAGCAATCCCCAGCATTGGAGAGTGAATCATGACATTGCTGTGGCCACACAGAGGGGAGCATCCTCTTCAGAGACAGACGAGGGCAGAGGCAAAACCAAGAAATTCCAAGGGCTTTTTCTGCTTTGAGTCCTTTTCTTATTTTTTATGTATGTGATTTTAAACTCATATCCTTGCTCTGTAATGTGATCCTGCTGTGTTTCACATCATTCTAGGTAAAGATATAAACGATTCAGAGAAAAATACCCACTGAACCCTACAATTATTGTCACTGGCATCAGTGTGGACTAAGACAGTTCATGAGTTCAGATTTTTTGTAACTCTAATGATGTCAGTTAACGAAATACATTGAGCAAACTGGTAATCTATTTAAATTCTAGTACAGGGCTTTCAGAATAAAAATGCAGGTTAGATTGAAAAAATGTCAATCATATTTGGAGAAGGCTTAAAAGCTTATGTTTTCTTTATTATTTTGTATGAAAATACTTAGAAATCCAAATACTGCTGTGAAATGGAAATACTTTGGAAGGAAGTATCCGTCATTAAAAACAAAATAGAAAAGCTGAAATATCAATGTTACATTGTATACAGTCCTGTTATAATGAATGCACAGTTTCTTAACACAACAGCATCCTAACCTTTTGATTTTCTTATTTCACAAATGAAGGTATATTGTAACATCTGGAACTGGTATATTGATTGATTCATAGTCACCATCTGTAGGAATAATTATATACAACTATAATAAGTATCAGAAGTCTTTTTACTTTTTCAAAATACAGCTATCTGCGTCCTCTTTTCAGGTATATTTTAATATTTAAAATACATGAGATCAGGTACTCTCAAGTACCCAGCTTCAGCCTACTACAATTCAGTAATGTTTGACTGAATTTACACCATGATAGTTGAAAACAGAATTAGATTATCTTACTACACAGTTATATACTTTCCTCCCAAATTTATGAATGGTAAGCAAATCAAACTAATGTCTCTTTCAGGCTTTATTACTAAACAGGAGCTGTCTTGCTTGCTCTTCATCTCTTGTTCTAATTCTCTTTTATTTCTTATATATCTTTCATAATTCTTATTTATTTCATTATATCAGAATAAATAATTTTCATCCTCAAGGTCACTAAAGGCATGTTTAAATTTGATGTTTGTTTTTGATTCAACAGTAAGTTTTGGAATGTCTGAGAAGGTTGTCCCTACGAACTTGATCAATCACTTTCAGAATGATATATTTTTAATTAGTAAAATTGAAAAGGGCCATTATTTGAGACATATTTTATGATCTATATGTTTCCAAGTCAAATATTCTGATCTGGCGATGTGGATCTCAAGAACTTCAATCTGAAGTTAATCTTTGTAAATCAGGCTAGAGTGGATTAAAATGCAAGAAAGGAAAAACCTTACTACAGGTTAATGAAATGGACTGGATCTAATCCAAAAGAAACTAAGTGATTATAAATTGAAGATTACTACAGAATAAGTCCTCTGTAATCCTTCTATAGTTGACATTGGATGTGTGACTTTCTAAAGGCAGGTCTATTAGAGTTTAATTCATTCAGTGATTTTTTATTTTCTAAAGCATTGGACTGTCTTATATAACTAGTTCACTGCAGTTTTTATAGGATTTGAAAAAATCCTTTTCCACTTTGTGTATAACTCATAGAGAAATCTGTACCTTGATTATTATTAACAAAAGGGTCGAGTATTTTTTGTTTATTTTTAAAAACAAAGACATTTATTTTCCAACATCTCTCCTGCGTTTCTTTTCCTAAGCAAGTTAAAAGAATAAGTTATCAGAATTAAAACTTTTGCATGTCTAGCTTTGATTTTCAATAACCATTGAAAAAAAAAACAACAAATGCACCAGGTTGGGTGGGTTGGATGGGATGCTGTTGGCCATGTTTGCTGTCAGGATACACATCTGTCCCGTGCTCAGCTTGCTGCCTGCCAGGTCCCAGGGCCTTTTCCACAGACTTGCTCTCCAGCCTGCTGAATGGCAGTAAATCTGGTCCTTCACTCATACGAATTTTAGGGAAAATAAATCATCAGTTTATTAATGATACTCTCATTGATTTTTATTGAATGAAGAGAAGCTTTTCATAATGCAAGTAAACAGGCATTCATTAAAGACGATAAGAAAGAGTAATAGGAGTGTTTGTAAAACACCAGTACACCAGGGCCAGATCTCATTCTTAACAGATCAGTACAATTCCACTGATTGAATTGAAGCTAAAGTCACAGTGATTAACAACCAAAACTCTCTTTCAACTATAATTGTGTATTTTAAAAGTTCATCTATATTAATGTAAATTGTTGCACTAACAGAAAAGTCAGCAACACAATTATTAGACAAAAATGTCTATTTTTCACAATAATGCACATAGAAACAGTGGTAAATATAGAAAATTAAAGCTGAGAAGAAACTTGAATGTTAGAATTATTCTCATTGTAGTTAAGATATAGAATCACAATAAAGCACACACGATTCAGATTAAGATCTTGATTTGCTTATTTCTTTAGGCTTCTGTAGTATTCCAGGCAAGATCCTTAACTATTTTATTCTCTAGTTTCTCCAACTAATAATTAAGATTACAGTCCTTCGATATTTTTGCAAGCTGCTTTGTGATTAATCAGTATATATGTATATCATATATACTACATATACATATATATGATACACGTATCATATTCGTTTCTATGAGTTTTCATTTCTGTTGCAATATATGGTATTTTTGCCAAAGAGATGGTTTTCTCAAGAAACTTAGATTTTAATCCACATAAGACATTGTCTATGATTTGAACAGCATATTTTTCAACATAGCATCGTTGGCAGTATGCATTAGTAGTAATACAATTTGACCTGCCTTAGCATATATTAGCCTAAACATTTGCTTTCTCAACCATTTGGAGCATTTGCAGAATAAATCCTTCTGGATGTCCTGAAACTTTATGCCCTGTGCTCCAGAAATTCTGTAGCTTTCTCACAGATGCAAGGAGGAAGAAAGATGACACTGATGTAAAGTTAAGTTAAATTACTTCTTTCTTCTGTCTAAGCAAAGATTTTATAAACAAAGATTGCAGAATGTGAACTCGTCTTCTAATAAAAAGTAATCCTGAGTCCACTAATATCCATGACACTCTGGAGAGGAAACATTTCCTTGATTAATCCAGTGAAGTTTCTAAAACTGATGGCTCTTTCCAGGCTGTTTAATGCAGACCAATCTTCCACAGTAGTCAAACAGGCTTTGTATCATCAGAGGAAATATTTCTTCCTGGTGTTAAGGTGCTGGGAATAGTCTGAAGGACAAGCAGTAGGAATTTAATCTCACCAGTGTTCTCTACACGGACTCTCCCTGTGCAAAGACATAACTAACTTCCCATACATCAGTAAGCTCAGCGACACAATACAGCAACGACACATCAAGCATTTTAAATCTCCAGGGCAACAGTCATGGTGATGGATGACTCATACACAACTAGTTAGCCCCTGAGTAATCAAGTGAAATAAACTTCAAAATGACAGTGGTTATAGTCTTCTCCATTAGGAGCTCTCACACCTGCGGCTCATTCAACGACACCTAAATTCAAGGTCTTCATGATTTCTTGAATGTAACCTGTATCACCCTGGAGTTTTGGTGTGTCACCTCTGATCATTGTCCCCAGTAAATTCCATTGCTTGGTAATGGCCAGAAGCCACGCTCCACCATGCTAAATGTCTGGATAAGCATGTTCTACAGCAACACTAGCTTTGTTGTGTTTTATAGATCGTTCTCCTGTAGCAGCAGTACTGCTGTGGCATCCGTGGTCATCTCCAGTACATCTTACAGTCTTTAAAAAATGTCTGACAAGATGCTCCTTCATTTGATATAATTTATTATAATCTCTTACGTACTTTGTGTGCTTTTAGTCTGTTTTACGGAGTATGAAAACAAATCTCAGTGCCTCAAGTTTATATCAATATAACCCAAGAGAAGGCTTGTCCTATTTTATTGGTAATCCTTATTGCTTCTTAGAAGACTGAATCCCAAAGCCGCTGCATTGGAATGGCAGAAAAGATGATTCCCTCTGATCACATCACATACCTGATCTCTGTATAGCCTATTACTATATCCCAAGGACTATATCAGTTTGAAGAAGTCTTTGAAATGGGTCAATCTATTTTGCATGTTTATGTTTTCTCTCATCACTCCACAGTCATCAATGACCTTAAGTATTCCAGAGTAAATTCCAGGATCTGGATTTTTTTTTTCTCTTTTTTATGTGTGAAACGTCTCTTAATACTTAACCTCGTCTTGAGTTCAAATGATGCTTCTTTACACACACACAAAAACACACAGACGCAGACACATAAATAAATATCACTATATACTTATGTATGCATTGCCAAAACACTGCTTGGGACTAAGTAAAATCATAAATAAGATAGCGTCTACAGGGGAGAACTGTTCTTAAGAACTGTGGACAATGTAGAAGTGAACAAAGGAACTGTTCTTCCTTCAGGGTGCTTTAAAAAAGGCTATTGACCGTATTGGTTGTTTGGGATGAATAACATAACTCAGAGCATTGTGAAATGGTTGGAAGCTCTCTCTTTACCTAGCCAGGCTAATCTTCAAATAATTGATGAAGTGCCTCCGTAGCCTTTTTTTCTTTTTCTTTTTTTTTTTTTTTTTTTTTCCCTGAATCTAACAAGGTGTTTAAATTTTCATTTACAGAGGTGCTCAAGTACTCAGGACATAAAAGGTTTTTCTTTCTGTAGAGCCAGTGAACACTAATTTACAGGAAGCAGAGAATCTGCCTAAGGTTTTGTGTCTCAGAGTGGAAGAGCATCCATAACCTAGGCTTTAAAATAGCAGGCAGTTAAGGTGTATCAAGCGGTAGTGCTGAATTCCTGAGACTTACCTGACTTCATTTAGGCTGCATGGTTAGGAATGCAGGAAAATTTTTACTTTCCTGGACTTTTAGGATGTTTTTCTCTGTGAAAAATAGAAATATAGGTTATATGACAAGAAAGAAGAGTCCTGGTTCAAGACACTGTTTAAAAAATACAGAAACCCAGTGAGTTTTAAAGATACATAACCTTTTATAAAAGCAAGCATGGACGTAGTCATTGGAAGTCCAGGCTTTTTTGTTACTAATATATCATGACCTTGCCCACACAACATTTTTACATGCATTATCATTAATCATTAGTGCTATTAGAGATTCAACACAATATAATTAAATTAATCTCAATTTACTAAAACATTAACATACAAATAGCTACCAAGTTTGTTAAATCATAATGCTATGACAAAATGACTAAAACTTAGTATCAGTATGACAAACAATATAACTGAAGTTTAAACATATTTTTCTGTATTTCTTTTTTGAAAAAAAAGAACAAGTTATTTACTTTAATATGGTGACATTTTATTTTGTGATTAATTTTAAAATAACATTGTAAAAACGATAAACTCGTTTTTAATTTGACAAGCGTTTGGTAATTAATTTTCAAACAATGCTATGGGAATCTAAGAAGCACTCTTCATTTGACATGTATTTTATAATTTATTTTAAAACAATGCTGCACAAATCTGCAAAGGCATTATTCATTTGAGAGTTCATTAATTATGCAAATGAGTTGCAATTAACAAATCTGTTCTGAGGATGGCATTTGCATAATAATGAACTTCATGTTTGTGACATTATTTAATAAGATACCTTTGTGCATTTTTAAACAAAACACTCTTGTGAATACTTCGGTTAAAAATGGACAACCAGTCGGTAACATTAAAAAACAAAGTGCTACCAAGAACCGCATCACTAAAATAAATTGAGTTACCTAATCTCTAAGTAATAAATAGGGATATAAAAATTGATTCTTTTATTAACCTCTGCCTTCCAAAATAGAGACTTTAATTTTCATTTATGGTGTTTTCAAAATGGTGCTTAAGGACTGGCATTGGAAAAGAAATGGTATTTATCAAGACAGATGGAAACAAACAACTGAATGCAAACACCTATTTAGCGTTGCTACTGTGTGGCATAGATTGAGTCCGTGACTCTTAGATGATGGATCTTATTACAATCTTATTAGGTGCAGCATGTGAGCCAAAAGTCTAGTGATGATCTTTTGCTGGTCGTATGCTTAGCGAATGGCAGCAGCATCGAAACCATACTCCGGGTTTAACGTTCTTGCTGAAGGAGAATGGCTAGTTAAAGACCTTTTGTTTATACCACTGCAGCAGTTAGGTGCAGCTTGCTGCAGCCAGCGATCAGTTCCCACACATCCCATTCAGACAACAGCAGCAGCAGCAAAGTTTTTGGGGCAATGGAGACCTGCAAGGTAACTGAAGGCAAGATTGCCAGTGAATAAGGGGACTTCAGTCAATCATGAAGCCTTTGCGGCACCTATTTTTGTGTTTAGCCCAAGACAGGGTTGCTTGGCAACACTCTGGCAGAATCTTGGTCCTCTGATGGGAGATGTGAGGCAATGAATCAGTGATGCGGCTGATAAATTCACAGTGGCACCTTTTAGGTGCATCGCCTGCAAGCTCAGAAAGCTGGAAACCCTTAGACAGAGCTTGGGTTCTTCCCTAGTGCCAGTGACTCTCCTCTGGCATCTCTTATATTTATTATCCTGCTGTCTGTCACTGGTGAGGAAGTATTGTGGATCATAGCTGTGTGTGAATTCTCCAGGACTCAGACAAGTGCTTTGAAATGCATGTGGCAGCACCTTCCATCTGGGAAAGTAAGTTATATATACATTAAAGACAGGCAAAAACTTAGGATGAAGATATATAGAAAAAGATAAAAGAAAGTCCTGCAGAAAGTTGCATCTCCAGACTCTTCAGTATTTGGAGACAAATAACTTAATTGTCTATTTTTGATATTAATATTTTTAAGTAATGAGCAGGAGGGGGAAACATGAAAGCGTATGAGAGACTTTTTTGTTAAAGGAGTTGATTGGTGTTATGTTCTTATTCACATTTACACTCAGTGAAGTCCAAGATAATGATTTTATGACCATTAGTATTAATAGTGGTGCCAAGGGATTTCAGCTGAGAATGACACTACTTTGTGACAGACAAGATATAGGGACTTCCCATCTGGGAGAACTCACGGTTGAACAGGCAAGACAGAGAGAGGATTTGGGCAGGATGGGATAAACCAGACAAAATAGTGACATTTTGAGATGTCACATTAATACCACAACACTTCTGTTTGTACTTTTATAAAGTTCAGAAATGGGGTTTAGTTGGAAGACAAAGGGATACAGAGAGGGGAGACAAGAGAGAGGAGACATGAATAGGAAAGTGAGGCAGAATAAGCTGGTGGTATCAAAGGGTTTGGCAAAGCACTGAGCACAGCTACTTGATAAGTATGCAAAAGTCATTCTTGGCAACATCTGGAGAAGGTACCTGCTGCAGTCATTCATCCTCAGGTCCTGCTGGGTGGTCATTAGCTGATACCAACAGCAACATTTGTGTTTGTTTTTTGGGGGGGTTTGCTTGTTGTTGTTGGGAGTTTTCTTGGTTTTTGTGTTTTTTTTTTTCTTTTACCCAAAGACCCAGTAGCTAAGGAGAAGCAAATTAGGTCTGGCATCTACAAAGAACCTCTGTGTTAACATTGTCACTTCCGAGGGGATGAGAGGAAGGATCTTGCTTCTCAGCCCCTTCCATCAGGTTGTTCATTAGGTTGAACAGTGATCCCAGTCTTCAAGGTATCCCCAATTGGTACGGGAAGAGACAGCATGTTGGCTTTTTGTTTGTGTGAACAAGTGAAGAACAGGAGTTACTCCTTAGTACAAAGTTAGGAGGGGAAGAAATTTTAACAACCCAAGGATCTGTTATTTTACACTCTGCATGCATAGGTGACAGAGTGAACAGAAATAACTAGAGATACTGTTGTTAGATCATAAAACGATCACTCCTGAGACCGCCTTGTTGCTGCCTTATCCTCTTCTTTCTATAATATTTGCACCTTTAATTGCCAGCTCCACTACTCGTTTTATCTCTGAGCATCCTTCTTAGGGACCCATGCCATGCAATGTTGTCCCAAAAATGTTTGGGATGCTGCTGGTGTTCCTACCTTCCCTCAAAGCACACAGAGGCGTGCTGTGTCCCCCAGGCCTGACCCACTGCTTCAGCTGCAGTCTAGTTACATTCATAGATTTTAAATGATTTTGATAACCTTCTACTTTGTGATCCCACCACCAGGAACTCGCAGCTCACTGGAATTAATCCATGGTGCTTTACACGGGCAGTTTACACAGGCTGGCTGATAGCTTCTTGGTCTTTGTGGCTTTCCCAGCTTCTTACTTCCTGAGGGCCTTAACATAGCTTTTGGGCACTGTTTTAGTCAGCCAGTCCACAGCCAGGGACGGTGCCATCTCCCTCATTTGGTATGGAAAGGGCTGGCGGTGGCTTTTGCAGTCTTTCTGACAGTATTAATTGGTATTTTTCTTAAAATTGTCAAGTCAAGTCAATCAAGTCATTAAATTGATTGTCAAATCTGCATTTAGTGCAGTTTTCTCTCTGTTTTGAGATAATCCTTCAGGGGGGATTTCCACTCATTACTTGGGAAATAAGCAGGACAAGAATAAGGGGGTTGCTATACTAACACAGCATAAATGAACTTTCTTTGGACAGTTTAACATATTCACAGATGTCTTTGTTCATAAAAAAGCTGGGAAGCCTTTGATGTACTCTGCGAATTTGAGATACTATTTCTACTGTTAAACGATAACCAAGAATCTTCTTCCTTCTTTGTTTTTTGAAATGTCATTAACTGGGTAGTCACTGTTGATCATATAATTTTGCCACTCACATTGAGTGAAAGCCCAGTCTTACATGTATACTCTCCTACTTGTATTGATCATCCGTAAAACGTTACCCTTACAAAATACTTACACTTCTTTTTATCTTAGTTGCTTTTATGAAATCAACTTGTACAGTTAACTCAATCTACATCTATATAACTAACTAGAACTCATGAGAGATGTTCTTGATATGCAACACTTTGATTTTTGTTTTACCAAAGTAAAATTTGAGTGCTTTGAAAAAGAAATAGAATCTATTCCAAGTTCAATGTAAAATGAAGGTTTGTCATTAAAATACTACTACAACATTGGATCAAGATGTGAGATTTTGATATTTGCTCAAGAACACAGTAAAAATGGATGTGAATTTCATATTTCTGTAATTGTTGATAAATGCGATTCTTCTTCCCGCATAAAGAAAATATTTCTTAAAATTAATTTTTAGACAGAGGGAACTAACATGCAATTAGATCATGTAAACATTCATTAATTCATGCAAAATAATTAATAGCTCAGCAATTGCTGTAGGAAAATAATGTATTATCACTAGTCAGCTCTTGTTCAATTTTTCTTTATGTGATTCAAACATTGGATAAGTGCAGAAGCACTTGGGACAATTTCTTTTTCCTAGTCTCTCCAGACAAAAGCATGACAGGAGTAGCCAATTGATACAATATTGAAAATAACTGGGAAATTAACTGCTATATCTCAAATTCCAAGAATAGTGATGTTAATCTTTTGCCCTTATTTCACAGCATATATTATTTCCAGCTTACTTGTCTTTACTGAAACATTATTGTCAGTTCTCAATGTCTTGGGAGCTTAATGCAAAGAACAGAGAATGGCTACTATTGCAACAGCCACTGACATGACAATCTGCAGTAAGAGACCGATGGTCTGAATACGCACCCTGCTGTGGAGGTGCTCAGTTATGCAGATTCTTGGTGAGAGTTTACTTGAGAAAAGTTTGCAGAACTGGGCTAATGGATGTTTCAGTTATACATTCTGGCTAGATCTTTAAAATATATAGATGTATATAGAGCTCCCAAGGGATGCAGTGTTAATCAGTTTTCCTAGATCTTACAAAAAGTTTTATGAAGATAGCCCTTATATACTATAAAAAATATAGGTGTCTATAGCACCGGTGTTCTTAATTAAGTACTCAGCTGCAGATATGCACAGCATTTATGGTATTTCCTTACTGCCCGTAGGTGAGACTATTGAGAGCTGTGTTAGCACTGAATATTGAGATAATGAATTAGTACAGATGGGCATAGTCTACGCTGCAACAAAAATTGCTCCACTTCTGTAAATTATGTAACATTGTTATTAGTAGCTATATCCCATCTACTGTGATAACATCATAGCAGGGGAGAGTGGGGACACTGAAGGTTCAAGGAAGCTGTTGTGGAGACAAAGGCCATGCTTTCTATAAGCTGCTGGGGAGATGGAGCTAAAAGGTTACAGCTGAGACTCTATAATGAGCTGACCATTTGGCTGTAGCCTGTGGCATATTTCTACTGTGTATCACTCCCAGCTATTGACCTTTATGCTGTTAGATCGTGGGATTTCCTACTCGTCCTATCTTTAACAGCACTGCAAAGACCAGTCAGGAGTACCCGAAAGTACTATGAACTGGGTTTTGCTATCCTTTCACTTGTGCTGAGAGTGAAAGACAAATTCCTCTTGAATAATTGAATTCTATTTTGCACTGTCTTCCCCCTATGTATCGGTAATGTAAATGAAACTTTCAAGGGTTTGAGAGAAATAGATTGACTAAAATAATTGGGAAGGCTTTGTTTTTCTCTTATATAATCCTGAGCGCTTAGGTATTTCAGATGCCTGTTGCTATAAAGCAAATGTATACCAGAGAGCATAATGAATCTTATTGGGGTGTATGTATGTATGTGTAAGGCCCTGTTCAATCTCACTAGCTTTGTCAGTGAGATCTGGAAATCTCTTCTGTACAGTCATTAGTTTCCCATGGCGATCCCTTTGAAAACTAAACACAGGATGAAGCACGCAATCCTGGCCACGTCCCATTTTTGACCTCTTAATCATTCCTACATGTTAATGCTGCAGCACCAGGAGATGCTATTTTTGACCAAGCCGCATATAACCATGAGCTGAATAATTGGCAAGGGAAGAAGCAAACACTGTGCCATGCTTTTGGGAGAGAACATACAAACACTGAATCCAGGAGGAGGAGGACTAGCAGTGGCAGTGGCCCTGCTGGGTGGCTAGATAATTTTCCTGTGCTATTCTGTAAATTTCTGTAATGCCCATTCACAAGTAGCCTAGGAGTCAATGGAAAATTCTTACAAACATGAAGGTTCAGAGCCAGGTATTGCCTGATTTAAAGTACATCCTTACTCCAGTTTAATCTGCAGCTTTAACTTTCTCCAGTATTCCCTTGAGTTTCTATTGAATTCCAGCTCGCTCATTTAGTTCTGTACCAGATTTTTTTTCTGTTTGCTTGATCACCATTTTTTATTTTATTCAACAATATTTTATTTTATTCATCATGGGTATAAGAGAGATTCTGCATGCAGGGATTGTGTCTTGACTGTTCAACATTGCATAAGTGGTCTGCCGTGCTGTACAGTGTCTGGTTTAATGGAATCCTGCTGGAGCTTCTTTGTGGTGCAGGGGACGTAGCAGAACGAAATACCCCTTTCCTTTGTACTCTCACAATTGGTTCTTACCAGCACAGATCTGTAATTACATAGGCTTGACTGTGGGCAATGGCTACCAGGGAAAAATCTATTATTTGGCCTTCCTAGTATGTGCATTCTTTCTGTTGGGTAATTTCAAGTCTGAAAAATTGTCATCAGACTTGCCCACTTGCAGAGTGTGTTATTCCGTTCTGGGACTTCAGTCACCATCTTCTAGTGGTATCAGTGCTAGAGTTGTTATCATTCACATGATACTTAACTTCCTTACATACCTTCTTTCCCTACTCTTCTCCATCTCTTGTAATTCATGTCTAATTTGATCATTTCCAGCCTCATTCTTCTTTCTGTTTAGGACCATTGCACTAAGACCGTGTTTGAAACCTATCTTAGCCAACTGGACAGTGGTCTTAGAGGCTGTACAAATTTGTGTTTTGATTACAGTGAATCAAGCTGACCTGCAAAATATTTATTGTTGTTCTTTCTCCTAGTTACATACTTGTTTATCTCTCCATACTGTGCAAAGCTCTTGAAGACAGAAACGTCTTTTGAAGGGCAGGGAATTATCCAGGGCAGAATAGGTGCTCTAAACACATCATATGTGAAAAGCTTGGCTGTTATTTTTTGCAAAACATGAGAAAACATAGTGAATAAGGCAAACCCTGCGTAATAAATGCATATAAGGTGACTATATTTTGCCTTCAACTTGAATACTGTTCTATTTGGCTAGTACTAAAACACTGGATAAAAGATTGTTTAAGAGGCCTAGCTACAACTGAAATTAAAGCACCTTTCTGCATTTTATAAATTCCACTCATTGAAACACCAGAAGGAGGAGGGCTTTTAATCTTGTTTCCATTCTTTATTAAGATGCTTTGTGTAATTAGTTGCATTTCTATTGGAATAAATGGTAATTTGGAATTCATCCAAATTGAAAACCTAAATGAAAAAGGAGCATTAGTGGTGGGTTGCATGCTAAAAGAGGCAAACTTCTCTAGGGCAGATCTGTTCGTGCAACTTGGCCCTGCTTAAATAAAATCTATAGAATCCATGTGGAATTTAAGAGGGAATGTAGCACGTAGGAGGGATGGAAATGCAAAAGAAAACAGATTTTCAGCCAGAAGGGCAATTCACTTATAGTTTAATGAAAACCCCCTAAAACCAGACAGAATTATGTATGCTATGTTGAAATTTTGTTTTGGAATAAAAGAGAAACCCTATAAATAAATGCAAAAATATGACTGTGTATTTTACATTATTGAATTGAGTGTGTTTCAGGTCTGGCTGATACAAGGACTTTGTTGCCAAACAAAATTATACTGTATTCAGGTGACAGTATTATAAAAGTACTTTTGATGCTGCTGTAGGGTATAGTGTGTCACTGCTTCCAATTATAAATTTCACTTTGCAGCTGGTTGTTTGGCCCTTTTAAAGTGTTCGAAAGGCATAAAATTTTCACCTAGTTTATTGAGGCAGTTATAAATTATAAATATTTTTTCCTGCTCTCTTTTTTTTTTTTTTGTAAGCTAAAGATTTGAAGACATTAATCTGTGATGCACATTTAGTGCTGTGGGGGGAAATGGGAAATGACTAACTTATTTTTGTTTGGAGAAGTTGGTACTGATAATGCACATTACCTTTCTGGGGATAAATATTTCATAAGGAGTTTTAGTGCACAGACTTGTGTACATGAACAACAGTCACACAGGACATGATGGATTGGAATGCCTCTGAAAGAGCTGTCACAGTCCATCGTGTCAATCTATGAGCTGGGGTGTGCCTGAAGAAACCTAAAAATTCTCTGTGTTGCTTCTGGTGACATTTTGATTGTATGATCTTGATACTTGATCAGAAGTAGCTTACTAATTGGTACTGATTTTCACAATGTGCCATATAAATCATGAACTGTTTTGTTTGACTCTAGTCAAGCATAGTACTTTCCTTAAAGCCAAAGGTAACTGGGCTTTTAGAACATGACCCATGATGACTTATATGATAGATCCATGAGGTCTCTAATTGTGTGTGGATTTAATAGTTCACATGTTTATATTATAGCTAAATAGACAATAAGATGAAATATTGAAAGTGTCATAAATTCCTCTTTATAGTGAGCGATGGAGGAAACATCTTTCTCTGACATTGGAAACCTGAATTACTCCTATGGAAGCCTTATTCTCCTTTGTTTATTGTTTTAAGGAAGCACTTTTCCTTTGTTTGATGGTTAACAACAAAGATAAAGATGCTTTGTTTTCCAGCTCCACAATTTTTTCAAGCTGATTGATCTAATAGTTTTCTGCTACTGAATTCTGTAGGCAGACTACAGATCCCTCTTCTACATCACGCACCATATTTTAAAAGTTTCCTTCCTTCTAATACATATATGGAGGAATCATCTACAATTTGCCTAAAAATTTAGTCAAGTTACAAATTTACAGCATCTTCTAGAAGATGTATAAATTGGAGGCTCACCATTCAAGTACCCTAATTAATTTCACTTCTTGGAAATAGGACACAAGCTCTACAGTGCTTAATGATCTATACTAATAAGTTTTTTTATTTCCAGAATGCATTTTTCTGAGTAGCTGTAAAATATCACTTACAAAAAATAAGCCAGCTAGGCAGGCAACTTTATGCGCTGCTCACTGAAATTTTGAGATGAATAGTTAGGTGTATTGCTATGTAGAGGCTCACTGCAATAATCCAACCTGGTTATGACAAAGGAGTAACACAATTTGGCGTAGAGTCAGATCCAAAAGAAAGGCTGCATATTCTTATAACAAAAATTCCAGCTAGCATTGGACTATGGACCTACCTCTGAATTCTTTGTCTTGTGATCTGCATTTCCTCACTGTAAACAATAAAAACTGCCAGTCTTGAAGACCCTTTGGCTATGAATCTTTCCACAAAAAGATGGCATTCCTACTATCTCCCACTGTGCCGTCAATACGTTGCTTTCTCAAAACACTTTTCCTTGTATAAAGAAGTATAAAAGCATCACCTTCATTTCAAAGCGAGCTATAGTCAAAGTGTTCACATACAAGCTTCAATTTAGGCTAAACACAAGGGAAACCCAAGCCTGCGGTATTATCTGTGTCTATGATAGATCAGGCTAAGTGTGACAGCAAGCTATTAGCAATACAAATTAAAATGCCTCCTTTAATGCAAAAAAGGGCAGAAACAAAAGCTGGGAAGTTCACAGGAGAAGGCCCAATGGCAGATGAACACTTATCCAACTTTCACTTCTTAGAGAAAAGTCAAGTGCTATTTCTTGCGCTCTCTTCAGAGTCTGTAGCATGACAAAAATACTACAGAATAGGACACAGCAAAAAAGGTCTAAAATATTCTCGAATATCAGTTTTTCTGGCCAATTACAAAAGAATATGCATAGCTAATTAGATCAGTATTCTCATCACTGAACCTAAATCTCTAATTAGGGGAGCCAGGAGATGCTTCATCAGATCTTTTGTTCCCCCTAAACAAGATGATTAAACAGAAGAGACAATGACAAAGTAAGTAATGCAACCTCTGGTTATAAAATATTGTCATCATTTCAACATGAAGTATCCTATGGGAAAATGTGTATGACTTGGTCTCTACCAGGGATTGGAGGACACATGAATGGACAGTGTATCAGACCTTTGCATCAAAAATATGAATGCATAAATACATAAACATAACATTTTTGGTACTTGTGACTGTGTTTGCAGCTGCTGAAATTATATTATTGAAAGTAAGTTTCTCCTGTTACATTTCAGGAGTGATCTTTCCAGGACTATCACAAAGTACAGCTGTTTTTGTCTGGCTCCCATTTTACTTTTTCACATTTCACCTCTGTTCTCCTGGGCATGTGGTTAGATTAAGTTTGAGAGCTTTTCCATATATTGAACATCATCACCTTCTGAACATATGTAAAAGTTGTGTATTGTTACTGTCTTTTGATCAATCTTTTCAATTTGTGACATGCAGCAATTGGAAAACAAATACAAGGCAGCTGTCTACTAGTTTTTGTAGAAGGGCAACTGTTATCTTGGACTATATTTAAAATCTCGGCTTTGAATGATCCTCTGCACCAGGTGTAGGCAATTGGCTTGATCTAGCATTTCTTTATGATCTTTTTTTGTGCTATCATAGCTTCACTTTAAGCAAGAACATTTTCATGTGAATAATCACCTCATACAATATTTTATCATGGATATTTCAATAGTCAGCTTTTCCTATTGATTCTTTTGCCAGTTTCATACTAATATGTTCCGCGTGCCGTAGAAACTGAAGGTATTTACCCATGGAATGCTTTTGATTAAAAATATTTTCTGCAAACATGAACCTGGACAGAACTGCTTTCTGTGCTTTTAAAAATCTGGTACCATAATGTCTCTTTCTAGGTCTGCTATACTTTGGAGTCTGAAAATGTTAAATTTTCACTTTGTAAAAGACATCTATAAAACAAAATCAGCTGAAAATACGTTCTGTGTTACAGCAGAGTGAAACCATGAATCACATGGTGACACATTAGAGCGACTAGTATCAAAGGACCCCATAGGGAATTTAGGAAAAGGTAGTTAAGCAATTAATGAAGATATTTAAAATCCTAATATGGCAGAGACAGCTTTGAAGGCAGCAAGGGATTAATATTTATTTAATAGATCGTCAGATTCTGTGCCAAAAAAGAAATATAACAGAAGCCACCCTACTCCAAATGCAAACATGCACAATTTGAAGAATATTTTGTGGCAGCGGTGACATCAGCACATCACACTTCATCGTGATAGATGAGAAAAATATCTTTCCTTAAAGACAAAATTACCTTTGCTGCTTTTGACTGTTTTGGCTGAGAATTACTTCAGTGACCAAAGCTCTGTCACAACACATTGAACACAATCTTCAAAGAGAAAGGAACCTATTGCTACTTTACAGAGGTGGCACAGTTAGTTATATGATTGACAACAGATAGCTGTAACTGGTCTGCAATGTTTTATGGGGTTTGGTGTGACTATTACCTGCTTTTTTTAAAAAGTTGCGTTTAGCTGAATGGAACTTCCCAGTTTCCTAAATTGTTGGTCACATTGGATGGCTAAATTCCATTTAGGCCAAATTTTATTTCTCAGACAAGGTCAAACTTCTAGGTTAATTATAATGGTTTTCAGAAACCATTTATGAGTGACCATGCCTGGCATTGTCTCTGAGACTGTTGGTAGGAGCGCAAAAGGTTCCTGTAAAGTTCCATTCTTTATTTTTGCAGAAAACCTGGAATTCATAAAGTGCTCATCTTCCTTAATGGTATTTCTTTAGGTTCCCAGAACATTGATATATTGTCTTTCTTCCCAGTTAAAGGATTAATGAGGCTGCTGAGGAAGGCCATGAACAAAACTACTTTTAATGTATTTGTTCCTTCAGATGCAGGTGGTGGGGTTGCCTTATGTCCCCTGCTGCAGTGAAAACTAAAATTGTGTCTAAAATCTGGCTTGTCTTAAATCAGTTCAAGTAGAAGGGAACTAACAGGTGACAACTGCTCCCTTGGTGAAAGTTTCACATGCAGAGGTACAGAGCTGGAAAAAACACAGGCAGTATTTCCACTGTTATCAGATATCCACACATAAAAAAGACTGGAGGCTTCAATGAGTGCAGTAGTACACAGAAACTGAATCTATCCTACAGTTGGCATTATTTCTTTTATAGCAGTTCAATAAAAATTACAAAATTGTAATACAGAATTAATCTAAAACATTAGGAGAGCTATTCTTTATGGTTGTTTTTGGTATCATAGAGAACTGAACAAAAAATCAGTAGCAAGGCAGAATGGAAAGCTGAGAGTCAACCATTCTCACTGGACCAGCAATCTACGCAATAATGATGAGGCAGATGGGATTTTCTTTTAAATTCTACTTAGTATATAACAGGTTTTTTACTTCATTTGAATTCTTTTAGACCTTGACACTATTACACCCATTGCTTAAATCCCAAGCAGCCTTTGTTTTCTACATGTTGATTTAAGGAGAATTTGTCAATAAACAGTTAATGATGGCATGTTTTAAAAACAGACCTACTGGTGTGCATTGCTGGGAAAGTAGCTTTGCATGTATCATTCTATTTTAAGTGACTGTCTAAAATTTATTGACAAAGATAATGCATTTATAACACGGTAAATTTAGTAACTGCCACCATGTATCCCTCCCAGAATCACATGCTAATGAAAAAGATGCTCTAATAATTAGGGCCAAAGCCCACTGAATACAACACCTTCCAATTAGCACTCCCCAGCTTGAATACTACCATTAACATTAAACAACAAAAACTAAAATGGGTATCAATTCATATAATAGAAAATAATTGATGAAGTTGGAGGGTGTGATTATTTGTGATTACTTTACAGTCATGCACTGAAAGTAGGAGAACCCCAGTTAGTAGTTAATCTCTGGCTACCTCTTTGAAGATAATGAAATTGGCTTCCTACTGATGATTATTCATTAACAATTAATTCTTTCTTGGTGATCTGCTTCATTTTCAGCTTCTCACCACAAACATGCAATGGAATAATTACAAGTGGAAATGAAAAAGCAATTAGTGGCAGATAATGCCAACATCTGATTAAAAAACAGTAGAACAGATTAGCTCTTCGGTAACTGCAACTCTGCTGCCTTCAGCAGGGAGATGTAAGTTACCCAGCAATATTACAGTTCAAGCTGCGTTTCCCTTTTATTGCTTCCCCTACATCATGGTCTGCCACATTAAATGCTTTCTTTTATTCTTGGGGGCATTGACTTGTTGTAAATAATTTCTAAAGATTAAGTATTATTTGAGATGATTTGTCATCCTTCATGCTGAGAGTCTCTGTCAAGAAAGAAGGAAAAAGTACTTAAGCCACGTCATTTATTGTAGTTGCAAGCAAATGTAATGGGATTTTTTTTCTGAAGGGAGGAAGGTTGAAGATTTGCTTAAGTGAAGTGTCTGGAGACAAAGTTCCTGGAAATTAGACTCCCCTCCCATAAACAGTATTTTCTCTTAAATTAGAGAGCATAACAACTAACTTCTGTTGTAGCAGGAGACAGTTGTCTTTACATTCAGAAGCTTAGCTTGTTTCTGAAACATGTACTGTGATGCTGCTGGGTCTGCAGATCACCACCACAGAAATTCACAAATGTACACTATGATCTTTTAAAATTGTAGATGATTTACATCATGCAGTACCTAGAATCCCATAATTACCAAACACTTGCTTAGCAAGAAATTCAACTGAGCAAATAAATGCTTTGCAGGAAATCTATGAAGTCTGTGGGGGATCTGAGGCCTGAACCTAGAGCCCTGTCGTGGTTTGGGCTGGATTGTGTGCATACACAAACCACAAGAACTGAAACACAGAGTCTCAGCCCTTTCAGGAATCCCTGACTGCATTCTCGCATTGCAAATCCTTCAGCAGGTCAAGTTCCCATTTCCTGAGCAGAGGTCATGTGGCCACTCTCTGGACTAAGTTTACAAAAAGGTTGTTTTTCAAATGCTGATTATGGAAGTGACTTGCTATAACCTTATGATTTTACAGTTCTGCTTTAGAGAAGAGACATCACAAACAGATGAATAAGCCCAGATGGCGAGGTGGGCATACAGATGTGTTAATTGCAGGAACTCCATTAACCACTTGGTCAGAAAATTATCAATAACATGGAACTACAAGTTATCTTGGTTTGCAGTTTAGAGCTAGCACAGTAGTCAGCGTTGTCATGGGCATATGGTCCGTTGGCTATTTTTCAAAACAAAGAAAAAACAGAATTTTAGGAGTTAATGTTATTGGGAGACTGAATGTTGTGTTTTCAAAAAGGATGACTATAGACAATCTGTGTTTAAAGATGTCTGTAATGGGAAATGAAAATTACCTCCAAATACATAGAAAGCAGGATGTTTTTCATGCTGTTTATTTAAAGGTTTCATTGTTTATATTTGCTCCCAAAGATGCATGATGCAGATGTGCTGAAATATTTGGGACAAACTCATGATTTGCAGTCTGAAAGCTGCTTCTCTATCCTAAGGACAGTTAGGATATAGTAAGAGGATAGCCTTTTAGACACTGTTACTTTAACAAGTACTGTATTCTCTCTCATTTTGTAATTTTCCCTACTTTTTTTGGAATTCCTGGCAAAATCTATGAAAAGATGTGCCTTCTGTCTTGACTTCCCTCTCTCTCCCTTAATTATTTGCTCGGCTTGCTCCCTGTCGAAGCTTTACTTACTTTTACCTGATCTTTTGCTGGTTCTTGAAAGTTTTTCTGTCTTGTTTGTCCGATTTTCTTCCTTGACTGTCTTATTCCAGCTCTTTCCTTCATCTTTTCTTCTAGCAAGTGAAAGAATAGTTCTATTTCCCCTATTCTCAGTTAACCATTTGTTTAAAAAATGTTTGTCCTATCACTCTTTCCTACATCTCTAAATTATCTGTGTGAACTTTTCACATACATTGTCTCATATTCTCCTGGGGACAATGGTTCTGAGTTACTACAAAATTCCTCAGACTTTTTAAGGTATCTGTCTCAATCAGATCTGAGACATTATACTATTACACATCTAATTTCTTATCCTACACCTACTACTGTGGAAAGTGGGCATCAGTAGGAAAAACTTTCCTAGCATTGAGCTTTTCTTTTTACTTGTTAGCAGCCACAGTACCACCATCTTCTCAGTTACATAGGCTTTCATCCATCTGTATTACCCATATAAAATAAAAGTGTTAAATATGTGAGATTCATTAGAAAGAAGCAGCAACATATTTCCCTGTAAAACAGCGTATTTCCAGTCCAGAGAAAGCTTTCATTTTGCCTTCTGTCGATACTAACAGCAAATACTGACCTGCAAAACCCACAGGAAAGGACTCTAACCAAATATTCTAACCACATTATTTGGTGGAGTATGATGTAGTCAGACTAATCAGCCAAATGCCTCATGAAAATAATTAAGAGTGTTGCATGTGAAAGGATTTACCTTACTACCTTGTTTCTCCCACTTAGTAAACTTGTCTTTTTGGAAAGACTTTCTCTGTGAAGCTGAAGCAGATATTGGTAAATTCTGTATAAAGGTCCAGGGAGTCCTAGTGGGACTGCACTTGAGTTTCATGGGTTGGGCTTCTGATAACTTGCAAGATTAGTAACCTGTTTTAGACATGAAAGCCTTTAGAGCATGCTTTTATCAGCCACGTTACAGGAAGTACGGTTAGGCAATAGGCGGATGACTGTCTCATTTCTGAAGTAGCAGAAACATTACCTGACCTTTCTTCTGCCTTGGGCAAGTCAAGATCTCCATCTACTGAACTTCTCTTGTCTTTCCTAAAAGGCTTTAGAAAGGAAGAGCTATAGTTTGTCTGCAAAATGGAAAATGCTGCATAGAGCCAGGGAGTAGAAGGTACACGGTGCTGACAAGTGTGTGGTTATTGTTGAGTACACATTTCAGATCCCACAGATGAAACCAGGACTGCTACCTGCCTGTGGCAAATTGTCAAAAGCAAGAGCATCAGCAATAAACATTGAAATACTCAGGAAAACAAGGGTTTTCATTCTTGTTTCATTGGCAAACTTTTCTCCATCTCATTCCCCCAAATATTTTCTTCTTATCCTTAGCCGCTAGAGATTCTGGTACAAGTAATACTCATACTTTCCTTATGTTCTCTTTTGCATCATGATCAGCAGATTTTATGGTTTGGGTCTAGTTCAAAGCCCATCTACATCTGTAGATTGTATTGTCCTCATCTTAAGGTCTTCTTACTTTGTGACATTTGCAGCAGTGTGTTTTACACTCACTATTGTTTTCCTACTGAGCATGAGGGTGGTGTTTCAGAAAAGCAGAGACAGATTATCAGTTCCAATAAGTGCTCGCTGCTTTCTTCAGACTGCTCAGAGAGAATTCTCAGTCCATTGCTGTCACTAAGAAATGAGAAGGCATCACATCCCAGACAGCCACTCACTTATTGTCCGAAGTCATATTTGAGTCTCACCTCCTACTAATTCTCTTTAAATTGGGACTGTGACAGTTTCCCTCTCCCTATGACTACTTGAACTGTCAGAGCACATCAGCCATCCATCTGACTTCTCTGCTGACCTTTCCTTCACCTTCATGTTAGGAACAAGTTTTTCTATTTTGAATTCTAATGCTTAAAATATCACAGCTTAAATCTTCTTCAGCACACATAGGCAGACTCAAATTCAGATTGTTTAGAGAGAGATTATGTGGTGAAGACTGGAAACAGCGAAAGAACAAAGCTAGGGATTAGCATGTCAGCTTAAACCCACCACGACAAACTACTGGTCCTAAAACATAAATGTCAAAATATTGTCCAAGGAAATCATTACAATGCATCAGTTTATTGCTTAAAATCAGGGTATTGCTTAAAAGACTGCTACTGGCTTTGTGAGATAGGTATTTTACTTTTCTTAAAAGTTCACTCTAGATGTCTTTGGGCTAGAAAAGAAGCCCATATAGAAAAATGTCTGAAATAATCAATTAAAATGCCAGCATATAAAATGCATTAAGATTAATGTTGTATTGTGAGCAGTTTGTTTTACTAGCATAGCATTGCGATTTTGACATAAAGGAATATACTAAACCAGATAACCTTTTCTTTGTGTATAATGTTAGGGACTAATTAATTTATTGTGCCTGTGGCTTCCTGGTAGTTTAAGATGCGTGTAATGCGGCACTATTCAGTGACAGCTCCAGGGACCAAGAAAGTCTCCATATGAAAGAGTGCGAAGAAACCACTGTCAGTGAGATGACACTCACTTACAAAGGACTGTGAAAATAGATTATTCTATACCTGTACACAGGCTGTACACAAACTGAGTGACAAGTGTTACAGAACTCAGTCACGCATTTATAAAGGAATAGAATTGCTCATTACATAAATCATTTTACCTTGTGAAGAAGTACTACTGAAAACATTGTGTATTGATAGAGAAGTGTAATGGTAACTGCCCCATTAAGAACATTAATCTAAAAGGTAAAATACCCTTAGACATTCTGGTTAAAGTAATTAGCTGTTACTATCTCACAGCCTGCTTAAACTCCATGGATCTTTTTCCTTTTCTCACAGGATCTCTTCTCCACTTAAGTGATGATTATATTTTCTTTTATTAAAGATTCACCATAATTTCAAGCTTGGAGATCTATCTACCACCTGAAATCCTCAAATCCTTAGGTTAGTCACATTTACGGTCAGTTCAACAAACCAAGATGGAAGAAAATATATTTCGCCTTAAGCCTCAACTTTGTTTCTCATCTGTGGGACCTTGCAGTAATAATGTAATATTTTTAATGTTTCAAGAATTTCAACTAGTCCTTCACAAAAAAGAACTGTGTTTCTGCACATATTCAGTTTGCTAAAGAAACACCTCCCACACACAGAAAACCCACGAGCCAGAGCCCGCGACCCCGCAAGTCTGCAGAAGGGTAGCATGTATGTGTATGTAATACAAAAGGAAACACACTGCGGAGCTCTGTGTGGCCTCTCTGCTGTCCTGCTCCTCTTCCATCTCTCCCAGTGTTCTTCCTTCCACTGGATAGACACCTGCTTCTGCTTTTTTTCCATTGAGGTGGAGATTATATAGAGCAAAACCTGGCATGTCCTGTTTTTTCATTTTCCTTCTTTACTGATTCCCAATCTGGACTTTTAGACTAAAGTTTTCACGGGTGCCAGGTGGCAACAGCAATCATGATGCTGATCTCTAGTCGGCAAGGAAGATTGAGATCTGTGATGGTTCTATGAGTGGATATTCAGGGCCTCATTATTCTCCTGCAAGAGGCAGGGGTCCTGGAGAAACTCAACATGTTTTTAAATGTAGGAACAAATGGTGGAAAAAAAGACAAATTCTTTCGATCTATTTGCAGTGTCTCTGGGCACTGCTGCTTACATAGATCCTCTGTATTTAGTTCAGCAGCTAGCAGCACCCAAAACAGCAAAGCTCGCAGGGACAAATGTACTAAGTGCATGCTTAGTATTACTAACACGAAAGTGTTCAAAGTCTTGAAAAGACTTTCACAGCCTATGCTGATCCCCTCACCGCTCTTAAGTCAGTCAGTGACAGAGCAAGCTTATTTAATGATAAGATGGCAACATCTACATCAGGCACCTGGAGCTCTAGTCTTCTGTGGAAATTACATGTCATATACTCAGTGCCATACTCATCTACAAGCTGTGTGATCCATAGGCAATAACAAACCAAACTGAACTCCACCCAAACCCCCATCTATCACTGTAATATGCATGCCTGTGGAGAAGATAACAAAACCAATGTTTTTAGTTTGTAAACTTGTTTTGTTTAGCACGTAGTTACTAAACATTGTTACAAGTAGATACTGTATGCGGATAAGATGAAAACAGGTACTGAACTACCTGAAGTTAAATTGAAGGGGGGAGGGCTGTGGTTCATAGTTGAGCTGTTTTCTAGATTTGCTGGTACAAACAGTGTGAACGGCAAGCATATAATACAACATGTTCCTTTCATAAAGTCTGAGTTCTCCCTGAAAACAGAGTAAAACTCCGCATTCCCCAAAGAGAAAATGTAATTCTCCTTTTATTGAAATAGTAGAAGCAGGACCGTATAGCTCTCTTTAATTTATACAGCGTGTGGAGGTCAGTATTAGGTGAAATGATTGCACTGTGTTCCTGACCAGGCATTTTTCCTAAGGGCTGAATTTTATCCTTCGCTATTATAAGCATATATTACAAACAAAAGTTGCGGTTCAAAGGGCCTTTTCCACAGAGGTCCACCCTAGACTGGCAGTCCCCAGTCCATATTGTTGCAAGGGGCTCATCCTTCTCTAGTGCAGGACTTTGCATTGCACTTGAAATTCACAAGAATGCTGTTGGCCCTTTAGTCTCTCTGGGTCCCTCTGAATGGCAGCTCTGCCCTCAAGTGTATTGACTGGCTCTCTCCAAATCAGTGTAAGCTGCAAAGAACTGAAGTATCTTCAATAAAAGGTAGGAATTGGGCTCCTGCCACTCTACCAGTTATGACTCAAGTCCACATGACTCAAGTCCACAAATTCTTATTTTTTTCCCCAGTAAGTTCTCAGTAGGTACTTGTGCCTCTGAAGATGCCCAAAGTGCATCTTCTCCTGGAGTCTCTCCTGCACCTACGTCTTGTCAGACTGAGGGAGCAGCTGTCCCTCCGCCCACCACCATGGAGCGGTGCCTGCCCCACAGGAGATATTATCGGGCACAAGGCTTGCACAGGACACTGCAGCTGAAGTGAACTGCCACATTCACTTGAAAACAGCAGCAGCATCTGAGAAAGAGCGGTTTCCATTTACGTAAAAGCTCAGCCCTCAGTCTAAATGTGTTAAAAAGATTTTGTTTGGGATTTAGTGGATTTGTTTTCATACCAGTTCTGTCTGACACAACCAGTCTTCCAGTGCAGTTTTATAACTACTGAAGCCAGGGAGTATTTTATCACTAGTCAGACTCTGGTGCCATTGAAATTAGTGAGGAACTTTTGCCCTTAAAAGGATTACCATTTACACCTAACAGTGACTCCATATATCATCTAGTTTAACATTTGAAAGGAAGGCAATGGAAGAGTAGAGTTCCCACCGTTACGGTCTACCGAACTTATACTCTGCAGACTCTAATTTAAAAAAATAAACACAAAATTCCCTCTCTTAAAAAAGTGCCATCTAGAGTTTTCTAATAAATGAAGTTGAATAATTCATATGCTAGCATGTGGGGTTTTTTCCCATGCTTCTGTACAGTCTCTGTAAATCAGGATATGGTAAGATGTTATGTTTTTAATTTATTTATTGACTCAGAAGACGGGAAGAAGACCGAAGCAAACACTTCTTACTATAAAGAAAGTGAGATCCAGATCCTCATTAGAATATACATAATAGATTTGTTCATACATTTGCTGTTTAACCTTAGAGAAAGTGGTTAGCTCTTCCTGAGCTTACAGAATAGTCTCAACCTCTTGCCTTACAGCCTATCTGTTCCGCTGGCATTCAGCTCCTAGACTTATTTCCAATGAATGCTGCTGGACTGCAAGTAGCTCTTCATGAAAACCTAATGTCTCACACAAAGGAAACTTCTCAGCAGCTGACTGAGTCTAAAAATGGTTGAAAATAAGCCAGGAGAATAACAGGAAGCAGTGTTAAAGTTCTAAATATTGATCTACTCAAAGCTTACATTAATTCTCCTTACACTTACAGTAGACCGTGGTCCCATTCCCCACTTACTTAGTTTTTATTTTAAAGAATTTTTGTAGCCAACAAAAAAACTCTTTGCCGGTGTTGAGACTGATTTTTTTTTCTATTTCTACAAGCAAATGCGAGATTTCACAGCTCTTTTATCACAATACAAAAGTCCCCCCATGCTGTGCATCATGATCATGCAGACACAAGGAAATGAAGCTTACCAGGTTACCCAAGCACAGCTGAAGGAACAGAGTGTACTAAAAATACATGTATACACTCTACAATTACATATGTGCACACAGATATTATGTTGTTTTGCAAGATGGAAAAGAAAAATCTTTTCACCAAATGAAAACACTAAAAATGAAATGACAACAGCAGCAGATGCTAAAGCAAATCATCTAATTAAGATGATTTCATCAACCGTTTTAAAAGACATTTAAAAAAGCAATATAATACTAAGTCACCAGAAGAAACGTTGATTATGCTTGCATATACAGGCACGATAATACTCTAGCTGAAGCTGCCCTTTCAAGCGTGAAAACAAATGATACTTTCAAAACTGTTTATTTTTTTCATCCAGCTGTGCTTCACATCCTGATAAGGAAAAGTATACACATTAAAAAAATTCTTAAGAACTAGAACCCACAGCCAGGAAGATGCAATTCAAATCAACAGAAGTTTTGCCTGGGTCAGGACTGCAGAATGACTTCCATGCAGCAAGGAGAATAGCTTCATTCTGCCAGTGGGAAGAATTTTCAAACAATTTGCAAACACGGGGAACCTCATTTTCACCTTGTATTCTTTGCATGGGTAAGCCAAATTCTGTCTTAACAAAATCTGAATCAAAAAGCCAGGATGAAGACTGAACAATCCAGTAAGATCCTGCATATTAAGTCTAATATTGACTGAAAATCAAAATCAAATGGCAGAATTTTGTTCTAGTCCCTGCGAATAATGTTATTCTGAAGTACCTTCCCCTCCTCTTATGTTTGCTCCTCCTTTCAGATATACTGCAGAGTGCAGTATTGGGTTTTTACTGTTCAGTGTCATTCTTACTGTGAAACCTTTAGTGTGGGAGAGGTGCATGGGCTGCCTCCTTACCACAGCACCACATATATTCAGCTTCCCCTTTCACTCAGATTTATAGCAAGGAGCACTCATGCCTTCGTGCCACTTGTTGAATTTTTCTTCCCTGTTGTTGCCTTCTTTATTTTAAAATGGCTGCTGGATAAAATAGTAGACATTCCGTAAAAAAAGTCAAACATACCTCTCCGCTCTCTTCTTTCTATCCTCCATGAGATCCAGTTCCTGCTGGACTTTATACTGGGCAGTTTAATTTCTCAAAGGCCTCTCCTTCCTCCTGTTTTCTTTCCTTATTGTAGTTACTTCTGTAAGAACGTATCTTTACTGCTTCTAAACCAGTCTGCAAAAGCACATTATGCTTTGGAAGAAAAGGAAGAAAATTTTTAATGTGAACGTTACACTAAGGAGTAATAACTCTGAGTGTTCTTCATTTTCTTTTAACCAATCTTCATGTCCTGTGTATCTTTGTCAGTTTTCCTTTTATTTAAATCCTTCCTCAAAGCAGGGCATTACAACTTCATCCCTTTAGAGGAAGATGACTAAGAGTCTTTCTAGCACTGCCAACATTCCTAAAGATTTCAGAAGGAGGTTTTTCCCTCTTATCTTGCCCCCAGTGATTGACTACCAGTACAAAAGACTTTTTTTTTCTTTTTCATCTTGCAGAGTAGTTAGTCCCAGCATGAGTGAGTAAGCAGGCCCTTCCTAACACCCTCTGCAGGTGGTAGCTTGCAAGCAGCGCTGGGGTAGAAAAGCAGGGACAGAATTAACCTAACTAGCTGGGGCAACGAAGAAGTGCAATGCTTAGTTTAAGACAGTAAAGGTGGGGCTTCAGGACCAGAATTTGGTTTTCACGGATGGCATTCTCTGACCATAAAATTCCTCTATAAGAAGCCCAACTGAGCTTCTCAACAGATTACCACACGGTCAGGCCTCACTTGCATGTTTTTGTATGGATGTTTTTCAGATGAAGATAAAAACATCTTGAGAAAGTTTCTATTATCCCTCTTCCTTCCTGAATCAGTTTGGCAGCAAATGCATTAAGCAGTGATAAACCTTGAATGGAAAGACACCAAAATGATGTTGCAACCGTGAACGCTACTTAAAAGTATTGCTAATATCAATTATTTTCGAGGTTACCTCAGCAACAATGTGGAACAAACAAGCAGATGCTCACATTAGAGCTCAAGTGAAACGTTTCCTCTTTCTACAGACAAATAGTTCTTTTGATATGCTTGTGTCCACTGACACTACAGGAGCTTTTTCTTCAGAGCCTGAAGGTAATTACTGGACTCACAAGGACTGGCAAACCTGAAAAACCACTGTAAATCAGAAAACCTTACAGAGACAAGCTCTCAGAGCAATGCCACCATTCTTTTGGTGAATGCAACTAGATTTTGTCAGAGGAAGCAAACTCCAAAGCTGTTCTCCTTTTCATCAACAGGGAAGCGGAGCATCCGGTAAACCCTCTTGGTGCTGAGAATGACAAGGATGTTATAACTGTTATTAAATACTTACATTGGTGTTCAAAGCTGCCATTGTTCCGGTCATGATAAAAATCAACACTAAATAGATGTTTTGTCATTAAAAAACCACAGGTAGATGAAGGGTCGAGATATGCCATTTCCTTCAAAATACATCAGAGGCAAGAAACACCTTAATATTTGAATAGCCTAAGTCAATTCATTTAAAACAGTGACATCAAAAGTACTAAATATTTATACCAGATGGAGGGAAAGAAATTGTGACTGGGGGCTTGGACACGATAGATGCATCGTGGCAGACTGTCACAGCTGTGAGGCAGGGCTTCTTTTCTGACTAACTGCTCTGTCGCATTTTTCAGCCGATTAATGAAAGCCAGTCTACAGTAGAAAAAAGACAAAGTCAGCCACTGTGCCTGCCGTCTATTCTGAGTGGGTAGTTTGGTATGTTGGTCACAGCAGTTGATGGCTTCTCACAAAGGGGAAGAACCCCTGTCTAAAAGTAATTCTTGGTGGATGTTGAGATGGGAGTCTCCTAGCTCAGGAGAAGAATTAATCTCTTTCTCTACTACTGTAAGAAAGTATGTTAGCAACCTCCCTAGCTGCAGCTAATTTGTTTCAGTAAAGAAAAATTCAGTTGCAACTACCAGAATTGAAATTTTAACAAAACATTGATTTTCAGGTAAGCAGTGTTTTTCATTGTTTTTTCTTCACCTGGACATTTCAACCAAGCCCTGTTATTTATATTAAAACTCAAGATTTACATTTGAAAATCCAGTATTTATGTATTATTTATGTATTTCTCAAACGAAACCCCACACCTTCTACAGAAAAAAAAAAATCAGTCCTATATCTTCATGATAAATAAATGTTTTTCTGTTAATTTTGAGCCAGTGTCATTAAGCTGGAGTTTTGGGATGACTGTGCTAATCCTCATTGAAATGGATTATGAGGTCACATCACAAAAATGAAACTGGTTAAAATTACTAAAATCTCTGAACTATTAGCATATTTCTCACACAAATGGCTTATAAAGCCTCCAGATTGTCTCACTGCCAGTTGATACAAGCTACCTTTGTACAGACTTGAATAACCCAGCAAAGCTGAACTGTTGCAGAGTAAACTTCAGTTCTGGTCTGAAAGCCGAGAGCGTGAAACTTGTCCCCTGCGCTTGTTTCTTCACAAGCGTCTTCAAAGAGAGTGACATTTCATAAACCTTTGATTGTATGCCAGCTGGATCACAGACCAGACCTGCACATGCATTTACAGTCAGAAATAGGAATTTCCTCATTAATTACTATGACTCCATGACTGGGTTGGACAGAAGCTGGGCAGTGTTTATGGTGGGTCCAACATCACTACGAGTTTATGCTGAACTTTCAATTGAAAACCTGAAGTGAGCACAAATTAAGTGTGAGACGTTAGAGGAGGAAAAGCTAGCCTGGAAAGTGGAGCGATAATGTGTTAAAGCTCCTTTTTCATTTAGTGGTGAAGGAGGTGTTTGTGGTCTGTGGTGAGAAGTGTTTTGGGGTTGTGTGCGCATTTAGCACTGTTTTTTATCTGTATGAACACATGTGACAGTCAAAGCCCTGTATATTTTTTGCAGCCAAGGTAGAAAGGCACAAGCCCTACCATTTCCTCTCCTGTAGAGCTGGCATTTACTTGGTTTTGTCTGACTGGGGATAGTCTGCTGTAAAGATGCTTGAGACATTACTGGAAAGGTAAAAAGAAAGAAGTCTGTTCTCCTTTTTGCTCACATATGTGTGAAGCTGGTTCACATAAACTATGCCATAAAAGTTTTCTTTATCATCTTTCACCTAGAAATACAAAGCCCTGTTGCCTGTTTGCCCTCTTTGTATAAAATTACATGAAGCTTTACTTTCTCTGTTAGCCAATCGTAGATCTGCTGTGGTTAACATCACACCACAACTCAACTGAAAGGTTTTGTTGAGAGGCGGACTGTTTCGGCAAGGGCTCATGATTTGCTTCCAGTTGCCTGGAGCTCAGGCAGTGTACACGTACCCTGAGAAAGACTACAGCAAATAGGTTAAGAAGAAAATGTTGCAGGGGTCATCCACAACCACAGAGTAAAATAAGCTGGAAGTCATCTTTGCCATCTCGCAAACTGTTGGCAGACTGGGGCTTTCTCACAGTCCTCAGGAGCTTCTGCATGTCTTGTCCCACTCACTGGCAGAATGGCTCCACTGAAATTGCATAGACTGGTTCCCGTAAAGCTTGCCTTGAACTGGAACAATTTGGGGGCTGGAGTTGCAGGATTAGAAAACCAAGCCAATCTGCATTATATATTTAAAACAATGTATCCACACCTGATGTGCATATTTTACCTTTTTCTCACTCATTCCTCTCCTACCTATCCTTTTTGGCTCAAATAAATCCTTAAGCCATGGAGCAAAAACTGCATGTTGATAGCCAGCTGGACATCCTGAGCACTCTAGGACCTGATGAGGGGTGACTAATGTGTGAGATGCAGGGAAGAGATGCTGACCCTTCTTGCAGACTCTTTGGCTTTCATGGAGGTAGTGGGTACTTAGCAATGCAGCCTTAGCAGGCTCAGGATTACAAATGAGTGTATAAAGAGTAAAGATTCAAAAGTCTGCCCAAACATCACATGAATTAGCCATGTTCCTCTCCATGACATTATAAAACTTTCCATAAGACTTGCATAAATGTCAGCAGAAAGTCCGCTTAAGGTTGAATTTCACAGCATATGCTTAAGTACTCATCTACAGAGACTGAAAGAATTACTATTTCTCAAACTGAATTAAGTGCTTTCATTCACTATTTTTGTGGACCACAGAAACTGGACAGTAGTCCTTAAGCCTTAAGAACCTCAGAAATTTCCCATAAACTTTCAATCTAATTTAGATTTAGTCTCTGTCTTTGCAGTTTGATATATTAAAATTCAAGCAATTCCCACCAAGATTCTGAGACGAAAGTGAGGTCCAGCAAATTTGCTTATTGTGGAAGAAGTAAAGCTTGAAATAAAAATTTCTATGGAATTCACCTGGAAATGAAATTATCTTCCCCAGGTATAAACCTCTTATTTACTGCTTCAACTGCACACTGATTTTTTTATTGTCTCTATCAGAAGAAATACATAGCGACAAAACAAACCAACTCATGCTTCTGTAATGCTCAAGGAAAAACAAATTCATCAAACATAAACCTTTTCAAAACAAGTAGCTCTACAAAATATACACCTCCCTCTAGTGAGAATATGGGAGAAGAAAGCAAACTGAGAGATATTATTCACATCATTTAATGTTTTCCTCCAAGTGGCTGCTAAGGTGATCACTGAAGAATCTATACAGAATATGGCTTTGGTATCCACAATGTATTGTTTGAAAACATCTGTCTAATGTGTTTAAGTAATGAATAAGTTTGAAGAAACAACATGACAAAAAAAGGCTAAAAACATCTAATAGATTAAGTGAAAAATGTTTCATTTAGCAACTTTTAAAAGCTGGTTACAGTTAAGGTTCTTGTTAAATCCTCCTGGCCTATAATGGCTATGTAACAATCTAACACAAAGGATATACCTACTTTAAGTTAAGATCATCTTTATAGTGTTAAGCACAACTTAGGATGGGTTCGGGATGTTCAAGCAAATAAGAAAAATATTAATCAAACCCAGTTTTAGTCATGCTCAGACTCAAAACCCAAAGCTGCTTTATTAACATTGAGAAACTTCTTCAAATGCACACTGAACCTGCTGAGTCTTCCCTGACTTTCAGTGGGTAACTTCATATTACTACAATTGCACTGAAGAGGGGGCAATAAAGATTTCAGTCTTGCTCTTTATAAAGCAACGGTAATATAAACGAATTCTGCCACAACAAATTAGCACCACTGAGAAGAGCTGTTTGGCAGCTGCAGGCCGGTAAATCTATTGATTCATTTTTAAAAGAGTATGTGACCTCTTGGAGAGCCAGACTCCAGACATAGCACAGAGCTTCCTCACAAAAGTGTGTTAGTAGATCAACTACAACCTCAGCAAGGATTCAGCCCACATGACTTCTTCAAAACTTTCCAAAAACCAGAGGAAAAAAAGGCAATCAGTTATGGCCTGCACTGAAATAATAGATGCAGTCTTCACCTCACAAGACATTTCTTGATGTTGCTGCTTAAAAGATCCTATTTCTTCCAAGGTGTTCCCACTTTCCTTTTTTCAATGACATCCACTTGCTCCTGTTTCCTTCAGCACAGAGTTACCCAATTTGTCTTTGCAATGCCAGAGTCAATTATCTCAACTCAAGGCACTTGAAACACATTGTACCTATTCAGAAATGCAATTAAAAACAATCAGACAAATAAAAAGCTTCAACTTGAGGCTGGAGATAAATTCTGCTATCACAGGACACATGTCAACTTTACTCGTTATACTAAATAAAAAGCAGAGGGTAATTTACCACAATACTTGGAGTGAGTAAGGAAAGAAATATGTCTGTACTTGGCATTTGATTTTAATTCCTATAAATAATAGCTAGAATGGTGACAGCTTATTCTCAGACAGAAGACGGAAAGGAGGAAAGAAAACAAATGTTGTTGTTTCCTGATGAATATCCATTCTTAATAGTCTAACTATACCATCTGTAATGCTGGCAGAAAAGTTTCACTCTTACGAAGATCATGGGGACTGTAGGGATTCTTTCTCAGCTCTCTGTACTGACGAAGTAACTCCGATCCCTTAGGTACTTCTTCAGGCTGTGGTTTTTCATTTGATGAAGCATGATTGGCTGATATGAAATTATTTTCTACTTAGGTTATAAGCCACATTAGAGACATGGCTAAACCCATACTGTCCTGTTAGGTCAGGTTCAAATTTTTGTTTCACTTCAGTTTATGTCTGCTGTAGCTCAGCATACAGCAGCTGTGTGCTAGTAGTGAATCTTGGGCTTGGGAGTGGAAAATCCCTTAAGAAAGGATAAAAGTGACCACCAGCCACCTACCTGGCTCAGACCAGATCATCCAAGGTCCTCCGTAAGTATCCCTAAGACCTCTCACCACCCCCCCTACATCTTTCCACATCACCAGAACACATCAAACTTGGCAAAAGCAACACATGGCAAGCTGCAAAGCTGTCCTCTCATTTTCAGAGGACTTCTCTATGCATCATATCAGGTTTCCCCCTTCACGTGGATGAGCAGCACCGGTATGTCTGCTGCTTCCAAGCTGGCACTGCACTCTCCAGTGTGCATTCGCAGAGTGGGAGATGGTCACTGGCATGCCTGCTCTGCAGTGCAGGGAGGGGAAGGTGGGAGGGCTTGCTTTGCTCAGCCTTTGGTAGAGACAGTGACAGCACAGCGTTAGGGACAGGAATAAAACTGTGGGTGGTCCTAAGCCACCGTGGGCATACCATTCTGGCTATTTCTTTCCCAGGAAGACATCACACCTTTGTGTGGATGGGAAAAGTGTTGTGTCAAACCACTATCTATGGACATACACTGAAGACCCAGCCAGCTTGGCTTCAAACAGTTACTTCCATTGAGTCTTTTGCATTGACATGAAATTCTGGCCACATTTTACACTTGAATTTTACATGTGCCTCAAGACACAGACAGATTAGATCTGCCAACGTTGTCTGCAATGTCGTGACTCCCTAAACCCCTTTTCTGCCATTTTGTCTGCCTAGTAGCTCTGACGTGATCCTCCTCACCAGGACTTGAGGGAAGGAATAGGCAACCTCTAACCACGATGGCCAAGGAATTTATCCACCCCACCGGCCCAGCCCAGTAGCTGCAGCAGAACATGAGTTAAGGAACTGCTCCTCACATTTGCAACACGTAGCGTTTGGGTGGATATCACGCTCCCTCTCATTATGATTCTTGCTGCAGCCAGCAGCATGATTGCTCAGCTTGTTTGATATAGTTGCTGAGAAGCTTACGCGTAATTTCCTTTATTGATATTTAAGGATGTTTGTCATCCTGAATTTATTCTCTGCTGAATATGGTGTGCACAAAGCTGGCATAAGCCAGAAGAGCACTTATCTATAGTGTAGATGCAACTGTTCTAGACCACCCAGATCAGCAAATGCCCACTTGGACTGAGCCCCTGCTTCCACAGGAAGTGTACGTGACTGCTGCAGGACCTGATAACCTGCACATTTAAGGATGTCCAGGCTTTGCTAACACTACCCTGCACACTCAGAAATGTCTTGATTCCTTTGTGGGGTCTCCAAAACGTCTTATTTTTGCACTCAAACCAGCAACAGTTTATCTAATTGACAGTATGAAAGAGTAGATTTAAATCTTTGCATTAGTCCTGACAATACAGTGAAAACTAACTCATCTCCTAATACATGTATTAAGAAGCCAAAAAGGAGAATTTGTCTACTGCATTTTGACACAGCACTGCTGTAAGCTTTGCATGGTATGAACAAAACCAATTACTGAGAATGTGGTGATGAAGCAATAATTTTTTGCCACTTACTTTGAATGGCAAAACGTGAAAACCATTGGCCTTAACCACTCAATGGGTGTATGATAATTCACATACCACCAGCACATAGAAAAGGCACTTTAAGATTTATGTATGTACAAAAAGCATTGGTTTTCATTGCATGTTACATTTTGAAACAGACTTTGCTTAACATTTGCAGTACATTTTGTTTTCAGCCACATACTAAGACAAAACAAAACAACTTTTGTATCAGGACTTTTATCAAAAGTTGCTTTGGCTTTCATGGTCTGTATTATTTTACAACTATATCTCATTATTGCCTTCTTAAAGCAACTTCTTGGGAGTATTTAGTCTTTTTATAATTAGATATAAAATAGAAAGTAAATTGAAGTGGAGCAGTGTTTCCTAGCAGCAAGTTGCACAGAAATCAGTGCAGCGGGATTGCTGTCTTATGCAGTTGAAACATAACATTTTTTTTTCTTCCCCTTCACCACACCACCCAGAGTGTGTTGTGCTATATGTTCATTACCAGGTACATAAACTGCCGCAAAATGTCAAAGTCTATACTCCTTTAAGGCTGCATTTTCTTTGGTCACCTTGATGAGGTGACCAAACCTTAAACTCGTTATGGGAGGGAACACGTTACCTTGTTTTCCAAGGAAATACATTACAGGCATCTAGAGATATTTTACAATCATTTCACTGTTTTTTTCTAAGACAAACCTTGCTTTATTCTCCAGGCCGTAGTGGTTGCTTCATAATTTATTTTTGTTGGAGAGGAAGTGTTTTGTTGGAGAGGAGGACCTTCTTCCTTGGATGGTTGCGGTATAATGTTTAAGTTGTGTGACTTGGTGACTTTTTGGCCCACTTAAGCTCAGTTATGCTCACAGAGGGACCAAAGCGATGCAGTGCCCTAGGACAGAAGAGGCAGATTCCAGCTGGGGAGCTCTTGGGTTTACATGGCAGCTGTGGCAGACATACGGAAAATCTGCTGATGTGCTGCAAAGTAACTGGTATTTGTAAACTGTTTGCTGGGTCATCTGTCTGCTTCATTCTGCAAACACAGGAGTTGCGCGGGGAAAATAAACCCAGCAACTTCTCAGTGAAACACCGCTCACTGCAATGTAGGGAGGGTTTCATCTTCCTGTGACTCAACTTTCACAGCCATTGATAGGATTGACTGTTGGTGACTGTCAGTGATATCACTCCTAATTTGGGAAAACTGAGAGCTGACTCATATGAGTGCCAAACCATATGTGGCTTAGAGTGAACTAATGAAGTATTTAACTATACTTCATCCAAGAAGGGCCACACGTGGGTGCTAGATTCTCCCCATCCCGCTGTTTTTGTCTGCCAGGCTCCCACAGGCAGAGTTCACACCTACAGCCCATGTGCGTGTTTTCCAGTCTTCAAACAAATGAACAGGAAGGAGCAAATTATTGCTGAAGTCCTTGGTCTTTTTTTTCTCCACCATGTCTCCCTAGTGAACAGAAGGCAGCCCTGACTCAAAACCACCAGCTTCACTGGATGTGAAACAAGGGCAGGCAGACCGTATGCTCTGCACTGCTGCTGCCCCGCACAGCACCCTTTGCCTCTGGTGGGCTTTGTTTGTGGCTTACCAGTAAGAGACTGCTGCTGGGGAGGAGAACCCAAGCCAGACAGGAGTCGGCCCCAACTTGCTGTGCACTCTCCAGCCCTGTCTTAGGGCACGAAAGGCTGGGATCTCCTCCCCAGACTGGAGGTGTTCCCTGATGTGAAACTGAGATTGCAACAGACTTGCACTGGTATAAAATGAAGCTGTCCTCGGGGAGGCGAGCATGGCAGTTGCCTTTTCTGCTGCCCCTCGGTGCTCTGCTGGCAGAGGATAGCAGCACTCACTTGGAGGGATTCAATCCTTTGGGGGCCCCACGGAGTCCCCCATGGCATCCAGCCTCAAGTGCTGCCAACGTCACTTGGAGCACTCGTCTGCACAGCCACTGCGAGCCCTCGCAGGCTCTGGGCAGCTCACTGGGTACCCTGGGAGCAGGCAGTGGGAGATGGTCAGAATGACGGCAGCACCAGAAGAACCCTCAAAGGTGCCTCTGTGGATTTAGTCCTTGAGGATTTGGTCTGAATGTTACAATATTGAGTGCTCCAAGGTCCAAATACAAAACAGTCCCTCATGACCACGGTGATGGGCTAAGCAGGGAAGCTCTCAGATATAGCATGAGCCAGTGACTGACTCCACTTTTAATCATACATTACATATAATATATAAAACAGATTAAAAATTGAAATAACATATATGAATTTAAGTATAAATAAGACGTATGTGTACATATATGCAGATAGACATATATACAATATGTATATATGTATTTATATACATATAATGTACATAGTTTTAATTATATGTAATATATCTACTTACTTTTAATTATACATGACCTGTCTACTTAGAGAAGTTACTGTAGAAAGTCATCCTATGGCAATCAGCATGGCATTTTTCAGCTTATCGTTCAGAGGTAAATGCATATGAGCTCTCTCCTCACAGACTTGCAGTAAAAATGGTTTCAAGCAAAGAAATCCTGAAGAAAAAAAGACTTCAACATCCGTTATCAGGCACAAAACCCTTTTAGCAGCTTGCTAATGGCTGCGGATATTGACAGAATAGTTTGATGCCACACGGGAGGTCAGACAAGATTTCTGATGACGTTATACTGATAAAAAGGGAGCTTAAGATGCTCTTTATGGTACTGTTGTTCAGGGGACTAGAAATGCACTTCCAAGGCATCATGCACATGTGTATTAGGATGAAAGGTGAAGCATCCAGAGGAGAGAACAAAGAGCTGTTTTCATTTAACCTGATTATAAAGCAGAGGCATGGCAATACTGGAGGGTGGATTATGGTCCCACCCCTTTACTCCCCTCATCATGCAGGAGGGGGTGTCTGGGGGCTCACTCTTTGCACAGCCCAGGTGAGGGTTGAGGGCTGTCCCCAGCATCTCCCCCTTGCTTGTGGGAGCACAGAGGCTGCAAGTGAGTTGTCCGTTTGCACGAGTGGCGTGAAAAACAGAGGCAGACTGAAGGAGATAAGGTAGTTAGCAAGAAGGACGCAACACCCCATCAGGCTTTCCTCAGGCTTTCCAACAGTGCAATCAGATGAATCAAGTAACCTCCGGAGTAAAAAACGCTGGGTTATCCCATGAGCTGTCAGCCTCATTTGAACGCTATGCTATTTAAATTTAAGCGTGAACTATAGCATATCTCAATAAGTTAAAAGTGCTGGTTTAATATTAGCATACAGGTTGGAAGGGAGTTTTTAGGGTTTTTGGCAGGGGGGATTTTTAAAACTTGTTTGGGGGATTGGGGGAGTGGGGGGGAGGGGAGGGAGGGGAATGGACCCTGAAACCGAAGTTTTCGATTTTGGAAATATTCAAGAAAACCATCTAAATATCATCACAGGAGAAGCCCTGTGGACTTAAAGCTAAGTGTGTGCAAAGTATGTCTGGCTACTCTGGCCACTACATTAAATATTTCTCTTAAAGCTATCTAACTAGCAAAACTTCACAGGGAAAATCTTCTGTGACAATAAACCCCAAGAATATTCACCCCTGGCTTTTATTTTTTCCCCAGCTGTAGCAAATGCTTTGTGCTGTTTATTCCAGGGAGGCTCCTTCTCCCATCCTCTCCCTAGCAGGAACTGTAAGTCGTACTTTTCTAGGTGGAATTCTTGGAATTGCCTGTCCAGTGATTCAGGGATAGATCTCAGCACAATACTTTGTAGGACTTCTTTTTTTTTTTCTATTGTGATTTCTGGAAACAATTTTTTCCTGAGAAAGAGTTAGTGTGAATACATGTCCTATTGAAGAACTTTTCAAAAGAGCTTCAGAGTGATAAAGTGCCATTTCACCTTTTTTGGAACATCTAAAGTTATAATCTTAAAATTAATTTTTAAAAATAATTTAATCCTGCCCTCCCCCCATTTCCACTCCAGATTTGACTGTCGATTCAGATTTGACTGAAAATCTTTCACTAGGTAAAATGCCATCTAATCTGGCCAATGCTACTTACAAATTGAAACTCAGGCGTGGAAATTTACTTGTCTTCTAGAAAGGTCAGCTTTTCAGAACAAGGTAATGGTTTGCATAGATAATATACATACTCTTAGATATAATAAAATAAAGATAACACAATATAAGGGTAATGCTTGTTCTTATATGTTAATGGTCTTAGATTTATGTTTTTTGACTGTGATGACCATCCTCAGACTGAAGTTCCTGTAGTAAATGATGAACACAAAAATCTCTGTGTAAAACTTGAAATCCTAAAACAGGCAGAAAGTTGAAAACAAACAATACATATATGACTTGGTCTCAAATATACAAAGATCTGAGAAGCTGTAAAGGTCAGATAGATACAAAACCTGATGTTCCACGACATATCACAGGTTCAGAGTTTACAGCTGTGGCCGCAGCAGCACTTTTTGTTAATCCCACTCCAACTTTATCAATAATTCTGTCTGAACTACATGTACAAGCACAACATTCTTTGAAGTCTGAAAACAAAATTCAGCCAAATTGTCTCTGGGCAAATTTCTGTCATCACAAAGCCCTGTGGAACTGATTTGAAGTCAATAGGAGTTTTTAATGAAGAGGAGAAGCGGAGTGGCAGGGGGCACGCAGGAGCAGCCTGTGCTACCCTTGTTCCTCATTCACATTACACAATACTGGGTTTGTGCAGTGGGCAGGAAGGAAAAGAAACAGCTGACAAAGAACACCCAGCAAAACGAGGGCTGGCAAAAAAAGGAAGAAGTGAAAAAAATGCTTGTCCAACTCTCATTGTGGATAGTACCGAAACACAAGAGCAGACGTGCTGGGTTAGACCAGAATTCATTTTGCCTATTTAATATTAGCTATTAGTGGATGTTAATGTAAGTATATGAAAGAGATGCATACTGAAGGCAGCTTCACAGAAGTGAAGTGAGAATGAGCAAAACAGTCCACCAACTTGACTGCTAAATATATTGAGCAGAATATTGCAAATGCTGTTGGCATATTCAGGCAGGCTGAATAGTAATTATGCCTTTGCTTTCTCCAAGCTTCTGTTTGTGTTTTTTTTCTGTCACAACTGAAACTGAGCTAATAGGGCTTCTGCAGGCTGGGAGGACATTGTGTCCACAATAGGAGTAGTGATGGTGATATAGTAGCCTAGAACTTCTCACGCAAGGACATAAGCACGTCATATGCTGTATATAGCAAAGAGACAACCTCATCCCTCACACAATCGCATTTACCTCTAGGGTAGAAGAGGGGAGTCACTTAAAGGGACATCACACTACCCAATGAATGAAGACAAAAAGCAAAATGAAATTATGCAGGAGCTGTTAGGTTTGTAATGGTTTATAATTTCATTCTGCTTCCACTAAAGTCAGTTTGACTATTTCAACATGGTCAGAATTAGGCCTGCTATAATTTCTCAGTGGAAGTTTGATTAGGGTATGACAGCTAATATCCTACCAATAAAAAGGAGCACTGCAGGAATAGTAGAGACTACAAAATGACAAGATCTTGGAATGAAAAGTTCTACTTACTAGCCCTTGCTGGGAGACAGCCATGGGGTGTGAGTCCCATATGCTGGATCACCACAACCTGCTCTGTGTCAGGCTTCTTGGGAGTTTGCCCATCCAAGTACTGAGTAAGCCTGACCTTTTCTGACATCTGAAATCAATCAAGGATGCAATTAAATGGTACTAGAGTATCTATAAGGCAACTGTTTGAGAATGTAAATTTGTAGAGGTCTGATCTGTCTCGGGAAAAAGAAGAATTACTGCTTGACAGCTGGTCACTGAAAATTGTAAGCTTTAAAGCTATTTTTTGTTGTATGTACTTATAGAATGACCAATAAACTCAGAATTACAGCTGAAAATTCTGTGATGAAGCATTGATGAAAAGGATACTTTTTCTTCCAAAGATGTTGAGTCATTGAAACTAAAACTTCGGCTGAACAGGGTTATTTTCCATGGATTAGACAGAGTGTGCATTTGTTCAGAACAGTCCAAACTGAAGTCTCAAATTGAATCAGAAAAGGATTTCAACTTGGCTTTTTCACACAGATATTTATGAAATCCCCAGTTGCTTGCTTATATATTATTGAGCAAGTAAGTCTTGAGCTGTTGCATTCAAATTATTCGCCACTCCAAGGTGAAAATGTTTAACAATATCTGTCAACCAATACTACTTTCCAAGCATTTCCTTAGAATCTTCCTTTCTTGCAAAGACTATCAAAAATTTGAGAGCAGGCAGTCGGCTGGTTTCCTGTGCCCCTGGACTGGCGTACTGTCATAAGTTGAATTGTCCTATATAGAAACTGAGATATCTAGCTCCTTAGGGACAGACAGATTTTTTGCAAGATATTTGTGTATAGAGAGGTTCCTGGCCCATGCTGCCATGCAAACAAACTAGAAGGAAAACCATGTTTGAGTAGGTAGAGCTTACTTCCATTTTAGGCAGTTGCACCTCCTCAAAGCAAACCAGTGTGTGCTCTGTCTGCGTTACTGGTCTTCAATGTTTCATTTAAGCCACAACATAGCGGACGCACATCAACAGAACAGACCATGGTTTCTTATCATTGCAATGATGGTCTTTATGCTACTCTTTAAGGTAAACAAGGCCTGCTGGAGAAGTCTGAAATGCTGCATCCCAAAAGAGATCCTACTGAGGGAAGGGTGGCAAATTAAATAGCTATTTCCACTGCTTTAATGAGAAATCCCTGACTCCATTTCTTTCTCTTCACTGAAGCACGAAGTTGCAAAGATTCATGTTTGCTATATGTTTCTGGCAGGGGAAACGAGGAATACTCTTAATACAGTTGTCCTATGTCCTAGTTGTCAGTTGGATGAAAACTGCACTTTCCTGAAGCTGTAGGTTAAATATCAAAGAGGGACACCTGAAAAATCAATAGCTAAGAAAACAGCTCTGAGATATTGCCAAGCTTGCAAACAAAAAAAAACCCCTGCCACCAGAATCCTGCTTTCCAAACACTTCTAGCTCACTTCTGAGGCCAAAAGCTGCAAAATATAGGCTGGCTTTTGGCTGCCCTTCGGAACCCAGTAATAACTATTTATAGCTTGGGAAGTTTGGTTCAGAATTTCAGTAGCAGGCCTGCAAGTTAATACTAGTTGTGTACCCAGTTACGTAAATTCTTCAGTTCCTTGCTTTGTATTTATGCTCCAAGAGTCTCGTTTTCGTATATTCTCTTCTAAAACTTCAAGATATCAAGTTTCAGACCTAGCTAAAACCAGGCTATAGTAGTACAGCTATAACAGGTTATACTACTTACAGGAATCTTTTATCCGATGCAGCCCTTTTCCCATTTTTACAACAGCCTAATTTTTTTTTTAAGTTATTTTGAGTGCCAAACGCCCAGCCAGAGCACATTTCTACTCATGTGGTATTCCTCAACCGTTAATTCCACTATATCTTTGCCTATTCACAACTCATTCTATAAGATTAGTAACCTAAATCGCATGGCACTGTTCCTACTCTTTGACTGGATGACGGCGAGTGCCCTATTGGGGCACCAATACCTTATTTGCAAATAAAATAAGTTGTCACTTAGTGAAGAGCCAAACATTTGTGTGGGCAGATGTCCATTAGCACAAATGTTCATGGATTAATCACCAAAAGGGGTGTGAACACTTTTGAATAGAAAAGCAATTTAGAATTCATGCAAACATTTGTGAATAATTTCCTTAGCTTTTCTGTAGCTTGGAGAAGGCTGAATGTTTTGATGTGGGACTCGCTGATTATTTCAGTGCAAAATGGAGTATTAGAATTGAAGTATGAATTCAAGTTTCACTGAGACATTTACAAGTAAATTTGCTTCACTGGACTTGCAGGTTGTTCTTCCTATTGGTTGAAAGAAGAAAGCATTTTAGAAAGCATGGCCATGCGCTGCACAACACTGTTGCAGCCCCGTGCAGAAATCAGGGACCATTCTGGGACTCCTTAAACTGATCAAACAACTTCTGTTTTCAAATCAGCACGTTCTTTTAAATAATGTATGTTTTAGTGATACATTCCCATTGCTTATTATCTGCAGATGGGTGTACTCTCCACAGTGCTTTATAAGGTGATCTCCACCATTTTCAGCTACTCTCAGCATGCTTATCAAGCATGCATTACCTCAAAGATACCGTCTGTATGTCGTTACGTGCAGCTTCGTAACAGAAGCTGAGACCTCTACCTGTGATTTATAGACTAAAGAAAATGTTTCTTAAACACAGCCTTGTGGAAACAGGGCTCTCACACTTGCAAGACATAAAACATTACAAGGACCCTGCAAGTTCAGACTGTTGTATGAGTTGTTCATTGCTGATTAGGTAGCTTGTTACAGGTGGTTCTCTCCCTACTGCAGCCCGAGCAAGTTAGAAAGATAAAATTTACTGCACATAATTTTAACAAAAGCACATAGACAAAAAAGCTGCTGGACTGATTGTGAACATCAGAAAAGGAGCTTTGGAAAAACTTTGATTTGTATGAGAGTCTATGAATTGCAGAAAACCATTTACTTGACTCATGACACTAATATTTTGAAAGGCAGTTTGCGAGTATTAAGTGCTTGATCTTCGGAATAGCAAAGATTTACTTAGAACTAAAGGTACAGAATTAGATCCCTAGCACTGGAGATGTGCTTTTAAAGAAAAAAATACTGCAGTTACATTTTAAGCACATATCTTACTATAATAACATATCCATTAGTTATAAACACCAACTGCTGTTCAAGCACAGCTGTTTACAATGATAACATATGACCTGATCTTCGTAACAAATCCATGTAACCTAATGAAGACCTAATGCTAGGAACACAATATACAAAAGAGAAAAGGAAGCATTAGGTCTGACAAATCCTGGGAACATCCCTTTTTAGCATATTACTCTCTCTTTCTCTCTCTCCCTCTCCTTTTTTTTTCCTTGCACAATTTTAATAATTAGAAAAAGAGCAGAAGAATTTTAATAACATCTCTGAAGACTTGTGTTATGCGCATGTCTTTCCCTTGCCCATGGGTATCATCAGTGTGAACTTACTTAAATTTTCTCAGCAATAAAGAACCATTATAACCTGGCAGTACCATTTCTTACGATGATAATTTCTACTGCAGTAAATAAATTCTGTTCCTTTCTTAGGAAAAAAATGACACCTGCTAAATCATAGGCATGAAACCACCAGTGAGAAAAACCCACAGCCTAACAGGGACTTCTCAGATTGCATGGCTGAGGCGTGCATCCTGGATCATGATCTAGGTACAACTGCCCTGTGGAGAAAACATAGGGAACAGCTATGTGACAAAACCCTTTGTCACTGATTAAAACAAAGAAACAAATAACCTCCCCACACCCTGAAGGTGCAGTTCATGGATAGAAATAAATGAAAGAGAGAGATAAGGCACACCAGAGTCTCCTTGTGAGATGCAACCCCGACAGCTGGCCAAAAACACATTAAAGAAGAAATCTGGTTGCGGGATGTGACAGACATCCCCATCTTCCACCCACATGTTACTTTTGGCACAAGGGTTTTGTTTCTTACTGGTGAAGCCCAGTTGTGATAAGATATACCTAGCAGCTACCATTCCCCTGCTCCCCGTGTCCACCCTTCCCTCCCCCCACCACATCCCAATGTCAGCAAAGAAATAACCATGAGTTTCTTCACATCTGACCTTCTCCTGTGAGATTCTTACACCTGGTAGGAAAAGTTCTAAAGGAGGAAAAATAATGCACTTTCAGGAAATAAAAAATACAAAGCCATCTTGGACTGGATGAAACAACTTTTTATTGCTACACACAGCAATAAGAACAGAAAAAAAGTGAGATTATCACATATGGTTGTAAGATATTATTTAAATGCTGATCTGCGCAGGAATGAGGGATAAGAGAGAATAGAAGGTAAACCAGGTTAAGTATATATAGCCTTTTAAAGCCTTACTGAATTGAAATATTACACCCTCTTTTATCTAATTAGGTAGTCAGACCCATTTTAGTAACCTAACAGAAAGAGATGCATCTTTCTCTTTCTTTTCTTGCAGTTGCAGCTGGCTTATCTGGCACTAGTACAAGCTGTGAGTTTCTGGGTTATCAATTGCCACATAGGAGCAGCGCCCTGCTGCCTACAGAAAGTGCTGGGGCTATTTTTCCCTATGGAGGATGGGGGTCCATGAGCCTCCCCAAGCCACGCTCTGCCGCGAGCCAACAGCTGCAGCATATCATGAAGGGCTGCAGCACGCCTGCAGCCAGCCAGCTCCCATTGGCAGCCTCTACCTCCAAGGGTCCCCAGCACGAGCCAGCTGGAACCAGTTGCTCTGTTAAGATGGGGGCTTGTGCTTAGTGGTGCTGTTGGGTTAGGGCACAGGCACTGAATGAAATGCAATCTGACTCCCCACGATTACTGAAAACACATGGTACTGGGAGTAAAATGAGCTAAGGAAATAGTCTGAGTGGAAAATCAGAGGAGATAAAAGCAGATAAAATGCCATAGTTGAAACTGTTGGGAAATGTTGAGGACAACTGGGGATGGTTTAAACCATCCCGCACGCTGAATCTGCTTGTAATGAATAGGGCCTATGTAACTTTGTATCTGATAAAAACTGCTTCTGAAGCACTTTATTTTTTGCAGTACTTTTCAGGATATAAATGAGAAGGGGTACAAGGACTTTCCAAGTGAAAAAATGTCCTCATTTGGTTGTGTGAATAAGGAGTATGAGAGTGTAATTTTACAAAATTGTCTGGTGGATATGGGAAGCAAATTTTAGTACATTTCCAGGATCTCAGGGTGTTAAAAAGTAGCTCCTTTTACTAGACATGATCAAAGATCAGAATGATGTTGTTCACAGGCAGTTCCTTCACTCTTCCTAATTTTAAGACAACTATTTGTATTTACTAAGTCTTCATCTAACCATGGAAGAGCAGGAGGAGAAATTAGGGTTGCAGACTGCTGGGAAGAAGGCTTTGCCATGTTCCTGTGACAGATACCTTTCAGTCATCCAGCTTGTGCATCTCTTTCAAAGAGTGAACTGCGCAGAGAAGTAGTATGCAAAAGAGTTGTTTGTAGGTCTTCAGAGAGCTACACAAAACACCACATAAACAGGTTAATCTGCCAGCTGGAATCTTTTGAGAGGAAATTATTTTAGAGACTCATGAGTAAGCTTTTATCTTGCCAATCAGGAGGCAAAATCTTGATCCCTTCTGTATCCATGGGAGAAGATTTCCCCCTAGAAGCTGTGCAAGGAATAATGAGAGGACTCCAGCATTAGCTGTGAGGGATAGTGTGTTCACACCCAGCCCCAAGCCTGAAAGGAAACTCCATCCCTAATATGCAAGTTGGCCAGTGCATTTCTCTGACCTGTCATTTTATAAAGGTTTGGGATTTTGAGAAGTTTCTATTAAGTATTTGTCTTGAGTAATGTTCCAGTAGTGAAAATGGTTTACTGTATGATTTCTCTTTTTTGATATTTTAGTGTCGCTATATTTCTTCTCCTAAAGAAACCATTTACAGGATTTTTTAACCTACTAAATACTATAATGCTTCATGAATTCTTCCATTCGTGTCTATAACTGTGTATAAAATGAATTACGACCTAATGCAAGTAACACATCACAAACAAATCCTTTAGTAAAGATGGATGCTTAAAAAGCCTCGTGTAGCAGTTCATTCTTTCAGCTCTGGAACTGGGTTCTGCAGTAAGACTGACTGTAGCGTAAGAGCCAAATTTTGAAAACTCTTCAGATGCCTAATTGCTCTAATACTACTGAGATTTAAGTGTCTAACTACCTTTATAGAGCTGACTCAACAGAGTTAGGCTCTTGCAGTAGCGCAGAAATTCTTGACTCAGTTAGCATTTCTCAAGTTGCATGACAAATAGTGGTTGCTTTCCTAAAGAGATACTATCCCTCTCAGGCTCTGAGAACACGGAGGCAGGAAGTATATGAAATATTTAATTCAGTGTGCTCTTCTGGGAAAAAAAAATTAAAAAATAATGTGGTTCTCAGTATCTTTTGTGCAAGAAGATGGTGGTTAAGGTTACACTCCCACAGCTTATAGGAAACTAGTGGGCGTAAATCATACAGTTGTTTTCTGGCTTACTGCCACAGTCAGACAGGTGGCTCTTTGCAACCCTAAAAGACATGAGGAAATTGGCTTACAGTGCTAAGTATAGCTCACAGCTTCATTAACATTCCTTTACAGAAAATTCTAGGTAAGGACCTGCATAAAAGTTTAAGATATATATATATAAAGTTTTATATATATATATAAAAAAAAGTGTTTGACTTTCTCATGAGGCAGCTGTGAAAGTAGTGTTTAAGATTCTAACACTTTTAAATAACACAGAAGATGAGACGATTTAACCTGTTTAGGTCTTGAAAGGAAAGAAGAGTTTAATTTGGGGGACAGAGTTCAGAACCCTGATGCATCCTGATCTGAAATCGCAGTCTCAAATGATGGATTATTAAAGGGTTAAATGAGTGCTAGCTAAATTTCGCCTCTCCAGTATTTCTGGGATTATATTCTGTCCGTTTATTCTTGCTTTCCCCAGGGGAATTATCTGTCCTCCTGCTGCTTCAGCCAGAGATTTTCCCCAAGCTGTTTTCTCACTATAGTAATGGTAGAAGGCACGATTGTGACTTTGTCCAAAATACACCCTCCTGGCTGTAAATTCCCATCCTCGGCCCTGCTGCGCTGCCCCCTCAAATGCTGTAGCAGAGCTTCACTTCCTGGGGTTTTACACTCACAGGAAAGTATGTGCTGGCAGCTTTTCTAGCAGCCAGCTGAAAATATTAACCACGGTTTGAAACTTCCCAATTGTTTCTGCCTGGGTACATCACCTTTCACTTGTTCCTGTAGATTATATATCTGTGCTATGTATTTACAATGATGAATACACGAGAGTAAAAATTACAGTGTGTGTAATTAGCTGAACATGGGTCAAAACCGTTACGGTACTGAAAGGTCAGAGTTGCACTGAGACAAATAAACATGATCTATTTTTCACAAGTTAAAATTCTGATGACTACAAATTTATTATTTACTGGTTAATTTTTGAGACAGGTGGTATCATGATTTGATACCAATTATACCACCTGACAGAATACTGAACTTCTGGAAGCAATAAGTCTCTCACACAATTTATACTTTTGAATACAAATATTAGATCGCAGTCAATACCAGGGAATACAATACTTAAATAATGGATTATTATTTTCCCTGTTGGGGAATCAAGAGGGGGGTGGGGGAAGTTATTTAATAATTAACATGGTTTGCCACTAATAGCAATGATACTAGGTGGAAGCCAGCTAGCTACTGACTGTGTTCCTTTCTCAAAACGTAACACCTTCTGCTGACATTTCAACATTTAAGATCTTTAGATTCTGTTATCCCTGTACATGTACCTTCACTCAATATTTACACCGTAAAGCATGTCTTCATTTTAGAATATGTTCTTTGCCTGATCAACAGATTCAAACCCTATAACTTGATCTAGATATTGTACACTTGGGTAATTCACCAAAGTCAGAAATGGTGATTATTTAATAATTTTTCTGAGCATTTTTGGAGTGTTCGCTGGAAAGGAGTTACTTTTCTGTTCTTAACCTGAAGGATAGTAACAGGAACAATGCCAAGCTAATCAATTGTAAAGTGAGTCTTGATACATATTATGCGAAAGAATCCAATAATCCTTTATGTCAAGGAAAATGTATTTGTCTAAGAGAGAAAGAGAAACAGATTTTATGGAGAATTAGATCTATACACTTCAGATGTGACTTGCCATTGAGACCTCTTCAAATAGTCATTAATTACACTGGAGTTAGAAGTTTAATATTAATCCACTGAACACCAGGCATCTGCACTGGCTGACTGAGTTGCCTTGCCAGAACGTCTGAATTCTTGACATGTGGAAACTACTTCCCAGATTTAGGGGGCAGGACATACTCCTTGTCTATGCTGCTCTTAACCACTCTTCAGAGACATTGTCAGGATAATTACAATGTAAGGAGAAATATTGCTTCTCATTAAGCTTATGATGCTTACACCTAAAACTTTGACCAGTGAACAATACCTAATAAGAAGTATAGCATGAAAATATAGAAGTAATATTAATAATGAACCAGACCAGAACTGTTTCAGACCTATCTTTATAATCTTGTTTTTCCTGAGTGTGTAACTGTTTTTTTTTCCATTTATATTTAGTATTTTGTAATGTTATAAGAAACAATTCTAAATTTGCTAACAATCATGTCTTAGCATCACATGGAAACATTGAGACATGTAGAAAGCAGGATCCTGCTCTCATTAGACACATGGAGAAATTCCAAGGTGCTATCCGTTGACAGTGGATAGTTCCATTGATGACAATACAGGTGTGACAGTATGAACATTGCATGTCAAAAAGGGTCTCCTTTGACTGTTACAAATGTGCAAAGCAAGGCTTGTGTTTCTTTCCTCACATATACTTGAAGGAAAAACAACTGATTAGCAGAACTTGAAATATAAGCAGTGATGTTCCTTTGGTGCAAGTTATTAAATGTCAGGTGAGGTGGCCTTGGGAGATTTTTTTTTTTTATTATTTTCTTCACTTGCTCTTTACTGCACAGGCAATGGTTAGGAAAGGCTTTATTGCGGGAGCTTCAGTATCTTCTGTCATTGGTTTTTTGAGCTGAGTCTCCACTGAGCTCTTCTACATACATAGCAGATCAGTAGAAGCAATTGCCTGTCAGGACTGAAGACAAGAGAAAAAATGCTCGTGCTGGGGGGATTTATGGTCTACCAGGAAACAGTACAATAGACCATAGAATTCCACTGTTGTAGAGTTAAATAATGGTTAAAATAACAGGAAAAATATTAAAAGTATGTTTGTTAATAGAAACTGTGTGAAGAAAAACAATTAGTGAATCAGTCCTTTTACTTGTGAGCTTCCATAACAATATATGTAGAAAAATGTATTCAGAGGTATTGAGAAATTCTCAGATTTATTAATATTGTGTGGACTTTCAGCATTTTTATTCTTGTCAGCATTATGTGAATCAATTCTGCTTCTTGCTCAAAATATTCTTAGCATGCTAAAATCTGGCAGGTTTTCATGGTATTTCTGCAACATTAAAGAATCTGTGACTCGATGCAGAATCTTTCTGTGGTGTTTCTCACAGTCAAAAGGGGACACAGAGGAAATCCCTTCCAGCAAGAAGTCTTTCCCCAGAAATACAGGACCAATTATGTATTTTATTTTATTGCCCAGAAGATAGCCAAGAAAGAATTTATCTTTCTGCTAAGTACTAAACAAAGACCATGACAATAGTGTCATTTTTAAAGAGCTCACAACCTAAGTAAAAGACTAGTCAGAGGGCTGGATCCAGAGCTGTAGGAAGTCCAAGGGAACTATGGAACCAGTACTGAAGCATGTGAGGAGCAGTGGTCTCAGCATCAGCTGTCTCTAATCATTCCAAGACCTTGGTCTTAAATTAGGAACTCCCTGCTCTAATGGGATCCATTACTCTAATTTTGAGCCATCAGTTAGGCCTCAGATTTTTTTTCAACTTCAGTACGGTTACTGAACTCAATCTGCCCAACCATATATTATTTGCAATATAAAGAGTTAAATACTTAAAAAAAGGGGGTGAAAGAACTGGCTAGTTTAAACATTCTTAAATAGTAACTATTTTTGCAGCAAAGAGGACATTAAAAATGTGTTGTACAATAAATGGAATAATTTAATTTGTTAAATATCAAGTTCATTGCGTTAGCAAGTACAAAACTTTGTATGCCAGTTAAAGAAAATTTAGGGATATTTACTCTTCTGTTTGACAGTGGAGATGGCCAAAAGATGCAAAACACTGCGTAGAATTTTGTCAGTGATTGACATAGGGGCCAGGATTTTTCCATCTTCTACTATGTTCAGTGAACACTACTAGTTATAAACTACACCTTTGTTAATATTTTATAAAAATCTAGCAATCTTAAAAAAAATAATTATGTGGAGGATACTAATGTAAGCAGTATGAAACACTTTTTTCTCCTATTCTTTAAGAAGTTCTATGAAAACAAAATGTGATCGATTGATTTGTTACCTAAATAATTCCAAGGGTCATTTTTGCAGTTACTTTTTCTTCTTGAGTAGATCACTGCAAATGGTGCAAACAGGTATTTCAAAATGTTGTTTGGTTGTTTTTTGGTTTTGGTTTTGTTTTTGTTTTTTAACTGGAATACAATTATTTTATAGCATATGAAATATATATGTATATACTGCATACCAGCAGTATACTGGATTACAAAGTCCTCTAGTTGTTGCCTCTGTTACAGTGCAGAAATAAAAGATGCTGTCAATAAACTAGTATGCTGAAATAATTGCAGGCTACAGATACCCTATGTCAGTAAACTGTATAAAAATTTAAAAGAAAGTGGCTTTTCTCTATTTATCATGCTGTATTCAAAAGTAATGTTGGAGAATCTGAAATTATTGCTTGCATTGTACTTCAGAAGAAAGGCTGACAAGCTCCTGTTGAATAGCCTAAGAACTTGTATTCTCAGAGGGGTTTATTGGGACTTCTATTCATCGTTTTAGATCGAGTCTCTTTAATGGAAAATAAGCAATCCTTAGAGGGCCTCAATTGTATTTGGGATTTATAAACTATACACTCAACAATATGAATGTTGCTATTTAAGGAACTGAGACTGCATAACACTTGGACAATAGTTTCCCAGAGTCTGTGAAATGCGGACTTACAATAGAGAATATATTTTTCTCATTTATAAACATCTGGACAAACCAGTACGCTGTCTAGATCCCACAGCAAATTAGGGTCTGATTTTTAATTAAGTTTGGCATGCATCAGAGGGATACATATGTTCAGCACATGTTTTTACCTTATACATCTTTTGCTCCATTACCTACATATTGTTCAAAATGAGTTCTACTGTTAAATACAAACTGTCCGAATTGCTTTACTGAAAAAATTCACAAAGTAAAATAAAAATTCACAGCTTTGACAATACGGATCCATGATTTTTCTGAAAGAAAATTCATGGGCTGCAGAAAAATGACTGAACTTGTAAGATGATTATAATTAGTCACCAAACCACATGTATTTTCCAGATTTTGAAACCTCATACTCAAGCTAAGTTCACCAAAAAGGTGTTAATTTCTCCGTCGTGTTAAAGGATCCATGCAACTCTTCTCCAGTGAAACCAGAATAATTCTATTGTTCTGAATAAAAAAAAGAGAAATCTTGTTTTCATACAGTTCTGATGTGGGAAGGACTCAGAATTTAAACCCTGGAGCTCATCAGCTTTGAGAATTATGATTTTAGGTGCAAATATAGTGATATGCTCTCCGGGAGAACTTTTGGAAATGAGCTTTATGACCTTGAGTTGCAAAAGAACAGGGATAAATCACAAGTCTTTAAGTCTAAAATTACTGCTGTACACATCCTGGCCTGGCTCTGCTCCCTGAGCACACCTGGAGCTGCAGGACAGTACGTCCCAGAGAACTCTGCTTGGACCAAGGCAAATGGGATGACATTCCCAGGACTGCTAAATCTTGCATCCTTACAAGAGTAAATACAGCTTTGTATGTGACCGTGGGAGTCCAAAAAGGCAGGACTGTACCTGTTATTGGGTATGTGAGCTGTTCCTGCCACTAATAGTAAGAGAAGGAAACCAAGACATTGAAGATGAGTACCTGCTGGCACCTTTCACGCCAAAAATCTAGTCTTGCAATAGTCTCATTAGAAACAAGATGTAAATGGCTTGGGAAAGAAAACACAAAATATTTTATCTACTTAATCAGTCAAGCCTCTGAGAATATCACTTCATGAGTGAGGGAGAAGCCAGTTTGGCAAAGTTGCCATGGAGACCGGAGGTAGCCCCAAAAGTAGATCTTCTATTTTTGCCCTCCTCAGCTCTGCTGCCAGCTGCTCTGCAACCCCAAGGACAGGAATGTTGCTCAGCACATGGTGTCCTAAGCAAGAAGAGAAAAAGACTGGGGATTTACTGTTTGGTGAGCCCCATCAGCCACACAGAAGACTGGAAGGGAGTTCTGCTTATGGAGGGAAAAAAGAAAGAGAAGAGATTTAGTGTAAAAGACCATTCAGCTGATATGGGAAGGTACTGGCTTACTAAGGGACACCACTGAATACAGAAGTGAGACACAGACAGGTCTTTGTGCTAATGCTGAGTGCACACCTAGGAACACACACACAAAACAGGAGCTTTGCTGGCGAACTTATCATTATAGGGGTTTTGCCCAGCTTCTTGGCGTTAGCCACAAGTCTAAACTCCCAACACAGCTAAGTTTTGTGGCTGGAGGCTCCGTGCTTTAGAGAGAGCAGCCTCTTCTACGCAGTTACAGCTCTTGACCATTCCTCTTGACCACTCAAACCCCAAGGAAAGTGAAAACTGTGGATTCAGTGGATTGTCATCCCCAGTCACAAACCTTAACCTGAAGTGATAGTTCCTTGTTTCTAGGGGAAACAACCAAGGAGATGCCTCTAACTACGTGTTTTTGATTGGCACAGCACAAACATAAAACTGGTCAGCACTTAAAGGCATACATCCAGCATGCTTACACCATTCCAAAGTTTGCATCTTTTAAAAGTATGCAGAGCTTAATGTTTGGCTTTCCCTAGGGGTAAAATGTGCCCAGTTTTGCTTTGTTGCTGTATTTTTCATATATGATAGTAAAAGTTGTTTGAGACAAAGGCTTGACAAATCTATGCATTCTGTTAATAAGTAATTGTCCTAACAGTTAGCATCTGTGGCCAGGGTGATTTTCTAGAGTTTTCTGTGAAATTCAGTTACGTTTTTCAAACTGCTTTGGATTACTCCATCTCTGGCCTCTTTCCATCAGTGAAGTATCCCCTTTTTTTTCACATAGATGCAGTATACAGTAGGAGACACCAGGACAGATGTTCCAGGAAGTCCAGTGAACTTATTTCCTGACACTTTCTACCTATTTGAGTTAGCAATTTTCTACTGTTCAGTTATCCCCTTAAAAAGTCTTTGTAATTCAGAATAGTGGAGCGTGTAAGCCTCTTCGTATGGCATTGAAAAATTACACTACTGCATATGCATGTATTACAAGTACTGCGATACATACTAGATGTACATATTGTACGTATGTGGATATACTGCAATCTGTACTAAATGTATGTGTTGTCGGGTGCTCAAATATCACATTTTACCACAGAAGGAGCGTGGTGATGTCAAAAAGAAGCTGAGCTGCTAAGAAAGCTCTGGTTAAGGGGAGCTACATCCCTTACGTTCTCTATTTCTCATCCTGATCAGATTGGCATAGGATACAGGGGTTTAATTGGCCATTCAGATTGCACTCCAGCAATTTCTAATCAGCTTCTGGCAATGGGCAGCACAATATAATCCAGAATGTCTCCCGAGGAAAACAAAGCATCCTATGAAAATGTATCATGGTGAACTCTTGTGACACCTGGTTGTCATCATGTCTGCCCACAAAACACCCCAACACCCTAAAAAACCAAGAAAGGGGCAAATGTCTTAAATTGTAAGGAAGTGGGTAAGAATTGGCAGCAGGCGTATAGTGATCCAACTGAAACTGAATCCAATAAAAAAATCCATATAAAAATATGGCTTGCAAAAACTTCTTTTGTAAATCATGGCCTAAGTTTAAGAAGGAAGAGTACAGGAGGTGGACAACAGGCAAGGAACAGCCAAATCCAAGGGTGAGGCCAGAGGCAGGGAAGCAAAGATTTGGAGGTTAGAACCTAAATAGGGAGAGGGGTCACTTGCAGAATTCAGCAGATTTATGAAGCTTTATCATTTCTGGGAAAGGAAAGATGACAAAAGGGATCTGATACTTCTGGAGATAGTTAACATTCAATTCAGAAACTAGCTCTTCTACCAACATTGCCCCAGGCAATTGTGTCTCCAACACATTCTGAACTGATGCAGCTATTCAGTGAATAACTCTTCATTTTTGAAGCCTTACTTTATAGTAATTTATAATATGAAAACTATTGGTTTGAACAGTGCATGAACACCCTCTGTAGAAACAGAATATCAAGTTAATACAATACTTCACTGCGTTTCCCAAAATGGGATTATTTTTTCTTAGCATTCAGTGCAAGAAAAGAAGCTTTTTAACCTGCTAAAATAAACTATTTTCACCTCAGGGTAACAGTAATTTGCTTTGTGTGAATCCTGAAATACAAGAAACAAATTCGAAGCTACCTGCTTAACTTTCCTCTTCTGCCCATGCGTAATGTGAAAATCTGAGAAACAGACAGAGAGCAAAACTGGATAGTTTCTCAGCCTGTTCTTGCTCATTTGGAAAAGTGCAGAACTGCCTATTAGGAAGACTCTCCGAGACAAAGAAAGAGGGTCTATAAAACACAAAGGCACGCTGCATTTTTGCCTGGCATGAATCATCTGAGACCCGTCTCCTTCAGTGGATTTATTCCAATTCATGCACACCATAGGGAGCAGGGAGTCATGAGCAGTTGTAGTTCTCTGCAATTCTTTGTCCTTTACTGTAATTCCTCCTCCACATTGCATGCTAACCAGAAAGATTTGAAGATACCATGTGTTTCCAAGTAACCTGCATTACTTAAGATAGGGATAGAATTCATTAACATTTCCTCCTTTTCCCATTAGCAGTTTCTTTTTGCACAGAATGAATGTAAAACTGGATATAAAAGGCATTACAAGCAATATTTCATGTGTCCTTTTAGCTGCTTTGAGAAACACAGCTGCTTTACAGTCTCTTAGGACTACTGCATTTGTGCTCCCAGCACTCATCTGACAAATAGATAGTTAATAGATACTTTCAAAGATTCTCTTGATATTTCAGGAATCTATAATAGGAAAGTATAATTGATGCTCTCAGTAACTGGCAAAAGATTAAATAATTGTGTAATTGTTTCAAAATTCATGTATTTAGTAGTTTTTACAATGACAAAGACTTAAAATAATAGGGTTACTTGACCTTATGTTTCATTCATGAGGTTACGATACATAGGTATTTACTTTTTAGAGAATGCAAGGGTTACTGGGACAGAAGTGTTTCCAAGACACACTGCATTTTCTCGTCTATTGGTGTACAGTAAACATTCATATAATCGGGGGGGGAGTTTGCTGCTTTTTCTTTTTTTTTTTTACTTTGTAGATTTTTTGAGTCCTTAATGAATGCTGTAAAAATGGTACGAAAATCCCTAACTCACAAGACTGTTGTGAGGATTAATTAGTGAATGTTTGTAAGATGCTTTGAAGATGAAAGGTGTGATGTAAATGCTCATTATTTATTATTACTATCTTCCTAATCTTGGACAAATTTGGTTGATGTGGAAGTGAGTGATTGATCTTGCTAAACAGAGGTATGCACAGTGGGAGAAGGGCCTTTGCAAGCTTCACATTAATAATTCTCCCTGTGAATCTCAGCTCTGTTCTGAATCTCTCCACCTACCCTAACCCTCTGCCTCTGGGTGGCTTTGACAGTGCCCTTCAGACTAAATTGCTACACTACTGCAATCTCTGGGCCTGATCCAATAACCCATGAAATCAAAGAAGATTCTTCCATCACTTTCGGTGAACTGGGCAAAAGGTCAAAAAATAGGCTTTTATGCAGTATTTTGGAACATAAGTAAATGACATAAACCTGTTTTCTGAAAACTGCCCATATTTTCTCTCTGCATGATTAGCTTGATACATACTGTCAGGTTTTGTCAGTTGTGTCAGATCGTATTCATATCATACAGTTTCCTCTGTGCACAATAATATGATTCTTTGCAGGTCTGTTCAGCTGTGAATCTGTAGCTGTCTGCTGCAATAAATTATGTGCAACTTTAGCATCAGTATACTATATTACATAGGGCAAGACATCTTGGTGCTCAGGGCATGGGAGCAGTTTGGTTCCCATTCATACAGCACATGAAAAAGCGATCTTTCTTCTATGAGGCGAAGGCTCTCAGCTCCCACTGCCTCCACAACTCAGCAGAAGCTGCAAGCCACGGCCGGCTACTTTTCATATGCTTAACTCTGTCAGCTGTACCTCGGAAATGTCCCTGTGAAGCTGCTCCCATCAACTTTCTGGTTGTGAGGATGCACCACGTGTGGCCCACCACCATAATGCTTGTGAAGTTGGAGGTTTGCTTAAAGTTGGGCTCCCTTTGACTTTACCAACCATTCCAGCATAGAAAACAGTGTTCTCACCTCAAACCTGATTGAGGATATGATTGCTTAAATAAAAGTCAATGGGTATATGACAACATTTGCCAGATACAGCAGAGTAGGAAAGTATTAAGTGAGAGGAAACACGTAGGAATTTCGTACTTGCAAGTACCAGTTCACATCTGTGCATGCTGTCAGTGTGCTATAGGCAAGTATCAAGTAGGAGGTAACAGATTCAGATAGCTGACATTAAAGCTAGAACAGCTCAGACTAAAATAAAACCTGTGTTGTTATTGGCAATGGCAGTTATCCAAGGACTGTGATATATTCTCTGTCACTCGCCATTTTAAAAGGCAGTTTAGATAGTCTGTGTGTTCATTCAAATGAAAGAGTGAATCCCGGGCATTTCTATAGCTGATATGAAATGAGGAATCAGGCTCCCTTCACCACTGAAACACCCAAGAGCGCACACAGTGAAGTGTAATGCATCGGGTACATTATTTACTCATGATGCCTACCAAGCAGAGGTGACATTTATCAGGACGCAGCTCAATAAATACCAGTCCTCATGAACTATCAGAGCATGTCATGCTACTAAAAACTGAGGTAAAAACAAAATCCTTTCCGTGGCAGTTGGTGAATTGGCTCAATTGTGAACTGAAGTTCTCTTCCTCTCAGTTTGGCATGGGTTAGCCAGCTCCATTGTGGAAGGCAATAGCACTTAAGCTGCAGAAAACAAAATAAACCAGTAGAGAGACTGTTCTGCACCTGCAGGTATGACAGATTACATCCGTATAGAGCTGTACTGGTGCTCTGGGAAGCAGAGAACATGTAGATCCAGGTCTAGAAAAGGTTTCTGTGTCCCCAGAGCAGGTGTGCTTTTTGTTTGTCACTCGCAAGTAAACCTTTTGGGATGTTCTAGAGGTGTAGTTCTCAGACTATGGAGTATCAACAATTACAAATCAAGCAGCGGAGTGTGGGGCCACTGTGTGCACTTATAGTGTGAGGTCTTACAAGAGCAAAATTTTCATTTACAGTTTTTGTTGGCTCCTTTGTAAATGTATTGTGAGTTGTGGGGGTTTTACGTCATTGGACTAGGAATTAATGTAATTACTTTCAGTTCGTTTTGTGTTGGTTATTTGTTTTTGATGTTTTTGTCATTGAAGATACATAGCTAGATCACAACAATCATTGAGATGTTTTAAAATCATGTGTAATGAATACATTGGTAATGATAGACGTGATGCTGCACTTAGGGAAGTTAGTACACAGCCACAAAGTTCCTTGAAAACTCCCATCCGTTTCAGTGAAGGTCTAAGATCCTGAAATGGAGGTAGAAGGCACTTAATGCACCTCTATACCTCCACAGATCTGGGCTTAATTTATAACTACCTCACACAGTAAAATAGGATTAGCTTCTTTAAGAGCTTCCTTTAGTCTGTTATTGCTCTATAGTAGAGTGCCCTCCAAGAACAGATACAAAAAAGCTACTCACGGGGTCTCCAAATTCTTGGTGGCTGTGGTCACTGCCAGGTTGCCCTGGCTGCGCATTGCTAGGTTTTAAATGTAGCCTTTCTTCATTTGATCAGCCAGATTGCTGTCTGCCACTAATAGAAATGCCTTTGGCATTGCGAGGCAAGTTTGTCGTCAAGTTAATAAGCATTATCTGTCACCATTATATTTTTAGTTTAAAGATATGACAACTGAAGGAAATGACACAACAAGGACTGAAATATTTGTCTTCAATGCTCCTTAACCTAGTAATATATTACCCTGAAGTGATGAGGAGCCACATGAATATCGAAGCTTGAGCTTCTATGTACTCAATATTGAATTACTGCCAATCTGGAAAAGATTAATTATCTGAATTTAGAGAGGGACAGCTTTGCTGAACCTATCTGAGTATATTACATATAACCTTTTTCAGCTGTCATAGGAGAGCCCAGACGGACCTTTCTCAGTCTGTTTGGATTCTAAATGAGATTTCCAAGATTAAAGGCCAGTGACAAGGAAAAGAATTCTGCAGTAAACACCAGTAAGATTGACAAGGCTATGTGGAATCATCTCTAAAATAGTTACCATTCTCAAAAATCATGTTAACAGAGGTCCTTCTTAAGCAAAGGAGTTAACTATTGGGAGTTAAGTGTGCTAATAGACTGGTGACCCTTACCTGTGCCCAAAATCCTAGTTATGATAGGATAAGTATAGCCTGATAGACCAAACCAGCCCTTCAGACCACAAAAGGCCTCTCTAATCTAGTAACAGTTCTTAGAAAAATCAATAAGTACTTTCTGATTACTCAGTGTGTTCGATTATGAAATTATTGGAAGTCCCAGTAAATATACTACAAGATAGTTTAAAGGAAAATTATCATGCATCAGAAGCAATATTGTGCTGCAGATTAAAAATTACTTTAAATCTATACACATCGACATGCTCTGCATGGGAGAAGCTCTGTGTGGGGGGAGTGTGGAGGAAGGAAGAGGCAAAAAATCAAGGGACCACATGCAAAAAAGGACTGTTTCCATTTTCCCGTGTAAGCATGCAACTCATTCATCTCAGAGGCTGAGAGCCTGAAAATCAGCCTCTAAATCTTTTGCAGAACATCTGTGCTAGAGATGGGCGGACACAGCCCTTCTGAATCAGTTCTGCTTTTACTAATTTATTACCACCTGCAACAAGTTTATCACATATTACTTTCCCCAGAAGGTAAATTATAAGGGCAAAACACATAGGACATGGCAACTGTGTGTGAAGAAATGTCATCATATTTTATTGTATTGCTGGCAAAGCTTCTGGTGAATTCAACTCGTGTTTATTCAGGTTATGTGTTGTATGTGGGTTTGGATGATGGATAGATCCTCCCACAGGGTCCTACAGAAAATGCAAACAAAATACTCCACTGAGTATAGAACTGAATTTTACAGGGATTAAGTGAATAAAAGGACACAAGATGCAATTTCCCATCTTCTGATTGAATACTACAGAATGAACTCATCAAATCTCTTTTTTCCCCAATCCCTGACTGGCTTTATCCTGTGTACTGTAGATAAATACTGCAAAACAGGACAAATGAAGGTACAAAGAGGTATAGGCCATGAGTTTACATCTTTAATATGCATAAATATGATATATGGGATAATTATAGTTACATATAGTTTATCACATAAACATGATTATATGTGATAATAATTGGAAAAAGATCAGAAGTCTCTGTCGCCCTTCAAATTGGACTATTAATTACACTTATAATTTTTGTGCAATTATTCCAACAGTTATGTTAAAAGGCCACACCGCCGCAAAAGGCTTTGCCCCATCCAGCATTCCCTGGTCCACAAAGTGAAAGCATTTCCTGAAGAAGCAGACAGATTTAATGAAAAATGTTTATTGCCATGTTTTCTTTTCACTGCTTTCTGTTTGACACGTTTTTCCTTTTCATATTTACTTCTATTTTATATCCATGTGACTGATCAATGACTATTATGTTCTGTATTTTAAGACTAGAGTTAGCTATGTGCCACAGAGAAGTTTTCTCATACAGACAGAAGATTAAAATATGAAATAGAGAAAAGAGAAAATAGCGGTTTGATCAAAGATCATTCCTTTATTCAGCTTGTTCAGTCTAAGCTATATTCAGCTGATAACAAACAAAAGTTCACAAAATCATAATTTTATTATTGACTTGAGGTGGGATGTTTTCAGAAACATTCACAAGTGTTTTTATAGTCATCACGGAAATAATAGATATCTCCTGGGGAAATTCCCATATAGTAAGTTACGTCCAACAAGGATAACAACAGAAGTCCCGCTGGGGGTCACTGGGAAAAAAGGATGTTTAGTTGACATTTTTTCTCCCAGGGATCTATTATTAGCAGGCGCTTAATTTAAGATTTTATTGATAACATTTAGTTTTTACCAGATTCACCTCCTAGAATAATTTTAACATTTCTTGTTTATATATTTTGATTGAAGAAATTTAAAGTATCATGTAGTCTGTTTCTGCTTCTGCTGATGGAAACAAGGAAAGTTTCATTCATATGAATGCAAACATGGTTACATATTGATGTTAAACATATTCCCTAATTCTTGTCAAGGGTACGTTATGAATTTCTGTTATGGATAAACTTAAACTCTTCATACAGCTACCAACTGACTTCAACTGATTGCTTACAGGCTTGTTTAACAGAAACGTCACACTGTGACTTTTGCCGAGGCCAAAATGTGCTTCTCTTCTTTGTGCTTTGGCAGTACTTACAATTGAAATTATGTATTGTATATTTTTATATAAAAGTGATTTTTTTCCACCAAAAGCCTACTGTAAAGACAGTTTTACTGAAATTTCATGCACAGCAAGGACATTTTAAGAACAGTAACTAAAATATCTATCTGCCACTAACATTACAACATTTTTCAAGAAGGGTGAACTTAAAACTTCTGACAAAACAGAGATTAAATCTGATTTTGGTAACATGATGCCATTAAATGTAAACAAGGCATCTTTTATTCAGGAAAATTTCCAGTGATCAGAACAGTGTCTTTTCAGACCAAAGAAGAAGAGACCACAAAATGTAGCAGATGTTCCCAGAGTGCCTTAAAGGGAAGGATCCAGAAACTGCATCTGCAGGTGCTCTGGGAGAAGTAAATATTCTGACCAGCAAATGTGTCGAATCCTTCTCACTGCTCATAAAACGATGCAAATTACATTATATGATTTTGTAATTCATACGTGAAGTTTAACATTTTGAAATTCCCAGCCAGACATGAGGTTTTTAGTAGCATATTTTTTGAAGTATTCTTCTCATTATCTTAATGGAATTTATTTCTTTATTTTCACCCTGGAAAACCCCTTTTAAACATGTCTGACTCTCCCTGTACCAATGAGGTAAACTTTGCAGCGGCCCATGTGCTTGATAAACTTCCACCAAACACTTTCTATTTGCACTTATAAGAAGTGAGACCAGGGGCTTCAGGAGGGGAATTTTTTAGGTGTTTGGAATACTGTTAACAATTTATAAACCTTCTGGACTTTTGTGGCAATCAGATATTGCTCTGTTTTTAAATATCTTTGCTGCTTTTGTTGCGGTGGAAAAAATGGTTAAAAAACCCAGAGGAAATATTTAACTATAAAGAAGGGAAACAGCTGAAACAAAGTAAAGAACAAGTACAAATGGATAATGCAGGGAAAATGCTTCTCTCTAATTTCCACGATGTAATCTTTTACTTGGGAAAGTGAAAGACAAAACAAAAATAAACAGAAAAAAGATGTCTTAGTTGGTATCCCTTGAAGTTACTCTATTACAAATAAATCTTAACCATCTGAACCCTTAGACCTTAGAACCTTAGGACCTTAGAATTTGGAGTTTGAACTCTTGAACATTCATAAACTGCACAGATCCACTGAAAAACAGTGCACATCCAAACTCACCTCATATAATGCATTTCTTCTTTTTTTGCCGTGCAGGACTGAATCTTTTTCCTGCATGACTATGTGGGAGTCTTATAAAAGAGGAACTCTACAGTGTGTTAGGGCATATTAAAATTGTGAATCATATGAAGAGGAATTCTTTAAAATCAGTTTCCTGGTTTCTTAAGGCATAAGGTACTTAAATGTGCTTCAATGTCTTTCAAAATGTTGCAGACACTGAATCTGAACCCAGTGCAGCTACTTCTAATATTGTGTGCAACCTATGAGTAAAGCAATGTAAACTCTCTTCAGCTAGTTCATTTGTTTTTTAAACTGAATGCTTTATTATCATAGAATCATAGAATGGTTCAGGTTAGAAGGGACCTTAAAGATCATCTAGTTCCAACCCCCCTGCCATGGGCAGGGACTTAAAATGTACGTCCTTACCATACAAAGCATTAATTAAATCATAATGTATTTCAAAAAGTTCCCAGACTTCATGAACTGTTAATTAAATACAGCTCAGGCTTTGGTTACGTATCCTTTTAAGAGCTCCCGTTCCCCTGCGTTTAGAGATCACAGCAGGTCACCCTGTACAACCACGGTCTCTCATGCAACACTGAATAGTGTTGCTATTTTCAGTGAATTCTCCCATTTCCCTGTAAGCTTACCGGAGATGAATTTGGCTTGTAAAATGACCATGTGTTAACAGATACAAAAGAATAATTAAATAGCAGTGTATGCTTTCTGGAAATATTCTCTTGTGATTGCATTACTATTAGACAGATAGCCAAAATAATTTTAAATAGCAAATTCTATTTAAAAATAAGAAGTGACACAGAGCATTAAAACATCAATACATGGGTGGTAAACTTGTACCTGTAATACCATCAGGAGTAAATCCTACCTATTTCTAATAATAGGCAGGAATTCTTTTTAACTCATTTATTTTAACACATTTTCATCTGCCCCCAGGCTTTCAGGCGAACAGCCAAGTGAGTCAAAGGGCAGTCTTGCATGTATGAGTTATAATTCAGGGCTTGTTTTCTCACAAAAAGATTCATCTGAAGCTGCTAAAGGTGGAATTTGAAGTCAGTTAGTTATGTGTTGTGGTTTAACCCCAGCCAGCAACTAGGACCATGCAGCCGCTGGCTCACTCCCCCTTCATCCCCCAGAATGGTAGGGAGAAGACAGAGAGAAGGAGGGGAAGGGGGAAAAAACCAAAAACTCATGGGTTGAGATAAAGACAGTTTAATAGAACAATGACAGAAAAGGAAAATAAAATAACAATCGCAATAATAAATAATAATAATAAGGGTAAAAGAATATACAAGACGCAAGTCACTCTCACTGCCCGGTGAATTGGTTGCCCAGCTGGACTCGGGCAGTGATAACGGATAGTGATAACGGCCAGGCCCCTGACCAAATCCCTTTTATACACTGAGCATGACATCTATGGTATGAAATATTCCATTGGTCATTCCATTGTTCTGCCCGTTCTTCTTCTCAGCTTCTATGCGAAGTGGAAAAAAGTCCTTGGATGGTATAAACATCGCCTAGCAACAACTAAAACAATATGAATTATTGACAATCCTTTCATACCAAATCTGAAACACAGCAATCACTAGAAAGAAAATTAACTCTATCCCATCTGAAACCAGGACGTTATGTTACGTTAAATCCCCATGTGTCAGTACTTTTATTCAGAATAAGTGATTTTAAACTGAGTAGAAAGGGGTTGATATGGTTTACTTATTTATGTTTAAAAGACTACTTGGATTTTACCTTTCCAAATGTTCTTGTGTAACCATTTTTAAATATTAGAAAGAGAGCTTAGGATTTGGTCTTGAACTGTGTAGGACCTGTACTAGCATTGGCACAGGACTCAAAATACATGTTTGGGGAGGTGGGAATTGTTTTAAATTGTGCATGCATCTTGAATAGCCTTGCAAGATCCATGTGATTTCCACTGTTTTTTATAACAGTTTGCATGCCCAAATGTTATTTCATCCTATTTATTGTACACTGCCATCAGCTTCCACTGAAGTTAACCCAGCCTCCAAGTCAACAAAGGCATTCATACTTACCTAAAACTATGTTTATTTATAACATTTCTGAGATGTATCTCAAGAGAGCCTTCCAGGAGTTACAGATCTGGGTCATATGATCCCATAGATAGGAAAAACCCAAACAAACAAACAAACAAAACCAAACCTGAACTGTCAGTCTCATAGCTCCTGCTTCCAAAGGATGGTTTGTGGTCTTTTGTTTGTGGAGGAGGTGCTCAGATTTTTCATGGACAATGTATGGAACCGCACTGTTCCTGTGGGATATAACTGTTTTATATAATCTTTAGCTATGCTGAACAAGATTACATCTGTGCTTGTGAGAAGTCCCTTATGCCAAAGACAATGGGGGAAATGCTGTATACAAAAGTCTCCCCTGGGAATCTGTGAAGGTCACAGCACACGTGATATTTCTGGCACAAATCAAAGACAGGTCATAAAAACTTAAGTTGATACAACTTTCACCTTCCCACTGTTGCATCTTGTACATTACCACAGTATTTTCACCACAACATACCGCGATTTGCTTCCTTTTTTACTGCTCTGCGTGCAGTCCTTTGTCTAAAATACTTGTACTATTATGTTCATTATTTTTCTTAATCTTTTGTATGTGGCTGCCTCATAGCAGGGATTCACTTTCTAGGTTTATTTAAACTATTAATCAGCAAGGTAGAAAGGAGCATAGTCAAAGCAAAATATGCTATCTGTTTGTGACAGTATGGGAGTCCTTCTGTGTCAGCAGCAGCCTACCTCTACATTTTCTATATGGGCAAAAGTTATTTTTTGGTGGGAAAGATATTATGTCCCTGCTGTCTGTCAGTCAGGTACAATACGCAAAACTGTGTTCAGAGGCAGCAAAAACTCCCCTCTATTCTGCAATCTCAGAACCACCTTCATTCCTCTTCAGTCAGAGCAGACTATGTTCAGAGTATTTAGCCTACTTCAGGACTGTTAATCCTACACACTCTGTTAGAATAAAAAGGAGGACAAAGGATGATTTCCTGCCAGCAAATTTATGTGAATGCCCACTGCTAACCACTGTATCAATTATATACCAGAGAAATGATGATTAATGTTACTGTTTCTCATCCTATCTAAGTATTATATAGCCTGAATAGTCCATGCCATTCCCCTAGAAGTTAGTAAAGAAAAGAAGTGCTATATTTTTCTGCATTTTTCCACAAGTAGCAATAGTTGCTCGTTAAACAATATTTCATAATTCTTTTTTTGGACAGAAGCTAAAAATTGTTTTCTTTTTAGAACAAGATTGATTTTATATAAAGGGGCCTAGATGCTAATACAAAGGATGCCAAAGAGAGTCTAATTAGGGGAGGGCAGGGACACTTATAGAAGCAAAACATCAAAACATCAAAACATCATCCCAGGCATTCCTTTAATTTTGTGGCAGATTTTTAATACATTTTTCTCAGAAGCCCCACAATGGCCTCCAGCACTTAATTTCTTCACTGTAAAACACAGAAACTGTCAATAAATGCAAAATGAGCTCAGTGTGTAACTGTTATTTAGGCCAATACTGTCAATGAAAGAATACACAGCTGTGAAGTCCCTTGTGCATTTCTGTTAAAATCAGAGATGGTGGAATCTACGTTCCTCAGTAAGAACACTTTTTTTTATCTTTTTTTTTTTTTTATCTGGGAGTCTCACATTTACTGGTCTACATCATGCTCCTGCCTCCTCTTCCTGTTCCGTTAAACCACACCCAGCCAATTCATTCCTTTTCTGCTTCTATAACATTCTTGGACTTTTGAATATTAAGGGAAAGGCAGCTTTTTCTCTCACAGTAGTAGCCAGGCTGACTGTGCTGAAACACTCCTCTCCTTTTCTCCCTGTAAAGAATGTGTTACAGGGACGATGGTTACTCTGCTTTGACATGACAGGCAAGGAATGGTGTGTTTCATGATGCTAAAACACACTTCCTCCCCCCGCCCTTTTCAATTTTTAATAGGAATGGGATCACAACAGGAGTTTAGTGATGAAATAAGGGGCAGCTACAAACCTCCTATCACTGCTTTTATATAAATCAGCATAAGCAAACCAGAGGGTAAATCAGATTATTTCTTATGTGGAGATGTCATCTATTTTTTTCTAACAGATATTGGTGCATACACTCCCCCCGTGTGCTTCAGAGCTGACCTAGGGAGACTGCCTCCAAGGAGAGGGCAGCTACGGTCAGTTAGGCGGGTGCCAACTGGTAAAATTGTCTTTTAAAAAGTAATTGACTACGACGTTAGACAGCAACTAACCTCTTCAAGTTTCTGGATGTCAAATAGGCAAGCAGGGGGGTTATTTTGCAAGAGGGAGCTCACTGTAGCATTCAGCTAAGCCAAAATAAGTCCATTGAGACAATAAAATCACAGCAAAGATGCATTTTCTGTACTAAGTTGTAAGATAATCGAGAGTTTAGCTGTGGAATTTGCTCCCACATAATTCTTCCACAGCACCCACTTTTCCACAATGACTGTGTGATACAAGTTAAATATGAGGGAAAATGCAGCTTTTACTTAAAACGAGAGAAACTCAGCCCCTGCACATTTATCATTACGTAGCTCTGACATTCCCCTACTGTACTGCGGAAATTAGAAAGCAGATCCCCAAGACTCACATTTAAAAAGCCCTGTAGTGGGTTTTGGTTATTTTTGTGGAAGTTGCCAGGCAAATCAGCACGATGCTATGGGAAGGGTCCTCAGGGAGCCCCATTGGAGGAACAATTTTATCTGGTGATAGCTTGGTTACCATGAATGTAGAGGGAGCAATTCACTTTGCCTCAGAAACAAGAATTAGCTGCTGGAGAAAACCATTCCTTTAAGCAATCTGGATGGACTTTTTCTTTTGTCTGTTTGAGTCCTCAAATCTTACATGAGTACCCAAAGAGGCATGTATGCTTCTGATTAACGTGTGAGCTTGAGCTGTCCTGGTTTGCTGGGTTGAAATATCATCAACCCAAGCATTGTGCTTTAATCCTCCAGCCTGAACAGCCTTAAAACCAATTTGAAATGCACTGAAATTACTTTGTAATCTCCGGAAGTATAACTTTAAAAGCATGCTAAGAGCTGGCAAAGATGCAAACATGCTGACTCTGTAGAGAACATTAATAGCACATCTCAAGCGCAATTGCATCTGTGTCTCCTAAGTTTGCTTTTCACAGTTAAAGGTCATTAACTGAAATTAGGCCAAAATAAGAGTGCTTGCAAGCAGCAAAACATAGGAGTTATCATATAAATTCTTAAAATTAAGTCAAGTGTTTCAAGTACTTTGAAGTCCTAATTAATGCCTGGTGTAAATGTACCATATTTCCTTTTCTACGCCAAAACGTGTCTTGCTTTGCTGCTGTAACCAAAGAAAAGAAAATTAACGGCATATCATCATCAGAAGCATGATTTTAAACCAAAATGAATGTCCTCTTGGGTTTATTTTGCTTAGTGCTTCTTTTAAGCAACACACTACCTTTCCTCAAGAAGTTCTGGGCAGGAAAAAAAATGAATTTTGGGTGCAGACTGTATATTTTCCCCAGTAATGTTTTAGCTGCAGTTTATCAGCTGTGTACCATACAGCCCCATTGCAGTAGCAGCTGTAGTTACACCTTCCAGAGGTGAAGCAGTCTGCCTTCCCTGCAAAGGGGTGCTTCCATAGGCTTCATAAGTCCAAGGACCTCATTGCTGGTAACTCCAAAGCTAAAGAAACAATAAGAATTCTGACACCAATCCCACACTGCTATTCAACATATATTCAGTCAGAAGAAGGCTGAAGTGGAAAGCAAAATCAACTTCCAAAAGTGAAGTATTTTCATTCTAAATGATCTAGTGATGAGCTGTTTTTTAAAAAAAATCCATCCAGATGAAATTTTCAGGGGCACTGCATTTTAAATAATATTACAAATAACCAACATCACAACCTCTGCAGAGATACCAAAATTCTCCCTTGATTTCGTAATTAAGATGAACTAACATCACTAGGACTGACTCCTTACTGCAGGTGTGGCTGAAAGCGTCCTTGAAAGACTGTATCAGTAATTGCATGTCTCAATATAATCTCTTTCAAAAAAACCACTTAAGCATGAAAGTATCTTACATACATTGTCCCATGTATTGTGGCACGTTCCTTCTCATACAAAGTCATTCATCTGCTTAAGTGTTTCATGAGTAGGATTTGAATACCCATGACAATGCTGCAAGGAATTTTACCTGTTACAATAAATGAATTATTTGCATCTAATCAAAGTATTAATTGATTTTTTTTTTCATTTTATAAGTATTAATTAAAAGAACATTGGCCTTGTGTTAACATATGTTATTGACTGCTGGTAGTTGACATGACAGGTGGGTATGCCATTTTATGTCACTCTTCTATATTAATAGCTTAGAAAGTCATCATTCATGTTGGAAAATGCACAGACTTAAAAACAATTGCTATTTCAACCCTAGAGGAGATTCCATGAATACCCTACATTTAGCAGTCAGCTAATAAAATCAGTGTATCGGTTAATGGCTATAAATAACTAAGAATGGAAGGTCATGAATTAGTGTTGATCTGGATTCACTCTGTCAAATACAATGATCTTATGACAATGTGAAACTGCTGCCAGTGCATAATCAAGCTCTTCTCTTGCAAATCAAACTATTGATATTGTGAATGTGATTAAGAGTGCCTGTGAAATAAAGAAATAAAAATAAATATAAAAAAATGTTATGAAGCATCCAAATTGCTGCCTTTCATACAGTTCAGCAGAGATTTTTAGCTTTCTTTTTCTTCCCTTTTTCATGTGTTTACCAAACTGTTACAAAACATATGTACTATTTTTGAGGAAAAATAACACAAGCCAAGCAGAAGGATCTATTCATGATCAGAATGCAATGGCCTTCATTATATTCCAGTTTGCTTATAAGTGACTGATCGAGAGTTAGCAGATGGTGTTTTCTTTCACCCTTCGCCTTCCTCTTATTTAATTACTCCAACTTAGTTTATGTGCTGGCTCTATAACGCCTAATATGCATGTATATTTGTAAGATTGTCGCTTCTATGATCTCCAAATTCAGCAATGCTTAATCTACCCTCACTCAACTATCTTAGATCAGGCATTTAAACTATACACACAAGACCAGACTGACCTTTTACACTTTATGTTGCTCTTTGATGTGTTTCCATCAAATGAACAGCCTGGCATCCACCTAGGAAGATGTAGCACCTGTGGAAAATCTGTCTGGTAAGTAATGTATTATACTTGAGTCCTTCCTAGCAGCAACAGCTGCCGTTAGTAGTGGCACAGAGGGATTCTGCAGGCTGCCTTGCCAGGCTATGAGGGGTCTCCTTGGTCTTGGAGGGCAGTTTTCTAAGGGCTGATATATGGCCATGCAGGAAGAAAACTTGCAGATACGATACTATGGAGCTGTACAGAGATAACAGTGCCTCCATTTGACATGGTGATTAAAATGCACACTTATTCATAAATAGCAACAATCCCACTGCTGTTTGCATAACAATCCTCTCTTCTTCCTCAGTCTAATTTTATCCCAACTTCAAGCATTCAAATCATACCTGGACAAGATTTACGGTGGGCCCTGACTCTCATCTGATGATTCTTTTTTCCCTCCAAAGTCAGTTCTGATTCAAAACCAAATATTTCTCACTGCTAGTTCCTCACCAGCAACCCTTTCTACCAGGAATTTGAGATTGAGTCTTGGTGGATTTACATCAAGTCATGACTCCTGATAGCTCTTTGTGTTCCAGAGCCTGATGGAGCACAGCTCAAGGGACATCGCGGAGCGGAGGGCTCCTTTTAGCAGAAAAACACAACACAATTAACTCGTGTTTGAGAAGACTGAGCTTGGAAGACATGAAGGATGTGGGACGAATGGAGTCCCCTTCCATCTGCCTTTTCCTCAGTAAATACTCAGGAAAGGAAGATTCCTCAGGCGGGAACATATACAACTCCCAGGGCCTGTGCGGGCTAAAGACAGAGTCACATCTCCTTTCTCCCTGGTCTGTTGCCTCCAGTGCAATCTGGCAGATCTGGCTGTGCAGCAGTTAGGTGAAAGGTTTTGTCTACCCAAATTGCTTTAACTTTACCATTCTGTTCTTTTAACAGAAGTTTTGCAGGATAAGAAATTCAAATACAAGTTAATTTTAAAGCAATCGGCAAACATGATACTGACAGGACTGTTTTTTCCCACTACTAGGGAGAACTCAGGACTAACACCAACAGCACCTAAATTCTGAAGCAATTACATTATTTGCTGGGTGGTCTACTAGAGGACATCAACGACTCAACTAAACTGTGAGCCTTTGTATCAAATCAAAATCAAGAGATCATTTTATTTTCTTCTTACACCTGTTTTAGCACTGATCTAAGTAGCCCAAGCGAATTTAGTGATATAGAAACTGTGGAAAGATTTAATTGGCTGAAACTAATACAAACACTTGTTTCTAAGTGGCATGCATCATTTATGTCCATTACAAATGTCCAGCAGATAAATTCTGCTTGTTTCCATTTAAGGTGCAGATTCATGGAATTAGCAAAGTTCCTTCAGCAGCAATGTTTTCATCTGTTCCAGGACATCCGAAATTCTGGAATATCTGGAAATTTATTCTTCTGACTTGCAACTTAAAACATTGACCATGACATTAGTTTATTTTTCTCTTAAGGAAGCTTTAGGCATCTGATGATTACTAGGCAGAAAGACCAGGCTTTTTTTTCTTTCTCCTGACTCTCACACTACTTCTGAGATAAAGAGAAGAACTGTAAAGATGGTGCTTTAGAAATGGCTAATACGAGACCCAACTCCTATCTTTGCGAAATCCCCAGATGCTCCATTAAGCTGGATTTCTGGGTTGTTTCCACCTCAACAGGAGTATCATGGCCCCAAATAGTATCCATGATCTGGGTCATGGTGGTTAAAGACGGAGTTTTAGGTTTCTTGCCTGGTTTATTTGTGACACAGTCACTACAAGCCCTTTGGATAAGCACTTCACAGAGTGGGTGTGAGGTTAGCTCTGAGGACAGCATTACACTGCATTAATCCAGTGACTTTAATACCTTTACTCCTACTATCTTACAGCAATGTAGCTGAGAGTGAATCAGGCTGAAGATTTTGCGTATAGGTGATTCCATTATTTTTATGAGGCCCTGCAGGCTCTAATTCTTTGCACCATGTGGGAGCCTTCCATGAATACAGAGTGCCATCTGTGCTTGGGTCTCATTCCTTAAAGAAACATTTAGCTTTCTATTCATCCTTTCTGCATTCCTGGGGCTGAGCAGTGTGTGAGTGCGTTACCCCTTCCTCCCTTGTGTCACCAGAGTTTATTGATCAGCCTCAGGACTAAAAACACAGCAGAGAGCCCTGCTGTTTCCAGTAGCTGTTGCCTATCTTTTGAAGCAGAGATGAATGTTTGAGCCATAATGTATTCTTTCAACACGAGAGCATTAACCTATTGTGAAAAATAAATGCAAGAGATTCTCAAACTGGGAGGAGAAAAGGCGTTGGAGCATCAGAAAGCTTGCACACCGAACCTTTTGCTTCAGCTCTTGCAGCCTGAGCCTCTTGTATCTCTGACTAATTCTCTCCCTGTTCACCACAGGAATACTAATTGCCAGATGAAGCTCTTTGTTCAGCTAATGCTCTAATTGTTGCTTAGAAGAGGAATTGTCTCTTGCAATCATTTACTCCTAAGGAAACTTGAAACCTTATTTCTGTGGTTGAGTCCAGAGAGCACACAGTTATAATACTACTGAAATTACCAGACCAGGATCACTGGCTCAAAAAAAAGCCCTGATTCTTTCTGAAATGGGTTGTTCAAATCCAGGTACATAACATTTTGCCTTACATCACAGGTGAGCTGTGACAACATTAAGTACCTTGCATCATTCTACTCTGGCATAAAAGCCACAAGACATATGGAGTTTCAGTATGAATGAGAATCCAGAGTTCAGATATGCATCACAGTCACGTTTGACTTACCAGCACTAAACCACGGGAACCTGTAAAAGCTACTTGAAAACAAGAAACATTACAACAGAAAAGCACAATCCTAATGTAGTTAAGCTTTTGAATGAAATAGGTCTTTCTGTTGTCTGTGTTTTGATTTATATCCATCTAGCCTGTACTTGAATCTAAAAATTTGAAAGAGCTCTTTGAGGTGTATGGATGCACATCTATTCTGCAGCACATTAAGGCCCAGAGCACCTATTTGCGCATAAGGTCAGATTCTTCAGCTTTTTCAGTGATTAGGATTTGTGACACTCTAGCTGAACCAAAGAACACACATTAGCACAGGCACACACACAAATGTATGCCTGCAGTAAAAAAAAAAAAAAAAAAAAGTCTTAATTTCTCCTGAGAAAAAACACACACACAAGTATGTAAGAGAGAACGGAATACAAGTAGGAGAATGTACCACTATGAACAGGTCAATAAACTGGTGCTAGATTACAGATTATATGTAAGGATAAAACCCGTACAGGAGAAAGTCATATAAATAATTAAGAATTCAGAGACTTTTTTTTTGCGTGAAGACACTTCCTGGGGCACTTTCCATACCTTACAGAGGACTCCTCAGTGCACGCTCTACTGACTGTGATCCTAGGCATGGTAGCTACCAGATGTCATCCATTCATTTAGACTGAAGTGGTCTAATGAAAAGCAAGATTTCTTAAGATCATTGTTAGTATAAAATAAAACAAGACAAAAATATGTATAAATATCCTGCTAATATATTGGGTAGTATGCTTTAGAGATAATTACAGTATATAATAAAAATCCTACGTATTTCTTTATGGAAATGTTTCTTCCTCTCTGAACTACCAAACCTTCAAGCATTAGACTGATCTGGTTTCCTTTTTCTTGAGTTTTCAATGCTTGCTAATACCTTTAAGTTTCTTTTATGTGGTCAAGGTTCTTATGATATTGTGTAACTCCTGTGGTCTCATCCCAGATTTGCTCAAGGTGTAACTAACCTCAGTTCGTGGCTGTATCACCTTTGCCTCTTAATGAACCAGTGTGAATGTTGACTCTTGCAGCCCATAGTTTCCAAACATAAAACTCCATACTCTCACTGTACCATGAGAACAAAGGAGGTGGCTGTGGAAGAAGCCCTGCAAGGACAGAAATCATTATGCTTGTAAGTTCTTGCTGTCCCTGACCAAGAATGTTAGAGAATTTATTACTTTTAACACTAATTCTGCTCTGTATGAAGTATGAATTACTGATTAATGAACACCAATCTGTTCCAACTACATCCTACACCCCATATGGTGTATAAAAAACGCTCTTAAAAATAAAGTTATTAGAAGAGATCTACTAAATCATAGCCCAACCCATGACTAAAGTAGGGGTTTTATCTATAATCTCATGACTTACCACATTATCCAAAATAGTTGCAAAAGTGACTAACAAGGATTCAGGTGCTTCTTTGGGAGACTGCCTCATTCTCCAAAAATGGCATTACCAAATTTTCCCAGATATTCAGGGCAATTATTTCTTCCATTATAGCAGACGTTGGTATTGAGTCTAGCAAGAAGAATAGATAAGATACACAAAAGATGCTCTACATAAGCTAAAAATTCCGTGTGCTGAAAATACATCTTTACTAATAAGAAGAAAGGTGTTCTCAATACTTATCAATGATGATGGGACCACATTAGATGTACTTTCTTTCAGTAATGCAGCTATGTCTCTGATAGCTTACAGAACAATTTTTTTTCCCATTTAATGTTTTCTTTTTCAGCAATGCCAAGAGTACTGTTATTGGCCATCTGTGGCACAGGAAAAAATAAGAGCTGTTAGCAAGAGCATCTCTACCTCAGCTATGCAAAATGGAGGCAGGGAAACAAAGTTGCTGTAAGCTGTTTGAAGACCTAGAGCAGGCCACTAGGCACATCTGGAACGAGATATAGCTCTCCTGAGCCATGGCTAGATGGTACACAACCCCAATGACACCAACTGCCCTAGGCTTCTGATTGTCCAGACTGGGAACCCGGTGGCTGTGTGCTGCCGCTCCCCTCTCTTCCTCTTCTGCTTTCCAGGTCCCTGCCAAAGTAGCCAGGGCATAGTGAGAGTTGGGCTGGCCATTACAAACTTCACCTAACCTCACGATGGAGTCCAAATGAAGCATTTACCTGCGTGTAGGAACTCAAAGCGCTTCTAGCTTTGCCAGTTCAGATGTAGCCTTGATGTCTTGCCTACATCATTATGTTTGTGTCCTTAAGTTTATGGGGGTGGTGATTTAAAACACTCAGAAAAATATTTTTTGGCATCAAGTATAACAAAAACGTGGGGTTCATGAAGTAAGTCAAGCCCTACACTACAGTTACACTTGTTTTCAGTGAATAGGAGCAAATGCGACTATTAGACACTAAGTCAGTTTTGCAGGAGACATATCTAAAGCAGATTAAATCATCGAGTAAATACGTACAGAGTATAAGCGTTGTATACATTCAATCTTGTTCATGCCATACTCCAGTTCCACAATAATGGAAAGCTGGTGGAAATTCATATCCAAAGACTATTGGATGTTATAACCTGAAAAAAAGGGTAGAGTTTTATTGGTAGTATTCACTTATATAGTAGGGCTTACATTGTGGTTTATGCGCTGGTTGGGGTTTTTTGCTTGTGAATTTTTCAAAGAATACAGGGTCACTAAACTTAAGTGTTTCCCTTTCATCCAAAAATAGCCATTAAAATCATAGATTGCTTTCTCTCTTTTCAGATTCTCTCTTTTGATTTTAAAAAGTATATATTTGGTTATAGAGATGATCTTTAAGGTCCTTTCCAACTCTAGCCATTTATGATTCTGTGATATGAGTCTATATACACATATTCCATAAATGTTATTTTTTCTATACTGTTTGAAAGACCTTCAGGTGATATATAGATCATGTATGACTTACCCTGGACAGGGGACATAAGGTACTTATCAAAATTCAGTCCTGTTATTGCCTCTCCTTTTATTTCTGTCCACTATAGCGAAAAGCTTTGTACGCCCTTCCAGTAAAGGAGGCAAGGCTGGCTAGCAGTCAGTGTGACAGAAGGAAAGCAGTGCAGCAGAAAATTGGATAACAGGATAAAAAACACAAGGACCACGGGAAGCCCATCAAAACTGCCTCCTCTTGTCAAAAACCAGACAAGTGACAAGTACAAATATAAAGTATTATCCACAATTCAGTATTTCTAATGATATCACAATTACAGTCCTGCTTCCTATAGGCAAGCACTTAACTTTTTAGGCTTGACCTTACAATAGCAAACCAAATGTGGTGTGACAAAACAAATCTGTGGAAGAATTGTTTGCAGTCAGACATCTGACTATATGGTCCCAAACTAACTTTTTTTTTCTGTTATTTTCCCTTAGAAAAAAGTGTTTAAAGAGTATTGCTCAGTCACTGATCTAAAAAACATGTTGACTTAAGACCATGTACATATTTCGTGATTCCAGATCGTGCATCAGAAAGAGGCAGGCAATTTAAATTGTCTGCCAACAGTTCAAGACTGTGGCTAATTCATTACTCACACATCTCTAGTTGGAGTACTAATTTAAACTCATGTGTGTCATATTAATTGTAATCTTGTTTCAAAGTGACAAGATAAATATCTCAAGGTACATAATATATTATGGACATAGGTCAAAACAAATGAGTGTCTAAAGCAGATTAACACTAAATACATGCAATATGTCATGTTTGTAAATTAAGAAAGGATAAATTACATTAACATTTAACAGATTGTTCATTATATTTCATCTACGCTTAGGCTTAAATATACTAACAGATACTTTTCCTGTATATAAGGTCTCCTTAAACAACACATACAGAATATTTAGAATTGCATACTTGGGATACAGAAGCAGCAGTTCCCAGATGCTATAAAGAACAGTACACAGTGCTACAGGATAAACAAAGTTGGCACCCTGCTGTAGTTTGCTTGATTTATTCTTATTATTAGTAGGATTGTAAAAGAAAAATTCAAACATATTGCCTGCTTTTCTCCTTCCTTCCTGTTACAAGATTAGTTAAACATGTCGGAGACCGGTAGTTTAATTTAAAAGCAGTCTTGGAGCTTTTCCTAACAAGGAAAGCTTTGAGCCACTTTATCAGCTCAATCCCCTGAGCAATGCACTGTCCTTACTGCGTTTACAGGGCTCTGTGTCCTGCTTCAACAACAGCCAGTGTCGTGGGGGGGCAACCAGCCCCCAGGACATGCAGTGCTGCAAGTCCCCTCTAAATGCAAACCCTTTGCCGGATTCAGCAACTCGCAGGAATGGCTTTGAGAGCGCTCCTAGGTAAAAACTAATGAAAACGTGTAGGAAATAGATATAACTGCTCCTGCGACTGTACGATTTGACCTCTCAAAAAGAGTTTATTCATATTTCCATTGTCACAAATGTGTGTTAAAAAGAAAAGAAGTATCCCTATATTCACTAATATTCAGAAATTGGGTCTTTTTTAAAAAAATCTGTACGTATGATACATGTATATCTAATATATGGATTCATCCTTTTTGCCACCTGCATAAGAAATGTATTTTACATTCACAAATTCAGCTGCTATCCATTTTCCTGGTTTGATATTATCACTCTTTTTAAAATACATTTCCATTTTCTAGGGACTATTCTCCCAAATGCTTTATTTGGTTACAAAGTTAATTCCAAAGCAACCCGGCTTAGGAGCCCAGTTTTCACAAAATTATCAGACGAAAAGGGAAAGAAGAATACTTATTATATCACAATAAATAAGTATTTCGTATCATTGTAACTAAATCTGCACTAAAATTTCAAGCTGTGTTAGTTGTATTTCTCACCAAAACCTATGCATAGACCAGCTCTTGTACACTTTCAAAAGCAAGTATAATTCCATTGTTTCAATGAATCCAACCATACAGCTAAAAATAAGTAGAAAGCCTTAACACAACTCATGTTTTAACCAATTTACTGAAAACAATAATAATTTCAGGTTAAAATCACTGATCATGCTGATTTTATCAGATAAACTGGTTTTGGGTTTTTTTTTTTCTCCTGGTAATGTAAGGATTCCATTGATAGAATGAATAATAATAAAAGGATTGACTTAATTCCAGATGACATTTTAATTCAATTTTAGTCACTCTGATGATAAAGCTATAAGACTGCTTTCAGATAAAGAAAATCTGATGAGAATTATGAACTGAATGGAGGCTTTTCCATCACTAACTCATGCAATCATATACCTATCTATTTCTACAGAAGACTGCTGTAGCCTTGTACTCTTTAATTACTGCCATTTAAAGATAATAATTTAAATTCCATTGCTTTTGCCATGTAAATGTCATTCCTTATATAAATAAGGTCAGCCATTTAGATGTATTTGTTTTGATATGTGTGTCATCTATATTTCATTTCACTGTATGTCATCTCTCTCTTAAGGCATCGTGATGCTTCTCACCTTGCTTTGCTATCCACCCTGACATTTGTCAGTAGGATAACAGCGTTGTTAACACAATTCGTGTATCAGTCACTGGTTGTCATCTCTTGCTATTTCCAACCACCTTTTAAAAAAAAAAACCTACCAGTTTTTGTGGAAATGTACCAATGCTAATCAGAACCAGCAACAACTTCAACTGTGGGATACAGGAACAGAAATAAGTGGGATAAATCAGACTTCAGTGCTTACTAATGCAGATGTCAGTACACATGCACGAAAAACTTTTCCTTACTTGCAGACCTCACATTCTGCTCAGTGGTAAAAACAGAAGCAAGATCGAAGCCTTTGCTGCTGCTATATGCTAAACATTGGCCGCTGGTGTTCAATAGAATGGGTAGTTACCTGTGTGTTAATAAGGACACTGGAATTGTGTCTCATTCCTTTTCTGAAACCCCCGGGTAACTCGGCTGTGGGGATTATTCCGATTAGAAATACATTTGCTACATGTTTTGAGTGCAAGTAGTCTTTTGTAGGCATCTTATTGTCTGGTTCATGTGGAATCTCATCTGAGTCCCACAGGGAAAAGATCCTCCGGTTCTTTTGATAGTTTACAGCTAGATTACCTCATGCTAGTAATATCTGTCAGACACTGGCTGATGCTTTCAGGAGGGCTGTGCCTAGACCACTCTTCCTCATTCAGGCAGGTAATAACAGACTGATAACATGGAACGGCAGAAACACAAGCTGGAAGGTCACATTTGGAATCAATAACGTGCAAGGCAGAGGGAGGGTCAACACACATAGGAAGGACACTATGGAATATAAGATGCAAAAATCTTAAAACTTCCTAAAACTCAGTATAGAGTTAAGCAATCAGCAAACCTGTAAAAACAGACATCCCAAACCACAGTAATTTTGTTTCTGAGTGTATTCCTTTCTACTTTTGAATGAACTGAAATATTGCGGCATTATTTTTTGTCATACCAAGACAGAATATTAATTCAATGAACTAAAATTATAGATTAATTCAGTCTGACAAAACAGTCTAAAATATGCATGAAAAAAACAAGCGAATTTATAAATGTAGCACTTGGCAGAAGTGTTCACGTGCCAGGCAGACATATATCTGATATGCTGTCAGGTGATGATCACAGAGATAAAATTTTTTTATGAACTTAGTATGTGAGTTGATTAATGAGGTGGAGCTGTTGAATGACCTCCAAAGGTCCCTTCCAACTTGAATTATTTTATGAATATTGATATCAAGTTACTTTTGTGAAGTGTGCTAGATCATAGGAACTGCAGAAGGAGCAAACCTGAGGGCAAAAATGTGATCCAAAGAATACCCTCCAGGGAGTCTTAGTAGAAATGACAGGAAAATTTAATGTTTTCAGGTTTTTAGGCAGGAGCAAAAGCATCTGATTTGCATGTCTGGGGAAGCTAGAACACAATAGAATGGGGTATTGCCAGTGAGCACTCAAAGAAAGGGAAAGATGGCCAGCAGAAGTCTTTCATGAACAACACCTTCCCATGTTCTCCTGTTGGATAGTGAGAAATGCGGAAACAAAACCTGTGCAGATTGATTTATTCAAAAATATGTTTTCCATCAAATGTTTCATGTTAAAAGCGATACTTCACTTTGAGGACATAGTCTGCTCCCTCCTTATTGCTGTAAGGGCTCCAAAGTGCATCAGAAGGTCAGCGCCTTTAGTCTTCAGCAGGGCAAATTTTTGCACTTTTAAAAAATCATTTGTGTTTGGAAACATCAAAATTTTGAGTCAAGTACCTTTCTCAAACCTGCTGAAAGAAATGGCAATTGCATACTGTATTTAAATAGGCAGAGAGATCAGGGGTCAGAGGCACTTTTTGCAGCAATAATGACAACATGTGCAACTTTTTTTCCCCAGGAAATTCTTATATTTTGACATTTTGAAGGCAGTGAAGCCATTTCGCTTATTTGTTGTTTTTAGGAGGGTTTTGAACTACACTGAGCAGATGCTAAAACAGATGGACACTGTCTTTTGAAAAAGTGGGAAAAATATTTGATTGGAAAATGTCATGCTATTGTTTCTTCCTTTTTTTTTTTTCCAGCTGAATAAGCTATGAAAGGACTTTTCTTTATGTCATAATTTAAGGAAAATATAAATGCTGACACTACCTTAGTCAACACTACATAAGCAGCTAGGCCCTGGCCCTTCTCCACTCCTCTTTTTCTAAAGAGTGATCTCACATTGAGTAGCCCCAGTCTCTGTTTTCCCCAGGGGAAGACCATTTCAGGGTGACAAGAATCACAGCAGAGTGTAGCTGGAGTCAGAGCAATCTCAAATAGGCAGGAGGCCCTATGGAGGCGGTGAACGTTGGAGTTGTTAGCTATATTTTGTTCTTTGAACACCTGGGCTTTGTGGGAACGCAGCAGAACTGGGAGAAGGTAAAAAGAAGAGATGCTACTCCTCATATGTTAGTGGTATCTTTCCTGACTACTGTTTGCCCAAGGGCTGGAGATGCTGTTGCTCTTCATAAAAGCCTCCCTAAGGATCCCACGTGTCCTTCCTCCTGGCCCTGCACCAGCCAAACAGTTTGCCATTCAAAATTGGTGCGATGGGATATCTTAGTTGCTGGCATATAGCTGTTTCAGCTCCAAATTCAATCAGCTTGAAAGCAAATTTCTATTGGTGGCTAGTCTAACTTGTATCATAGCCAAAGAGTTTCTGTTTGCCCTAATACTGAAGCTGTATGATAGAGATCTGCCCACAGAGGGGTTACACATTGTGAACGGAGCACAAGGGTGAAAAAAGGGGATTTGTTAACTGATATGAGTTTTGATCTTTCCTCTTTTATAGACGACTCATCTCTGTATGTTTCATCTGTAAATTAGATAATGGACTGCTCAATAAACCAGGCAATTTTTCACAGTATCTTTGGATCATTTTGAAAGAACGCACCTACCTCCCTTCTTTCTTTCCATGTGAGGAGTTTCTTTCATGTGAGCAACAGAAAAAATACAGAGTCAAGAACTGAGAAGAAACCAGGAACAAACTACTGTGGCTAAAATAATGCACCAGACTAGTTACCCTAAAGAAAACATAAGAGGCAGTTGAAACAGCATTTGAGCTCCTTCAGCTCAGCTCCCAGCAGCTCCCAGCCCCATCGCCCTTCAAGCAGCTGTGGGTTGTTAGAAAGGATCTTGAACTGAAAACAAAGAGCCCTTCTTGGGGTCATTTCTTATCACAGAACTGTTAACGAAGACCTGATGTTGTTGGAGAAATAGTTATTACGATGAATGATATTTCACTGTTGCTTGGTGGGTGACATAAACTACTAAGAGTTCTGTTTCTTATCTGTGTCCTATTGAAAAGGTTGTGTCTCCACCATCTTGTGATCCCTTGAGACTAACAACCAAGAACCTTTGCACATAATTATTGGTTTTATGGAATCTTTTAAAATACAATTAGAGTAAAACAGATAAAACAAAAGGCATTCAACTTCTAAAAATTTAAGACTTGCATGAATAATTAAAAATGCAGATATTCATTATCTTGGGGCTGGGGGGAGAAGCAGCTTGAAAAATTCTGGAATTATACTGTTAAATCACCAAATACTGCTAAATGAAATGAGTGAATGGTGAATGTTTAAATTAATTCCAAGCATCCTTGAAAAACTGTTTTCACCAGAGGACTAAGGTTCTGTGCTCAGCAGCATAGTAGGCACAAGGTCAAAAGTTAGTGAATTTTAAAATTTCGCACAAGAACAGTGCGAGTCCTGCAGGACTGAAAAAGTGAAAATATGGGACTTCTTTAATTCTGTGCTCTTGTGAGTGGTTAGTAGCAAAGCACATTCTTTTTGGTCAGTGCCTTAAGATGCATTAAGAAAGCTTTCTGGAATTACACATTGGTAATGACATCTGCTCCAAGACAGTAACAAAAGAAATAAAAGTGGAGTGAAAACTGCTTGCCACAGAAGAGATGCAGTGCCAATTATTTATAAAACCAAGAAAACCTCCCAAGCCGATCCCAAACCTCATCATTCTACCCTATCATTAAGAAGTTATAGAGAAAAAAAGTACATTTTTTCTTCCAGTCACTAAAGAATTTCCAATTCTACTGTGCATAGCAAAAAAAGTGTATCACGTTTTGATAGCTTGTTGTACTGAGTCATGAGAAAGTATATAAATATTTATGCATGTTAGCCTTTACTAGACAATAGGTACTTTCAGTGAGATATATCCCAGCCGCGACACAAACAGCATAGGTATTAATGTTCAAAATCTTATGTTTTGCATTAAAACTCCATGAAAGAGCAAAAATATATCAGGTGTATACTGTAATAAAATACATAGTTGTTTTTTCAACTGCCAGCATCAACTTCATCAACCATGAGAGCCTATCTGGAGCCATATTTGCACAAATACTAAAGTGTGTGTGAGTGGTACATAACAGGATCACATTTTGTATGATTTAGTGAAAAGGAAGAGATTCATCTAGAAAATAAAAGGCTGTCAGGGAAGAAAAAAATCCTTATTAGGGAGAAGAGAGGCTTTAGTCCTCTTTCATCGTAGAGCCTAATCACAACAGCTGCTATTATTGTATCTTTATTTATAAAAGAAACTAAAAGTGTTTTAAAAGCTAGCATTCTCACCCTGAGGAATACCAGAGCATGACAAGCTGCACCTTACAGATAGATTTCAGGGCTAAATTATGTGGTACAGAAATATAAAAAAAATTAAAGCTCTGCTCTTTCGGAAAACCAGCACACTCTGGTTTTATATGCCAGTCTTTGCATTATCAGAGGAGGCTTAAGAAGCCACTAAGTAACCTAGACAGAGACCCAAAAGTTCATGAGCTGATGTTTACTTATGTAAACTGGCATTTAAAAGAAAAACAGATGAACTAGAGTATGTAGAGAAGCGTCTTGGCACTATTTGCAATCTGCAAAACCTTCATTTAAAATAAGTGGGTTACAGTAAAGCCTGGACTGCAGCATCTGAGTCTCAGAGGCTAAAGTACAGTGGGACAGTTGAAACTGTGCAAAGCACAGTAGTAAAATTTGTTAAAGGCTAAAATGTATCTTTTGAAATCCTGTAAATTCTTCCTTGATATTATCATTAATATTTATACTGTTGTCTCACTGAAAGTGCTTGCAATTTCACAGTTTTTTTAGGTTCAAGAAATCAGAGACCTGTGGGCTTTGAATGGTGGAAAAATAGCCTTTACAGAATCCCCTATTTTATTACACAGGGCCTATTTTGCTAGAACAAACAGAGCACGTCAAATGTTGTAAGTGGAAGAAGATTTTAAGCTTTGTCTGGGACAAATTTTGCCGAGCAGGAATAGCTGGCTTTAGCATTTCATTTGTGCCAGTGTAGTTAGTATCTGATCCAATTTGGATGGAAAATGTCTGTTCCAAATGTTCAGCAGATGGAAGGGTGGTGAGTAGTCACAAGAAACAGGTTATTTCTATTACAATAAATTGCTTGGAAAACCAGGTATTCCTCCACTGCCACTGACAGATATCACTATAGCACAGAGTGTCTGTAAATCAGGTAGATTACTGTCAACCCAAATGCAAAGTCTCTCACTCTGGGTAGTGCTACTTTCTAAAAACCATACTCTGCTCATTGCTCGTGTTCAGGGCTACGGTTACATTGCAAGTTCGCCTGGCATGTTCTGCCATCCCTTCAGAGCAGGGTAAAGCTCAGTGATTTGAACTGGAGATTTTGCCGCTATAAGGACTATCATTCAGGCCCCTCTGTTTCACTGTTACCTTGGAAATTTCTTGTATGAAGGAATATTTGATAGTACTGCTGCTGCTGCTCTTACTATTAAAAATAAAAGGTACCGACAGGAAAAGAACAGAATCAGCATGTCTTTCTTTTCCATACAACCACTTGTAATTCTCTTGGCATGAGAGCTGCCAGACACTTTGACTCATGCAGTCAGAGCTAATATACCAGTGTAAAAATAAGAGATACTGAGACGGCAGGAAGTGTTCCAGAAAAGCAGTCTGATCTTCACACAGCTTCTTTTCTCCTTGCTTCTACTTGGCATGCTGTATTTTGCAGCTCATTAGTTATCATATGTTCACTTTGCTCTCTGATTCTCATGATAGATACCTCTGGTAAAGAAAAGCACAGCTCAGAGAATCTGCGTCCCCACTTTGGGTACACTGGAGAAACTACTTTTAACCCCACCATCCTCAGTCCCAGATTGCAGTTGTGTCTTTGAGGTCCTCGTCTCATATTCCATTTGCTCTTGCTTATTAAAAAAAAAAAAAAAGAGAGAGAAGAAATAGCAATAATGTAATCAACTTAAGCTGGTAAGCGTGATACTATTTTGGGGTCTAGGCCATATCCCTAACATTGTTATATACATGCAGTGACCAATGTAGCAAAGGCTATAAGGTTGGAATATTAATTTAACCCGAGCATCTTCAGCATCTGTAAAGTGCTCAGTTTAATGGCTCTTCCTTTGGCCAATTGTATATGGAGGAAATTATTAAAGTTCATTCAGAAACATCAGTACAAATTTCTGATTTCTTCTCAACTGAACAGGGAAAAGTTTTGTAATTTTTGCATTTTCATTTTTATAACAATTGAATACTTTCTTATGTGGTATTTTAATGGACCTCTAGATTACCTTTGTACAATTCTAGCATGGTGCTCTCTGTGACAGCAGGAAGATTTGTGCCCTAGCACATATTGGACATTTAAAACTTTCTGATGCTGAAAGAGCTGTTGCCACTATGATTCCATCCAAATAAAGCCAAGGAGGGATGTAAGTATTTCTTGGAAAGCAATTCTGAAGATGCAGTGTGGTCATTACAAAGCTTTCTTCCTGCTTCTGTTTCCACAAAAATCATCACTGGATGACAGAAATATACTACAGGCTTAGATTGTAACGAGAACATATTTTTTGCGTATTCTTCAGGTCTAGGTAGGGAGTTTCTCAGTGGTTATATAAAGCTACAGCAGTGTCCAACATTATACTTCCATGGATTCAGTATGTGGACAGTAGCTGCAAACGAACAACTTTGAACCTGTAAGATTTATATGCTGATCTCAACAAGGCACAGAAGATCAGTTTTTGATCGCCTGTGGGGCACCTTCTTTTTCTATGTGTGCGTGTTCGTCTTAATATGTAGTCACAAATATATCTGTATTTAAGCAAGTTCTTTAAATACCATGGGAATTGGACTGAGACCAGTTCCCACAGACTCAACAGAAATGGAAAATTAGGATCTGGGAAAAAATCCAATGTATATGAATTATGCTTCTTCACTTCCGCCGGTTTCCATTTACAAGGAGCCAGAGCTGATGATGCCGCTCTGAAGATTGAAGAGTCTAGGACCCCAGTGAATCTATTTTATCTTCTGTCTCTCTATAATTATTATTGCTAGTTCATACAAAATTTTACAACACTAACGCAATATGAATGATTAAGGAAAATAATATTAATTTCAATATTACAATAATAATTACTTTAGGAAAAAGTACAGTAAAACTTGCAGTCCTCATTAAGTTGCCAAGAAACATTTTTCCTGTTGTTTTTGTTCAGCAGCTCTTTGGTACCCTGAAGCACAAACATGAGGATTTATATTCCTGCTAAAATTCCTGAATATTATGATTTTGGATATCCACAGAAATAGCTTATCCCAAACCTTGTCCATCTCCTCATCTTCATGATATCATACATAAACAAGATCCATTGACCAATGCTGTTTTGCATAAGAACATTTCTTAAATGTGAAATGGTCTGTACTCTGCCAGAGACCTGTTTCCGTTGCAAACACACAGGCTCGGGGGCAGCTTACCAGGCAGAGGGGAGTGGGATACAGCCTTTGAACAGGCTCAGCAGCCCAGAGCACCTTGTGCATCAGCGTTTGCCCTTCTCACTTACACGCAGAAGGTTGTGTTTCTCTTCAGAACAGGCTGCAAAAGACATTGTACCTTCAAAGCTATCTGACCAAGAAAATCATTCAAATGAACAAAAACCTTTTGAAATTTCTTCTTCTGTGATGGTAAAATATTAACGTAATCCTTTAATCATGAGTTGAGCTGGAGGTACAGTTACCCCATTTGAATCTGAAACATAACACACGTATATGTCTAACAACTGCTTTTATCCAAGAACATGTTGTCTGGTTTCAAAGAACCAAGAACAATCAGAAATCTGTTTTTGTCTCAGTCTGTTTAGAAACAGTGTTCTGACATCATGGTGACCTTTTAAATAGATGGTATATTACCATGACTGAATGAAAGAAAACACACATATTGTCTGTCTGAGCAAAACTCATCTAAACTCTAGTGTTAATCATATTTTAGTCATCCCTGTGATTCTCCAGATGTTAATGTTTAAGATTAAAAGTCTACCAGCAGCTGTGACACTTTTATGATACCCTGAGGCTCATACAATGGTAACACCAGAGAAAGACTTCTGCGTGATCTGTTACCACTGAATCTGACTCTACATAAGTTCCCTATGATATGGCTCATTTTAATCTGAATCCAGAATGAAAATAATCTTTCATATGTTTTCTTAGTAACATACTTGGTTCTTGTACACATGCCAAATGTTTTAATGAGCTTCCTCATTTTTATGAGCCTTTTTACTTCTTATTCTGAGGCTTTGTTGAGACAAACCTCAGACCAATGAAGAAATCCCTAGTCTCAGATATCTTCACATAAACTGAATGACTGGTATTAAAGCATTTGTAACTACAGATTGTATGAAGAATGATTTTTCCAAGATCTGATGGTGAAGTAGAATCTGTGGGGCCTCTATTCCAACAGCAAGGTAGTATTGGAGGTGTAATATTGGAGGTGTAATATCTGAGCGTAACTACTGGTATACTCTCATCTGAAACATACGCGATGTCAGAATTCCACAGTGCTCTCCTATTTTTAGTTTGGCTGTTTACATTAACTAAATTAAAAGACATCATCGAACCCTCCAGGCACTATATGGTTTTTTACTAACAGCTGTTATAAAGGATTTGCCATCATAGTCTGAAAGTCTTCTTGGACTTTCATCTAGAATTTCCCTAGAATCACTCATATCTTCACAAAAAAAAACCCTAGGCAGAATACACAGAAGATCTTTAAATTGCCTTTGAGCTTTTAGCCAAAATTTAGCTGTCGTTTTATTAAAGCCACCTTTGCGCCAGTGTTTTGGAAGATACCAATCTCTAGCATAAGTTGGATCATATTAGAATGTCATTGTTCAACTTTCAACTTACCTGGAAACACTGTGAAATGCTTTATAAATATGGAAACATAGTCTTAAAGTATGTCCTACATACATTATTAGCAAGTAAACACAGCAGTTTATATAAGCAAAAGTTTTTTAATGCTCTGTCTTTATAGCACAAGCAGAGTCCAGGAATTTACACTGATACTTACAGAAGCCTAATATAAGATCCCTAGCTGAGAAGATGATAGGTAGCTTCCAGCACAGATCAAAATAATTACCATGAAATGGCTTTCAGACAGGAGCCAAGGGGTCAACAAGATGCTGTGTAACAGTGTAGAGGCATTCTCCTGCCCTCCCCTGTTGATATTTGTGTTTGTGACCAGGCTGAGTTGTTAGCTAGTTCAGAGGCGCTACCCAGGAACACAAGGAATCTCTGGGAAAAAGGTGGCATCAGAGAAAAGGGAGAGAAATCCCTGTCCTCTTCTGCCACTGAAATCACTGGAGCTGGCTAGAAAATTAATTGTCTTTCTAAAAATCTATTCCATGTGACCAAATGGCCTTTTTTCCTTTCAGCTGCTATTTCTATGACCTCCAGGGGAAAAAAAAAAAAATAAAGGAAAGAAGGAAATGTGATGAGAAAAAAAGAGAAATCAATTTAATTTGAGAAGACAAAACTGCAGGCAGGAAACAGCAACACAAAATGACTGTAGAAAGAGTCTATCAAAGCTTTTATGGTAAACTTGGGAAAGTGTCCATAACAGCAGGCTCCAATATGGTCTTTTAAACCTTTTGAAGTTTTTTTAATCACTGGTCATAAGAGTTTCCCAGCATTTACTTTGTGAAATTCTTTTCTGCAGTTGTAGGAGAGGATTGGTCAGGATATGTTAGACCAAGATGTGCAAATGCTTCTGAACTTAACCACGTCAGCAGCAGATTAAGAGCTCCTATACTGTGAAAGTAAACTTTGCTGCTCAGGCAAAAAGATAGGATAATTCAAGCTCCAAAGACTGGTCAAATAAGGAGTATAAACATGTTTTAGGCAAGTCTCTTTGTATAACTTAAAACTTCTGCTCATGTCTCTGCCAATGCATCCTTTTCCAGGAATATGAAATTGAGATCTTCCAAATTTGGCTTTGCATGTTTTTAGCAGCTTTTTACAACTGGATCTGACATCCAAACTGATACCATAGCTCTGTTGTTCTTCACTGGGTTACTGCAGATTGATGACAGATTGAAAAACAGCTTTATATGGAAAGAGTTTCAAAAAGCCTCACAAGCTGTTAGCAATTTATTTATTTTGCTCCTTACTGTGGAAATGTTTTGGCTTTGTATTGCAAGGTAGCATCTTTGACTGGCTTCACTCAGCCAGATTCAGGCCATTTAGTTCTACAGGGAAGCTCCAGCAGCCCCCTGAGCAAGCTCCGGAAAGGCACCCCTTGAACATGCAAACATTCACATTCGCATCTTCACAGAGTCCCTGTCGTTTGCTCAGTAGGATCAGGATTGACACTTCAAATCACCTGACAGGAGTCAGACAGGAAAGAAATATATAGTAGTTTTCGGATGGATTTGTTCCCATGTCACCGCCATAGTACTGGCCCTGAGCAAGGGCGAGAACTGGGGAGGGAGTGAGAAGCTGGGTGGGAGAGTTCCCCCCTCCAGGGAGCTCTATGGGTTGCTTAACTTGACAGCCATGTAGCTGATGGGTGCACAGCTCCTGCCTCGGAGCCAGCCCAGAGCGAGAAGAAGGAACAGTTACTGTTTCATTTCTTTTGACAAAACAAGAGGTAAGCCAAGATCCCTGAGTGCAAGATGCTGTGCAAACTAAACACTGCTTCTAATGCTAATAGTAGTAGGTACCATATATAAAGACAACCTAAGGGGATGTAGTAGCACCTTCTAGACCTCTATATGAGAATGTGAGATGTTTTATCCTCCGTTGCTCAAAAGGGAGATTTTGAAGGAAAAGGAATCAAAGAAATGGGCATATGCACAGTTCATTTTTAGTCACGGATAGTTAAAGCTGACCACAGGGAACAAGACCCCGGTGATTCAGATAGCCTCAGAGTGAAAAAAAATAGGTGGTATCTCAGACCTAATCTCCATAAAGAGAGGTTGCTGAAAGGTTGGTGTTTCTGACACTGATCTTGTGCCCATGCTGAGCTTTCCGCTTGCAGATGTAAAGACACTTTTGGCCTTTACAGTTTAACTTCTGAGGTGTGGCTAAAATTTACTTCCGACAGGCTGGCCACTTTTCTTCTTTCTTAGCATTATATATATCTATGTATATCTTACAGGTTCGTAGTACAATGTTTTAATTAACTTCTGTATTCTATCATCAATATGTTTTGTATCATTCCTTTAAAGCCAGGTCTTTGAAAAAAGTTGTTTGTCTGGGGCTTGATTCTTTTACATTCGTGTCTTTCTCTGGGGATCAATATGTAATGCTTCCAAATATATTAATTAATTTTTAAGCTCTTCACTTTATTTAAATACTCTCATTTTGTATTTGCACGAAAATGACCAGTTTCAATACCAGATACGCTAGGGCAGGAGTCTCTTCCCAAAGAAGTGGCAACTCCAGTGCAGTGGTCCTGTTTCACACCACCAGCATCAGGGAGCAGCTCAAAATCCCCTGAGAGTGGGCAAGGCTCATCATAGAATCACAGAATCATTTGGGTTGGGAAAAATCCTTAAGCTCATCAAGTTCAACCATAACCGCAGGCTACTTGGGATGGCGGTGGCTGTAACAAGGACACTGCATCTGAATTGAACTTCCTCTGGATTAAAGTTGCCTCTGCTGCTGTCTGACATAGGAAAGGAACTAGCTTTGCCTGGTGTCAGGAAAAGCAACTACAATTTAAAAGGTAAATAAAGACAAACTACATAACCGGTGGTGGGTAAGCATCCGTAAAAGGTCACAAGTCAGAGCTGTGCAGACAGAAGATGCACAAATATAACTTCCTGAACCCCTTTGAAACAGGAACTAATCATAAATAACTGTCTCCACATATACTCTTTTTTCTGACTGACTTTCCAGTTAGCCAGAGTCGCTTCTTGCTATGCAGCAGTCAGCTAAGCCACTGAATAAATGCCTTGCCAGGTCTTCTTGGTTTATTTTCTGATGTGTCTCACCTCCCCTGCAAACTCTCACCCTTGCTGCTGGGTGGCCCATGGCCTCCTCAGATCTGGGATGCATCACTGCATACTGGATTCCCTGCATTTAAACCCAAAATTTAGTCACCAGCATTCACAAAAGTATCTGTGACCCATGCAGTGAAATTTATAGACATAAAAGTTTCTGAAGACAAGGATTACTGGTAGAGAAGGAGCTTGATCCTGCAGGGCACGGGTGAGGATTATTGTGTACACTTCAACAATGCAAATATAATGAACAAAATAAGAAGGCACAGCCTAACTTATTCTTGCATGATTGCCCCTTCATAGCTCCCTAATGATGCATGACCACGATTATCAGAGGCAGATGGAGGAAAGTACAGCTAAGCATTCATCTGCACAAAGCGGATCATGGTTCATCTCATTGTTCCCTAAATGTGCTCATTCACTGCCCACGCCTTGAACTTCTTTTAACCTGCAGACTGGCAAACAGGCGGGTGGAGATGAGATTAACTTCTGCTTAGGGCACAGGGATCTACTTCATCCACATGTGACCTGAAGTGCAAATCGTCGCGTCCTCTGGGACATGTCACACAAGGAGCTGCTGGCTCAGAGAAGGGGGCTGTGCCATCAGCCACGTTCCAGCCTCAGAAAACACTAATTACACATCAGATTTGCAAGTAAACAAGACCAGTCTAACTCTCATTCTTCAGATGAACTTACTTATGAGCATGCACATACTGAAGTATCCTGCTGAATAAGATAGACTCTAGCATGTCCTTGTTGATAAAAGATATTTTCAGTTATTTCAAATGCAGAATGATTCCAGATAAATTTAATTTTTAGGTATTTTACCATCCAACATACAATTTTATTTGGTTTTTACTTCATAATTCCTATAAAATCATGCATGCTTTTGAAAGTTTGTTTCACATGTACTGGTTCACATAAAAGGGCTTAAAAACTCTTAAACAAAACTGCCCCTTTTCAGCAAGTCCTCAGCTTGCTCTGTTTCCTCAATAGCACTGAACACTTGACTTGGAAAGTAGATATGGGAAAGGGAAAAATACCTCCATGCTGAAATACTGCTTTCATTGATGTAAAAACTTGGAAATTAAGCAGAGTGCCAGAAGGAAGGGATAGGTTCTAAAGCTAAATGCTTTCCAGTACTTTCAAACATAAATATCTGTTAGATGAAAGCACAAGACAAGAAAAAGTAAAGACCATATGGTTTCAATGCTGTCCATATGAAAACAATGCCACTCTTAAAAATAGTTAACTGATGATCTTTCTGAGTTAGATCAGACATCTTCCTGCCACTGAGGGGAAGAAGACATGATAATGCATGCTGCACAATATGTGTTACAGAACATGAAATCCTTGCATGAAGCATCTTATATAAGTAAATAAGTTATTTTACTGGTTTTAACAACTATTTTTATAGGCGTTTCTGTGTTTTATTGGTTGCTTGGGAAGAGGGAGAAATGAGATAAAAGAATTATAGAAATAGACATTTAATGTCCCCAAAACTGATTTCCCACAAGTTGTGTAAACTTTTTATACTTAAAACAAATGGATTTTTAAAGTTTTAAATATTAGTTTTTCAACAGAACATTTACAAGAAGCTTTTTCTGCTTTTGGCTCTTGTGATATCTAACAAAGAATCCACAAATCTCTGCTGCCTATCTCCAAGTTTGACATGTTAAAAACATTTAATTGATCTCGGATCCCTTGCCTAATGCAAATATTCCCAAATGGAAACATCAACTAGATTACAGATAGAAAAGTACTGGACAAGGTTTCTGGGCAGCCAGACAAGATTGCACTAGATCAGGATTTTTCAAATTTTAGAAAGTGACGGTGACCCTCTTTTGGGTCACCATCATGACCCAAATGTGACATCTCTGGATCAGCTGAGCTCCTGTGGGAGGAAGGAAGAAAACCTGTGCCTGATTTTGATTGTTTTCTCTTAATCCCCTTCAGGCTTGTAGCTGTCTGTAGGAACTGCTCAGCCTTTAGTGGTTATGGCATCGGGGTCTGGGAGTACTGGAGTCACTTGCAACCACTAGTTAGGGCCCACTTTCACTCTTCTACCTTGGGAAAACTGGTCTGTTGCTAAATCACTCTGGTATAAAATACTGTGTGACTCTCTACAAAGCCTTTTCTCATCACCTTGGGAATTACAATCCACAGTATGAGAACCTCAGACCTTGTCAAGCATATTGATATGATCTTCCAGTGTTTTACACTGTGTACAGGACTGTGTCGGAAATTTGGAACTTGACTTTCCAATGACAATCAAAGTATAGGGGAACTAGGTGAAATCACTTGTAGATTTTTGATTCAAAACTGAGGGCAGTGCAAGGGCTCAGGAATACACTGCTGCATGACGACAGTTTGGCAGAGACCCTACTGCTGCTGTCAGCCTTCTCAAGCCCATCCATTCTCCAATGTCATTCACATTTTTTTCCTGTAATGCAGAAGGGTAAATAAAACTACATCCACCGAACATAAGCACTGAGGTTGTGCTTTGCATAGCTCTCCACCAAACCCTTTGGCTGCCTTCAGTCATTGTAAGAAAAATACGGTGTCCACAACATTTAGTGTTCAAAAAGATTCCACAGCACTTTTTGGGGGGGAGAGGGGGAAGCAGAAAACCTCCAAACAATCAAAAAAACCCGACACTCTAAAAGCCTGGAGGCATAGTGTCTGGGCCAGATTTCTGGATTCATTTTTCCCTTAAGAAACTAGGTTTACATGTTACCTATATTGATGCTATTTAAAGTATCAATTGGTAACACACATCCATTATTTTAACAGTGTGCACAGCTATGTGCACTGCTGAGAGGATAGAAGTAAAGAGGTTGCAGATGCAACAAAATTCTTAGTTGTTTATTGTGTTAGGATTACGTGGTAAGGCTGGGAAGCGGAAAGGAATGTAAAAATTGTTATCTTTATTTCCATATGCAACTCACTGTTTACCTTATGCAGATATGGCTATTGTTATTTTTCATTTCATATGGATTAGTCAATAATCTCCTAAACGATGGTAAACCACAGCAAAATCAACTTAGTACTACAAACTGCACTCCTAATGAGCTGGTGTTTCCTTATACAAGTCATTCTTTCGTAACAGGAAGTCCCAAGTTAAAAAAGGAAAATGTTAACTGGAAAAATACAAGCTACTCTCTGTTTTGAGAAAGATCTTGAAGTCTTTGTAGAGTAGCAAAAGGATGTGGCTTTAGTTTCTTCCCATAGATGAATGTGGGAAATATAAATAGTGAGTAAACTGAGGCACTTAAAAAAAAAAGAAAGAAAGAAAAAATAAAAGGTATGCAAGAATAGCACATGATCAGGAAATGAAAAGCTAATTTACATCTTGACACACTCAGTCCTATCTAGGGGAGCCACCTTGATCATTGAGCAAAGATCAGAGCCAAGACGTATAAAAGAAAAAGCTAAATTGCTCATGATTACCATAACACGTACTGCTTTTTCTCTGAGTTATGTTTCTTTATTCCCTGAACATAAACTCATTACTTTAAAATTGCTTTATGGAAAACTAATAGAAGTTTTTCATCAAGAGTCTGAGGTTTTCAACTCATAGAGTCTCTGTGGGTCTTTTATGCTGGACTTAACAGGAAAATGTCCCCTGATCAAAAAATAGCTACAGCAAGAATGACACAAACCCAAACAACTCATGGAAGGTGAAAACATAAACACATTTCCAGTCTCTATTGCTTTCTTAAACACTGCAGTTAGGTGAGCTCAATCAGTTCTCAGATTCAACAAAGCTGTGATGTGAAAACTGAAATGTTGGATACTTTTAGGAAGTGACCATTAACTTGGACTCTGAAAAAAATTTTCCATGTTCTCTGTATGTGCAATGGGAAAGTAATAACCCTTGCATTTCTGGGGTTTGCCTGTGTTTTGTTCTGAAATTAGCTCATTTTTTTACCCTTATTTTGAAACACTGTCCATTTCTTAATGTTGAATTCTTACAGTTCTGCTTTTGTTTGTTCCTATCCTATCCCTTTAGATATAAAACTAAAACGTTATACTTCAGGCATCTAAACACAAAGCCTTTAATAAAGTTCGTGAGGATTTAAATAATGCTAATGGCTTGCTTTTTTTTTTTAAACTTTCTCTTGTCTTCTAAAGTGCAGGGCCTTTTCCACCATGTTGATTATCTTTGAATTTCTAAAGGCCCCATCACAAAGGGAGCTCTGAGTCAAAGGAAAGCAGCCTTCTCCTTTTTACAGGATGCTATCTGAATGAAGATAAGACTTTGAAAGATGATCATTGCAGAAGTTTGCCCTGACAGCTCTTCAGGAAAGGGATTTATATTCATGGCCTCATATTGAAAAGATGGTGCAAATGCTGCCGTTAAAAATGTTAATCCTTCCTAGCAGCTGAATTTATATAGGGAAACAGCCCCCGTGGTATCAGGATCTCTTACAGAGCTTACTCTTAGGTGAGGAATGCTGGCAGGGAATTTTATTCTGCACTGCAGTGACTCTGCAGTGGAAGACCATGGTGTCTTATTCCACTGTATTCAGAATAACTTGGATTTCCTCCTCTTCTGAAGTGTCTGAATATTGAGGTGAAAAAAAGACAGGTGCATTCTAGCTAGCTCTTACTCCAAGAAGTCAGTATTTCTTGATGACTTAATGAGAAGCAAGAGAAATTCCAGTGCGTGAAAACCTCACTCATATAGTGCAAAATCAGTTGGATTTGGGTACATGCATTTATTTGACTTCTTTGAAAACCCTGTCTGAAATTCGTGGAGTGATCAGCAATGTGAGAATATATAAGAGAAATTAAACAGAGTAAAGCTGTATCCAAGAAATTGAAATGCTGAGAGTAAGAATCAGACTCTTTTTTGGAGGACAGTTGTTCTGTGCTGACTAGTAAGTCACAACCTGTGTGATTTATTCCTGTTTAATCAGAATTTCTTACTTATATGGACTTGATCACTTGATTTTGATATTTATAGGCAACAAGCTGAACACCTGAAAAGGGATTGCATTAAATTAAGACACTAGATAAATGCTATAAGATATTGGTCAATTATCAACCTTATTTTCACTCTAACGGAGCAGAGGAAAATCTACACTATTATAATAACAGCTATTTGCTCAGCAGGTTTACTTAATAGAATGATAAGAATTAAGAGAGAAAGTCCTGCTGCTTTAGCACAGCAAGAAATAATTCCCATGACTTGAAAAAGGATCTGAGAGGATAAGACCGCTAAATATAGCAATTTACTCTAGTAAAAGTTCCTAGAAAATCCATATATTATCAGCTGAAAGCACTGAAGGCACAATTACTAATTAAGAATACATATAGTCAGATGCTTATAAGCTAACTTTAAGGAGAGCACTTGTAGCATGACACAAAAATAAAAGATTTGATGTTCTCTTTCTCCTCATTATAATGGCTACTTATCAGTATAGGCAGTTCTCTCTTATTTTCATGAAGCCAACAGCTAAAAATAGTTGTATATATAATTGGTAGTCAATAGTTGGGAATACGATTACACAAGTATAAACTTATAAATATTGTGGTACTTATATATAAACTCATAAGGAATCCAGTGCTGTCTGTATTTCTGATGACTTTTTGTTGTTGTTGTAGAAGAAGATTAGATTTGGCATCATCTCTAATTTTGTGCTGATTCTGCATGGACAGCAACAGGAGTAACTTGATGAGATTTTTGATTGTTCAAGTCCCCTGTTCCCTCAGTAACCCCTATCCACAATGGACAATGTGATACTTTGCCCATAGATTTTAAGTAAAGCTTATGATTCTCTAGTATGAGAGTTTTGTTATGTACATACCTGTCAGCCTACAGAATAATTTTGGAGTGTATTGTTCATAGCCTTCTTTAACTTCCTGCTGAAATGAAGCTTCAGTTCAGCAAACAGCAGGGTGTCCATGATTTCTGTGCACTTTCACTGAAAACGAATCACAGTACGTGTAAGGCTGCCTTCTGGTTTATCACAGGAAGGAGTGTGCCCCAGTAAGAAAACAAACCAACCTGTAAAATATTCCAAATATTCGCATTGTTGATGCGACTCACAGGGACACACTAGAGTGTCTAGTTCAAATGATGCCAACTTTGAAGCCAGTGCATTTGATCTAGGTAAACCTGAAAGCCAAAGAAAATGCCAACAGTGAGGTGTGCAGCTGAAGAATGCACCCACAAGCACAAATCGTCTAAATCACAAGCCAATGCCATGTGGGAGCTGAGCTGTTGAATCTTCACAGCAAGATAGGAATTACTTGGCTAGAACACCTTGGTGACTCCTGTTACAGACAAGCACGAGGACCAGAACTGCTGTCACTCAGTTAAAAGAACACTCTTCAGGAACTGCAGAGCAGCTGAAAAAAAAAAAAGGATGTCAACATTCAACTATGTGTACAAACCCAGGAATTCATTTCATTGTTTGCCTACAAAACCCAAGACTTCCCAATCCTTTCTCTGCAATCCTTACAGTGAGCACAATGTAACTTGTACGTTCGTGTAAGCATAAAGCACTCTGCAGCGTAGCAGGAAAGAATCCCATAGAAACAGATTAACAGCTGTTCTAGAAACCAAACAAGCCTCTAAATTAAATGCAGCTTCACTTTGATGCTGGTGAATAAAGCACTTTTCGTGCCCTTGAGATGCCTTCCTCTAAACAGAGGTTCCCATTGTGACATTCCTGTACATAGCAGTAACAACATGGTTTGATAAGGTTGCGTGCTTCAAGTCTGACAACATTCATGATACCTTGCTGCTTATCAGCACTTTGAAAAACACTCTTTTTTTACTAGAAAACAGTGCTGATGATACATTATTAATTTAGGAATAAAATTGCAGGTTATCAAACGGTATTTTAGAAGATGCTCTCAAACACTGAGTTTTACAATCCAAATTTGAGATTTCATAACAGTTAATAATCTTGTTAAACTTTAAACATTGTTTGCACAGTGCCACTATTGTGCAGTCAGTCACGATGCAGCCTAAATAATGTCTAAATGAAAGTTCTATTATTTCTGCTAGGTGTATCTATCTCATTATTATTCTTAGTAGTCCCCTCTAATTTGTGGACCAAGAATCCAGCAATTTTACATAACGGACATTAGCTAACAACACAAGGTTTTCTATGCAGGACAGTGAAAGAATGACTGACAGAGAATATGATAGTGGAGTAACCATTTGTTCAATAGTCCATTCAAAATATTTCTTAAATTATTAATAAAATTTAACTAAGCACTCTTATGGCAAATTTTCAGTGGTGTCAAAGCCGTTATCCTTAGCTGATAAAAGACATCACATATAAAACATTTCAATGAGGCTTTGTAAAAAGAACCGGAGAAAAACTCGAAAAGGTATTTAAGAACCTGATTTTACATATCTATTTTTTTATATCCTGGCTTCTTCATGACCTACATAAATGCTGCTTTGCTGAACATGAGAGTTTCTTGGATTTGGATTAGCTAATTTGATGGATTAGCTAAATCACACTCTGGACATGCCTCTCTCATCTATCAGCTAATACAGAGAGCCTAGGGCAACTCAAACCCTAATTTAAGCACTTCCTGTAGAAGCCAGATGCTGAGTGGGATTGATCCATGCCTCTGTTCATGGTGAGGTGGGCCTTCCAGGCACAGCACAGCCAGATGAAAGATCATTTTGATGTAACTGTGCTGCTGCTTCTTGACAACAGGCAGCCTCTGCCTCTCCTCTCATCTTCACAGTGTTCAACCCTACAGCAAAGAAAAAGAAACCTTGGCAAGGTCCCCACTGACCCCACTGGGACCAGCAGGCAAGTTAATGGCAGCATCCAACAAGATCCAGTTTTTCTTTCAGCAGCAAATTGAGGTTTTGTAATAACTCAAAGACTACAACATAGAAAAAGAAATGCAGCCCCATGGAAGTTAGTGCCAGTGCTGACTGTTGGCTTCACCGTGTCACTGTTTCATCCACCTCTACAGCCCAGTTTTCCCGCTAGCTGAGGAATCTCTGTACCACAGGGAATTGCTTGGTAGATATAACATCTTGCTTCAGACCCTCACCTTGAACCAACCCCAGCACTTATCCATCTATTGCCATGGCTCCGGGAAGCAGCAGGGAGCCGAGGCTCTGATGCACCCCAGTTGTGGCAAAAAACCCATTTCTTTCCCTTCTTTTGAATTTTGTCCCACTAGAACATGGTCCCAGATAACACATTTCAGTACATTCGCATGCCTGAGCAGAAGCTACAGTGGTTAGTCAACTTTGTGGGAAGTCAGCATTGTCCTCTGACTTTTTGTCACTGGATGGACTGAGTGATAGTTGCTCAGTTCTCTGCAAATGTGGTCATTACATACTATCATATGTTGCAGGTTTTGTTATGCACTTCTTCATAGAAAGTGCTGAAAACAAGAAATCAGGTCACTTGAAATTTCAGCGTGTCTTGTCTTCTCTGAAAGCACTTACCTTGTTAAATTAATGGTCTACTAGTGGTAGTTAAATGAAGCCCTCATTATGCAATCTATCACCTCTATAGTCTGCTGCAAATAAACACAAGACTCCATCCTTCTCCTGAAATTCGCTGTCTATATTTTTGGTTTTGGCAAAATTGGACACTTCTTCTATTATCTATTAAGCAAAGTTCCAGATGTGTTTGCTGACACTTAAAAACTCATAAGTAGAAAATGTTTTGCTCATAATAATGTTTACATGATTAGATACATTTTTAATTAAAAGTAGCAGAAGACATTAGATCATAGAAATGAAATAACCGCCTCATTGACTGATTTATCGGAAAGATTTAACAGGAACATTTTACTCCAATAATGGTGATAGCACCAGTTTTCTGTTTAATATATGTTTTCAGAGATATTTAGCTGACAAATATTTCAGAGCTATCTCAAGCATAATATCAAGTTGTTATGGAGGAGCTATATAGAAATAATCAGAAATACCAGATTTGTTCTTTGAATCTAGTTTGGGAAAGTTGAAAAAGGGTTCATTTTATTAAATGTTAAACACAAATTGGAAAACGCAGACTGAAGAAATTAAATAATTTTGAAGCAATGGTGTTATAAATAAGCATAATAAACAGAATAACAGCATTAAGAGATTACACATGATTTAAAGTTAGCTGCAGCTCCCATGTCATCATAACTTTTAAGGTAAAGGCGTATTGGAAGTTAGTAAGTTACCAGATTCCAAGAAGACAGCTTTTAAGTAAATATCGAGAATAAACTACTACTTTGTGATGGATTTTCATGTCAGTTCTCTGCATATATTTTATTCAGGTGAATTATTTCAGTGGCAAAAGATATTACGAAGAATCAAGTTTCCGTCATGATCAAAAGACTTCACTAACATATAAACTAATGCATTTCTTGAGTTGATGAATTTTATTTGTAAAGGCTTTGTCTTTGTGAAATAGTTCCTGCCAAATAAAGAAATAACTACTTTAAACTCAGGAACGTTGAATCCTTCAACAGATTGTCCCCAAAATCCTACAAGCAGATTGTCTCCAGGTGCCATGTAACTTTGTTAGGTTTATCTCAGTTTGCTGTGTTTAACATGCCCCACACATCATCATCTGATTCTGATCATTGGTATTTTTTAAAAAATAAAAAAGGGGGAAATAGTGAAATCTTTCTCACTGATTTTGAATCGCAAACCTCTGGAACTGGCATAAATTCTAAGGCATTTTATCGCATTTCTCAGCAGATCCTATAAAGCAATGATGATCTTCATGCCAAATGGTTCTGTAACCGGCAGGAACGTTGTACAGTCAGTGAATGAAATCACTTGGGCATTGCTCATGCTTGTATTACCAGGTCCATTACCGCTTTGCGAGCATTCATTACTGCGGTGATTCAAAAATAAAACCAACTTCACAGCCTTCTTTTAATTTAAAAGAGATTAAATAACTACCTGTATGAGGAACATATCCTAGCGCAATAGCTATTTGTGCATACAAAACCAATTTAAAAGCAATAGAGCAAGCTGGCAGTGGTATGATACAATAGCTCCTCATTTTATACTACTACCCAGAAGTCTCGCTCAAGCAGGCTAAACATTCTTCAATAATTGTCAAGTATTTGAGTTTACCTGAACTATGAAAATTTTGATTCAATATCTGTAGTAGAGACTGCAGAGAGTATGGAATAGTGTGCAGTGCATGACAGCTCTATCCTGAGCCAATCCTTTTGACATTTCTACAGTTCCAGTGTGGACCTGACAAATTAATACCCGAGGCAGGTTGTAACTTTGAAGCTAAATGTGCAATTATTCCAGTTGAATGTAAAATGTTTTCATAACATGAAGTGCCTGTGAGGCAGCAATTCATTTACAAGACTACAAGATAGAAGGTTTAACATCAGTCATGTAAATGGCATTTTAATCTTTTCCCATCCTGAACAGAAATACTTGCAGGGCCTCTGGAAATCAGTAATGTGACCATCCTCAAATGCTTTCCTTTTTTATAATTAGAAAATCTGATTCTCCTACACGATTAGGAACCCCCTAGTGACAATTTTCCCAGTGCTCATGAAGAGAACAAATCTCTTTTTTAGAGGGTGTGTAGGATAAACAAAAAGAATGTCATTTTTAGGAACAGGACCACATGCAAATGATGTGTGAAACCAATAGAGCTGGACTCCTGCGCACAGAACCCTGACTATTCTATTCTGCCAGTAATGTTAAATTTACACAGTTACAGACAACAGCAACAAAAGAGCCCAACACAGACATCTCTCAACAAACAGAGAAGCTCCCAAAAGAAAGCTAATGATTGAGGTTGAGATCTTGTAGCATGAATTTTTGGCATGAATGTGAAGCCGATCACCTGTTATTTTTATAACTCAGTGCCTGTATGTTTGTATACACGCTGCATATAATTGTATATCAATATATGAAACCACGATCAGAGAGATCCATCCATTAGAGTCCCACACACGGTAGGCAGACCTGATCCAAGAGCTCTTTCTGGTAAAAGACAGTCTGAAATCTTTTCCTCAAAAGAAAGGGATGGAGACAGATTCTGCTAAGAGATGTTGTTTGCTTCATTGGGAGACAGGGCTATCATACCCTTCATCACTGTTTTCATGGCAGTGTATTTAAATGGATGTTTCTGATTGTTTTGGGTTTGCTAAATTTAGGCACTCAGTAAAAAAGAATTTGTTTTGCTGTTCTGCATATACTGAGGCTGTCTTGCAAAATGGTCCTTTACACGTATATTTCCTTGCACAATATGAAATAAAGTTATGATCCACTGAAATCAGAGGGAAATTCCCAATAAATACAGATTTTCACTAATAGTACTAAAAACAGTGTGAAAGATATCTCAGAGAAAAACAGTACTCAGATGTAAGGAATAAATAAAAATGAAGCAAAAGCTCTTCCATTTCCTGCTGTCAACAATGGCGTTGTTTTGCAAGTAAGTTTGGGAATAATAGATTTGAATTCAAGTTCCCTGAGAGCCTTGCATATAAATTCTCACATGCGTGTTCATGGGGCTTATAAATGACACTATCACCTATCTTATTTATTAACTAGCTGATTTATTTATAGAATCATAGAGTCATAAAACCATAGAATCATAGAATGGTTTGTGTTGGAAGGGACCTTAAAGATCATCTAGTTCCAGCCCCCCTGCCATGGGCAGGGACACCTCCCACTAGACCAGGCTGCTCAAAGCCCCATCCAGCCTGGCCTTGAACACTTCCAGGGATGGAGCATTCACAGCCTCCCTGGGCAATCTGTTCCAGTGTCTCACCACCCTCACAGTAAAGAATTTCTTTATAATATCTAATCTAAATCTCCCTTCTTTCAGTTTTAAACCATTACCTCTCTTCCTATGACTACACTCCCCGATAAAGAGTCCCTCCCCATCTTTCCCGTAGGCCCCCTTCAGGTACTGGAAGGCTGCTATAAGGTTTCCTCGGAGCCTTGCCTTCTCCAGGCTGAACAACCCCAACTCTCAGCCTGTCTTCATAGGAGAGGTGCTCCAACCCTCTGATCATCTTCGTGGCCCTCCATGCTGTTCTAATTTTGAAATGACAAGGAATGGCAGCTCATGAAATTCAGCTCCTGTTTCACAAACTGCACGTATATCACAACTCTGTGGCCACAGATTTGTTCTTCAGTAGAGCAATGTTTAGTGCCTGAAAACTCAATGTGTCAGTCCTGGCTGCTGGCACCAGAGCCCTTCCTCAGTCTGCCTGTTGAGAAACGAGGGGACGGGGAAACCTCCACATCAGCAACCATGTTCAACAGTAATGCCAGATGTGAAGCCCTCATTAACACTGAGTGAGATCCTGGCCCTGAGGAATCAATGACCCCAAACAGATACCTCCCCTGGAGACATGTTTATAGTGGAAGTATGCTGCTAACCATGTTAGCATTAATGTGCATCTAGGGAACAGAAAGCCTATACTTATCAAGACAGTATAGACAAAGTATAGACAGTATAGTATAGCAAGGCAGTAAGCTGCGTCTTAAAGTATATTTGAATAAATTGCTAATATGAATTAATATAAGTCAGTTCATATTCTATTGACAGTTATGCTAAGGCACTGTCCTGAAAATCATTGGTTGGATATAGTAAATCAGAGTGGCCCTAAGTTTCTACTTTAAATAAATATATCATGATCAATCCTGTAGAATAATCTTAGGGCAATCTCTCCTTTTGCATTTAGAGTTATTTTTGGAGTGATTTTTTCTCTTTCATATTTATGAAGCAGAAGAAAATAATATTGAAGCAGATGGTCATGGCAGAACACTGATTTCAAATAGGAGAGCGTGAGTCAACCTGTATCAAAATGCAGACAGGATAGATTAGGAAAGAACAGTCACCTGATCAGGAATTCAAAACTCACGTGAAAGGGTAGCCTGTGAATGCTTGTGGATATTTCAGAAAAAGTGGGAACAGGTGAGGTTGCCACTGGCAGCCTGAGTGGGCAGCACTATCCAGAGGGGAGGAAACCACCTGTTTTTCTGGTGCTGGAAAGTGGCTGCAGCATTGCCGCGTCCCACTTCTGCTATTCCACACAAAGACGTGCACACATAAATCACGCCATTTTGTAAGAACAATATTACAGCACCTGACATGTTAAATACAATAAATATTTTATGAAAGTTCACAAATCTGTATTTTTTCCCTTTCAGAACTAATATATAAATGCAAATAAGGGCTGCAACTTGAGGAAGAGTCTAGAATGAATCAGCAAGAGTTCCTTACCTTCCAGAAGTGTTTCTGTATGTGAGGCAAGACAGAAAAATGCAGAATGAATGACTACAAAGTCACACTTGCTGTATCATTCCTTCTGTAAAAATCTTGTAATGAAGTCTGCATCTTCAGACATGCAAGATTTTTTTTTCTGTGCTTACACATTTGTTACATGTGCGTATTTCTGCATTCTACTGTACCGCTTTCAAAGATATTTGGCCAGGTCAATTCAGACACTCCGGGAAAAATTCTTTAAAGTGATGCAGTTAAAAATTATTAGAAAGTGGACTTGAAAAAGCAAGCCTCTGTGTTTGACTTTGTGCATGTATTCATGGAGTTTAAAGCAGAAAGGACCACCAGGTACTCCTGTCTCATGACCTGCTGAACACCTGTTAACCCGATGTTTTGGGAATTACTAATATGTGACTTGCATTTAATTAGAGCCTATCCTACTGAAGATCATCGATTATTTGAAGGAAACGTGTCACCATAAGTACGTGACCTCCAAAAGCAACTCATTCTAGCGGTTCATCTAATAACATCTACTGTTCATCTAAGGTTCATCTAGCATGCCTCATTTAAATCTGTCTGGCTTCGGCTTTCAGGCACTGGTTGTTGTTATGGCTTTTTCCACTGGGTTAAAAAATCTGCAATATGTATTTCTTCTTTTTATGCAGCAGCTATTTGTGCATGGCAGTCAAATCACCTCTTTTCAGCGAGCAGACCTCTCTCATTCAAAAACTTGGGGCCTTTTTGCATCCACTTGCGTGGCTTTTTTTTGCACTTTCAATGTCCCTTTAAAATGTGGATTTTGGAATGGAATGAATAGTTTCTGTATCATCCTTGTCAATGGGAGATTCGGAGTTAAAATTGTTTCTCTCTCATTCTCGCCCTGCATGTATGTAATTAGTGACAGCATAAGGGTTTGTTTAGTCAGAGCATAAGGATTTGTTTAGTTGTCCACTTTGACCCTAATTCTTCTTGAAAGTCACTGCTTTCCAAGATATAGTGACTTATGCTGGGCATGTGGTTTGCATCCATTGTCCCTAGATGTATTTTGCATTTAGCTGTATCAGAATGCACTTTGCTTCAATGAGCCCAGCTTCTCTTTGTTGAGATTCACCACACTTCCCATCTTTGGGTCATCTGTGTGTTTTATTCACCATGATTTTATGTGTACTTTACAGTTCGATGATGTGAATATTCAGTACTGGTAGGAAAGGTTGCAAATCCTTGTAAACTCTGCATAAAATCCCCTACTTAAGTCCCAACTAAAAAGTTAATACTATAACGAATCAATAAATCACATATTAGATGGTTTTATTAGACAAATCTAAACAAATATCTGTCAATAGGAACAGTATGCCAAATGTCTGACTGAAGTTTGTTGCATTTATGTAACGAACCACATTTTAAAGTTTTTCAGGGACTGAAATCAGGCTCTTGAAGTCATGGGACAATATGGAAAATTTCCAGAAGGCTGAAGAGGGCTCCTTTTTCACTTTGACCCTCTGCCTATGAGTATTGTAATGCTCCTTCCTGCTCCTGGCTATGTGATTCCAACATTTTCACTCTTAAAGCTGTTGCGAAATTAGTGGGTCACTGTAACTGAAAAGTTTCCCTGTGTAAATGATGAGAAAAAGCCATCTGCAAATGTTAGCTATCAGATCAGAGAAGGCGGGAGAAAAAAGGAAGAAATGAGCATCCCTCACTAGGAGAGAGCATGGCTGACTCACATGGTTGATAACACTTACTGAGTTGAATCAGCATCAGTAAATGTCTGTTTGAGTGGATTTAAACAATAAGCCTTGGTTAAATATAACAAGCAAAAAGAAAAAGAATAGGAAGCCCAATAGAGATCTGCAAACTGTTTCGCTCACCCAAGTCCCCTCTCTTCCTGGCTACAGTGTCTCACTCCCTTTCAGTGAAAGCAAGGCCTGAAGGGCACAGTCTATGACCAAGTGCAGACCCATATGAGCACTGTGCCTGGGACCCTGTTCTGTGGAGCTTCATCTTGACTGATGGTTCAGCTCCTTTAGTGATGCTGGTGAGCAATTTTTGGAAGTCATTGCCTGCAAGCCATGTGAGACACAGGCAACCCACGTACTGCAGTGCACTCCCTGCAACTATGTCTCTTGGGTAGCCCAGCATATGCTTGAGGTGCTTCTCAACAAGGATGAAGCTGCATGAGAATAAGGAGAGGGAGGGTCACTGGATTCCAACTGGCCACCACTGCTGAAAGACAGTAGTCTCTTCTCCCCCCTCCAAAACCTTTTCCTGCACAATCTCATCTGCTTACATTCATTATTTGCATGGTGCCAGCTACAATATTCTTCTGAACTGCCATGAGATGCTGCAGCTCACTCATCCAGCACAAACCTAAACTGGCAAAAAGACAAAGTGGTCACTTTTCTGCTGTGCTCTTGGAAGTGGCTTGTAGCAGGATGTTGTGAGCGTCGGGGGCTGTGCAGAGCTGAGAGGAAAGAGCAGAGGCAGAAAAGGAGAGCAGCAGGGTAGGAAGAGCAGGAGTGGGACCTGCCTCAATGGCCACCGGGTATTAGAGGTACCCCATGCTCTTGGGCTGCACTCCTGAGTCCTCCTAAGCCAGAATGAACAATGCAGCTCCTGCCTACTAGCCACCTCAGAGACACGGGCAGCTAAACACCTGCTTGAAAAAATCTCTTTCTGAGAGATTATTTAGAGTAGCTGGTTTCAAAATGTTTGTGTCTAAGATTTGCCTTAGCTATAGGAGGGCATATATACGTGTTTCCTAATACAGAACAGAACGATTTTTCAAGCTCTGCCTTTCCTGAATCATTGTTACTCGGTTTTCCTGCCTGCTTTGAGTAATGTTGCAAGAGAGGTCCTAAGATTATTCTTGTTCCTGCTACTTTTAATAGTTTTCCAGCTTGCTAGTTTTCTAGCTTCTTGTATCATGTTTTCATGCTCCATTTTTTTTTTAAATTGCCTCTTTTAAAATACATTCTAATTCTCCCAATAAAATTAATACTCTCTTTTCTTTTTCTTGAAATAAATATTTCTCCTTTTTCTCATTTTCCACAGATGTAAGACAATATATACACATGTGCACATAGATCTCAATATACCTTGGCTCTGGATACGCAGGAAACCCAATGTGATCATTCGTTCACACACTCTTCTGAAAATTTCAGTTCTACCCACATTTGAATGAAGATAAAATTACTTCCTAGGCTGATCAAATAACAAAGCCTTTTAAAGGGAGTATTTATTTAAAAGAAATCAAGTACTATTACCTGCAATATAATCCATAATAGCTAAATCAGTCAGTTTAGGGATTTTACTACGTACTAAAAACAATGCTTGTAGTGTACAAATAAGGTAAACCTAAATAGCTGTATACCAAGTCAATCAGTATTACCCCCTTTAACTGGAGATTTACCAAGTTTATTCTCCTCTGTATTAAAGTTCCAACCTTTCAACTTTCAATTTAAGTAGGAGAAGAAGGAACATTCATTGTGAGATTAGACAGGGAATGATTTTATAAGTGGATATAAAATCCATGCCTCATAATTTGGAAGGTTTCATTGTGTGATTTACTAGGCTTTGGGTGGAGTTTTGTTTTGGTTTAGGCTTTTGCTTTAATTTGCAAAATTTCTTATTCTGACAATTACTAATACCATGTGGGTGGAAAATGAGACCTTGTTTCTCGAGTTCCCACAGAAAAACTACAGGGATTAAAAGACATCCATGCAGGGAAAACAATGCCCTATCTCCTGGGGTTCTTTTAAACTGACACACACTTAAATTTTTTTTAGGCTGGCAGAGAGCAAATAAAGATTAAAACTTCTGTTTTTTTCCTTGTGTTCTCTGTAAATATAGGGACATCCATAGATACTTGGGTTGAAACACTGACTGTTCATTCCGTAATAGCTCTTTTATAGCCCACTGTGGATGATAATGATGTAATTACAGTCCTTTTAAGGCTACATTGTCTACATGATAAACTAGCAATTACCTGATTAGAAAAATTTTGGAGACCAATATTAAGTATACAATAGACCACAAGTCTGGTCAGCCATGCAATTATGGAACCAGAACTCATGCTGTTCCTAATCAAAATTTATCTAAAAGCAGTGCTTTGTGCATGTGCAGAACATAAGTTTAAAACCTAGCTATCTCAGTTTCCTTTCATAATATTAAACAGTAGCAGATGTTAGTTTGAGTTGAAAATTGTTTTCTTATTCTGTCCATTTATTATTAAGTTCATTCTAGTTTTACACTAATGTAAATCTGTCTTACCAGTTGATGCCATTGTGAAATGCCACTTTTAACCCCAGTCATTTGGAGGGATGGAAATGTATCCTGACTTTGTAGATGATTTATTGCTGCATGAGGTCGGAGTAATCTTCCCAGAAAGTAGTTCTTGAACTGAGTGTTCAAGAATGTTACTAACCTGTTGATCCTTTTTCCATGCTATACATTTCCATGTTATACAATCTAAAGCTATAAAAATATCAGTTTCACTGTAGCAAGAACATTCCCTGTTAAAGAGAGATCATTAAAGTTGATAATGCTGAAACAGGGGAGGATGGCAGACGTGATGAATAATGATTAAAGAGACACAAATGAGCTGCAAGTTTCATACGCTTGATTGAAAAACATCCAGCAGGTTGGACATACTTTGGGCAATTCTGCCCTGCCTTTCCCATGACAAGGAGCAATAGAGAGGTGACGGGAGACTGGAGAACTGGAGAGAGCCTGGCTCACTGCCTTAAACGCATGAACCTCCTCCATGGTATACAAAATTTTGAGGCTGAAGTAAGTTGAGGTGATTTCTGCAAAAGCATAGAGATTCCAAACCACTTAAACCAAAACTGGAGACAAAATTTTCGCTCAACTTTCCTGAAAAACTAAACTCACAGAAGTACAGAAAGAATTTGAATCACCTTTCGGGTCCAATGCAAGCTTTACTGTGTCTATATTCTTCGGTCTCTCTCCAGTCAAGGATTTGCTGGTCGTGCAATCACCAGCACCACATGACTGCAACCCACAGTAAAGTCTTCAGGACAGAAAAGTTAGAATGCTGGAAGTTGGAAACAAAATCAAACCCTCTTAGTGTAGAGAAACATTTAGGTAAAGCATTATAAGTATCATGCAGGGGGAAAGATAATCAATTGGGCTGTAATAACAAGGAAACTGAAAGAAAAAGTGACACAAAATTGGAACCAAGGTAAATGTGTTAAAGGAGACAGGAAAGCAAAGCCATACCCACAGAAAGTGGCAAGGGGTAACTCGAGTGAAGGGTACTCTTTTTCAGGGTCTGGTATCTGCGGCAAGAAACCTAAAGTAGCAAGGGGCTTGCCCGAGAGTCTGCCGGGGGAACAGCTGTATGATCTGCAGATTAGCATGCCCTGAAGAGGGTGCATGGCCTTGGGGAACATCTCCACCCTAGTAAAAACAAGGCAGCTGCACTTCTGTTCAGACTTTATACCTGTGGTCTCCCCGTGATGATGGAGCTGAGGATCTCTAATGCTGATGGTGCTGGAAGCAACAAGGAAATGGTGTCTGGCCACGGGCAGCTGGGGCAGGAGTGTCTCAGCTCCTGCCCAAACAAGTCTCTGACATAGCTGTGGTGGAATCACCCAAATTTTACTGTTGGAAAAGTGTCTGTGCAATCACACTTTACTAGAACAAATTAGAAGAGTAAGCAACATCTGTGGGAAGAGTAATCATAAAATGCTTACGAACCATATAGCTGCATCTGAGCTGATCTTACTGTGATCTTACTGGGCTGATCTTACTGAGACACTGTGCCGCTGTTAACAGCCCACTTTTGTGAAGTCTCAGGTCACTGAGTATTACACACAAGTGACCACAGTATCCAAAAGCCAGTATATGTAAACTCTTGGAAGGGAAATTACTTTAATTCCAACTTCCTTTTCTGCACCTGAACCATAATAATAATAACAACTATAATAATTGTATAATCCATCTGAGTTTTTAAAAAACCTGTCACAGACATTTTAGTGATGTGTGTGTGGGAAACTGTCATCTATACATACATTTTTGTAAACCAAAATCATACCAGCTTCAATGTCAAGGAAAATATACGATCCTATATCTTGGGATTTGCCTGTGTCCTGGGAAGCGCCCCTAGAACTGTTCTGCAGTAAAACAATTTCTGGCCTGGATCTTAACTGTATTTGATGGCAGTGTTTCCCATTTGTGATAGAAACAGGCTACTCTCCTACCATACACATTTGTGAGTTCATGAACTATCAGAGGAAGTTTTCATATTGTGAACATCTGTTTTTTCCCCATTCAGCTGCACAACTACAGCTGGGAAAGACATGAACTGAGCTGTTAGTCATTTCTGAAATAAAAATAGATATAGTCTATGACTTTAGACTTTGGCTATGAGCCTGAGACCATGATTTAAGGCTTTTTATTCCACTACATTGCATTACATTAACATACCTAATAACAGGATCCTTATTTAAGAAAGAATTTGAAAAGGATAGAAGAAAAAGCACGATCTTTTCTGTTAAATTAAAATGCCTTTTTAATGGGCTGTCTTCCAAAGGCATATAGTTTTTGTAGTACTACACTTCAGTCGTTGACTAGCCAACACATCACAGACAGCACGCATGGATCCAAACAGCTAAAAAACTGGCACGCTTGTTATTTTTTATCCTGGAAACACTGATTTCTTGAAATCATTTCATATAATGATGTAGCAGTTCAGGTGTGGCCTGTGCTCTCTCCTGTAGATTTAGCACTGAGCAATACAATAATATATACGAAAAAATATCTAGGAATTACTTATTATGAGTAATTTTGTTTGAGAGCTAATTTCAACATGGTGAATATAAGAGGCTCATGCACTTTTATGAGGAAATACTGATATGAGGCAGGTTTATCCAGTGGAGACACACATGGAAAGAGTGCCTTCCAATCCATCCACCTCTGCTGCACTACTGCTTCCCTGTCTGGGAGATCTGGGGATCTCCCAAATGAAGAGTGTGTGAGCCAGGAGTGAGATCAAGGAGAATGAAATTATTTTCCCCATGAAACCAGCAGAAAATTTTGAGCAAGGTTAACCCAGCCTAGAATTCATTAACTTTCCTCTAAAACATTTTAAATAGAGATGATCGCTAGAGTCTTGCTCAGGGCTAGTCTGACCGTGGCAGCCTAACTCTGAGTGACCGTAAGGGTCTTCAGCACAGAATATCATAGGTCTCACTGCTTTTCAGGTGAAACCTCCCTCCTTTTGATGAGAGAATCTTCCCACTCACCAAAATCATGTGAGGAGGCATGTCAAAGATATGGAAGAGTCCTCAGAACTCTCACACTTCCTAGTTATCACCTGAACCCTTTACAAAGTAAAGAGAAGCAATTTGGCTAAATGACAAACATGAAGACATAAGTGTCTTTCCATAACCCACAGCATGGAGACTCGTCAATGAAAGGCACTAGACTAGAAGACGGTGCCAGCTGAATCTTTGCTGAGAGCCCTATGGTTCTAAATTAGACAGACAGTAAGCAAGAACTATCCAGGACACCAGAGCAAAAATGCAATTTTTGTGAACTAAAAAAGGCAGACTAATACTCATCTTGCTTGAAGGACAGCAGCTGTCAACACTACAGGCTACCTCAGTAGCGTCTTGGAGTCAACATGGATCACCATGCAAAGGTGTTAAAATCCAAAGGAACTAAAAATTGTTTTTCATTAGTTCAATTTTCAAAGCCATTGACATAGTTGATCCTTAGATTATAAGGAAAGCCAAAATCACATTTTCAGAAATGTAGCTACCTTTGACTTAGTAGTATTCAAGTTTCTAAAAACTATTAATAGAAGAATAGAAGAAACTATACAAGTTTCTTCAGCGTTAATAGTTTTCCAAGGCTATGTTCTATGCTCCATTTCCCTCTCAATAATCCTTTAACCAAATCTAGGCAATAAGCCAACCAATTTTAGGTGATTGCAGGTGACTTCTTAGGTGTTGCTTTGTTCAATATACTGCTCACCCACCACTAACTCTAACGGCATGAGTATTTTTACAAAGTTTTACAATGATCAGTGTGCTCTCCTCAGCTTATGAAGTGCCATGACAGCAAGTGCTGGCAATATTCCAGTAAACACAATTTGACAAAAAGATATCATATACTCATATGCCAACAATCCCAGTCAGTCTCAGTGTTTGGAGAAGATCGGATAATGAAGAAAAAAATGGCTCCTTGAAAATGAACCTCAGAAAGAAAGATGATGCGGATCTGTGAAGGAAGTAGTTGAAGATACGGTGCAGTCTTCTTTTAATGGTGCATGTGTATGACTAAGTGGTTAAATCCATCATTGCAAAAGTCGTTCAAGTAAAACTCTCTGCTGTCTCTGACTGGTAGGGGAACTTGTCCCACCCTGACAGATGGTGGCCTCATCTTGGATATATGTCTTCTCTAGCTGCATGGAAAATAGCAATACAGCTGGCCGTGAAACTGAATCTTTAGGAAACATTGATAAAGAGCAGAGGAGTGTGTTCCTCTACCCACTCATCTCCCAGTGAGCCAGTCCCCCTCTCCACCTTCTCTTCCTCTCTGTAGAACTAGGGAAAGGGTTCAATGTTGACAGCAGAAATCTCTACCATAGGGCAAAAGTTCACCTATGCAGGAGATAGAGCTGCTCTGGAGAAATCCCAGATTACAGAAAAAATCCATACCAAACAGAACAGCCACTGCAGACATCCCTGCCCTTCTCCCCAGTGAAAAGTGCAGCTCTGAGACCTGTCTCCTCGCATACAGATGCAATAGGACAGGTCTGTTTTATTTAAAAAGAAAAAAGAAAACAAAAACTCCCAAGTATTCATTTTTTCCATTAGGGAAAGAATGAAAGAAAATGAACAGCATGTGGTAGATATTAGTCATGTCACTTAGTACGCTACTTAATCTGACTTTTCTATACGCTGTGGTGGCAGGCATTGGTGTTAAAACTTGTATAATCTGTCTTGAAAATTCACCTCAAAGAAAAGAAAGTGGGGATCAGGCATTTCTTCTTTAAGGTTTTCCCATACGTGAGTTAAGCACTGTTTCTATTTACAAAATGTGCAAATAAAACAGAGTATGAGAAGTCATCACAAGAAAGAACTGGGAACTTGGACCAAGATGAGAGTGTGGCAATCATTTCTACCCACTGGCAGGGATCAGCTGTCCTCCCTTCTCCTAATCTTCCTCCTTCTGCTCTTCCTACCCCACTTCCTACTCTCCTACTGTTCTCTTGTTGTGAATTCTTCCATATGCTTCTTGTTTTTACAATTCCTGCCTCTCCTGGAGACTGGAGTTAACTTAGATCATCATCTTCAAATATCTTCTCTTGAAATACACTTTTTCTGAGATACTTTCAAATGGGAAATCATGAGAAGATGCAGCAGCATAAAAGAGCAGAATATATTTAACAATAGATAATTTTCATGAGTTATCAATTACTGTAGATAAGAAAAGAAGAGTTAATTGAGTCCTACTGCAATAGGCAATTATATTTTGCTGATTATTTAGTTGACCCCGTCTGCTTACAGGAAGATAATAGTACACCTATTAACTTCCTGCATTAAAGAAATTAATAGTCATTCATTCATATATTTCCAGACCAACACATGCCACCATTGGATATTCTTGATTATTGATACCTCTGCCCAGACCTGTGAAACAAATGCAATCTATGTAATTCAGAGGAGATTTTATTTTTTTCTCTTTCAGCAAGAACAAACTGCTTCTGTCCTGCTTGCTCTGGCAAACCACAACAAGCACCCACAACTTCTTTCTTTAGCTGAGATATGAACCCAGTACAGAAGATAGTGGAACTCCTGGTGTCCTCTTCACAGGAAAAGATTCATTAGCAAAATTAACTTTTTGGAAAGATGAGGATGTATGTCCACACTGCTACGTTACTGTACAGTGTTGCCAGCTAATAGAAGGGAGAAGCTGGGTGGTGTTGATGCACTACAGGAAACAGTGGTGAAAGAAAAGGGTGATGGACAGAAAGTTAGGTGCTACTGCAGCTGTGATTAGTGAGAAGAAAACATGCAAAACCATATATTGGTATTTCCTCTGATACATCTTCTTCTACAGCTCCCAAAACTGGAGCATCTGCACAAACTCTCCCAGTTTTACTACCAAGATTACAACAGTTGCTGTGAGAATTGCTTTGTTTTCCTGCAGTACAAATAATTAATCTTTATTCAGCCCAGTTATTTATAACGAGTATTACACAAGGTTTGAATGCCCACAAGATTAAATAGATAGCATTTCTCTGAATACTTAGCAGAGCGCACAATGGCGTAATGAATGTGGTGAGCTTCATTTTGAACAGCAACCCTAGTGTTGCAACTTGAAGCATAACAAAAAACTCAAACAAATATTTCCTGAGGTTTTGAAAAAGTCCAGCTGTCGTTTATAAAGTTGAGTGGCTCTTTTTCTTCAGCCTTTACCACAGTCTTGATGAAGACTAAGACCCTGGAATTGCAGAGGTACCACTAGCTACTATCGCTGAGCCACAAGTACCCTAACTCTTCTGCACAGCACAGTTTGGACATGGTTTATCACATATGTAACCCGAAGGGAAATAAGCAGAACTTAAACATGAAAATGGCTTAACTTTCCTTGTTGATGTCATCTCTTCTATGTACTAAACGTAGCTGCACCTCCTTTGGCCTCAGCAGGTCAGCTGCTGAAATCCTGTTAAGAAGAATATAACAGCAGCCTTTAGTTGGTTTTTTATTATTATTATTTTAACAAAATAGATATCTTGAAAGCAAATTAAACCATATCTTCTTTTCCAAAGTGTTTAAATTTCTCAGAATCTGTGATACGCTAACAGAAGTTGTAACTGGGAGGCTAAAGAAGCCCAGACAACCATCTGCAGCTTAATCACACAACAGGCCCAAGGGCAGCTTCAGGGCCACCAACAGAACTGCCTCGGGAATCTGTGGAGAAACCAGATGCTTCTATATACAGGAGAAGTCTTTGCCATTTATGCCCCTGAGGCTTCTCTGTGCTTGGAGAGGAATTTGCAGCAGGGCCAATACACCCGCAGCATCCCTCTTTCCAAAACCACATATTATTAAAGGACATCTCAAGTTCAAGAGCAGAAAATAAATGAATAAACAGATCAATGACTGAAAAATGAAATTATTGTTTTGGGAGTTACTGCTCTCATTCACTCAATGACTAGCTAAATAAAAAGGCAATGGAGATGACAGTCTCCTCTCAAAATACAAAGCACCATATGAAGCAGGCAAAGGTTCCAGGAAACATTTGGACATGCTCTGATTCCTTCTAAAGGAGCACAGATTGATGAGAAGTTTACTCCTTGGTTAGTGGAGAATTTTATCACCGTTTGGTTTCAATGTATGAATTATGTCCACTTAATTATTAGGTTTTGTGCTGATTTCTTTATGGCTGTGAGCGTCTTATTGCATGAGGATTATTCTTTCATTCTTGAAAAGAGCTCTGGTGAAAGTGAGAGCTTGCTCCAAATTTCAGTGTTGAAAAATACCTACGCTGTATAGTTGTCTAATGTTAATTCTTATCTTTGAGTTTGCTTTGATTTTGGATGTTCAAAATTCAAATTCATCTTTTTACACCATGTGCCAGCCACTAGAATTCTACAGCTGCCTCATGGGAAGCTATCATCACAGCAGTCATCCATCTCCATTTGTTTAAATGCCATCTTTTCCCCAGTATCCTCTGCTAACTCATTCTCTCATATGACTATCAAGAGGCCTCAGATTATGACGATGGCACATATCCTAAAATTGTTTGACCTCCATCCTGTCTTTCTGATTCCCATTGGACAAACTGCCAAAGCTGGGTCTGGAAGATTTTTACTTTTTAATCTCAACAGCTGCGACACTGTCCATCAAAATATAAAACTCTTTTCCTAAAATAGAGTCCCAGGAATAGCTCAGAGCTGTTACCAAATTAGAAAATTTGATATCAGACTAGAACCTCTTTTAGAAAAAAGAGAATATCTTTTTCATTTTATGAACTGCAACTGCACATCTTTTATGTTTACAATTTTTTCATGAACGTTTTTGCAAGTTAGTTCAAAATAATTTACCACTTCATAATAGATCTATAGATCGTGCACAGTGAATTTGTTGTTTCATTTAAAATTTGACAGGCATTGATTTCTTTTAAAGCCTTGTTAAGATCATCTTCCTTATGACTGAAGATCGTAGTGTTGGTGTTCATGTTTCGTCATTCAAAACATAGTTTTCTACAAAAATGTTCTACAGTTATTTAAGCTAATAAATTTCCTGCCAAAATCCTAAAGGTTAATATGCTTTCAAAAGCACAAATTTAATAAAATTTCATTTATGAGCTTTGAAATGTTTCCTTGAGTAATGTAAAAAATACTCCAATCCACAAAGAAGTTGGTATGCTAAATTAAATGGAAATGCTTTGGGAGTAAAGGAATACATTTGAGTTGTTAGATAAAAGTGCCCTCGAAGCATTTCACAATACAGAAATGTATAAACATCCCATCTAACATTTGGCTGCATTGTATCTGATATCCTGGATTGCCATGGGATCAGAGGCTGAGGAATTATCTCAGGACATATGGAAATTAAAATGTCTTCAGATCCATATGGGAAACATCTCTGAGAGCAGAGCAGAGATTTGCAGGCTGATGTTACTTCCTGTGTAAAAAGAAAATCCTTTCTACGGGAATTGTCCTTGTCCAGGGTATTTCCAAAACTTTGTTTCCAAAGTTTTAGATTTAGTTGGGTAAGTTTTCCTGTGCCTACTGGTCGTTCATCAGGCTTTCATACTGATTATAGCATTTTTATTGACTAGTTTTCTTTCTTCAGTGGAATTAGTTGGGTTGGTTTGAATTTATAATGAAAATTATCTTCAAAGTATATAATTTTTTCTTCCTTCCCCTGCGGTGTCTTTGAAACATTTAATCATGCAGAATAAAAGTCTTTACCTAGCTCAAATCAACAGCAGACTAGAGGCAGGAGAATATGGAAATGACTGACGAAGATTCCCTATGCCTCTCATTAAAAGGTTATCCTAACCACATTAGGGCTTGTTTTGTGAGCACATACATATGTGTGTACACAAACCTGCCAACAGCGAGAAATTCAAAAGTGGCTGTTTCATAGCCTCACTGTGCCCATAGAGATGAGTTTACGCGTACAGATAAGCATGGCACCACAAACCAGCGGAGTGGTGAGCAAGCAGATCTGCTCTCCGAGCTCTCAAGACAAGAGCATCACATCTCTTCCCTGCATCTCAAGTACCCACAGTGGAGCTGATAACATCTGAGGGAAGGGACCCAGAGTCCATTAACCTCAGGACAATGTCCTTTGTTCAGGAACAGGGAAACACACATGGTGCAGTGTTTGCTTGCACCAATACATGTATATATGCACGTGAACTCTCTTTTTCCCCAAATGTACAAAGACCAACTAGATCAAGTGATTTATGTTTCCAAGAAAAATATCAAAAACTGTTTGAGAGAAGTGGTTATGGTAACTAGCTATCTTGTGTTCTAAATCACTGTGGTTTAATAATCTACAGTAGCTGATTAAAAAACTGTGTTAAAAACAAATTTACCTGAAAATCAGCCACCCAGGCGGCTCCCAGGAAAATAGAGCTTCAAAAAAATCATTCAAACAAATAACAAGATCCTCATATGGAGTAAAAGAGAGAAGAAACGACTTCAAAAAAACTTTCAAAATCCCTAAACTATTTGTCATGAAGTAATTTACAACCCTCAGTTCTCAACTTGGAATCACAACTCAGCATCTCAGTCCCAGTGAAAATCTTACCCATTCTCTCCAGTTTAAGTGACTGACTTATTGCTGAAATATAAACTGTAAAAAAAAAAATATCTGGGATACAATGCTGAAGTATCGCTTACTGCAATATAAAAAAATCCCCCTGACATTTGCACAGTTGAGCAAACGTCGTTCATTGTGCAGCAATTAATATGTTTGCCTTTTTCTGACTTTAAAACAAAGCAAATAACAAAACCATCAAGTAAAAAAAATACTTTCTGTATGATTCAGGCGTGGTATCCATCTCATGAATGAAACTGTCTTGGTGTCTGTCCAGGCAGCACTGTCTGCTTGCAGCAGCAGCAGGAAGCTGTAGGATGGCATTGCTCAGGCAACGTTAGCAGACAAACCTTCAGCCTGGAAAAAGCAACGGTCTTTATTATTGCACCTATACATATTTAAGTTGAAAGTGTGGCAATTTTCGGCTTGCATGGAAGGGGACTACTCAGATTAGCGGAGAGGACTGGAGGAGGCAGAGATCTGCAGCAGGGACTGCTTTCTCACTGTGTTCTGCTTCAGCGCAGCTGTCTGACTGAGAACAGAAATTCTCAGCTTCACTAACTGATAAATTCAACTTTGTATCTCAGCACCCAGACGGGGAAAGGAAAGTGGAGTAAATAATTCGGCTACCAGTCATGCTATTAGTTGTGCTGTCTGCCTTCAAAGCTGAAGAAAAAGCTCCTCCCTCCTTCTAAAATGTTGTTGTGTTCAGTAAGAAACAAATATAGCAAATTCATCCTTTACAGTATTTCTTTTACATTGACAGCACTTGAAAAGTCAGTAAGTCAGCACAGAAAAGCCAGTTTCAACTGCTGACAAAGGTTTATTTTGCCTCGCTTTTTGTATTAAAGAGAATAACACTGCAGCAGTGCAACTATCTGGCACTTCACACCTCTGGCTTTCAGCTTTAAGCAATGCTTGGTACCTGAAGAAAAAAATGCTTAGAGGCTTTTCCATCTTAACACACTCCTGTTGCTTTTGCTACATGTCAAGAAGTGAGTCATAGTGCTGAGACTCCAGCTTTATTGCTTGGGGGGCAGCATAGACTCGAGAGCAACTAAACTGTGCCTGCCCCATGCCTCCCACTCTCCCCCCATCCCAGGAACCCCATGGAGCCACAGACATGCCCAAAGACGTTGCTGCATCCAGCAACTTGTCTGCTGGGTGCCAACTGTAGCACTGCCTGCTTGGCCTTACTGCAGTCACGGCTGTCTGCAGAGGGGAGCTTAAAATCGGTGCGGACGTGGCCTGTCTGACTTCTGTGTCAGGAGCATTAAGGGGGAAAATTCATCTGATGCAACCTCGGTCTAATGCAATGCATGCGGCTGCGTGGCAGCCAGGTAAACCCCCGTAACAGGGCTTGCTGAGCTGTACAAATGTCATTACTCTAAAAACACAGCAGTCACACAGGACGTCCTACAGCCTGCCGTTGCTCATGGCTACCCTCAGCTACTCCATTTCCTTAGCCAGCGTGGGGGCATATATGAGGAAAGACTCGACCACCTGTGGATATTTACACATCCATTAAGGAGAAGAAAAATTAAATGCCTCTGCTTTGCTTTATTTCTTGTGACGTGTGCATCACGTTACATCTGGATGTGTCAAAATGTATTATGTCACGTGATGCTCTGTAACCTGGTGGCACTGAAAGTGTGTGTCAGGCTGCAGAAGCAGCTTACTCAAGACAGACTTAAAATCAACAAAAGAGTAAAATTAAATAACAGTTAAAGGCAGGGGACCCAGCAGAATTTGCTCTCTTGTCCATGAAAGCGTGTCAGCTGGGATATCTCTGCTCACAGAAATGCGTCCTTAGCAAAACCACCGAGTTTCATCACATCTACAAAGTGTTGAGCTGAAGTTTAGTAAGCAAGGGAAGAAAAAGAAAAACAATGAAGCAGAAGTAATTCTTTGTTAATTCAAAAGATCTGGAATATTTGAGGCTTTCTACCACAAACTTCATTTGGCTGCATCGCACTTGTATGAATCCATGTTTCTGCAGAGGGTTTTTCTTTTGTACTTCACTTCTGCTACAGTAGTGTTCAGTTGATACAATAAAATATACAGTGTTAAAATGCTAACTTTTAATTTAATTTACATTATTTGGATTTTAAAACTACTTTAATTTTAAACATAGTCTGGCACTTGTTTTTCCATTTAGCATTTTGAAGAGAAAAAGAAGTGTGAATCTTAAAAATATCTAAAGGATCCCAGTTAACCACTGAAGCTCACATCTCACTGAAATAACTGGATATGGCAGTACCCAGAACTGTTGCAAAAGGCTGAACTAAACGACAGAAGAAAAAAGTAATATATTGTGGCTGGGTTATATTTGTAACTGTAAATGGCAAAAAACCACACTTCTTTTAAAATAAAGCCTAATATATCTTGTATATCATGTATATGCTAGAAATGGGAAGGAACTCTTAAAATATACTAAGTGGATTTATTTTTTTTTCCCCCACTCACAGCTTTATTTTGTTAAGCTTCAAGTGGCAGCTTTTGCTCACGAAGACTCTCCTGTGTGGTTACACTGGAAGCATAACAGGCTCCCGCACACAATTAGCTCAGTCTCAGCCACATGGGCTTCCCACTCTCAGTAGGGAAAAAGGACACCCTGGTGCCACAGAAAGGACTTTATAGCCCTGTAATAAAATTCCTGTAGTAGTAATGGTGTTACAAGCAGCCGTGATAGTCTGCCAGTTCAGGAGAAGCGGGGTTTCTTTGCAGGCAGAGACCAACCGAAAATAACAAGTGAAAACAGACCTGTGTTCAAGCACATGAGCGTGAGGTTAAACTGAACCAAAAGAAGGGTTCACGTGCCTGCAATTTTGTCCATTTTCATACGGTTTTTGCAATTCTTTCAGGTGTTCTAATGAGATGTAAAACTTTGCAATAAAAATCAAGGTAAAGCACATAAAGTGCAGCGATGTGAAAAACATAGAAAAATCGGTTCATTAACTTTCCTTTTTAGTCAGGCTCCCTTCAGCTCCATCAGCAGGCACATTACAGAAAGGCTCTGGTTTTTCAAGGTGTGGGTGAAACAGCCCTTCTTAACTGTATAGCAAAAGAAACTCTTGCTGTTCTTGCCGTGGAAATGGAAGAGAAGGCTTTCCTTTCAGTCAGAAACAAATGTTCCTTTTCACTTGCAGCTAAACATCAAGAGTTTTACCCTGAAAGGTGTTTTTTTTCTGTCTCCATGCAAGTGGAAATAGCATGTATAGCCTGTAACTGAATGTGCTGTGTTGGACTGTTTGTTTCTAAAGTAGTGCAGAACAGAATATATGGGTTCTTATTGAATTCTAAAGAGTATTGATTTAGTTTTGATAATCGGAAGGTATAGAAACAACTCTGCACAAACTCATAAATTTTGTTCAGCCTATTTCCATAGGCTTTCCAGTTGTTAAAGAAAATACAGAAGAAAATGTGGTTCTGCTTCTCTTTTTCTGCCTTTAGCACCAAGAAGTTGCAATACAGTACTGATAGTTTTATGTGTGCTTGTGATAAACAGTTAGCGATAAGTTGTGGTCAAGGAAGTGGTTTTCTGTTCCATATAACAGCAGGTACTAGTGGTGCTGCTTGAACCAGGCACAGAATTTCTATAACACTAAGAGTGAGAAGTCAAAGTAAGTTCAGAAACAAGTAATGAGAGTTATACCTTTTACATTGCGAGGCATTTAGTTGGCTCTAGCCAAGTGAAGCAAGGACATGAGCATTATTTGCTCATAGCAATTCCCACCATAAGCTGTTTCATTCCCAGGATTTAGCCATCCTTCATTTGCTTGTGCCTTCCTCCGTCCTCGGCATTACCAAGTTCCCAGTCTGTGCAAATGCAGAACTTCACACTACCTGAGAAAATTCACACATATATTCCCCACCATTTAGCCCCAGCTCAACAATATATACATATTATCATTCAAAAGGATTCAGCCCCGATATTTTACTACTTGAAGACCATCCCAGTTTGGCTATCTTGTGCTTATTTGCACCTCTAACAGGCCACAGTAAAACCGTAATTTGCACCTTTCAAGGGAGGAAATTCAGAGGCAAAACGAGAAAGGTGTTACTGTTCAAAAGCTGTCAAAACAGAAACTTAATCAGGGAAATCCATATAAAAGGGAATGTGGGACAGTATGTGATGACAGCCTCTTGTTACAGTGCCTGTGCACAGCATGGGGCTTCTGGATCACACTTCTGACGCAGCTGAGACACACGCTCTGCTTTCCAGGTGTCTGAGCTAGGTAAAGCAATCTCTTCATCATCCCGCTTCCTCTGTAATGTGATCAAATCCATCATTCCTTTTGTTACCTCCTTTTGTGTTTGCTTTGCCCTGCAGTAATTTGCTAACTGCAAAGCAGGCAAGTGCTTTAAAAACATACAAGCCTGCTGCAAGTTAAGTCGTACTTATCAGATGTGCTGGTGGTGAATCATGCTGACAGATTGGCTCTGTTTACCTCACACAAACTGTCAGAAATGTTCAGTACCCGAACCAAAGCATGGAAAAGGCTTTCAAATACACACACAGATCAGATCATAGCCTAACGCATCATATTTTGCATATTTCATAAAGGTATCACATGTACACTTGCATGTAACAATCTGAACACACTGTTTACAAAGACATTTGGTATCTCTACAAGAGAAAGCAATTAAGACTCATGTAGCAAATAGGGCAGGAGTGGGTTTTCTCTCGCTCGTTCTGCCCAGCGAGGCTGGTTGGGGGCTGCAGGAGCTGCGGAGCTTCAAACGCTGCTGTAGTTGCTCCGGTGCTCTGTCCCTCCGCTTCATCAACAATCCCAATGGTTTTGTGCCCCTCTGTGCTGCGCTGGTTCTCCAGGTGGATGGCGTGTGGGACCACGTGGCAACGGGAAGTACAGGAGTACAGGCAGCACAGTCTGCTCCAGTGGCCAGAGCACTCCTTTGCCACAAGCAACAACCAGCGTTAAAATGTGTTTGCTTTACATCGCCTGGGAATTTCCCTCTCCATAGCGGGCTGTATATAACAACCTTGCTTTTCTTTCTCTCCTCCAGCTTCGCAATTTTGGTTCCAAGATCAGTTTTCTTAGCAATTTGAGAAACATTTTTAAAATGAGTTTCTTGAAAAGACACATTCCCTCAATGTTTCCAAAGTCGTAAACACTCACGCATACAGCTATGATTTATGATAGCAGCCCTGACCTACCTGCCACAGAGACCCCTCTGCATGCGGCTGTAGGTTGGGAACACAAGGTGATGTTCTTAAAACAAAAATTAGATCGGTGTGATTCCATTTCCAGTGCTCCAAAAAGAAAACACTTCTTTGTTTAAAAGACCTTCTAAATTAATCTACTTTCCTGCAGAAGATTCAGAATTAAGAATGAAATGATACAAACCCTGGTTGAAATTTATAATTGCAAAATTCAATGCTGTAAAATCTGGGGATCTAAATAGTTCATATTAAACAACTTACCCACAGCCTTGCTCAATGTTTAAATGGAAACAAGTGGGACAATCTGAGACTAGAGCAGAGGGAGCAGCAGAGGGTTGTTTTGTTTTTCACTTCTCCTTGGCTTATTTTTTGAGTTTTTTTTCTACCTGTGAAAGTGTCAGAAAACCTCCCCCCATGGCCATGAGGCATCAATTCTAACTTCCCTGAGCACGGACCAACCCAAGATGCTCCAGATCTGCACCTAACCCAAGGGGGCTGGCAAGCGTTTAAAATACGAGCAAGGTTTCTCATTAGCAATAACTACAAATCACGAGTTCAGAACTGGGAATGTCCTGGTGATAGAGGGAGCACTGGTTACAGCTATTTATGTGTTTAGGAATTCAATTAGGATTGACTTTGGCACCCACCAACATTGTTGTGATAGGGTGACTTAGGAGAGAAGGGCTTTCCAGGGCTGTACTCTGCTATAAAAACTGGATTTGAGCTGCAGCACCTGTCCAGTCACTAGGTCTGCACATTCCCCAGGAAACAACAGCTTTTTTGCATCCAGTACCACCAAACATGGCAAATAAGGCACTCTGAAGGGTGTTGTGGCTAGACTCACGGTGTGTGGATGTGATACTAATGCCTATTTTGTGTTTATGATCCAGGACAGGATTACAAACTGGCATCTGGGCACGCTAGACAATAATTAAGTAAACATTAATTCCCTCAATCTAATTTACTGCTAGTGAAAAATGGATTTGTTTATGTAGGAAAAAAGGGGAAACAGTAAGCTCTTGACTTTGTAGGGAACCTGGTAACATTTCTTTCCTGCCAGGCGAACAGAGCTCCCGACTTCTTACACAATGTGTAGTTTTACAGCCATCATCGTGTTTATGAAAGGGACTGAGGAGACCATTGTGCTATTACTTTTTGCACTTGGTTTTTATTGTGTTAGTTTTGCTTCTATTTTGATCTCCAGCCATCCCCACCTTAAGCCAATACTTGCAAAGAGTGAGAGAGGAAATGGCGAGTTGTTCTAGCCAAAACACCTGCAGTACCCTTGGCTGCTGGCAACTTCGTTTCTCTACTTTTTTGATTACCTGTTACTTAGGGGGAGACCAGTCGTTGTAGAGGACAAGAAGAGGAGGGTCTAGAGAGATTCTTGTGAGTCTTTCAGATCCCTTTACACCTGTTGTTTTAAAAGGATCTATGACCTGCAGAAATCCATCAGAAAGACAGGAATACAGGCAAACGCAAAAGCTGCATGAAAGATTTCTCTACATAGACGTTTCTTTCTCTTTGTTTTCAAGGCATTTAGCAACAGCATTTTATTCTTGTAAATATGGCAGATGATAGAAATTTTTCTATTTTTATACAGCTTTTCACCTTCATAAATCTGGAAATGATGTGCCACTTGCCAACTCCAAATGGAAATTCAACCTTCTGTTCCCTCTTGAATAGTATTATCTGTATCTATAGTACAGGCTACAGGAATGGGGAAAAGCCAGCTAATTAAGACATTCTTCTCACTCTATGATACTAAAGCAAACTGCAGATACATTAAAAATACTCCCTTCACAGTACTTTGCATGTTATATAAAGTCCTGGGAATGAATCGTCCTCAGATGGATGATATTTTTAAATGACAAGCTAAAATGAAGAAAGTTTCCGATGGCATTCACATAGTTCTGTGAAGCAGACCCTGCTCAGACTTCGGCTTTGGGCTCAGCGTTGAAGTGACTGAATCTGTCAATCACCAAAGGGCCGTGGGCTCTTTCTTGTCTCCTTGGGTTTGTTGACAGCAGCTTCTCGAGTCCACAGTGCCCTAATGCACCACCTACACAAACAGACATACACAAAACATTTAAGTACTAAGATAATTTGAACTGTGTTTTGGAAATAAACATAGCTCTTTCTTACTGGATGAGAAAAAAAATGTTGAGGAATACTTTTAATGTCATTACAAGTGTTTTATTCGTTTGTTCCTTACTGGTTTTCCTTTTTTTTACTGAAGCCATTTTTATTTAGTTCCCTGACAAAACTACTAAAAACTCAGCCTTTGGGACACCAGAATGGGCCATCTTTTACATCACCAGAGAAGACACAAGCAAAAGAAACGGCTTCACAACCAAAGGGCCTAGTGTGGGATAGATATGCTAACATCTGCCCCCCTCCCCCTTTATAATACCTGTTATCTATCAGTTTCGGTGGAATCTTTCAAATATTTATGATGCTGTGGGATGTCACAAGCTGCTTATAGAAATGAAAGATACTGTGAGTCATCTATCTCTTTTTCCGATAATAGACCTGGGTAAGCTCAGGGTCTTCCTGACCCCTGCTTTATTGGGTTTTCTGTCATATAAGACACAGGAGATGAAAAGATTCTGATTTGGTAAGATATGTTGCCTAGTGGACTGGAATTGCTTGTGTTTCAGACACAAACAAACTTTTCTGCAACTAGCTGAAGATGTCACATGGCAAATTTCTGTTCATTTACTCATCCTAGAACTGTCATTTTTTATGTGTTCTGCAAACCCCTAATTCTCCCTCCCTCCCTCATTTCCCCATCACCACCTCTATAAAGTAGCATTCTGCTTTCCTGTGTTGCTATGACAACATTTACACTTGCCTTTTGAAGGCAAAATATGTGGCTTCCTTCCATATTTTTGTCAGCCTGCTCTTGTGTTAGAGGGACACACAGGGGAACGAAGGCAAAAGCAGATAAAGGTTTAAGCAGCAGGCTGCAACTTTATTTCCCAACATACAGGGCGTTTAAGTGGGTCTTGCATGGATTTACCTATGACATAATGCCTCAGTCTACCCCGAAAACCGATTCATTCAGTTTAGTCTTCTGAATTGTCTTTCTCAGTGCAAGAGAAAATTAAAGGAGAAACAGCAAAAACTTCAGAGCTGTCTCTCACTCCTGTCTCCTCTCGTGCAGGCAGAGAGACCACCAGCAAAATTCACAATGGCCTTTACTGCTGGGATTTGTCAATTAATACCAGAGAGGGAGAGCAGCTAAAAGGAACTGAAGGTTAAAGAAGGGTGCAGGTTACTTTTTAAATTAATCAGGAGGCAGAAACAAAGAGAAAAAGCCCTTTCTTTCGCCCTCCAGCTGCTCAAAGGAAGGCCTTTGCGAACGTAGCGTATTGCACTGCAAAATATAGGAACTAATGCTTGCTCCTGATAAGAGGGACGGTTGGTTATATGGGCAGAGAGGGGTGCTGGGCTCCAGCTCCCAACGGGATCCTCGGTGCCACTACCTTGCCAATGACTTTCCGTATTTGGAACAGCCCAACTGACCTCTGCCTTTTCACAGGTCTAGAAACTGCCTGGCAGCTAATCTACAGCAGAGCTAAAGGAAAATTTTCCTCCAAAGACAAAACCTCTGCAAGAAGTTTGAAACAATTGGGTCTTTATTAGAAATGCCAGGAACTGAAAAACGCCTCCCTTCACCAGGCGCCTGGCTCTCCTATTTAAGTCATTGGACCTGGGTCAGATAGGTCTTACGGGCTGCAGCACTCTCTGTTAGGAACATAAAAACAGGTGGAGACATCGCATTCCCTCAAAGCAACAGAGATAGGCTGGCTTAGCTGATGCTTATTTCAGATCTCTTTAAAATCCTACAGGAGAAGATATGCAGCAGATATATCTCTATATTTCTGGTACTGTCAGCAATCTGAACTGCTTCTCCTTACACAGGCTGTGGGAGCGTTACCCTTTTTTTAACAGAGCACACCTCTGCAACACACTAGCTAAAGGAAAAACTTGTGCTCGCTGAGCGTGGGAAAATACTGAACTCTGAACACTGCTGACAAGACATTAAACCATGTCAACAGACTATGGAACAAATACATTTGCAAACCAAATGCATTTAAATAGATTGTTAATATGTTCTTCACTGTATAAAGGTGTCAGCTGAATAGAAAACTCACTGCAGTCAGAACTAAGTCCTATAAGAAGCAAGAAGTGTCAGTATTAATCTAGCTTCTATGAGCATGCCATGAACTCAGGGGGAACCACGAGGGCCTCTCTTGCTCCAGCACCGAACCCTGTATTGTCCAGTAATTCCCTGTCGCTCACACTTTCAGAGATATCCCTCAACAAAATGCAATCTACACAGACTTTAGAAGGCAGGTAAATACACTGAAAATTATTAACCTAGAACAAAAGTGATTTAACATGCTCAGAGGCCAAATCAAGTTTGCGTAATGCAGACGACAGTTCCACTTTTGACAGAGAGGCTGGGTGCTGGCGATGTCTCTTCAGCACCCACCTCCAACTGTGGAGAGGCATCTTAGCAAAACAAGGAACAGCAGGTCCCTACAGCTGTCTTGGAGGGAACCTGATCATCTCCAGCCCCAAACCCTGAAGTCTATATCACAGCTCCACTTCTCAGTTCCATTTTGTTCGCCCTGTGCTATTCCATCACTAACAGATGCTACTCTCTGGATCTGCTTTGTGGTATCCAAACTGTAACCACCATCAGCTTCTTAATGTTTGTTTGTTTTTCTTTTAGTCTAAAGATGCACCTTAGAACTGAATCAATAATTAACCCTCTAGCATGAAAGACGATCTGAAGAACTTGGCTTTGCTACAAATTTACAAGGCTTAAATCCATTTCCCTGTTCATGCTATTGAAAACCAGGGAGTTACAAAGACATTACTGAAACAGGTGAGTTTTGGCACACATCGTTGGCATATACTGCATAAATGATGGGAAGAGTTGTTCCTGTGTGACACTAGAACTCAAGGGAAAAGGCAGATGGAACAGAAGCCTCACAGTTTCCAGAACTTTAGTCTTTCAGACAGCTGTTCCCTCACATGGTGGCTTTTGCCCTCCCTGGAGAGCAGCGGGCAGCTCTGGGTGGGATGTGTTTGGGCGCAGTCCCACGTGGACTGGCAGCAGGAGCACCCCGGTGCCCACACAGCAGCAGAGACACCAGCGGAACCCCGTTGCGCCTCAGTCCTGCTCCCTCTTTTCCAACATGCTTTTATGTCTCTGCACAGATTGACTGTGGCACATTCATACCCAGCAGCGTTCCTCTACAGCAGGGGATTCTTTGTTGTGAATTTATGGCTGGATTATGTCCCTCTTTAAGCTACCTCATAGGACAAAGCAGCTGTAACACATGGTACTCACAGCACTCCTGCACTGGCAGCAGGCGTGAGCGATGGGCAGCAGTCTCACCCAGCCTCCGTTATATTTTGTCACAACAAACCCCTCTAATGTGGTACAAAAATTTAGGCAACACCCTTTTCCCTGAGGCAAGCAGTTTTAAAGCTCATATTTCAGCTGAGCGGTGTAAGAAAAATAGGAAATGAAATATGCATATCTTCTGAAAGCATATTTTTAAAATTTGAGCTGTATGCACAGTTTTGGTTTGTGTTGCATCACTCCTGTTTAAATCTTCGTTTTAAAAAATCCACAGAATAAGAATATAACAGCCAAGTCTTTTTTTTTTATTTACTCCTCAGTGATATTACTATGTGTATGCAAATAAGGGTATATTTATTTGCCCATGGTGGTCTCACTCAGCTCATTTTACTGTCCCAAGAGAGCACTCTTAGAATTTCAAGTTTCCTAAATCAAATAACAATAAAAAAATACTTCAAGCTAGGGACAGTGAGGATTACCACCTCACGCTAGGGTCCCAAATCAGAAGTGCTAGCAACTGTACTGACCTTTGGCCACACAGCGCCACGTGTATATTCCTGAAAGCCTAAATGATCTGTATCCGTAGCTCCTATCAAGCACTACTATATATACTAAGATATTCCTTTACTTCTGATTGGTACAAAACATCAGTCTGGAGACAGCTACGTGGATGCGGAGGTCACAGTCAGAGAATGCCTAACCCATTCAGGGTGTGTTGGTTGCTGTTCCGTTTTTAATAATCATTTGATTGCTTTGTTTTGGTTTTAAGACCCAAACAATGAAACTTCACTCATTAGCTACAGAAAACAGTTCATAGCCTGACATCTGTGACAAGGGCTCTCTTGATTTTCAGTCTTAATTTTCTTTCCTTTAATTTCTACTTCTTAATTGGAGTAGTGTATGACATGCTAACTAATTTCCCTTCATCATTAGGCTGTAGACCTCCACATATTTATGCACATGATTAACATTGTTATCACAAGGAATCTGAAATGAAGGTGGCAAAGCAATAAATGCATAGTGTGTTGGGCATCTGACCATCCTCAAATATCTTTTGATTCAGACAGCTGTAATCTCCTTAGACTCTGCATTGTCAGCCTACCTATTTTGCCTAGGTTAGTCTCCTTTCCGGAAGCAATCCACACAGATCATTAATCATGTAGTAACTTTTCCCTGTTAAATATCCAGTCTCTTCAAGTTAATTAAGTATCCCAATATGAACACAATACTCCAGGTCTGATTTCTTCACATCTGTCCATTATCATATAAGACTCATTCACACGGTTTGTCACAACCATTGATGTACATCCATGTTCAGAAACATACAGCTCCCAACTGGAAATGCTCCTGGGGGTGAACAGCATATGTTCCATTTCACGACACTGGAATAGATGTGCATTGCTCAAAAATTTTCCATATTTTTTTATAATACACAGAACACATTAAATAAGACAGAAAGAGTAAGAAGGTCTGGTAGAGCAGAGAATTATCTGACAAGAGGAATTAGGCAAGTCTAAAGGAGCAATGTTACTTACAATGCTCTAAACTGGAATTCATGATTTAATGTAATTCAAAGCCTTTATCTCAAATAAGAGCACTAGACTTTCCCAAATTTTGTGATGTTTTCATTATGCAAAAAACCCATAAGGAATAAATAAATAAACTGGAAACACAAGGACATTAAATAACAGCAGGGCAATCACTTTGAGCATAGGAAGAATTAAAAAAATAAATAACTAGTTATTTAACTCTCATTGTCACACACTCCTAATGTCTTTCTCAAACACAGACGATCTGGCATTAACGTCCAGCAAAATCCAGGCTCTCTACAAAGTGCAGTGCAAAACTGACAGCCATCCTTAGGATTCAGCTAATATCTTCATCGGACAAGAGCAAAAAAGAAAGTTGCATGAACTCTCATCACCACCGTAGCCTCTGCAAGCAGTAGCAGGTGGAAAGCCTTAGAGCAAACACTCAGTGCTGTCTTTTTTAATCATAATTCTTCCCCACATTATAATGCATTTAAGTGCTGTGCTTGCTCTTTAAGACGGTCTCATCTTGATAATCAATGTAGCCAGTCTAGTGAAGTGCCACTTTCCTGCTGTGAGAAAGCACAATTCTTCTTACTGCCACAGCCCCCTGCTGACATGTTTTACAACATTTGAGCAGGAAACTGTTAAACCTTACTTCTCTTTTTTCCCTCTGTGCAGACAGAAATCTTCTTTCCTGCTGGTTTCTCACTTGAAGTAAGAGCCGTTAAGATGTGCCCCAGCTTTTACCCTGAGCATTGCCCTAATTTTAACCTTGTGCGACAGTTATCTTAATTTTACTCAGATTTTTAAGTATGACTCATTGAATAAGACAAACTGTGAAAGTGTCTGGTAAAAGAACAGATTTCCAATAAGCAAGGTTAAAAGGTCACCTATGCCAACTTTTCTCCAGAGGCAGGCGGGTGGCATCTTCGGTGCACTCGCTTACGAACCACGCTGAGTCAGTTCAGGACATTCTTTTTGCTGTAAAGTACGCAAAAAAGCAAAGAGGCTGGACTTGGAGATCTGCGTCTGCAATGTCAGGCACACATTTTCTTGCCGTGAGCCTCACTTCTCACCAACAGCACTTTTAATGAAGGAAGGGAAAAATGAAGTTAAGTGGCTGATAGCTCGGTCAAGCTGAATAAGCACCACTAATAGATGTTAAAGTTTACGACTGGGAAGCTGATACAGGTGCAAGTTTTATGAGTTTTAAACTGTACTTTGACACATTCTATGATTCTATGATAATGAGTGAAGTTAAAGCCGGAGGCTTTTATGCCATTATGAGAGGCTCTGTCAGTGAGCACTGTAACCTAATTAGTTTTGATGCAGCAAATCAGCAAAGACACTACTGGTTATGACCTATGCCAAGAGCATGAGAGAGCCAGACAAATGAAGCTTAAGATGTTATTAGTTGTTCTGTTGTAAAGTTCCAGATAAAATATGACAGGATGTTGTTGCTTGACTTCAGCATCGGTTCTCCAGATGGCACTCAGCCCTGGCTTGTAGCGAGACTCGCAGGGAGCCTGCCACATTGTCTCTGTCAAAACGAAAGTTTTCCAATTACAAAGAGATAATGCACAGAGATGCAAACTTAATCTCCTGAACGAAAGGTTGCAAGCTGTGTAATAGCAGTTGAGGGGAGAGATTTCGCATAGTTCGCTTGTTTTAAATACTGGTGTTCAGGAAAGCTTTATTATCCTGCCCAGTAAAACAAAGAAATCAGATGCACTTGACTGTGTGTTAGGGCAGATGTGGCTGGACACAGCCATGCCACAGCTGCTCTTGTGGAATTAGTGGGTCTGATCCTCCTGCTGGGCTGTTGGTGTAAATCAGGAACAGATGTCCCTGAGGTAAAACGGTGTAAGATGGATCAAAAAGGAAAATTAAGGACCTTTGAACTAGGTGAGAAATGCTCACTTTTATTTAGTGGTAGACCAGGTAACGTCTGCCAGTTTGGTCAAGAGAAATAATGTATTTTCTTTCTCAAATTTTTATGAAAACTTTAGTGGAAAAAAGAAACAGAATGTCAAAGCAAGTGGTGAGCTTACAGAATTTGACACTGATGTTATGAAATATTATCTTCATCTTTATAGCACTGTACCAGGCATGTTGTAGTTATTCAGTAGCCACAGTGACAGAATGACAGGGTAATGGCCTGATAACCAGCAGAAGCAGCATCTCACTTAAAGATTGTTTTGAGCTGCTGGGAAGCACTGGGAATTGTATAAAGGCTAGAAAATACAGTAAAGAAACTATCCTCCACTTAACTCATGTACATAAGGAACTGTTGAATGAATGTACCACATCCAATTTTAGAAGCCCTCAGTAGTGTAGCTTTTGTATGTCACTCAGTATCACTGAGTGAGTCATGATTGTGCTTTTCAGGGTGTGAGTGTCCTGTTCTATCTGACAGCCTTTTGACCTTTGAAAGCAATGTGGTTCAGAAACATTATTTGAAATACTTCAACACCGGAAATTCCCTTGAAGCATAAGAGAAAAACCTTCATCCTGTGAGGGTGCTCAAACACTGGCACAGGTTGCCCAGAGAGGTTGTGGAGTCTCCACCCATGGAGATCCTTGAAGCCTGGCCAGGCTGGGTGATGAGCAGCTGGCTCCAGCAGACCCGTCTCAGGCCAGGGGTGGGACTGGACCACCTCTGGAGGCCTCTTCCAGTCCCAACCGTGTAGGGTTTCTATTAGTCTATTCAAATTATCGTCTTCTAAAAATTATCATCCGTTGCCAAACCATTTTAAAAAGAAAGCCAAAATCGATTTAAAAGGAAAGTCACGTTCTCTATCTGATTATAGGGATGTACTTTTGACAGACGAAAATATGTAAATACAAGCAAGCAATACCAAAACATGAAAAAAGCAGGGTTATTTTTGATTCTCTGATTTCTAGCTAAAACACAGCTACCTGAGCAGCCACAGCAGCGCAGAAAGGAGGATGATTTCTGATGGTGCAGAGGTCACGGATGGCTTTAGCAGCACACATCTCCTGTAGGGAGGCCAAGTGCTTCCCAAGAGTGGGCTCCATCCCACCGCTGCCAGCCTGGCCTCAGCCCTGCCAGTGCCAGGGTCTCCCTGAGATGGCTTTAAAAAGGCCGAGTGACACTGAAGTTGCGTGAGGTGAGGGCATGAAGGAGAACCTACACATGATTAAGTGGAGTTACATTTTTCCTTTTGGGGGACTAGTTGTAAACCTAAGGGTGACAAAGCAAAAGGGCTTGGAGGGCTGCAGAGAATTCTGCATTGCGTCGCCCAGAAGCAAATCTCCAGACAGGTCTTGAGGAAGGGCATTTCTGTGCTTTTTTTTCCACCTAGTCCAAACAGCAAATTCAGAGACAGCAATTTCTGACTAGAGTCTGTTCTTCAAATCACGCTACTCTTGCTTCATGTACTTTAGGATGTTTATTTTCCAAAGCCTATCTATCCATACTGGTTAAGACAGTACACAGAGTCTCTTGACGGTACGCTAATGGCTGTCATAAATGCTAGTGTGCCTCAGCCCTAAATACTTAGTAGGTAAGAAATATCTGCTTACTAGAATGGAGAGGAATGGTGATACATATGCCGTGAATGGCTTTATTTTCAAAGATACTGCTGTCAATAATTTGTCTTTGCATGCTGCATCCTTTTTCCTCTAGATTAGGACAGGACTTTTGCATAGGTACAAACAGCTATGACAGTCACAGTGCTGCCCCCATGGCAGGGGGGTTGGAACAAGATGATCTATAAGATCCCTTCCAACACGAACCATTCTATGATTCTATGATCATGGAAAGAGAGTAGTTAAAGAAGTAGGTCACTGAATGGCACAAGGCCTTACCTGCAAAGGGCTGTGCACCTTTATTTCCTGTGGAATCCAGTGGGAATAAGATACTTTGAGAATCACCATCAATGGCTAGAGACACTGAAAACTTGAATTTGAAGGGAGATATGTCAAATGTGACTGCTTCAGAGTCACATTTGTTCGGACGGACAAAGATAGCAAAGATGAGGGAGAAGATTGTCTTATAATTGTAGGATTTGTCTTCTCCAGGGCCCAGAATGCAGCTGTCCCAGATTTTATTCATACATACAGTTTTTAAAAAATGCACCTCTCCCAAAAAGCTGTCCCAAAAAGCTGAAAGAGCTTATATTGAAAATCGGAGCTGCACCATGAAAAGAGGATTCAACAAAAGCTCACAAAGCAGATAAGAGACAGCTATTAACTCCACACGAGCTCGTTAGCGCCCTGTAGGCAGCAGCATGTTGGTAAAGCTCATTTGAAGGATGAGGGGTGCTGGTGGATCTCCCCAGGGAGCTGCATGCACAGGGAGAGCTCAGAAGATGGCCTGGAGCTGTTTGCTGGGGCTGTGCTCTGCCCAGTAAGGAACGGCAGAGCAGAGACCGTGACTGGCAGGTCACTGCAGCCAGTGAAGACGTGGGTTGGGCATAGAAAACCTATAAAGAGAAGAAAACTCTTTTGCGTGTTTGATTTTGTAGAGATGCGGAGGGTCTTTTTCCCTCTGCGAAGTTTAACACGCTCCCAATGAGCAGCAAACCAGGGCCTGCCACTGCTTGCTATTTGAAATTATATTCTTCCTTTCGGCTAAAAAGAACCACGAATAGCATCTTACTCCAAAGTGTAGCTGTAAATTCAACATTAATAGTGCAAAAGAATAAGAGAAGATCATTTTCTTTTTCATTGAAATAGTAGGATGTGAAAATCTCCAGTGCAATTGAAGCAGGACTGAAAGGAGTGCCCTATAAATGGGATTAAAGAAGTAGGTAAATGCAAAACCTAAAGAGAGGAAATCAGAAATTCACACACAGGAAAATGAAAACGTCTAAAGCAGAACAGCTTGGGGGAAGTGACTCTAGTTTCACATAGGTGTGGATGAGAACAAAAGAGCAGTGAAGGGAAACGCCCTGCAAGGTGACACAGGCATTTACTGAAAAAAATAGTAAGGTTTATGGGTCTATTTTTGCATTGTTTGCAAGATCTGCAAAACCTTTTGCCTCTAACTACCCCTGCACAATGTACTGATCCCTGTCTTTTCTTTTTGAAGAAAACTTAATTCTTCTTTCTTCATTGAGGAAATACAGATTTGACGTAATCAAAAGTTTTGCAAGAAGACATGACATTCATCAATATTGTCTTTCATGAAAATTATCGAGAAATACCCTCTGTATTTTTGGTCAGGTGAATCCGCTTTGTTCTGGCTGCTCATTCAGATGCTGATAGTGGTGCTCTGGAAAACACACGTGCAAATAGTAACATCTTATCTCAGCATAATGCCTAGATAAATTCCCTTAGGTAATCCCAAAGTGCCTGGGTTTTCCAATTCCACGACTTGCAAAATTTCAACTCTTTATTCTGTTTTGGGATGAGAGGAAATTCTGAAATGTTTGTTCACGTTTGTGCAGCAGAGGCAGAGAGCAATCGAGGCTTAAAATGCTCTTCTGTTGGGCATTATGCCTAGACAGTTTTTTAATAATAAGATTCTGTGGCATGGTTGAAAACATTCTTTCACAGCGGTTGATGTGTTAATCCAGCATGGGCAAGAGAAAACTGAAAAGACATTTCAGCCATAGGGTTTATATTAATATATAAAATTAGTAGATGGTTAAAGCCGACAGCATGTTTACATCTGGATCCTGTATGATAGCAGTTGATACACTTAGTATGGCCTGTGGCATAAAACAGGATTAGATAAGGTTTTCTGCTTAGCCATGCTTTTCTTGTGCAAAAGAATATTTATAACAATGTTCTCTACAAATCACATCGTAATGCTGAATACTGTTTTGAAATGCACTGTGCGTCAGCAGTATTTTCCAAAGGTTATGTCCCTGTGATTCTTGCTAATTAGCAATGTGTTGGCTCTAGGGTAGAAGACATGCTCAGGAGGATTTTCAGAGGTTTGATTTAAAAAAACCCAAACTGACCGCTCCATTCCTCAGATTAGCTGGTGTGAATGGGCCTGAAAAAATAGGCTGGAGCAGGACTATTCAGAACTGAAAAAACCCCCACATGTTAATGTGAACTTTGGGAAAATTCTAGGCAAAGGGCCAAGATGTTACTTTATTATTTGTCGTTTCTTATCCACATGACTTAGTCTTCAAGTCCTCCCAGAATCTGAAACTGCACCAACATCTATTCATGCAGTCCTTAATGGCTGCTAATTTCTATGTGCTCCTATTTCCCTCTCCTCAGCTCCTACAGCACTATCCTTCCCAAACTGAACACACAGAACCAGAGTCTGAATGTTTTGTGAAAAGCCTAACTAAATCGCAATAATGTGTTCAGCAGAAACATTCTCCCTCATATCCTGGTGCTGACCATCTCTGTGTATGTCACTACAGCACCTGGCAGCGTGTACTGGCGGCCAGAGTGCCTGGCACTCTGCGAGTCAACAGGAGTGAGAAATCACGCTTGCACGTGTTCTGCGGGTACCTGTTCAAATCCACTTTTAAGTAATAGAGACATAAAAGAAGATAAAATAGCTGGGAGGCAGTGCTGCTAGTCATTCTCTAGCCTATAGGTGTAACACAGAGTAATGTTTGATGCTGTCAAAGCGTGTGCAATTGACAGCCTAAAGAAGGAATGTAGCTATGTTTTCATATAAGTCCACTAAAGACCAGAAAGAAAAATGCATGTGATTTCTGTAATCAGTAGTAAGCACTGCTAGCATCACCCCATGTCTGCATAAGAATAAATACTAAACATTATGGAGACGGAAATATTGAAATATTACAGAATTTGTATTTCGGGAGAAAAACGGCTTATTTTAGTATGCATCTTGAGGGCATTTATGAGTCACGTAGTCTAAATTATGAGAGAGTTCAAGCACTGTAAACAGGTAATGAATAAAGCCCCAGAAATGCCCGGTCTGGCATGTGTTGTTCTGTCATGAAACGGAACCATTCATTAGAGAGGAAAATTGACCAGCCACTGACAGGAGATAATGGACTTATCTGTTAAGGGAGTGGAGATAATGTAATATTTAATATGACATTCCTGATAACTAGTCAGGAAGATCTACCTGTGCCAGATTTCCAAGGTTATTTGTAATTGAATACAACTGAATATCATTAGAAAGAAAAGTAAAAGGGAAAGAAGTTTCCTGCAATTTACTGTCAAGTGCAGAGAACCTTCAAGTCTGAAGACAGAGACTCCATCCTGAAGAGCTTGCAGGCCCCAATTTAGGACCGATTTAGATTTAAGCAAATAGCTAAGCACTTTGCAGGGAGAGGGCCTCTCATTGTGCTGCAACTGAGAAGGGCAGATGTCTTCCGGTCCCCCCCGTCTCCACATCTCTCCCCCTGCTCTTGGCTCTACGGCCTCACCCACGCCTGTGCATGAGCTCTGGCACCTGTTTGACCCCAAACTCAGCTGATGTAGCATAATGCAGCTGCACAAAACCAGATCTTTTTTCCCCCCTGTATTCCTTGCCTGCTGGTTTAATGGGCTGGGTTGGCCTGTAGTGCATTTCTCAGCTGTTAGAGGGCTGGAAATTACAGCTCCCCATAGGTACAGTCCTTAGTCCTCAGCATGCGGTAGTAGCCATCCGGATGTATGGGGCAGAGCCGGGCTGGTGGGGCTGCTTATAGTGATTTAACAACGTGATTCCTGACATGTTTTGAACAATTGTTTTTTTCTTTAGAGTAGAGTCTGATTCCCCGCATCTGCACCAGTGCAGTATCTGTTGGTTTCAGTGCAGCTGGCGTAGGGCCAACAGAAAAATGATGATGTCTGAATCATTTGTGGAAGACATCTGGGCTATTCACTTTACACATGTGTAAAATCAAAAACCTCTCTTTTTCAGGTCTCATGACTTTTTTTTTTCTCTGTAATTCCAGCAAAGATGGAGTTCTTCCAAAAAAGAACATTCATTTCTTAATGCTGAAGGCATTTAGAAAAGATGTAGAGAGCAAGCAAATTGCCAGTAAGTGGTGTGTCTACTTTTAGGGATGCAGACTAAGCTGTGGTATTGATAAATCACCATAACAAAAGAGCCTTATTTGGGGAGTATGACTTGAGCAGAGTTCCTCCTGATGTTGACAGAAGTTTTGCACACAATAAAGGATTTCAGATTTGGTTAAAATTGTGGCATTCACTCTTCTGTCAAGAACCAAAGTGCAAACTTAGTCTCCTGACGCATTTCTCACCTATCACGTACTGTAATACCTATTTTCTTCAGACAAAAGCCTGATAGTGGCACTGCAAAGTACTCCTGCCTGGAAGGATAAAGTGCAGTTCAGAAGTAAGAGATGATGAGAGGGAAATAAAGCATGGGATGGTTTGATGATAGCCATGGGGAGAGCACTGATGGGACGAAGAACTTGAAAAGCACATATCCTTGTTATTTAATAACATGGGGTTGTTAAATTGAAAGAAAATGGAAGGAAGGAAGGAAGGAAGGAAGGAAGGAAGGAAGGAAGGAAGGAAGGAAGGAAGGAAGGAAGGAAGGAAGGAACCTGAGCCAAAGATACCTCCAGATTGCACAGTGCAATGAGAAACTGTCCAGGGCCACAGAGTGGCTCCGCTTTCTGCCGTCAGTCCCTCGGTAGGGCTTGTTTTTCCCTACCCGTCTCTGAGCGAGCGGTGTATGGTGTCCACGCTGGGGCTGGTGGGCTCCAGCCAGTCCCGAGGCCAGGCACAGTGAGGCTGGGGCTGTCTGCACCCTCTTTTGCACGGAGCAGAAACATTTAAGCAGCGTGCTGCTCCGCTCTTCACATTTCCCACTGGGCCAGTGAAGCTTTGAGATACTTTTCAGCTCTCAGTCTCTTGGGAACCAGAGCCTGCTTGCTGCAACCACTTCTTCTGAGTCACTCTTTGCATCACCCTACAGCTGCTGGCAACTTCTCCCACTGAAAGATCTTTTCTTTTTTTTTCATTTCCCTATTCAGAAGCAGGGAAAAACAGCCCTGCCTGGAGCTGGGTGTCAGGAATCATGACTTCACACCTATCATGCTGACTTGACGTTTGGGAAGATGCTTTTTGTTGAAGCCATTGTCTTTACTTTTCTTGCCCTGGTGGCAGATGTTTCTGATTTACACCCGTACCACATACAACTTCAGAAATACGTGTCTCTTCAATTCCAAATGATATCACCATATTCATCAGGTTTTAGATTCACTATGAAACTATGCATTGTGTGTTCATTAAATGGAGTGTTTCTTTGCCCATTTGAGACTCCATGGATTTGGCTAATTGTCTTGTTGTTTGTTCATTTTTAATTGCTATTGCAACCCCCTGATTTCACCTACTAGAAAGAGTCTTGAAGCATGTTCTGGAAATCTGCAAGTTTTAGGACACTTTTTTCTTCACTGGCAGTTCTTCTCCCGGGAAATACCCTTTTCTCTGCTTTTCGTGCCAGTCATTGTCAACTGTTGCACTCAGAAAAGCAGAACAGGCAAGGGTAGGTAGTATGTGACACAAGTAATTCCTGTAAGCACCAGCAGCTCAAATTAGCACAAGAAATTACCTGGCAATTTGTGAGGGACAGGCTGCCTTGGTTTTATGTGTTTTTGACACATGGCAGTGTGTAACTTGAGTCACAGTGCGGGATGCTCTCCAGCATGGAAAGAAGGAGCAGAAGGAGTGTGTAACTGAATTCAGGCAAAAGACAGGAGCTGGGTTTCACTGTAAGATGGTGAAGTAATGTACCGTTGTCCCTAATTTTGTCGGAAGCCGAGAGTGCTCTCTATGTGGACAGTGAGAGTCTCTGGTGTTGAGGAACACCATATACTAACTTGATTTCTTTGTCAGTGTCATTCCCACCTGTGCAACAGCTCCTGTCCTGAAACACCTGAGCCACCATTTAAATCAGCCCAGCATGTAATCTATCTCTTCTTCTTCACTGTGTCTTTTTTTCTGAGACTGCTGAGAAGTACTGAAGTGGAAGACACACCGATGAGTACCTGGGACCACTGGTCTCAATATAGCGTGAGGTATCCCAGACCCTTGGCACAGATTTGTGAATGGGCTGAATGTAATTATGACTTTGTAGAAGATGAAAATAAGGGACTGATTGAAGTACACATTGAGGTTAGCATAACATAACAATGCTGATCCACCTACAGGATGCTTGGAAGAATCTGAAGGAGAATATTTAACCAAAATTTCCAAATTTATATTCCAAAAGTTTACGATGTCGATCTATTATCAGCATATGATTTGATTTCAAAGGCCCTCTTGTTGATGTTAATGGACAGGCTAATGCCCACCCTTAACCTCAATATATGGGAGAAAATCAATAGGATTAAAAATCCTTCTCTCCTGTTGCTGCTTTTGAGGAAGTCACAGACAGACATAAACAAAGAACTGTAATTCCCAGATTTGCAATAAAAGCCTAAGTGACATGAATCTCAGGGCTTGGGTCCAGTCTGTCACTGCTCCACCTGTAAGTTTTGCTCTGGGTTGAACTGGGGGATGTATGGCAGCAGTTGATGGCAGCTGCCCATCCTTAACTACAAGGAAAAGTCAGGTATGTAGTCATAGCTCACATGAATACTTTTGCTGAAAAAAACCCCCATGGTTCAAAGCTGCCATAACCAGACGTAAGTGTCAGGGAATATTTTGTTGTTGTTGTTGTTCTTTGACCTTTTCTAATCCAACATAGACTTCCGGCATTCCAAACAACATCCCTGAGGAAAGGAGTTTCCTAACATGCTTCCTCAGTGATCTGAGGAATATTTTTTGTCTTTAGTTTGTTTAGAAACTGGGCTGTCCTGGCTTCATGCTGGCATTGGACAAGACAGTGAACAATCAGTCCCAGGCACTACCCTTGGATGGCAAGCAGCAGCTCAGATCCCATCATGTAATTAAAGTCAGACTCTTCCTCCTGCTTATCACTTTACATTTAAATGTATTGAATTTTATTGGCTGTATTAAATCCTGGTCACTGTGAGTTATTTTGATAGTTCTTCACAGTCAGCTTTCCTCTTAACCGCTTTGAATAACTATAAATCAGCAGCAAACTTTGTCCCCTTAGTATTCAGCCCTCTAGTGTTTGCTTGCTTTTAGTAGCTTCCCATATTCTGTAGCTAGCTTCTTTCTTCATATTTTTAAAAGTCTTTCCTGATAAGAGCTTTGCTCTGAGACCCGATATCCTTTTGCACCAGAAACAGGTTTCTTTAGATACTTTCCAGTCTGCTTATAATGATTTTACTCCTTTGAATGTACTCCTAGTGTACTGTTAACAGGCGTCTACATTTTCCTGTAGTTCTTAAATTTTCTTTTTCAAATCTGCCTTGTTTTTTGGAGCTCCAGTGTGGACACTGAACAGAAGTATATTTTGGGCCCTATTACAGGGCATCTCTGCAAAAGTAGCATTTTGTCTGTAACGAGTAGGGCTGCAGCACTTCTCTTTTTCACTTATGGGTGCTTGCTTTCTGTAGCTGCTCAATCTTGGGCATCCAGTCTTCCCATCATTTATTATTTTATTAAATAAAAAGTGAAATAGTCCCACAGTTCCAGAACAAGCTTCATCCCTAACCCTAGTCCTTGTCTGGGGCTGAGGCCAAGCCTACTACTCCCAGCCATGGTCCAGAGGATAAACTCATTTGGGGACCTGTCTTTGGGCAGTGCGGCCTCTCCCTCGGTGGCCTCCAACCAGCAGCACTCCAACCCAGCGCCAGGCTTTGTCTGTCTCCCAGCCCCATCCCTAACCCTAATGGGATAAGGGCAATGAAGGCCCAGTGGGATCACGGCCGTCTCAGAAGGCAGCAGGCACGGCAGCCGGTATGGGGAAATCTGCACCTTTCTGTCCATGTCTCTTGTCTCACAGTCGAATTACCATCCCTCTCCCTAGGAGGAGGATGAGTAGAGCCATCCATCTGTTCATTTGCCTACCAGTCAGGCCTAACTCCAGCACGGCAGTTTTATTTTCTTCACTCCCACTGTCTTGCTCCTCTTGTTTACCAGAGAAGTCCTTTAGACCGGTCCAAGCTGTTGGGTTTTATTCAGTCAGACTTTATTTCTGCCCTTCACATTGTTCTGGATTTTTGCAGCCACAGTGGCAGGCTGAGCTGGCCCTCGGTTACTGGCTCTCCGAGGAGCAGAGACCCCATGCTGAGCGTAGCTGGCTCCTTGCCACCTGCTCCTGTGATAGAGGATGGGTGTCAGAACAAAGCTGGCGGCATGAATTGGCATGATGAGGTGAGAAAGTAGGGTGCACGGTGCTCCAGCTGATGCTTGCCAATGTAATTGCCCTTCAGGCAATAATTCTTGCCAGTGTGATGGCCTCCAGGGACCTTCTGCAAGCCAGCGTAAGCCAGAGTCGCTTCTGCTTCCCCATCACTCAGCTGCCATGAGTGTTAACCTTATATTAATTCAAGACTGAACCCCTAGATTCACATTAGCCAGTTTTTCATAATAGCAAATTGAAGGAAATTACCTCTTCTTTCAAAACCCTTAAAGTGGAAGGAAAAGAAAGCAGTAGCAACGTTTGGAAGCATGGTCTTGGGAGAAAAACCTTTTGTACTGGTGCACAGTATAAACACCACAAGGAAGGTGTACTCATCTGGTGCTTGCAGCCTGCCTGGCACTTGCTACAGTAACTTGGTTGCTCTTAAACCAGCAGAAGTAGCTCCCAAAGCCACTTTCCCAATGTGTCCCTAACAACATCTGGGAACGGCAGAGTCAGTTGTATGGCAACAAAAGGCGGAAAACAGGGACTACCATAAATTCAAGGCAGAAAACCAAAATGGGGACGAGACCTGAAAAGAGCTCCCTCAGTTTTCTGCAATGAAAACAACAAAAAACCAATCTTAAATCTTAGATTCCAAGAGACAGCCAGATCCTCACAGTAACTAAGTCAGCTCTAGCAGGTCGGAGCTGGTAGTATCCACAGGGACTTTTAAACCTTCCCTTCTTCAGAGCTTCATGTTTCCCAAGCGCTTGAGTCTTAGGGCACTGCAAAGACCTCATCCACTCCCTTCTTCTGAAGAGCTGGGGGTTGAATACCAAGGACTGGCTTGTCCCTACACTTACAAATTGCTCTCAAATAAGCTTCTCAATTGATTCTTGTTTGTGAGTGTTTTTATTTCACTTGTGTGGCAAATGTTCCTCAGCTGTGGATGACTGCTCTTATACAAACAAATTGGGTTGAGTCACAAAATGTACCTCCTCTCTTTGTGGAAGGTTGAAGTTGCCCCTCTAAATGGAAGTTTGAAGTTTCCCAAAGGCCAACCAGCAGATAGAAGGTCCACCACCCTGAGAGAGTGAGCAAGAAGGTCCCTCATGAAGTAGTAACTGCCTATAGGGAGCATCACTGTGATGGATGGGGCAGGTGAGTCAGGAAGTGCCTGGGCTGGGGGCTTAGTGCCATGGGAGCTCCCCATGATGCTTCACTGTGCCAAACTCCCAGCCTGAATCCTGGCCTGATTGGAAAAAAGCCTGGTCATTTTTAACCAGCTCTCCAAGCACTGCTGCTGACGTTTTAAATTGTTAAATGTTGAAATAGTCCACAGCAAGGAAGTGTTGGTTCCTCCCAATGCAGTCTGTGGGACTTGGCAGTAGTTTTGTAGGATTCCCAGCACATTTGCAGGTCTACAAAGCATAAATCTCAGCAATTTGCATGAACCATCCCTCTTTGCAGTTTATGGCTCTGTAAATGTCTTTAATAAAAACCCTACCATAGGAAACATCTTAAGATGACTGCTATTTCACAGCTTCACTACAGATTCCTAATGTAAGTTAATAAGGCAACCACAATACCTGACGTTTGCGATGGTAATTGCACAGGCTTCACTTTGAATGCTGGCTAAATCCGATTGTGTGTGACTTCCTTTGCAGAGCGTCTGAATTACAGCATAGGTTGAGGCCTGGAAAATCAATGGCTGCTTTAATCACTCAATTAAAGCCTTTGAAAATCATTAGCAATTTGGTACATTTAAAATATTTATCCATACGTCATTTTTCCGCAGACAGTACCAGACCGGCACAACTCCATTTGTTACACGGGGGAACTGCTGCTGGAGGGGTAAAAGGAGCAGCACTAGTGCACTGTGGCTGAGTGGGAAAATGTAGCACTGCAGCTGAAAGGCTGAGAAAGCCACAAGTCACCTCTGTCAGCTTTACCTGATTTACAGTGTTTAGCTGAGGTTGCCCTTCAAGTGGCCAAATCCAAGTTGAGGGCCAGAAGAAGCCTCGCTGGCTTACAGAGCAGTAGTCCCCCACAACTGCCCCACATTTGGATAAACTCCTCCGAGACCTGACCGGTGGAACAGACCGTGCCAAGGAGCAAAGGAAGCAGCGCCGTCGGAATCCTTTGTTACTGAAAGAAAACCAGCTGTCTGCGAGGCCAGTTTTCCGAGGGGGACTTGTGAATGAATATGGCCTATAAGAAGAGGAAAAAGAACGTTGTGATGCCAGGAGCCTAATATTTAATCTAATAAAGAAAACAGAAACTGAACATGATATTTCAGTCCATCTGGACTAAATCTACCCATCTGCAAAGATTTAACTTTGAATGATAGTTGAAAAAAATTCTCGCTTCTTAACTTGCATATTTATTTTCTTTAACTGCCTCTTCTTTGGAAGCTGTGGTGTCAAAGTGCAGCACCGCTATTCTAAATATATGGTCCCTCTGAGAGAAAAAAGTGACGCTCAGAGAGGAGAAACAAGCAGGCTGAGAGGCACTGACCAGCACACCAACGCTCCACGTCCCTCTCGGGCTCTTGGGCTTATGTAAATGACATTTAATTTTGTGGAGCCTAAGGCACCCCAGTGAACTTAGGAGAGATGCAGGACTGGGCTGGCAGTAGCTGATTTCAGATCATCTGTTGCAGTTTCTTATTTTTGACTATTTGGGGGTAAAAATACACTTTGAAGCGAATTGTCTGTCCTTAGAGTGCACCGCAGTGGCTGGAGGTAGAAGGCGGCAGCGAGGCACCCTGCTGGCATCCCCACGAGGAGGGGAACCCCAGGGCCACCCTCTCCTGTCCCGCAGCACCCTCGCTGCAGCCCCCGCTGCTCCGCCGGGTGAGGGGACGGTGGCCGGGGCTGTCCCACCTGCACCCGGCTCCCGGGAGGTGTCACCCACCTCGGGAGGACAACCCCAGGCCGTGGGAACCCCAGCGGGTGGCTGGCCGGCCCTGGCCGCAAGTCCCCTCATCGCCCTGTCGCCTGCCCCGTGTCCCCCCACCGCCGTCGCCGGCGGGGACGGGCGGTGGCGGTACCCGGTGCGGCAGCGACACCCAGCGGGCACCCTAAAGATCAGCTAGTCCAACCCCCTGCCATGGGCAGGGACCCCGGCCACTAGCCCGGGCTGCTCCAAGCCCCATCCAGCCTGGCCCTGGACACCTCCAGGGATGCTGCGCTCTGCCAAGGAGCAGGCGCCTGCAGAACGCTCCGCAGGGCTCGGGGGGAACCAGTGTCGCTACCGCTGGATTTAAAAAAGCCTGCGCAACCAAAAACTTCTCAAATGTTTTATTTGGCTATTTCCTCGGCTTGTATTTATCTGTCCATTTATTTTATTTTATTTTATTTCCTCATGGAAATGCAGGAAATTAGCTGAGACAAGAAGGCCAGTGTTTGGTTTGATTTGTCCTAACTTTAGTTTTTCTTTAATGCAAAGTTCAGACATTTAATGTTTTTCATACATGTGGCAGTTTCTATTTTCCTTCTCCCTCACTACAACAAAACTCCACAGTACTTCATCTTTTTCATTTATTCTGTCTGCTGGTTTATAAATGCTTGGATCAAATATTATGCAGTAGGCAAAGGAAAATTGTAGTAAAGTCCGTGATTTACCTATATAATGTACTGAACTAGGTAACAGACCTGCCAATAAACAGCATAATCTTCCAGAAGAACTTCTGTGTAATTTAATTCTTAACTCTCTTAATTTAAGAAGGATAATTCAGGTCATTTTGCAGTAAAATACCAACTAAATCAACAAATGAAGCCTAAATGATACCGTAATGTTTTTAGTTCTTCATTAACTCCATACTTGCGAAAAAAATCGGCCGGAAACAGCAACACTCAGAAGTGAATAGGATGAAAAAATGTTGCTTGTACATAATAACTAACCATTCCAGCAGTGAATAGACAGCACGTTAGATTCACAGCTAACAGGGAAACCCAGGCAATGGCAGACAAGTACAGAGCGTACTAATATTTCCCTTCAGAAACTGACAACAAGTTTAAAATAATTTGTCACTTTAATTCCACTGCCTGCCTATAAATTAGGAACCATAAGCACTGGTAACCTCTTTACTTAGCACGCAGTCAAGAGAGTCCCAGCTTGGTTCAAATTTTCACAAATTTACACAGATTTAAAGTGCTGGAATACATAAACATAACCACAGACTTCTATGCTTGCAAGAAGCTGCCTTCCTCGGTATAAGAAATGCCATCACGCACCACTGTACTTTAACAGCTTCATTCCGTTTCCTTTTATCACCTCTGCATTTCCAGCCCCACTGTTGCTGCCTGACGCCACGAGAGAACACTGGACTGCAGGTTTCCAACCCAACCGTATCCTTCAGAGATACATCCAGTCGCTAGGTTCAGAGGAATGGTCTCCCACAGGATTTGCGATTCACCCCTGTCTACCTATATGATATCCCAGAAAACTAATCTCCAGGATGACAGCTCATTCAGCGCTCTGGAAAATTTACCCACGCTGAGCTCCTCTTTAAATAATGACCTGACATTTGTTCTGTAGAGGGAGACAAAGCCCAGACTGATGAAAACAGTTGGCAGCTGCTTTCACTTGTGCCATTCAGAAGCCAGTTGATAATTTGTCCTCGGGGACCCATCCCTTCTTGGCAGACAGACCTGTCCGGTGCACTTTGCTGTTACTTTTGCTGTTACCTCCCACCCCCAGCGTATGCGGCACACACAGAAACAATATTCCAGGCAGGCTAAACTAAAACTGCCTGCCAAGAACCATAAAGGATGTCACGATCCTGAGAACTGGGAGATAACGTCACAGATGAATTAGGTGATGATAAATACAAAGCGGTGGATATCGGGAAAGACAAATTTGTTAGACCTACATAAAAGGTTAAAATAGCTATTGCTCAAAAAAGAGATTCCAGCACCTCTGAACACAGCTTAACAGAGGCAGTAGTTAAGCAATAAGCAACGGTCAAAAAGGCAGAATAGTACAAATTACCAGGCAAGCAGACCGAACCAGAAAACATTATTCCAGATGAATTGTGAGTTCACCTTTTGCATACAGTGTGCAGCTCTCATTCCTTTAAATTAGCTGGAGCAGAATTACAAAATGTACAGAGAAGCATGGCCAGCAAAATCAGAGCATCTTCCATACAGGCAGAGATTAAATAAATGAGGACCTCCCAGCCTGGTAAAGGAGGTTACTAGGGGCTGATAATAATGATGGTACATAAAATCATAAATGGGATCAAGAAGGAGAACAGATGCAATTATTCATTAATTCTGAGAGTACAAAACTAGGAGGCACAAAACGGAGCATTCACAAAGCAGGTTACATGAAATAATCATGTAACAAACAAAGTATTTTTTCACAGAGTCCATAATTAAACTGTAGCATTCGCTGCCAGAGGATGTTGTGGAGGGTAATGATTCAGGATGGTTCAGAGATGTTTATCTTGGACAACAAAGTTATAAAATGCTTCCCAATACTTGGAAACACAACATAAACAGATATGGCTGTCCGCACCTTACCTGCAGATGAGCAATAATGACAACGAATGAGACAAATATACACATTTGTCATCCATGCACGTGGTCCCACCACATCTTACATCCCTAGAGACGCAGAGCCTGTGCTCAGACATAGTCACCATGAGGGTGTGAGATACGTATATTGCTCATACATACTATGCCTCTTATTCTATCTATTCCTGGCAGTTTTTATTTTTAAGGATCCCCCAAATTGTTGCGAGTATGTTGCGTGCTTTCTGTTCTACCCAGCGACAGAGGCAGTCATAACTGCACTCCAGAGAGACCTGCATGCAGAGAGGTGGGGGAAGACAAGCTGAAGCAGGTTTCCCTCTTTAAGGATAAAAAAGCAAAAGCCCCTGCGTGCTGCAAATGTTCCAGCAATTATCTTCCAAGCGCATTATCTGCTCTTCCACCTAAGCTACAGTTGAACGTGTCTCATTATCATCGACATCAGCAAGGTCAGACAGCAGAACAAGCAGCTGCGCTGTCGTCTCACTTCTTCTCCCTTTAAAACACGTGCTGTATTACACGATCTCTCCTGTTGTCCTGGGATCCTCTCCAGCCACTTTCAGCCAGGGTGGTTAGGGAGGGAAAGGGAGAGGCGGTTTGGAAGTTACCGTGCAACACAACTGCAAGCGGTGCCACCATGCAGACGTTGAAGGGACACTGTACACGAAGCAGCGCCGAGTTCTCAAATGCATGTTTCCCTGGCTATAGCACGGGCTGCAGAAATACAATGCTGGTTTATGGCTGAATCAAATCTCATTTTAGTCATGCTACTGCCACCGTCCTTTGAAGCTGTTTTAGTTCAGGATGCCTGCATGAGCCTTCCTCCTTTCACAGCGCTGAGTTTTACTGAAGGAAGTGCGGGAAAGGTGAAATTCACTCTTCACCCTAGAGTCAGAAGTCCTTCCTTTGCTGCCTGTGCCCACGCAGATGAAACCCCAGGGGCAGAAGACCACAAGATCAATGTAGAAGCTACTGTGGTCTCCAGCTTCCTCCCCTGCGGTGCTGTGGTGACCCGGGCAGGGCTGCAAGGAAGCTGGGGCAGCAGCAGCAAAGGGGTGGCTGGGGTTGCCCTGCGGCTTGGAGCTGCACCCAGCCAGCGCGAAGCCCCTCGGCCCGAGCCCTGCAGCTCTCTCATCGTGGGGACACTGCTGCAAGGCCACAAATCTGCTTCCCATGCATGAACGCGAAAAAAGGGAGAAGCTTGGTCCCACTGTCTGCAATACCCATGGCCACAACTAAGCTGGTGCAGAGCAGGAACCGGTGTGCAGTAAAGCGTGGCAGAGTTTCCTTTTCCCCCAAGAGGCAGGGAGGTAGCAGAGCGTGAACCAGACCTGGTTCAGTTCCTGCTTTCCTTACGTGGCTGTGCAAGCCCGTCCCATCCCTCAGGCTACCTTGCAGTCTTGCCCCATATGGCTCCCTTCCCAGCTACAGACTTCAAGCAATTGCTGGTCAATACTGATCAGTAAGCGACACTGTCTCCCCATAAGGTGCCCCACACATCAGTAACACACCACAGAACCTGAAGCAGCTCAGCCAGAACGCGTTCGTACAGAAATAACAAGGCTGATCTCTATTTGCCTTACCATTGTATTTAATATATTTATATTTAATACATTTATATTTACCTATTCCTTCTCATTTGATATGACAAAGTATTTCCTCTGAATGTAGCCACCACCTCAGCTGAAAAGTGGAGAGATGCGACCAAGTTTGCCCGTTTGGTTTGGCCCTCTCTGTTCCTCAGCAGGGTCACAGCTCAAAGGCTGGGACAGCCAGTTCCCAGGCGAGTGCTCCTTATGCCTGGAGATCACAGAGCCCAGTTCAGGCACCTTCCCACCAGCCGCATGTGCTCCCCACCCAAATCCCAAAGACAACAGAACAAGAAAAGCCCATCCAAAATGGAGACAAGGAGGGGATGTGTGATGTCTTCAGCTGGTCTGTTCACAAAAATGTCATTTCGGTTCACTTTTTTCCCAAATACAGAGCCCCCTGATTGGCAATAAGAAGATGGAACTGAAAATTAAAACCGTAAAATAGGATCAGTGCTGTGCTTTGGTAGTGTCCGGTATTCACCCCAGCACAGCCAGGAAGGAAACAGTTTGAAAACACCAGATGCTCTTTGCAACTGGTATTTGGGATATATTTCCAGCAGGGATTTCTCCCTTCCCCATGAAAACAGACACACATTCTCATTTAACAACTAATTGATTTATTTAACAATACAAATTTCTTTCTACTGCATGGTTTAGCAGAGAGAACTTGAGAAACAAAATTAGCTTCTTTTCTTTTTTTTTTAAAGTTTAAATGTTTACACAAAAACAACCTTTACTTCAGTAATATAAAATTTACACACAAAAAAACTACATTAAAAAAGAACAGAATCATAACAAACCAACAGAAAAAAAAAAAGGATGGGAATTCAGTGTAAAGGATCCAATTGCAAGGAAGGCAAAATGGGGCAACACTAAAAGGCATCCCACTTGTACACCTAGGTATCTGAAGTTGTAGGTATAATACAAAACCAAAATACATTAAAATTAGGATTAAAACCTGTATTTTTATACCATAATATTTTTATGATATAAATATCTGTAAATTCTGTAGGCAACACAGTTAACGTGTGAAATTACATAGTTTGCTCCTGACTGGAAAGTCACTGGAGTGGTGTACGAGCACCGTGTCACCCACGAGTGCGCTAATGGTCAGCAGTGAGCAGACTTTAGACGTCCCGCCCGGATGTGATAGCCCCTTGTTTCTTTGCCAATCTGTGCTATTTCTCACATGTCCAATGACATAATGAGAAACTCTGGTCACCTTCAGCAGTGATTTCCAGCACTTCATCTCCTGGCATTAGTCTGTTACCTGACTTAGGCATATTCACCTGCCAGATCCCGTTTCTCATTCCCTTTTGCACTTTATAACCTGAACTCTAAAGCTATCTTGTAGCTACCGAGAGAGACTGGCTTCTAGGTTGAGATATTTGGGATACACAGTTCTTCAAGCCACCTTCAGGAATCTGTAGAAATACTTAAAGTAGGGTGGACAATTCGTGGTCAAAAGTTATGCGATACAAAAACCAGGGACTGATATAGCGACGGCTAACTTTAGATCTACATCTTTAACATTTTTTCTATTGCTTTAATATTTAAACTTAACATTCAGTTTTTATATATTAAATGAGCAGAGCATCTTATTGATGAAGTGCTACATTATCTCCAAAAACACCAGGTAGGAAGGGAGACTGTAAAGTTTAAAATTAACTGTAATTTTAAAAATCATTTAAAGGGATCTAGTCTCTTTTTTATAATCGATATTGTGACTGGCAACCTATAAAAGCTTAAATTATAAAACTATTAGTGACTCTACTTTTTAAACTGTATGTACTATAAAGCTGTATATCTTTGTTACTTACAGATGTTACAAAATTTCCAAGCCAGAAAGTGAAGGGGGGGAAAACATAGTCTAAAAGTTTTACAGATTTCATTTTCACTAACAAAGGTTCATTTCCCCCACAACTGGTTTTTATGTCATAAAAATCTGATTAAATTTATTCTACTCCTCTCTTTTCTGGACAGATGATATAGTGTTCAATCATGCTTTGGAAGACCATTTTCAATGGATAACTGTAATTCTCTAGATCAGCAAGTCCGACTTGCTTTACTCAGAAAGGAAAGCACCAGACTATCTCTAACTTGGCCCTCGTCCTGCAAAAAAAAAAAATACGTTGCAAGACCCAGGCAGTCTGTTACGAGAGCAGGACTGGCCCTGAAGCGACCAGCCCCATTAACTTCTGAAGTAAGCATAGGCAATGCTCTCATTCCAACTTGAGAAAGAGCCGAAACTGTATTAAATTTAAGGAAATCGTAAAAATGACATTTGTTCTCTTAAAAACAAAACAGGGAAAACTTAAACAATCCACAGGTGCGCATTAAACATTTAATAGCAAGCCTTTGCTTATGTATATTAATTTAAAGATTATCCACAGGGATCTGTGATACATCGGCCCTGCCTTGTTACTATAATTAAATTTATTCAAATATTAATTTAAAATAGGAAAACGAAGAAACTACTCCTTGGGGAACATGTTTATTGTGTTTGAGATGATACACTGGGTGCTCTCTGAGCTACAAAGGGAAAAAGGAAATCCTTTCATTACAAACTGACAAAGGTAAAAGTTAAAACAGTTTTCACAACAGCATGTACCACATATTGGAAATAGATCTGGGTTTAATACAAATGACATAATTCCTAGTAATCTACAGCTACCTTTAATAACTTCATACAGATAATGAATTAGGCTAAAATGCACTATAATATTTGGTTGACTTCAGGAACAGTATCCTTAGTACATCACAAAATACATTTTGATATCCCAAAGAAGCAAGACTTGCAAGTAGGCATTTTAAACATAACTAATCTACAGCTACAAATTTCTACTCTTGATAGCATTTACCTTTTTGGGGGGCAGTATCCCAGTCTTCAAAAGGATAAAAGCAGAGTAGAATCAGTATAACATATACACAGAAGTCCGTATTGTAAAGGCTATAAAGATTTGTTGCACACTGCAAAGTTGCCTTCTGCACCTTCACACTGCACAAGTAGTTTGTCATTTATGTTGCATATCTCTTGGTCCACTGTCTGGCTATCCTGTCATGTTCTGCTCTGTTGGTCAGGTACTGAGTGGCTATGCTTCCAACCAGAGGGTCAGCTGCAAAAGGCAGGAGAAGATGCATTAGAAACCATTCCACAATAAAAAAAACAAACCAAAACCAAACACACACATAATTTAAAATACAGAATCTATTCCAAACTATAGTTTTTGTTAGGCCAGAAAATGCTTTGAGATATAGCGGGGCTCTTATCATACAAGACATTTCCCAGAGAAAGCACATAAGGCACAATGAACAGAAAAAGAAAACAGAAAAATCTGTTGTGGTTGCCTGCACATGAACAAATCTCGCCCCAGCCAGGTGCCCTGCTTTCACCCCTTGGAAGGGCCGCCGGGCACAGGGGACGTTTGGCGAGCGCAGCCTGGCACGCTGCCGTCACAGAGCTGGGCAAGACATGGGTACATTGGGTATCAGGACTGTAGGACACACACATAGAGGGGATCCAGTTTGCCTCAAGAGTCATCAAACTTTTGTATCAAAGAGGCTAATCCATTTCTCCCTGATCGTTACCAGCCTTCTGTAAATGAACTGTCATCTTAGCACTACTGCTCAGTTCCTGCCCTGACCACAGGCAATTAGCATTCATTGCCTAATGACACTCGTCACACAGTTGTTGCTGCAGAAGTTGTTGCTGCTTCTGGTGGAGTTCCTCCTCTTCCAACAGCAACAAGGAACTCTCTTTGAAAAAAGCAAAAAAACTCTCTGAACATCGTCCCCCTCACATTTGCAAGATTAAACATTTCAATTGCTGCCTTAAGGGAAGGGACTTCCTGCGGCCCCTTACAACCTGCAGGATTTATGAGTGTATAACTCAAGAGAACTTTGTTGCTTTCCTGGATTGAGTACTCACTTGCTGGAGCTCCTGCAATACAGACCTTCAACGACATCAGCTTATTTTCTCCACCATACCTTGGGAAAAAAAGGGCTTAATGCTATTTACTTTCTGTTTTGCCACAGGAGTGAAAAGCGCCATTAAACGTGGGACCGCATCCAAGCAGGAGTGTTTCATCCTCCATTTTAAAGATACTAATTTTTATTTAATCTGCCTACGATCAAATATAAAAATTGCATTCCATGGCAACTAAGTCAAACGGCTAAGAGTGGACGTTCAGTAAACTATCAGCTCCTTACCCGGGTTGCAGTCTGTCAGAAGAGAACAAATAGACAGCAGAACCTTTGAAATAGTCAAAGCAGGGCTCCAGTTGTCTTTCAGGATATCCAGACAGATGACTCCCTGACTGTTGATGTTGCAGTGATAAATTCTGGTACGGAAAGTAACCTAGAATCACAGCACAAGGGACAGAAAGAGAGTCAATCAGCGTTGCCCAGGGATGCTGCCCCTCGTCTCCGAGCAGCGGCAGCGCCTGGGGCGCTCCCAGTTCTGCAGAGCTTCTGTGGAGGCAGCTCCTCTCTGCTTATTTGCTAAAACACCATTATTTAACAGAAGAGCATGTATTTACTCTAGTCATGGCTACTTTTAAGAAACCTACCATGGAGATCTTTGGTGCACCACACAGGCCCTCTGTCTGGCACCCACAAAAATTAGGAGCTACTTTGTAGTTCTATACGCTATTTAATGAGCATATGGCATGTCAAGAACAATCTAATCACAAATGTAACTTTACTGTGGTTTCTGAAGGTGAAGAAGTAGACAGAATTTGGCTGCACGTGCAGTGTTATTTCATCTTTTCCTTTCTTTTAAAAGTCTAAATATAGACAATGAAAATTAATATTTAAAATTGGAGTATTGTATTATTCTTGTTCGAATTAGCAATGAAATCTTTGCCTTACCCTTCATGAGGTAGGACATAATATACAGCCAAAACAATGCTAGCACGCTAACTAACACCATCCTTGTTTTTAAATTATTTCAGACTAATATTGCCAGAGCATGTGAGCATCATTCTGCACAAATAAGAAGTTAGAAATATTTAAGTGTTTTAATTATATAAAGCACAAGAAGATGATGAAAATTTTCTTATTTGTACTGATGCAGGGGGGAAAAACCCATGATGTTTTCTGAAACTATTGAAAATACAAAAATGATCATGTTCTAAAAAAAATCTACAAGATTTTCATGAGGAATTTGTCTAAAACTCCACATCACTTCATGATAACAGTCTTAACTCAGAATATTAAATTTTGTGGGTTTCAGAGGAATGTGAAGCACAAAGAGAGAATATTGTTCTTTATTCCTTCTGGGAATGAAAAAAGGTATTTGATTTATAACAACAATGTTATAGCCACAAGAGCCATAAGTTGTAGAAACGTTGTGTGGTAGAGTGTATTTAGTCTTTCTGAATGTCAGCAGTGTTCTTTCTGGTGACTTGGTCAAAGGCTGTAATTCGGCTTTAAGGGAGGGGAGAAAGGAATAACCTTTAACTTCTTTGATATCTGTTAGTAAGTTATAATTTCTTAAGTGTCCATACTACTTCTGAGCAAGGAATTGAAATCTTAGTTTAAGATTAGTTTCATTCAATAAAAAGAGCTTTTGCTTAAAAATATTATCAAACAAGGTTGCCTTGTTGCCAAGGTTGCCACTTGGCAAGGCTTGAAAATCAGTATTGACTGTGGTAGTCAGGAAATAAATTAGACACAGGATTTTTCTGAAACCGCAAGCCAAGATTTTGGACCTTGTAGTTTTCAGGACACCATGAGAAATTTGATATTCAGAAAGTGATGCGCACTCACTCACTGCCAAGTTCCTACATGTGAAAAATGATAAACACAATAAAAACCTTACCCTTACCTTTGGTGGCTTGAATGGATAGTCAGATGAAAATGTGATATCCAGGAAAAAAACGCCTCCTTCATATACAGAACCTGGAGGTCCAAGTATAGTAGATCTCCATTCATAAATGTTATCTCCTTTAGGACCGGCACTGTGTAAAAAAAGAAGAGAGAGAAAGAGTGAGTCAGGTGTACCTTTGAGAGAGGCATTTTATGGAGCTCCTTCTACATTCATTTTGTTTAATACAAATCACTTGCCTAACTTTAACACCTGCCTAATTTCCCACTGATTTCAGTGGGCTCAGTGTTTTAAACAGGCACGAAAGCTGGGCACTCCGCTGTTCCTTTGGAGATACAGCAATGAAACGGATTGACCATGAAGTACTGGACTGTCACTGTTGGAAACACCCCCCCAGATCTGCTCTCTCGAGTATGCGGTTGCTCTGGGCTTCTGCATCATGCCCTTCCAATGACATCACATCCATACACAAAAGGAGTTGTCTGTCTTGACCACATTCGTCTTCTCCAGGCATTAAACGAATCATACCTTCCTGAAAAAAAATGTGACTTACACGTATATCAATACACATTTATTGCCACTTGTTTCACAGGCTGGAGTGAAATGTTACACCCTTGGGAAGGAAAACTGGGGATGGGAGAGACAGAATCAAATAACCTGGAACTGAGCTTCTTACAGCACTGTCAATCCAAATAACTGCTTTCTTCAGCATATATTTGTGTTATGCCTCCAGGCAATCAGCATTGAGACTACTAGCCAAAAATAGTTTATTTTAAGAAGTACAATACTGAAAGCATTTCTCTCTAGGGGAAGGGTTATTGCATAATTAATTATTAAAGTAAAGCTTTGAAAGAAGGGATAATGAACAAGCATTTTCTCGACTTCTGAGCCATCAGACTTCATGCTATTATCACACAGCAATCGTCTAACCTCCTCACAAAAAATATCGAAGCACAACCTCATTTCTGTAAGCAAGTCTCAGGGTAAAAACTAACCTAACCTTCTGCAAAAGGTCCTGAATCTGAAGTGCCGAGATCTGAACCGACCGCTATGGAGAACAACCCCGCTGAGCTCATGCAGGCGGGGTGGATTCATCACGTCTATGCAGACAAGTCAATAATGCAGTGCTGTAAAAGATCCTTTCAATTCTCCCCACCTCGGCAGCCTCCCAGGCACCACCGACATCTTGCAGACACAAGGTCCCCATCCTTCTCCCTCTGCGGTCCCAAGGAACAGGCATTGAGGACTGTCACATGTGATTGCACGAGGCAAGCGACAGGGCAGGGCATCAAGCTGTAGCCTGGGAGTTTGTGGTTTCTGGCGTTGCTTGACACTCAAGAGGAGTCTCCCTACAAGCCCTCCAAGTGTTAAGACTCTTCCCACATCATGTCACCTCATGTATTTGTCATACATATGTCGGCAGTCTATAACGTGGCACGCTGGACATTCATCCTTACTACATAGCCAAACGCACAGAGACACTCATCAGAGACAAGGCACATGAACAGTCTGCGCTATGCATCTGCAATTCCCACACCAAAAAATTTAGCTATTTTTACATTAAGATCATATTTGAAAAACAACCAAAAGCTGATTTTGATTATGAATTCCCTTTCAATTCATAATTTCCCAACGTGCTTTTTATCTTGCGGATGTTTCATGTACCAAATGTTTAAACTGTTGCAGGCCTTTCATTAACAGGACAAAATAATCATGGATTTTGGCTGACATCCTATTTAATTAAAAACAAAAAATTATTTGATGAAGCTGTAGCTATTTTCCTGTTGCCAGAATGAAAGTAGGTAACAATGGCGTGCCAGCCTCCAGAGGACAGCTAAGAAAGAAAAACTAGAAGTGCTGTCAAAATAAAGTTTGGGTCTAAAATCACTGATCTTACCTTTCTATTTGCAATGCATGCATAAAAGTAGAAAAGACCCCAGCAGATAAATTTTAGTGAAAAAAGGGAAATCCAGAGGCAAGGAGGTCCATTTTCAATGATGTAATGAACCATTTGTACCCTCAGCCACTCCAGAAGGTAATTCCATTCATGCTCTCTAAAAAGCAATTAGTGTAAGAACTGAAAATATTGGGGCAATAACGACAATATTTAAAACCCACTCAGGCCACTGAAATGTTTTAATTAATTCTTGACATTCATCAAGCTTCCAGCTAATTAGTATTGTGCGCAGAAACCAAATTTCTATGGAGCAATTCAATTTCAACATTAGATGTCCTAATGACTGTTTTACAGTTTAATGCAGAGGTTAGTGCTCTTGCCTCCTGTGTCAGGTACCTTTCGTTCATACACCTCTAACAGCTGGATGCAATTCAATCAGATTAATGAAATAGCTGAATTAAATTAGTGACATATTTCAGCCCAATGAATCAGTCACAATTAAGCGTGGCACCAGTCCGGTGCCAAACTTGCTGGTAATCACTCACCAAGTCAGAGCAAGGGCATCCATCAGCCAGAAGCTAAAGTGCAATAAGTCTCTGCCTGTTACTATCTGCGATCCTCTTCTATGCTACCGCCACCAATACATAAAAGGATTGGGCTATAACGCAAGAAGGGGAATTCCTAACCTTGTAAGAGGAAGAAAACACAATTCGAAACCCCTCCTACTGCTGAGAAAAGATCGCTGCGATGTCAAAAGTAACACAAAGCTGTAACAACAGCTGCACTCAGATAAAGGAGAAAATTGTTAAATCAAACCATTTCATTACACCTGACTGAGGTTTGTGAAATTTCTATTTAACAGCTGAAGTGGTGTCTCACTTCCACTGGTGTAAAAGATACCCCTGCTTCATTAGCAGCCTGAAAATGACTGGTGTGAGGCGACACCAGAGTAAAGAGCAGAGACAAGACATCACACTTGGCTTCTACCACCTGTATATTTCCAATGGGGATCATCCTCAGACAGCCCTGCCCTACTTTGTCTTTTGTATACATACCAAGGTATTTTTTTTGGAAGTAAAAAAAAACCCACTCTCTAAGGCTCAGCAAAACATATCAGACCTATTCACGGCAGTCTTGGCCTCTCATTGATTTCCACAAGGACAGGACAAGTTTACACCCACTTGGACGACTGTAGAGAAGAGCAGAAGGCACAGTCCTGCCTCAGGCAACACCTCGGTTGTCTATCGAGCTGCCGGAGCCCCGCTGGAGTCACCGCAGAGCATCGTCTCGGTGCTGCACAGAGCCACGAGGGAACTGCCACTCCCCGGTGCAAATCTAACACCTCTGTTCCCACAGAAGACAGCAAAAATCCAGGGCTGAAAACTGGGAGTGATAAAGCTTTACTCTGCAATTTTCTATTTCATTGATATACCCAGAAGAAATACTCTCCTCCTTCTCTGGGGCACTAAAGAGGCTGGCACAGGAGGTGCTTCTAGAGGCTGTATTTGAGCTCTTTATTCACAGAAGTTCTCCTGCTGTTCAAGAGACTCACTCTCCTATTACAAGCACAGGTTTCAAGCATCTCACCTTGAACCTTGAGAGCTGTGGTGAGTGACAGCCCAGGAATCTTTCTCGCTGTCTGCCATGCTGGAGAGAATAACCCAGGCAGAGCGCCACAACAGGGAAGTGCCATGGTTTTCTTCCCTTCCCTTTTTTCATCACCAAAAGACCCATCTCCTTCTGACTTCCCCCATGGAATCCACATGGACACAAAATCCTCCTCTATTCTGTCCCTTAAAACACAAAAACCTGACGGAGCAACGGAACTGAAGACAACTTCAATGTTTTGGCTACACAGCATACGTGTGCAGTTCATTGCTACCAGCCTCCTGTCCTCAAAAATCAGCTTACAGAACATCACAAATTCAGTTAAGGCACCACCAGTATATTCTCAATAAAAGAACTACTTGATTCATTTTTTACAATATGGGCTAAAAAAATCTCAGGCAAAATAACACAGCAAATTAACTAAAGTGACAAAACATGCTTTGCAAAATTAAGAGGTTTTTACTCCGTACATAAAAGATGGATTGATTTTTTTTTAAAATAAATTAGATAAATTGGCAGAATAAAGTTAAATGGCTACATCTGCTTCCTACCTAAATATTCATTATGCCATTTCACTGATGGATATATACCTGATCCAGATAAGACAAAGGATTTATAACCACACTCTATCCATGCTAGCCCACTGAACAGATTTAATTTACAAGTGTGACTTCAGGTGGTGAATTTGAGAAGATGCGAGGTTAAAGTCTAGGGCCCATGGGGTCACACCAGGTCCTTTAAACCTAACTCAGCTGAACCTTGGCTCTCAGGTTTCACAAAGACAAAGAACAGGCTTTCCAGCACAGTGTTATGAGCACTGACGTGGATGCAGCGGCATTCACACCAGCAAGAAGTCTGTTAGACTCCTGACGCAGTGGTTACAGAAATCAGAATTCAGCATTTGTTACAATTCACTAAAGCAAAATGCATTAAAGCTGCCCCATATGGAACTAGCTGCAGGATGAGAAACTAGGACAAAAAATTTCCAATCTACATGATGCTGGTAGCATGCTGCTTTCTGCTCTTGCTAAATGTGCTTCTCCTGTCAACAACACTCCTCTGAAACATGGGGCTCTAAATTTGGTGACAGAATGCAACTTCATAGTACTGAGAGTGTGATAATTAAGAAAAAAAAGGGTGAAGGAAAATGTAATTTAGCTAGATTTGATGTTAACTCTGTGTTATGCTTTATTATGAAAAACAATTTGGGTCTGTAATAGGATATAACTGAGGGGGAAAAAATAATATCTGTTTTTTAGGAAGCTTCCCGACAGTGAAGTCTGTCAGACTCTAAAACAGTCTTATGAGAAATGTCACTGGTACCATAAAAGTAAAGGTACTGGTCTATACCCCAGGATGGCCATCGGGGGGTGCCTACATAGCACAGATTTAAGTGGTGGACTATTTTCCTACATTCACCTTTCAAAGGCCCCCCCCTTAGGTCTGATACCCAGGCAGGTATCACAAAGGCAGCAGCAAACAAACTGAACGGGGCACCTGAAGGGAGAGCTAGGTAAAGAAAGAGGCCCCTCCAACCTCCCCAAACTTTTGTCGCAAGATGAGACTCAGCAAAAGTAAAACTTCTGAAGCTCTTCACAGACTGCTCAGCCACAGGGAATTTGTCATAATGGTATAGCTATAATTTTTACAGCAATGTAAGTGAAGACAGCGTTTTAAGAAAGGAGTAAGGTATCTTTTTTTTTTTTATTTTCTTAATTCAACTGAAGGTACTAAGGAAAGGAAGAGTGAATGCCCTCATGTTGCACAACCTCGTGCTTGAAAAAGCCACTTTATAAAGCTACATAGTGAATTTTGCAAAATCCACAACACAGCTTCAGAAATAGAGTTTTACAAATCCTGATGTAAGAATGGCACCCAGCATGTTACCAGCATGAAAGGCTTTGCTTTGGACAGCAATGTCTCAGCTAAAGCTGTTGGATGATGTTCGAATTCAGTACCATGCCACTAGAGGCTGACGGGGCTGCAACAGATCCTACCGGCGCATACAATTCAGGCAAATACACAGATCCCATCTGTAGTGAGTCTGCCTGCCTCGCCATCTGAGCTTCTGAGCTTGAGGAACTCATCTCCAGTGGAAGGAGAAAGCCCCAGGCTCAGGTAACTTCAAGTTATCACAGAAGTGGGGATTCATATCTACCATGTAGGGTATCTAGTGTGGATACTGACATTCGCACCTCAGACTTCCCAGACAATCAGGGTACAGAGATCAGTGACTCTCTGCAGCACAAGGAGCATCTAAATACTCCCTAATACCAAGGTTCTCCATCTCCCTCTGGTGACACCTACTTTTCACTGATGGCATGGGGAGCTTGGCTCCTAACTCAAGCCTCTAAGCTCAGTACTTCAGAAAATCCTCCTCGCCCTCCCTGCAGCGAGAAAAGGTTGTCTAGCTCTGTATTCACACGCTACCTTGTAGCACACTAGCTTTTTATCTAGATACAGATACACACTGCCATGCTGCTGGTAATTAGAAAAAAAAATAATCTCACAAGGAACCAAAGAATCTCCGTCTGGTACAAGCTGTCTGAGAATCAATTCAGTGCTACTCTGTGAAGCCTGGAGAGAGCACAAATCACTCACCAGTAGTTGTATTTTCACGTTAAACATGGGAACGGAGAGATGCTCAGATTATTTTCCTGCTTTGATATTTTCAACGTTTTGAAGAAAATCTATTACCTTTTTTTCTTAATCCTCTTTTCCCAATTGTGGATGCTCTCTTGTATTATTGGTTACAGAGCACAAGAAAGGAAATGAACATTAATTAAAATACATACACTTGTGGCTCTCAGTCCCGAGACCTTTAAAAACTGACAAGCATGGACAGAAATTTCCATTTTCTTTATTTTTCAATGCCTCATTTACAGGGCTTTCTGGAGTACTTACTCATATTATCAGCGCCACTGCCTAAGCACCTCTACATACAGAATCTGGGTAGCACATCCCCTATATGCAGAAAGCAGAGACTGCTTTCACTGTCAGGAGCCTCAGGTATAGCCCTAATTTTTGGTTTACAGCATTTTTCACATGTGTATTGTCTACAGCAATATATGAAATCCGTGTTGAAAACGCTTTTTGATAAGGTACTCGCTATTATTAAGGTTTCCAGGTTATGTGCAATTTCTTACAAAGAAAAAGTTTCAGTCTGTTGTGTTCTTTATATAGCTACAACTGTTCTTTCTTATTTTACCTGCCACTGAACTATTTGCTACATCTGTTTGCTGAAAAAGGTTATTTGCTGCTTCTAGCAGATCCACAGAGGCTCTGTGTAACTGAGGATACACGGAGTCTGGTTCACTGTACAAACGTTAGCTTCTGTCACTTCCTTAAAGTCTATCATGCCCTTAAAACTGAAATCTAGAAATTACTGCTGAAAAAAAAAATAAAAATAAAAAGCCTATTTTTAACTTGTGGATCCCCTGCTAATTCAGCTGGTTGTAAAGCAGTGCAGGACTTGTGCCTGAGGCCACGGTTCGATGCAACAGTAAATCCAACTTGAGAGCTCCTCCTCCCAGATCAAAAGCAGCGTGGCTACTAAAAGCAAAGTGCTGATCCAACCTAAACGAACTTGGCCAAACGGTACATGTTCCAAAAACGTCAACGGATTAGCTTTGTAACACCACGCTTTATGCCTAATCAGGTATCATTTGTCCTCCTGCAGCCAGCGTAAAGAGGGCATAAACTTTGGATTGCACGGTCTGGCTTGGAAATGTAATCATGTGGCTGTATTTGGTTCACGTCAAATTGTACCATTAGGGGAATCTAACCGAGTGCCAGTCTGCTATTAATCACCCTAAAGATGGCAGATTGTAGTGTTTTAGACGATTAAAACCTCCAGCGCTAAACTTGCCATTAGAAGATTATAGACTGTTGTTACCAAAGGAAACCGAGTAACAAATCATTTGAAAATTCCATCAAAGCTGTAATATGTAGATAACCCAAGTAATGCGTTTTGGAAAGTTGATAGTTTTTCCACTGCCAAAAGCCCCATTAAATTAGTTCATTGCTACAATAGTTCAACTTTACTTTCCTCTTTGTATTCCTGCTAGCTCCTAGGACCTTTCTTGCTGCTGTTAGAAATCTGCTCAGGTTCTCTCCATCTTCCAGAACAACCGTAGCCAATTATGGAGGCAGAATTCCTGCAATTTTTCTTGTGAAAAATAACTAACCCCAGAACATAGTTTTCTAAATTACAACAGAAATGCTGAATTTAAACCAGGTAACAAAATATATCAGATTGCTTCTGTCTATGCTCTTGACAGAGGAGTTGTAAATACATATATTACCCAGGTAACACATAAAAAGTTAAACAAACATTGGATGTTTTTGAAAACAGAGAAATCACAGGAGTCACAGGCATGAAGAAAGTTCATGCTTAACATTTGGTTTGTTTTAAATTTTAAATATCTTGAAATCTGCATAGAAGTCCCTCTCACGTGCCTGCGCCAGAGGAATTATCCATACTCCCTATTAAAACACAGAGCAGGTCAGTCAGTAAAGGGAAACGTTTCCTGCTACTTCACCACGTGTTCACAATAACAAAGCCATAATTTAGCATAAAATGAAAGACCAGCTCAGTGTTGAAACACCGGTAGTACTAGTGGCAAAATGTGCGCTATTTTCTTGCTGTTAGTATAAAACTCAATTTGTACTAAGGCCAAATCACTTTGCTGAAGAAATTTGTGTACCAGGTATAGAGTTCACATTTTCCTTCCACTCAAAATTACTGATGAACCTGTATTTAGCAAACATGGCAAATTTTGCTTTTCTTCCATGAGAGATGATCCTTTTCAACTCCCTAACACAAACAAAACTCATTTGCGATACTGAAGAATACAATATGTATGTATGTTACAGCCTCCACACTGATGCTAGCAATCCATACTGAAAGAATCGCAGACACCTGAGAAATCATGTGGCCTTAATTTAAGGTGTCTGCCCACGAATACACAAAATGGAGGCACTCAGACACAAGTTCACCTAACATCATCCAAAAAACGTGTGCTGTGGAGTATGACTGCAATGTAAATCTCCCAAGTCCCAGGCTATCACCTTACCCACTGGACTGAGATGACACTATTTAGTAGCTCATTCAATAGTTCTGTGGCATCCACGTGTTTTAGACATCAGTCACCTCCATCATTCAGTGCAAAATCTTCATGTCAAAAAACTAAGTGACACTGAGAAATCCACTTTACGATTTCCTACCAATATTTTCAATGACATTTTTAACGTCAACAAAGAAAATCTACTATCCCCAATGTCTTTTACGCACACACTTCAGATGGAGGAAGAAAGAACAGTTAAAACAATTAATTTCACTAAAGGATCTAATTAATCTAAAAATACAACTGGCTTTAAAACGGTAGTAAACTTATAAAGATTCATGCCTAGGAACAGTAACTGGGCAATTTTCCACAAACTAGGCCTGCAAGTCGGCTAGAGCTGTTCAAATGAAGTCCCCAGCTATCAATCTACCCCAAATACCGAAACATTAGCCAATTTCAAATACTGATTGATGTATTAAAAAAATCTTCTACCACTCTGTGGATTATATTTTGGTTTTTGAGAAACGTATCTTCAGTCAAAAATTAAAATGAACTCCACCTACAAGCAGTGCTTTTTGAGACAGAAAGCACATTAGTGATTTAGTCTGACAATTCAAGCCTAAAGGCAGACTCCATGACTAAACTTGTGAATGGTGTTAATGTTGTGGAAAAGCTCTCTTCTAATATCGTAAAAGGAGAATGTGCAATTTAGTGAACACGATTTATTCAGGTACTTCATGAAGGCCCAAGAAAGACAGAATTGCTGGGAAGTCACCTTCACCGAAATGGGGGTGTATCCACCTGTCAAGAAGGCGAACATCCTACGTGCCTGGTGCTAGTGGAACCTCCTCCTTGTACGGGATGTCCAGGATTGGGCTTCTCTGTATCACTTCACAGCAATATAGCTAGAAGCTGCCACCCCCCCTCGCCTCTAAAAATCAGCTTTCAGCTTCAGCAACAAAATTACAGCTTACCCACACAAAGATGGAGAAAAGACAAAACCAGTCAGTCAGCCAGCCTGCCTCCATTGATCACATTAACACTCTGAACGAGAGGCATCTACTTAGGGATTTCATGATCTTTAATACATGCATATTAGCTTCATGCTTTTAGTTGCTTCATACTAACTTCCTGAATGTTGCCCTGTAGCAAGCACTGAATATTTTCCCCCAAAAGAAGTCTGTATTGTCATCATCCAAATCAGTTCTTGGTTCCGTCTTCCTAACCTTCGAGCATACACTTTCTTCCAAATGTAATTCTATTATTACTTGTAAATACTTCCTCCCTCTTGCCTCCATCCATTTCCACATCACACTGTCCAGCCTGACAAAACAGAAAGTGCTGTGCCACAGCTCCCTGGATTGGATGCCTAACTCGAAGTCATAAAAGTCTGATGGAAATCTCTGTAACTAGGAAAAGGCTATATTTCTCAAAAATAAAATTGACCTTTCACAGTTCATACACAGAGACTTTCCCCACCTCCCGCACAATAAGGGTGACTTCTCAAGTCTGGCTCATTTCGGAACATGGCTGGGGTCACTACGCGGCTTTTGTCACGAGCTACTTCATCTGAATTGAATGAAGTTAGCTGTTTTGAAGGGGCGTGAATCTGGTCATCTAAAAAACAAGAACCCTGTTCAATGCCACAGTCCAACGTTCAGAAGGCCTGTCTTTAGTCCTGTTCCGACAGTGGTTAACAAAATTTCTGACACTGAGGATTGATTAAATGAGTTTTTCACTTTTTTCACAAGATTCATGGTCTGGAATGATCATCAGAACTCTGGCTACAGGCTTTAAACTCTGCTTAAAGCAAAATGATGACAAGCTTCACATTCAGTGCAGGGCATGAGTTTATCATTGTTGACAATTTTTCTATATTTAATCTATTCTTTGGTATTACATTTTTTACCTTTGCACTTTTAACAAAACCAGTTCTGCCAAATAAGCTTTTGCCAATCTGAACATAGAAAGCAAACCCGCGGGGTATAACACATTCCAGCAGACCTGAGCGCAAGGAGACTGGTGCTGTGCCAGCAAAACCAGCCCCATGCCTCCTCTTACTCCTTCCCCTCCCTTGACACCCACAGCGGTGCTGGCGAAATCCCACACTGAATTGCTCCGTGGTGCTGGGGGGGTTGAGAAGTAAGTGCCAGGCTGCCTGGGCTCCTGGAAGCCGCAGCTGGCTGCAGACCAGCAGGGATGCGATGCCGGCGCCAGCACAAGAAGGCAAGAAGGGGAGCGGGAAGCTGCGGTGGGCAGTAGGGCAGAGGCAGGGGGCTGCAGCAGCTCAACCTGCATTGGCTTAAAACACACTGGAATCATACTCCGCGAGGGCAAGCCTGGATCTGCAGTGTCCTGTTTATCAAAGTAGAGGCTCAGGATCCTCTCCCTGTTTCTTCGCCATTCCACTCTCTCCATTAAGTCCAGAAGCTGTAGAGTGACCCAGCATTATGAGCAGCAACTGTCCTGCACCGAGCATAAGGCAGACTCAATTTGGGTGCTAAAACATTAGCCCAGCAATGTACATTTCACTAGTTGAACAGGAATATTTAGAGAGTTTCAAAACAAAAGCAGTTGAGGATAGGAATCTGTTTTGTATAATGCAGAATTGAAGACAGCTGAAGCAACACTTGGTACAGAGTAGATATAAATGTAACTGGTGTATTAAAAGCATTAAAAAACCCTGTGAATACCAGCTTTAGTTCCAAAAGCACAGCAATTCAAAGGAATGGAGAAAGCATCATGCATACAAATACACAGAAATCAATGTCTGATATGAGTTCATTTTAGTCCATAAAAGTGTACTACACTAAAGAAAAATGTGAAAATAATAATCATTTCAGGGGAAAAAAAGTCAATAAACATTTAAGTGAAACAAGTCTCACTCAGTAAAATCTGTTTATTGGAAAGCCAGCTCCATCCCAACTATTGCTCCCTCTAACAATGCTAATTTAACGACTAACTCTTTCAAACAAACACTCTCTGTGAAGACAGCTGTAGCCTATGGAGCAGAAGCTGTTTGGGTCAGCCTTGGGAGCCGGGGCTTTGTAGCCCTCCTCTAAGACAGCTGCCGCCACCCAGGATGGGCCAAGAAATTTGTGACCCGCACAGAGCTTTGCTGTAGAGCTTGGACCACTGGTACCAGTGGACTAAGATACGCTGCAACTTCATTCCACCTTTTTACACATCTGTCTGTTCAGAACTATGATTAAAAAGGAACGTAGTTTCCCCCCACAGCCCAGATTCAAGGCAGCTGTTGGGAAAGTGGGACTTTACCGCCTGCAGAAGGATACATCAACTCAGACCTCGGGCAAAGCAAAAGCACATGGGCAGCACCCACCTCTTCTGGGGCGCCAAATCCTTCTCTGCAATAGATCAGGTTGCAGCACCAGATGTACTGTGTTCAGGAAACAGATAACGCTACAACACAGACACAGAACGGCTGTAGCCTCAAGAAGAAAAGGCTCAGACTGCGTATGGTTTTTATTTCAGACTATAAGCATGATTTATCAGTGGAAAGAATACGCCTAGTGGCTGCCATTGCAAAATTCATCAGGTTACATACAAATTAAGTATAATGACTTCCAACATGTCCTAATATTATATGTTGATACACAACTCTACTTCCTTCATATTCTCAGTCAGTCATAATTTAGTGAACCCCATTAACCACACATTTGCTTACATTTGCAATTTAAGAAAAATAATGTTCTTTCTGATAACTAATCTCAATAAAGCTCTTTCTTGCTGCAAATGCCTGATTTTAAAGTACAGCACTGCTAGAAAAATTAGCTTAAGACAGGCTGCCTGCCCATTGTACTTAATAGCTTCAGAACTAAAAGGATAAACATTTTTACTAGTAGTTAGCCTGCTGGGATTGATTACCACTGATGTTTAGATGATTAAATATTTGTACCAAAAAAAAAATAAATAAAAGAGGTAGTAGTAAACATATCATTTTGATCGTAACCATTTTTACTGCAAGTGTCTAAGACAATATCAATATTTTGTTTTACAGACAGAGTAATAAATGGGACAGGGCAATGACTTCCTACGAGTGACTCTTCCACCGCACCAAGCAAATGCCTGCAGAGGAGAAAATCCTGCAAAGGGTAAGATGCCGGGTATTTTTTTTTTTGTAGGGGGTAGTTTTCCAAAGAGGTACCCAGAGACTCTTCAATAGCCCACTGATAATTTGTGAACACAGACACCTTGTTTTTCAGGGTTACGCTTCAACTCCCTCCTGCTCCCCCTCCAGTGTGAGCAGCAGCAGCTTTCACAGGGCGGGACTCCATAGGAGCTGGAAACTAATTACCAGATGTCTTGTAAATCTTTCCAATCTGCGCAACTTCATCCAGTTTGCAATGTTTAACATCATCTCTTTTGGAAACTTTTCATCCTTATTTTTGTGTAACAAATTTTCAACAAGCCAGGAGTTCTTTGTTCTCTCCTAATAAAACAATCTAAAATGTTAACGGTTCAGCATGAAACTAATGAACTAAATGCACTTTTCTGGAGATCTGAGCAGAAGTACAGACATTTCCAAATTTACGTGAAAATTTATTAATTTTGCAAAAAGTGCTTCAGGCTGTTTCTTTAAAATAACTTTAGAACTACAAAAATGAATGCAAACAACGGTTGTAAATTCTTTATGTGTTTTGCAAAATACATGGCTGCTCAAATGCTGCCCTTATTGAGGGCAACTTATATGAAAATCTTAAAGGGGGCTGAAAAGAGAAGTGGACCCAAGTCGGAGGTTTGCTCAGATGCAACTGTACTTAGCAGAAACTCTGTCAGCAAAATTTTACTCTGAATAACTGCTAGTGGCAATGCAGAGAGATTCTGCAGAGCATTGAGTGTTCAAGTCTACAATTTACATGAATGGATATGATTTTCAATTGCCTCCTCTTGGGGAATAAAGTGAAAAGATGAAGAGTGAAGAGTTAGTTGAGTATTTCTGCTCCTGCAGTACTGCTGACACAGGGGACTGTCAGTTCTCCTTAACCTATTTCAGTGGGATCCGTACCACGGAACCGCATGGATTTAGTATGAAGCAGGAATATAGACCCCCACTCACATGATTCTTCCGGTTGGCAGAGTTGGGAGGGGTCTGCACCACCACAAGAGAAGTCTGGTAACATCTCCAGAGCTGCAGCTGACTGCGAAGCGAATGCCTGACCATGCTGTGACTGTGCTATGGAAGGAAAGATGACTCTGAACTACCTAGGAAACGTTTTCTATGCCCAGAGCCAAGAGAAATCGGTGACATATGGCTTTTTGCGAGCTGTATAGCTGGAATGCCCCGATTAACCACAAAGATGCTTTATTTAAACCTCTTTGGCCAAAAGAAACAAAGCAAGAACTTCCACCTCAGGCAAAACACCCAGGCTGCTGGATGCCACCTGCTCTGGAAAGACTCTGTCATGACTAAAACTGGAAGCAGTACCTTCGCTCTTATTTTGTACAAATTCTACCCTGTGGATGCTGCAGATTACATGGTGTAAAAATAATATTAAATGTATTTAGATACATGCATGATGATAAGCCTAAAACACACTGTACTTCTTTCCCTCTCAAACATACTAACTTAAGTACCTAAAATATTGTTCTCAGCAAATTATATTCACAAAAGCATTCAGGAAACATCAAGTTTATAGGAACTGCCACTGTAGAAGGAGCAGCTATGCCCCAAACCAAGTGACACTTAAATCACAATCTTCATTTGAGCTGCTGTTGCAAACAACCTCTAGTATTAACTACAAAACCTCTGTTGCTAAAAAGAAAAACTGCAAACATAGTATTAGAAACATAGAATCATAGAATAGTTTGGGTTGGAAGGGACCTTTAAAGGTCATCTAATCCAACCCCCCTGCAACGAGCAGGGACATCTTCCACTAGATCAGGTTACTCAGAGCCCCGTCCAACCTGACCTTGAATGTTGCCAGGGATGGGGCATCTACCACCTCTCTGGGCAACCTGTGCCAGAGTTTCACCACCCTCAGTGTAAAATGTTTCTTCTTTATATCTGGTCTAAACCTACCCTCTTCTAGTTTAAAACCATTACCCCTTGTCCTATCACAACAGGCCCTGAAATTAGTGGCTGTGTTCAGATGTGCACAACTATCCAGGAGGATTAGGGTTACATGAAGCTCCCATTTTGGCAGGCATAGAATGACATGATCCCTCCATCATCAATAGGCCACAGCTCCCAAGCAGCAGAATTCAGTGAGTAAGGACTGGATCCTTCTACCACATGTTACATCCCTTGTGCCTTCGGAAGAAAGGAAGCAAGAGGCCTCGTTCATTCAAAAGGATTCAGGACAACACGTAGAAGAGTTGTCCCCATTTACAGAATTGCAACTGCAGTACCTGAAAGACAGTGATGCTTCTGAACTACATGGCTGTGAGGAACTCGAGGCCCACGTGAGTATGCCATACGGGAGCCAAAAGCGTAACGTTAAGGCAGCAACAGTTTTTTTCCAATCAGACTAAAAGCAATAAACTGTTCAAAATATATTCTAGGAAGGGAAGTACTGCAAAATCTGGTATTATTCTCCTGCTGAGAGTCGATGCTGAAGTGATGACACCAGTAATTTCTATCTGGCTTTTTCCATATGCTGCTTTTGCATTCAACGGGAACAGTCACTCTTGTCAGCTCTAAAGAGCCCACCCTGAGTTTTTGTGTATTAAAGATTAAAAAAAAAGATTTATACTGTTTTCCTCTGGGCACTTGGGTCCCCGTGCTATCCTGAATGCCTTAAACACTTGTGAGCGCTTCTTTTCTTTAAACATTAACAAATTTCAGTCATTATTACAGCAATTTTATGAGCATGGTTTTGTGAACAGATAAATCTCCTAACATGTTCTGAAACTGTCAATCTACAACAATTCCATGTGCCTCTCAAACACTTCAGAGCAGGCACCTCCCTTTAAAGATCTGCCCCGGAGACACCCCCAGCAGCCAGCACAACCTCATTAACCACTGACTTGTCTGAGCCATGGAAGCAGCAGCAGCCCACCTTTAATACAAGGCACTAAACCACTGAAGGTATAAAGACAGTGATTAGCGATATGAAGTGGAGCATATCATGATGATATGTTCTTGACGATGCTTTCTTCTTTCCTTTTTAAAAGCTTTATATACGCTCTGCAGATTGTCGTTTCTGTGCTTCTCAGATCAATGAAGTGGCTACGCCAACCCTTCCTACAAACAAGAATTACATTAGTTGCTTAAACATCAACTGCCTACACAGCCATAAACTAATCCACTCAGCTCAATTATATTGCAGTTACACATCCTGACCAGACCTCCAGTCCGATGGCGGAGAACTTTGTGGAGCACTGAAAAGGATGAACTCACTGGGAAGCCGGTGCCATGGGGATGCACCTTGGAAACCCGCGCATCCTCCCCAGACGGCAGGTACGGAGCAGAGAGGAGCCATCTCTCAAATACCAGGACCTTGAAAATCTCAAGTGCTCTGAAGGTCAAGCTCCACCTTGAATCCGTCTAAAAGACAGGAGGCAATTTTATTGTCACTCCCAAACAGGAGTACAAACCTGTACAAACAGGTACAGGCTGTGTTTTAGCTTCTGAACAGCCTCTAGGCACAGCTCCGAGCAGCGTATCATGGAGTTAAGGCACAAGGTGAAGCAGGTACAGATAAGGGCCGCATTCAAAACAACATGGTACACTCAATATACAAAGCACAAACAAACTAAACATAGCTGACTATTTGGCATCAGAAAGCACACAACAGAAAAATAAATCCCAACTTTCAAACACTGACTTCCCCTTACCTTTATCTACTTGATCTTTCATTAATTTTGACATTAGGTCCACAAAACTAATGTACTACTTCTGCAGACTGTACGTTTCCAGCCCCCTCAGAGTTCAAATTTTCAATCTCTACTACACCTTCCCACTTCACAGTCTTCACAGCCTTCTCAACCTGCCTTCAGAAATGCAAGGAAAGTATGTCTTCCGCTAAAATCTCATCCAGCAGAAGCCGACCGCGGTTCTCCCAGAATGCGCCTACGTTTGCTCTGCCTCTCTCCCTCCATCTGGCGCAGCCAAACGCCTCCCATCCAGTCTGAAAGACATCTTCTTCTTCCCTTGAATATGCCCCTAAGTACTCCTTCAAACTGCTACTCTTCTTACAATGAAGCCAATCTTCATCTCATGAAAGACAGAATTCTCCTTGACAATCTAATAGACTCAAGGAAGAAATATTCATTATAAATGGCGTAGTTACCTGCTTCATATCTATTGAAAATATCCATCAGATAGACAGCCAGCAATACCCAAGTATCTTTCACCACCGCTGGTCCTAACACAGATTGAATTATTCACCTTAGACTCATATTCAAACTGGAGAAGTTTTGTTTATAAAGCTCTTGTTCTGAGCATGCCTGAGATAACCACATAACAACCAGAAAACTACTGAAAACTAGAGTATTTTTTCTCCCTGAATTTCTAGTCAAACGAATGCAATGATCCTCTTTGTGCACGGTAAAATACTTCTTAATTGGTTTATGCCTGTTGCATAATAATATAGAAATAATCTATCATGTTTTTACTATAAACTAAGTCTAAAGAGGATGATACTCTGCCTCTAGCTGTTTGCATGTTAATCTCAAACAACTATATTGATGCAAATCTGCTGTGCTTATATTTCTATTGTCAACATTTATTTCTCCTTAAAAAATCTTCCTTTTTAATCTAAAAATGTTTCAACAGAGAAGAATAGAAATAGAAAAGGAAAATGACAAGGACATATTAGAGGAGATTGATTAAATATTCATAAACTAAGAAACGTTAGCTAAATTTGAAGTTACACATGGCAACCTTAATTCTAAACTGTCTGACAAGTTCCTCAAGTTCCCTTTAACTACCTGACTGTGCGCTCTATCTTAAGTAATTTTTCAGAACTTTAGAAACACCACCTTTTAGTAAGACAAATATTTTGCATCTATAACCTCTAGAGCAAACTGTCTACACCCAGCTTCCTGCCAGTCAAAAATACCAAAATACCAGAGAACACCTATGGCTCATACGCTGAGCCAAGTTCTCCACTAACATATTCCCTGCAACCACTACGAGGAAGACTGTTCCACTGCTAAAGTGAATTATGTTATATGATTACGAACCTTGATAGGAAAGAAAAAAGTTTTGGAGAATAGCGTATTTTTTCCAGAAAAGACATCAAAATAATATCAGTATTATAACATAAAAATGATGCAAATATCTAAGAAAGAAAATATTACAGGATGTATTAAGTGTGTATGAAAACACAGGCAAAAGTAGCACCATCAATTTGAGAAACAAACAGGAATTTAAAGGGACTGTACAGCATAGAACAGTTGTACGTTCAATTTTAGAGATTCTGCAAGAAGTCTGCTTAACATAAAAAATGCATATGTATAAACATTCAGATTTGCAATTGTTTTACGCTTGGGCATTTGTGAAGTTATCCAAGCAGCAGCAGCAGCTGCATTCCTTCTGAGCTTAGCACTCTGAATCCTCGTTTTTTGTAGGAAAGACGAAAAATGGTAAGGCATTAAAAAAACCTCAGACTTTGCAGTAAATTCTCAGCCAAACGCTCTGAGAGTTTGCTTGCTCTCAGTCCCCTGACCATTACATTTTATACACTTGTCAAGCACAAGACTGTTTCGCTGCCGCCTCCTTCATTTCAGTAACATGACACTGCTGTTACTTTTCTGCAACTTGTAGCTAAATCAGAGCTTGAGACAATACATGTCAATACTCAAATATCCACGAAAAGGACATAGGATTGAATAATTTACTCTGCAGACCCCCAAGAGTGAGAAGGACTTTCATCTGTAACGAAATCGTCTTATCTTCCCTCTATCTCAATAAATAAAACCACCCTCTTTTTTTTTTTTTAATTTGGAACACGTAAACAACAAACATTTGCTTTCTTTGGATTTAGTTTTCTCAAACACTTTATTTTCACTTTATCCGAGGACCCAAATTCAAAATCTATCTGTATTACTGAAGAAGACAAAAAGTGATCCCAGAGGCAGCACGTCTAACACTAAACCAGGTCTCCCTGATGGACAAAGAAAGTTCTTCATCATCCTGAGGCCAGATATCCCAGTCTTACAGGACAGAAACACCCACAGAAGACACACTGGCAAAAGCACTCCAAAACCAATTAAAACCTACAAAAACGTTCTCAGGGATTTCTGCACAGCTACCCAGTCATGACCGAATCCTTCAAGAATGACCAGGCTCCAGCAGTAGAAACAAGCAACTAGTAAGAAGCAAGAGCAGCAGAAAACACCCCACCAGCATGTGGTGCGTGCAAATAATATGGACAAATATTAAAGTTGCTTTTCTCAAACTCACCTCAGTGCCACCACGCTGCCCTGCCCTGGGAACATATGCCACACCAGAGGCTCAGGCACAAGCTGGCTTTGTCCATGGTGACTCCATGGATGAGGTCTGGAAACAAGCCACCTTGCATCTACGTGTGGCATCAATCCATTTTTCCCTGCCCGGCATTAAGACAGGTAACGCTGAGGAGAAGTTAAAGCTCTCTATGTGGCATTTAATGATCCAGGCCCCTACCAGTGCCTGGGCTGTGCCTCACTCCCTAACTGAGAGGAGTTTTCAAAGCCAAACACCACCTCCAGACTTCAATGTGCCTTGTAACAACAAAAACCCAAGAACAAACCATAAAGACCCAACCCCCAAAAACTAAACCCCCAAACTCTATGTCGTTCTTTTGAATAAAAAATAGAAAAATCACACTTTCCTCAGAAACACCAAAAATAAGCTCTGCTGAGGTAGGCAGTAATTTGCTCATTAGACCAAGTAAATGGGACTGTGGTCAGCAGACTCACTGCATCCCAAGGAACCGTAAACAAATGAAGGTGCGCGCACAGGATTTTAAAGATAAATGTGTCTGGAAAGAGATCAGTACTGTTCCCTCAGCCCTGGCGGCCTGCACCCATATGTCCCGTGCCAAAACGAGGGACAGTGTGCCCCATACTAGACCCATTACTGGTCTTAGATGGGTGATACCTGTTGGAGAAGAGGTCACGGATGTCTTTGTTTTGGCAGAAGAACCACACGCACAGCAACAAGCGATACCAAGTCTGAAATTTGACTCCAAGACAACATTCAACTTCTCTCCTGCATGCTGACGCAAGGTTAACTTTTGAAGTCTAATTATGATCATTGAAATTTCAATAAACTCACTCCACTGTTGAACAACAAACTGAAACATGTTATCAGGCAGGGATTTGTTCAGAGCCACCAAGGATACACTTGGCACATCCCACTTCTCTGTTCATTTCAGCAGGGCCGTTCCAGAACAAACACACATTCAGAAAAATTTAAATAATCTGGAGCAGCTGGATGCAATCTTGAGTCTTACTTCAGAGAGCAGTGTTCAAAAGCATATCCAAGAATGAACCAAAAGCTGCGTGCCCAGGTACAAACTCGGAGGGGGAATTCACACGACTGCTGAGGAGCTGGCAGCAGTGGGTCAGTGGGAACTGGTGGAGAGGAGCAGAGAGGAGAAGACCACTCTCCTGATGGTTACGGAAAGTCAGACAGCAGCTCAGTTTTATTATCTAGGAAATGTTATAAATGTCAGCAGCAAGTGGTCAACTAAAAGGAGCCTTAAAATGATAAATGAGATCAGCATAATACACAATATTACCTTCTGTTCCTAAAGAGACAGAGCTTATGTTGGCTGCAACAATTTTAGAAACATCCCATGCAGAACATATTACAGGAGGATTTTCTGTTCTCCCCTTTCCTGAAGATTTACCAGAGACCTGGGAAGAGTTGGTTTCTCACAACCGGCCACTGCCTTTGTCAGCTGATGAGCAGCTTTAGCTCTTGAGCTGTTAAAGGCAAATCCAAGAAAACATGCCACACGGCAGGAGGGAGGGAGGTAACGAAGACCGATGAAGACACAAAACTCGGGACGTTTTTCTATTTAAATGCTTTCTGGATAGATGCTCCCCCAACATTTAATGGAGGAGGTAGAAAAAATACCAGCAAAGCTATTTTAATCTGTAGCTTTTCACAAGATGTACGCAGGGTATATACTCGTTAGTATATTTAGTTGGTATAGGAAATATTTTGCTAGCGTTAGCTATGGAGAGCATTATTGAAATGACCAAGTGTACTTAGTCCCTTTGACTGAATTCTGTTCTCAGTCTCGTCTGAGGCTTGACTAATGTCACTGAAGTTAATGGAGTTGCTTTATACCAACACAATATTATATTTTAGATGCTAAGAAATGCTAGTAAGAATTAATTTACTTAATTCAAAATTCATAAAAAGACAGCAACTAGTGCTTTTATCTATAGATGCATAGTAAAAGTATAAAGAATAATGCATAGCTAATGATTTAACATTAATAATTAAAATTTAACAATTAACAATAATTAACATTAATAATGTATAGATAATGAATTATTATAGCTAATGAATTAATAAACAGTGTAAAAAGAGGCAATAAAACTGAAAATGAAACAGACCTCCTGTGTTTTGGACAAAAATTGATTTATAATTTCTTCAGATTTAATATTTGCTTCACAGAAAAATCTCTTTCTCAGAACCTCTGCAATCTCTCCAAATAAAATACAAAATCTCTTAGAATAAGATACAATCTCTTAGCATAAAATACAAAATCTCTTCAGGTTAATTCACAGTTCTTTTGAGCAAAGGCAAAACCCACCATCTTATTATTTGGGTTTCTTGGTAAACAGATGAGATCCACAGATGCAGCCGCTGCGTTACATATGCATGTGACAACCACTGGCATATTGCTCTAGCAGTGCTCAAGCACACATTTCTCTACCAGTTAAACAATCTTTCCTGAAATAAACACATCTTTGCCGTTATCACAAGCTATAAAGCAGTTCAAGAGCCCTGAAATTATCTTTTCATTAGTTTGAGATGCTTAAGTATCCCTGTACTGAAACACCCATATAACCCATATAAGCCTTATGAGACAGGAAGAGTATAAATCCTGCTCTCCTATTCCCTTAATGAGAATGCCTAATAAAAATGTAAACTAATTCTCTTGGCTGCCACTATCCTGTCTACTGAATGAAATCTTCCTTTTCACCCTCATATATTTATATAACTTTAAAGCTACAATATCAGTATGGTTGGTTGAGATTACTTATCCAATGCCACAAGCTGGCACTAGTTTCTTAATTTCCGCCATTTCTCTTTTTTTTTTTCTTTTGCCTTGTCTGAGACCAGACAGGATCACCCACCCCGTTAGCAAATCCATCCTCGTCAAGCCAATACTGTAACAGCCTCACCAAAGTCCAGCCTCCATCAATAAAGCAATTACAAACCCCTTAGCCAGCAACATTTCCTTGTTGAAGGCATACTTTAGTAAATATGAATTATCTATTTGATTATAAACATTTACGTGCTTTTAAACCCAAAAACATACTAAACATGCTTAAACTGTGCCTTCCTTTCTCTCTCTGTAAATGCCTCCTTGTCCTCCTACCTCAAACAAATACAGACAGCGCTCCTCCTGCGATATTTGTCACCATGATTAGCTGGGTGGACACTTCTATCTCCTGTTCTACTTACACAGCCGACCTCGCTCAGCCCTTGCCCTGCATCCCTGGGGTCTCTCCAGGGAAACGAGTTTCAGGCAGGTAACAATCTGACTGTCCGGCAGCAAAAGGAAGAGAGTGGAGATTTCAGCTTGTTTTCATGCCTGACCTGGAAGTCAGGCAAGAATGCCAGCAGTACCCCTGGACAATTGGAAAAGCTATAAAATTAAAAAAGAATCCTGAAGCTTCCAGCTAAAAGCCAGGGGTTATAAAAGAGATCCCACAAGCCCTGGGATGACGCAGAAGAGCGAGTTGCCTGGAGAACGGGTCAGGAAATGAGTTGAAGCACAGGCCATTCTCGGACGTGGCCAGCAATTGCAGCTAACGGCAGAACAGAGCCATGCCACCCGCACCCGCCTGCTTTTACTACGACCTGGCCAAAAGCAGGACCACAAGACGCTTTTCAAGGCAAAGAGGTACCAGGGTGGAAGCTGACAGAAAGTATACATAGAAGATGAGACTGTTGGAGAGATGGGCCGCCTTTCACCATACAAAGCTGGAAGTGAAAGCATCCTCATTTGGTCCTGACATGCCACTGAAATAGCCTACTGTCAAGGAAGCATTTCTCCCAGCTCTCTCCCAAAGGCACACCTCTTGCCAGGGACCAAAAAGGGAGAAGACTGCAAATTTGCCCTTCCCTTCTGCTGTAGACTGCTGCTCTCATAGCATGGTTAGCATATGAAAAGAAGCACTTGGGCCCCAGCTAGCCCAAGGTACCCCCAGGGAACACAGCTAGACAAACTGGTCTTTAGGTGGGCTTCTCCGTGCTCTTGCTGGGTGCCCTCCCTCCTACTGCCCCACATTTGCCAAATCACAGCTTTGGAATGGACTGGCAACCCAAGCTTATTTCTGGCTCTCCCAGGTAAATGCTCACTGCCAAAGAAATAAACTTTCCCGGGAAACAGCAATCCTCCCCCTCCTTGTCTCACATCCAACAGGGCCAACCCTGGCCAGAGAGCAGGCTTTCAGGCAGAGAAGAGCCGATGCTCAGGAGGCGAAGCATCTGTGAACATCAAGAGAAAGCAGGAACTGAACACCATTACTCCTTTGTGGGTTTGTACAACAGGAATTAGACCACTTAGGAGACAGCCTCCAGCTCATTTGTTTATTATAAGGTACCTAACACATAATTAGGCAGGGGGCCCTGCCCTTCAAAGTCCCTCTTCTTTCAGCCTGTGCTCTAACCTTTTGATGAAAAGCAGACAGAAGAAAGGAACTGAGTGTGTTTAGTACACGTAATATAAGCAGGTCTGGTGGCATGCTGATACTTCCCAGTCTCCAAGGAGAGGATAACAGCTGTCTTGCTGCTTCAACCTCCTGCTCCTGAGTTGATTCATGCAGTGTCTGAAAAAAATAAAGCCACGCCACAGAGCCTGCGAGCTGGGGGACCGGCAGAGGAGAGCCTCTCACGCAAGCCTCCTTACACAGCCCTACGCACAAAACGTCCCACACCAACCGCTCCGTCTCCGCACGAATCATGAGTGTTTCCTCCCAGCAATCTCCAGTTAAACCTTCTGGTTTTTCTAATGCTTTGTTTTTAGGCAAAAAAAATCCCTTTTTTCTTATTATGTCAGTATTGCCATTTTCCTGGAGCACTAGAAGATACAAGGCCAGGGAAGAGCTTCTCCTGCCAGCCTTCCTGCCCCAGGCCGCTCCTGTCATCTTCTCCACACTGGTGCAGGACATGGAGGTGGTCCCTCTCAGGGGCACCAGCCACCTTGCCCTGGGTGCGTTGGTCTCTGGTGTATTCAAACAGCTCCTCGCAGGATCCAGTGAGGTTTCTGTACCGAGCAGGCAGCCTTCCAGATGAAGTTAGGCCAGCTGGTTTTCCCTTGCAGTATTCATCCCTCTGGGAAGCTCTGCCTTTCAGCGGTCTCTGCAGCCTGTGCTGCCAGGCCTGGCAGCTCACCTGCGCCTCAGGCTCCTCGCCATCCCTCCCTCCATCGCAGGAAGGGGACCTCACTGCCGCCTCCATCCCACTATGCGTTTCCCACTGCTGGTGGCCACGCACCCCAGTTCACACAGAGAGCAGCTCCCAGAGGAGACGGCGAATCGAGACAGACCCTCTGGCAGCTGCCTGCAAGCCTGGTCTACGCTTTTGAAATGCACACACAACTCCACGTAAGAGCTCTCTCACGCCACGGTGCCCCGCACCACAGCCCTGCTCTTCTCAGCTCCCAGCTTCCAGCATTGAACACAACTTTCTTCCATGTTCACAGAGCAGACCCGACGAATGTGACCCAAGCTGTTTCGTTCTGAAACAACAGAACTGGGATGAAACCACCTGCGGTCTCATAAAGGTGTGTTTCAGGCACTGAAGGCAAGCCAAAGTGTTGGGGTTTTTTATTGCAACTGATTCAAAGCAGAGACATTCACATGCCTGCCACTGAGGCCAATATCAGATCCACTTTAGATGATCTCCTGCAATGCTGACATTACACTGGGCAGCTCAGCTCTGCAGAGAGGAAGACGACTTCTGCCCTGATGGCAGTCACTTGTAACACAGATCCTCAAACCTGCTTCTCACAACCACTAAAAACTACATTTGCTTCCATTTGGCATTTTTCCCACTCTCCTGGAAACGCCATGGTGAAACAGTTTTGGGTTGAGGTTTGGGGTTTTTATCAAAAAGTTTTGACTTAAAATAAACACACCAAGTTTCCTTTGAAAATGAGAACTTAATCACAATGTCAGTGATCACGCAACTGCTAGAGGAGAAGCGCTGCTCAGCACCCGGGCCAGGCGGCTCAGCCACCGACGGGCAGACAGACACACAGAGCACTGGCAGCCACCTCCAGACACCCAATTCCTCCTGGTGCCTGAAAGGGACCGGTCTTCTGGGGTGAAGCACCCTAAAGCTCATCTCCTCTCATCACCATGGATATGCAGACATCGCCTATTCAAACAGGAGCTGCCAAGGAAGGGAGTGAATGAGGAGGACCTGCAGCAGCAGTTGCTAGGGGTTAAACGCTGCTCTTGCGACACAAGAGGACAGTTCAGAAAGACACTCTGACTCCAGATCGGACTTTTTATTCCACTACCCACCCAGATTACAGCCCAAAGCCTTCACGGGGTACTACTCCGCCCCATTTGGGCCATTGCCCATTTATGTGCACCGCTAATGAATCCAACAGCTGCAAATCAGGCAGGGGAAAAGGGGTTTTGAGATCTACAACTGCTTCATCTGGCTTACATCTGCATTTCTGGCATACGTGCAAAAAGCATCCAGATTATGTTTTCTTCACTGTAGATAAGGACCACAGGAATTGCCCGTGTCGTGTGGAAAATGCACTTGTCCTTCTACCAAGGACCAAGATCCTCTGTAAGACATTCTGAAAGGGGTAAGTGCTGCTTCCCTATGTGGGGTAACAGCCTGAGCTCTATTTCCTAATTACATCTGACCTGGAGGTCATCAAGACAAGCCATCCAGCCCTCTTTTTCAACCAACCAGGAGAACCATTTGCTATAGTGGGTAAACTCTTCAGAGCAAAAACTGTCCTTCTGAACGTTTTTGTGTTAGGATTAGCACAACAGGGTCCCCTAACAAGCATCCCCCCCACCCGCCAAAAAAAAAAAGAAAGAAAACCAGAGATATTTGCAGTGGTGAGGAGGCCTGTACAAACAGAGAGTGCAAATGAAGAAAAGCCCACGTTACCTTTCAACCCTCTTACTGGGTAGAGCTAGGGGTTGCCCACCCTTTTCCCACACGTGAGCCCAGAGACACTCCTGCCCTGAGCTTTACGCCCTTCAGCACTTACTGGTGACAAAAGAAGGTGCAGTTTACACTTACTTTTACAGCTCCATTAAAAGGTGACCTGCAAATAAAAAAAAAAATCAAGCGCATTTAGTATTATGTGCTGAATGCCCCCAAATAAACAGGATTAGATGAGCATTCAGCCCTAATTTAAAAATTAGGTGAAAAAACTGGCACTGAACGTGTACTTTGATTTTACACTCCTGAAACAGAGCCCTTCCTAACAGCAATGCGGTGAGCAGCTCCTGACAACTACTGGCTTCACATTTCCGCCCCTTGCTGCTTGTAGACAGCATACTGGGATGGAGGAGTGGCAGAAATATTATTCCCTTGAATGGCTTATTTCTGAAACCACCACAAGAAAGCTGACAAAGGCGAGGGGACAGCAGGCAGGTCCCATTTCCCCTGCTTTCCCTCTCCTCACCCTGCTCGGGCGCCAAAGGCTATGCTTTCCAAAGGCACTGACCTGACACTGGGCTAAACCCCATATGGAGCCACTGGTGGATCAGACATCTTTGACGACGAGGCTCTGAGATCTGCTACAAATATTAGCAGTGTATTGCACAGCTACAGGTAGAGCTTTCTTCTGTAAATATTGGACACAATAGCTATTTCTGACTCAGCAGCACCACAATGCTTTCTGTGTTTGGCCCCGTTTAACTGCCCTCGGACCCAGCTCAGGAAAGCGTTTCTGCATGTGCTTAAAACCCACCGACTTCAGCGGGAGATAAGCACATGCTTCAGTACTTTACTAAATGGGATGTTTAAATGAATGTAGATCTCTCCCACCAATGCTCTTTTGTACCAAATTTTGTACCTTTATTATCAATTACACTGTATAAAGTGATAAAAAACTAGCCATAAGTGATTTGATTACTTCATAGCTACTCCCATTCATTCCAACTTACAAACACACGGACATGTGAAAGAAGATTAAGGGTTTTTCTGTCATGGTATTCTTATACCGCTCCCCTGGCACACAAGAGCAGGCTGTTAAGCATCGTGCTGCAGTTCTCAAACCACCTTGATCTCCTCCCAATTCTTATTTGCCATTTCTCTAAAGTGCAGCATGACAAAAAACTACATTAACCTACAGAAATACACTGCGGTGGTGTTCAGAAAGTTGTTCAAATAAGGCCTAGCACCTAGTTTCAAATTTCTTAAGTAAACAGTAGCTTTGGTGACCTACTGTCATCAAAATACATTCTGGTACATGCTTACTGTTTGTTGGTTTCTTTAATTTCGCTTTTTTTTTTTCACATTCTTTTACAAAATCTGATACTGCTTTACAGGCATCCAAGCTATTAATGTATATCAGCAAGATTATACTACAACTAGGACTACACTAGAAAAACTTCAGAAATACTGTTTTGAAAATACAAGTGTTAGAGCAACCAGAGGTGTGCACACTCTCTACATCTAAATGCAGAATTTCAGGCAAATTGACTGACATACGAGAACCGTTATTTAAGTTATGAAACCAAACAAGCGAGTTATATCAATTCCTGCCAACATCAATTCTTCCGTTTTCAGTAGACTGATAAAGACATCTGCAATGGATTAAGAAAGAATTTAAAAATAACTATAATTTTAGGCGGGAGATCTTTTAAATTAGAAATGCTGGTGAACCAAGAAAAGGGAGTAGCTTATGCCAAATTCGCACTTACATTTTAGAAGAGGCAGATGATGAAGTTGAACAGAGAGCACCGGACACAAGCTGCTTGGGGTCATCATTTCTCCCTGCCAGTCTCCCTGAATAAACCCACCTACCTGACGTCTTTCTGCTTCCAGCTAAATATGCTGCTGACATGAAAGGCACGTTTCCTCTTGCCTTGCCTGGGACAAAGCACACCAGAGAAGAGTGTGCAGCCATGGTCGTGCCCCACACGCAGGAACGGGGCCATCATGCCAGTGCTGCGGCCAGAAGCATGACTGACCACTAACAAAACAGAGGAAACCAGCCAGAAAAAAAAATATGCACAGAATAAACAAGCAGAATGAAAACGCCAGACAGCACTTTTGTTGATTTCACATTGCCTGTAATGACAGCGGACATCATACTTCAGAAAACCATGCCATCCCAGGAGCTTTCCATAAAGTAACACTGGCATGGCTTTTTGTTGTGTGTCTGTCTGATCCAGCATCCTCCAAGCTAATTTTTCAGCATACAATTAAAAGGGGCTAATTGTGTAGAGAGCGAACCACGCATGAAACAGTGGCACGGGGTCTGGCTGAGCCTCAGTCCCTCAGCAAGTGACTTCAAGAAGTTTCCAAGCAAGCCAATGAAGAGAGCGGAACCACCCTGGAGACTACAGCAGACTGCTTGCCTAAGAGCTATATGTGCAAAAATAACACTTAAATGAGACGCCCTCGCTTGAAGAATTAGAAGCATGATTCAAAGGGAAAAAAAAATCCTGAGACATACACACTGAAAGATTTAAATATTTTTTAATTACTCTAGCGATTTACATTAATTTCAGCTTTTTCAAACTAATGCTCAACTGTTAGACTACTAGGCAACGCCACCTAGTGATGCTAGTTGAAAAAAATCATGCTCCATCCTTTATTAAAAAGGTTCACTCTTGCAGATTCTTGTTAGTGGATTACAGTTTCAATGGGTGCAAGATTTTCAGTACCTATGAGCATTTTCAATCTACAGCTTTAATGTAGAAAAAAAGGTCTGGACCATTTTATTTACCCTGAAGTAATTTACAGAACTGACAACACAGAAAGCAAGCTGGGTTAATCACAGCAGAATTTAAACATGCACACCATGTAGTCGTGAAATGATACAGGGGTACAGTGCAAAGCCCAATAAATTACCTTCCAATTTTGGGAATAGCTACAGATATTCTTTGTTTGATAAAATAATTTAGCTAATTTTTCAAGATTTCTGTTCGCATGTGTAAAATACTTGCTTAAAAAATTTTACCCCAGTCTTTCAACCCCAAGGGAAAAGAAACCCTGTGCAGGTTTAAACTCTCTTCTTTAAGATGTGGAACCACTCAGTCATCTGCTGGCGGTAGCTGCTAGCTGTAATTAGCTTCTGGTGGAAATTGCCAGCAGACACAACTAGAAGTTTAAATCAATTTGCTCTGCTTCCTCCTTACAAGAAAATTGGCATTTCAGGGCTGCATTCCAGCGTGATGGATCTAAGAAACCAAAGCCAATTTGACAAGAAAGGGAAGTGTCCCTTTTCATGGCCTGCTTTAACCCTGAACACGCTGCATGCTCCTGAAGAGGATGTCTTATTTTTTTTTTTGAATCCCCAAAGAAAGTAACAACAAATATACAACAGATATTCCACTGAAAAAAACAGTCCAGGGTTCAGCCCCAATCATTTTCCCTTCACAGCTGTGAAGATGGGAGAGGGAGGGACAAGATGTGAAAAGTTAGAAACTGCGAATAAATGTAGCACGTGAAACAGGACTTGCAAGAGGAAGCGGAGCCCAGTGCCTGGAAAGCCGAGGAAAACCCTCCAGCACCAGCACAACAGCTGGTTCACACTCGCCCCACAGGCCACGGGCTCACCACAGCTCTCCATTTCGGCTGCACCATATCGCACCTTTCAATAGTACCACAGCAACGGCTGCATGGGTACCTGCTCTCACCCTGCTCTGCCACACACCCTGCTTCCCCCCCTGTTTTCTGCGTTTGATCAGTATTTCATTATTTCAACACTCAAGGCTTCCTCAGCCTGTAGCGGCGTACGGGCTGTGCATTCTTGTGACCCATCCTGATCTTGTCCTCATCCATGCAAACTTTGTCAAGCAGATACTGAATGTTCAGCCGTGATGAGTAAGTAGCATCATTGCTTTGCCAGCGCCGGGATGTGTGTCTTGCTGGGATTTAACTTCCTTGTATCTAAACTCCTGGGGCTACCCAAAGACCTCAAATTGTAAAGAAACACTTCACTTCCCCAAGGCCACCATTAATTCGCAATGAACATGTCTAACATGCGAGCAATTCTTTTCAACGAGATGGTATCTATAACTGGGTGTTGTAACTACTCTTGAGAAATAACAACTTAACAAATCTTGTAAACATCTACATCAGGGGGCTGCCTAAATTCTCCATGTCAACGGCACACATGCACTCCTGCCTTATCAAACCAGGCGGCACGTACGCAGTAAGGATTTCTGTCGGGCTACTTTTCAGCACCCACTTTCGCTGTATATTAAAAAAACTTGGTCCATGGTGTCTTCATCCTCACCAGAAAGTAATGTGATTTGAGATCTGTGAGAAACTCACGTGCAAAATACACTACATACAGCACTTACACGAAAGCTTAATGGAACAGGGAAGAGTTTAGTCAAGCAGAAAGTCAAGCATGGCAAAGCGGCCTATTTTTGACACTAGATAGACTGGTCACATTGTAAACTACTGGAATTACGTAGATCCTGCGCGAGCAACTGTTTTGATGCATTTCCTGAAAAGACATGCAGTGACAGCACAGCAGGACTGCCACAGCCACTCACGCTCCCACTGCCCCATATATGCACAACTCTCCTAAATATCCTTTAATACCTACTTTGTAACCCTACTTGAACGGGTCAGCCTCTGAAAAACGTGGGGGGGGGGGGCTGTGTGTGTGTTATTTACCTGAACTTTTCTAGCAGATTAACCAGGAAAAAACATGCGTGCACATACTTGACTATATTACTCACACAATATTACATTTTTCAGAAAGCAGGTTTAAGAGCACTCTAACAATTTTACTTCCTTTTGAAAAAGCCCATTTTAATATCAAACCTCTTCCAGCATGCTAGATAGCTTTAGCTAGATGGGATCTTTTCCCCTCCAACTAAGAAGAAAAAATACTCTAGATCTAATCCTGCCTACAGGCTATCTATTCCTTTCCATTTTAAAAAGCCAGAACTTACTACTTAATTATAAATCTGGTGTTTTGCACAAAAAATGGGATCTTTCTTAAGTTCTCTTCTGCTCTGCGTTCCTCTGACCTAAAATTGCAAAGCTGTTTCCCAAGACTTTATGATGTCTTTCTTGTTAAACAGTTATTCTTCTTATTAAACAAGCAATAGAACAAATCCTGATTTTTTTCTTTAAGCAGTGGAAAAGCAAAGTTTCTGCCAAAAAAATCTACATAGCCAAGAATGTTAGCTAATGTGCATTCATTGCTTTCAAGGCTAAAAGCAGTTTGCACCAGACAGGAATCTCACCCAGGAGCTGAAACTCTCCAAGACATATGCTCTTCAGAGAGCGAGTGAGCAAGAGACCAATAGCTGTACAAAGAGGAGCAGGGAAAACTGGATTCATGCTTAGGCCAAGGATTCCCCGCACACTCGGGCGCTGGGGAGTGCTTAGCCCTCCGATATCCTGGTTTCACACCGCGTGGCTCCATCCCCCAGGCGGTGTGGGGCTGTGGGACACAAATCGGTAGTTCAGCTCTGCCAGGAGTAACATGAGCCTGGAGTCTTTCCTGATGGAAAGCAGGCGGCTGCCAAACCGAACGTGCTGCCTACAGCGCCTGCATCATTCTCTGCCTCACTACGACACCATTCACTCAAAACCCGACGTCGCCTTCACCCCAAGTATCTGTCTGAGCAGAAATATGGCCCATAGGCTTTACTACTCCCATTGAGATCTCAGCTCGGTTTCTGCATGCTTGCTCTTTTCTAAAGGGCAGAACAAAGACAATATTTGGCTTTAAAAATGCCTTGGAAACTACAAATGAAAAATTACATGAAAAGTGTACAGCTTTAATTACATCTCTCAAGGGGACAAGATAGCATTTTTGCATCCCCATCTTGTCTTCTCTCTGCCCTGGAAACTCACGAGATGATCAGAGGTACAAATGGTCATATTTGTAGGGGAAAGAATGACTTACATTACATCCTCAGCAGTTCATGTAAATAACAGGACGTAAAGTCTCACAGAATTAGTTTACATTTGAAACATTTTCAAAATATTGTTTTAGCTGGGTATAATAGACCACCATAAGATGTGACACACAGCAAACACAGGGCTGCAATTAAACAGCTGGCAAACAGCCAGGACGAGATAAAGGCCCAGGCTGTCACTTGCTAGACAATATATATGGCTATTTTGGCAGCCAAAAACGAATGTGATAATTGAGCCATGACACATTAAAAAGGCACACAATTTCCAAGGCAAGAGTTCCCGGGCACTAAACGGGGAGCATCTATAGTGTGCTTATGGCGAACCAAGATTTAGGAGTAATAATGAGATCGAACTGATTACAATTCAGTGGTGCAAAGCCAACCTTGTTTAACGCACTGCACCACTGTAAGGAGTTACATACAACCCGACAGAAAAATACATGTGTGAAGCCCACAAAGCCTGTCAGAAACAACCGGAATCTGAGGATTGTGTGGCTCTGTCTTGAATTGTTTCTCTGCCTATTTTTTTGTATTAATTAGGATTTTATACAGTAGCATTCTTGTCTCCAGAAATTACAGTGCACTCAATTTGACTTCCAAAACCGGGAAAAGCCCCAATCTATATAAATCAGTTTTAAAATAAAAACATATAGTAATACACGGAGAGTAAATAATTCTTCAGAATCACACTTGCTGTAAAGAAAAATGACTGTTAAGATGCGAAGAACCTTAACGCTGCCAGCAATAGCTATTTGGAAGACAAAGTCCAGGAGCTTTTTCTAATGGTTCACTGCATGTTTTATTAAATAACCTAAGGACACAACAAACGAACAAACGTACCAAATGAAGACACGGTTCTAAGTTAACACCCAACAGCTATATAAAGCCTCCTATAAATGCACTCCATCAAATTAACATGCTGACATCAATTGCATTCCCTTCTTGAGTAAAGGACTTGAAAGCCTATACATTGTCAGCCCCCGGTCCGTTCATTCACTAACCTCCCACAAAGTGGATGTACTTCATGATCTAAAATTGCGCTTATATAAAAGAGAAGCTAAATTTAGGCTCCGTAATAGGAAAAATCCCTATGAGTTTACTTCCTAATCTTATTCTAAACTTAACCACATTAAAGATGTATTCAAGTAAAGAAATTGCCATGTGTACCTTCCCTAACCAAAAGTTGCAGTGTATCAAGAGAGCTTAAAAAAATTTCTAAGAATCCACTTTTAGGCCCACTAGCACCAGTGATATTACGACGACACTTGCACAGCTCTTCACAATGTCAATACCAGTGACTCAGAATGGAGTCCATGACTGGCAAAACTTTTGGAAATGATCTCCTGCACTGAGCATCAAAGAAAAAGGGGAAAATACAGAGACATTAGGAAGGGTTCCCTTCAATTTAACCAAATTCCTTATCTCCAATAAAAACATCAAGGTGCTCTAAATCATGCAGATTTCCCCAACACAAACTCCTTACCCACCTCAAACTCAAACATCCAACACACACTTCACATCTAACAACCACAGCAAACCGGCATTGCCACGCTGGGCCAAAATGAAGAATCAGCATCGATGCCTGACTTCGTACTAAAAACAGTACAAGAAACAGTAATTATTACATAATCTACTTTCACAAAATTATCTTTAATGGCTGTGATAGTAACTTCATTAAGTGTCAGTAAAGGAAATGAAAAAGCTTAAAGATGAGGTCAGAACATGCACTTTTGGCTGCTTCCTCAGGAGATGTATCAAATGTGTTATTTCTGTCTGAGGAACAGCAGGCTCCTGAGGGTAGCTGTTACCCAGCCCCGAAAAGATAAATGAAATCATGATACAAATTTTTCTGACCCCCAAATTAAAAGGAGCATAAGGGGACAACTGCAAGAATAAATGAGTTGATCTTCATCTGAAAAATTCATACTATTGCATGTATAAATGTCATATTATAATAGTAAGATATATTAGAAAAGCATAGTCTGTATTTTTTTTGGTCCCCAATACTGCAGCAGACACGCTGGCATATTATTCCATAGGGTCTGCCAAGTGATGTTTGGTGGCAGCTGAAACGGGGCCAATTCACACTCCCTTCAGAAAAGCATTTAAACACACACACATAAGTTTTCCTGAAAAAGGTGAGAAAGGTATGGTGTGCTTTTTCTGACTCAGGGCCATGAAGCAGAAAGGCAGTAATTAAAACAGCAGAAACAAAAGAGGAATGAAGAGATGTAAACCCAAGTTAATTAACATAGCTCATACACTTGCCCCCTGCCCAAATATCCTATGAAATCTTAGTAAAAAAATAATTTTTTCATGGATTTTGTATTCCGGCCCGACAGTGAATAGCCAGTTATGAAAAGAGCTCTCATGGAATTAAATGTCATACAAAAAATAAATTTTCATACAGATTAAGGGAAAGTGATGGAAAACTGTTTTAGGACAAGAAACAAACAAACATAAATAAGTAGCTTTGCAGGATGAGAACACTCGAGGACTGTGAATAAAACTGTGCCAGGCAGAAAAGGAAAGACTAAGTAACACAGATGAAGAGGAATAATACTACAAGCAGGTAGTTTATTTACACCTACCAGGGAATCAGGGAGTGTTTCTTGTTATGACTATGTTAAACTCCATTCAACCTTTGGCCACTAGTAATCGGCTGTAATTGCAAAAGAAACTTTGTCTGAAAATACAAGGAATTATAGGTAAAAGTTTTTAGCCTTCTGCTGCATAGGGCAGTAGCTCTAAACAGGTGTTTCCCAGTAAAACGCAGAGCACTAACCCTCCCCACAAAGCAGAATACCCTGGAGTAGATAATAACATTCTCTGCAAAGTAAATCCTCTCTTTATTTATACTCTGGCACAGTTTCCCGATGTTTACATTCATTCAACAAGCCAAAAAATTACTCAGACTTATTTTTTCTTTATATTTCACGTTTAGAAGTACAGCAAAGCTCTGAGCACCTGGACCATAATTAAATCTATAATTCATCCAGCAGCATGAAGACTAACACACAAATAAATTAACTCCACCTGCCAGGAGAATTAATAATACCGGGAACAACTTACTGCAGATACCAAAAATGAGAAGAGAAAGGTTTTACAGTAAAGCTTCTGTCTTTCAAACTTCACTTAGGAAGATCTTTTTCCCCAAGTTCCTATTCCAATGGCGATCCAGACTCCAACACTGAAACTTTAGAGGCTAGGGAAAAAAATCAGAGAAACTACTAACTGATGGATTAACAATACCCGTTAGCACAGTCATTTTGAGTCATGCCACAAGCAGAGCAGGGCTACACCTCTATTATCACTGTGGGCCAAAACTGTTCCTCCCCGGGAGAAAGGGGTGCCCTTGGCTGGCGCTGCTGGCTCTGGAGCTGACCCAGGGCCCCCCAGAAATGCCTTCGCTCCCAAGAGAGGTTTCAGCCTCTTGGGACCACATGCAGCTGGTGCAATTTCAAACAGCACTCAGGATATGGTGGTTTATACACCCACCCAGGACAGAAGAGCACAAAGGTGTGTGTCTTTGCCCTGTTCCCCACTGTTTCTCTGCCCTGTTCTGTGTACAGACCAGAAAAACGCCAGGGTCTGGCTTGCACCTGGCTTAGAGACTGTCGTTACGCACCCCAGCAGTGCCAGGATGACTCACGGTGCTTTGCACGCTGCCAGCTGCCTTTGTACCGAGCACAGATGTTGCATATGGAAAGCACAAGCAGTTGCAGCACAGCATCTCAGAGACGCTCCTCGTCAAGCATTCACTGCTAATGACATCTACTGCAAAACGAACCAGAACTGACCCCTCAAGTTTCGTGATCAGCGACCGACTTCAGAAAAAGATCAGCAGAATTACTTTCAGAAATAACATTCAGTGCACTGTACGAACTACTCACTGCACAATTCGGTGGTGCCTTTTTTTTTTCCCCCCTTCAGGCTTCAAAAGTTAATGGCTCTTTCAAAGTTAACAAACCTGGAACGCTTCTGGGCATAAATGGATTTGGACTAAGACCCGGGGCAATGCCGTCTCTCATAACTACCTGTTCTTCTTCCCACACTTTCGAGAAGCAGAAAACAACCCAAGTGATATTTCTATTGGTGCAGCAGTATTTTTCAAACAGCTCTCTAATCTCCCCACCTCCTGAAACTAGCTGCTATCACACGGGTGGGCACATGTCGTCTTTACGGGAAAGTTGCCCAGCCTGGATGGAGGAATTCAGAGGGGAGGCATCCAGCTGGTCTCAGGTGCAGGAAGGTACGCTCACTGTCGCTCCTGTCTCTTGACTCCCATGTTTAAAAACAAGCACAACTGAGTCTGACAATCCAGACAAGAGATTCTATTTACATTTACTCTTCAAAGGTCATAATCTGAATACAGGAGTAAAGAAAAATTAAGCACACCAAAACCAAAGCAGAGAGTTACCAAAACCTCTCTTACAGTCCTGCCCGAATGAAAAGTAGGCTGTAGCCATTTACAGCACAAATACCAAGCAGGGCCGGCTCCCCAGCTAACACCGCAGAGCAGCACACAGAGCAACTCAGGGGCGATACAAATGGCCTAAAGAGCATCCCAGCAGGACGAGGAGTCACATTCATTCCCTGAATGGCACAATCCTGTACTTCAGCAGCCCGCAGAAAGCAGAGGTACCCGTTAGAGGGGAACAACTTGCCAGCAGACAGCCCTACCAACCTGCTGGGACTCAGGCTATTTCAGCCGGCAGCGCCGTACCGGGGAGCTCAGCAATGCCATGTGCCCACAGCCACGAGAACCGAGCAGCCAAGAAATCCAGAAAGCTGCGTCCATCCCAAGTTCAAAGATTTATTTTTCCAATGTTACATACAGCCTAGGTATTTGCGAGGACAGATTAATTTTGCCTTATGATTTCTAGGCTAGCAAATCTTTGTCTGCTTCAGGCTACAGAACTCCGCCCCTCCCCCCCCATGCTTAAATGGGTAAGGACGCAGGAAATTTGGAATTTTCTAATAAAATCTCAGTGTGAGAGTTAAAATGTCATCATCACGTAACTCTTTCACTAGTGATCACCCAAACAAGAGCTAATTTGTTGCGACCGCCAATCCCTCTTAGGAAAGGGATAGAAAGAAACTTTAATAAGATCTGAAAAAACCTGATAACTGTATTAACAAGCCAACAGTAATGTGATTTCTCACTGGTTGTGTCTGAAGGGATAGAAGGCTAAATGTGAAGGTGGCGAGCTAAAGCAGAAGAAACTTTTTCCATCTCTCCAGCCAACAATTGCCTAATGGAAAGCGCCTAAAGTAGCAACCCTTTTAACTGTTACAAAAGAAAAAAGACAAACTTTGGGGTTTTTTTCCCCTCAAATTTCTAGTATCTTTTTAAAGAATCTACTACTGAAAACAGCTTTACGTACTTGGTAACTACAGCTTCAGAGCAACAAACTTGTGGTTCCACAGAAAAAGCTCAAAACTTCTCACAAGTGCTTCTGCACCTTGGCTTCAACTTGCAGAACCAGCTCCTGCTTTTCACTTCCATCAAAACACTACAGAGAACAGCAGTACGGATCACCATCGCACAACGCCAGGCCAAATTAAGTTTATTAGACCTTCAGCAAATAATTATTTCTAGCTTTATTTAGACTTTGTATGTAAAGCATAGGGAAAAAAAAACAACACACAAAAGACAAACAAATGCAATTCACAGGAAGTAAAAGTTCCCAGTTCCTTCTGCCCAGATCAGAATTATCAAAGCCTAACTGAAGGCATATTTTTACAAAGCTTGCTTTCTGTACAGAAAGAAAATCAAGCAATAACAAAACATTTATCTGATCAGTACAGCTCACATCTCCCTATTTTTTCCATCCCTGACCCCACCTTCACTAATTTCTAGTGAGGCACACTTGTCATTTTGTGGGAACTTTGCCAAGAATTCCCTTTATATCTAGGAGAACCACATGGTGCTCAGCCTACAATAGTTGGTTTAGTGTCGACAACCGCTACTGTTAGCTTGCCTTCTAACTGATAAGATTTTTTTTTATTTCTTCTATTCCTAAGAAATGCAAGCAGGCTTAACAAAACACAAAGACTTCAAATAATGCAAGTCTGGGGTATTACCATGAAAAATAAATAGCCAACCAAAACATTTGAAAGAAAAGTGCTTTCACTGTATTTGTTCTCAGAGAATCTAGATGATTTCTCCACATGCTGATCTATTTAAGGTGCGGTACTGTATATTATCAAACAAATCACTACTCTCTTACTACTCTGTTTTGGTGATGTCCCTTCTATTTTAATAACTTGTGTCTTTTTTAAAAAAATAAGTAATGGTGTGTTTGCTCTGGCATACATAAGTACACCGGCTGTAATTCTGGCTTTCACTTACTTAAAAAAAGGCAAACCAAACTCAAAAAAAGAGGTATTGAGGTTGCTAGTGTAACTCTTCACATACCCCCAGCAATCCCAGCACTCTGCGGAGGCAGAGGAACGTGGAGCTAGGCACTACCTGTCTGTCTACAATATGTATGGGTATCATACAAAATATCTACTCCAGACAAGCAAACACTTTTGCAGCCATAGACTGTGCTTCAAATAGTTTATCATGTGAAGATCACGCTCTCAGATTTGATTACTGTTTAATCATGCTTATAGAATATTAGGTTGTAGAGTATTTCCACCTTTTGCATAAGAAGTTTGTTTAATCACTCAGACTATGCTTAATATGCAGTAGGTTGTGCTGTGTAACTTAGATCACTTAAATTTGCTTCCATGGGAATATAGTGTTTGTTACAGTGTTCATTACAAGTTGATTTTACTCTCTTAAGACCTCTCTTTGCTTTTGCTTTATAGGCTAGAAATTAAACCAAATCTTCCCCCCCCCCCCCAAGACGTTGAAGTCTAAACTCTAAACACAAGACTGGGTTTTGGCATAGTGGGTTTGGTTCACTGGGCCCTTAAGGTGTTTGTAGAGGGAGGTGTTGCTAAATCTGTAATGTACCACTACAGCTTCTGCAATCGATAATAATGAAGTAGATCTAGATATGCCCTAGGTATCTATGAACAAGTTAGGACGAGCACCGACATACAATGAAGACACAGAGCTCAATGTCAGCTAACCATCCCAGCACCACTTCACTTGTCCCATGGATCCTCCAGCCTGGATGAGGTCTCTGATGTTGAGATACCAGGGAGAAGGACAAAAGCTAGTTAAAGCATGAGCATATCCCAGGTGGTGACTGCACAGCAGACAAGTCCTTTGTTTGTTAGAAAAGGTGCCTATGTGCGGGGAGGAATCTGGCTGTCCATTGTCTGCTACAATGGCTGCGGCTTCACAGCAAGAATCACCATCAGATGAACATATATCTTATTGCATAGCTCCTCATCTATTGTAATACTTTTTTTTCCCCTCCAAAGTCACTCTGCTAAAAGCATTTACTTAAATTGAAAAAAAAAAAAAAAAAAAAGCAGCTTTCTGCTGCTAACTTTCCCTTACAGAAAGGAAACCACCAATGCTTCTCTGTCATTCATTTTCCATTTGTCCCATGGAATCCAGCCTGCTGGTGCTCTACTGATTTACTCTTGTCTTCAATACTTTGGTGACTTCCATGTCTAGGCTTCAGAATTAATTGATAACCTGAGTTCAAACTTAAACCCGCTGCTTCAGGCCCAGTGAACTGAGCTGGCATGCTTGAGAACCCCCAGCTTTCTGCAGCCCTGTACTGCTAATCCAGCCATGTGGTGGCCTGAGTGCTGGGCATAGCTCCCTTCGCTCAAGCTACGCCCATCAAGCTTCCACAAGTCAGGCTGGCTTCGTCACACTGAATGCATACCTTAATTTGCTTACTGATTTCCAGCCCTGCCACTGAAGATACATTAAGGGTTTCCGGCAAGGGAGGAACCCACCTCAAAGACAATCGTGTTGTGAATCCTTGAGGCTGGCCTTTAGCTTTGCCGTCTGCTCTTTGCCTTCGTTGGCTACCTTCCCAGCGCCTGCACCCTTCTGCATGCCTCAGAGAGGAACTACCGAAGTTTATAGCAGCATTAACTCATCAGCTGGAAAGCTGCCAGGCTGCTTACATTTTCACTACAACCTTCTGAGCCCTGACTCCAGAGGGTGCTTAGAGATAGGATCCATGGTCAGTGGCAGTATGCTGCTACACAACTGTTTCCTTATGTGCCTGGATCCATTTGGGGTGTTGTGCACAGATGCATTAAGGCTTGAATATCTACTGCAAACTGCCTCTATGAAGCAGGAAAAAAAATATCCTTTGCTTTTTTTTTATCTCAGTCTTAGCGGTACTTACGTGCCTGCAGAACAAAAGCAGAGAATCCAGAATCCACCAAGCAAATGAAGTATCAAAAGTCAAGATCTACTGCACAACCGGTGCTATTAGTTTCTCACAAAGATGACACACCTCTGGAGAATTGGTGACAGGTGCCTAGCTTATTTCTAGTTAGCAGGACGTGACAACTTTGTGCAAGGAAAGTAGGATTGGACCCAAAATGAAAACAAAACCAAAAGGGGGTGGGGGGGCAGGGAGTGGAATAATAAATCAGCAGAAAAATCACTAGACATCTGCTTTTTTTTCAATTGACAACAGGACAAAACCTGTGCACTTCCAGTGACTTTTTAAATAATTCCTGTTACTGTTGTTGCTTGAAATTACAGAACCTGTATATTTTCCAGGATGATTATACTACAAAACCCTGATTAAAATACAGTTTTTTAAAGGAGAGGAAAATCACTTCCTAATGAGCTTTCCTTTAACATTGTCATTTAAATCCACTATCACAGATAGCTTGGTCAAACTGATCCTTAAGAGGTCACTTAGTCCATTTCCTGCCTATAGATACAATCAACTGTATCTAAACTGCTCCTGCCAGTCCTTTGTCTAAACTTTGTTCTTAAAAACCTCTGGCAATGCAGATCCACGACCTCCTTACACATACTTTCTTTATAGCTAGGTACTCCTCATGTCTAAATTAGGCCTTCATTATGGCAATTTAAGTTGCTCTCCATAACCACCAGACAGGACGGGCAACAATTGCCTTATTTCCTTTGCAGCAACTATCTTTACATCCAAAGATTATTCTTGCTTGCTTGCTTGCTTTCCTCTAATCTGTATTCTTTCCAGCTAGCCTGTGTCACTTTGCAGCGTTATGCTTAAAACTGGATAAGGTACTTCAGCTGGCCTTTAATAGTGCTGAACTGAAAGGGATGGCTTTACATACCATGTCTCCAACACTTGAGGTTTTGGGGGTTTTTTTCTTTTTTTAAATACATCCCCTCATTGTGACTGCCGTTCTATTTATTTCTCTTGCTGGGGCCTCGTATTGTTGATTCCTGGAAAGCACAAGATCCTCAGAGCGGCTACACCTTTTCTGAAGAACTGCTCCCCATCCAGTCTTTTTTTCCCCTATGGATTTGTGCAGCTGATTATGCCTACTGAAGTGCTGTGCCTTGCAGTTCTCATTATTAAATTACATGCTATTTTTAAGGTCGCTTCCTATATTTGCCCACATCACTTTGCATTCTAGTCCTGTCCTCCAATGTGCCTACAACCCCCTCCTGCAAATGCAATATTTATATGCTCTACTCCAGTATCCACGTCAATAATGAAAACATCAATTACTAACGACTGCAGGATGGTCCTCTACAGACCCTCTCTACAAATCCCTCCAACCTTAAAGTGACCCACTGATAACTACAGGTCACAGTGGTGTTTCATCAAGGCAATCTCTCCCCTCATTTGTTTCTGAAATTGATGCTTAGAACTGTAGTTTCAACACAGTCAACTAAATCTGTATCTGAGTTCCTAAAAGATCTGGCCAGTCTGTTTTACAGTAAGTGCTGTAAAATTAACAACTGCTTCAGCCACAGTTCTGAACTAGATAACAGTATAGTGCACCCTCCGCATGGGGAAAATTAATCCAAATTAATGCACGCAGGCTAGGACTCGTTTATCACTAGCAGTTACTGGCTCAAAGTAAGGCATCAATTTAAAGTTACAGCATAGTTCCTGGCTAGGTTAATGTTACGCACGCTCTTGTCCTAGAAGGCAGCTGGATATCCTTGCTCCTGCCTACCTAGCCCTGAACTCAGAAAACATGCTCAAGGTATTTTTCATGATGTCTGTAGTGCCTGTTCTGAAATGTTCCACATCTATGCAAACCCTAGTTACACCAGCTCCAGGAAATCTCCACACATCAGTTTTATACAAAGTAGTCAACTCATTTTAGATAAAGGGTTTAATGTAGTTCAGATGATTCTCTTATAGTTAGACTTTATTAATTTGAATTAAAATTAGGTGTCCCAAGTCTGTAAAAGTAAAGATGAAATCAAAGAAGAGTAACTGACAGACGCAGACAAATCAGGCTGATGGGGAAGCACTCAGCGTGCCAGGACCTTGCCATACATACTGTTCATCACAAACTAAATATGACAGGCTGGCAGTGGTGAGCAATGCACAGTTTGAGTGTAATAAAAATACATATATAGAGAGATACATGGCATATTTTAATCAGTTTTATCACAGACCCCGAAGGGCCTTTGTAGAGTTATACAAACGGAGATTTGAAAAGCAGATTTGTCCTTAAGTCTAAGGACACATTACTTTGCGGTTTTCACAAATTTTTACACAACAATGCTTGAATAATTGCTTAAAAAACTGGTCCGGCTTAGGCTCTTCTATTGTTTCCAGATAAAACTTAGACATAATGAGGGTCCGCTCTCTAACGCCAGTAGCTGTGTGAAAAGTGTTTGAACTGTTTCTACGACTCTAGAGTAGACAGACAGCCATGAATTTTTTTTTTCTTTTCATTTTGACAGTAATGCTAATGAAAACTGGTGAAAGATTTATACGACCTTTTGACTAACACACAGACATTTAAGAGCGTGTACGACAGCACTGCGGCCACTGCTTACACAAGTGCCTAACCTGCAAATCTACAGGCATGAAAACCTACTCCCGTGAGTAGATCTGTTGATTTGTGTTGCATAACCCTGTCATTAATTATGCCACTGAGATTACTTGCATGAGAAATTCACTATGTGGGGGTTGGTAAAACACCTTGGTTTATAGCTTGCAAGAGAGGTCGATACTAGCACAGGAAAAAAAAAAGACTTGAGGCATTTTGAGTTAGTGGATCTGTCATCTACTCTCAACTGAAAAGAAAATAATTTAAATATTCTCACAATTCAAAACATTCAGGAGTTACACAATCTTCCAGTGTTGCATTTTTTTAATAAAAGCACGTTAAATAACAGTGCACTCTAGCTGTACTTCACACTTAAAAGTTTTACTGAAATGCCTTTCTAAATTTGTTTCATCCCCACTCCTTAAGCAGCTTCACTGACTACTGGCAAATAAAGTAAAAGGCACTCTGCACACATAAAGATGGCAGAATCAGGCTGTCACTACAAACGGACAGAAATACAAAAATATCTGACTTCTAATTGCTGTGCTAAATTATATCACTCCTTCCTACTCTCACCTAGACTATGCTCTCCTGGTAAGAAAGAGGGAGGGGAGAAAGAGAATGGAAGAAAATGCTTAGTAGAAATAATTCTAGATAAATCAAGGCTATCACTAGATAAATATATCTTTAAATCACTGGGAGCCACTGATTTACATTCAGCAACTAAAAATGAAGGAATTGCTTTAGAAGGAACCACAGAACTATTCAGAGCTGGACAATACTAAAAAGTAGTATTTCAATATTCACTTGAGAGCTACTTCAAACATGTTCTTACAGGAGTTGTGAATCCTCTTCACTGTATTTTTGAAACTGCAAATGCAAACTTCTGGATAGGGAAGGAAGCGTTCTAACATAATAATCGTGTGGGCTTGTGTTCTCAGAACCATTCTGCAAACTCCAGCTTTCTTTTCTCGTCACATACATTTATTGCACTCGCTGGTGAGAAAGCGCTGGGCAGGGAGAGACAATAAAAAGTATATACTAACTATGAGAAGATATATTATCAAGTAGAGTTTGAATGACATTTTTTAAATTTTGCTCATTCAGCTTCAGCACATGCATTTTTGCACATAATCCTAATACACTGTTGCTTACATACCTTAATCAACTTCTCCTTCTATAGGGAACTATTTAGTGTTCACAGTTGGGGTTTTCACTGCAGAGGTGAAAACAAGCAAAACTGACATCTTTTTTATCTCAGTAAGACTCATTATTCAGCAACATGAAGACTTTTGCCCAGTAAGAAATTAACAGAGTAAACACAAAACTGGGGGTCTGCCATAGATCTGAAAAGTCAACAGGTTGGCTGGAAAATAAAAAAGTATATGTGAAGACTTGGGCACACGTTCGTGCTACTGTACAAGGGCCTGGTATTTGACTGCATTCAGAATATACTTCCCCCTACTGATTTCAAAAAAGCAACAGAACTAATGCCTGGCTTTGACAAAGGAGAGATGGAAACTTATTACATTTGAGAGACAAAGGAATGGATTGACTTATTCATATCCTGGTGTGTCTGACAAAATGCTTTGTGTGAACAATGCCTGCTCTGAAGGGAGGGAGGAAAAATCCAGCAGAGTTAGTTTGAATCACCTATTTAAACCGTTTAAGCAAACTTGGATGATTTTTTTTTTTTTTCTCCCCTTTCCCCCCGGGGAGCACTATGGAGTAATCACATAAATCTGCCTCACTCAGTGACTGGAGTAGTCACCTCCACAGCAGAACCGGAGCAAACCACCGCTGTGCAGTAACATCTTCAACAGGCACAACTGTTTGCAGAGTAAACATTTGCCTATAACCTTACCGCAGATAGAGTACGTTAACAAAAGGGAGGCTTCTACCAGCTTAGCTGCGGCACCTTCCTCGCTAACACAAGGACTGCGTTAGCTCAAATCCAGCGCTACCTCTGCGCGTGGAAGAGCCTGCACCACCAGCACAATCGTTCACTGCTCCTCATTGTTTCAGACAGCTCAATTGAAAGAGCTTAAATTGCTGGTCTGAAGAATACCTTCGCAATATTGCTTTAAATACATACTGCAATGCTTCCCCACTGATGGGGTAATAACCACAGCAAGACAGTTACAAACATCTGGATTCATGGGTCCATAACTAAACCAGTAATAGCATTCGTCTGCCAGGGTTTTGCAGGCATTTTTCTTTGTGTCAAACTCCAGACCGTGGGGTTGGGTTGGCAACACTCTGCAGCATAGAATTAGCCCAAGATGTGGCAGTAATGAAAGGGACAAATGCAGTCCTTAGGAAAAAGAAGAATCCTGTATTAAAACAAAACCCCTACATGCCTTGCTCCCATTGTGGTCAGTGCACATACTTTGGAGTGTTATTTTAAAATAAGTAATTTTAAAATTAACTACTCATAAATTATCAACCTACTTGCAAGCCTAGGAGAGGCTACAAACAGCAAAATCATCAACTGCTACCTTTTGTAGTATTGCTCAAGAAATCGCATTAGTATATACTAGCATATAAGGCCTGAAAAGAAATAGTAATTAAGATAATAATCCCTGTTAAGGAAAATCTTTTCAACAGACCTATCAGGTCAGGAGCTCACTAGCTAGAGGATGTGACAGAGCAAGGAGCCTTTGGGACGATCCAAGCAGCTCTCCCTCGTTAAGAGTTGCCATTTCCCAGCAGTTCTGAAGGAAGAAAGTTGTCTCTGACCAGTGCTCTAAGGCACGTGTTTTGTCTGGCCTTTTTTCTTTTTTTCTTTTTTTTTTTTTTTTTAACCACTTGCTTTCAGATGTCTGATCTTTAATTTTACAAAGAGAAGAGATTAAAGCCAACTGACAGAACAGACTATAAAATGCTTAAATTCTCCCATTTGCATGGGAAAGATGCACTATCTTAACTCACCTCCTTTTAAACCACATGAATTAAGCTCTGAGTGGATACACTGATTTTGGTGTATCCAAAAGGAATACAGGAAGAATGTCAGGCACCAGTATAGGTTAGGGGTGGACCTGCTGGAAAGCAGCTCTGAAGAAAAGGATCTGGGGGTCTTGGTAGACAGTAAATTATCCATGAGCAAGCAATGTGCCCTTGTTGCCAAGAAGACTCCCCAGTTCAAAAGAGACAGGAAACTGCTGGAGAGAGTCCAGCATAGGGCAACAAAGATGACTGAGGGACTGGAGCATCTCCCTTATGAGGAAAGGCTGAGAGAGCTGGGACTCTTTAGCCTGGAGAAGAGAAGGCTGGGGGAGACCTTATTATGGCATACAAGTATCTAAAGGGTGGGTTTAAGGAGGATGGAGCCAGCCTCTTTTCAGTGGTTCCCACTAACAGGACGAGGGGTAACGGGCACAAGATGGAACATAGGAAGTTCCGATCAAATATGAGAAAAAACTTCTTTACGGTGAGGGTGAGAGAGCACTGGAACAGGCTGCCCAGGGAGGCTGTGGAGTCCCCTTCTCTGGAGACTTTCAAGACCCGCCTGGATGCAGTCCTGAGTAACGTGCTCTACGCAATCCTGCTTTAGCAGGGGAGCTGGACTAGATGATCTCTAGAGGTCCCTTCCAACTCTGAAAAATTCCGTGATTCCGTGGTGTTTGCCTTCATTTCCTACAAAGTTTATACCAAACAGGATTTGTTGTAAAACGGATTGGAAACTATAAACTAAGCTAGCACGGGTATTATTAAATTTACTTAATAATGGGTTAAACTTCAAAAACTTTCCCATGAAGATGAGCAATGATTAATTTTGGAGTGGAAACGAGGAGGAACGAGGAAAGAAGACAGGGAATATATGTTTTTACTATTGTGGATCAGCAGGGCAGCCAGGAACAGCTAAAGGAAGCGGCTATAAATCATGCTACCCCAGGGAACGGCCTCATTTGTGCCAGCCCTAAAATCCAGGAAGCACAATGAGCGTCGGAGCTGGCTGTGCCCTGCTCCACCTGAGCTCCAGCCTCCAACTTGGGCAGGTCAGAACAGCAGCCTCAGATATAACCTGAGCTACAGAGCGGTGACCTCTTGTCCAAACAGTTTTATGCCATGAACTGAAAACAGTTATTCCAGATATGTCAAACCTATTTAAGAGCATCTCTGCAGCCCAGATTTACGACACATTACGTGCAAGATCTTTGCAGGTTTTTCCTGAGAACGTATAACGGTGGGGTTTGGCACACTTCCATACCTTGAAGTATGTATAAGCACTTTGCCATGGTTTGAAATTGAGCTGCCTAGAAGCAATAGGGCCAAGACCTTTTTAGCTTTGCTTTATGCTATTAAAAGCACAAAAGAAATTAAATACAGCACACTGCACCAAGTAGCACAGCTTTGAGTTAAGCCAGTAAAAGCAAGAAAAAATAGTATCAGATACCTGTGTCCTCAGTTTACCTATCTGTCCTAGTGCTACGGAGCATGTTGGACAGTAACTGACTCATTTCAGGCTCTTCTGTTGGACAGGAGAAAACATGAGGATAAAGCAGTACTTAATTTCCCTCCAACATCTTTAGTGGCTTAAGACCAAATCTAATTTTATTGTTTTCTCTGTTTTATCTTTCCTGGAAATCACACCCAAATCACAGGAACTTAACGGATTACTGTATGTTCAAGAGTAAAGCTATCAGCATAAAAATATTAAGTTTTATATTTGGTACCCCCAAGATGCAGTTCATATTCACTGCTCACAGACATGACAACGTGATGCATGACAACAGGCTTTTTCTAACAGTTCATTGTCCAATTAACAGAATCAGAAATCAATCTCTGCTGTTGAGACAAGCAAGCAGAAAACTGCTATTTAGACATTTTTACTGTGCCTGTCATTCCGCCTAAATTCTGCCTAAAATAGAAATCAATGTGCAGCCCAGGCCTGCGCAGCACACCCAGGAACGGGGCTCTCTTGGGGCTCTGGCATTTTTATAAAACAGATGTTATAGGAACAAATGCGGCAGGGGGAAATCTCACTGCTGAGGAAACCTACACCTCTTCTGCGTGAAAATCACAGTGCACCTAGTCAGTGTCTTTTTCAAGTAGCTAAATTGGCCTCAGATCACTCCAATGGAGCGACTCCACGTGCAGTTACGCTGGCAGGTGAGAAGAGGCAGCAGCCATCAGTGTTTAACGCGATACAGGAGAGTTCAACATAGTCTTCAGTACTTGTACTATATCCTGTTAAAGTAACATTTAATGTTTTATATATGCCATTATCATATTTTTAAAATTGCTATTTTTTTATCACTCATGTAACTGAGTAGCCAGAAGGACTGCCAACATCTAAGAGCATCGGTCGGCGGTTGAATTCTTGTGAAGCCTGTAACATGTGGACTGCAAATGATAAGGGTGTGCTCTACAACTGGAGGAGAAACAACTTCACATGAAGAAATCTCTTTGGGTGAACTTATGACACGAGGGGTTTTATTTTTAAAGCACAAGTGAATATGCCCAAGTTATATAGGGTTTTAAATGTTTTTTTACAAATTCTTTTTCTTTTACAAGAAATGTAGTAAGTAGCATTCTGCTGCTTGTTGCATGACGAGCAATGAAGAGGTGTCACATGCCTGCTGTCAGTCTGTTGCCTAATCTGTGCTGCTACAACCTGTAGGATTGTAAGCGTGTTACAAGCTTCAACCGCCCTGCACATAACACACAGCTGCATTTACCTCCTCATACCACAAAGGCTCCTTCTAACAAGTCGATTCCAACGCAACAGTAATCCTTTGGGCACTGAAACTCTGTTCAAATTGTTCATCCTGAAAACCCAGAATCGCTGTTAGAGAAGCGAATATCTCTCGTAAATATTTTTTATTTTGCAAGAGGTAAATATGCACTCATCATACAGTTACTACTGAGTAAAAGGGTTATATTCCTCTTGAAAAATACTTATGGGAACTGAAGCACTGAATTCCTTACTGACAAAAAAATAAGCTTTTCCCTTGCACTCTGCAGGAGAGAAACTTGAATAATTTTGGACACATTGTGGGGGGTGTTCATCATTCTCAACAGCATTCCTGGGCATCTTGTAGCACCAGCTCACAAGAAAAACTCTCTGCAATACTCTTGTGCTAGTATGAGAGGAACATACTTTCCCAAGGAGCTAAATATCAGATGGTATTGGAGAGTGTGAGGGGGGAGGCTGCTCTTTCTAAAAGCCAAGTTGTAACTCACTGTACCCGAAACTGCTACAGTTATCTTTTTAGCAACTATAAGGTAAAGTGTTGGCGTTCTCTTTCATTTAAATACTTTCCTGCGCCCTTGGAGCCGCCTTTGAGGCTCCAAGTACAAAGTGCGTGACCAGCACAGAACTAGATCCCAGTAATTTGCTAAAAGTTATTTAAAACAGTTATTTCAAAACAAAACAAAACCACCACTCCCAAAAAACCCCAAACCCAACAGAAATTTGCTCTCTCGACAGAGCTTGCCTCTATTGAAAAGAGAGAGTCGCCGACCCTGCATGCAGATACATCCGACTGCCCGAGCAATCCACAGCACAGTCCTCAGGGTAAGACACCTTTACCACAAATTCAATAAAACACAGCACCGGTTAGTCTCTCCTCTCACGGACTAGTCAGACAGGAGAACAACTCACATTTTACTGAATTCGCAAGACCTGCACCAAACCTTTCCAACTATTCAAAAAGCCAAACAATTCCAACATAAAACCAGAAAGCATTTCCAGCATGTTTTCAAACATGCACAGGGCTCGCTGTTACACATGAGCTATTAATCTGAAGACACCTTGCAGTCAGAAATCTCACTGAGACGCATCAAATGAAAGCAACGTTATTTAAATGTAGCTTTACGGCAAATCTGAACACTAGATGCTCACAGCTAACAAGAATTTTTACGCATCCTTTAAGCAAAAGTAAAACATGCAGAAGATTTAAAGAAATTAGCTAGCTATGCTACTATTTAGCTTTCCTACAGATCAAGTGCTCCAGTCACATCACTTTATCTAAGAGTAAATCACTCAATCTTCCAAGCTCACAATATCATTTTCTAAAACCTAACAGAAGTGTCTCCCAAGTGGGAAACTTCCTTAAAAATATTCTCTATCAAGGCACTACAACTTTGACCAACAGACACATAAATTTAAAGGCAATGCTTCAGCTTATCTAACTGTTAAGCAACATACTAAGAGAAAGCACATAAAAATCACATATGGTTCTTTACTTCAGAATGAAGTGATAACTCTATAAACCTGGCACTCAAAAAGCCAGTTCAAACTACGTGCAGACATTAAGTTGAAAGCCTCAGCATATTTTGAAGTTCATATAATTAATGTTTCACGAAGGTAGTGACCAGCTACGGAAAACAAACCGAATACACTCTGCTATGTACATCAATCACTAATAGCTACGCCTCCAACGTGCAGACAAAATAGCAAACTTCGATATCAAACGTTCCCTACGCTTGTTCAACCTGCCATACGCAATTTTTGTCTAACAGTCACCAGTTGTAAACACTAAGTTTCCCATTTGTTAGCCTGAGCACATTAATCTCCTACCACCGTCCACAATTTAAGAAGCCGTTACATACCTGCAGTTAGGAGGAGGATCAAGGGTTATTTCAGCTAGCTCCTTCTGGATTCTGTTGGCGAAATGAGAACAGACACAAAGCATTTGAGATAGTCTATAGAATAAATCAGGGAATTACACTGCCCTCTACCACCATGCAGTTAAATGCAAGATTGGCTTTGCCTTCAGTAATGCTAACATGGCTGCTTCCTCTTTGTTCTCAGAGGCATAACCCAAATCCCACAGCTGAGAAACTTTGCAGCTTTTTTCCTGCTCCGCGCGGCATGTAAACAGAACACTTAGAACCGAGTTGGGTAGAAATTTCCCACAAGTATTCAGAAAAGTAACTCTTTTCCACATCCGAGCACTTTTTACCAGAGAGATTTTCTTTTCAAGCTAATATGCAAATGAGGCGCGGGGGGGGGCGGCACAGGCAGATTTGACAATGACTTTAAACCAGCGATGCAGACCTGTGACCCAGGCTGAAGAAGTGAACCACGCTGGCAGCAGACACACTCTTTTGACAATATTTTACCTACTACTTTGCAGTGTGTTTAAAAAGTGGATTTGCAGATCTGCCAGGCTGTCTCTGTTACTGGAATAATCTCTCGGCATCAACTTTGCTTCTCTCCACACCTTCTGCTGCCTTTCCTCCCCCAACCTTATACAGTAGCTGCACTTACACGATTAAAAGTGATATAATAACTTGAAATAAGCTGTGCTTAGCTTTACTGCAACCGTTCCCAAGGTGTTAAGGTCCGGAAGAGGAATACTGAAAACTTTTTGCCAATTTAATAGTTTATTCAGGTACATAAGAGGTGTAATTTCAAAAGATGCACAGTAAATTCCTCTTTAAAATATCAAATAAGTATTCCCTTCAGAAGAGGACGCATACAAGCAAGACCATGAATTTCACGTGAATAGCAAGTGTTAAAATATGATCTAACAGAAACTGCTCTGCAGGCCCTTGCACTAGTACCACTAAATTCAGTCAGACTACTGAACTATTCGAGATGTACGGAATTAGGCTTGCAACAATTTAGTGAAATAAAGGCAACAGGGGAAAACTCAGTCTTGAAAGCCTGCATCTCAGGCTTTTCAAAAAGGGTAAGCAACAACAAATTACAAAGCCTACACAGTAGTTACAGAACTTTTTTTTCTTTAGCCAACCCTCTTTCAAAGGGTCTCTTTAACAAGCTCAAAAGTCATCAAAGCCACCCAGTCATACTCTGCAGCAATTTTGAGACATTTCAAAAACTATTTACTGAACTTAAGTCCAATACAAAATTACTGAAGTGTTCCTAAAAGTTACAAGTACAGTGTTCATGCTGTATAAGCAAAACTTGAAGCTACTACAGCTACTGCACAGCTTTTCCTGCTGAAGGAGATTTGTAACTGTTTGCAAAGAAAAGCAACTCCGGGGAAAGGACTGGAAAGTTACGTTTCATCTCCAAAGACCACTAGAATCAAGGGATTTGAAGTTCGCTTATTTCATACAGCTGAATTCACAGAAAATTATAAGAGTGCACGTCTTGCGAGCTAGACTGCCAGTAACCCTATATGCAAATAAAAATGCAACAGATATAACTAGACAAGGTTCCCAAAGATTTTCATATTTAAAGGTAAAGGCTACCTGTAGAACCCCATGGTTTGAGTCTGCAGATCCTAGGGGAAAAAAATCACCTAAGTTTCTCCTGAAAGAACTGCAGAATAAACCCATTACTTCAAGGTGTGTACAGCTCTCCCATGCATTGACATGAAAAGCTAGTCATAAAGCCCACAGAAGCCACTGGGGTTTCATGACTTCTTTAATTAAAGAGCATTGCTCATCATCAGTCTACAGATGATAATAGAATACACCAGGAGGACTCCACCCTATACCAACCAGGCATGGAAACCTAACTCTGAGAAAGATAGCCAAAGCCGACAGTCTCTCACGCATTTTTGCAAATACAAAACGCATATAAGTTACCAAGTTCTCAAACAAGTCTTCAAAAGACGTATGACAAGTCAGTGTAATTATTACCCCAGTAAGACACGGATTAATGAAGATATTGCCCGGCAGGCCCCTGTACTACAACAGTTGGTACTTCGCTCTTTCCCACAGAGCTTTACAAGAACTCCTCTGCCTTGAAAAGCGCAATGCAAATACTGTAACTCAAAATACTGTGCAAAAATACTACAGGACATTTTACTGTCCCCTTTACCTTTTAGCACTAGTAGATAGCTTAGCAGTAGTTTTGCTGGATAGTTTGGTGTTCTTCTTCTGCTGGGTGGCAGAGGGTTTTCGTTCTTCTTGCTCTTCGGGTTCAGGTGCAGGTGGATCCCTCTGATCGGCATCTGAACTACCACTGCTGGTACTCGGACTTTCATCGTCTGACCTCTGCCTATCACTGGACATCGTGGGGAACTTTTTTGGGGAAGGAGAAGACAAGAGGGAGAGTTAACACAACCGGCAGGACTCTCTCTTGGCATCCCCCAAGTTCCAGAGAACACCTGAATCTCCGTTTCACTGAGAAATTAACTGAAATATACTTCTTTGTCTCATCCCCAAGGGCTGCAGTTTGACAGCTACAAAGCAATATTTACACTTCTGAAAATACAGATATTTCCAATTTTTAAACCCACTCGCATTTTTTTCATACTTTAAACAATATGCCAATTGTCGACTTTGTTCTAAGGCATGAGACAGATTTAGCAGGGTACTTAGGCAATGAACATTAATAACTTATGACACATTGTAAATAACAGACCTCACTGAAAATGTTTTTTAAAAAGTCACTAATACCCTGTAAATATTTACACTGGAGCAGAGCATTTTATTGGGTCCAAACGCCAGATCCCCCCCTCTCCCCCTCTCTCCGAGAAAATATATTGCCAATAACACTTGGGCTGATTTCAGATGGAAATGTACACTTGCTCTGTGCATTTAAAGGGCTGGGCTGGGAAGGGCGGGGGGGGAGAACGAGGGGTTTTTTTGATGTTGTTGTTGTGGGTTTGTTGCTTTTTATTTTTTTAAAAAAAGGGAAAAACCCCAAGATGCATTTAAAGCAACTCGGGCAGCAGCAGCCCCGGTTATTTACATGGCCAGCAGCGAGAACTGCATTTGGCCACCACCGAGCTGCCGGAGGGGGGAAGAAGAAGCATAATTCAAACTGCACCTTCTGCACAGCTCTCCCCGCCGCCGCTCCCCGCGCAGCTCCACCAGGCAGACCGACATTTTTCCGCCGACCGGGGAAGAAAGGGGGGGGCCGGGGGGGGAAGGAGGGGGAGGAGGGGGGGGGGGGGGGGGCTGCCCCGGCGGCCGGGGAAGGCGGGGTGGGGGGGAAGCCTAGGAGGAGCGCGGCGGGGAGCTGCGGCAGGGCTGGAGGCGGCCGCCCGCCCGGCCGCGCTTTGTGGGGAGAGCCCGGCTAGGCTCGGCGGGCGGCGGCGGCGGCTCGCCCGGCCCCGCACCGCACCGTGCGTGTGCACCAAGTGAGGCGTGAACTCGGGCCGGCTCCGCGCCCCCCCGGCCGCCGCCAGGCAGCGAGCGCCGAAAACAAGAACAAAGCTCCTCTACCAGCCCCCCCCCCCCCCGCCTCCTCCCCGCCTCCCCCCACCGCGCTCGCCCAGCCGCCGCGGCAGCCGCCTCGCCCGCCTCTCCCTTACCTTCGCCGGCGTCCTGTCCCGCTGCTGGGTCGGAGGGGCGGGATGGCGGGGGGCCGGGCCGGGCCCGCGGCGCCCGAGGAGGGGACGGAGGCGGCCGGGGGGCTATACGGCGGCGGCGGCGGCTCTGTGGCCGGGCAGTGTGGAACATTGAGAGCCGGAGCAGGGGGGGACGGGGGGAGGCGCGGTGCGGCCCCGCGGCCGGCGGGTGGCGCTGGCGGGCCCCGCTCTGCGGCGCGGGCTCCCGCGGCGGGCCGGGGGGCCGGGGCGGGGGGGCGGCGGCGGGTGCGCGCCGGCGGGGGCGGGGGAGTTGGGGGGCGGGGGGGGGGGCCCGGCCGCCTCCGACCGACCGACCGACCGACCGCCCCCGCCCGCCGCTGCCGCTGCCGGCGGGCGGGGGGAGGGGAGAAGGGGGCGCTCGCTCCCGCCTGGCGGCCGCCGGAGCGCGCCCCCCTCCGGGCCGGGTGCGCGCAGGCGCTCTCCCGTCGCGGCCGGGGGCGCGCGTGCTCCGGGCCGGGCAAGGACAAAGCGGCGGCGCGGGGGGGGGGGGCGGCCCTCGACGGACCCTCAGCCCGGCCGGGCCCGGCCCGAGGCCTCCCGTCGCCACAGCCGCCCGCCTAGCCCGGGTCCCGGCTGGCTTCTGCCTCCGGCCCGCCGGCGCCTGCCGGGCACCACTGCGGGCTTGGCCAGGCCGGTGCCCACCGACGGCTGTGGCCCGGTGGAGGCCGTGGGGCCTCTGCAACCCCCGGCCTCCTCCTCCACTGCCGCCCTGGCCTCGCACCTCACAGCTTGCCTCGTGCCTTGGGCCCAGTGTCAGGGTAGGGGTAGACACGCGCCATTGGCATGCAACAGGGACCGCGGGTGGTTTTTCATCCAGCCATTGCCTCCCTCACGTGTTCCCCTCCAAAAAATATCTCTATTTTTGGCACATCTTCACGTGTGGGGACTGGAGAAACTCCCGTGTCCATGGGAGCCCCAGCACGTCGTGGCGGCAGCCCTGGCTGTCCCACCAGCCAAGGCCTGCACGGGGCTGGGGAGACCCAAGGCCCTGCGGCATCAGCACAGTGCTGCAGCTGGAGTGCCGCCCTGCAGCCTCACTGCTCCCCGTAGGAGTATTCAGGATTAACAACGGGATTAGGAGTTGTTGCGTGAGCAGCCTGCCTGCCGAATTCTGAATGTGTTAAAGAGGAAAGGGGCTAATCAATAGCAGTTGCGGTAGGTGTCACAGGGAGATGGCATGGGATGGAGATGCGCTGTTCTGGTGTGTACTTGAACAGCTTTTCCTGTCGTACGCCAAGAGTGCGCTGTGTGATAAAAGCAATCCGCCAGTTGAAATAACTTAAATATTCCAAACTTGGAGCCTGATCATACTGGCAATAAAATCCACTTGTAAAAGAAGATTTATTCTATCTGTGAAAAGTAGATGAGGTGGCGGATAACTGGCTTCAGCAGAGAAGGAATTAACAATTACTGTAAATGTTTGTGCAATTTACATGAAATCTCGGGCTAACGTTGCTGTCCAGCACAAGAGCTTTCGCCTTGATGGCTTTTACCTCAAGGGCTTTCATTATCAACAGCCTAATGACTTAAAACTACTGTGTTTTCTTAGCTTGTGCAGGATCGAGGGGTCAGAGAGTGTATATTGTGCTCTAGAGGGAATAAACAATCAGTGTGTCAGGGAATACCCTTCTCTGGGTAGCTGAAGTTAGCTCAGCTGAAAAGCATGCTGGAGATTTGGCAAGAGAGTTGAATGATGTGATGTGGAGGAATACTGGAGGTTTGTTTGTTAAAGTAGGCTATAGAGAATTCCCAGATCACCACTACAGGCAATTTGCCCCTGAGGTATGCTGTAGAAAATTCCTAGCATAAACAGTATCTGGCATGATGAGCAATCTGGGCATAATTAGTAAAAGGGAAGCATGGCAATATCAAAAATCTATCAGTCAGCACTGAGAGCCTTTTTTTTTTTTTTCGTTTTTTCTTCCCCTCCTTCTGCCCCCCCTCCCCCATTCTGTTGATGATGTTCAAGATGAGGCTTGCTGGAGCTTTGAAAGCCAGGATTAAGTGTTTAAATTTTTATTTTATTTCAGGTGAAAATTAACACAGGCATCAAAAAAAAAAAAAGTACTACAAGAGTGTGTATCTACAGACTAAAAGTAAGTAGATTGGTCAAGGGCTGCACACCACGTCAACTACTACACGTTGTGTGGCTTCTGTGGCTTTCAGGAAAAAAAGTGGAAAAAAAAAGCCCATTTAACAGAGACTAATTGAAAAGGCAGTCTAGATTATTTTTTTTCCCAGCCTTTTGTACCTTATTAGAACAGATTTACTACAGCAATATGTGGATATAACAGATGTTTATTTGAATGAATATTCATTCATTTGACGTCAGGTCTCAAAGAATGACACTTTCTTCTTATGAGGTTGTATCTTCCTTGGGTATATCTGTTATGTTGTCAACCACAGAAAAAGTACTGCGCTGAGAGGTACGGTACAGCTTGGAGAAGAGGGAGAGATGCCAATTTTAATAGCCATTGTTACAAAGCTACATATCACGATCTCTCTGGCTTTTTTTTTTTTTTTATATCCCTTGTGAATTGACATCACTGTAATTTTAACTGATGTACCCATCATGAATGCTTTTTCTCTGCCAGTTTATTGGGCACTTGAACTATGAAAGTGCAGCCAGTATTGTGAAGTGCAGAGCCTTCCTAAGGACTGTTCAGACTTGTCTGGGCACTCAGGGGTGGGTGAGGTCTGCATTTTTTTCCCCAATCAGTTGCCTTGTTATTTGTGTTTTGGTTTTGTTTGGTTTTGGGGGGTTTTGGGTTTGGTTTTTTTTTTGTTGGTTTTTTTTTTTCCCCACAAGCCCTGCTCCCAAAGGCGGTTCATGTTTTTCAGAAGCCAAATGTCTTTTTGGGTATGTCTCCATCCCTGCTCTGTCAGAGCACAGGTATGATGTTACTATCAGCACGCAGAGGTTTAACAACTGCTTTGGGCTGCACAGACATCTGAAAATATTTTTCTAGGTTTAGGAATTCACAGTTCAGTCTCCTCCATCTGACATGAAATTCTGTGATAGCAAACAACTCAATGCCTGGCACCAGAACTAGGGTGAAAGGCATTTTCCACTTCTCACAAGAAAACTATGAGGGATGGAAAAATCATTGCTTGATCTCCTTGCCCCTACGATTTTAAGGGTCTACAGATGGTAAAATAAGGCCAGCATACATTTTTCATGATTAAGAGGAGCTCAATTGAAAATACTACTTAATGTTTACAGTCGTATACTCCATCTTCTTTATCACAAAATCATTGTTTCCTGACAGTAAATATATCTCCACCTAGCAATGCATCTTTCTGTTCTGTGTGTGTTCCCATACCAGGCTGTGTTGTTAAAGTACCTGTTGGAGCTCTACTACAACACCACAGCTAGATGAGCACAAACTGCAGAACCAGGAAATGAACAAAATAATTATTTTTAAAAGCAGATGGGGTAAAATCTAGATGGTGTTTTTATTAGTTATTAGTGTCATTGTAGCAGATAGTGCCCCATGTAAGGTAGATACTGTACAAATATCTAGCATGTCTTTTACCAAGATAATTAACAATTTTAACTAGGCAAGAATGTTCCTTGGGCCAGGAAGAGATGTAGTGACATACAGAAGCAAGTGCAGGAAGCCTGCTGCAGAGTCAGTAGTTGCAGCTCATCCTGTTGTGCCTTAAACTTAAAATCACTACCATAAATATGATTATTTTTGCATTGTGATGCGATAGGTTAATTTGGGTTTATGAATGAAAAAAAAGCTGCTGAAGAACAATGTTCCTACTATGTTTCAATTAATTTGTATCCTCAAGAACTTCCAAGAAAAGCAGAGGTAGTTTTTTTGTCCTGAAACCGAGAAGTAAACTAAGCGTGGCAGTGGGCAGGAGCCAGCCGTTAGGAAACGACCTCCCGGTCCCTTTGTCAGCTGGTGTTGAGCCCATCTGTTGGTTTTGTGTTGCCACCTTACAAATCCTGGCACGGGACTATGGTGGAGGAAGGATGGGGAGGGGGGTGGGGAGAAGAGATGAAGGCAAGAGCCAGAACACTGCTGTGCTTCAGTTGTTCTTGTTTGAAGAATGACTTTTTGGAGGCCAATGTAGTTCAGCAGTAGTCCTGAGACTGCTCTAATGCAGACTGCCACAAGGCATGGAACTCAGGATGCTGGGGGGAATTTTCGGGATATCTTTACTTTCTCTGGATCTTTATGTGCTTGAATAAATCCGGGAGGAGAATTTTACCAACTGTATTTTAACACAGGAGTTAGCTAATTAGCCAGCGTTCTTTATAGTGTTGAACACTGCTGTATCTCAATCCATAGAAAAATACTTGACGTACATTAAAGCACTACAAATATTAATTAATCTTCATCATAATCCTATGAACTAGATAGTAAGTTCATATAGTTCATATACCGTATTGCATTTGAGAATCGTGTTTTACACACTAAAAGACTAAATAGTCAGTTGAGTACTAGTTTTTAATGGGAAGATTAGCATTAAGTGCTTAAAAAACTTAACAGGTAAATCCATGTTTTTGAAGCACAAAGTCATGGGGAAATGTTTGTATTTCAGTGTTCCCATGGAGTCCTTGTATTCTGTTGTGTAAATTCTTTCCTTGTGTGTGGATTATTGATGCAAGAAAAAAACATAATGGCCCCTTTGGAGTTCCTGTAGTCATTCATATGAATCCAGTGTCTATGAATGTCAAATGAGTATCAAGGCTTTAAAAAAATCCATACTTTCTTTGTTGAAAGTAGAATGTATTAGCCAGCTTTTAATCTCTATAATTTTCATTTTACTTGGAAAGCTGCAAGAAAAGTGAGAAAAATTAAGAAGAGAAAATTCAGGTGGGATTGGTCTGTCTACTGGACAACAGTAAATTGTACTCCATAAGGGTACTTCCCTCTATAAATAAGCATTATTTCAGTGAGTATTCATCTCACAACATCTCAGCAACATCATGAAGAGGTTTTTTTTTTTTCCTTGAAATTTTAATTGAAAAAAATATCCTTGATGTATATATGTGGGTAGTTTCAGCTTGTGTTAACGCAGACTTAATTTTTGGTACCGTATCATGAATGTGTGACTATAGTAGAGCAAAATGCAAACACTGTCAGACTTTTACCTGTAGCGAAATGTGAGGATGATAGGTTTATAAACAACTTCATAAACTCCATAAACCAATATTGTGGTGTATATTCGACAGTATAGTGTGTAAATCATAAATTAGGGAGAACTTGTCTCTACGGATACAACCCTGGCAGACCAGCGTCTTCAGAAAACTTTCAGTGTGAGAATCTGCCCCTTTTTCTGCACACAAGGCACAGTAAAATAACGCTGTCATTCTGGGTGTGTGATATTCTGCCATGAAAGCAGTAGCTGTTGTAGTGAATAATGTTGAAGGCCTGGTAAAGTTATCATTTCCCTGTTGCAAATAGAAATAATCCACCCCCAAACCATCTCAGATTAAATTACCTATAAGTATATACACAAGCATATATATTAGGGCTATCTACAGACTGCTTAGATTGGAAACCTTTGGCTCCATAAAAACTTTGGCTCCAGAAGACCAGTCTGTGCTGTTTGAGTGAAAGCAGAAAGTTAATAGGTTGGTAGTAATAGAGCTAACATCCTCTCTCATGCCAGCCAGGAGAAGGCAAGATAATTATAAAGTCAAACTCACTTGACCGAGTTGAGGTCAGAAAGAAACATACACATAGGGCAGGCATTATTCATAAACTGATCAATGCTTTTTCAAAAAAAAAAAATGACTAAACTGGTCCATCCTGAGGGTGTTATTGAAAAAAAAGGATCCTGGACAGCTTCTCACTTCAGTCCGGCTAACCTGTTTCCATGGGATTAGCTGGGTAAAAGATTTCCTTCATCACCTTTAGGGCTGGCGACAGTTGGCACAAACAGCTCTATCTGGCTTATTGGCAGTTTGACACATCGGCCGCCAGCAGGCTCTTCAGATTCTGGTTTCTGACTTCCCATGGATGAGGAAGGAACCAATCAGCATTTAAAGAACATCTTAGAAATCCCTGAGACCTGTCACACCCTTTAGTAGTGAGTCACTGTGCTTTACATTTGCCTGCCTGGAAAGCCTGTGACACTTCTGAATGCACCCTAATTATAGGGTAAGGCCCATACGTATTTCCCATTATCATGTCTGCACTGGATAGAAGGCCAGCTTGGCTGATCGCCTGTTCTACAATAAAGAAGCAATACCTTTTTTAGCGTATAAAGATCGGGATTACCAAAGACTCCTGTGGAGTAGCTTTGCAGCATCTTGCTTTTTCACTAGGAACATTACTGTTTGCATTTATCCAATCCCTTCCTGCTGTAGGAGCCCTAACCTTCCACAAAGGGACAGGACAGACAGGTCACGGCCCGATCGTGATAAATCACAGCTGCAAATAATTGTGGAGGGCTGATCTTCTGGACTCCTGAGCTTTCTGGGCAGTCTCTGCAATGGGAGTATGTGTTGCAACTCCTGGCAGTCTCTTTTGTGCCCTGCTCAGTGGGAGCTGTTCCCATAGCAGTCGCAGCAGGAGCAAATGTGTGTCAGGAATGGATCTCCACGGTGGTGGTGAGGGCTGAGAGGGGAGGACAGCCCTGGCTGAAGAGCTTCCACATATTTGCTCTATTACCTCCTCTACTGGAGTAGTCACATCCAAGCGGAGAGCCTGGGTGGGGCTGTCTTAAAGCATTGCAGCTAAAGCCGTTGGAGATGGAAAGTCAGGCCCTAGAGATACACTGGGAAAACTCAAGGGCAAGAATGGATTAAATCCTGTGGGGTAGGTGGAGGGTTTATGTTTGTCGTTGAGCATGTTGAAAGGTTTGTCTGAAGTATTTGCGTGGTGAAGGGGTGCAGGCTTAGAAATTAGGTGCTTTTAGTGTTACAGTGATTTTTATCACCCCCATCTGTGTGATGTCAAGATGTGACTATTTTCAAGTAGCTCTTTTAGTATTACCAGCCAGAAATCTTTGCACAGGAAAGAAGTTATGATTAGCAGGTGTGAGGCCAGTCTGATTTTAGTCTTGTCCCATGGCTTCAGCAATAAACCCTTCTTTCAGCTTTCGAAACTTTTTATAATGAGCATTTCCATTTTACACTTTTGAGCAACATCTTCCTTCCAAGTGAGAACTGAACCAGGCTCCCTCTGGAGTCCCTCATTACTGCTAGGCTGGCGGGGCAGCAGCTGATGGATGGGTGTCCTCCCTGGCCAGCAACGTGTGCTGCACTCCCAGCAGAGAACGAAAGATCAAGGATGTTCTCCGTGCCCCCGCAGAGCACAGCTACACCACCAAGTGCAGTTATCCCTCAAGTTGCTTTTGTCTTAAATACCCATTGTGTCGTTTCCCTACCTTTATTGACATGTATGTCAACAGAGTGACCTTTGTGTGTTTTCCAGTGCAGTAATCCCAGCTGCTACGGGAACCCTCCTTCACAATACAACGTGGCACAGCAGTGCGTGCTTCGACTTACAATGTTTAATAAATATGTAAATTAACCTACCCTATCTCTTCAGGTAGGAGAGTTGTATGACTGCACTTGTATATCACTGAATATGCTATTCATGAGGATGGCACAGTGTGGAGGGGCAGGAGCTTGAGGCGGAAGTTTGAAATATAATTAGCAGAATGAAAGTGTCAGTTAAAGCCTAAGTTTAAAGTATTTTAGGGTTTCCAACTGGAGTTAAGCTGAAATGATGCTCCTGTGTTCTGCGCAACACTGGTGAGGAAGACTAGGAAATACAAGCTTAATTCACAGCAGCTCTGCTTGGATCGGTCCAACTATAGCATTGCCTATTCATGCTTGAATTTCTAACAGTTATATTTTACTACTGCTTTACTATGTTCTCACCAATATTTAATGTGAATATTAACACACTATGTTTTTAAGAGTGCTTTTTGGTTAAATAAAAACAGAGGAGACTGTACTATGCCAGAACAAATAAGAACATGGTGTTAACTTCAAAACAGCAGAAAATATATGCCAATGAAGCTGCTTCCACTCATCTAACATCAAAAGATTGCTTTACTTTGTACTGTATCCATGATCTTGAAAGCCATGAAAAGATCTCTCAGGGGTATTCTTATTCCTAAGTTACCTTAGGTTGTTTTAATTAATTTGCTAAATGGAGATCATCATTCCCGAGGTCTGCTTATTTTTGTCCCTGTTTCAGCTGTGTGTGAGAATGAACTTTTGGCCTTTGCTGTCAGGCTGATCATGATTTTAAATAGTAATATTCTTGCTAGTAGGCTGTATTAATCCTACTAGTGGAAATTTTAAGATGGGGAACATCTTGGTCAATGGAATCAAATTCTTCTAGCTTAGTCTTAAACTGGGACACAGGTATTTTAAGTAAGTATTTAAATGCCAGCACATAAACAGATGGCCAAATTGTTTAAAAAAAGAAAAAGCTAGTAACTCACATCAATATTTTACATATGATATCTTCTAATATCCGGTATTGATATCTGACATATTGGTGTGGTACTTTCTTGCCTCAGCATCAGAGCAAGGATAAAGGAGATGTAGAACCAAAATTGTTCCGTTAATTGGAATTGGTTAAAGCATACCCATTTAATAATGGACATTTTGCAATGTGCATTTTAAGTCTCCATATTACATTTTTCCTATCTTTCTCAAACTTAACTTTGAAATACCATGGTGCTAATATAAGTCTGGCTGAAACGCTTGTCTGATACCTCTTTCAATGGAGAAATACAGTGACATTAAGATTCATTTTATCAAATTAAACTTTGGTGACATGGATAAGTGACTCAGAATGTGTGAAATCCTGAAGTAAACAAAAATCTTTTTAATGATACATTATTTTTCATTGGTTTCTTCTATCAAGGAAGCAGCAAAGTCAGTCTTTACATTCCCAAATTTATCTTTCACGAAATCGTACCCTACAAGTAGACACGTACATGAAAAAAGTTTTAAAAGTGCAAATCAACTTTTTTCTTTGCGTTGTTTCTTAGCAGTTAATATGCTATTGATGGGGTCATTCTGAACTATCAAAAAGCCTAGTTCATACAAGTGATGTCCAACAGAATAGGAAGAACTTTTGTGCTGAGGCTCAGGGCTACCAGGGGATAAGCTGTGGTTCTGTTCTGAGGAAAAAAAAAAAAAAAAGGAAAATGAGAAACAAGTGGGAGAAAGCGGCTATCTACCACTCCACAGTATTCAGATATATAGATCTCTGTTAGCATTGTCCATTACTACACATTGATGCAAAAAAAAAAGAAAAACTCTACAGAGGTGAATAAATGCACCATTCTCTTGAATAATTATAGGTGAATTGATTATCTCTGTTTCTTTTTGTACTTTATTAACAGAAAACCCCATGCTGTTGAGTGCAAGATCCAGAAGTGTTAAATTTCGACCTCAGAGCTGATCTATAGCTCCACCCTGACCTTCATTAGCAAAACCAGATCAGACGGTGCCAGCTAGCCAAAGTCAGTCCACTGGGCTGTTGCAAACAGCAAGGCAAGAAGGTATGCAATACTATTCAGCCACAAATGCTAAAATGGTAGTAGTATCATTTGAATATATCTACCTTCAAGCCAGCTCTCAGATCTCCCCACAAGAGACGGTTCCCAAGATTGGTGCTTGTAGGTTTTACATGCCGGTGAATCTCAGTTCCTAAGGCACTTTGGTATTCGCACAGACTGTACTCAGACATTCCCAAATCATCTCTCCAGTCAGTCACATGATTGTCATTGAGGTAACCAGCTTGGCACATGTTGGTCCCATCACAAACTCAATTATAAACATAGGTGTGGCCTGAAAAATAAAGTTGCTCACGTACCCTGGTGTGTCTGTCCTCCAACTGAAAATTTTTTAGCTCAGGTACTTTAAAGCATCCACTAAGGAAAAAATCATCCATTTTTTTCTGAGAATGTGGGGCCTCCTGCAGGTGAACACCACTTGTAAAAATATTTCACTTTTCTTCCCATGTCTTTCTCCGATTTCTTAACGGTATTGTCAGATATAACAGTAATAAAGCAAATCCAATTTGTGACGTAGTTTGCAGGTCATGTAATACTTGCAGATAAACTCTGTCACTGAGATTTCCACAGTCTGAAATTTGGTCCTCTGTAGTATCTTGAGGCTGTGGATTAATTTCTCACGCTGGGCTGAATGCAGTGAACTGTGGAAGGACTGTATTGTAAAGAGACGTGAACACACTTACCAGAACAGGTCAACCTTCTTTTGTTGGACAGTAATCGTGTAGCAGGCACAGAACTTGATATCCTGCAGACATGTTGGCAGGTTTCTGGGCAAAGGTATGCCCTAGAAACGTACAGTGTGTCTACTTGTGATTTTGGGTGATGCCTGTCCACCTTTGCTGCAGGATGCTTCTGCACCTGGCAAAGGAGCTGCAAGATTGTCAAGATCCTATCTGAAGAAGGAAACTTGTATTTTGTTCAGCACTGTGCTCAGGTTAGACTACTTTTCCTGACATTTCCACATAAAACAGAACTTCTAACTAACACATAAATAGTCTTTTTCACCAACCACTAGAAAGGGGAGATTTCTGTTCTGTCTTGAGGTGTACCTGTTCACTAATAGTTACCCTGCTGCCTGGAATCTAAGAGGTTTGCTTCCCTCTGTAGGCTGGCCCTCCACAGAATTTGGGTCAGTTTCAGAATATCATTATTAAATTTAAAAGCTTTGTTTTCCAAGTCACTAGCTAGAGCAGCTTATTTTCAGACAATGTTCTTTCCTGCCATCTACTTTACTTTAGAAACAGTGTTTCTCCTAACTTCAAGGGTAAGTCTTGTGATAGTAGAAGACTTTTGAACCGCTTGCTGAAACAGATAAGAATGGTCACAACTTTCACAGCCTTTTGGGTAAAGTATAACATGTTATTTTAGCCCTGCTGTCCCCACAATGTATGCAGCTTAAAGCAGCAATGAAGAAAAGGGGAAAGCAGAAAAGGTCAGAATGGAGAGTGAGAAGAGGAAATAAGTTAGATAAACCCTGTCTGGGGAAAGGAAAGAGTGAATTTAGACTTGTGGCCTGTTGTAATATTGGTTATTAATTCTTGAGAGAAGATCATATACTGTGGGAAAGGGCAGCAGAGATTGACAGATGAGATAGATAGCATTGCTACACTCTGACCCCAGCAGTCACAGAACTGTTCTGTGTCTGAGTTTCCTCATCTGTAAAATGAGAATTGTTTTTACTTACATCTCAGGGTCCTCAGAAGCCTTAATCGGTACTTGTTGTTAAGGTTCGTTGAGACCACCAGCTGGAAATACAGAATAACCTGTGTTTTCTGGGCTGTCTTTTCCATCTGTATATATTCTATCTAATTTAATTTTAAAAAAACAGGTACTGACAGTGCAGAGTTCCTTGGAAAATAATCAACTTTACAAATGGGAAGAAGGGTGCTAATGCGTTCTCGTCTGCTGTGGTGATTGTCCCCCACTCCCCATTCCCATCAAACACAGCCAAGTCCTAGAAACTGCTTGGGTTCCTCATGCAATCATTCTCTGGAAACAGAAATGACATTTCTTCTGAAGGCAAGAGATAATTTCTTTACAAGAGCTGAAAAGAAGATGCCAACCTTGTCTCTTCCCTCCATACCATGTACTTTTCTTACCACCAAAAAAGGACTGTTCAGCATCTGCTGTCACAGGGAAGCTCAAACTATGGTATTTCTTTTTCTGGAGAAGGTGCAATAGAGAAGTGGAGAGGTCTCACGTCTGTAGGCGTAGGTAATGCGAACAAAACCTCCTCTCTTGATGTCTGCCTTTCCACAGTTATGCAGGATGTGATTTGTGCCAGTGCCGTGGTTCTGAAGAGCATGGGCAGTTGCGGGGGGAGTGATTGCCTTTTACATCATCTTCGGCATTACCCACCACAGCCCTCTTATTAGCAAGGAGAGTACCAGAGCTGACGAGATGGTCTGGCCCTCATTAAGCCAATGTCAGGAAAGGATTAAAATCATCCAGTTGCATTTCTATGTTTTAAATTAACATTAAACCCACAATAAATTACTAAGTAAAACCAAAGACCTTTTCATCCTCAGATCAGGTTAATTTTAATCTTTAAAATTATTCCAATTTTTATAACATTTCCAAAACAGTTATAGTGTCAGTGGCTACATACAGTTACTCATTATTAGTTTCTCATTAGCTGTCACAGAGCTCTGTAACTTCTTTCACCAAGACCTCTTTCCCTAGGCAATCCTGGAGCATGATCCTTCTTTTACTGAAGTTTATTTTCAAACATCATTCAAATGTCGGTGCTGAACAGCTGCTCATTCTTGCAGTTGCAGCATGCAACATGCTTGTTTTGCTCTCTCTGCTCCATCTTGAAGAGTATCAACGACATCCAGAGCCTCTGATCACTGCCATTTCTTATGTCACCTGAATACGTAGAGTTTTTTCCTTTGGAGGTTCCATTCCTCTTGCATCATTCCTCTTGCATTCCACTTGCATCATTCCTCTCTGCTCCCACAACTGATAATTTCCACAGGGGAGTTCTTCAAACTGTTACAGCCCCCAGCAAGCGTCCAGTGGATCACAGGAGCTGTGGATTTTTAGACTTTTGAAGGAGCAGTGAACTACTTTGACTTCTTGGCAGTCTACATCTGCAGCTGTTATATAAAGCTAGTTTTCACTTCCTTGCCTTGGAAGGGCTGAGCAGATGCTGTTTCCTCAGAGAAGTGGAAGGACTGTGTGGGTAACATCTCCTCTGAGATGCCCTCCTCTTTTTCCCTGCATAATTTGCATGAAGGTGAATGAATTTGTGCCTGCAAATAATTTGAGACTATGTCCTCCAGAGGGACTAGTTGTTAAGCAGTGTCAATCTTTTTTCCCCAACAAGCCATTTTATGCTCTCCATATTCTCATCCACGCTCCTGTTCTCCTTCATGTATTCATCCCTCTCTTTTCTGATTTTCTCTCTCACCTTTCTCTCTCCTTCCGTTTGTCTGTTTTCATCCACTTAAGTTCTGATTTGGCAGGTTGGTCACCCACCTCACTGCCTCACTTGACCTTTCATTCTAGATCAGCTCTTCCCATTTGAATGTCTGCTTGTTCAGCCTTGTCACCTCTCACCGTAATAAAACAACTGCTCCTTGTTAGTGCTTCTTTCATCCAGTTTTAGGCCTGGTTTCTTGAGGAAACAAAATTTCTGTGATCATACTGTATAAATGTATATATTTACCCTTCACTGTAAATAAAGTATTAAGCCTTTGGCACACCTTAGAAGAGGAGCAGAGGGATTTAAAATGTCTTTAAGTTTTGTCGAAGAAGATGTCCACACAGAAGAAAAGGAGTTTGTTTCATGTTCCTTTGAAAAGAAAGAATGCAGTTTGAGCTCATTCTTACGAGACAATAGAAAATACACGCAGAGGACTGTGGGACTCACATGGTATTAGGTATTTCATTGTTAGAGTTTATATTGTTAGAGCTTCAGTCTGGGTTTCTCTCCTCTGTGGACTCTCCAGATGCAAACTCTGATTTTTGCCTTTCCCACAGTTGCAGCCTTCAATTTCTGTCCTGTGTGAATTCTTCGCTGTCCAGTAACAAGTGAGCCAGTGGTATATTGCTAATATTATTCAGTAACAAACTAAATCGATCACAATGTACAACTCCAATGGAAAGACCTCATGGATTCTGATATTCACAAAACTACTATTTGCTGATGCTTATAGTTAGAAAAATGGTTCCCATAGTTTTAAAACATTTCTATATGTTAAGTATGTTTTAGGGAGATTAAAGAAAACACATGCTTTCAGTTGCACTGCATTTTGACAGTAGTAAGTTGAAGCTTCCTTAACACATGCTTGGAATATTTCAGTCTTAACTTAGTACCATGGAATTCTTAATACAGGTGTTGTACGAAAAAATAAGCAAAGATAAGTAATAGCATCCCAGTTGTGATCAAACCAGAAAATGGCTAAATCATTTGAAAAGAGATGAATTACAGTAAAGTAGCTGTGCAGTGTATTACGATGAAAAGTGACTGTGGTCTACAGTAGAATGAACTCATCTTGCAGTGAGCGAGCCCAGGTCCTACAAAAATGGCAGGGAATCACTCCTGGACAGAAATTTGTAATCAGACAACATTAGAAAATGTGTAAAAAAATCTGGGTGTTGTAAAGATAATTTTATGCAATTATTCCTGCAGGAATCTTGGTGCACCTGTGTAACTCACCCTATTTTATCCTGAATTATATAAGACTAGTGAGCACAGAGAGATGTTTTCACACACACAGAAGAAACCAAAACCAAAGGTATCAAAAAAATTGGAAATTGTACTTAGGTGTATTTAGTGACAGTTAAAAATGAATCTGAGTCAAAATGGGAAATTTTTTGCATCCTGTGCAGTCTGCTGTACACTCTGTGTCCTGTGTGCAATTAATCATTTACATCTGTGAGGAATGTCACAATTCTTATTTGGTAACATTTTGCACTGAGATAAACAATACAATAGCTGCAGGGGTTTGGTAAATAAATGGCTTTCCGTATTTACTTATTATCTTTTCCCTCACCTAGAATATGTTAAACATGTTTCAGACCTGGCTTGGTTTCAAGTATGAATAGGTTTTCGATAGCAACATCATATATCTTACTTGAAGGTGTGAAGAAACAGAAAAACAAAAATGTTTTAACTCCAGCACACCGTTTTCATGCTTCAGCATACTTATGTCCCCTAGGTGTCATGTAAGTGATAAATGAGCACTTTTGACAGCAAACATATTTCTATATGACTGTCTTCACAATAAGTGACTAGTTATCAAATTTAATTGCTAACTAACTATTTTTTGGCTTTGCAAAACTTCTTGGACACCATAGAATTTCATGGACAGGTTCGCAGGGAAAAGGGCCTGACTCGATCCTAAAAGGGGGATGTATTCTGTATATATGTATTCTGGGAGGGATACAATGTATTCTGACTCCATGTTAACTAAGTGGTTAATGTAGATGTTTACAAATACAAAAAGTTTATTTGTACACACTCACCACATTGTCAGCCCCCGTCTTCAGTCAATAGATTGCTTTTCCTTTGAGGACTCCTTTTCTACGGAAAGACCTGTGTGAAATGTTCCATGTGGAAAATTCACGTTACTGTTTTATGGAGCTCCTGGTAGGCTACAGTGAGAGCTGAATCCCTAGCACTTTTCATTTTATCTAGGAAACAGAAGTAATGACGATGCTGTCACCAATGCAGCACCTCCATGAGCAATACAGAAGAATTGTTAAGAATCCCAAAGTGGCTGTTGCTACCTGTCATCTTTCCACCCTGTTGATAGCACTTAAAGCAACTATTGTTATCGTGGGAAAAAATGAGAAGGCTCATTTGAAACCAGTATAAAAGCCAAAAGATTCAATTCAGACACAGTTTACACAGTTTGAACGGTTGATTTCCACTGAGTTGCAATTCCACTGCAGCACGTCTGGATCTGGATACAAGTTCCCTGCCAGGAGCTGTTGTACTGCTGAGGGTTCTCTGCGGCAGTGTGTGTCAGATGTCCCTCCTGCTTTGTCAGCTTTTGCAGTCACTAAATTGCCAAATTGCCTCGATGCAGAAATGTAGCTCTGTTTCTGGGATCTTCCAGCTTGTTTATTTTCCTTAACAATATTAACAATGTTATCATCCCTTTGGACTGTTGAGACAATGAATGAATTCAGACCTTCAACAACAGCAACTTCAATACCCTTATTAAAAATGAGATTGTGATCCCTACATCCTACATTCATCCTACATTGGTGTCTTTGATCATATCTTCTGTATCCCAGCCAAACTTACATTACTTTTTTCTTTGACGACTGATGTGCAAATTGAACTCGCTGTTTCTGATGTAAAAACTTAATTTAGTCTGAGTCCCATTCCGTCCCCTAAGTTTGAAATCTTTTCTGGTCTACAGCTGAGCAGTGTTTGCCTGTATATTCTTCTCGACTCGACCAATTAAATGTGGTCATCTCTTCCTGAAGAAAAAAAAGAAAAGTCAGATATTTTGATAAACTACTCACTTAGCAGGGAAGAAATATAATATTTTAGTTGGTGTCTTTTCCATATGTATTTCTTCTCTGATTATGCCAGAAACAGCTGCTTAGGAACTTGCCTAAAACAGGAAATCATCACTTTCTGTCAATAAATGCTATAAAAGCAGTGTCTTTGTTAGATGTGTTCTGCAGGAACCAAGGAACTTGTGCCATGTGAATTTTTCAAAGAGATGTTTGAAAATACTCTGGTCTTTAATGTCTATTATTATGTATCTGCTACTTATAAGGCACTTTTTCTGTAGGCTCTTCAGCACATATGGAAAACAGTTTTTAAATGCAAAAATAAAAACCATTGCAATTTTTCCTTCAAGATCTAATTTATATTATATGCAAACAGAAAACATTCCAGGAAAAAACCCTTCATGAGATTGTATATTTATATTGTAAACAATATTGTACATTGTATCCTCTGTAAAACTGAAAAAAATTAGTATTAGCAAATTAGATTTCATTACAATGTGGACTTTTTTATTTCCCCCAGGTGAATGTATCTTTTTCAACTGAATGATCTCTAGTGAAAACATAAACCGCCTGTCCTGTAAGAATAGCACATCGAGGAGAGATGATGTAGCTTCACAAGTCACCACATCATCATTCACACGTCATCTCTTGCTGAACGTAGTACTTTATCCTCAAGAGATAAATTCAACATAATTGCAGGAAGAGAGATTTATGTTAGACATCAAGAAAAACTTCCTAGCCCTAAGTGTGGGACAACAATAGGGCAGGTTGTTTTGTGAGATTATGGAATCACTGAGGATTTCTGAGAAGGTGTTAGAGGAAAATATCCATCAGAAATAGCTTAATCGTGTTCTGGAGTAGGGAGATGTATTCCTGTGATTCCAGTCATGATTGTCTCATTGTGACCAGAGCAGCATGGCTCAGCATTGGCTCAAAAAATGAAATAATTGAAGCATTTGCCTTCTGTGAGAATATTTGATTTTTCTGATTTAACCAGAAATGAAAACATGCCAGCCGTGAGAATGTCTCATTTGTTTCACAGTCTTCAGGCGACACTTACAGAAAAGAAAAATAGTGGGCTTCCTAGAGTACTTGCCTAGGGGGTCCTTTCATAGTTGGAGGAATAGAAATCTGCGCACAGGTCTAGCTTCCTCCAAGAGCAGTGTGGTCTCTAATGGCAGAGAGCCAAAGTAGACCTGCTTCACTTGGTGGACAAAGAGAGCTGATCCTCAGCCCTGCATATAGGTCTGGAGGTGCAAACTGTTGTTCCTTTTGAGTGGAAACAGGCTGTCGAAGGGAAGCTTCCCACAGGCTTATGGGCTTTCTTCTCATCTCTGCTGCATTTCTGCCAGAGAGTGCTATTTTAGCAGAAGGTTTTGTACACAGAAGTGGAGAAATTGTTTCCCCAAATAACCTTAACTTGTGCTTACATAGTGCTTTGTGTTGTTGCATATGCTGCTTACTTTAATCGTTTAATGTGTGCACTGCTTAGTATGTTAATCTCTCTGCTCAGGGCAGCATTACAGGTGTTGCGGATATCATAATTTTTAATTTACTGACTTAGGTTTGCATAAACTTACAGCCATACTCATCATCAACATCTTCTGCCTCTCATTCCCTTTTCATTGAATACTGCCTCGTCTTCTGAACATACTTCTTAATGCAAGAAGTATAATATTTATATGCACTGATTCATCAAGCACAAAGTTTCCCCTGCAAAAAAACTTTTCTAAAGCGTTTGCTTTTAAGTTAACAACAGACTTGAAATATTTAAGCTGAACCAGTGAGCATTTTAAAACCTTTTCAGAAGCTTTAAAAGTTAGAAGCACCTGGGTAGAAAGGCTGAGAAAATGTCTTTTCAACCATAACTCTAGAGTTGCTATAGCAATGTTATAATAGTGTCTTATTAATAGAAAACTACCTCAATATGCCTTAAAAAATCTGTGCAAATTTGTGCAATAATTTTTTAATGTCAGCACTGGTGACAAGCTTAAGAATCTGAAGACACTAGGCCCTTTGTTTTGGGCTGCCTTAAGACAGGATGGAGCATCCTGGTTTTATCTAACTGTTTTGCTTTATCTAAGCAAAATGGTTATCTAAGTTTTGTAGATAACAGAAAAGGCTGGTTCTATCTGCAGTTCCTATTTACGTGCAGCAACCACATTCCCAGCTCTATACGTCCTCGTCTGTGAACAGTGTTCCCTAAATAGTTTTGTTGCTTTAAATGGTGCCTGGCTATGTCATCCCCCTCTTAGAATGTCAATTGCAAAATGATCTGTTACCTCTATGCCACGTGCTGTTTTTTCTTCTTTTGATTCTTATCCCTTCCAGTGTGTTAGTGGCTGTATAAACCCCTGGAATTTAATTGAACCAAACCATCGAACACAACGGTGTTCCACTAACTTTGGCTGAAGGATCTATTTGGGTTGTTTTTTCCGTAGCGTTTCCTATTCCTGTTACTGGATGTAATAATGAATAACAGCAGGTAAGATGTCACACTGCATGAGAAGTTAATACATTTTTCATGCTCTTCACAAAAACCTTTTGAATGTCTACCATTGCTTTGAGGTCATGTCCTTTAGGAAGGAAAAATGGCACGGTGACCAGAAAAAGAGTTTGTCCTGAGCCCTTAGAAAGAGTTAACTCCATCATCCACGTGGTTTTTATTCACAGGAGCTATTGCAATCTTGATTTTTGCTGTTGTGGACATTAGAATATAATATTTTGTGAGTCAGGCTACTTTTTCAAGATTTTCATTACTTCCACTATTTCATACTCAGTGTTTCACCTGTAAGAGAGTAAAGCAAACAAGAAAAAGTAGGAAAAAATGACAAGAAGTGCTGATATCATGACTCACTGATTTACCCAAATTCATAAAGCTCTTTGGTAAAGGGAAATACATTTTTCTCTTTCTGTACTGAAAACAGGCAGTCAGAATGTAGTGTTGATGACAGACTCAATGAGTCTACTTATTATTAAAAACGTTAACAAGTACTGAATAAGATAAATGTCTTCAATTTTGTCTCACAAGATTTTACACATTAACCAGAAGATATTTAAATCTCTTCTGTAGAATAGGACACCTTTTCAGGAATGTCCTTCTGACTGATCAGACTTCTTAAACATTGCCATTCTTTTAATTTTATAGTAAGATCACTCCACTCCTTTTCTCAATGTGTTTGTTTAGCAATTTGTCATTTAGCTTTATTTTTAACCCTTCTGGCCAGAACATTTTCACATGGTTTCTGAAGGTGATGGTAATACGTTACAAAAAAAGCAGTGCTGGTATGTAGAATTGTTTTCATTTTCATGGCTTTCAAGTTAAGATTCTAAATAATCATCATGGGTGATAATTAAGGTTGATTGATGCTTAAGACCATTAAGGTGGTGACTGAGGACTGATAGGGGAAGAAGGAAGGATTTCTGTCTGGCAAAAGCTAAACTTCTTTTATGGTAATTTTTGACGCTTATTCTTTAGATTTGCCTTAAAAGCTTTCTCCAAATTAAACATTCCTGGATTATCAGTAGATTCTGGTTCAGATAAAGTTCCCTGTGCTCAGGGAATCGCTTTCATGTTTTCTTAGATCATTTTTCAATTGTTTTTCTGAAACCTCTTTCTCTAATCTCTGTAGTTTCTCTGTAGTAAGCTGGCCTTTTTCATAAAAGATGCTGGTTATATCTTCGTTTCTATGAAGTACGTCATCTAAACTATGGAGCCTAAATTATTTTAGCTTGCAGTGAAGTTAATTTTCTCATGATTTGCCTAAGTTTTTAAGAGTTGTATTCTGCTGCTTTGTGTATTTTTATTTTTTTTCATTAATCTTTTTCTCCATGGAACTAGGTAATATTTCAGTTATTTTTTAATCCAAAGGCTACTCATTACATTCAACACTATTTTTTCCTTCCTTCAGGGAAATTTTAATACCTCTACATGATTTTGCTGTGAAATTCTTAGAATTAGAGCTAAAACACAGTCCTTAATTATTGACTTAGTCAATGAACTCGAGTGCATTCACTTTCACTTTTTTGTCCAGTCTTCATATTTGCACAGTTTCTGAATATCTACCAAAATTTCACAAATTTCAGAAGATACGAGTATTTGTCCAGGTGTATTTTTCATTATTATTTCATCTCTGTTTTATTTGGAGATTCTAAGTCATCCTTCAAGAATGGAAATTTTGGCTTGTGCGCTAAATGATCAATTACATGCTATGAATAGTCGATATGAGCGATTCGCAAACAATGCAGGAGAGTGGCATGCTTACATAGAAGCAATTTGGTGTATGCCTACAAATAAAGAAAATCTGTTCACAAATGATTCATGAACACTAAACTTATAGTAAATCTTATTTGCAACGTGTGATTTGACCCGATGTACATGAAATCAAATTTCAGTTGATGTTGCTTAGCCTTTTTGTCAGATTTAATATTCCAACTTCCTATAGTGACAGCAAAATGGATTTTATTTTAGAGCTCAACCTTCATAAACTGTTTCCATTTTAACTGAATGACTGTTCTATCCAGCTGCGTCCTACATGTTCTTAACTCACAATATATGCAATTCCTATCCTTTAATACAATTAACTCATTCACTGTTATTTCAGAATCCACTGTATTTTCATTCCCAGTCATCACACATCTATGTCCTCCAGCTGATTATACGCAAGGACCTAATGCAGCCAATACTGTGTGCTTGGGCTGCCCCAAGGACAGCGGAATAGCGTAACGTCTGTGTAGAAGGGCTCTGGGTCTGTTTGCTGTTGGTGCGGCAACTGTAGTTGCTCTCTGCTGCACCACAAAAGGGTTCTGATGCCACATGGCCACCTGGACCCACACAGATCTCTCTCAAGGGAGCGTAACGTTCTGCACCTGCTTCTCCCTGCCTGTTAAAAGTTGATTATGTGGAGAGCCTGGGACAAGGAGGATGTAAAGGTATTTTCCCACCAACCTGTGGGACCTAACTTTGTGATTGCATTTCCAGGCCAAATTTGCTAAAGGAAAACTGAATCAGGTAGCTGGCCGCTTTCAGAAGTCAGTTTTCAGCTGGTCTGCAGCTGTCTTTTTATGTAGTTTGGCCTGTAACTCTCTTAGAAACACATTCAAGGATATTTCTGTAATTGGGAGACAAAACTGCAGGGAGCTATCTGGAAGGAAATGGAATTTTGTAATGGCCAATAAAACACTCTTATATGCTGTAAAATGACTGAATTTATTATGCAACAAATTAAGAAGACGTGATATATTTATTAAAATCACTGTACTAATATGAATATTACTTTTTAGGTATCATAGAAGCAATTATCTATCCCAGTAATTTTTTTGCAGTAAAGAAAACCTACTGTTGGTAGCAGTTTTGCATAGATAAACAGAATTCTGTTGAAACCAAAAGTACTTGGCACCTAGAAAATTGCTGATTACAACAATATTTCTTTGTGTAGAATAATGTTACCACTATGACTTGTATGCCAATGGTAGCATTTTCAGGACTTTTTTGCAATCAAGCTTTACAAAATGTGTTGGCAATGGTATTTCTGGCTTCCAGATCTGTAAATGTTGACAAACACAGTCCTTCCAATTGTTTTGTGGTACCTATGTAACTGTGTACCCGGGCATGCAGTGTTTAACACGTATGTTGATGTAACACTGTGTTTATTGTATGTGCGGGTTTGTTTTTTTTAAAATGAAACAGGCAAACCTAGAAACTACATACCCTTTTAAGCAAGTGCTTCTCTCCTAAGGGAAAGACCATACTTGCTGCCTCTAGCACCCCTTCTGTAGGGGTCAGAAGGTGAAAAGGAGAGAAGGTGAAAAAGGGTCCCTTTTTAAAAATTAATTTAAGCATTAATTATCTTCAAAAATTAAAAGTGTTCCTCTGGCAATAGCTGCATAGGGTCTGCTGCTCCAAAGGGGCATGGTGTGACAATGAGACATGAAAGGCTTGGAGTTTGGACTCCTCCTCCTTCTCCTCCTCTGTACCTCCCACTGAACATCCTTAACAGAAGAACAAAAACATTTCAAGAACATTTCAGTTAGCAGTCTTTCTGCATCTGAAGGGAACTTGCTATTACGCACATAAGCATATATATGCCGAAAAAGAATAGCCATACTGCATCATTACCTCGCAATAGACCATCGAGAAAAAATGCCACCCTGATACACAATTATTATGCAGATGTTAAGTATTTGTTTGAAACCACTGCCTGTGTTCACCATGTCTCAGCAACAGTTGGCAATATCCACACCAAAATCTAGAGGATGATAACAAGTTAAAAATAATCAATAGGCATTCATCATTTAATTTATTACTACTTTCTCAAATACTGGAAGAGTGCTTGATATAATCAGCTGAAGATGTATCAGGATAATTTAATACATTAATAGTTAGAGGCTCCAATTGAAGCTCCAATTTCTTTCAGGGCTTGATTATAGATCTGTAAAATATTTCTTTCCAGCTACATTAATTGGTAATTTGGCAGAAAACATTACACCAAATTAACCTCTAATAATCTTCTTTTACTAAATGTGTTTGTATCTTCTGATCTGAGAACAGAAAGACACAACATTTAAGTGCATTAACCCTAGTCCACAGAGGGTACTACTGAGACTGTGCCTTTGGGACCACTGTCTGGACCCCAGACTTGGGACCAAATGCTGTGTCCTGTGGTGCTAGCTCAGCTTAGTGACTTCTAAATTTCATCTAACCAGCCTGTTCCTGAATCTAGCCTTACACTTAGTTGTTTGGCTTCTTCTGGACTCATCCCTACCCAGCTGGAAAAATTGGCTGGTGAGTCAAATGATGAGTGCACAGAATGAAACACACCGTTAGGAGTCACGCACTAGCTGCAAGCATCATCTGGTCGGTAGATGGAGTTTGACAGGTCTGAGTTTGAGACAAGGTCTGTGGATCCAAGTGTTGGATTAAGCTCTGCTGGGTACTTGTGTAGCGACACAGCTCTTGCAGACTATCCTAAAGTTAATTGCTATTGTCCTTGTGTGGTAGGTGACCAGAGCAACACTCAATTTGCTATGGGATTTGAATGGATTTTCAAAAAGAAGTTTAGGACTGTAGTTCTCCATTTAAGATGTGTTCATTCCTCTCCCATCTAACACACATCTAAAAGACAAAGATCCCCCAAATCTGGAGGCTAGGCCCACTCCAACAGTTGGAAATGATTAAGGAAGAAAAGATGACCTTCACCATTCTGTATCTTCCAGATGGTTACTGGAAAAGTTAAAGTAGCAAAGTTGCAGCTTAATAGGTCACATGCTTCTTATTTTCATGTATTTACATGTCTGGGGCACTGCAGCAGGTGACAATCCAGACAAACAGGTGGAAGAACTAGATCACAGGTACACAGCAAATATTAGGCAATGCTATTCTTGGCAAGTTTTTTAAAAATAATAACCAATTTCTAAGTAACATATAAAATTTTATCAGCATATAGCTATATATGAATGAGATATTTACACTGCACTGGGACATTACTGACTAAGTATCTAAAGTAAGAAAGTTATTTTTATCTTGGACCTTTATTATGCTTTTATTTTCCTACTCCCTGTGTAATCTAAGTTAACTCAATGTGCGACACATAATTCGTAAGAGCTTTAAAGTATTTGTCTATATCTCTTTTCATAGTTGAATGTGTACTTTTTCATCTGTGCAGCAAATTCACAGGTTTTCTATTATGGATTCTTACAGTATCACGTAGAATATTATTTTCCCAGATCTGATGGTATTTATGATGGAGTTTGCAGTATCTAAAGTGAGCTTAACATGTAAAGTAGTCACGAATAGTTATGTGATGATGCACAAACCTGAGAACAGACAGGAAATGGACAACTGCACAACAAACACAGTTCTCCATGCTGTCTTTCCCAGGGGTGTTACACTGAATTTGAGTGAACAATTTTACTGGATGACATGTTCTAGGTCTTTAAAGTGTCAGGTTTTGTTAATTGTCTTTAATGTGTTCATTATTGGCAGTATTCTTTTTCCTTGAATTCTGCAAATGGCGCACCCAACTGACCTGTGATTGACAGTGCTTGATAGGAACTTGTGTTGCTTAGTTTTGATGAGGCTCAGACTTCCTTCCACGATCACGTTCCCTGACTGAATAAGCATACTTCACAGAGCAAACATTCTAGTGCAGATAGGATTACCCAAAAAAGTAAAAAAAATAAAATTAAAAAAATCTGATTTTTAAATCTATTTTTTTTTTTATGTTAAAAAACCCCCAACAACTTGCTACCAGTATTTGGCAATATTCCCTGCCTTCTGAAATAGTATGCTAGTACTGCTGGTAAGACCATCCATCAGGCCCACAAACATAAGTAGTAAACATTAAAAATGTGAATGATTATTCCTGGAAAAACATTTGCACTATTTATATTAGGTCTAATAATGAAAACTTATGGCAGCAAAAGCACTCCAATTCATACTGAAGCAATTCACACTGAAGAAATATTTCTGTGGAAAAGATGAACAGAATAGCCAGAAAGAAATTTCTAACAGCTACAAAGACTGTAACAAAAGCAGACATTGTGGCAGTGGAAAACAAATTGCCAGCTATTGTAAATCCTATTATTTTCTCAATGTGCCTAAATAGCATACTACCAGGACTCCCACTGACATTACTAGCGTGGAAATAGAATATTATTGTGAATGCATTTTCAAAATATTATAGAAGCCAATAGGGTCCACATAACTGTCTATAGAATATACAATATAAGCTATCAAGCTCTCCCTCTCCTTTGGTGTCAAAAAGCATGTTTCTTACACAGCGTCAGTCTGATTTTTGGTAAGGCCTCTGTTTTACCTCAGTAAATATAAGTAAATGTGCCTAGTGCGTTCCCAGGCTTAGAAGACATTTTTTACAACCTGATTTCCATCCAACTCCTGCATACTCTGCTACGGTTTTGACATGTTTCAATTTCACCACAAGACTTTTCCCTACATGAGGCATGTTGTGAGGAAACGTGACATGTCATGGCTGAACATCGTGTCCATCTCTTCATGCCAATCATCTCCATGAACGGTTGGAGATGATTCCAGGTCAGTTGTTTCGGGTACAAAACAGGTGACACAGAGCACTACAATGATGCTGAGCAAAGTTTTTCCAAAAGATCTGTACAAAAAACCTGTTTTGCCCAAAGCTGTTATATCTATCAAAATTCTTTCCTCCCCCCATGCTAAATTATTGGGATACGCATAGCTTCCAAAAGAAGTGAGAGGGTTTTTTAAAATCCTATTTCTCTTTTCTACTCTATAGTTACATTGAAAGAAGCTCAGTCATTCTTCGTAAGACAAACAGTTCATTTTGTTGGTGACACATTGAGGAAAATACGTTCACACGTGCATCTGTGCGCGCGCGCACACACACACACAGACACGTGCTGCACGTCTATACTCCAGAGAGCTAGGCTTGCATCATAACATTATGGAATGTTCCTAAGTGATTTACAAGCTTTAATGAACAGTTTGAAGATTTAGAGTCTAACGCAGTCAGGAAAATAATGATTTCTGCAATGAGAACTGAAGACTTAAAACACTGGCAAGTACCCAGTAAGACTTGGGTTCACCAATACAATTGTAAATTGAGTTCTTTCAGCTCAATTGTTTTTGCTGTCTGTGACGGTAGTTTAGATGTTATCATTCTCCATGGGCCTTTCACAGTGTATTAGCTGATATGATAAAAACCAGTTTGCTTCAGATGTGTAACTTTTAAAAAATAAAACCAGTAAAGTGCTACTTAAAGTAAAATGTACGTTATTTCTAATTCAGATTATTTGTACACTCTGATAGCAGTTTCTTACATGATCATCGAAGTTTAGATTTTTCAGCTTTTTAACTTAACTTACCGATGGGAAAAAAAGCCTCTTAAAGTCATTATTTTGAATAGCGCCATAACTTGCTTGATATATATGTCTTTTAACTTAATGGCTTTAGTATTTCAGATTTCTCCATCATTTCCAGTGTAGAAGCTTTACTGTCATTGTCAAGGGATTTTAAAAAAATTAGTTTTCTGTAGTGGCGGCTGATTTTTGTTTGGTCCATGTGTATAAAGCCCTGCATTTTCAATTCTTGCTTTGTAATTTTAACATGAGTAGTTTGTTTAAACTAAAGTTTAAAGTCTTCCATGAGTGTTTGATAAGGGAGCTGGGGCTGTATGAAAATACCATGTATATTAAGACTTATGAATGTTGAGGATTGGCAGAACTGGGTTTGAGATTATAATGCACATAGTATGAATTTTCAGAATGAACTCGAATTACAAATCTTTCATTACGATTGTCAAGCTCATAAAAAGTTTCTCACACAAATGATGAAAATCTTTTACATGAAACTACCTTTCCGTATGGAATTTCATGCAGAATCATATGAAGATTTGAGGAAAAATCTTGCTACTCTTGTTGGTAGTTAGAGTTTGGTGAAGTCTGTAGTATCTTCAAGATCATACTGTCTGTGTGTTCATCTGTGTGTGTGTGTTTGTGTTCTGAGCACATGATTTTGCTACAGCACTACTTCCCTTTGGTAAAATCTGATCTCCTGTTCACAATGAAAATTTCATAGAATACACAGGTTGCAAATTATCTTGTGAGAAATAAGTGATACACTCATGGTGAACTCAGCACAAATTTCTCATTGTGTAGCTCGTATTTCTCAGCATGCATCTAGAATTTGGAGCATTTAATACAGTCCCTACAGCACACCTGAGGGAAGGGCCAATATCCACATGAACAGCAGCGTGCATGCAATACCAGCTTCACAATAGACAGAGAACAGTTGCAGTATGCAAAGTGTAATACATTTTAACTTGCCTGCTAAAAGTTTCTCATCCCATTCAAGAAAGAACAAAAACTTAGTAGCAAAATGCAAAATGAATTGCAAACCACACATGATTAAACTTATACAGCAGATCTCGCACTTCTTTATGTTCCTGGAACATTATGAGCCAGGTTATGTACATTTCACATCGGGCTACATGTTTTCACAAAATGCGCATTATATTGCATCTTAAAAGTTTTCATGCAGAAGGAGTGTTAAATCTCATAATACAAACTTTAGAGGATCGGTGTGAATTTCATTGAGCGAGACAAGCTGCATATTGTAATTGGACACTCTACATCTGAGTGAAACTTTAAATGTATGTGTGGATTCAAAATAAATGACATAAGAGTATGTCATACTAGTATTTCTAAGTACACCAAACAAGTACCAGCAATTTTCTCATATACCAACTGCAAAATTGAATAGATTTTCCATTCTTGCACATCCCATACCTCCACGTGCACATGCACATCTGCCTACCTGCAATTAATTTTTTTATTTAAAACAAAAAAAAACCCCAGAGGTAAACAAAAAAATATCCCATGGAATCATTATTAGAAATTTAAACAATTCAGATTACAGACAAGTAGTGTTTGTATTAGGAAGTGGAAAGCCACTACGGTACACTTAAATACAGTGGTTAGACAGCTAACGTATCAAGCAAATTCCAGCAGCTTGGAAATGCTGGCAACAAACAATGCAAATTCAACAACAACTGTGATGAATAATTCAAAGCATACCCTCAGTGCAAGCTTTCCCGCACGATTTTCCAGCTTGACACAAATTCAAATTTTATAGTGTTTGTCCAACACAAGTTTCACAGCACACAAAACTCATATTGAATAAATGAAAATTATCACACATGGAGAATTTCTGTGCAACGTGGCTGAATGCACAAACTGTGTTTTGCAGGGCTTGCACATGTAATAGCCCCAGCAGTGGGCTTTAAACTTTGACTTTACTTCTCTAGTGATATAATCTTATAAATCGTGTTTAAGAAGTACCTGCTGGAGGCAGATGTCACCTGTTCACTAGCAGTTGTTTCCCATGCATGCCATGAACGTGTCTGCTCCTCCTGCAGCTTCTACTGTCATGGCAGAAGACAGATTTTGAAGAGGACATCATGAAGCATGTGTTGGACAACATATTTGCAATTTATGTTGCACAGATTTCTTCACGACTTGATGCCAATTTGCCATCAAAACAGATACACTAAACAAAGACTAGAAAAAAAAGAGAATTGCATGTATTTATTACTGGCATCTGCTTTAAGTTTGGAGGGACAAAGCTGTCTTATCAGTATATAGTCTTGCCACCTGACTTGCTAGCTGTTGGTTCTCTCTGAATCCTAATAATTCTGAGGGAGCAATGAGACATACTAGAGTGCATTTCCTCCTGTCAGCCAGCCAAAGGATTAGAGCTAGAGCTGCTATTCACTACCCAACCTTAGCATCAAAACAAGTATTTTTTTTTTTTTAAACCAGAGTTTGAATTTGCTAATGACAAAGGGAACTCCCAGTGGGTGTGACAATCATGAGATAATCAGCTTTAGAGGATTAGAGGACCCCAGGGGTGTGATTAGCTCAGGTTGGCCAAGCCCTCTGTCATGAATTAATTCAGAAATGAATATTTGCATTCCAACACTGCATCTTAGTGAAACCGATTTCCAGCCTAAGAAACATTTTTTCTTTTTTTTTTCTTTTTTTTCTCCTTTTTTTTTCTTTTTTTTCTCCTTTTTTTTTTGTTATGAAAAGCAATTCACATTGCACAAGACAATTGGCAGCTGTAGCTAATGAAATGTGAGATGATTAAGCAATAAGGATCTGAATTTTGTGCGATTTACTTCTGCCAATGATCTTTCAATGCAAAGAACACGTTCATTGTTATTTTTAGTCAGTCTTTTTCCTACACTTTCGTTAAATACTTGATGGAATATTTTCAGTTCATTTGATTCCATGGTTGACAATCAGATAACTCTTCCTTCCATAATTAGCAATTATCAACTGTACAAAAATACTGAATGCTGTTGGGTTTGCATAACAAACAAAAAGCAGAAGTGGTGGTAGCAAGTTTGCTGAACTGAAAATATATCTTTTGTGCACTTGGCAGCTATTTGGGAATTTGAAATGGTGTTACATAGTTATGAATGTACTGCTGAAATGGCCTATATGTCTGACAATTACATGAAATCCAAGCAGGCAAAATTGTCGCCTGACACAGATTGAGCCAATGCATTTGATAAAATAGGCCAGAGAAACATAATCTGACAATGCAGCAGTAATTTAAATCTGTTTTATCAAATAAAGGAAAATATTTATGTGCAATAAGAGAAACAGATACAGGTTTGTATGGCTAACTTTTTGGTCTAAGAGAGTTCATTATATGTATGGAGGATAATAGATGAATAGCAGCCACGTGAGCTGCTTAGCATGGCTTATAGGTGCACTCTTTCTCCTCTTTACATCCATTTGCCTGCTGGTTCCACAATCTGTTCTTCAGTGTTGGCAATTGGATACATTTTTCTGTAGTCTGCTTGTTCTGATCATGTATCTCAGTTTCCATGTCTATAATATAAAGATCATAGAATCATAGCATCATAGATGATAGTCATGAGGTCTCCCTAAACAGTGCTTTGAAATTTAGTTACAAAAAGCATTGAATACCATCAGTAAAGACAATTAATTTTGCTACTTTCTTGACTGAACTTACTTTTCATTAAAAATGTTTGTTCTTCTCTTTTGGGAAAATTAAGAATAATTCCATTCAAGTACTGCCTATGTTCCCATCAGAAATAATTTTTTAACCGAACAAAGATATCCTGAAGTTCTTATTTCTGACTTTTCTGCTTTATCAGTCCATTCTTCTGTCATATCCACCAAATCTTATTTAATCTGTTTATAAAACGTTGCCCTTTGCTGAATTTTGTTAGATTTTTCTGTTACATTCCCTGGGAGAAACTGATGATTACTTTTTGGTTGAATTGTCTGCGTTGTCTGCCTAAGTAAGTATTTCAAAGCACCCAGCAAAATCTGAACTTGTATTTCTTCACCAGTAGGAGTAACAGCCATAGCTGTAGCCCTGATGACAGAAAAGCAGTAACATTGTGCAAAAGCCACTACTTAAGCCTCTTAGCCTGAGTATTAAACTGTCCTTTGCTACCTGGACCTGGAGAAAGGCAAGGAATTGGAGTTGATGGGCTTTCACAGGCTTTGTTGAATTGTAACACGTGTTAATCCAAAATCTGAAGGTTAGCTCCTACTTTGTTCCTAATATTTGCATCTGCCGTGTTTCCATAGAGCACTTCTGTACTTAATATCCTTTATTAACGTTTTAAAAGAAAATTTTGAAAGTGTGTCTATGGTTCTGTATCCCTGCTGAGATTCTCCTCCCTTAAATCACCTTGCAACCTTTTTTTCTCTCTTTCCTATTAATCCCTCTTTGAGTACGCTCCCAGCCACTGACAAATTTATCTATGGGTTGTATGGTTTGAGGACTGTGCCTTAAAAAACTGGAAGTCTGAGTGGTGCAAATCTTATCTTATTGTTATATACTGCTATAAAGCACTAAATGTAAAATAGACTTCTTGTGAGCAGTGGAGTCATTAATAGCCCAACTGTGAAAAACTTTTACATATCATCTCATTTGATTTTACTGGGTGCATAGGTGCCTCCATAATTCTGTCCCCCAAAGGCAGCTGAAGAAACACCTTTTAACTGTCTTATTTTACGCAATGGAAAGCAGTCAGCAGTGAAGGCAGTTTCATTGATAACATTGCAGTTTATCCATATTCAATATAGCACACTGCCAACAAAATTCTATTCTGTATTCAGCCTAATAAATACTAATTGCACATCCCCATTGCATGGGGACGGTACCTTCCTCAGGTGCACGTTACCCGTCTCAGCAGGAGAGAGCAGAGGACTAAATGGGCTCCTTCCAGTATGACTGCCACCAAAACAGTCACTGTTTGGGGGGATATTTTTCCCTGCAGCCACAGTCAACAAAACCTGCCGAGCCGCTGGCTGCCAGAGGACGAGCTGCTGCTCTGCACAACTGAGCGAGTGACGCTGCCAACACCAGGGCTTTGCCCCTGTGCTGGCCCTCGGCTCCTTCAGAGCAGCCACGGCCGAGCCTGCTCCCATCCGGGCAGACCACTGGCTTCACGAAGAAAAGGAATAGGGGCACCAAAACATAAAGATGCAGACAGATGTGTCCAGCACGACATTCATGCTGACCGAAATGTGGGTTGAATGCACGAGTGGGGGGTTTTGAAATTCCGCAAGGTGCCTTTCTATGTTTTTAGGTGCTCCAGTGTCTCAAAACTGTGGCCCTTAATGTTTCCATTTCAGATGTTAAAGTACTTTGCAAGTTCCATTATTTCACAATTCTGATTCTTAAGTACTGACTGTCTTCATGTATAGTGAACAGATTTTTTTCTTTGCAATTCAATTCGAATGATTCATACTATGCCATTTTAGGATGATAAACAACTGTGGTACAATATATCTTTCTCATTTTCCTTAAAAGAGTAAAGAAATCTTAAAAATGTTTTAAGCTGAGTTTTATCCAAATAAAAAAAGTGTTGTCTGCATCTAATCAAATAGCATGGATAATAGGTCACTGAACCAAATAGATTCTTCTCAGGCCACTAATGCTATGGTGAGCATAAATGAGAAATTTCTGCTGCACATGTTACAGATAATGGATTTTCAGCAGTCACTCAGAGAAATATCCTTTCAGATGCTGTATTTTATTTACAACAACAAATAAGTTTTAAACTTTTATTAGAATACAATTTACGGCATTTTTTATTATGTTTATTCTGTAAACAACTTCCTAAACTTAACTGGAAGTGTAGGTAGGTGGTAGTAATGCAACAAATATGGTGGGGATGGACAACTGGGTTTTGTAATAGTATTTTAACCATACTGCTGTTTGACAGCAAGGACCATAGGAAGGGTCATATTCAGCACTCCCTAAAACTATGAGAAATCTGGCGTCTGTACTAAATTAGTTTATAAAAATATCTGTTCTGGTATATGGTGCTCTAAGTTTCTATTATTGAGCAGCACTCCCTTTTGCAGTCCCAGCCGGAAAAGTCTGGCAGTCTGCACCAGCTCGTTGCTTCAAGGCGTGGTTGTAGTAATGTTGGGGGCCAGTGGCTAAAAGGCTGTGAGTCCTTGAAGTCCTCAGCTTGTGTTCACTCCGTGAGTAGGGTCTGCATCTAGTTACTATGGTCAGCCGTCATTTCTGCACCGGTTCTGCGTCCACCCTGACCCACATATGGGAAAAATTTGATTCTTGGGGTTTTATAGAGGAAGAGGGTACAGAGAAGGACTGAAGAGACGGGTACCCTGACCAATATTATAAAGCATGAATTAAAGCTTCTGGTCCTCTGCAGCATGATTCAAGGTGCACAGCATCTCAGGGGACATTTGCAGACGACCTGCAGCTAGCTCACAGGAGGTGGATCTTAACTCTCTAATACAGTTTCTGTGTCCAGGACTGAAATTTTCTTTGATAAGGTGGGATTTGACCGTGTTGGCTTCCTACAAAAGTAACTGTCAATATGAAATCCCCTTGTTAAGCTTCTGTTCTTAACCATAAAGAAAGAACCATAAAGAAAATGTCCTCACTTAGCAGTAATACAAAGACATAACTAATACACACATTGTTTCAGTTGTCTGTATTTTTCCTATAAAATTGGTAGGAAGGTTTTCCAAAAACTCCTTTTGACCTGTAAAAAGTTGCAAACTGTGAATTTTGTGCAATACACAAAACAGTAATTGGGTAAGCATCAGGGACATTTAACAGTCAATCCAACATTTGACAGAGTTCAAATGCAGATTAACTTGTGTGTGTTTTGTTGCATTTCTGCCTCCTGGTAAAGGAACAGCCAAAGTCAGTGTTTCACATTCCCAGAAGATTTTTCTTAACTAAAATTTAAGTACCAGGTAGCCTGCTATTCTGGGTGTAAACACAAAGCTGGAATCAATACATGATAGATCTCAAACCTAGGATACAGGGTCAGTTTCCAGAAGTCCCCCAGACTATATGAATTTGTGTGTCAGATTTGTAACACAAATGTTCCCACAACACAGTGCTCTCGAGAAAAATGGGTACTCGTTTTCACTCCTGTTAAATCTGAGCATGTCCAAACTGATGTTTAGCATGGAAACAACTCTGCAGTGTGCAGTACTGCTGTATAATTATGAAGCATTTTAGAAAGTAGTTGCAATAACTATTTTCCAGATATAAGTATCCGGTCCCTCTCACAGCAGCAAAAGTAATTATCCTTCTTTTGAGTAATAAGTGCTTGCTAACCAATATTTCCCCCCTCCCACAAAGTAGAAGTTTTGGCTTAAGAACACAAAAAAAATGATTTTGCTTGGTATTCATTAAATAATTTGTTCTAGAAAAAGCTTTATAGCAGTTTTTTATATTTCTGAAAAGGACACTCAAATGTTTGTTTCAGTGATAAATCAAAACACCTTTCATGCAAGGCACATTGCTGGGCACACAAGCGTCTTGCAAAATCTTACAAATAAACTTAAATATGTGCATTGTACAGTAATTTTAAAAGACCTCCTGCCCCTTCCCTATGTAAGCCTTCTTTTAAAAAATAGAAGTCTTTGGAGATGTATGACCTAAGATAAGATATGGCTATCAGCCAACACCCGCTTCAGAAAAGCAGGCAGATTCACCATCTGATAGCAAGGTTAATAATCAGATTTGATCAAAAATTTTTCCCAGAATTAATTAACTGAACGGTAAAAGCTTATTTTTCAAGGCTATCCTTCCTCAGATTGTTCTACATTTATTTTCTGTGTTTTAATTTTGTGATGACAGCTCTATGCCTGTCTGCTAGCAATGTCCAAATCCCTATTGATTGCTTTTAGAAGGAGCAGGGTGGCTGCTTAGCGGCAGGGAAGGAGCGGAGGCAGAGAACTTCCCACTCTCTGCATTGCCTTGCTCGGACAGGGAGACCTCAGCTGTGCATCTCGTAGCTGCATTTTGCATCTTCCAGAGTAGAAACTTCCAGGAAATCTCTTCCCAGAAAAAAAAAGAAAAAAGTAATTTCTATTTTCTTCTTACTCGGCATCAAGTTTTCTCCAACTTCTCCGACATATTATTGATTGTTTTCCTGATGTCTGTAAAGAAAATGAAGGTACAGATGCAAACTTTGCAGCGTAGGCCTGTCTCTAAAATGCCTATTGAAGGACGAATCCTTTGCAAATGCACTGAACACCTGGGATTAAAAGTTTCAAGGTAAAAGTAAAGCACAAAAAACTTATACAATTCATAGAAATATATGTGATATGGAAGAAGAGGGCAATTTCTTGACAGCAAGCACAGGGTGAGGTGAGATAAATGATGCTAAGAATCTGCATTATAATTAAAAATTCTAATTACCATGTCTATATACAAAACCATAGTTTTAAGCAAAAGTATTGTTTAAAGACAGTTGGTCATCTGGTTAGAACTCAAAATAGAAACTCTTTGGTGAGTTTCTGATTTTGAACTATGTTTCTACTGTATTGGGTGATGTAATAAATTAATACCATAGTGTCACAACTTAATGATTATTATCTTATGGATTTATACTGTTTTCTTGAAAATAACCAGTGCTCTAAATTCTCTGAATGAAATTCAAACCTATTAATATTAATGAATCATCCAAAAGATAGTTATATATCTTGCAGTTATTCTTAAGTTGAAGTAACAAAAGTATCTTCAGAACAAAATCTGTATCACTCTAAATCAGCAAACAAAATCCAGGGAACTGAATGAAATAGCTGCCATCCTACTGAGGGAGCCTGGACACAATTTTGTGCATATCAGGTTTCTTTTTCATCAATTTATCAATCTTCGTCTTAGTGACAATCTTACTATTGGAATGAAGCCTGACTTTAAATGGCTAGAGCTCATACTGGCCTTAATCTCACCGGTTAAAAGGAGCAACAGCGGAAAAGATCCTGCTTAAAACAAATAAACTGGCTATCTTAACAAATATACGGTAAAAAACATATGAATTTGAATGTCACCGAGTGATTTTAGGTGACATTCAATCTCTGGCATCTCAATTTAACCACCATTTTTTTAAAGTTTATTGCACATAGAGCTTTGATTTTAAATGGTAAACTGCACTTGCTTTTCTTTTCCCCTCCGTTCGTAAAAAAATTTGGACTTAAAGCTTCTATTTCTAAAGGAAATGTGGACTCTGCTAGCACAGAAGTCTGGCAACGGACCATGGGCAATATTGTGCATGGTGTGGTGTAATCAGAAGTTAACTGCCCTGGCTAGCCATGGGTGTTCTAGTAAACTGGACCAAGTGGAGCCCACAACATGCCCAGCAATATTACATCGACATCCGTGTTTGCTGGAGAGAGGGAAGTTAAAATATGACATTGATTTCCAACCGCCGAAAGGGTGGGCCGGGAGCTTCCTGGCAAAGACCAAATACGACACCGGTCTTGTAAGTCTGGAGAGGTTTACTGCTGTCATCACCTGAAAAAAGTTGTAATGTCCAGTAGCATACCACCATCTAGACATCTTCACCAGCTCCCCAGTTTGCCTAGTGTTAGTATTTGCTCTGAAATGTGAGATCACCATGGAAACTAGTTTGTGTCTATAGTATAGAGGTAACATGTGCTTATTACAGCTTTGTAGGCCATGCTGTTAGGTGTGAACAGGTTTCTGGATCTGCAGAATACTTCGGTGTCTCTCATTTAGCACAGTTATGTTTGATCAGCATAGAATGTTAGTTATTGAAAATCACTTTTCATGTGATACAGTGGCATTTGGTCAAGTGTGAGATGTGTTACATTGAATCTCAGATAAGAAAGTGAGGTATTAATCAAACTTGGAGCACCTTCAAGTCAGGTCCTAATGCTAACATGCTGAAGCAGGACAAAATGGTACAAACGTGAATGAATGTAGAACAGAAATTAGGGGAAAATATTCCTAACTCTCATAGTAGTGAGATTCTGCAAGAGCTTCCCACTAATAAAAGGACTTTTTCAAATAGAAACTCTGTTTCTGTAGGGCATTTATTTACAGTAGTGTTTCAGGGTTGGAAAACTTGCCTTGATTAACTAAGAGTTTCCTTCCTGTGTCTCTAAGGCTGCTAACATGCAGGTGCATATGTAATTTCACTCATCTGAACTACGGCAATAAATCAGTGGGAATGTTCACAGTACCGCCGTTACTGTGGTTAAAGGCTGGGAGGATCAGGGCTTTGACTTGCCATAATTTAGCAAAAAGATCTTAACTGATAAGTATTAGGAAAAATACAAACAGTTTGAAAAGTCTGCTGTAGTACAAGCAGAGAAGGCTGTGGTCCCACAACACAAATCAGAAATCTTGAGGAATGCCCTTAGAGTGTTTTGGACTTTTCTTACTTGCTTCATCCCCCAGAAGAATGAGGGAACTCGTGATCTACAAAGTTGGGTGCCCTTTGGTTTCTCTTGAATTCTGCATTTTGCTTGCACACTTCCCGCGTGACTACTCATATCAAGGAACAGAGTGCATATTTAGTAAGTGTCTTCAGTCAAACTCAGATTTCACAAAGATGATTTAAAAGTACATCTCCAACTATAATCATGCATTACTTCATATTAATACAGGTTTTAAGTCTGAGTAGATTTTATAGTATAAAAAAGCACCTTCTTTATCTCTATATGAGTCAAGTGAATAATTCACCATGAATAATTTATAAGATGAATTGAGGTTCCTCTTTCATGTACCACCTACGTGAAATGATTTCATTTATTTTACTTTTTTTTCTTTCTTTTATTATTATTATTTTTTTTAATTCTGAGGTAATATGCACATCTGAAAGCTGAGTTTCCTTACCTGTTGGTACCTAGTCAAGTAAGATCCATGTTTCTCTATTTTGAATGGATGAGCAGAATATAAATATGTTATGGAAGCAAATGTTTTAATTACAGATTTTAAATCTGCGTTTGACAAACACTGTTTAATATGAAACACACTCTCAAAAGTTATTATCAGGAGTAAAGTGAATAGGGTAAGATGATTACATAAATCAAATACAACAGGGTAATCAGAATCATCACTCAATTCATGTGCAGGTATTTTTATGGTGAATTCTCTTTTGGAAGAGATATACAGGAGTATATGGAATAGATATACATTGCCTATTTTAAAGAACCGAAAGTACCCCTGAGGAATAGAGCAGTAGGCGCAGGCAGAGAGTGTGCTTCCTGGCTCTCATGTGCCTTTTAGGAAGGTCTCCAGAGGGAGAAGCTTTATACGACAGAGAAAGCATGGCTGAGGCAATCACAGTATTCCCTTGCTCTGTCAAAGACTCTCTCTGGTACACGGGTGAGGACACTCTCAGTCCCTTTTTAATGTAAGCCAACAGCTAGACCAATTCCAAAAGAGAGGAAGTAGGAGCTGCCTCTCTCCTGTGTTCCTGCAAAGCTCTCCACCATCTCAGAATGAATCAGGCCTATGATACCTACTTTATAGAGAGTTTCAGACTCTTAATCCTATTTAAATTTTGAAGTGAAGGCTTGTTATAGTTTCTGTAATTTGAGGCATTAAAAGCAGATGAAGCATCTTTAATCATAAAAGCTTCATTGCCCTAATTTATGATACCTTCATTTTAAGCCCTACCATAAAGGGGATTGTGTTTGGGGGATGATAGTTCACAGTAAGGAAATGTGATCCATCAGGAAATCTGTTTACATTAAAACATTTTGACAGCAGCAGTAATTAAACCTGTTTCCCAGGTGCAGAGCAATATTTTAAATGCCCCTCTGGCTACAAACCATTCAGGTTTGTCTGTCTTTCTCCCTTATCATCTACTGCAAACACAAGATAATGAGAAGAGGGCAAAATATAGGGAGGGCTGGACTAGCAATTAATAATCTAAGTATATAATCAGAACGTTAAAATCTCACTTTAACTGATTTCTGTAGTAGTTTGTATGACACTGAAAAATTATTTTGTGCGTTTCCATGTGCCTGAGAAACAGTAAATGGGAGATCACGGCACCAGTGCTTGCTGCTATGACAAGTTATAGCCTAACACCACCATTTCTGACTTTGAAACATGAGCTGGCTTTACAGCACAGCTATGCAAACCTTTTTATGCAGACAGCATGTGATTTTTTCCTGTGAACTTTTCTTTGAGTAACAGTGCATGAAGACTGGCAAATCCTAAAATCCCGATGAACCCATGAGAACATAATTTGGACAAGTACATACTTGCGCCATGAAGCCAAGGGTAAGATCTATTTGACTTACACACAGCATAGAGACAACTCTGCTCCCTGTCAGACTGCTAAAATTCTTTTAACACCCCACGCCCAGGCTAATTTCTTCCTATCAGCCTCCTCCTTAAAAGCCACAAACTGACAGGTGAATAGGTATTTAACCATCCATTTATCGGTATCTTTTGGGAGTAACCAGTCAGTCCTGCTCTCATCTTCATCCACCGGAACAGCTGGCCACAGTGCTGCATTTCCGAACCATGCAGCTGAAATCTTCAGAGGAGATCTTTGGAAGCTGAGTCCCAGGCACGGGTCTGCTCTTGGTACTACAGCCAACATATAATTTTCTTCTCCTGAAGACATGGCCCCGGTGCACATAGGTGTTTAACTCTTTCCTGGTTTTGACCGCATTGTCAAGGTCACTGTATCAGAAGTGGGCAGCTCAGCCTGGGAAACTTGACTATGTTGGGGGGATGTGGTGACTCCTGGCAGTGGGCTGAAGGCAGGAACAGCAATCTGTGCATGGGAAGTTTTGCGAGGGAGCAGGACAGTCACAGGAGGTCTGAAAAAGAAAGGCTTTAATACCACCCTATTTCGCCAAGTGTGTCTGCCTGCCCTTTCCAATGCAGTATTTTCTACAGCAGATGAATGGAGAATGATCACCATTTGTAAATGTTTGAGGGCATATATATCATGTGTGTAACCGAAGTATTTATCATTTAGGAACACCTTTAAAAATATCAGAAAGCCATAATTATCGAAGCACTAAATGTCATCATTATTGTTCCTACATGTCTTATATGCAAATACACGATGATGCCCAGAGCTTGAATTCACAGGAAATTAAATGGAGCAGCTTTTTTCCTCTTTCATGTATTTTTTTCTGTATTGTGAAATAAGGGATTGCACAAAACTGGCATGTCACTTGTACAATCCGTAGTCGTTACAATAAAATCTTCATTGCTGAATCAGAAACTCTGGGAACACCTTCATAGTCAGTGCTAATTCCAGTCATTTCCATGGCTGCTCACAAGCTCTGCGCTGTGGTCAGGAAGCGATGTAGAACGTGTCTGTGCCTGGTGTAAATGACTCCCACTTCAGAATAAAGGGATTTTTGAGTGTTTATTACTTTCCGTAAATATACAAATATATACAAATATTTGTCAGAAGCAAAGCCACTGTTCACCATCCATTTTATTGATAATGGAAGTGATCTGATTTAGCATAGCTATAATGATCATGTTTCTATATGTATGGTCCAGAAGCTATTTGTGTAAAAACCACACAAAGCAAATCACCCAAGACGTTTGTCATAAAGGAGAAAATATGATCATTATTCATATAGTTATTGTCAGAGGGCATAAGTGGGCATAGTGAGTAAACTGTTAATACTCTACATGTCCTAAAGCCTCTACATGCTGCTCAGCTGGAAAGAAGCTGCCTGGATCACCAGTGGGATGGCAAGGACTGTCTCCTAAGCAGCGTAAGAAATATCTGTTAGGAGTCGTTGTAAAAACCTGTACTACAGGAAAAATTGTAGTTCGCAACAGTGACTTGTGTTAGTCTTACAAAACCACCGCTCGGTGCCGTGCTCTGCTGGTGCTGTATCTGCTCAGTGTTTATATACCAACAGCCAAAGCACTTCTGTAACCACAGGACTGGGTGATGTCCTGTCTTGTTCGCTGGGGAATTAATTGTACTTGTTTTAGACTTAGCTGTTAAGGAGATTAGGAAGGTGAAGCATAGCAGGGTAGCTGTGGTTGCATGGCAACTGGAAAGAACAGTAACATCTGGTATTCTTAATTTTTTTAGAACCTATAGATCTTTGTGCCATCATATGATTATTATTTTTTCTACCACCATGCCTCATTTTTCCTATTTGTTAGCCAATAAGTAATATCCTTGATGTTACCAGTTAACCCAAGGGCAAAATTAGATAACATTGTATGCTGTGATGTTAAAGTCAGCTTCCTAATTCCCAGGCACGGCTGTCCCTTGAGGGTACTCTCAAGTAGCAGCAAAGAGGAAAAGGTCTATCCTCATATGAAAGACCAGCTTTGAGGTTAGTCAGCCAGTGCTGTTAGCTACTTGAGTGTATGGTGTCTCTCCTGTCTGCTGAAACAATAGATCTGTTTGAAATTTTGTTTACTTTCCTCCCACAGGGCCATTTCTTTCCTGTTAGGACAGCAGGAAGACCAGGCCATCTGTCACAAGAACGGCATCTATAAGAAAAACTGCATTAACTGCACTTCAACTCATCTTCCTTGATAATTTCCCCACTTGTGGCTCCGACTGCTTCATGTTTTATTTCTGACAAGCCAAAGAGCCTTATTAAAGCAGTGGTTTGCTTCATTCATTTTTGAAATAAAAACTCAGTAAGTGATGGGGTGTCACGTGTAGACCAGACTGGTTTTGTTCAGCTGCCTTTAAGCATTTGACATCACTCGCCCACCTCGTGGTTTTCTTCAGTGGTTACTTTAAAAGAAAAGGAACAACAGAGGGGCGTCCGCAGAGCTTCCCCCTGGGGAGCGGCAGACGTGGCGTGGACTCAGCCAGCACCACAGCACTCAGCTGGTACGGAGCCTTGGAAAGCCTCCCCGGCCTTGCCGACCCAGAGACAAGCTCTGGTTTAAGCTCTCCTTGCCTCTGTGTAGATGCCCGAACCAACCCACCCCCAGGGCAAAGCTGCAGCGGGGCTTTGGAGAGCAGGGGCTGCGAGGGAGGGTGGGGTGCTCCCCACACCGCTGAGCACCCCTCTCTGCACACACCGATCTGCCCAGTGCCGAACAGAAAATAAATATATTGGAATCCCCTATGCCAAAGGGCCTTTTTTCAGCTTGGACACTTTGCTGGTAAGATGAAGCAGGGAGCTGGAGTTTATGAACATTGATGAGGAACCGTTTTGCTCAATCAACGAACTTCAGAGAACCTGTGTGTGCATTTGCTCGACTGGTACAGCTCTTGTTGTCTCCCAAGAAGCTGATGAGGGCATTTTGAAATAGCTACCAATTGTATAAACATGCAAAATTAATTTGTTATATTTTAAAATTTTCACTAGACTAGCAGATTGTATAACTGATGCATAAAAATTTTCTCTTGCATATTCTGCCTTTAAGACTTCATTTTATAAAACCACCTTTATAAATCCTCTTTTGCTACTTCCTATTCATCCTGTTGTTCAGATCTTTTTGAGAGTTAACCCAGATTAGAATTCATCATCTCTAAAAAACTAAAAAAGAGATGCTAAAGGTATTCTTTCTTCAGTGTGCATCTCCAGCCTTTCTTGACAGGCTGTCAAGAAATAAGTCTCTAAAAAGCCAGGTTAGATCCTCAGAGACAACCAGTGATGCAGTTCTCAGTAATGTGCTAAAACCCAGCCAGAGTGCACCTTATTGTTGCTGTGTGCAGTGATGTGACATCTGAGTTATTTGTTTGCTCTGCCATAAGATAGCATTAGTGGATATAATGTGAACAGATCACTCATTTGTGGAAATATTTATGGTGCTGCTTTCGAGGGATCATTCAATTCAAAAGCAGATGGCAAAGCATGGATATTCATGGACTACTTTAAAAGCTATCTTAGGTGAAATGTTTTCACACAGAGCAGCTAAAGCATGTAACAATCTGATATTTTACACCACTTATTACTTAATGTTTACATATATTTACAATAAATCTTCATAAATGCTAGTCAAGCAAGAATTTGCTAGTTCCAGTTTTTATTATAGTATATCCCATGAGTTCTTCATCGCTCAGGCCCCTGACCCTGCAAATACCCATGCGCGAGCTCAGCACTCAGCCGAGGGGGCCTGCTGCCTTCACAAGGCTGAGTGTTTGTCGCTCGGCAAACCCCAGGAACACGTGGCGTGTGTCGAGACTTTCAGTTGTTTGGGGATCTGGGACCTCCAGCTTATGACAGCTAAAAGAAGTCTAGCTTTAGAAGTAACGAGCTTGTCTGCTCAGAACTGTAGGATCCTTCCAAGGTGTTATGTTGGGTATGCAGAAAACTACTCTTTTCTAAAGATGGTGTCCAAAGGCTTTAATATTCTGCAAATATGAATTCAACTAAATGTGAGGTAGCTGTTTAGATAATTTCACGTCCTTCTTCCCTAATTGCCCAAAGCCCAGTTTTCCATGGTTCAATGCTTAGAAAAGGTGGTGAGTAAAAATCTGTTAATTGTGTTAAGCTGGAGGACTGGCCTTTTTCACAGAATAGGTGATTTAACACATACACAGATGCCACAAACTTCTCAGTTTCCTGCATTTGGCTTCCCTCACCTGGCATTCCCTGGGCCACCACTTACTGCCTTTTGTCCTTCAGGGGACATCCACGTGTCCCTTTCATATAGTACCTTTAAGGACCTGTGTACTTTCTGGCAGCAACATCCCATTTGTCCTGTCATCCAAACCCACACACTTAAGTTAGACACAAAAGGAAAAAAAAAAATCAGAATGGGTTTTAAAACTATTCCCTTAGTAAAACTTATGACATGGGGTTTTGACCTGCCTGATTTAGCCAGAGTTCACTTGCAGTTCTCTTGTTCTCAGTTGTCTGGTATTTAAGATACGTCCCCACTACAATGATGTACTTCAGGTGCGGGCTATGTGCCTGCCTGTGGGGGGCTTGGTCCTGGTTTCACAGCTGGAGCTGTTTGGGCTGTCATCGCCTCTCAGCTGTTTGCAATGAGTGCTGTGCTGGAGGCTGCTTGATTTGGGAGGGGGGTGGCTGAGGTAAGACTTTTCCTTGTCCCTGGGGCCGTGGGCTTGTCTGCAGCACAGGAGCTGGTGGGAGCATGTGGACTCTTGTCAGCTTTGTGGAGACCTGTTTCTGCAGGACTGGAAGGTAAGTTATTGAGGTTTTGTATTGCTGAGGCTGCTGGGCTCTGGAAGATGAGTAACTTCCAAGAGAGGAGGTAGGGACTGAAGTGCATTAAGATACCACAACTGTTTCCTAAGCAAATATCTTCTGAAGTACTTGGTTTTAAATTTGCTGGTTTGGTTTCTTATAGCTTTGTGAATATGGAAGTATTGAGCTGAGTGTTGGTCAGGCTTTTTGGTTGTTGTCTATCTTATCTCTGAAAGACTACTACTGGTGCTGGAGATTAACTAATTTGAAGTTTGCGGAGTTGAATGCACTGGTTCCTGCGCTGCTGGCATATCTTTAGATGTCAGTGAGAGGGTTTTTTCATTTTTACTGTTTGTGTGGGGTCTAGTCTTGTTATTAGTTCTCATGGCGATAAAGATGATTATTAAGTATGCCGCTGCTTCTCTCTATCTTATCCACCCCATCCCAAGTGCAGCTATTTCACGTTAAAATGGAAACGAACCCTTTGACTGGCTGTGACCTCCGCACCCACTGTGGGCTGCGTTCATTCTCTGGTGGTGCCCTTGGGAAAGGGCCATCCTGCAGACCTCCATCTAGCTCGCTGCTTTATTTTCCAGCTCAGTTTCCCTACAGCCTCACAACACTGTTCTCTTTACTCTTTCTAGTCCTGCAAATCAGGCTGTCTCTCAGCCAACAGTAATTGCACTTGGTGGCATAGCAGGAACAGTAAATGCTCTGGGAAACATCTTACTATGAGCAGTTCAAAAGGCTGACGCAAGAGCGTGTACTTATATGTATACGTACATAGTGTTTATTAAAATGTACTTGTATAAGTATTAATAATGGATACAATGCTAATGTTTGCTATGGGTTTTCAAGCCATTTGGGGAAGTGGAGTATAAACTACTGTCACTTGAAATAGTTCCCTGGTAAGAAGTAGCTAGGTTACAAGTATTGCAGTGCGCTCACTTTCCAGGAAAGCAATTAGTTAAATCTGATTAATGGCATAAACTGAAGAAGATAATACACATCTGAAAAATGCTTTTAATAGGTAAACAATTGTGTCCAACCATATTAACAGTATAACAAAACCCGAAGCTCTTGTTTATACCTTAGATACAATAGCTCTATTATCTCTGCTTGTGGAGGAAGATCTGGATAGAGCAAACCTGGGATTTTCTGTCTTTATTCACACTGACTCAGTGCTACCAATTTTTATAGAAAACAAGCTGGAAATGTAGACTCAGATTTTCTTTGGTTGAAGCCTAGTGCCAGTGGTTAAGATGGTGTACAGAATTTGTATGTATTATTTGGGTTAAATTACTTCAGCCTGGTTTTCACCGAGTTGGCATCATTCACGCTCTGTGCTGGCTCATGCTATGAAAGCCTATGAAGTATTGCAGCAGGATTTTTTTCAAATGCCTCATCTTGTCTGGCAAAAGGAATAATAAAGGATAAAACCAAAACAAACAACTGGGACTCAGCAAAACTTACTGACTCTGCACAATATTCAGGCATGCAGTCTGTGGTTGACTTTAAATGAAACAAGGACACAGGGGACTATATTTAATTTAAACACCACTCATCCTAAAATAACTTAACCTGCAGAATGATTGCTGTGCCAACACTGTAATAATGTAGCAGAGCTGTCACTTCAGTCAGTATTTAATAGTCTCTGGCCAATTTCATTATTAACACTTAAAGTACTTCATCAAAAGTGATGAAAATACAGATATGTAACCCTTACTGAACTCTCTGAGATCCCACAGAAGATGTTTGTAGCTGCTGCCTGCCACTTGTCAAGGGGCACAGCAAATGGTTGTGTACTGGGCTGTTAGCAGCAGATTCCTAAATTCCTCTAATTTCAAGATTGCTGACAAAGTAGATGAAATGGGCTCCTCACAGCTCTTGCTTCCATGTGGTCTGTGTGGAAGCCCTGTAAGTGTGGGGTAATGTTTCCTCCTCCTACCCTAAAGAGTTGGGAATTATTTTTTTTTTTTAAATTAAATTTATATGAAGACCAGGCTGGTAGAATGCACTGGCTGGAAGATACATCATAGGAACAACCTGAGAGTGAATACCAAAAAAAGACTGTAGCTGCAGAAAAAATATCTGTCAGGGTAGTGTTAAACTTCTGGTTTTATTACCCTGTATTCCAAAAGTTCCTTACTTTATCACAGGTCCTGGTGATTGGGGAAAGAAGTGGAATAGACAATATTTTTATATTTACTTATATTCGTGTGTGTGTGCGTATGAGAGGACCACCAAATTCAAGCGAGTTCCTTTGGCTTTTTTAAGGCTCTACAAATCCACTTGCCTTGGGCTTCTGTTTGTGGTGTCATTGAGCTTTGTTTGGTTGATAGCTCATCTGGTGGTGCCTGGTTGATGGTTATGGTTAGTAACAGCTGGTGTGGGGCTTACCAGGGGCTTGATCACTTGTCTGAAGGAGATAAAATGGACTCCATAGAGAGCCTGGATATTTCCTTGGGTCCTGGCATAAGTTCAAGTATCAAGTTTCAACCTTTCTGTGTTGAACTACAGCAGCTGGGAGGTTGTGTATTTCTATTAATGACAGATGAAATAGCTGCAGCTTGAATTTGGAGGCCTAACTTTAAGTGCACCTATGGTGGCACCTGACCTGGAATAAGCATGAGCATGGAGCTGCTGGGCTCCCAGGAAAGGGGAGTAGGTGGGAGAGATGAGGCCAATGATGCAGGGGTCTCCATGGTTAACAATGCAGAAAAAACCCTTGGGAAAAACATTTTCTCTGCTCTTGGAACTTCTGTCAGTATCTGGGAATACCTTAAGGCATTTGACTGGTGGTGAGTGTCGCTTGAGTTACTTTGTTCTGGCCTGAAGCTTGTGTCTTGAAATGGAGAAAACCTTGATTGAAAGGGTAGGGAATTACTCATAATTGAGTTTTAATTCTGCTTTCCTAGCTGAGGTATCTCCACTGGGTGCATTGGTTGGTCTTTCTGGACAAGTGTATTTCAGGTGAAAAAAGCTAACAAAAAGGTGGCTAGATTCTTTCTTTCCTTAAAAAGAAAATTTTTAACATGTCCCCACCCGTGCTCCTCTTCCATGTTGTTTGAATGTTACACAAACTGTGGAATTTTTGAAGTGCTGAATCTGTATAATACATTGGTCCTGAATTTCTGCAGTCTAGATGTTGGCTTGGTGTGGCTTTCACTTGACACTCTGAGAGCACTTGGGCACGATCTGTGCTTGATTTAAAGAAAAATTAATTCTTAGGACTTTTTCAGGCTTCATGTGATGCTGTTGGGGATGTAAAAAAAAAAAAAATAAAAAAATTCCAAACGAGCTTGAAGCTTAGATTAAAATAGATAATACTTCCTGAAGTTGCCAGTACCTCCAGAATGTGGAGTGACAGGCATGCATGGCCCTGCTAGGAAAGCAAGTTAACTCCATGACAAATTGGGCTAACCTGGTTTTAAAACTCCCCCTGTGCAGCAGAACCTGGAGAAGGATGTGCAGCCCTGTGTTATGGTGATAGATGGGTTAAACTCAGTGCTATTTCCATATGCTTTCCAATGCCTCCGTGTGCCCTGCCTCCCTCCTGCTGTACTTGTGCTGCCTGGTTGGCTGTGTGCAGCTGCTATCACTTATTTCTTGAGCTTCTTTCTCTTTACATGTGCATATACCCTCTAAATGTACTGTAGGAGTTACATGCTACAGTCTGTGAGTTGGGACAGCATTTAGATTTATTCTGGAGCTGAGGAACAAGGGATTTATTTAGTGAAGGGGGTTATCTTTGGAAGAGCAACTGTGTAAATTTGTTGCCTATTCACCAAAGTGGTTGGACAGTGAGCGCCCAACTTCTTCCATGCCTGCCCATGCACTTCTCTGTCATCCTGAGGTTCTGGGCTGTCTGGCTCCTGTCATAAATTAATGCTTGTGTAGGGGTGCTCATACCAATAAAAGGTTATGGCTTCAGCCCTTGGTGCGCTAATGTGAAGGTAAACGCAGCCTGGCTCTTGTGGCTGATGTGGCTAAAGGAGAAGGAAACTCTTGGTGCTCAAAAGCTGGGCGCTGCCAGTAGGGGGAAGGCAGGTGAGGGGTCTGGCTGAGGACCCGAGATGTGGTGCAGGCGGAGGCTGATGCCTGCTCTGGCCTGTGCTGGGGTTGAGGCTGACAGCACGGGGAGGGCAACAGGAGGCCACTATTTAATCTCCTGCAGCTCTTGGGGATGCATCAACTAAACTGGGCTTGTTTGCTTAGTAAACTATTAAAGAAGTTGTCTCCAGGGTATTTATTTCAGACAGCTCTAGTGAAGTAATCCCTTAATTCCTCAGAGTAAATGCTGATGAGGATTTACTGCAGGCTAGGTGGTGTGGAGGTCACCATGAGAGTGCTTACAAGAGCGTATTTGGGAGCAGCACAGCTGCTGTCCCCTGGGGCTGGGTGGTAGGAGATGCAGGGTCCCTGACTGACCCACAGCAGGGCTCTCCTCCCTGTGGGCACTGGTGACTCTGGGTGCTGTGCTTGGGCAACACTCGTGTTTCCAAACCCAGAGGAAGGGGCTGGTTCTGCTTCAGCTTTGGCTGAACCCACTCCTCCAAATGTTCTGCTTCTCCTTCTTCCTCATGTGCGTGCCGCTCTGCCTTCTCTCCTCTTCCTTGAATCTTCCTTTATCTGGTCCTCCCAAAAACTGAGAGAACCCCCAGCTCCAGGGGAAGCCATGCCCTGTTGTATATACTTAAACTTCAGTGCCGTTTCCTCTGCATGCATCATCTTGCCCACAAAAACATAAGGATTTCTCACTATTTAGACTGAACGATTTCTTCATCCTGTACAAAGAGTGGTCTGCTTCTTTGGAGGCCAGGGGACAATTTGTGCTCTTCCACTTACTCAAAATGGATGCACAGGACTTCAAGTAGCTAGGTTTACAAGTTAGGAATTATTTATCCTCATCTTGGTCCTGTGGGAGCAAGTCAAAAGAAACCCAAGAGGAGCTGCAGCCCATGGTGGGCAAAGGAACTAGGACTTCAGTATTTTGTCAAACTCCCCTTCTCAAGGGAGCCGGTTTCCAGAGAAGACAGGGCAGAGGTGTTTAGGCTGCATGAACAGTGAAAACTCTGTGTGAGGAAATCTTATGCCAGCATCTCAGATGGTAAGCTGAATGGTTTACAGAATGGCATACAGTACTGAGAACAATGAGCTTTTCCTTTATGAAAAGGAAAGAGTAGCCTGCAGGGACAGAAAACATAGGTGGAGTCAGCACCTTATTTGTGCTGGAAACTCTTTGGCTTAGGGAAAATTTCTTAGTGGCCAGAGTATGGCTGTGGTCTGCACAGGTACTCCTGGTCTCTGCCTGGTGCAGTGCTGTTCCCTGACTCTCTTCTGTAAGATGTCCCTCCTAATGGAGGCAGCATCGTTATGCAAAAATCTGGTACTAGAAGTTTGTTCTTGGGTACTAACCAACAAACCAAAACCTGAAAGTGTTGGAAGAACAGAGTCACATAGAAACCCAAGACTTGTAGCAACTTCCCTGCTGCAGAGGGAAAATGATGATCAACTACTGTGATGGATTCCAGGTTATTAAATAAAAATTTAAACTATCATTTTCTAATAAACTGGATCCTTTCAGCTTCTTCCACTTCTCAGTATCTCAGCCCAGACCTGGAGCTGGTTAACATGGATTACTTGTTATAGTAGAAGTTCCAACATCTTGTTATGTTTTTCTTTTTCCATATTCAAACAAAAAATTATATTAGAATGTTTCCTGAAATTAAGTATTTTAGAAGGCATTTGAAACTTCAAATTGACTAATAGACCACTGTAATTCTAAAATGTACTGTTACATATAGCTATTACATAGTTTTTGCATTATTTCTGGTTAGGTACTGAGTAATTGTAGTCCCTGACAGGCCCCATAGTCAAAAGGGCCTGTTTTAATTTAATACTAGAAGCTCAAAGATATTGAAAGCAGCTGCTCTTCTGTTTAGAAAATAGAGTTTAATACTTTGATCTGGAAAATAATGATGTGTCTCATTACAGGGGAAAAAGGAAATATTTTGATTTAGAAAAGGTAAAAAGTTTGAAGGAGTACTAAGTAGCAGCATCCACCCTTAAAGCTTTTAAAAATAGAATATTTCAGGTGTGGCTTAATCTGATGTGTCATTATGATTGTAAAGCTTGTGACCTGATTTGGTACAATGACGTGTTGTATTAAATGTTATCACTGACCTATGTCACGAAATTATGAATCATAAATGTAAAATTAGATTTTATTTTAAAGTCTCTTACAACATGAGATGGAACTTAAAAATATCATCCTGTTTCTGGAAATTGTTCTGAAAGAACAGTGCAAATTCATCCAGTCTGAGTGACACAGGACACTGAATATGTGCATGTTCCTGAAGCTTGCAAACATGGATGTGGTGTTGGAAATACATCAAGGCTGTTTACACTTCATAACGAAGGGTGAAACTTACCCTTGTGGGGGTCAATAGCACATTCCCTATTGACTCCAGCAGGGCCAGGATTTTGGCTGGAGCTCCAAGAGCAGCTTTGCGTGAGCAGCCCCCATTGCCCTGTGGAAGTGGGGACAGGGGAGTCCCTCTTCCCGTGGGGACCATGGGTTGTGTGCCGTGCTCTGGACTGTCACAGGCGAAGCCTGGAGTCAGCCGCAGTGTGGAGAGGAACATGATGCAGAGCAAGCAAGCCCTGGTGTGACTTCCCCCTCTTCTTGCAGCAGCTGTTGTCCTAATGAACAAACCGTCTTCATATGTGACATTGATAGGTGTGGGAACTTCAACTTGGCATGTCTAAAATTGTGGCACTTGATTATATTTTGTAACAGAAATGTGTCATCTTTCTGAGTATTTGAGGCCTAAATGCAGACCTTTCAAAGGGAGAACAAGTTAAGGTCAAGGCCAATGTGTAGGAGCCTCATTTTCCATTTACCCTAATCAAATCAAAACATTGGATTACTAGGTCCTAATCAAGGCTTGATAGTTTGGAAGTCTGTATTTGAGCTCTTCCAAGATATTAAACTAATTCCTGTTAAATTGATTTTCCTTTTTCTGGTGTTAAAACCGTAGCAGATCATTTTTATTTCTTGGGGGGCAGGGGGGAAGAAGAGAAAAACACCAAGGACAGTGAAATGACAACTTCAGTTATCCTAGAACCATAGAATAGTTTGGGTTGGGGTGACCCTTATAGGTCATCTAGTCCAAGCCCCCTGCAATGAGCAGGGACATCTTCCACTAGGTCAGGTTGCTCAGAGCCTCATCCAACCTGACCTTGAATGTTTCCAGGGATGGGGCATCTACCACCTCTCTGGGCAACCTGTGCCAGTGTTTCACCACCCTCAGTGTAAAAAATTTCTTCCTCGTATCTAGTCTAAATCTACCATCTTCTCGTTTAAAACTTAGCCCTTGTCTTACTGCAACATGCCCTGTGATGTCATAGAATGGTTTAGGTTGGAAGGGACCTTAAAGATCATCTAGTTCCATGCCCTCCACCTTAGGAAGGGACACCTACCACTAGACCAGGTTGCTTAAAGCCCCATCCAGCCTATATGTATGTTAGCATGACAGCCTTCCTTCTGACTTATGTACTTGTTTCTGGTTCAGTTTAGTACTTGACAGTCTTCAAGAATTAGTGGATTCTACAATGCTCCTGTGTAGTTATCTCCTTTTTTGCAGAGGATAAACGGAGAGTCGGACAAGTAATGTGCCCAAGGTCACACAGGAAAAATAGGGAAAAGCAAGTATACTTGTGTCCTCCTCTGGAGCCTTTGCCTACTGTGCACTCGCCTTGTTTTAGGCAAAAACCGCAGCTCATCTTTTCTCGTGTCTATTGCTGTGAGATGTTTTTCAACAGATCTCATAGGAGCCAACTGTATGGGGAACTGGAGATCATTATTACTTTTAGAGTTATTTTGCTGCTGGCCTTAACTGTTGCCATTTATCACAAGGCCTTTTGTAAGGTTTGTCATGATGACTTTTCCTCCACCACTGCTAGTTGTTTGCCTAACAAGCAGGAAGAAATGAACACAATTATCACTGCTATCACTAATTATCACTGCTTCAGGCTAGAAGTTATGATGGTTCCAGACTTTATATCTCTTAGGATATTTATTGTTTAAGGTGGATAATATTAATAATTTTATAAGTGGTGCTACACCCGCTGTTTATGGTCACTAGTTCTGTGATGTACTCATCTCAGCTTTGGTCTGTGTTTACCTTGTTTGTGCTGTGTACTATTTATGCTCATGCACAAATAAGTCCTGCTGAGAAATCTAAACAGCTGTAGTGCTAATACTGGTTATTTTCTCCAGGGTCTCTGTCTCTCTTCGGATTAAGTCTTTTCAGGGCTAGTGGCACTTACAAATGCAATTCTGTGAGGATGTGCTCGCCTATGGCCACAGCTGCTGCTCCAGAGTCTTTCCAGACCTTTCCCCAGCCTTGCCCCACTACGCGGGTCTACTGTTTATTCAGGGCATGTTTACTAATTTCCATTATATATGTTTTTCTATATAACCAGGTAAGATTTTTATGATAAAAAGATTATTTTTCTGATAACTTGTTTGCCCACACTCGAAGTGGACGAATTAGTATGCTATGCGTTTGTGGTGTATTTTTTAAATGCCATATTTGGAGCTTTTTATATTTTCCTCTCTAAAATGCTACAGGTGTCTTGGATACCTTCATTAGCCATTTAATAAGCTCCAGGCATTTTACTCATTAGTCTGTTATCTGGCTGCTTATCAGCCTTGCTCTCAAGTTCTGAACATGTTGTCCTGTTATAGTAATTGGGCTTTGTTCTTATCAGGTTTGTGTAGCATTGTGTTAGAGCAGTTATTTTTCTGAGTATAAATAACAGAGGAGCATGAATAACACTTTCCCATGTTGCAGGTGAGTTGTGAGGATTACGGTGCATAAAATGCATTTGTACTTCTAACTGACAAAGCTATAACGGCGGACCACATTGAGAAACTTGATGGGCTAGAGCTGCTAAAATAGGGAAAAACACAGTAGAGATAAAAGAAGCTTAAAATGGGAAGTTGTTCAGTGTGGATACCCCTGCCTTTATGTCAAACAGTAGAATTTCCTGCCTTGTTGAGGAGATGTGTGGATGATTTGCTACTGTCTAACTATCAGGAGAAAAAGGGAATTGCAGATCAATTTGTGAGCCTGCAGTGCAGAGTGACACAGCCAAGTGCAAGGTAAAAGTAGCAATTGAAATAGGTCAGTGCTGTCAGAATTTGTCTGAGGACTCAGGGGTGGAAAAGTCAGGCCAAATAAAAAGCAAAAACTCTGTACTGGTTCTTCTGTATCTTAAATGCCTTTAAGTCTGAACTGGATTTTCAGCTTCAGTCCCCACGGCGGTTCCTGGTGCCGTGTGGCAGAATGACAAATCTGTCGCCTGGCTGCCTTGTATGTGATATTGCAGAAAGGTCAGTCCGGAGGAAGGAGGAGTGCCATGTGAGCATCTGTGGTATTTACAGGGTTGCCTACTGGTGGAAGTGGGGAAAAGCCATGGAAACAAGTGGGACGTGGGAAGATGGAGGCCAAGAAACCACAAAAAGTGACAATAGATAGGATGTTTCTTATCTCTGTCTAGAAATATTATTACTTGTGTCTAACTGCATGCCACTGGGAGTAGGGTATCACATTAAAGAAGCGGGGTAAAATTATTATAGGAGTTCTTGCTAATCAGACATGACACAGAGTGATAAAACCACCCTGGTGGTATCACCAAGGCTTCATGCAAGGTCCCAGGCATCTTGTTTGTCTCTGGATGTTCTGATTGTGGGGAGAAATAAGAGTTTCCCCCTGGAAGCTGAAAAGGTGGTCATGGGGAGCTGCCATCCCAAAATCTGATACACCAGGAGATCACCTGCCCCGCTTCTTAAAAATACAGTCAAAAGCAATTGCATGCGACAATGCGAATATCCCAAAGCATTTGTGTACCTCAAACCAGGACAAATAGTTTCGGTAATTATTCCATATTCATTTAGACACATTACATATGGTAAGTCCAAAATAAATGCCCAATCAACTGTATTGAAGATCTCGCTTATTATAGTGTGGCTGAATAAACAGAATGGTGCTAACCCAGAATATCTGACAAATAACTGTGCTAAACTCTGGCTGGCATACGGGATTAGGCATAATGACCCTCCGTACTGATGGGTGTAGCCACGAAAGCATTAGTGTCTGGCTGAGAGTGAGAATTAATCTCCCAGAGCCAAGAGCTGCGCAGAGACCTCCGCATCCTCCACATGTGGATGAAAACGTGTGTGCTCTGACCCTGACTCGAGGCTCTGTCCTTTCTGCAGCTTCCCATTTGTACACTTTTTTTCCCTTTTTGGGCAAAAAAAAAAATATATTGATCAGTGTTGCTCTGAGACCAATGGCGTTTTATGAGACTAACGGTGCATGACACTTGATATGGAGAAAGGGATGTAGTCAAGTCCTATGTTCCCTTTAGACAGAATAAATGCAAATTGGCTCTCATCTGGCTGAAATACAGTTTAGCAAAAATCTGATTCAGCATTATCTGAAGCAAAAATTAGCCATACTTGAGTTTTATTTAATAAGGGCTTGGCTAAGCCAAAACTGAAGGGTTTTCCCCATTTAAATACTGGGGTTTTTCTCAGTTGTTACAGGTTTTAATATTTTTCTTTATTTTTGAAGGACTGATCAGTTGCAAAATTGCAAGCTTCCATTGAAAGTGTTATTTGGTGTTATTGCTCTGTACGACTGTTTCTCTTTTTACAATGACTGACTTGTTTGCCGCGGAATATTATATTAACTTTCTGTCTGTATAGTAGAGTTAAATCTGATCCTTTCTGGCATAAAAATTTACTTGCAAAAATCTTGAAATAAGACCTTACAAGCACAGTTTACTGCAAAATTTTGAAATGGATGTACTAAGTGCATTTAATTTTTGGTAGTTGAACTAACTTTCAAATTCAAATGTTCAGGAAAAACTAAAAAAAAAAAAGATAATGTAATATTACCTTATTCTGAAGCTGGGTGCTTTGAGAAGTTACTAGATAAAGCAGTTAGCTGGAGGAACAGAAAATAAAGGCACTATTAGTTTACTCAGAGTTGGGGGAGCTTGCTTTATATAAAATTAAACTGAAAATCTTCACAAAATCTCATAAGAAAATGCTTCAAGAAATATTCAGAAGCGATGCAAAGAATTTCTCCCTTCTTTGCAAAGATATTGCTACCACCTTCTGAATTACAACATGAAATGGTCTCTTGCTCTTTGAGTAGAGATGTATTAAAGTTCTTGCTCTGAGGTAGGCACCACGGATCCTCTGTCTGGCTTTGTGTTGGATCCCTGTAGCGGCTGGCAGGAGGCTTTCACTGCATTCCGCAATACAGATGTGAGCTGAATTGTACGTAATTCATGGAGTGCACTATTCTCCACCTATTTTAAACAAAATCTAAGTACTCTTCAGCGTGGGTTGAATTCAGTTCTTCAAAACATTTGTTTGTAGGTTTTACGGATGACTTTACTTTCTGGTCACTAGTGTCCTATTTGTGGACCGTAAAATGCTTTTCAACTCTTATAACTATGTGTTTATGAAATGAGGTACAAAGTCAGAGCTCTCCTTTGAAATGATAGTACATATTATCTCTTTCAGTCTTGCAGTACATAGGTATTTCTTCTGCATTATTCAACTTAGAAATGTGGATTTTTGTTGGAGATCGAAACACTCTTTTGATAACTGTGTTCAGTGCAAGACTCTGACCAATTCCGAATGGGATTGGGAGTTGTTAAGCAGCTCTAGGGACAAAAAAGAAACCATGGGATCATCCTCTTCATCAAAAAGCTCAATCTGAAATTATTTGAAAACAAAGCTGTACCATCTACTTCTGCTAAGCTTCTGGGGTTATGTCTCATTGGGTATGTATGTGTGCAAAACATGATGGCTTTATTTACCACTTTCCTTTTCCCTGTTTAAAGCAATACTCTGAGATAGCATAGGTGTTCGCACAACATGCTTACCAAAACTGGTTTCAAATTGTGTTCATTCACTATAGTACAGGCTATTGCTGTTAGCTTATTATTCTCTGAGACTGTTCATCTCTGCACAAGTTTCACCAAGTAGCTGTTTTATGCCTTCAGGTTACAGGACTATAAGATCAACTCTGTCTCTTAGGCTGCCCTACATCTTTTTGCTAAATGTTACAGGTTACTTGCATCTCCCAGGCACAGAAAACCCTTTGCATGGACAAGAGAGCCATTATAAGTAACAGAGCAGTAAAGGTAGTTATTAAATGTACAATCTCGATAACCTGACTACTGTTGTATTACATTTCCTTGTAATCTGCAAAGTTCCTTGGAGAAGCACTTAACCATGTTGAATTGCTGCTTTAAGTGTGAAGTATGAAATGGGGCGTAGTATTTATGTTTTGCTTTCTATGTATTTCCACACCTGGTTCTCACAACTCCAGATTGAGGTGTTTTAATTGCAGTTTAAAAGTATCTCTCTACCAAAAACCACTAAAGCTGATGCTAAAGAGATTCTTTGAAATCCTGTCAAGACTGAAGAATTGAGGTCTAAAGAGAGAAGAAAATAGGTTAAATCCAGTATGTGCTAAATCTCCTCAGTTGGCATCATGGCAGCTATTCTCTGGCCAAACTGAATCTGCCCAGTACTTCTTGGTAAAGAAAAACATTTGTCTCAATATCAGCAAAAATTATCAAATTACACTTGTCTTAAAACTGTAATAGGCTATTTGTGCCACTTGTGTTTACTTCCATTTTCACTGGAAATGGGATATTGCCGTTTCTGTGAGAACTCCTGTGGGGTGCGGTTCAATTCATGCATTGCTGGCTTTGTGTTTGACAGGTACAGGCCGTTCTGTATGTGACTACTCATCCTACAGAGGATCTTTAATACCCTGATGAGATCACATCTTTCACATTCAGGAAATACAGGAGTAGAGCCAGTTGTGACTTGGGCTACACAGCCATCTGAAACCAATGGCACAGGCTGGTTTTAAATGAGGACAGAATTGGCCTGAGTTCTGTGTGCTTTGGAGCAGAGGAAACCAAGAAGTGATCTCATCAGATATAAAAACCTGTAAAATACACTCGTGGAATGTTCCTGAATGCTACCTTTGAAGAAAGTCTTTAACTTAGGACCATAGGACTTCATAGGCAGGGTCTGCGTAAATTAATTAGAGGCCCTTTGTCGGGACTATTGCTGAATATTTATTTTCAGGTGCACCCTGAAAGAACTTGTGGATGCTGAGGCCTATTTTATGATTGATTAGTAGATTAGCCAAAAAACACTCTGTAAGAGTGCGGATCAGAAATAATTTTATTTTGGTCTCTTCTCAGAGAGAGACCAGCCCAGGCGTGGAAAAGTGGGAAGTCTGAGTGGTAAAACTGCAATTATGCCAACTAGTTCTTGCTGCCACTCTCTCTTCCCCTTTATCAACTACTATAAATCATCACTTTCTCTACTACTGCATTATCGCAGGATATTGTGTCACATAAAACTATTTCTCTAGAGTGACAGAGCTTTTTTACCTTGAGCAAACTAGGAGTCATCCATCCTTATCCCCATGTGCAAACATAATTTTTTCCATGCAGAAATATATATTTTTTTTTCCCAGAAAGAGTTTTCAACTAGGGAAAGTGTTTAAAAACAAAAACCAACCAGAAGTTGTTCAGCTGCCTTATTGTAATGAGCATTAGTGTTTTTTTGGCTTTTTTTTCCTTCTACAGGAAGGTAAATTGACAGAATCCTCTAGGTCAAGCTGTTTCCACCTTGGGACAGCAAGAAAAGCTGAATTGTGAGGTGATAGGGCTATATACTTCTTTGTCATGATTTGCTTATAACGCTCTTAGCAAAACAACATTCTTCTGGGATTAGATGTTTTGGTTTGGGGTTTTTCCCTTTCTGAATAACTTTGCTTTTTAAAAGCATGCTGTCTGTGGCTGGCTTAAGTGATGTGCTCATGGAAGCAATATAACACTGATAACAAAATTGAAGTGCCTAAATGAATCTCTGATGTCAACTACAGCTATTACAGCGATGGGATAAGCCAGCAAGTAAAGCTGTTCCAGCGCAGCTCTCAGCTGGAGCTGATGGCTGTGAAGAAGATGGAAAACTGTGCCCCCTTCATGCCTCAGGCCAGCCAAAGAGCGCTGGCAGCATGCCAGTCCCCATTCCCTCCTCCTTTTCCCTGCCAGAGGCAGGAGAGCAATAGTAAATGCTGCCAGATGTGGAGACACCCTGCTGTGTGGCGATGTCCAGGGCTGGTGATCAGGCAGCCTCTCTGGACCCTTCTCAAACCACCAACTGCACAGAAACTTGCCGAGCCGTGACAGGAATGGTTTAAATAGTCCCACAGCCTCAACCTAAGTTTCTTAGCTGCTGGGTGGGAGGTGGTTTTACATGGTAGTCTTGTAATTTTAGTACACTTGTTTAGGTTTTTTGGTTTTTTTTTTGTTTTTTTTATAAAGCTTTCCACAGACCAAACCTGAAGGTTGGTGCAGCCTGTACCTGAGGTTAGGAAAAGCATCACAAATAATATCTGTTCTGAGTTAAAAAAAAAAAAAAAAACCAAACCAAAAAAACCCCCAAAAAACCAATTAGATTTGATCACTTCCACTGTTGCTTTTTTCTAACATTTGGAAGCTGCCACCACGCTCAAAACTGCAGGAGTAAGAAACCTAAGCATCTTCCCGAGATGCCGTGCCTCTCCCTTTCCAGCTTGTTCCTTGGCTCTGGGCAGTACAAGAAAAAGAAAAGATCCCCTAATGGGATCGCTCTTGCCCTGGAAAAGTAAAGTAGAGGAGTTGAGCACCCTGAGCACTCTTCTGGCAGTTCCAAGTTTGAGATTTCTCCTCCATCCAGAAAGTGTTTTCTCTTCCCATCATTGTATAATTCAGTCCAGCATGCTAATCCTGGCTTCAATGGTAAGAGATATATCTTGCCTGGAGCACTCAAATTCATCAGTTGATGATGTATTTCTCATGCTGCAGGCTACCTTCCAGACCTTGGGGTACATGACAGTTTTAACATTGACTTGTAGAGGAATGGGAATTTTCCTTTTCTTGATATCTGTGCTGCTGTCTTAAAAACAAATCTGTGAAGTGAAGATTAGGGGCTACTTCTGTTGCCTGGTATTTTATGACCTCAGTGGTACCAAGAAATACTTGCTGATATTATGATAATAATGGCAATAAGCTTTAAAGCATCATAAAAGTATAAAAGATGCAGCACCTGGCAAGACCTGCCTAGCTCTGGCATGTCTGGGATATGAAGAAGCAGACAGAGCCATTATTCTGTGAAGGCAGAGTGTTCCTGGGAAGCCTAGTCATCTCCAGATATAAAGGTCTTCTCTCTCTCACTAGAAATCTTTTTCTCTGCGAGGCTGGCGTGAAGTGTTTCCTTGAGAGCATCATGTCTCTGCCTCTGTTTGCCTGTGCTCAGTGTGAGTGCTCATTTGAATGATGCATCACACGTACCCCGTTTGCAGAATATTGTTGCTCGTTATTACAGTAGAGTTCCTTTCCACAGCTTTGTAAGTGCACTTAAGTAATTGCTGCTTCATATCTTGGGTCAAAGTGTTCCTTTAGTCAAAGGAGCAGGTATTAAATTACATTCCCTACTTAGCTTCCCAAGGTTTCTGCTTCTGGCGAGCAGCTGGTCTGTGCAGCCACTCTGGGGCTGCAGCCTTCAGCCTTGTGTGTAATCTCAATGTGCGTCTGCATGAGGCGGAGCAATCCAAGCACCAAACGGTATTGGTGTAGTTACCAAAAACAGCAAGAAAACATGCACAGGTGCAAAGCAAACTAGCTTATAGACCAGCAACGGCTTCTCAAAACTTCCCCAGAAGCTCTCTGTAACTGCAGGGAGTGTTGCAAAATGCAGTAGTGCAGTTGGAGCTCGTCGCTTGTTTTTATAAGCAAGCAAGGTGACGATACTGCTGCAACCATCCTGTGTCACGCCTGGATCTTCAGGCCTGCCAGCAGCCCAGGAGAGGGCAGTTCTGCATGCCGGCCCTGGGCAGTTTCCATTCCAGGCGGTGTTTAATTTTTCTGATATGGAAATGTATCTGGTAAGAAGTGGAGCGGGACAGCTGGCCTGCTAGCTGGGGAAGGCCAAGGAGGATCTCTGCTGATGGGACAGGAGTTAGCTGGCAGCCTGCCGACAAAAAGCTGCTTTTCCATTGCCAATCTGTATTTCATTACCAATCCCCTGTCCCTGACATGGAAATCAATGCTTGAGCAATAAGAATAAAGGAAAAAAAATATCATTATATGCGATGCATTATAGATCTTATACCACAATAATTCAGGATAGACATATTTTTCTTATGATTGTTATTTTTATATTGATTATAATCTGATTTTTACCAATTTAACAAGCTCAGTGGCTGAAGCTGTAAGAGCGAATAAACCTGTCTATAAAACACCAGACCAGTCTCTGATGCATACATTCCAGCTCTGCATAGACAGGCAATAGGCTTAGAGATCAGCAAATCTGTTTTAACATAAATTGTTTGCTAGTTTGGATTTATATTTCTAGAAGCAATAATAATTTCCAGTAGTATTGCCCTTGATTTGAACACTTTCAAATGGCCCTGTCTTTGCCTCTTGTTTCCCCATTTGAGGTCAGGTGTTTCAGCTTTCTTTTTAGTTTAAGTAAGGGGGCTACATCACACAAAAATCTACTTGCCTGATAATGCTTTTGATCTTGAGCTCTCTTTAAGCTATGCAATTTGCGAGGGATGCCACTAAGATGAACTTATTTATAGCTTGCTCAAAGGAACAAGGTATGCTTACTCTGTTCTGAAAACCCTTTTAAGAATTTCAGGCACTTCGTACTTCTCTTAGCTCCCTTCACCCTTGTCTTTGCTACCTCTATTAATTGATGTGCCATTGAAATTGATACTGATTCCACACACACACACACCCGGTCTCTACTGAATTCACCTCCAGCCAAGGCAAGATTTTTATTTTTTTTTTCCTTCTGAGAAAGAGAAGGCCCATGTTGTATGCAATGCCAAGAATATGCTTTCTACACGTTATTTGAATAGTGAAGTCCATATGATGAAAACCATTTAAAGTGAACTTTTTATCAGCCAGCTTTGTTTCAGGTGCTCATTCTGTTTCACTTAATATGGAGGGCTCATTCCAGGGATCTGTATGAAGTCAAATTAATGTATGGCTAACTTGCTGTTAATCATTTTCTTCAAAAGGCCCTTAAATCCTGCAGCTCAGCAGCAGTGTAGTTTATAGGTGTGTAAACGGTTAATTTAGTGCAGAATCCCCTCTTCCACCAGTGGTGCAGCTATGGCAAATCTGCCCCTGCCCTGGGAAAGACTTAAATGTCCCCTTACTACCCTCCTAGTGTTTCTGATAGATTTTTAAGCTGAGCACACTGTAGTGGTGGTTTAGCTCCTTTGCAGAGATGATATTAATTTGGACTAGGTAGCTCTGACCCATCAGCATCAGTTGTTGCCTGGCATGATCTTTCAGTCTTGGTCAGGTGGCACCTTCTGAATCCTACAACTGCTTCCACTTAAGCTGGTGGGGCAGCTCCTATTACCTATGCAATGGCCATACTTTGGAAGAGGATGTTATGTGGTTCAACTTATCAGTGGGCAAAAGAAACCTGTTTAGAGAGAAGTGGACAACAAAGAGAAATGCTAATTTTTAGTGGTTTAGCTCATTTAGGGTTTAGCTAATTTTTAGTTTAATTTCAGAACCCTTTGGACTTCACCTATTGCATCTTTTCTGAAAATGATCATAAAACTTGGCAGCTTGCTGAAACCCACTTTTCTTATATTCGGACAAAATAGTTTCTCCTCAGGTTTTAGATTCTGAGGCACATACGTCTCATTTTTCAGCCTTTGATTTTACTTGCCCTGGTATCAGGCCTATCAAAGGAGTCTTTTTTGTGTTAATTTCTATGGTTTTCTGCCCTGGGACTCTATTAATTCTACACTGATTTACTGGAGCAAAATTTCTGGGATAAACTGTCCAGGCTGCTGTAACCCATCTTTTCAGGCGGTGAATAGTCATGCAGCCTTGACTAAGTATAATGAATCTCATATTTAGCTCTGAATGCACATGGGAGGAGAGTTTTGCTTGATACAGACAGCAAAGAGGAGAGAAACACTACCTTAGCTAATAAAATATTTCAACAATGTACTCGCAGAATTGAGAATAGATGGTAACACAGTACCAACGTCTCTCTTCCCATGATTTCTGTGGCACGGATAATTATTCCTATGTATATCTCTTCTATGGGGATTCATAGCCAAGGATATACCTAAATATGAATGTGCACCATAACTCATGTACAGGCACTCAAGCTTCCAAAATATTCAAAACTTAACTAAACTTTACATGTAGATGTATCTCCTTTGTGTTTTCCGCAGATTAAATGTGAATGTGTGTAGAGGAAGTGTATATTGCTGTTCTTGCTCCGTTATCATTTTTACCCACATAAGCACAGATGAATTTTGGTATGCTAAAAAAGTTAAATAATGTCTTTAATCATCTCAGGTGTATCTATTATTGCTCCTTTGTCTTATCTTAGTTTTGCACCTAGAACATCCTTGTCAGATGTTTTAGCTAAAGCTTGCTGCTTCTTTCAGAGTAATGAAAAGTGCTTTTTGCCCTTTGAGCCAAGAGCTTCTTTCTTAGTCTATTTTCTTGTACAAACATTGCTTCCCTCCAAGGCCCTCGGCAGTCACTCAGCCTCTGTGTTACAATTCTTTCTGCAGTATAAAGTGAGGATAATAGCATCACTAATTGCACCTTCACAGCAGCGTGGTGAGAATTAGCTGGTTACAGTTTGCGAGCTGCATTCATGATAACATGCATTATTGGTTCTAGCCTTATTCTCATTGAAGTCAATGGCCAAAATGATGTAAATGGCATAGTGTTCTTCAGCACCCCGCTAAGGAAAAAGAAAAAACAAAAAAATCAAAGAACCAAAATCCACGAAGGCATGAAACTATCAAGGAAATAGAAGGAGAAAAGGAAAATAGGAGAATTCCCTAAATTGTCATCAGGATTATATGAATTCTGGCTAATATCACATTGCATCTATGAAATTTGCTACTTTATTTCTATTAAAGTTTAATAAAAGGTGGTTTGCTTGTCTTCTGAGCTATATAATTATACTGGATAATCTAAGAGACTCTAGAAAGCAATGAAGAGTGTGAATTTAAGTCAAATAATCCATACTGAACTCTTTCATGCAGCTTTCTGTAATTGTGTAATTATTTTAAATACTCCCCCTGGCAAATAGAAGACAGGAAGAATTAGCCTTGTGCAAACCTAACAAGCATTGTGTATGTTTCAGGTGGTGTGTTTTGAGAATAACTCATCTGTAGTTTTTCAGCAGTGGCCTTTATATCATCTGCAAATAACTGAGCTAGGCTGTCGCTCACCAAGGCGAAGACGGTGAAAAGAGGAAAGTCTTAAATCTTTCATTGTCTTGAATCCCATTTCAGTTGTCTACAAAAAAAAAAAATTACTTTCCTGTAGTCTTGCGTTGCATTTTAGTATACAGTGGCTTGCAAAGATATAAAGTTAGGTGTTTATTGTTACCTTTGAGCTAAAAGCAAGGGAGTTTCTTGGTGCTGCTGCAGTTGTGACTGGTGGAGGCGGCAGCAGGGTGCTGCTGGGCGCAGGGCTACACCCGGCCTCCAACAGAGGGAGGAATCTGAGGGTTGGGAGCTCAGCTCACGCTGTCAGTTCATACATGGGACTGTGAGCACAGACCGCCTGCAACAGGCTTTCTGTGAGTAGGACACATGCCTTTTAATTTATTCCTTTTCTTGTTATGAGACGCTGGAATGCAGCTAGCGGAGACAATATTCTGTAATACTGTACTCGGTATTACGGTGCCTCTTCCCACCAGCACAGAAAAAAATGCGTGGTCTCAGTCATTATTTACTGAGGAAGTCACTAAACATTATCCTAACCTCTGGTGAAGGACTCTACAATGCAAAAGAATGCTTCCCACACAGCTTAAAATAAAAATCAGGTGTGTTAATTACAGAAAGAGGCACCAAGTCATTAATGGAAGGAAGTACCTTAACCTGTTATGTGAGATCATCCTGAGTATCTGCAGCAGCTTTCTCTGAGAAGATCTCATCTTGTATAACAAAAGCTTCAGTCAGTTTTCAGGAGTGTTTCACTTCATGAACAGATGCCACAGGATTATGATGTTTAGTTTGACAGGTTCTTTTTTTCTTTCTTAAATAAATTACTGCTTAGAGCTGTGTTTGTTTTTGCATCAAGTATCCTGCATGCTTCAGAGTAAGAGCATGTAATTACTAATCCTTGATACCTTTGCAAAACAGAACTGTATCCATGGGACTACTCCATGTGCAACTTCTTTTTCAAGCAAGTTAGTCAAGTGCTTACTATGTTTTAAAAAGAAAGCCCCTTAAAGTGTAGTGGGTGGCTTCAATCTGAATTTAACTTTGGGGAAACATAAGCAGTCAGTCTTTGAAATCTCCTTGGTACTGGCTCGTACCTCAGAGTTCAGCACTACTTTTATCTACTTTAGAGACAATCCAGTCAGGGCTGGATCCTGGCTGTTGTTAACTAACGCAATTTTATCAAAGGAAATATGCTGATTTACACTTGCAGAGGCACTAACCCTCAATATTTCTAGGTCTTAAAGAAGCCTATTTGCAGAGGTCTTAATGCATTGATAATAAAAGAAATACTTTTAGTTTTAAAAAAAAAGTTTAAACAAGAACACCAACATCTTAGATCTGCTGGATGAAATTTGAGGTCCTTCAAATATTTCTATGTGCAAATAAGGTGTATTTGGAGAGTGAAACTAAGAAACTATATGTATATAAAAAAATAAACAAATGGGGGGAAAATGCATCATCTTAGAAACTAAGGTATTTGCCTGGCTGGTGGGGGAAGGGGAAGGAAGTAGCATTGACATGTTAGTAAACTGAATACTATTAGGGGTACAAACCTTATGCAGAGCTGAGATAAGAAAAAATTGATTAGAATATTATTGCAGGGCACACTGAACTGTTGTGAAGCATTCAACCTTTCTAATGCTGTAAGAACAGATTAATTTTCTCAATTAAAATGCCTCACCAGAGTTTAATATGCTCTAAAATATACGGGGACTATAGGTCAAAAATAGGGAATACGATGGCTGAACTGCTTCATTAGAGCTGACCTGCTCAAACCTCAGCAATCAGTCTAGTCTCATCCAGTGTTTTCTGACTATGAATATATTCAGTGTTCATTGCTGCTTCAAGTTAATTTAGACTACGTTTCAGTAAGTGGATAGAACAATATTACCTGATCGATGTTGGATATAATATAAGATGAAGCTCAAAGCTGCAGCTGTTCTTATGTCTCTGGTACACCAATCCAGTTTTACTTAGTCTACAGATTACCATCTGCACAGGCCAAGGCACCCATCCTACCTAATCCTCAAGGCAGAATGGTGGGCTCTTGTCTGAGAGCAGAGGTGCAGCTCTGGCTGGGGTGTCTGCACCAGCTACCCCAGTGGTGGCCAATGCCTCCACCCAGGCGGAGCTGCTGAAGGCAGAGGCTGCAGTGCAGACCTCAGGCTGCAGGAAGTGCCCAGACCTTTCTCCTGGGGCAGGGAAGACTGACAGACCTGCCTGCAAAGGTGTGCCCAGGTGGAGGACCTTCTGCTGCAGGAGGTGATAAGGAGGCTGTGTAATAGCAGGGAGGCTAAGGAGGAGTTAGAGAGCTGGTTCCAAGTGCACCCTCATCAAGTTTTCTGACAACACTAAGCTGTGTGATGTGGTCAATGTGCTGGAGAGAATGAATGCCATCTAGAGGGATCTTCACAGGCAGGCCTGTCCAAACCTCATGAAGTTCAACAAGGCCAAGTGCAAGATCCTGCACCTAGGTCACAGCAATCCCAAGCACAAATATAGGCTGGCCAGAGCATGGATTGAGAGCAGCCCTGAGGAGGAGGACTTGGGGGTGTTGGTGGATGAGAAGCTGAACATCACCTGGCAACGTGCGCTCACAGCCCAGAAAGCCAACCGTACCCTGGGCTGCATCAAAAGAAGTGTGGCCAGCAGGTTGTGGGAGGTGATTCTGCACCTTTACTCCACTCTGGTGAGACCCCATCTGGAGTACTGTGTCCAACTCTGGGGCCCCCAACATAAGAAGGACATGGACCTGTTGGAATGGGTCCAGAGGAGGGCCACAAAGATGATCAGAGGGGTGGAGCACCTCTCCTATGAGGACAGGCTGAGAGAGTTGGGGCTGTTCAGCCTGGAGAAGAGAAGGCTCTGAGGAGACTTTATTGCAGACTTCTGGTACCTAAAGGGGCCTACAGGAAAGATGGGGAGGGACTCTTTATCAGGGAGTGTAGTGATAGGACAAGGGGTAATGGTTTAAAACTGGAAGAGGGCAGATTTAGATTAGATATTAGGAAGAAATTCTTTACTGTGAGGGTGGTGAGACACTGGAACAGGTTGCCCAGGGAGGCTGCGGATGCCCCATCCCTGGAGGTGTTCAAGGCCAGGCTGGATGGGGCTTTGAGCAGCCTGGTCTAGTGGGAGGTGTCCCTGCCCATGGCAGGGGGTTGGAACTAGGTGATCTTCAAGGTGCCCTCCAGCCTAAACTGTTCTGTGATTCTATGACTTCAGTAGCCAAACTTCCTAAACTTCATTTGGGCACAAAAAGAAAGGAAAGGCACCAAGCTAATTCTTGTTAATAACGTGACAGAAAACACCAGCTTTATTTCTAACTTTTTCACCCCAGTTAACGTATTTAAAACCTGTGAATTGGTGGATTCTTATCTGGTGTCAACCTGAGCCATCGTGACCTTTCTCCAGACAGCGAAGTGCACTGGAACTGACTTGTAATGCGTTGATTTGTGACGTGGAAGTGGATGGTCTTGTGCTATTGTAAGTGGAAGATAAACTTTCTTATGAGTAGCCCTTTTCAGTAGGAAGAGCTTGATGTTGCTTCCTGGAGATGTGCTCTAATGATTCTTTCAACACATTGTGTGGATGAGGTGATTTCGCTTGGATGACAACTTGCAGAAGGTGGTCAGCTTTCTGCATTTTTCTGAGCGTATTTTTAGAAAGGATCAGGTGAAATAATAGGTAAAAAGCAGCTAGCTAATGCTGGGTGAAGAAAGGTGATTCTGATGCTGTAAAAAAAAAAAAAACCACCAACCACGTTTTGGAGGTCTTTAGTTGCTGACATGCCACCAGTGTTAGTCTACTTGGCCTACACACCCAGAATGCTCCTCGAACTCTGGTTTACAGCCTTGCATAAAACAAGGTGGGTTGTTTTTTTTTTTTTTCATTTGGCTAGAACAATTACAATAGTTTGTTTTACATAAATATAGCTGGACAAGCAAATAATGAGATTGTTTAAAGAGAATTTGCTGGTAAGTGAAAACTGTTGCCATATTTTATTGAAGCAAAAGCTCAGTTCTGTTGAAGGCTGGAGAAAGTCCAGGAGTGCTCTGTTCTCTTGCCTCTAGGGGTTTCCAGAGTCCCTTGGTGCCTTGGTGTCTATTTCAGGCTTGGGAGCTCCAAAGCTCTTCTACTGATGAAGAGCCCAACTCCCATCATCACAAAGAGGCTCACTCTTCATAGGTTTGGTCCTTGACACTTAAATATTATTTCTTTTTTAATCTGAGGGGTGGACTACTGTACAGTCCTTTGTTTTCAAGTATACTTGAATTGTGCTCAGACTGGAGCTAGCACAGAAAATAGCAGTTTACTTAAACATTTCCGAGCAAGCGCGATGGTACCCACAGTCCCCAGGCTGCACTGGTAGTTTAGTGGCTACAAGATGATACTTATTGTGCTACTTCTGCCTTTTGCAAGTCCTAATTGACCTCCCTGGTACATGCTGTGTGTTTTCTTGGTTTTGTTCTGCTGTGCTTGCTCCCTAGAAAGAGGTTCACAAGATGTATGAGAGCTGGTGAGCACCAGTGTTACTGTTCTGGGCTGCTCTTCTTCTGTAGTCCTTCCATCTGCCTTGGAGATAGGCTGGCGAATAGGGGAAGCTTCAAATCCAGTTGTGTGGATTATGCCTTTATGGAGTTCTAATAGGATTTCTCATAGCTGAAATATGATAACAAAAACCTCCTCTCACAAAAAGAATTTGTTGCTGATTTTGTTCATGCCACTCTATGTAGAGCTTCAGAAGAACAATCTTTTCATTTTTAAAAAACTCTGCTAGCACATTGCCCTCTCTATTGATCATATTGTAAGGGTGGAAAGGGAAGATCCTATTGTAACTTTACAAGTCTGGAAGCTGGAAAAACCACACCTTGATCATTTGTTCTGTGATTACTTGTTTTTTTGAAATTGAGAAAAAGATGGAGATGAACTCCAGTGATACGCCACTTCTCCGGGGCCGCTTTTCCAAGTAGAACTGCATTTTCCACTTTATATAAAGAGGCTATAAAGGTCTGGTAAACATTTTTGCTAATATTGAATACAATAACTAAGGTTGTGCACTCCCCAGGCCAGAAATAATATAGTATGCTCCTTGATCACTGTTTTTCTTTCTAGGGAGTAATGTTATTTAAATAAGTGGCACTTGAAAGCTGTATGTGAGACGGTCTGTGGTCCATGAGGCAATTTCTGTATCACTAACAAATATAGGTCTTCTAACTTAATATAAACCCTGTATTCAGGGAAGCATTGCAGTGAGAAAATGCCTTTTGATTTTTCTGACATGCAGAACAAACCTCTTATGGGGGCCGGGTGAGGGGGAAACTAGCTCAAAGTAGCTCTGTTTTTGTGAGCAGCATATATTGTTTGCCGCTGCTTTTTGCTCTGGAGCTGGTGTTCTATCAGTATGTTTAACAGAGCCCTCCTGCTGCTGTTACAGTGCTTACTGCAAGCAATGTTGCATTCTGTTTGTTTTTAAAGTTAATTCACAACAGTGGCTGTGTGCGTGTGTCTCAGCGGGGGAAGCCCAGCACTCGGAGATGGGCAGGGCCTGATAAAACAGTAAGAGATGGGGAGGGGTCCCTGAGGCAGGGTCCCCTCCTCCTGAACCTGCCCTGGCACCCCCAAGCCCCCAGGGTGTCCAGAGGACCCACCAGCGTGACGGGTCCTTGCCAGTGTCTGTGCTCTCCGAGCTGGGGCTGAGGTGGGAAACAAAACAGGAGTTGATGCGAAGCCCACGGAAGAAGAGCAGGTGTGCCATGTATGTGGCAATCTTCAGCTTTTTCGTGTTGCTCTGGGCCATGCAAATGTTGGTAGAAATTAAATAAAAAAAGCTTTGATTATTTCTCACAAAAGTGCTTATTTTTGTTTCTCATCCTTTCAGTGTAATTCCTACTGACATAGCTTTGTATAAGGGAACAGAACGTGTATTAGGATATTTTTGCCTCTGTCCCAAGGAACTACTGGCAGATTGTTCTACTCTTGAAATATGTAAGCTATGCTGAATGAAAAATTTTACGCTTCCAATACCAGGGCTGCTGCGAGCTCATCGTTTCCAGACCTCCGTTGCTGGAGCTGTAGGGGAAGAACAGATGAACCAGATTAATGGCACTGGTTTTCCATAATGCCTAGGGATTTACTTGGCAGGTTTCTCTTTCCAGCAAGTTCCCTGTCCCTCTTCTGTTCTTTCTTAACTTCTAGCTCCTCTTTCCCAAGAATGAGAAGACCCTTTCTGGCTTTCTATGCTCCTCTCTGGAACCCACGCTTTATCCTGTACTGCAAAAATGCTGCGCTGTGCTGTATTTCAGAGATCCATCAGGCTTGTACTGGGTAGGGGCTCGTTAGTTGAGGGCTGGTGGATTGGCTGTGGGGAGAGGGACCTCAGCTGAATTCCACATTACAAACCAAGAGAAATTCAGCCTATGCTCAGCTGTAATTGCTGTGTGTGTGCATATATGTGTGTGTATGTACATAAATATATATATGTGTGTGTATATGTATACCTATATAAAAAGGTAGTCTCAAGTGTGATTATTTTCTTCCCTTGCTGTAAGTGCATAAGTATTCTAGATGCAGCTTGTCCTTGAAATTGTCTCTGTGGGTGTAGTTTTGACAGCTTATTTCCATTTGATCACTTTTTTTGCTGTTTGGGGAAAAAAACAATGATGTTTGTATCTGCAGATATGAACAATTAATCATTTTCTGTTGGCATTAAATGTTCACTGATATCACAATCTGAATTTGAAAGCTTCTACCTCGGCCTTTGCTTATCCTACCACAACCACTATTTACTGAAGCTACTCAATGCTGAAGGGCCTTGCTCCTGTTGCCTCCATGTGCCCTTGCTTCCAGTAAGTCACACAAACCGTTTCACTATGAGGAGGCACCACGTGTGTCTTCTCTACATTTCATCTGCCCACCTTAATATTACTCATGTACTTGGATTTATTTTTTATATCTTACCATAGTGTACTTGGAGCCTCTTTGCTTTCCAAAATGGTGGCTGCTCTTTCTAGTTGGTCTTCTGCTGGCTGGTTCCAGCAATATGGGCAGAAACAAAAATGCTTTTCTCATTTCAATAATATGTTATTTGAATCCCCCAAAGAGAGAAAACCTGCTTCCCTTGGCTCATCCCACCTGGTGCATTTTGAATACACTGCCAGGTGACAAATACAAATAACTGGTGAAACCCTGTTCAGTGATAGTAGAGAGATTTTATTTTTTTTTCATCTGCTACCCAATGTCGTCTTCAAACAGAATCTCTTCCTTCTTATGTTATTAAGGTCCCTAAGCTCCCTCTATCTCTATTTGGCCAAATAGCTAAGAGGTCAAAACTGAGAGATTTGTAAGTCTGGCTTTCCTGCTTTTTGATAAGACATGTGTGATCAAATTGCAGGTGCATAGATATGAAGAGGAGGAACAAGCGAGTTAAAGTGTATGCCCACATAGTCTTAATTCTGGGTCCTGGCACTGCCCCAGTACGCCGGCAATATGTACATTCATATGTACATTTCTTATTTGATTTTTAACTCTACTGCACAGAATTTATCTTCCCTCTCATCAAGTCTTTTATTGCATCATGAGAAGGAACACCATGTCCGCTTAATTCTGCAATCCTTGTTGTCATCTGTACCTCTGTCCCTCTCATGTTCTCTGCCACAAAATGTGATGCTTTGCTACCTTTCATTAATCCTAGACATCGTGTCCATCTGACTGCCGACAGTCCCCCTGGCAAAAACCTTCCTCAGTTGTAACCGATGCAGTCTGCGTAACACAGTACTGACACAAGCTGTTTCTGTTTCTCTGAAGATACTTTTTAAAAAATTTTGCTTTTAATCATACATAGAGGATTTCTCCTTCCCCATCTCCACCCCATGAGATCACTGTTCCTTTGATGTTTCTTCACAACACTACGAAGCTGCTTCATGTAATCTCCCTGCTGCTCTACACCTGCACCCCTCCCAATGAATGCAGCTGACCTGTTTGCAGATAATGACTTCTAGCTATTACCAGCTTCAGGGTTGGCTGTGAGAGGGCTGCCCTGGGCTGCTGGGTGGATCTTGGCCCTGTGTCTCTACCCTCTTGGTCTGAGTTCTGAAAACCAGAAGGCATGGTTTCCTAATGGTGGTCATTTTTCTCCCTCTTTGAAGCAACAGCATTCAGCAGTAAGAAAACTTGACTAAGATGTACAGAGCAGTTTTATATAGTTTGGCAAATCATTCCTAATCCATCGCTTTATTGGCTTAATTGGATGGTGTAGCAGACAAAAATAGCACTTTTAAGCCATCAGGGAGGAAGACTTCATGAATCAGAAGAGCTAGTCTTGCTCCATGGGATTACTGAGGGGAGTTATTCCCCACCTGCAAGAGATTGAAACAGTTTCTTATTTGGCTCTATATGCTAGGAAATTAGAGGAAATTAGCCTGAGGTGGAATGCTGCAATGAAGGTAAGATGCAGAGTCAACCTGGCAGCTGTGCATAGCAGCTCCTGGAATGTGGCTGATGGCCTGCAGGAATATGGGATAGCCTTGCAGATATAATGCACCCACGGCAACCTCAGTAACCCCTGCCTTTGGAAAGCCTTCCCAAAGGGGAGTGAGAGGGACAAGAATCCTACTGAAACAATATAAGCTAAAAGAACCTGTCCTGACCGCAAGAAATTTTCCATTAGCCCATTGATAAATTTGTCAGTAAATACATGTGCACTATAAATAACAAAAAAAAAAAATCAGTCTTCCACAATGTTTCTAATAGAAATAGATGTTCTGTAAAAGATTCTTAAAATGGGTGATTAACCTTTATTGCCCTCTTGGAGAAAGCTATTGTAAACATTAAGTCATAAAAAGTGTAAATAGTAGATTCCCTTATTCCTATACTCTCCTTGAGCTGCCTGGTTGTCTCTTTAAAAAAGTTATACGATTATTTTTGAGTATCCTGTTCCCTCATACATCCTTAGTTATGCTTTCTGTAGCAAAAAAAAAAGTTTTCTCTCCCACACTTATAATATCATATATTTTGCTTGCGTTATTTCTCAGAACACAAGTTTGATGGCATGTGCTCAATAGTCATGATCATCATCTAGGGACAGCAGGGTAACCAGAATTCAAGAGAGAAGGCTTTTTAGTGCATAAGTCATCGACTCAAATTTTCAGACTACTATGTTCCTTTGAATGCCAGGAGTTGGGAGTGGAGGAGACCCGAGAGATACCTGCAGTACTGTGGGTTTTTCTTATTTTTGCTTCTCTTTTCAAACAGCTAATATTTGTTCACTTCCTAAACTGGTGCTTTTCACACCTTGGACTGAATCCAAACTATTTCTTGCTTTAAAAAGTAAGCCTATCAAACAGTCTGACTCAGACAATGGGACATTAAGCCACCACACATATTTGAATTTTGTTATTGCGTAGGCTTAGCACTGTCACACTGCTTACAATAAAATATTCAAAAAACTAAAATAAAAAAAAAGTTTATCAAAAGTAGAGCATGAACTAAATAATGGAAGCCCTAGAACCAGAAAGATGTAGATTCTACAATGTGTGAAGCAAAAAACCCAGGGTTAAATTGGGCATGCAAAATGACATAAAAACAGTAACCAATCCATCCTTACGTCCCTAAACCAACGTGATTCAGTGCAGGAGTTTTGCTGTGCTATGGGAGTATGTGCACATGAATTAAGAAGATGCCTGTCCCAAAGTACATCGCTCCTGTAAACACTTACTGTTCAGAACGATGGATTGGCTTAAAACAGGTAAAGGTAATTTTACATGAAGCACTGTAGTGCTACTGAAAGAGTAGTTTGGGAGGAAAAGCTTTTCAGCTGTTCTGGGCAGCTTTAATTCCCTGTAGGAAATAAGCATACAGCTCTCTGAAGCAAACCTCTCAGGTGAGAGGATGACACAGGACACGGTGCTGTAACTTGTTGGGCACTGCTGTCATCTGCAGGCAGCGCTGGCTCAGCCTGCGAGAAGGCACACAGCTTGTCCATGGTCGTGACAGCCTGGTCTGAGCCCTGACACAAGGAGCTAGAGCTGGATGGTGTAAAAAGATCTGTGTAGCCTTTCTCAGAAACTGAAGCTTCCTTTTGCAGTTAGCGCAAGGCACGGGAGTAGATAAATGCATGCAGAGGAGGACTTTATCAGCCTTCACATGACTGAACAGGGCAACTGAAATACCCTTAAAATCCCAGAACATGATGGAATAATGGTTAATATTTCAGAAATGTATGTCTTATTAGTTCATACAAACCCAGACGCTGTGTAATCATCCTATGTGATAGGGAAAACTGGGGCTTTCATCTGGATTTATTAACATGAACTACTTATGGAAGAGTTCAAAAATCTGTCTCAATGTTTAAACATTGGAGCATATAACTAAGGACAGACACCTAACAGTTCACAGCCTACTATAATCAACCTTGCACATCGTAAAACATAAAACAGAATCCTTTCTTTTAAAGCAGTTGTTAAGTCTAGATCAAAGGTAGAGGATTATGCAGCACGCACAGTTTAAGAAAGTGCCATGCAGGAGGTGAAGGTAAAACTGCAAACACTAACGCTATATGCTTAGTCTTATCTACTATCTTTCTATTATGTGGAAACATTAGTGAGTGTTTACAGCCAGCCACGCCAAGCATCATTCAGATCAGATGAAGAAAGAATAAAGGAACCCTGAAACTGTGGAGTTTTGCATTTTAAAATGACTACCTAGAAGAGGCATTGTGTTAGTCAGTGCTTCTGATCACGGTGTGTTTGCAGGTCTGCAGTCTCTTACATCGTTTTAAACAGAAGATGTTACATACGTGTGTCAGCCCTGTGAATCTGACCCAGGTATGAAAAAGTGAAAAAGTATATACTGGGTCTTGTGGCCCAGGTGTCAATAGTGAAAGCCATGATTGCATTTGAACGAAGGCCAGATGCTCTGTATCCTCTTCAAATCCTTGCCTGTTCCATGCTCTGTGTGGTTCCCAAGACCACGGGATTAAAAGATGCATAAATGTGGTATGAATTTGTGTGCTTTTTATACACACTTATGGATATTTTTGCAAGTCAGAGCTAACCAGCTTGAATTCTAAGTTTCTTGGGGAGTTTGAAAGAGCAATAAATAGAACTGCTTTCCTGCTCCTGGAGCAATTTTGACGGCACTGTTGAGATTTGGAGATGATGGAATGTAGCTTTGCCCTTTAAACAAAGTCACTCTTCAGAGTACAAGTACATTAGCAGGAATTCCTCCTCTCCAGTCCTTTGATTCTCTGTAGTTATCTGTACTTCTTCAAGATTTATGGTGCCTTCTGTAATGAGAGCAATCTTATATAATATATGCAGCCTTTGTACTTTCTAGACTGGAGCCCAATCTAGCTCTTAGTCTTTTGAAAAATGCCTTTGTGTCTGCCTGCCTCTTTCAGATCTTGGGCTTTCAAAGCATAAAGACCTATATTTTTAAAGACCTATCTTTTTAATAGTCTTTGGCTGTATTCTTTCTTGATGAAGATCTGGTAAGCTTAAAAAAAAGCTAATCATGAACCAGATCTAGTCAGAAGACCTGGTGGGCTGAGTGCATAAATATGTATATACACACATAGTTTTTTAATGATAGTATGGATGCTATGTAGGTAATCTATTGATACAGTAATAACTGTAAGGACTGCATGAATAATAGCTTCTATGTTTGGTATTATGGCTGATTAGTGCTATCCTCTGTGATGACTCATTATTATAAAGCCTAATCGTTACAAGCTACAGTAGTGTCTCAGGCAACTTGGCATAATTACCCTGTGTTTGCTTCAAGAAAACATAAAGCCTGCCTTTGTCTGGCAACTGCTGAGTAATTGCTGAACAGCTACATGTTTATGTGATATGAAATAGAAATGATACCATAATATTTTTTTTCCTGACTGCCCTCCCCAGTGATCAGTTTCTGGCTTTGGGTTGTTTTGTTGGGTTTTTTTAGCTTTTTTTTTTTCTGGTTCACATATAAAATGAGTCTGCTCTTACTCGTGTTTTATTGGTACAATACATTGTGCTGACGCTGCTGAGTTTGCTGCCCCACATGGTTTAGCAATTAAGACCTAGACTTGAAAGATTAAGTATTCTCCCCTGGGATTCGGTGGCTACCAGTTAGCAGTGTCTTGGATTCAGAAGTCATCAGGACTTGTGCCATGAAACGCACGCTGCTCTTGTGCTGGGCTCACAGTAACTGGAGCTTCCACCGCTTTTCAAAGAAGTCTTCATCGCTGTATTTGGTATTTAGGTGGTTCTCCTCGTTTGGTGTCTGATGCAGTTGTTTGGTGTTGTGTATGCGTTTTTCTGTTGGTTTTCTGAGGGGGAAGGGGGGGCTGCTCTTGCATTACAAGTGGGCGTAGAGAGAGATTCATCCTATTTTTATAGGAAGTTTGGAAGTAGATGAGCCTTCCTAGATCTCATGCAGTATCTTGTCAAATATCTTTTTTGTTACTCTTCAATGTCAGGAACACTTTCTTTCACAGAATGGTAGCACTTTCACAGAATGGGGTCCGATTCTGTCTTGCATAACTCAAGCTATAAACTTATATGGGAATAAGCAAAGAAGCTTAACTTTCAAATAGGCCCTTCATTTCATACCTAGGTAGTGTACTACATAAAATGTAAAAGACAAATATACGTGTATATTGGGCAGAACAATAACAAAAAAAGACAAGATACACAGTTAACATGTAAGAATATTTGTTTGTGGGGTGTCGTGCAGACCGGCTCGTGTGTTCCAAGGGTGGGTTATGAGGAGACTGAGTGGAGCACGGAAAGGCCTGTGCATGAGTCTCAGTTGGAGCCACAGTATCTGGTCAGACACAAATGCCCCCCAAAACACGACTGCAAGCATCTTCTCTCCCTGAGAGAGATCATCCCCTAGGCTCCATGGGAGTCTGTTCCAGTTAATCTCTAATTTGGGAATGCCATATGGCATGCTGCCTGAAAAGCTGATGATTCCTGCTATATGCAGCAGATTTTGGAAAGTGATTTTCCCTAAGGGAGCAAAAGATGGGGTGCTTCGTATTCCTGATACATCCAGTGCTTTTAAAGAAACATATTGGGGCAAACAATAAACATTGCTCAAACGCTGTTTTAGCGCTTTTTGCAATACCTTAATACCACCATCTGGTGAACTGAAATCATGTTGCAGCTTATTTGTACATTCTTTTATATAACTTAATGTGCTTGTCTGACAAGGTGCCATGTTTCGGACAGGGAGCTGAACCTCCTGGAACGGGATTGTGGTGTAACTTCTGAAATGCTGCGCGCTTACCTTGCTTTGTTTCCTGATTTTAGGTGGGTCCAATACAAGAGCAAAAGGAATGCCCTTCTTGTAGGCGGGATTTTGGTGCCCTGTTCAGCCTGTTTCATGCTGCTGAGCCCCTGGAATCAAAAATTGCAGCTCCGATTGGAATCTAAAAAACCCTCTTGCTGAATGACTTGTAACAGGTTTGACTTATGCAGGTTTTCTGGGTCTGACTGATAACTCTTGAGCAGTCAGTCTCAGGATACCCATCTAATCTGAACCTGGGATTCGCCTCACAAATCTGTGCTCTTCCTCTTGAGTCCTGTACCTTTAAGGGCATGCTAAATATCCCACATTGATTAATGTCATCATAATGTAAACTTATTCAATGAATGTTCATTGCGCTCTATTCTAATCACTCCATGTGGTGCCAAAAGCCCCCTCTTTAAGCATTTCTTCATTAGTTATTGATGAATAGGTTCTTAAACTGTGAAATAGTCTTCCAGACTGTCATTCTGGTTCTGTTCCAGCTTAAACATATTTTTGATTTGGAGTAAAATGTGATTATCCAACATCTTTAAAAAGAAATTGGACCTGACCTGAGCCTGGCATTAGTTGCTGTTGGTCCCGTCTCTTTGAATTGCATCCAATTGAAAACCAAGCAACCACAGAGGACACTGGCAAGTGCAGAAAAATATATCCAAACAATTAAATGTTATGCTCAGTTTTTCCTAATTATAATATTTCAAAATCCCATAGTATAAACTCTCAGACTAATGATTAATTGCTCATAATTAGTGAATAGCCCAGTGGAAAAAGAGGATTTCTTTTGTGATAACAGAATAAAGGGAAGGAAACCAACCATCTTGATTCTTATCCTGTGGGGAAGATTGTCTTTATTATGAATCAATTTGGATAATTTATTTTATTATTAACAAAGACAAGTTTAAGAGCAAGGACAAATGTTGATAGCCCCAGCCTGCATGTTCACACTTTATAATCATTACGTGTTATTCCTTTGATAATAGTTACTTCTGTGAACAGTAGTGACCATGTCCTTGTAGCAAGAAATCCTTTCCAACTAGAAAAAAAAGGCCATGTATCCTCATGTGCTGTGACGAGAGGTAAAAGATAAGATCAGTCTTAACTACCTACTCTCTAAAAGGTATTTATTCTCTCATCTACCATGGGAGAAAAGAAAAAAAAAAAAGTAGAATAGAGGAAAGGAAGATTACATTTCTGTTGTTGACTGAATCACCTCATTTCAGTGTTTATAAAATATAACATGATTTCAAACTAAAAGGAAATTAATTTTTGTGTTAGGCATTGTGAGACACATTAAAGGTTTAGTGAAATGGCATTCAGGTTTGTCCATCACAGCTTACTTTTTAAACCTACTTATTCACTCAATCGATGACAAATAAATAATCCCATTAGTTTAAACATATTGGAACAGTTGTGTATTATGGACATCTTATTCCATGGAATTGTAAAGGAGATAGGCTTCCTAATTTGTTTTTCTAGTAATGCTAGGAGCCCTATAGGAAGGGAGGACTCTAAATTAGGTTTAAGCCATGATCCAATGGTAATATATAATAGTGTGGATCCCTGTTTAGATATGCTTCCTCACTTAAACATCTTTTTTTTTTCTTTGATATTTTTCAAATTAATTTTCTTTGACACTTATTCTCATATTTTTCTAATTGGTTAAACAGGAGTTATAATCATCAGACTAACCACGCTTTGGGGATTTTTATTTTGTATTTTATTTATGAACCTTTTGTTTTCATGCTTTATTTCATCCTTAAGTTATCTATACAGTTGCAAGTGTGTGTATGTTGTCTAATTGCTTCAATAAAGTATAATGCCTAGACCACTTATTTACCTCGGTTTTTATCTTTTTTTGTCTCATGCTTTGCAAGTGGGAATTGCTCAACTGTCTGGTTTGTTCCAGTGAAAGGTGCTTTACTAATAGGTGGTTATGAATGCCCCAGTCTAGGGACAACACAGTATCTCTTATTTGCTCTTTGGTAATGTTGAGCTGCACTTGTATGCTAAATCTAGGCTGAAGCGAAATTACATGACCATAGAGAAATACTTTATGCTGCCCTGTAACATTTCCCCATCCCCAGCAAATGCATTTAACTGAGCATCACTGTTTCTGTGGGAGGCAGGATCTCACCATGTTGAAGAATCTGGAGAAGTCAGTCTTGTTTACCCAGCACTGACTTCATGTGGCTATAACATCCTGAGGAAGGATCTGAGATGAAAAATTGCAGATGTGAGTACTAGAGGAAAAGGGAGCAAAAGTATGTGGTTGAATTTAGCTAGGTCACAAGTGTCAAAGAGTCAGTGTTCACATCGTCTTTCTTACTATTCTGAAGCCAAAGCCAGAAGTGGTGGAGGTGATTTCAGTGGCATATGTGGTACTTCCCCATGACAGATGTAGATGATGTGGAAATAAAAGGATCATCTCAGACCTCGGTGTCACAAGCATGAGCAATAGCACTCTTGCTTAAATAAGGTAGCATGCAGCTTAGCAAAGAAACGCTCTACATGTCTGTTACTTAAGCAGCAAACAACAAAAACCTAGAATAAAATTTTTCTTGTTCTTTAGCCGTGGAGATGAGTTTGCTAAAGGCAGTTTGTGTTATCAGGTTAAGGGAGGGGTGTGGTCACATGGTAATGGCTGATACATGAGCTGGTGTTTCATGTGTTCTCTACATCAACAGCTAAACTGAGCCAAGAGCACCTAAATGTGATGTAATATGCCCTCTGCTAAGTCATTTCCACCCAGATATCTGAGACAGAAAGCTGAAGGAGGAGCTTTGCTTGGGAGTATGCGTAGAAGGCTAGCTAACCTCTAGAAGAAGAGGACAAGCCCTTATTTTTCTATCCCCTGGCCAGCAGGAGTGGGCAGTGAGCAGCTGCACTCAGCGTCTGCTCCTAGGGCACGCAAGGATGCTGGTCTGCTAAGTGTGTGTGCTGGCTACTGCCTGTGACTGCACGGGAGAAAGAGAGAGCTTTGGCTGATGGATAGACACCAATATTTTCCTTCCCTGCAATTAACTGCCCCAATTCAGCACTTCCTACGGCTTAGTGAGCAGACAGTACGGTCAGCAGTGTAGCTTACAGAATCATAGAATTGCCTTGGTTGGAAGGGACCTTTCAGATCATCTTGTCCAACCATCAACCTAACTCTGCTAAAACCCATCATTAAACACTATCCCTAAGCACTATCTTTACCTGTCTCTTAAACGCCTCCAGGAATGGTGCCGCAGCCGCTTCCCTGGGCAGCCTGTCCCAATGCTTAATAACCCTTTCAGTGTAAAAAGTTTTCCTCGTGTCCAGTCTAAACCTCCCCTGATGCAGTTTGAGGCCATTTCCTCTTGTCCTATCAACTGGTACTTGGGAGCAGAGACCGACCCCCCCGCCTCTCTACAGTCTCCTTTCCGGTAGTTGTAGACAGTGGTAAAGTCTTCCCTCAGCTTCCTTTTTCTCTTTGCAATTTCTCTTCCTCCACGTGATAAATCACGTGCTGCCTCTTTCCTCCCCTTGCAGAGACCTGCCAATCGTGTGGAACAAATGTTTCTTCCACAGAGGTTTTCCCTTTCCCTTGTTTGCATTTACTGGAGGCAGACGCTGTCCTGTCATTCTGCTCGTGTCCCTGCTGTGGCTTGGCCTGTGAATCATCTAAACCTGCTATTGACATCTGCTCTAGTATAGTAGGAACAAGGGTAATGGGGTAAGAACCTGACCTTGCAGTAAGTGAAAAGTCTTGCTCCTGCCTCCAGTGGGACCAAGGTTTAGGTCAAGATTTTTTTTCGCTGCCCCTGTGTCTTTTATTTAGCACGGTTGTTAAGATAGACACCAGTATTTTCTTTCCCTGTGTAACAGTAATAAATAGGTAAAGGCAGCTGAAAACAAAAGCAGGAAGGTCCCTGTGAGAGCTGGCATGTTTAGTGATGTTATCCATGGTTTGCTACTACAGCCCATGACAGTGGCACAAGAAAAACTTGACAGAGGAAAAGTGCATGAGGGAGTTCAGGCTTCTATCTGCCCTCCAGTATTTATCAAGTTTGAGCAAGTAACGAAGCAGTGACAGTGGGACTTGTTCAATGCATGCTTTTTTTGGTGAGTTGGTACCCTTAGGTTTAAACCATAATTTTACAAACACAATTATGCAACTAAGTGAACCAATATGTAGAAAATCATGGGTAATAAAACAAGGATTCCCTCCTCCTTTTTAAGTAAAAAGTGGTTACATGCACTTAAAAGCACTGAATGCACAGACAGGTGTGGAAAATATCAACTAGTGTAATGCAGGGATTATAAAATATTATTTTTTAAGGCACTTTATGCAGTAGAGTGAATATATCTAACTGATATTGCTGCATATAATTCTTTCAGATCTGAACACCTGGTTTCAACCTTTAAAGGTTTTATATAGTGAATTTATGGGATACCAGAGGAATGAGTACGTTCATTTACTCTGCACAGTAAAAATGTAAGCTTTGAACTTCCTCAATGGTTTAGTGTTTTTAATAATAAGAGATGAGAAGTATAATATAGAATAGCTTCATATGCTGCATTTACTTTTTAATGCAAGTTAAAGAGAAGTATTGCACAAGAACTGCATGTTTTACAGATTTAGTCTACTTGTGCAATCCTTGTGAGGACTTGATGGTACTCGATCCTCTCAAAACTATGTGTTATAGTTGCTGGTAAATGTAATAAGCAGTACTCTTCCAGGTTTTGAGTATTCAAACATAAACACATTTTGTTTTCACTCCATTCAATACATTAACTGTTATATTTTTATACTGCTAATGATAAATTTCAAGTTCCTCCTATATAATTAAATAATGAAATAGCCTATTTGTAAAAAGGGAAACGAATACTATAAACAGCAGTGTTATACAGTTACTTTTTAAAACTCTTGAGAAAGCTTTTTGAAAACAAATCAATAGAACAATTGTGCAGTTAATTGCTAATCTATTTTATGTTTTATTAAATGCCTAGTGTTGTTTTCCTAATTCACTTACATGGTAATGGGTAATCAAGTAATGATCAGTGGCTTATGATTTAAAAATATCTTCATTGTATGGAACCTTGAAAGCTGAACAGGACCTGTCATCTGGACGGACAAAATATGAATATACATATCTTTTTTTTCCTAAGAAACAGTAATTGTTGTGTTGGTAGCTGGTGTTTGACTTAACGTTATAACAGATAATTTCTTTCCAGTGTGTTGTTCTCAGCACTTCTGAAAACTGACTTTTGCACTATTTTTTTTTTTTTTTTGGACTCCTGGGCTTGATGTCTGCTTTAAAATAATTTTGTGCTTTCCTTGTAGTACTACTATGGGTGTAAAACTTAAAATATTGGAATCTACCCCACTCGACTACTAAGATGGTGCAGGGGAAAGATGCCCATATGATTTCCATTGTTTAGAAAACTAGATGATTATTTGAGCATGGATCTCTCGGGCATAGCCAAGCTCTAGGCTTTGTTTACAACTGGGTATGAAATGCCATCTAGTAAAGGTCTGAGGGACCATGACTCTCATCTCAACCCCGTGTGGGGAGAGGGGGCAGGATAAGAAGCCGGGAGTGAAGAGCAGGATGTGTGTTCAAAAAGCAGCAGGAGTGAAAGTCTATGGTGTTGCATCTATGCTAAAGTCTTTAAGGAGTAATTAAGTCTTCCAAGCATTGGAAAGCATAGAGTTGCAGTGTTTTTATGGAATACATGAATTTTCTACATGTTGCTAATTACAGGTTAGGCGAACCGGATGCGTGTGCCTGTGACAACCTGATGGTATATCTTGTGTATCCTTGCTTGCCTGTACTTGGGTGGTCACGTTGCTGTAGCTGAATATCTAGCAATAAACAGAACAACATGCTCTGAAATAGCGGAGACAACCGGTTAGCTTGCAAAGGCACTTCAGATAAATTTTACACTTAAAACTTTTTTCCCCACCATAGACAGATTTTTCTCCTAAACTCCTAACAATGAGGCTTTAAATCAGCAGCCTACAATCTATTTGCTCAGAAAAAGTCAAATTGTGGGAGTCTAATTCTGAAAACTGACAAAGTCAACTAAGGTGTTATTTTACAGTTTACCGGTTCCTCAGGTAGCTATTTACATGAGCCATGCACTGCATGTAAGTCAAAACACAAATTTCACTTCTGGTCAGTCCAGTAGTTTTTTCCCCAAGATTAGAGCTCCTTTACTTAGCCTGAAGCACTTTCACCCAAGTGCACCCTACATACCAAAATTTTGCCTGACTTTGAGGAAAAGGGTATTATTTAACAGCAGCATTGAAACACTTCACCCTGCACAAAGCCATCAGGGACAGCTAAACGGATCAGAGGTGTGGACCGACAAGCTGCAGAAACTTCCAAACGAGTATGATGAAAAGCTAGCCACTGCGTGGCTGAATTTGAAGATAAGTTGTAGATTTGAAGAACATCACTGTATTTAAACAAGGAAAAATAAGAGAATAGATGTGGCAAAAATTTGTTTTCCTTCCAGATGTGTAGCACAGCCAGGGGCGCAATGGGGAGAAGCGCAAGAAAAGCGATGGCTGTGCCGCAGGCTGCTGGTAGCCCTATTTCTGTATGGGTGGCTGCTTGTAGAAGTGACCCAATACATCCTAGTGTCTGTCTGTATCTTTCCTGAGTGACAAATTTCATGTTTTAAGGAGGCTTAAAAAAGTAAGACCTTTCTTCGGTAGCCTGCGGCACCAGAGGTTGTGTGGCCAATTAAAGGTCTCTGGAAATTACATAGGATGTAAGAGGGTTGTATAGTCGAAGCCTTTGGCTTCAAGTGTGAACCCATTGAAGGTGGCTGAAGTTCTTTGACTGGCATCACCTGGCTAATTGTAAGGTGTTTAGACACCCCTTTCCATCCTCAAGGAAGGGTTTCAAATAACATTTGGGGAGTGTGGATTTGCAAGTAGGATGGCAATAGGTGCTTCTAGAGGTTATATTTGTTTTGAAACTATTACCTTAAATGGTCAGATGCTTCTGTTTTTTATCTCTGTTCAGTTGGAGGAAACAGAATTGTTTTACTTTATTTAAACTTCATCCTCTAGTGAAAAACGATGTTCTTGTTCTGATAATTCAAAGGCATACAAAAGAAAGCAGAAAATTATTGATTATGACAGGAATGAGATGGAGATGTTTCCAATTTCCTGAACTGTTTGTGTCTCCATCCTTTAAATATGAGGACTGTAACACTGAGACACTAAAATGCATTTCAGGAGAGGAGGAAAAAAAAAAACAACCACAAAACCAAAAAAAACCAAACAAACCCACCAAAAAAAACAACAAACCCCAAATAAATTACTACAGTGCAGCAAATGAAAATCTTAACTAGGCCACTGAAGGGGGCAAGGGGAGAATCAAAATATGCCAGTGGCATTAACAAATTCTCAGAGTAATCTATCTTCCTTCCAGGGTTCAGGACCTTACTACAGAAAATGACAAAACATATTTAACATGAATCGAATTGCAAAGTGTAAAAGTCAGGGTACTTATTAATCTGTGACCAAGTAACCTTCTTCCCCCTAGCTATAATATTAAATAATAATCTTTTACTTCACAATTAAGTAATCACTCTTCAGAAGTGGCAGGTGCAATGGAATATAGAAAAATACAGAAGGGGGGACATACAAGCTAACTGCAGTTGATTTAGGTGTGCAATATCTGGAATCAAATATTAAAAAATTAGGTGGCAATGAACTTTAATTATTTTTGACATTGAATTGGGGGAGGAACCCCAAGGATATACCTTTGATATAAATGTGTGTGTTTCAGACATACTGAAAATTAGGAAGATGTGCTCTAAAATGTCAAAACGAGACAGGTTTTTCTAGGTCAGATATGAGGATAGGGTTTGGACAATTTACTTGATTTAAAAACAACAGGATGAATCTACTGGCACTCAGAGGCTTGCCCTTCTGTCAGTGCTGGGCCCATATGCATTCTTTGTTAAAATGCTCTTGCTTTGAGCAGCAAGCAAGGCTGACCTTCCCTCTCGTAAGTCTACCATGCTGGTGATCCTCTGATCAGTAGCAACGTGGTGCCCTTCTGGGGTATCTTTGACTTAAGTCTCGTGGCTTTAAACGGTCACAGGCAGACAGCACGCCTGTGTCTTACAGAATGAGGCAGGAGTGAACTTGCAAAGCATTTATTCGAGGAGTAAGTATTAAACTTCCTTTATGAGACTCTCTTAACTCAGCTCTGGCTGTCCCACCGGGTGCAGGAGCAGCACAAGGGCGTAAGGCAGCCCAGCGGAGTGGTTGTGGTTGTGTGTGGTGCGAAAGAAAGCTGCCCAGGGAAGGGGGGCTGCTTAGATGTGAGGGGAGAAAATAGCTTTGAATGTGACAAGTTGAGGTACACACAGCGTACAGGACAGTTTCTGGTAAAAAACTTACACTGGAATTTTGGGTTTTCCTGGAAGCTTGGCTAAAACTAGAGCAGGTCTTTTATTAGTGCTCTAACTAATAATGGAGCGTGAGCCCTGAAAAACTGGAGATTATTCTGTAATCAAATTATTGATTTTATTTTTTGGGGGGGGGGGGGGCAAGATGAATGGTAACTGCTTAAGAACCATTGTGTTTTAGTGCTTGTATGCACTCGCTATTCTTCTGAAGATTCACTTTCCTACTGCTTTCTTGCCCTTTTATAACTAAAATACAAAGGACTAATATTGTTGTATTGTAATGCAAGTATATAATGCTGCTGAGACTTGAATGAATAGCAGAGAAATTCTGTTATTGCTTGCACTGTGGCTGGATGTTAGGTGAAGATTAAAGATTTTGTGTGGCAAAGGAAGATTGCTGTTAGCAAAACACCACGGGAGGCTTTAGTTTGTTTGTGGCCCCTGCAAACTGGTCTGCCTATCTCTTCCTTTTCAAGATTTTGCACTGCTTATATTAATGATGTTGACTGTGCTTCTTTCAGTCCGGCAAGCCATGTGAGCTAAGAGAAAGTAAATGATAAGTTCTGTATTTGAACTGTTATTGTGGCTTAGGTCTTTGTTTTCTTTTAACCTACACCTTCAAAGGAAGGAAACAGCAGAAGTCTTGCAATGTAATATGCATAGCTGACCTTTTGAGTTCCGGATTGCATCAGGAAGGAAGAAAGTACTTCAGGGTACAAAAGCGGAAGGTTAGATCAAGGTCTAGTAATTCCAGCACTTTGAGTCACTGGAAATAATAAATACTGCAGAGATAACTGTGCAGTACTGCAAGAAAGGGTGGACAAAAAGTGCAAATACATCCTGAACCATTAAAATATTAGATTGGTGTTTTGAGTGTCACTGTAACTCTCTCATTTGTATTGAACTCTGAAGTTGAGTACCACAGAAGTAAATGCCAACTGTGACAAAATGCATAAAACAAGAGAAGGAAATTAATACCAAATGGTATCATCCAAAGCTATTAAACAGGAATCAAACACAGCTACTGCATTCACTGTGTCTAATTCATGGGCGTGCACTAGTTCCGATAAGCAATTTAGCAGCATCTCCACTATCTTGGATAGGACAAAGGGTAATGAATGAAATTGTTGCCCTCTGTGTTTGGAAGTTGTATGTGAAAAGCAGGAATTGTTGTCTGTCCATTTCTTTTGTGTTTTGGTTTGGTTTTTTTTGAATAGTAGGAATAAAATCCTGATTATTTTTTTTAAGAGATTTGTGGCAAAACTCCTGTTGATGTTAGCTTCATGTTAATATAGCTATGCCTCATGAGGCCTCTTGTGCTGCAAATACAGAAATGTGGAACAGGAGGCAGTTGCTGTCCCCAGAAAACTTGTCGTCTAAACAGAGTATGAAATAGATGGTGCGCTAAAGAAATTTCATATAAATGGTATCTTTATAGTGAGGAATTCCAGGGCTCCAGAATCCCAGAAAGTAGAGGGAGAGAGGGACAGCAAGAAACTCCAAACCTTCACTGTGAAATATTGAAGCAAAGACATCAGCGATGGGTTGGGAGCTAACATCATCTGCTTGGGGTGCTTCTGAGAAGTGGCTGCGTCCCTCCCTCGCGCAGCCACCCAGCAAACCAGGGGGGGCTGCTGGTGGTGGGGTCCAGAGGCTTGTTTGGCCAAGCACCAAGTTTCCCAGGGTGCATCCAGTGAGCCAGTCGTAAAATTTCATTTTGTGTATGTACGACTTGTTAGGGGTGAAAGCTGCTTTTTCTCAGAGAAGAAATGCTGTCTGTGCTGCCTCATTGTTGCAGGGATTGTGATGAGAGCTACTTAGGGTGAAAAGGGGAGTGCTGTGCTCCCAGGGCCATGGAGGAGCATTACTGGACCTGGACTTTGGCGCTGTAGCTGAAGGAGGACTGTCTTTCATGCCCCAGTTTTACCCAGCTCTTTCTTTTGAGTTGTTCCTTCCCTTTCTTAGGTTGGTGGTTGGTCTCAATGATTTGACAGGTCCCTTCCAACCTAGGCAATTCTATGATTCTCTGAAAGGTCCCTTCCAACCTAGGCAATTCTATGATTCTCTGTCGACAGTCAGAAGCATTCCTGCAATGCCTTGGAGCTCTACGTACTGCACTGAAGAAAAGAATTTTCACTGTTGGACTGGATCAACTGGGGTTCAGCGGGGTTTTCTGCCTGCCGTGCAGTTGGAGCCCAGGGACTTCAGATGCTTCCTCGTAGTATAACAAAACAGCACTTCTTGTGACTCGCAATTGCTAAGCGGAGGACAGCAGTGATAAACATGCTGTTTCCCACCGTGAATGAGATATCAGACTTTCTCTGTTTGATCTTTTGCCAGAAGGGGACAGATGTCTGTCTGTCGAACAGAAGCACTGAAGCCGAGGTGTTCTGTTCAGTTTTCCCCTGCTTTTCCAGGCTGTGCTGGAGAGCAGGCTGCAGGGCCACCCAGCAGGAGCTTTGCACCCCATGGAACCAGGTTCGATGGCTGGTCACCAAAATTGCAAAAAGATACATGCTTTTATCCAATGCTTCTTAAAGTGAGGTTCAAGCCTGATGCTTAAAACCTCTTCCAGCATCTGTTTTCCATTCATTTACGTGCTCTAAGCAACTGCTGTATTTCAAAATTATGTTTGCTGGTTTGGGTTGGTCTTTAACGGAACAAGTTAGATATTTATTTTAGGCACAAAGTGGTTCTAATTTCTCCCTGTGATTTTATAGCTTTAAATTCCAGTAGTCTGTTGTACCCAAAGCGCTGTCACTTTGAGACAGAAAACGCTGCTCCTTATGCAGAAGGGACAGACCACGTGCTCTCAGCAAGTCCTTACTCTTTGTACTTGTACCATAGTTGCACTTCTCACCTAAAAACAAACTTGCTTAGGTTGAAAATATATAGTTACTAGTTACGAAAAGCTGTTACACAGTTCTAAGATGTCAGTCACTGCTAAGCTGGTATTTTTAACAGCATTTTGTCCTACTTGTAAAATATGCTTTTTTTTTTTTTTGGTGCGTCTGACTTATGGCTCACAGCCCTTGAGGTTTCTTCAGACACTCCCAGATGCTGTTGTGAACAGCTCTCAAGTAATGAAATAACAATTTCCGTACTTCATGGTGCTCACAGGTGCATTAATATTGCACCGAAATGAGAGCTTGTGGCACGTTGGTAACACGCAGCCTAGTGAGCCCTGAAACTGTCCACGTGTGTCCCAGTAAGATCCTGAAGTGCTAGGGGCACACTTCGATAAGGAAAACTAAAATTTGGGCTACTTTTTCTTTACAGCGGCTTTGTGCAGCTTAGCACTTGAACTGTCTGTAAAATCACTCCATCTGTAACAAACCTCCTGGTTGTCATCACTTAGATGCTCTTTCATGTGCAATTTCCATCCCATGTTTTTCTGCGACTGAGACAGTGTCGTCTTCATCAGCAAAGGTGCTGGCTGTTGGGATTTGAAGGCACTCTGTGAGGTGAACTGCAGGATTACATGTAGACCTTGGACGGTGTCAGCCATCCGTTCCCTGGCAGAGGTGGAAGTGTGGGCTGCTGTGCCAGAGCAACCCACCACTGCAAATCTGGGGATGCTGTAGGTCTAAAAAAACAAAAACAAACAAACAAAAAAAAAACCAAAAAACAACAACAAAAAAAAAAACCAAAAAAAACCAAAAAAAAACTTGCTCTAAACTCTCAGTCCAGAGCTTCAGCTCCCGTAGACTTTCTTGATACAGCCACATATATATCTTTGTCTTAATGGTTCCTCATTGATTTCTCCCCGCAGAGGGATGGGCGGCAGCTGCCTGCATATATTCTCCATTTGAAGTGCGAGCTGCGGCAGGTAGTTTAACCACTTCAATAAAATCCTTTTCTTTCTATGATGGGGTGAATATCAATAACAGCATTGTCAATGCTGAAATTTGTTCTTACTGCAAATTAGCAGCTGCCTACAGCATGTAATGCAATGTTAACTTTTTTTTTTCTGAGCCTTGTTGAAGGTATGATGAAGAATGGAAAGTGTCTTTTAAGAGCTGGAGCACTTGTCTTGATTTCTTCTGGTTTTTGATTGCTTTCAGACAGAAAAGAAAGCATGGCTCATAGTGCCAAACGCTATTAAAAAGTTTTTTGTGGAGAAGAGCAATGGCAAATATTATTATAAAAAAAAAAAGTGCTGACTTTGGCAGAGTAAATTAAACTTTTTGTTTGGACCAGATCTCAAAAGTGAAGCTCACTTAAAACAGAGCTTTTTCAAACTTTTAAAAACCCCACAAAACCCCTCCAACAAAAAATAGCTATGATCTTCAGTTTGGCACAGGTGGAAGAAAAGTATTTACTTCGTGTGCTATAGGATCCTCTTTGCTTGTTATTTTCCACACTGGGAATGTCTGCCAACTCTTAATTCTGAGGTGAAAATGATATCTCAGTGATTAAGCCAGCAAATGTAGCCTTGAAAAATGAGTTCATTTTTTTCCATTATGCTGGTTTTATGTTTACTATTAAAAAAATAAATGCAGATAAGTCAGACTAGCATTGGACCTCGTATTACTGTCAGTGTTTGACCATAACAGGTGAACGAAAAGCCTGAAAGACCGTGTCTTAACACCCAGTACGTCTGGTTGGACTAGGTTAGTACAGGTTAGTTGAATTTAGTTCATCAATTCAATGGTTACTGCTGTCTTTTTTTTTTAATAGATAAAAGTAAAATGCAGTTTTTTAAAGCCAGCTAAAGAGAATGTAATAATTCTCTTGGATAAAACTTTTTGTGTAGTTTTGAAGACCCTAAATAATCACATGCTGCAAGGGAGAAGAATGAGAAACCTGATTATTTGTGTAATCTCTGAAGGGGAATATATGTTTCCTGAACAGAATGTCCTGGCTAAACATGATGCCTTTTTGACAGTTTCCATGTTCTCCTTAATTGTTCTCCAATTCAAAGACAGTAAAATTAAAATGTTGAGGTGTGCCACATTCTTCTTCAGTATTATTTTTTTTTTCCTGAGTGTAGGTTTTCCCCTCCTTGCTGGAGATCATGACCAAGGATTCCTGTCAGCTGCTCCAGTGTAACATGGGAGCAAGGAGATCACCAGCCAAGGTGTTCCCATTTCTTTTGTCCATTCCTGCTGTTTTAAGGAGAAGCAAAAAGACAATTCTTTAGAGTGAATTTGTGGAGGGGAGGCTTGTGAGAGGCCACGTGGGGCTGAGGGAAGGTCTCTCTTACCCAAAGCTGAGCAGGACACTGTGGTGTTTCTCCGAATTTGTAACAATTGTTTTATTTGTCAAGCTCTGTACTCACAAGCAGTGCAAACTGTACAAGTGTTGGTAGCAGAAATAAAGCGTTTTGTGTAGCTTTAAAGAGATTATTTTTTGTCACCAAATACTGCTTACTACAAAACATATTAGTTCTTTTCACTGTATCAATATAATTAGTTCAGTCTGTTAACCCAGAGTATTTCATCTAGTACTCTCTTCTGCATTTGCTGACAATACAATTACAAAAAATTACAAACCAACTGAAAACAATGCAAATACATTTGTCTGTTTGCTGTTTCTTCTACGATGGCAGTTTGCCAGGGATGACGTGCTTCACTAAATGTCACTAAATATTATGTACTTAGGACTTAATTATGCCTTAAAGGCACTGGTCCTTTTAGGGAAGAGAGTGGATAAAATTGCTTCCTTGAGAGCTTTGAGCCACACTCTGCCTGAGAAAACATGACTGCTGGCAGTGTGGTGGGAAATCAAAAGGCGAGTTGATCATCTATTCGAGATGATGGAGCATATGTTCTTGCCCACACCTTCTCAGCTCTGCTGATGGGTGAGCATCTCACTGCTCTGGGCATTAAATAAACCTCTGTTAAAGCTATGTCTGCATTTGTAGACTCAAATACTCTTTCTGTCACATTATCTGAGGCTTACAATGGGGAGGTAACTTTCAGGCTACAAAGTCTAAATACTTCTAGATTTTCCTATACTAAAACACAGTATGAATGGTTAATTAAAAAAAAAAGAAAAAAGAAAAAGATGGGCTTTGCAGGCTTTTTGTCCAACACTAACAATGTGAGCCAGGAGGACCGAATGGGTGAGAGTCTGGGCTGGGATCTCACTGATCTCTAAAGAGGCTGTCAGACCCGGAACACACAATTGCTGGCAGCTTTTAATTCTTAACTTCTTGGAAAATAATAGATTTCATAGCATCTTTAAAACTTCAGGATATATATATTCAAATGCAACCCATGGGAACACAGCTAAATCGGGATTGTATTGCTCTGTGGAAGTGTGTAGGATGTAGCTGTTGAATAATTTCATGCTGTTTTTTTCTATTAATTTTTTAGTCTATTCATTCTCCTTAGCATTTAGTCCACTCTCAAAGGTTCCATTAAAAGTCCTTTCTAAAGTCAAACTATTACAGATGTGAGTCAGTAAGTGGTATTAGTGCTGGGTTTCCCAAGAGCTGTATCTCATGTCAGGTGATTTTATTTAGAGTTTTATCTCTTTAGACAGTTACTCATTAATAAAAATTATTTTTTGTTTCAAAATCTGCATGATCCAGGTCATAAGAGCAACTGCCTAAGCTGGGTAACTTCAGCGTCAAAATTTCTTCTTCCAGTGCTTCCTTGTGGTTCATAAAAATCACTGTGCTAAGTAATCGGTTGTAAGTTCAGGAGCCAGCCCTGGCGATCACCTTTTCTCTGCCATAGTGGTTTCCACCTCTAATGTGAGCTTTCTCCAGCTCACCTTTGCTCTATGTCTTCACTCAAGCTCTACTCCTGGGCTGAAGTTTTGAAGAGATGAAAATGGCACTTGGTCCCTGACCTGCAGTCAATTATTTAGCCTTCTCACTGATTTCTGGAAACCTCTTTTTTGAGTTTTTTTGGGTACTTCACTCTGATATCCATACCTGCATAAAACCAGAGATGATCACAGCAAATCCTTTCATCATCTCTGCTACACGTGTGCTCAAACACATCTGGGCTAAAATGTTACTGCTTAGAAGAAGGTAAGCAACATATGCTCTTGCAAACCAAAAATAGCAGAGCCCAAGTTCTAATAAGTGAAACATCAAGAGTGGCTGTTCACATGGATTGCTTGATTTTCACCCTTGATTTTAATAGAGAAAAGGTCCTAAAACTGTTATATCTTCCTTGCTGTAATATACATAAAACACAAATGCATCACAACTTACTGTCGTCAGTGATATTTATGTAAAGCACTAGGTTTACAATAGTACATAATTTATTATCGAAATGAAATTTAATTGCACCTAAATACTACTTGCTGTATGCCTTTTTCTATCCTAATATAAATGCATCTTAGCATACTCCCTGCTTGCAGCTGAAATAATAAATGATTTCATAATTTGAGTTATTTGTGGGATACTGGAAATGGTTTTCTGTCAGTACAGAGCCGTTTTCTGAACTTGTTATGGTGTGGGTATTCATTGCTTCCTCTCTTCTTGCAGAATAAGTCTCTGGACAGTAGTATCTAGCATTTAAATGTTTTGGAGGATCTCATGCTGAAACAAGAAGAATACTGAGAGTAGATATCAAGTGATGTTTTTGCCAAAGATTTTAGTTTTAGTTGATATGCATCTAATAACACTTCACTAAATACCTTCGAATTCATACCTTACATTTATAGCCTGTTCTTGTGTTGTCATTTCATTGCTATCAGTGCTTTTAAAGCAGATTTTTCTGTCTCTGTCTTAAAGTTTATCAATACGAAATGCAGCAATAGACTTAATAGGAAAGCAATATTTCTAGTATAATGGTCCTCATGAAAAATATTGAAATTGTGCCAGTTCTCACAGGAAGTATTCTCCCTGTACTTAGCTGGAATAAAAGAATAGCACTCATGTTAAAAGATTTTCAGTTTTCTAGATAGTAGATTTCCTATGTAGTTGTTTCACAGAATGTATTAAATGCTACACAACATCTTAAAAACAACTTACTAACCCCCTTCGTAAAAAGCTATTAGGACTACAATATGAAATACACATAAACTAACAAATTTCAGAATTCAAGAGGGTTATGAAACCCTAACTTGGTATCCTAGTATGATCCTAGTGTGATCGTTACTTTCTCTCCATTAGTTTCTTCTTTCGTTTTGTCTCCTCTGTTTCTGCCTTATTCAATACTTTCTGTGAAAGGTATTTTTTTCCTCTTCATCTTTCAGTGTGTGGTCACATGCATTATTAACTACTCGCCATTCCAACCCTACAATAAAAAAAAACCCAAGCATGTTAATGTATACCTAGACTTCTGTGTGGCACTGTCATCAATTGTGGGATTGTGACGAGTATTAATGAATTCATCCTTAAATCAGATCTATTATGGGAGACAGTGTGTGTATGAGAGAGAAAAATGTGTGTGATTAGATATAGATACTATCCACATTTCATATGTGAGGCTCTGAAGTGCAAGGTTAATATTACAAACTTATCTGACATTGAGGGCGCAGATTGGAAGAGGTCTTATTTTTAAAGTGTCTTATATACTAGGAAAAGCTTTTTTTTTTAATCATATGGTGAGTGCATGAGTACTTGTCACTTTTTTAAATCACTCTCTAGGTATTGGTGTTATTCAGTGTCAGTAGGTGTAGTTGGTGCACAGAAAACACGAAGGGCTGTTTAAAGATTAAAGGACTGTCAAAGGAAGGAAGTTAGAAGTGGTTTGGTGTTCGGGGTCTGCCCCTGGTGGGTTAATGCAGTGCCTGGATAACAAGCTGGGACCCAGTAAATGCTGTTACAGATGCAACGCTGTCAGTGTGTACCTGGGCAGCTGTACCTGGGCATACTCACCAAACCAGCTTTGAAGCTATAGCTTGCTTCTGCCTGGCATGGAGTGCAGGCAGAGGCAGTCATGCGATAAGAACATGATAAAAATTGCCCAAGAAATGTTGTCCTGCCAGCTGTTGACTTTTCTTAAAATGTGATAGACTTGTATGCTCTTGGATAGAGCACTTCCTCCAACCTCAAGATCGGTGCATCCCTATGAGCAGGAAATCGAACAAAGGAGGCAGGAGACTTGCATGGGATGAGCAAGGAGCTTCCCTAAAAAACGAAATGGAAGAAGGAAGTTTACAGAATGTGAAAAAAGGGACTGGCCACTTGGGAGGAATATAGGAATGTTGTCAGAGTACACAGGGATGCAACAAGGAAGGCTAAGGCCCACTTGGAATTAAATCTGGCAAGGGATGTCAAGGACCATAAAAAGGGCTTCAAGTACATCAGTAGCAAAAGGAAGACTAGGGAAAATATGGGCCTGCTGCTGAATGAGGTGAGTGCCCTGGTGATGGAGGATGCAGAGAAAGTGACATTACCGAATGCCTTCTTTGCTTCAGTCTTTACTGCTAAGGCCAGCCCTCAGGAATCCCAGACCCTGGAGGGTGAGAGAGAGTCTGGACAAAGGAAGACTGTCCCTTTCTCAAGGAGGATTGGGGTTAGAGATCATTTAGGCAAACTTAACGCCTACAAATCCATGGGCCCTGATGAGATGCACCCATGAGTCCAGAGGGAGGTGCTAGATATTATTGTGAAGTTACTTTCCATCATCTTTGAAAGATCACGGAGAACATGAGAGGTGCCTGAGGACTGGAGGAAAGCCAATGTCATTTCAGCCTTCAAAAAAGTCAAGGAGGACCCAGGAAACTACAGGCCAGTCAGCCTCCCCTCCATCGCTGGAAAGGTGATGGAACAGCTTGTTCTGGGTGTGATCTCTAAGCATGTAGAGGAAAAGAAGGTTATCAGGAGTGGTCAACATGGATTTGCCAAGGGGACTCTGATAGCCTTCTATGATGGCATGACTGGCTGGGTAGATGAGGGGAGAGGAGTGGACATTGTCTACCTTGACTTCAGCAAGACTTTTGACATAGGTAGCCTTAGGAAGTGTGGATTAGATGAGTGGACAGTGAGGTGGATTGAGAACTGGCAGAAGGGCAGAGCTCAGAGGGTTGAGGTCAGTGGTGTGGAGTCTGGCTGGAGGCCTTAACTAGCGGTGTTCCCCAGGGGTCAGTACTGGGTACAGTCTTATTCAACGTATTTGTCAATGATCTGGATGAAGGGACAGAGTGTACCCTCAGCAAGCTTGCTGATGACACAAAACTGGGAGGAGTGGCTGGCACACCAGAAGGCTGTACTGCTATACAGCAATACCCGGACAGGCTGGAGAAGTACCTAATGAAGTTCGACAAGGGTAAGTGTAGGGCCCTGCACCTAGGGAGGAATAACCCCATGCACCAGCATAGGTTAGAGGTTGAGCTGCTCTCTAGCTGTCTCAACAGAGAGGGACTTGGGAATCCTGGTGGACAGCAAGTTGACCATGAGGAAACAAAGTGCCCCTGTGGCCAAGAAGGCCAATGGTCTCCTGAGGTGCATTAAAAAGAACATGGCCAGCAGGTCAAGGGAGGTCGTCCTCTCCCTCTGCTCTGCCCCGGTGAGGCCATATCTGCAGTACTGTGTCCAGTTCTGGGCTCCCCAGTTCGAGAAAGACAAAGAACTACTGGAAAGACTCCAGCAGAGGGCTATGAAGACAATCAAGGGACTGGAGCATTTCTCTTATGAGGAAAGACTGAGAGACCTGGGTCTGTTAAGCCTGGAGAAGACTGAGAAGGGGGATCTCATCAATGTTTATAAATATCTAAAGGGATGGGCCCAGACTCTTCTCAGTGGTGCCCCGTGACAGGACAAGGGGCAGTGGGCACAAACTGGAACACAGGAAATTACATCCGAACATGAGGAAACACTTCTTTACTTTGAGGGTGACAGAGCACCAGAAGAGGCTGCCCAGAGAAGTTGTGGTGTCTCCTTCTCTAGAGATATTCAAACCCCACCTGGATGCATTCCTATCCAGCCTGCTCTAGGTGAACTGCTTTGGTAGGGGGATTGGACTAGGTGATATCCAAAGGTCCCTTCCAACACCTACCATTCTATGATTCTGTGAAATTCTATGTATGAAGGAATCACTTCTAGGAAGAAGTCAGTATCGAGATTTGCAGTGCAGACCTGTACAACTTGAACTAATGGAGTAATAGAATTATGAGAACTGAGTACTAAAAAAGATGAAATGTGCTTCTGGTTTTGTAAGAAAGGAGTAATGAAAGTTGGGGCTCCTGGTTTAATTTACAATTTTGTAGCAGTGCAAGCTTCAGCAGGATTTATGCTTCTGCCACTGTAACTTCCTCATAGGTTACATCCACTCCTGTTCATTCAGCTCGCGGTACCCATCTGTGCCCTTTTTCTATGGCTTTCTACCATGTCCCTTGCCAAAACATCTCTATTTTTCCATGGTGCCTGTCATTCTCTCCAGACCTATTTCTCTGCCAAGCTGTCCTGGACAGCTTTCCTCATTCACTATTTCTTGTTTTTCTGTGCTTTCTTGTGCTTCTGTCCTCCTCTGGCCTTCTTTTTCCTCCTCTGCACTGCTCTGGTGACAAGAAAGAAGACAAAGTACACCGGCTCTTCTCTTTTCACTAATTCTCACTATTGAAGCAGTGAAGCTGTTTTGCCACAAACTTTGGAAGGAAAAATAATTGGGCTCAGCAAACAGCAGTATGGGTAACTGCAAGCAAAAATTTTAAGTTTGGAATGATCGGGCAAGTAAAAATATTATTAGAATGGAAAGATTTGCGCAGCTTTAGTGGTAGACCTCATCCTTGGACCTAAAGCAATATTTCCAGCTTGAAATATTTGTCTGTCATTAACAATTGATCCTCTGTCTCCTATGCTTCTGGGCATTTTAAGAAGGGTTAGGACTATATTGCTCTAGGGATGCGAATGAACAAACTAAATCATGATTTCATACCCAGACTCGTTTTTAAAAATAATCGCTATGATAACGTGACGTGATTTGTGCTATAGATGCCCTAAATGAAATATAGGGTTAAATCTAATGTATTTCAATGCTAATTAGAGTCTTATACTAGAGGTGGTAACAGACATTGGGTGTCCTCATTGGGTCAGTCAGTTACCTCCATACTCCTACTCATTTTCACTGGATTGCACATCAAAAGACTCTTCCCTGATCCTATAATCTGTACCATTGGTTATTAGTAACAGCAATACACAGAACTGAATGCAAAATGACCTTTTGCTTTACTGAAGTGTTTTACATTTGAATTTCTGCCTGCTGGTGGTTGTCGATTTATTGCATCTTCTAGCATTTCTTTTTTTGATGATCTCCCCTTCTAATTCTTAACCAAAGTGGTAGAGATGGTCACTTCAGTTCCTATTTGTCACTAATGTAAATTTATATTACTATGATATTAATCTTACAACATATAACTTACAGAAACGTCATGATGGTCCACTAGTGTATACACAACACACTAGAAAAGAGTTTTCACTGAAGCTGTCAACTGTGCCAACAAATTTTATCTTACCAAACTGACAAAACAAGCTATTCAGAGCCGCCATGAGATGCAGTATTACAGACTACACTGTCTAAATTTGTGCTAGCTGTAAATCTTAGTTTTCAATAGGAATATACAGAGATAAACTTGGTGCATTGTGTCAGCTAGTGGAAAATAGAAGCTATTATCTTTTCGTAGAGGCAATGGTGGCAAGACCTGATAGCAAAGAGCAGCTCCAACAATACGATTAATAACATATAAGGCTGGAGGGATCCATTGTTATGACATACAAATGATAAAACTTCAGCAGGTAAATTCTATTTTGAACTAAACTATCTTAATTTAATAGCTGGAGGCGACGGACAATCTACCTCAATTAAAACAGCTGCCTAACTGTGCTCATCATAAAACAGAGAAAACTGTAAATCATGCCTGCAACTTAGAACTGTGACTAATTCATGGGTTACTAAGAATGAGGTCCTTGTTACTGTTCCTTGTTCAGCTTTGCAGAATTAAACTTTCTTCCACCACACATGAAGATTTTCACCAAAAAATTGGTAGACCCTCTTCCGACTGTAGCGAATGTGCTCTGCCACAGTTTATCAGCAGCTCTGCTCCCTTCCCAGCTGACAAATGCAGAGTCTCATATTTTAAGTGGAGACTGCTGAATTCTTTGCTGAGCAAAAAAATTCCTCTTTTCACAGGAAGGTGACCAGGATTCAGAGGTAATTATTCTAAATATTTATTCTATACCTGGTCATTACTAAAAACATCTGAATTGGCATAGGTGAGTATTTTAAATACTCATAAACAAGTATTGTGTCAGCAAAACCAGAACACCTGTAACTGTAAATAAGGCAAAGGATCTGCTGTTTTGTTGTAGTGTAATAGCTTCCAAAGTAGGGACAAGCCTGTAGAAGGCGTTGGAGGGGAAGGTCAGAGCCAAGAGGAGATTTTGCTATTAGGGGATTTTTTGGAAAGAAGAGCAGAAATAATGGGGGGAGAAAGATGAGGGGGGTGCCTGTTTTTTCTGACTTCTTAAAAAACTTGTTATGGAAAGCATTTTTCCTTTGCCTTCTTGATACAGAGCTTTTTGCTGTAACGTATCAAGCTGGCTTTCAAGTTTGAATGTCTTCTGTCATATAACAAGTATAAAGATCTGCGTTCTGAAGGAAATGATTTGATTTTTGTGAAACAATGTTTTGTCCTGAAATACATTGTTCCGGAAACTTGTGGGATAGGAAATGGTAACCCCATGTGGTAATGGTTCTTGGAGCTGTGCTTGACTGAGACAAAAATAGGTTTGGTGGCTGCTATATTCCTCCAGCAAGACTGCAGTTTGACCAGGATGAAGGCAATTGTGCAGCTAGGGAGCAGGATGATGGGTGTGAGTTTTAACTAATGAATGCAGGTTTGTTATCCTGGGCAGAGGGGCAGCTCTTCTGCTCACTGAAGGCACTTGTTAAGGGTTGGAGCAGGAGGGAGAGACTTTCCCCTTGGCAAAAACAGTTCAGAACTCGTTATAGCAGGCTGTGCCAGATACTTGTTAAATGAAAACTAAAATTAATCCCTATGTTCCTGTTAATTCAACCACAGTGTGGGTAAACTGGGACTTTTCCTCTCCCTTCTTCCATGCAGCTTCCCTCCCTCTGTCTTCTACTGTGGAGAAGAACCCTTTGCTCTGTCCCTTTTGCATTGTCTCTGTGGTCCTGTGTGTCCTTGACCCACCAGAGCTCTCCTGCAGACATTTCTAAGACCTGGATGCTCCTCCGTGTCCTTGCTTTTTCACATCTCCATTGTTTAAATGTTCTGCAGTTTGCCCCAACACCTGCAGAATTGTTCTCGATTACATCCATTGTCAGTTCTGCTTCTAAAACCACTTTCTGAACTTGCTGTGTTGCCAGTGGTCCCAGTTTCTGTTCACCTTCTTTTCTTCCTCTCCCTTTCAGTATTGCATCAGTCATAAAGCAATCATTTCCCTACCTTTCCTTACACATTCAATGGTGACAGTGTGCCTCCCACCCTCATTGTCCCATGACTTTGAGAGGCAACTGTACTGCAAGAACTAAAAAACAACACGCAGAGAGCTCATGGACAGAACAAAACTGACAGTGAAGACGACTACCGTGAGGAACAAGACAGGATGAAAAGACCACCATCATGAGGGTGTTTAGGCAGGGGGCGGTTTGGAAACCGTGACATTAAGGACCAAAGAAGAGAAAGTAGCAGGATATACTTTCATGGCTGGCTTAAAAGGATCGAAGCCACTGCTGCTCTGCTGTAAAGGGTTAGTTGAGCACATGTCTGCCTCCACAGGCTCTCCCACTCCTCTTGCATTGGCAGCAGCTTTTATGTGGTATGGGTTGAGTTGCGTCAGTTTGATTCAGCAACAGAGAGCTGACAGGGCAGGGGGGAGGAAGGGATACCACTTTTTTTTTTTTTTTCTCCCAGCAGTTTGGCCTTAGATTGTTTTAAAACTATCATAAAAACATCTCTTTAGAAAGGTCAATTTGGCATTCTGAGGAAAGTAGACGCAGAAGAGTGCCTGAAGGAGAGGAGTCTCTGTGTAGGAGGGAACACTGATGTTTCAGAGTCTTAATACCTCTAGAAAGAGAAGAAGTGGAAAAAAAAATATCAAAGTAGATGGGGAAGGAGTAAATACCAAATCCTTTATTCTCCCCAAAACAAGTTGGAGGAAAAGGGAATGGTTGTATTGACTGAGCAACTAAATAAATTAGTCAAAAAGTCCAAAACAGTTGTCGACTTCAATTTTGCACATGACTTCAATCTAAGTGGGAAATTATTTCACTGCCACTTTGACTGCCTTTCTTCTCTGCCTCCTCTTTCCTCATTTCATCCATCCGTTGTACCCTTTCATTTCTGAAGATCTTTTTTTTTTTTTTTTTTGTGTTTCTTGTAAGAGCAGTGATCCTTTAGTGTGTGATTATGAAATACTGAAGATAACAGGACCTTGATCTCTGCCTGGGGCCTCTATCTGTCTGTAGTGACATTTCCAGTGAGTCAGAGTCTGTCCAGACAAGGATATCTCTGCCACCAGAGCCTTATTAATGAAAGATACAAAAATAAACCATGCTCACCAAGGACCTGTCTTAAGCTGAGACAAGGCCACTTCCAAATGAAAGCATTCATTCAGGCATATGGCTACTGTGAACTTTTCTGAGTGTCCCTGTTAGTTAAATTAATAACAGATGTGCCCACCTTGAAGTAATAGGGCTTGATATAGAGGAGAAAGGAAGTCTAATAGAAAACATCCTCAGAAAACTCAGTCTTCTGCAAATTGTATTTTTATATATAAATACATAGATAAATTAAGACTTTATTAGAAATTTTAAAAGACTTTATCAGCAATAATGACATTTTAAGGTACTTCATGAATTGATAACTAACAGGTATATACCAAGTAAGAGGATTTGTAAATAATATCACATTCTGCAAAAGGTCAAATAGAAGTGCATTGGAGAAAATGCTAGCCAACAGCTCTAAGACCTGCCTCTCTTCTTAACTCTGAATTCTGTTTTAAGTCCAGATCCAGTTCGTGTCTTTTGTAATAATAAGGTTGTATAGCAGTTAACCTCAGTACAATGTAGCTTTCTTATTTCAGCTCTATTAGCTTTGAATCCTGTTTTTCCTGTAATCATAACTTTCAGTCTTTGTTCTCCATCCCGATAATAGTAACAGAGATCCTTTAAAATCATGACCAAATTTTACTAGCAATTTCATCGTGTCTGGGTAGCTTCTTAATAACTGAAAAAGAAATAGTTTGATGTCCTATTCTAACTGATGCTTGAACTATGCTGTCAGCTGAGCTGGTTTTTGTAACCCAGCCTGATTCCATGTGGAAAATCAGATCTGACAAAGCCAAAGCCCTTACACCTTGCACGTTTCTGGCTTTTAGCAGACCAGCTTTCAGTTTAAATAGCCTCTCGTAGTAAATCAAGACAGGCTGGCTATTGGTAGCAGTGCTGGAAATTGTAACTTACCTGTAACAGTGGGCTAGATCCTGGAAAAAACAGCATGATGCGGATCCAGATCTGTGAATCCCCTTTGGGCCAGGAGATGGCCTCGTCCTTGGCCAGCTAGAAGTGAGGAGCTCCTTTTCTTAGCAGGGTCAAGGTATTCACCCAGTGTGCCTCTGGGTTTTGTGTTTGGGGATAAAGCAGCATGTTTCCTGTTGAGTTTCCCCTAATAGACATCAGCAGTTAAATTAATGATAGTTGTTGCTATTTGTTTCTGTTTTTTACTAAGTTTCTAAAAAACACTTGAGAGAGGTTTCTGAGAAAGGATGGATTTCTTCAGAAATCTGAGTATTTCTCATACCCAGGAGAATTTTTGGGTGACAAATTAAGAAGTTGCTGTTCTGTGCTGCCAACAGTTGGAGCTCTGGGCAGATTTGGCCCCAATATGTCTGGATTCTTTTTTTTTTCCTCCCGTGCATTCGTTACCTCATTAACGTAAGGAACAGAGGAGATTCCCGGGTGGTTTCTGTGAGTTCTAATTGTCTTGGAAAAGAGACTCTTATCTATTCAGATATGTTTGCATAGTGGTGGGAGGGTTATGCCCAGCAGACCGGGAAACCGCCAGGCTGTTCAGTTCAGGCACAGTCTGAACCATCGCTATCCCGGAGGGGTTTGCCCCTGCTGAAAGCAGTGCTGTGTGTAATGTAACCCTTCTTCCTTTTGTTCAGTACTTTAAAATAGATAGTTTATACATTTTAAGTCATCACAATTCAGTCTTTAAGTGTATTTAATATCCTCAAATGTCATTCAAGAACTGTAAAATACATTTTAATAAACATATGACTTTGGTACTAATTTTACAGAGAAAAATCTTACTGAGTTATGTCTAACTATACATTCGGCTGCACCTTCTGAGTTTGGAATTTCTCAATGGATTAGTGCGCTGAATGGCAGTGCTAGTGAAATGACCTTGCTGGTAGTTGAGAGCTCAGGGTATGCTCCTTGCTGGTGTTTCCCTGGCAGATATATGCTGTAAAGCAGCAAACCATGAAGAACGATTAAAAAAAAAAAGCTGGATATTTAAAAAAGTCAATTAAAGGTATAGAAGCATTATGATGAATTTTTACAAGTAAAAGTCAAGCGAAGTTGAGTTATGAGTCTGCTGAGTGGGGTGCATTTGTTTTCCCCGGCCCTCTTTTGCATTCTTTACTCAATAACATTTGCAATATGTTCTATAACCTCCCTATGTAACAACATTTTAATGCTACTTGTCTTTTTCTTGAAAAGAGGAAGAAATATGATCAGCAGACAGGATGACAAGCTAAACAACTGCCTTGTAAAGTGATTTTAATGCTGTGAGGAGTTGAATGTGGTAGTATTTTAATGGGACTAAAAAGATTTGTTGGTACTTTGTCTTAAATATTATACTACAGTGCTTGCAAAGTGGTGTCCTTTGTTCGGGAAGCCGGAGCTGGTGTTTCTGAGATGGTTGTGTTGTAAAAACAATTACAAATAAAATTTGTGGTCTTGAAAAATAAGATCTGCCATGACATATACTCATTTTCTTACTCTGTCAAGCAAATGAGACTAATGATATCAATAAGACTGCTCACAATGCAAGTTACATGCTTGCTGGAAATGCAAGTGGCAGGTTCTGGTCCTGCAAAGGTAATGACATTTTGAAGGAAAAACACATGACCTGATTTATGGACTTTTTATCATCTTTAATTGGCTGTCCTAAATGCAGTCATCAAAAAGGTCTTAAATGAAACCACTAGCTTAGAATGCAGAGGATTAAGAAATTGCTTCTCTATGAAAAAAAACAATCTAGAGATTCCCCCTGGCAGATCCTTAATGAGTATTTCCAGAAGAAAACCAGAGAAAATAGTAAACCTATCAGTTAATGCTTATTCACAGTGTTAACACAAATATACTGTCAGGAGAAGGCAGGTACGTGAAAGGTATCGGTTCTAGAAAGCACATATCTCTTCACTGGAAAACAGGAGCACCTGACTTTTCTTTTTTACACAGAAATTTGTTGCAGTAAATTGTAGTTCTGTTGTGACAACCTGATTTTGACCAGGAGAATAAGTATTAATGTTGTCTTGCTGCACTGGGGAAAGTAGAGATTTAAAATTTACATTCCTTTCTCTCTTTCCAATTTTAGTATTAAGTTTCACCAAGATAATATTTTCTGTCTGCCTTTTTGAAGAGCTTCCTGCAACTTCAGAGAATCTCAAGACATCAGAAAAATACTTCTTTGTGATTCCTTTTGTTTATTTATAAAAGATTACTTAATGGAATTCATTCTTTCCAACTTGCACACTTATTTAAAAGTCAAAATCCAGTTGCCAAGCAAAATAAACACAGCAGGGTAAGCTGCTGTGGAAAAACAAGGTATCAATATGTAATTTCATTGAACTGACAAAGTGAAACCGTAATATTAACTTAGTTTCATAGAAAGCCAATCATAACATTATTTAAATATTCTAATAGATTTTGAATTGCAAGAACCCTCATAAGATGAATTCCCTTGGTTTTGCCACAGAGATGTATGTTTCCTTCTTCACTTATAGGTGTTAGTGACTTATAAATCAAACAGCTTGTAGTAAAGTAGGTAAGGCAAATGGCTTTGTCGTAAATATTTCGTAACATCCTTGGCTGCCTGGTGGGATGGCAGTCTTGAGTGCCTTGCTTGAGAAGTGATGTTCTGCAGAGGTCTCTGTTTGCTCCTCCTGGTCTCTAGGAGCTTCTGAATAGCTGGGGTCAGAAATGTGGCCGGGGGGAATGGGGGCCTTTAGTGTACCTGTACAAATTGTATCATAGAATAGTTTGGGTTGGAAGGGTTCCAACCCCCTGCCATGGGCAGGGACACCTCCCACTAGACCAGGTTACTCAAAGCCCCGTCCAGCCGGGCCTTGAACACTTCCAGGGACGGGGCATCCACAGCCTCCCTGGGTTCCAGTGTCTCACCACCCTGGCAGTAGTCTTACAGTCTCCTTTCAGTCTTATAGTATTATACCTGTAGGAGCACGTCAGGGTTTCATACTGATCTCAAAATTATTTTTTTTTTTTTTTTTTAAGTAAAATTGCCATAGAGAAGGAGATAGTCCAGCAGGATACAAAAGTCTGCTGTTTGTTGCACTGCAACAAACCAACCTGAACATCCAAGTAGCAAAACTCTTTTGCTAGCATTACAGGTATTAGATGCTGTTTTCTTCTTTTATAACACCAAAAACTGTTACAAATTGTCAAAACCAGGCAAGAAAAATTCCTGAGAAAGGAGAGTCATGCTGTAATGGAGAACAACTCTCTCTCTCTCTCTCTCTTTTTTTTTTTTTTTGTTTTGTTTTATTTGGGAAGCTATATGACAGATTTTATTCTTCCAATCTGTGATGGATTAACAGGACATTGAGCAAAAGCAGGAACTGAAGCCTTTATTCTGTTTTGGGAAGTTTGAGGAGTACTACTTGGTTTTGTTTCATTTTCAGGAGCTTTTCAAATGCTGAGCTGGACAAAACCTGTGTTCAGGGCTATAAAGGGGGGGGTTATTCTTAGAAAATAGCCTACTTTATTTTAACAGCTATATCCATGCATAAAGCAGCATCCTACCTCTCCCTGTGAATCCATGTTAAAGTCTTTTTAAGTCATTTGAAATAGTGACACTCTGAGTTACCAGGGTTCAAGCTCTGCAAAGTCTTTGAGATGATGATGAGAATGTTTTGCATAATGAAGCCCTTTCCTGTGCACCAAGTGTGAGCGCTAGTTAGTGAAACTTCAGTGTTTTTCCCTCTGAAATATAACTGTATACATGAGTTATGTGTATAACTTTCTTCCAACATAAGTGCGTAGCCCTGAATTGCCTGTCAGAAGAGGTGAGCCTAAATGCTACAACACTACTAAGTGTTTCCTTCAGCTGGAGTATCTTTAGAAACCAAAAAAGGGAGCTCTGGGGTTGAAGTTGCTGTGTTGTCCTTGCCACCATAGGCAGCTCGGGCAGCTTGTGTACTCACGGCAATGGAATTCCGTTTTTCACAAGATAAGGGTGATTATGGAAAAATCATCATTGGAAGACTTCTCACGTGGGTGAAAATCTGTTATCTCATTGACAAATTCCTTCAGGATTTTAAGGCACTAGGATTTAAAGGATGTGTCTGTTCACATGAAACTATGTAATACTGATCTCCATGCAATGTTCAGGAAAAACAAGCATTTACTGTCTTACTTCCTCCCCTGCTTTAGCCAGTTGAGGAGCGTGTAAAGTACCACTGATGTTGCTGTCCTGGCAGCAGATGGCAGAGAGAGTGGTGTCTGTGAGTCAAGAAGATCTCGTGTCCTCACACGCTGGCTTTCTCGGATTAACACAGCCTTAAGCAGTGGCAACTTCTGTGGCTGTAGCCCCGATAAAAGTTGGCTCTTCACTGGGAGCTTTCCCCTGTCATGTGGAAATATTTCCATTCAAAGAATAACCAGAAACTAATACTTGAGAAGTTGTGCAGGTTCTTCTGCTAATCAAAGCACTAATGCCTTTCATATTATGCAAATCCCATTGTATTACATGTGTATAAACTGTACAAATATTGTAATTCCCTAAGTAATAGAAATAATGTGATTTAGCAAGGAAGAGGTCTTTCTTAAAGTGATAAGGCACTCTGTGTAGAGCTGAGCCCAGAATATATGAACATACCATATGTCTTGAATTACTCCTCATTGTGAACCACTAAACTGCAGGTTATATTAGAATCTAATGTTTCATGATTATTTTTTTTTTATTACTGTAATAATATAAAGCTGCGTTCTTCTGCATTTCTGCCACATCTTAATCATGTGCTGCTCCAGGAGAGATCTTCAGCTGCCATGTGCTGCTGGCTCTCCGCAAAGCGATTACACCCCACAGAAGTATAGAAATTGAAAATTTTTCTCCAACATTTTTTTGCATTGTGGTGTATGAAAGGGTGATGGAATTGTGCCTGTAATCGTTGTAGCAGCAGACACGCACTTTGCAGTTGAAAACACTCGGATATTTTCATGAACTTACAAGTTAGTGGAAAAAATAGTAATTTTATATTTCCCATAACTAGATTCATTTATACATGATTCAAAGTACACATATTTGTTTATTATCACACTTCAAATTACTGGTACTGGAGGAAGATGATGTTTTTTTATCAGAAAAATAGACGAGCTGTGAAACTAAAAAATGACTGAGCTCTTCAAATACGAGTACATGTTTCTCCTGTAACTACTGTGTCAGAGCACTTGACAAAGGGCTGACAGCATAAAATGTTCAGTTGACAAATCTTTCCATTCTCTCCCTGACCCCTCCTTACATGATCGCTCTGCAAAGCTCAGACCTTGGCAAGCTGCAGCACCAATAAATACTGGGTTATGTAGCTGAAGGGTAGAGCAGGTAGCTCAATAGGCACTGAATATGAAATGCAGGCTGTCGGGTGGATGACCTGGTGTCCAGGCAAGTTTTATTTCAAGCTATAGAAAAGAGGGTGAGATTTGGTTTGCTTTTGAGCTTTTGGAGTGTTTGGTTTTGTTTTTTTCATTTTTTTCTTCCCAGGATATGAAAAAATTTATGGAAAAAAAACCCCAAATTAGCTCACCAATGAAATCCACAATCCTACTTTAGGCCATCAAAACTCTACTCTCAATTTTATTTCATTTTTTTTGTTTGAACTAGTTTAGCCTGCGGGTCACACAACAATGAGACACACTCATGCATGTTTGGTGCCTATTTGGTTCTCCCTTCCGATGAATTAGTGTTATAGATCTAGATACAGGGACGCTAGAAGTAGTTAAAAATCTACTATTTGTAACGATATGACAATATCATCATCTTCAGTAGAGACAGAAAAATGGGTTCTTTGGATTTAGTTTATCTCTTCTTTTATAGAAGTTACGGTCACTTTGCAAAAAAATAATCTTCACTATGTACATAGGGTGAAGCAGTCTATTAAGACTTTTTGTGAAGCCTTTTTGATAAGGAGGGAGAAGTTATTTTGCACTGAGAACAACTTAACAGAATCATATAATTGTTTAGGTTGGAAAAGACCTTTAAGATCATTGAGTCCAACCATCAACCTAACACTGCCAAATCCACAACTAAATAATGCTCCTAAGCACCACATCTACACATCTTTTAAATACCTCCAGGGACGGTGACTCAGCCACTTCCCTGTACAGCCTGGTCCAATGCTTGACAAGCCTTGCAGTGAAGAAATCCACTTGATATAACCCTTTGGTGAAGAGGTTTTACCTAATATCCAATCTAAACCTCCCCTGGCACAACTCCAGGACTTTTCCTCTCGTCCTGTCGCTTGTTACTTGGAAGCAGAGACCGACCCCCACCTCTCTACACCCTCCTCTCAGGTAGTTGTAGAGAGCGAGGAGGTCTCCTCTCAGCCTCCTTTTCTCCAGGCTGAACACCCCCAGCTCCCTCAGCCGCTCCTCATGAGACTTGTTCTCCAGACTCCTCACCAGCTCCGTTGCCCTTCTCTCAACCCGCTCCAGCACCTCAATGTCTTTTTTTTGTGGTGAGGGGCCCAAAACTGGTCACAGCACTCGAGGTGGAGCCTCACCAGTGCTGAGTACAGGGGGATGATCACTTCCCTAGTCCTGCTGTCCACACTTTTCCTGACACTGGCCAGGATGCTGTTGGCCACCTTGGCCACCTGGGCACACTGCTGGCTCATAGTCAGCTGGCAGCCAACCAGCACCCCCAGGCCCTTTTCCACCAGGCAGCTCTCCAGCCACCCTTCCCCAAGCTCGTAACACTGCATGGGGCATGCTATGTAGGAGGTAGCTAATGTTTTTTATTTTTAAAGTTATTGCTATTTACAAAAAAATTTTAAAAAATTATTGCTTTAAAATCATGAATTGTATGTCAGATAAAATCATCAGCTGTGATAAAGTAATGATAGCCCCTGAAGAATTATGTTGCTTTAGAGTCTGTATTGCCTTCAAATTTCGTCCCAGTTTCTAAAGGAGTTTGAAGTGTTTCATGACTGTCACCAGCAATAGCATTGGCCACTTCTTAATACATACTTTTTAACACTCTTTTTGCAACCTTTGTCCTTCGTATCACGTTACAGTAGAAATGAATTTTCTTTAAGCAATGTTTGGTAAACTAAAGGTGTAAACTCCTCTCTTTTTGTTCTGTTAGCCAGAGGAGGTGTGCAACAATTCAGTTTACTGTTGAAGTGTGGAGCAACTTGCCTCTGGAAATTACTGATTTTTTTTTTTTTTCTGTTTTTTTTTTTTTGTTTTGTTTTTTTTTTTTAAACTCTTTGGCACCTTCATAGTTAGTTGCTCAGCATGAACAAACCTAAGAAACTCAGGTTTCAGCCTTTGGCAGGAAAAGGAATTTTACGAGCAATTGGCTGAAACCTCACAAAGATTTTAAGGGAGAGCTATGCGGAACATAAATTCAAACAGCAGTAAACTGAAATTGTCCATTGCAAACAAAATGCCTTTTTCATTTTAACAGCGTTACCTTCTCCTGTGCAGTGTGGCAACTGATTTCTGTAGAAGGGCAAGGGAGAAGCAGAGTTTACTTACTGACAGCTTGAACAATTAGCATTTGAGCTTTATGAGGATAAATATGTTAAGAAAGTATTGGTTAATGTACAGAAAAACACATCAATTAAATGCTTAGATGCGCTCCTGATGGCAGATATATGTAATACAAATTAGCGCTTTATTACAGAGCTACAGATTCTTATTTTATCTGAAAGGACTCATTTTTGACAGCCTGAAGGGGTGGATTATTTTTACACGCTACTGTAAAAAAAATTTTAGTTAAAACATAGATAAGACCCCTTTACAGTACTTAAACCCTCAGATAAAACTATTAAAAGACTTTTTTATAAGGAAAAATTATTTTAGTTTTAGACTTAAATTCTATTAGCTTTTTTATACAACTACTACTGAAAATCCTTATTATCTTCTACCTTCTCATAAATGACACTAAACTTCAGGGTAGGCTGGTGAGTGGGCAAGTCAGGTGCAATCAGAGGAGCTGGTTTATGTGGGCCAGAAAGCCGCTGATATATTATCTTGGTTTAAACCTTTGCAGTGTTAATGATTTCAATGCATGTGGAGGTGACTGCATTTATGTGATGGGCAAGGGAGGAAGTTCATGTTACCTAAATTCAGACTCAAGTCCTGCTCCAGTCAATGAAGTCAGAGGGTAATTCAGAACAGGACTGTCCTTTAGGTTCTCTTTGTTCTCCCATGGAGGACAAACTCCTCCTACCATGGACTAGGAGGAGTCAGGAGAGAAAAGCCACCAAGTTTGCGGGGTGGTTTAATCTTCAGTGCTGTATTTTCCAGCTCTTGACTATTTTCTAGAGGGTATCAGAACATGTCTGAGGAGGTGGTAGGTTCTGGTCACACATAACCCAACACTTGAGGGAAACTTCAAACTTCAGTACTGGACAAGAAGGAAAATAAGATTGCACTAAACGTGGTTCTAGAAGAGTGGCAAATGGCCAGTCTTGTGATATAACTATGCTGCAGATTGTATTCCTCGCAAATGTGCTAATTAGTAGCCAGATTTGTCTGTCTACATCCTAAATGTTAATTGCCTACTTGAGCAGCGTGTCTGCTGCAAGCGTATAGGGAGTTTATAGCTTTGTGTTGGATTCTTGGGCACTCTTCACTCTGAGGAAGGAAAAATGATTTCAGAAACCTTAAAAAAAGAAAAAAGTTAATTTTTCTCTAGGTCATTTTGAACATACCCTTAGAGATACTGACCAAAAACTTGGTATATCCCAGGAATGTACTGGTCTGTGTGCATGACAGATTCTGTCTAAACAAGCACTTGAGGTTTTAAAATAAGCTATAGTGGTTTACGCGCTTGTGACACGCAGCTGTTTCCCTGTTTATCTTCTTCAATAAGAGATGCCTCAGACTGTCACTAACTACTAAAAATCATTGCCAGCACGCTGAGAGCATGTTATCATGAATGAAGGTATTGTTGCTGGTAAGGTTGTTAAGAAGCCGTGCTGAAAATAACTGAGGAAATTGTTATCTTGTGGGTCTCAGTTAGTCCCACCTCTCCTAACTTTCGAGCGTAGTGACAGTTTGAAGTATAACAGCTTATTAACAGCTTTGCTTTGTATGTGGGGTGGAGTTCAATGGGGAAAGGAAATCCTAGTCTCCACCACACAGTAAGATCTAGAGGTGAAAATCCAACTGGCATTAAAAAAAAAATAATTTGAAAAATGCACTTAGCTTCCCAAACCTCATTCTGAATGACTTCTCGCGTTTGTCCCGTGCAAGTCAGCCCAAGATGATGTTCAGAACAAAAACGGACATCTGTGTCCTTAACTAGCTAAATGCATTTCGCTCCTTCAGGAGAGATCTTATTTGTACTTTTTCATTTATCTTTTAGGGTTTTTGGGGGTGGCTTAGGTTTTTTAAAAAAGATATCTTCTCCAGTCTCTGGATTTTGTACTGTTAGACAAGGATGGCTTGTTGCTTTAGATTTGTTACTTAATTATCTGCTCTATTTGCTTTGCAGTTTAACACTGACTTAATTCAATATGTTTATTAATTCACTAATTTTATTATTCTGATTTCAACTATGACTTTATTTGATAATAGTTCTGTAACATTTCACACCAGATCAATAGAAATGGAGAGTAGTTCAAGCTAAGTGATGGATTTCTTGAATGTTAACATCTGCTTCATTATTTTATATTTGTGAGAAGGTGGTACTGAGAACTGTTTAAGGTGACCAATTCATATTAATCCAGCTCTGTAAAAAACAGGAGCTGGTGATACCCTGCTGGGGACCCCAACCTCATATCATGCCTTAACACACAGAAGAAAGCAAACTCTGGGGCGGATGATGCTGTGGCTCCTCTTCCCTGCTGGAGGATTGTAGGGTGCCCATGCTGTAGACCACAGACCCATGTCCTGGTCTCGGGGCTGGCATGGGCACTGCCAGCATGGCTGTGAGGGATGCAGCCATGCAGGACAAGGCACGGACTCAAGCATCCTGCCCAGAGGTACACAGCGCTGCCCACCGGTGGGGTCTGTTGTCTTCTGCTCCACAGCACGCACCGTTTTGTTGTGCGTTCACCAAGGTGCAAGTTGTACTTAGTATTTTAGCTAAACTTACTGATGTGTCAGAGCAACAAAAATGTCAAAGAAATCAATGCGTTACATTAAGTGTCCTCAAAGTTGACTTCCTCTAAATTCTTTAGTTCCCAGGTGTGAAAACCTGCTCTTGTAAAAGATCGTGGGGCTCTTGCCATTGACATTTTCTAGTCAAGCAGGGATTTCCTTTGAAATACTTCCCAGCTGCTTCAAACAGGATAGTGCTTATTGATTGCATCCCTGTAAGACAGGCATTTGCGTTTCCTCTTCCCACCTTTCCCCTAGGAGAGTTTTATTTCATATATGAAAAGATCAACAAGAACAAGAAAAGGAAAGCATGAGACAGGGAATTCCTGTGCAAGATTAAGCAGTAACTTATGCAATTTAAATTAGGCTTGTAATAAATTTGTACAGGAAATGAATTAGGATGGCTAGCTTTTATGGAAAAGGGATTGATTTTCATAGTGCTTTTTATTATTCGTTTCACTCAGTTTTTATCTTTCTTCCCTTTTTTTTTTTAATCTGCATAGGATTAGTTTCTAATTAATTCAAACTCTACATAGATTGATTAGTGACTTTTAATCTTTGGTCTCTCCTCCCCCTCCATCTGAGCCTTGCTAGTTGGTTTTAATTTTTTGATATAATTACTCAGAGGCAACAGTATAAGCAATATAAAATATTACTTTGCTGCTTTTCTGTGTTGTCAAAATGTGTTGGGCTTTTTCCACTCATTGCTGAAAAATGCTGCCCCCCAACCCATTCCAGTACCTTGATAAATGCTTATACTGTTACTCTTAGTGGCAAAGCTCTGTTTATAGGTCATGGAATAGTTTGGGTTGGAAGGGACCTTTAAAGGTCATCTAGTCCGAACCCCCTGCAATGAGCAGGGACATCTTCCACTAGATGAGGTTGCTCAGAGCCTTGTCCAACCTGACCTTGAGGTGTAGGATATTATTACTGCCTTGGTGCTAGGTGGAACACTGAATTACTTTGAGGAAGCAGTTTTATTGTTCTCTGAAGGAGGAGTGTATCGGTCACCTTCAAACTACATAGAAATTGCCTTAGGACTGTAATAAGAGCGATTGTCCAGCCAGGATTTCTCAATAACATTATCCCATAATACTGCTGCTGGGGTCAGCCAGTCCTAGTCCTATGCACCATGCCAGGGATGAGCGGTGCAAACCCTTGCCTCTGTTTGAGGCACTGCTGCCCGCCCTGTGGCTGTGTGGATCATGGCCATGGTGCTCTTCTGCCTGGTGAAGCTGTTGCTTTCCTCCTGGATGAGTTGCTTTGGGTTTGGGATTCCCACTGGCCACCGGATGGGCGTGCAGACTGGCCTCTTGACATCCACCCTCTCACATCCTCAAGCTTTTCACCAAGTTCCTACAGCATTGCTTTAATTTAGATAGACAAACTTGACTTTATCTACCACCCTTTCTGACACAAGAAAGCTCTAATGTGGCTGAATCTGGAGTATTAGTGCTGCTTTGTCCAAGGTGTGCCCAAAAGATTGAATGTCTTTGGACAATTTCTAAACTATTTATCCTGTACATGTCAGGATTTGGGCCACAGGCAATCAGCTGGCTTCCCCGTCAACCAAAGGTGAGCACAGGTTTTCTGGAAGGAGTGGACAAACAAAAATAATCAGCTATCTTTCTGGATGGTGATGTGCAGTGTTTTTAATGTCCTTTTTCTCTTTGTTATAGGACAACTTTGACACTTCCAGGCATGATTACATACTATTTAACTTTGATGTTCTATGTTATAGTTGATGCGCGCTAGTTTGTGGTCTGGTTTATTTGGCACTTGAAGTAAAAAAAAACAGTTTAAAGGAACGTGCTGCTTACGAGCACCCTTCTGCTCCCACCAGTCATGCCACAGAATGAAACTGGAAGACACTGTGATCACTGAGTTCAGGTTTCTGCATAATGGCCCCTGTTTTATATCCAGTAGGCCTGTATGTGGCAGAGCAAATTGGATTTGAACTTGGGCTCATCTACTCAATGGATTAGAGCAGAACATAATTCCGTGACAATACCACCAGCCAGGTCAACTAGAAAAAAGCAATAAACCATGTAATGGCATGTGTAATTTTTCCTATTTATCTAATTCTCACTTTCTCTTATGAGTGCCTTTTTAATTTCCCTGCAGCATTTTAGGCTATTAAAAAAAATAAATTGTTTTCAAACACACACACCAACGTAGAGCAGTTTTGGTAAAGCAGAAGATTGCAAGTGTAACACTAAGAATTTAAGGGTTAATTTTTTTTCTTTGAACACTCAACACATCCCTTCAAAGTTATCCTGCTCTTCCTGTGAGTACAGCACCCCTATTGACATCAATTGGAGTTTAATACAAGCAGATATTGTAGAATAGACTTCAAGGGAACCTGTGTGATGATCAGAGAAGAGAATTTAACTCTTATTACTTAGCAACTGAGAAAATAAAAATTATATATTGGAAACTCCGCTTGTATTCACAGCTGGCAAGAGCAGTGTTACAGGTACTCTATGGCCTGATTCTGCTTCCAGTGGAAAGGAGAGACACGACATTGAGCTCCAAGTATCCAATTGTAAATGGGGGCTTATAGTATCAAAAAAAAGCCACAGGAAATGGCAGGAGTAGGGAGGCTGGTGTGGCTATAGTGTAAAACAGATGTTATCCTATAGGAAGAGAATCTAATTACCTCTCCCAGACAGGAGGAAGCCCCAAAGTCTGCGTGTCTGCCCTTTTATATCAGATGCTTTAAAAGCCAGTGGGGGCAATCAGATATCATTAATCTGAGTTACTCAAACTTTCCAAGAGATCTAGCATAAAACCAGCATAGAAGTATAAAGACAGCAGAAACGCTGTGCATGCCACGTCTAGTTGGGTAGGACTGTGTTATTTCTGTCTGGTACAGGTCAGACTGGCATCTCAGCACTGCACAGCTCTGCTGCCCGTTACGTGGGAACCAGCCAAATGCATCTTCTGCAGACTAGTAGTAAAGGAAACATCATCACTGAAATTCATGCAAAACTTTAAGCAACTGCGCGCAAGTCTTATGAAAGGGCGGCCTTGTAGAGTGCCCCGCACCCAAAAAGTAATTGGGACAGGGCGTATTTGACTGCAGACTTCATGCAGCTTCTAGATGTTGTTCAGTTAACTTTGGAAATTGCATTTAAATCCTTGGGCTTTTGAGCTGCAGCAAGCCTCCTGGGGTAGAGGTGCAACTGTTCTCACATCAGTAAATGCTTTTCATGACGGTGTTTGGCCCATGCCCTGTTCGCATATTCAAAGAACAAACATGGTAGTTGCCCAGCAAGTAAATAATGGAAAATCATGTGTGTGACATCTCTCAAGAGCCTACAGCTGAACTAATTAGTGCTGATGAGAGACTTTGCCTCATCCCATGCTAACTGCAGCCTTGTGGTTCTCATATTGGGTTGACAGTGGAAGGCAGGAAAACAAACCTTTCAGGGATGTGATCATGGTGGGAAACTCAAAAGGTTTTCATCCTTCGTGTTCAGTGAGACTCTGACCCCATGTGCTGGCAACTTCCCTTTGTTGGCTGCTACTGCACTAAATGAAAACGGAGCTGTATATCTCTTTTTTTTTTCCCCACACAGCTTTAACGTGTTTTAATAATGGAAAATAATACAAGTTTCCTTTCAAAATAAAAGAGAAAACAAACATCGTCTTAGTTGTTGCTGGAGGTTATAGTCAAAACATTATTTCTTTATCATTTGGTAGAGACAAAGCTGGCAAAATATTGATAGGCAAGTTGGTTTATATCTTTCTTTGTCATTATGCATAACCACCCCCTCCCATAATGCTAAATTTCCCCATGTGCCATCTGTCACTATCCTCTGTGATTAAAAAAAATAAAAATTAGAAATTAGTCACAAGATTACGTATAGCATCTGTGGGTGCAGTAGTTGTGATAAAACCATCCTTGCTATTAATTTTGATGGTAAAATCCCACAACGGATAGAAATAAAGAATAATCTCCCTCCCGTCATATAGCAGTGGACAGCTGGATAAATGGATGTAAGATACAGTTGTACATAAAATGTGCGTCAAAGTAAATGGGTATTTAAGACCTGTGTTATCCTTGCAGTTTTTATATTTCATCAGTATAGAGTAAAATTCAACAGGCTTTCATTAAGACTGCAATTCAATGGCAGATTCACTTCCTATGGGAAAAACATCAGGATACCATAGGTTTTATTAACATTTTTAAAAGTGCACCAAATGTATGTTGACTTAATTTTTGCATATTCTTTTTGAAAATACACAGATACTTATTATGATTCTTCTGCTCCTTATTTATCATTCCTATATATGAACTGGCACAGGGTTCATTATTTCCTTTAAGATAGGGAGAAAAGACCTGAGACAAAAATTCTTGATTGGAGTAACACCTTTACAAAGTGTGTATGATCCTTTAATGCAGGAATCATTTACTTGCACAAAAGGAACTGGCATGGAAAGATAGCAGTTGTAATACCATCTCTGACAATATATGAATGTAAGCATTACTTTATTTTTAGACTACATTCTAATGATAAGCAATCGATCCCATAAAGCAGATTCTTCTTAACTTTTAATAGTGTAAATATATTCTATACTTTTCTATATACCAGTTAAAAACAAAACAAAAACTTGTTTACAGGTGTTTTCACAGACTTCTTGTGGTGGTTGATCCTTTACTCATAAATTTCAACTTGACAAAAATCTTTGATTATCAAATGACTATAAAAATATTTTTAATGTGGACTGCTGCTGTTGCTGTAAGAGTGTTTATTTGTCTCTGATGAAATTCTGCTGTGAAGAAAAGTGGGTGATCATGCATAAAGGTACCCAAATTCGTAATTTTTGAAGGTGGTCAAAACCGGATGTGCGACTGCTCTTGCTGTAATAAAGCCAGTGATACAGATTTCAGAATTAGCAGACACTTCGAATACTGTGTCCAGTTTTGGGCCCCTCACTACAGGAAAGACATTGAAATTCTGGAGCTTGTCCAGAGAAGGGCAACGACGCTGGTGAGGGGTCTAGAGAATAAGTCTCATGAGGAGCGGCTGAGGGAGCTGGGGGTGTTCAGCCTGGAGAAAAGGAGGCTGAGGGGAGACCTTCTCGCTCTCTACAACTACCTGAGAGGAGGGTGTAGGGAGGTGGGGGTCGGTCTCTTCTAAGTGACAAGCAAAAGGACAAAAGGAAATGGCCTCAAGTTGCACCAGGGGAGGTTTAGACTGGATATTAGGAAAATCCTCTTCACCAAAAAGGTTATCAAGCATTGGAACAGGCTGCCCAGCGAAGTGGTGGAATCGCCATCCCTGGAGGTATTTAAAAGATGGGTAGAGGGCGGTGAGACACTGGAACAGGTTGCCCAGGGAAGTTGTCAATGCCCCATCCCTGGGGGTGTTGAAGACCAGGCTGGATGGGGCTTTGAGCAGCCTGGTCTAGTGGGAGGTGTCCCTGCCCAGGGCAGGGGGCTGGAACTAGGTGATCTTTAAGGTCCCTTCCAGCCCGAACCATTCTGTGATTCTGTGATAAATGTGGCACTTAGGGACATGATTTAGTGGTGGTGGAGGTTGATGGCTGGACTCGATGATCAAAGGTCTGTTCCAACCTAGGCAATTCTATGATTCTGTGATATAAGAATAAAGGCTATAAACCTCTCGCTGATGCCCTTATTACCTCCTGGATTAAATCAAAATACCTAGGTCTGAGCCCCTCTCAATTTCATCTATATCTTGTGGCTAATGACAAATGCCATAAAAAAGGGTATTTTTTATTCCTTTTAAATCATCTCAGGTTACCAGAGGAGGTTTCTTATATTGCACAGAAACTGAAGTTCTTTTACCCGTATAATTTACATCTCTCCCATCAAATGAAAGGTACAGAAAGTAGAGTCATTCTAAAAATCTTGGAGTGTTGAATCTGTGGCAAATCGTATGTTTATCTTTGTTTAAGCACCTAAAAGTGACGTAATAGTAGATATGGGTTAACTCTAGCAATTAGTGGAAGTAGTGTTCTTTTGCAGGCCAGGAAAACATGATTAAAATGCAATAGGTAAATTAAGTGAGCTTGAAAAAGGTGAAATAATATGGCCCATTGTCTTTTTCAATTTGTGTTCCTTAGTCATAAAGTAACTCAGGCATATTCAGTTTTAAGCCTTTATTATAGTCACTAGTGTACACATATCAAATTGAAATATATTTAAGAAAAAACATCAGTTCATTGTGCTTAACATGAGTTTTGTTCAGAACTAAAAGTTTGTACTGGATGTAAAAATAGACCAAGTTTTAGGGTTGCTCAGCTCAATCATTTATCAAACTCATTACTCCAGAAGAAGTAATCCTGCAGGCTACGCTGGGACATCGCTGTAGGTACAGCAGTCTCGAATAGTTAAACCCAAACAAAACTCTAGGGAAAAGCTGTGGTTGATTGAGGACATTGAGTCCTTAGGAGCCTCCACAACCAAAGCAATTCTGGCTTCAGCAGGTCGGAGTTGAGATGTGATGGTACTTTGAGCTCAAGGGACATAGTTTTCCAGCTCTATCTGGGAAAGGCCGACTTGAAATAGTGACTGGTGGATACCGCCAGAGAGGAGCTTTCACGGGAAGTAACAAGCCACAGAGGGATCTGGGAATCCAGTTGATTGCGATGTGTAATGGGGACAATAATGAGGCCAGGCCTGGGCAGCGGGGTAACTTGTGTTTGCTACCAGGATCCCTTATGATTTTGGGGTGGAATGAAAAGTGCTGTTACCATTTACTGTAGTCTTTTCAGGGGTGTTTTGTTGGTTTGGGTTTTTTTGTCTGGTAACTCCGAAGTTTCATTAGTTTCAGCATTGCCCTGTGCTATCAGCTCAAGCCTCTGAATTGGGCGCCCTGATTTCGGGATTGTGTGGTTTTGCCACGTGTTGCTGTCTGAGATAGGAAGGATGTTTCTCAGACTCTTTTTCCTTTTGTAACTGAAATGCAGACTGTTGCTGAACAAAGAGTCTCTTGACTGCGGGGGGTGGAGGGAGAAACCAGAAATGAAAGCTTCCTTAAGAGCCAAACTACTTTGTGATTTTAAAACAAAATAAAAATTGTATTATTCATCTTTGCATTAGAAACCTGCAGAGACCTGACATCTCTTGGATGGTAGAAGTGTTTATACAGTGTATTTGGGACAGACGTGAGCTTGCTCCGACCCTTGCTCTGAGCTGAAAAAAAGGTTTTGCTGTATCAAGTATTTCGTTTATTCACAAAGGATAAAAAGGCAATAGTGTAAAAAGTCTGATTTTTTTTTTTGGAGCATAGTAGAAATCAACAACAGGAGGTTCGTCTTTTGATAATCATTTCAAGCCTCTTGTAGTGAGCACATCAACAGAAATCTTTTTTTATCAGATAATGCTACCAGGACTACCCTGCCTCTGTGTGGGTTTTCTGTTTTGGTTTTCCTTTCTTTTGTTGGTGGTGGGGAATGTTTGGAGAGGAATTTGAGTTTACTTTAGGGGATGAGTTGGTTGGGTTAATCTGCTTTGGCTGTCTTCTATGTGTTTCTCCTCTATCTTTTACAATCACAGGCACGTTGTTCCCTTACACAGCGTCACCAGTTGATACTCCAGCAATGCACTAGTCGTGTGCCTGCTGTATTGGGCTCCAACAAAATACTGCCTTTGATAGTATTTTTGGTTGCTGACTCCTGCAGTTCCAGGAGGAGGCTTGGGACCTACATAGGTCCCAAAGTAGCTGCATTCACCGCTAACATAAGGAATCACGCTGAGAGAGGGTAACCACCAGTTCTCTGATTTTTGTGGACGGACTCGTGTCTCAGAACATCCAAGATGTTGATCTGCAGCGCCCTGCGCTGGGAAACGTTTGGATTCCTCTGTTCATTCTCACATCTTGAGTTTATCTGCTGAGCTTCCAAGCGCTGTCATGTGAAGAGCAGTCCCAGAGAGCCGCAGAGGTACGAACAGCTTTGTACTCGGCGCTTGTGCAAAAGAACCCGACAGACTCTGGGAAACAGCTATTTACTTTTCAGCTAGAAGCAGCGTTTATTTTGACAACAAGGAGAGTAGCAAAATGAAAAGTTCTTATTATTAGCGTAAAAATTTCAACATACACTTAGGTAAATGGTTGGGAATATTGCACGGTTTATACTGTTACAAAAATGTCATGTTGCCTCTTTAAAGAGCAGAAAATATAAATACTGCAAAAGTGCTCACTATATGTTAACAAATGTTACAGTTAATTTTAAAAGAAAAAAAGCACAGTGGGAATAGCCCTCTACAACAGGGAATTATTGTTTTGAGGTTCACGGGCAGCAATTCCTGTATCTTGTCTCAAGCCAGACTCCTGACCACATCCCAGGAAATGGGGTTAAACTGCAGAAATCCATTGGGACCAAATGTAGAGGAGGTTCTGTGGCCTCTTCAATCTGTGGTGAGGGCCAGGAGGGGGAGGAAAGTGGCAGCATGAGGCAAACTGGAAGGTCCCACACATTTCAGAGCAAGGTTTTACTCCTCAATCTCTGTAATCAAGTATGAGGCCAGATGAAGTCTATGGAAAGAGTCCCACCTCCTGTAACAGCCCGGCCTCTGCAGTGGTGGGCTCATTAGGGTGTTGTCTGACTACGTGCTAGGTAGGGGATTTTCTCAGTTTGTCATTTAAATCAGGCCTACAAATATAAAAATGGAGCAGTCAAACACCATTTATTGCCTGAAGGGCTGCACATCCTTGCAGAATTGGGTGGGTTATACCGAGGCGTCACAATGGAATTTTCATCTGACAGCCTTATTCATACTTTATTTAGGATACACAAAATATCCTTATAGCCCCTCTGAACTTGAACAGTCTCTGATGTGCTGTTTTGTATAAATTGGCTCACTTCTCCATTTACTGTTTTTTTAGAGAACCTTCTATGGTTTTGCACAACTACACAGCAGCAAATGCTTCTTGGTGCAAATTGCCTCTTCAACACATGATCTGGGATGGAAGCGTTCTTAGGTTTTGGGTTTTTTTTTCCTAATGGTGTCATAGGTATCTTGGAAAGATAAAGCCTGTTTGTATGGGCCAGTGTTGGGTCAGTGAGTAACATGGCTTTGACGCAGCAGCCAGATGTAACATGCCCTGGGATCGCTGCGTTTCCTGTTGACTTGCTTCCCTGTTGTAGGGGCAGTTAACTATTTAGAGAGACAGAAAACAACCCCATGGTTAGAGGACTTCCTTGTGACAGTCTGATTCAAGAGACAAAAAAAAATAATAAAATACTGACATACTCATTAGACCGGAGTGGAAGAGCAGGGTGTCCTGGTGCTTGTGGCATCTCCTGCAAAGGGAGGAGGTAAGCACAAGTCCTGCAAGGGAGAAGCTCTCCTTGAATCCAGGTTACTCCATACTGGATGGTGCTTTCGGTCACTGTCTATTCCGTAAAAATGGGATCTTCACGCCCTCATGTATCCATGGCTTATTTTCCTTGAGAGGTGGGGTGAATGATATGACACAAAATGGGAAAAATTAACTTATTTTTCTTTGTCAAGAACAAAATTAAAACTTTTCCTTTTGGTTCCATCTAAACTGTTTGTTCATGTTTTTCAAATCAGGCTCCACACAAGAAAATTCATTACTGACACAGCCCTGTTCAGATTGTTTTAATTTGATGATTATTTGTTTTCACAAACCTTCTTGATATCTTTTAGTAAGGTCATATCTCAATGAAGAAAGTGACTTTATATAATCCTATCATGGTGGTATTTGCCTTTTTTTTTTTTTTTTCCTTAAGCAAACTTGTAAATGCTATTTTCCAGCAAAACTGTTGGGTGAAATGCACTCAATAGACTTGAATAGTTTGGCACTCCTGACGCGTAGCCCGGCCTCTTGAACTGCAGATCATCCTGCCTCTCTAGGCGTTTCCTTTACGCTCATCAGTGGAGCTGAATCATAGTGTTACGTTTCTTCCGTGCATTTCCAGCCTCGTAAGACTAAGGTACGAAATAAAAACCAGCATGTACTCCCTGTGGTAAGTGTAAGGAAGAATGTCATCCATCACACCTGTCTGTGGGATGTGTGAGGAAGAATGTAATCTGTCACACCTGTCTGTGCCCAGGGTTCATTTCCACGGGATGACAACTGTATGAAGAGTTCCCTTTTGATGAAAACTAGACTAGAGTTTCTTTTAATCTAATTCTGAGCAAAACCATTGACTTTCTATAAGATAATTTCTACTGTCTGCAACCAAGAGGCAGAGATGGGGTCTCCAAGAAGGGAACGGAGCTCAAGGACTCATTTCCACAAAGCAGATACTGGGTTATCCTCTTCTGCCCACACTGAGGAGAAGCTAGAAGTATGGATGGCATTTAACTCTCTCTTGATGGCCATTGTGTGTGTTATCTCAAGTGAGGCTCGCAGAAGGTCTGGTGTGTGTACACACAGCCTGCCGTGTTTCTACGAGAACTTTATTGTTTGTCCTGTAATAGTAAATCTGAATCCCCTTACTAGTTGGTGAAGCCACTATATTCAGAATAAAATTAGGTCTTTAAAAGGTTTAACTTTGCTCTGTTATATTCCCTATGCAGTGTAGAAGATCAATTTTTGTCTCCTGATAATAGGCACCTATATTAGAATATAAATGACGTTCATGGCTTTTGGGTGGTACTGCATACAGGTTAGAAACAGCTCCTGCAACATATGGAAATCTAAAGTAAATACAAGCATCTCTGGAGCAATCTTACGACTGATGCTTTTTTTGCCATGTTCGCTTTTTTTTCTGCTTTTAAGCCTTGACATGGTTTTGCAAAAGTTAAGGCTGTTTACAAAAAATAGCAATATCGTTTTTAAGAGTAAAACTTCTCCATGGATAATGAAGGTACCTTGCGGCATGTGCCATAGGGGAGGATATAGGGGGAAACAAGACATCTATGAAGGAGTTTTACCTTCTGAAATTGCTAAATTACTTGATCTTGTCAATGGAGACAAGATTCAAAATTATGCAGGTCTTTGGTACTGTTCTGCTGCTTGTGTTCAGGGGTAACAATAAGGCCAGCAGAGCAGTATTTAGTCAGATTTGTCTCTGTGCTATATATATGCTAGTATATCTTCAAGAAGAGACTGCTTTTAACATTTAAAACGTGTAACTGGTCATGTTTTTCTGTTACACAGTTTTCTATCTTACCTCACAGAATTAGAAAAAATATTCAAACGCTATTCCAATATTATTTAGAATACTTGATTACGAAGGTGAACAACATTTCAGTAAAAAGAACTCTTTAGTGATCATGCAAAAGGTGAACATATAACTTGATAATATACGGCCTACTTTTTTACTCACAAGTGGTGCTCAAGGCAAAAATATCCAAGTATTGCATATTTCAGGTAAAAATAGCTATGTCTATAGAGACCTCTAGAAGACAGAGGCACAACTCTGAATAATTGTTTATGATTTTATATAAAAAGCATATTGCTACATCCTTAGATTTCATATCTGATAACAGCAATTTATCGTTATGTCATTGCAAGCTAATTTTTTTGTTTTTTATTTGTTAGGAACAGTAAAAGTTTTCCTCCCTCTCTGCTTTTTGCACTGCTTCTTTATTAGTTTATAGCCTCTGCACAGTAGGGAGCCGTGCCTTTTTTACATTTATATGGAATCATAGAATGATTTGGGCTGGAAGGGACCTTAAAGATCATCCAGTTCCAACCCCCTGCCCTGGGCAGGGACACCTCCCACTAGACCAGGCTGCCCAAAGCCCCATCCAGCCTGGCCTTGAACACCTCCAGGGATGGGGCATTGACAACTTCCCTGGGCAACCTGTTCCAGTGTCTCACCACCCTCACAGTAAAGAATTTCTTCCTAATATCTAATCTAAATCTCCCTTCTTTCAGTTTTAAACCATTACCCCTCATCGTGTCGCTACACTGCCTCATAAAGAGTCCCTCCCCAGCTTTCCTGTAGGCCCCCTTTAGGTACCGGAAGTCTGCAATAAGGTCTCCCCGGAGCCTTCTCTTCTCCAGGCTGAACAGCCCCAACTCTCTCAGCCTGTCTTCATAGGAGAGGTGCTGCACCCCTCTGATCATCTTTGTGGCCTTCCTCTGGACTCGCTCCAAAAGGTCCGTGTCCTTCCCATGCTGAGGACTCCAAACCTGGATGCAGTACTCCAGATGGGGTCTCACCAGAGCAGAGTAGAGGGGTAGAATCATCTCCCTCAATCTGCTGGCCACGCTTCTTTGATGCAGCCCAGGATACGGTTGGTTTTCTAGACTGCAAGCACACCTTGCCAGGTCACTTTGAGTTTCTCATCCACCAGTACCACCAAGTCCTCCTCAGGGCTGCTCTAAAGCCGTTCTCCGCCCAGCCTGTATTTGTGGTTGGGATTGCTGTAACCCAGGTGCAGGACCTTGCGCTTGGCTTGGTTGTACTTCATGAGGTTTGGACAGGCCCACCTGTTAAGCCTGCCAGGGTCCCTCCGGATGGCATCCCTTCCCTTCAGCGTGTCAACCGCACCACACAGCTTGGTGTAGTTGGCAAACCTGCTGAGGGTGCACTCAATCCCACTGTCCATATCGCTGACAAAGACGTTAAAGAGCACTGGTTCCAATACTGACCCCTGAGGGACACCACTCGTCACTGGTTTCCACTTGGACATCAAGCCATTGACTGCAACCCTTTGAGTGCGGCCATCCAGCCAATCTCTTATCCACTGAGTGGTCCATCCATGAAATCCATGTCTTTCTAATCTAGAGACCAGGATGTCATGCAGGACAGTGTCAAATGCTTTGCACAAGTCCATATAGATGATGTCTGTTGCTCTCCCTTTATCCACCAAAAATGTAACTCCACCGTAGAAGGCCTCCAAATTTGTCAGGCACAATTTCCCCTTACTGAAACCATGTTGGCTGTCACCAATGACCTCCTTATTTTCCAGGTACCTCAGCAGAATTTCCAGGAGGATCTGCTCCATGATCTTGCTGGGGTCAGAGGTGAGACTGACCCGGGTCTTCCTTTTTTCCCTTTTTGAAAATGGGGGTTATATGTTCCCTTTTCCAGTCAGTTGGAACTTCACTGGACTGCCACAACTTCCCAAATATAATGCAAAGTGGCTTAGCAACTTCATCCACCAGTTCCCTCAGGACCTGTGGATGGATTTCATCAGGTCCCATGGACTTGTGTGCCTTCAGGTTCCTTAGATGGTCTCAAACCTAATCTTCTCCTATGGTGGGCAGTTCTTCATTCTCATAGCCCCTGCCTTTGCCTTCAGCAACTTGGGCAGCATGTTTAGAGTCCTTACTGCTGAAGACCAAGGCAAAAAAGTCATTCAGTACCTCAGCGTACTCCATCGATGCATGCCAGGAACCTCCTGGATTGCTTATGCCCTGCTATGTTGCCCTTCCAACAGATATCAGGGTGGTTGAAGTCCCCCATGAGGACCAGGACTTGTGAATGTGAGACTGCTTCTGTCTGTCTATAGAGACCCTCATCCACTTGGTCTTCCTGGTCCAGTGGCCTGAAGCAGACCCCCACTGTAATGTCACCCGTCCCCGTCCTTCCTTTAAGCCTGACCCATAAGCTCTTGATTAATTCCTCATCCATCCTCAGGTGGAGCTCCACGCACTGCAGCCAGTCATTGACATAGAGGGTGACACCCCCTCCCCATCTCCCCTGCCTGTCCTTCTTAAACAGCCTTTATCCTTCCATTCCAACACTCCAGTCACAGAGATATCCCACCATGTCTCTGTGATGCAAATAAGATCAGAGCCCTGCAGATGTGCACGCATCACTAACTCCTCTTGTTTTTTTCACCTTGCTGTGTGTTTGTAAAGAGGCATTTTAGTTGGACCCCCAATTGAGCTGACTTACTGTCTGGAATTCCTTTGTTCTGCACTCCAGGTGCTCTCCTGATGACCTGTGATCCTTCTCCAGGCTCTGGGTATCTATTGCTGGCACTGGCATCAAACTGGTAGGCATGGAACGGATTGAGGTTCCCCTCCCTCAGCAACTTTAGTTTAAAGCCCTCTTCATGAGCTTTGCAAGCCTAGGATTGAAGACACTCTTCCCCTTCTCTGACAGATGGACCCCATCAGCCCCCAGCAGAGCATGTGTCTCAAAGCGAGTCCCACGGTCTATGTATCCAAACCCCTGGCTGTGGCACCAGTCCTGTAACCATTTCTTGACTTGACAGGTTTGACTGGCCTTTCAAACCCCTTCCCTTTGACTGGGAGGATTGATGAGAAAACTACCTGTGCTCCAGAGCCCCTTACTGTTCCTCCCAGGACTCTGTAATCCTTCTTGATGCTCCTCAGACTGCTCCTGGTGGTATCACTGGTGCCCACATGAAACAGCAGTAGCAGATAATAGTCAGTAGCCTGTATGAGGCTTGGTAGTCTCTTAGTGACATCCCTGGTATGAGCCCTTGGTAAGCAGACACCTCCCTACAGAGTGCATCAGGTCAGCAAATGGGTGCCTCCGTACCTTTCAGAAGGGAGTCACCTACTACTGTCACCCATCGCCTTTCCTTAGTTGCACTGGTTGTTGTTATGGGGAGCAGATCAGGCTGCCTTACTCAGCCCCAGCATCTCTCCTGAAGTGACTGGTGTTTCCTCTCCAGTCTGCAGAGTGGTGAGGTGGTTCTGCAAGGGCACCTCCGGCTTCAGGGGAAGTCTCTTCCTCCTGCTGGTCCTTGCCGTTGGAAGCTTCCATTCTTCTGCCTTATTGCCCGCCCCCCTTCCCAAGATTTTTGGAAATGTTCAGCAAATCAAAAGTCAAAATAATTTAAACATTGCCTTTGGATTTAAGCAATTTAAAGACTTTCTAAAATAAAAAATAATCAAAGGAAATGTCAAAACAACAAATTGTTTGGTGTTGAAAAGTTCGTATTTCAATGTCAGGAAGCTTTAGAGGTTTTTTCCACTTTTTTTTTCTTGAAAAAATTCAGAAGTGAAGTAAGTTACTTAAAAAGTTTTAGTGCAGATGAATCTGCAGTTTTTATTCCCAAAGAAACGTTTGCCAAAGCTATTCACGTTGCTCTAAGACCAGGCTGTTATTGCAGCAGTGGCTTTTCTCTTCTGTGTCTCAAGGGACAGAGAATGAACAATTCCTACCATGCTCTCCGTCAGCTGGTGGTGCCGGCAAAGCCCTGTCAGCTCCTCCTGGATCTGGTGGGTGGCATCTGGGTTGCAGGGTGGCTTCAGTTTGAGCAAGGATGGGATATGAAATGTTGCAAAAATGCTTCCTTCCAGAAGCTAGAGGCTGTAAGAAGCATCTCCATAGTAAAGGATTCTCCTTCAAAATAAGTTGGATTTTTATGGTGATATTTGAGTTCTGTCATTCTATGCACGTGCAGATCTGCTGTTTCATGGGAGTTTTGAGAGCCCTAACTTTGTACGAGAACGAGATTCAAAGTCTCATCTGACTTGAATAATTCTAGCATAAAAGTAACGCAGCTGTGTTTGAAAATAGGCCAGATGAAAAGGGACTCTTCCTTTTTCTTCTTTCCTCCCCAACGTGTCTCCTAAGGCGGAACAGGGAAGGCGCCCACTTGCAGCAGGCAACCAAGCGTGATTTGGGCAGAAAAAGGGGCTTGGCTGATACAAACCTTTCAGCAGAGCTGGGTGACCCCCCCCAGATCCTGTTACCTCGAGTCTTTGTAGTCTGAGGTACTGTGGCATCAGGCTCCCCTTGCACCACGAGAAGTTTTCATAATGCATGGCTTTATTAGAGAGGGGATCTCCATTATAATCTCTGTATTACAAAGAGAAACAGGCTTATAAAATTTAAAAAAATATTTAAAAAAATATTTTTAAATCTACCGATAAGGCTTCAAGGACACTAACAGAACAGAGTAACCATCTGACTGCTCAAAACATTACTGCTTCAACAGCACATTTAAGACTGCTGTTGCACAAGCTTAAAATGAACTGTAACACATTTTAGGTATCGCTTCTAAGTGATTTTAAAGTAATTATTGACTATACTAATAATACATAACTACATTAAAGTATCCAATTTTAAATTACAAATTACTACCTCTGTGGCAAAATCTTTTTTTAGTCTTGTTTTTAAAACCTGAATGGAATACCTTTTCAAGTTTTTTTTTTTTACTTTGATTTTGTGTAATTTAGAGAACCACTCTGTGGCTTTAATGCTGATTTGTTTTCAATGCTAAGTATGTTTGTAAATTTAGGACCCAAATGTAAATCAGAAATGCGATAGCATGAATTGTCATGTAAAAGATTTTATAGCCTATAAACACGAGTGCAACTGTGAAATGCAGGAACTATTTTAGAGTTTTGTATTTTCTGAGAGGAGTAGAGGCTACTATAGATTTAAGATGCTTTAGCAAGTACACACTCAATCCCTTGAGCGACTCCACTCCAGGAATAGCCCTCTTGCTTTGCAAAGCAAACTCAACGTACGTAGAGTGAAATCCGTGGAACTACTACCATTGACTCCACTGTATTTCTCTTGAGATTAAAATTTTTCTTTATTTTTTAGGCTCTTTGTAGTTTTTGCATCATAGCAGCATGTACTGAAAGAGCATTAAGGTGTGCTTTGTACTCTCCTTTGAAGTGTCACCCTTAGATGAATGCATGGGGAGCTGGAAGAGCTGGGACAGGGAGGACCAGTTCGCCAGATCATTGTCCACTGAATGGGATGGAGAAGCGCGTTCCCCATCAGTGCTAGCCGTCAGCCTGGGCTGAGGATGAGTATTGATTCCAGAGCTTTTCTAGCCTTTGCTTTGACTCTCATATTATATTTCGGCATATGGTAAAGCCACTTAAGATGCTTTACAGCTTGTACCGTGGATTGCATTCAGCGCGTGCAGGCTCTGAGCTCGGAAGCAGGACAAGCCCCATTGCTTTTAACAGTTCTCATCATGCAGGATGGTGGGACGATGGCTCTGTGGGGAAAACAGCTCCGTGTTTGGCAATGCAAAGGACATAAAACAAGAACGGGATGCATTTCAAAGAGGTGTTCTGTCTAATGTTTATTTGAAACTCACAAACTGACTTAATCAAAGAAGGAAAAGGGAATTGAATAGGTTCAGTGTACTTGGAGTAAGTAATTAACTATTGGTTTTCTGACAAGATCACACTTGATGGCCAAAACCTTTGAATAGGAGCAGAAAAGAGAAACTGGCTTGATTAATTAAACCTCAGAAGTGCCTTCCTCATCACTGTTCCTGTCAGGGAATCAGGAGTCAAGGTGGGCTAGAAAAATCTGGTTGGGCTGCCATACTGCTCTTCAAAGAGCGGGGACCTCCTTCGAGGGCAGACTGTGCATGCCCTCATCACCTTCCTTGTCTAAGGGAGCATTAAAACTAGTAAAGGATAAGCTTGAGAAACAGACACGCGAAGCACATCTTTCCATGATTGTTCTTCTGATTATCAGTCATGTTCCGTATCGAATAAAGCTAATAAATTATGATGTAATCTGAAATAATGCAAGCAGGGCCATCGAGGTCTCAGAGCCGCACGAGGTGCGAGGCAGCAGAGGGTCACCAGAGTCTGGTGCTGCAGCCAGTGGCCGCTCTTACCCCCCGGGCAGGGGCTGTTTTGGGAATTGTTATATTGTACTGCCTCTGCTCCCTCCTCCCCTTTCCTCTGCACAGCTCTCAGGGCTATTTTTTTGAAGATAGTTGTTTCATCCCTTATGAAAAAGGAAAAACTTTTAAATCTAACAATTTTGCAAGATAAACTCTCATACTTCATATCCACTCCTTGTTTGCGATATGGATCTTCAAGTTGAAAAGCAGTAAATTAAAAAAAATAAAAAGTAACTTATTATAATGTAAATAAATGCCGGGGGTACGAGAGCAGGGCTTTTTTAATTAGTATTCTAAAAAATACAAGGCCAATTTGTAATAGGTATTTTGAATAAAGTCACAATTTTCTAATTGTATCTTATTCTGGGGTTCCCTGCCGTAATGCAAAATTTTATTTCATACTTCAATTTTATTTTTTTTTGGCTTTGCATAATGCCTCCAAATGGGCCGTGATCTCCATAACGCTTGTGCTGAAGTCCAAGCTGAGGAGCTCAGGTCAGGCAGGGCAGGAATCAGCCTGGACATCTGTATCCATCCCTCCATAGCCACAAGAGCACACCAGTGGCTTCTTTCTTCCTCTGCTTGTTCTTCAGCGTCGGCCCTGCGTCCTCTCCAGTGGCTGCACCATCACGTTTTGTATTCCCCATAGAACCTGCTCCTTAACACGCATCAGTGAGGCCGAGAGAGTTTTCTTCCCCGCTAGAAAAGTGTTCACCATGGTGACAAATAGAGAAACGGGAATTAGTGAACACATTAAATGTTACTGCTCAGCTGCTGTTTCTTGTGATGTTCCCTTTCTGTTTCGTTAGGGCCGTATCCTGCAACTGGATCTGCCATGGTGCGTGTGCCCATACGGGTATAGAGGTATTTTGTGTGCCCTTTTGTACATGCCCGTATGTGTTGCATGAAAACCTTACTTGCTTTATCTATTTTAACTTTAAATATGACAGAAGAGAGAACATAGCAAATGTTGTAACTTCAGACAGATACTTGGTGTGTCTATTTTCAGTAAATATGCTGCCTTATTGAAAGAAAAACCATTTTCTTGTGCTCGAACTAAAACTGGTATTTCTTGTCACTGGTAAAGCTCAGTTTATACAGATCATACGTTGAGTTTCTCTAAAATTGAAATGCACAGACAATAAGCTCTTTTGTGTTCCGTCTGGCTGAAATGCATTGAAAAAAATGTATTTCCTGGCCTTCATTTCTGCTCCATTACCAATGCAAATGCATTCTTTGCGGTATGGTAAATACCAGCATTAGGAAGAATGATTGTCACTTAAAGATCAAGCTTAATATTCACTTTCTTCTTTGTAAATATATACAATAAGATTAATATAATTCACTAGGCAACAATGCCTTTGACTTTGAAATCTGCATTTTAAGGCCAAACTATAAAATAGTCCCTTAAATTCACCTTTCTTGGAGCATCCAAGCCAGTCACATTTGCTATTTCCTGGTAGTCCGGAAGAAAATGTGACAAAGTCGGAAGAGGTCTGCTGTACGCTAGACCTGGATAGTGGTGTTGGAAGCTCTCACAATACTCATATATACTGGAGCACCATCAGATTACCTGCTGTCACACTAGGGAAAGAGGCAGCGGCTTTCTTTTTCTTACCTTTCTAAACCATCTTGGAGCTGCTCCGATGTTCAGCATGTCTGGCTTGACCCCAGAGTAATGGCTGTTGCAGGCTGCAGCTTCCAGGAGACGCAAGCCACTTCCCCACCCGCGGCAGCACAGCATGCCGTGTCCCAAACAGCCCACACCCTTCCAAGGAGGACACGTGGGTGTCTGTGCTCGAGCCACGGGCCCTCTGCTCTGCGCTTTGGGGGGATGAGGAAGGAGCCTTCCTTCCTTCAGCCTCTTGCTGAAGCAAAGGCTCAGTGCAGGCACCTCTCCTCCAGGTTTGGAGCTGCTGCAGAGATAACGGGGCGGTGATGTAGGGCTAAATGTAAAATCAGAATTGGTATTTCATGATTTGTATGTTATCTGATATTGCACATGTGAGCAATGATGAAACTGCCAGGTTTTTTTTTTATTTTGTCTTCTGTATATTGTTGCACCAGTTTGATGTAGAAACCCTACAATTTGTTAAACATCAGTCAGCCCACGTTATCGTATGGTCTCGTCTACCCATAAAATCTGTAAATCTATTACAACAGCTGGATTTATAAAGCACGGGGGTCAAAACAATCAGTAATCATGTAGGCAGCCAGGCAGCTGAGGCAACGACCCCTGCCCCCAGCGCGGCTGCTCCTCGTCCTCTGCAAGACTCGCACTTTCTGTAGTCTACAACTCTCGTGCGTGCTTCCAGGCAGAGGCAAAAAGGTACTTTTGGAGCAGCTACACGTTTTCCTTGAGGTGTGCTGTGAGGGGCAGCTCCTGGCACCCCAGCAGAGCGCTGGGGTCGGAGGGGCAGCAGCGGCGGGTGTGCTCCACGCGGGATGGTGTAGGTGTACACACTCTCGTCTGCATGCACAGTGTTTCACAAATACCAACCCAGGCCCATAATTTCACCTTTTCTTACACAAACTTCTCCCCTTGTTTCTCTGTTAGGACAGTGCAAGAGAAGCGTGTTGTTTCACGGGTTATTTCACACGCGGATGTTTCAGTGGTGCTACGTAAACAAAACTACATTTAGAAAAAGAGAAACAAAAATTGCTGTGTGCAGCCAAGTTAATGTTTCTAGAACATCTGAATAGATTATTGTTTTTCCCAATGTTTCCACTGAAAATGTGATATGGAATTATCTTATTTATCTTAGTACTTAAAGTGTGTGTAAAAATTAAAAGCCACTGCTCTTTAGAAGCAAATATCAGTCCACTTTATCTTCCTGATGTACTGTAAACTGCACACAGAGAGGAGGTTAGTAGCTGAATGGGGGATGATTATGAAGATGAATGAGTGGCCGGGAGACAGAGTCAGTTTAATGAGCTGAGCAGTAAGGAGGCTGTAATTTTTATAGATTAGCGCTGAACTTGTCACTTACCGACTGATACAACAACTTAGTTTCAGAATTACAGTATGTCAGAAATGAGCTCAACAAGCTCAAAACCAGTGGCAATCTGATTATCTCCCACGTAATCCAAATTGCAAGTGTAGTTTTCCTGGATGTGTATTGCCTCTTCCAGACGTTTTATCTGTCGCAGGTAACGAGCAGAACCCAGAAATGTGCATGATTAGTTGGATGTTAGATGATTTTTTCATTATTTTTTTTCCTGTGCCCTGCTGTGCTGACAGAGCCTGCAGGAAGCCTCCCATCCCCGGGCTCTCTTATGCCCAGTCAGCATGGCACACAGGTAGACATCTGCCCCAAGGGAAGCAGGCGATGTGGGGAAGGAAATGGTGAATTCCCAGGACCACTAATTTCCTAGAGGAACTGTTGAAGATACAGTACTTTGTTTTGTTATCATTGCTTTGGGTCCTTGTGCTAGTCTCTACTACCTCCTAATACATCTGCCCGTCTCTGTTTGTCACAAGGGCTCAGGGGCTTTGGCTGCTCAGTAAGAGCTCCCAGTCCAACAGGCTGGAGGTGGAGTCCCTTTCCCTGCACTGCTGGATTTGGAAGCAGAAGCAGCTTGTGATCTTTTAGTCTGTTATTGAAAATTGGTTGTCCCGGCATCCCCGAGAAACCCATGCTTCCCAGCATCATCAGGCATGTAATGTCTTAATTGACCTTGGGAATGGAGATGGGTTTGGTCTCGCCACAGGTCTGCTTGGTATGGGTGAACCAAGGACTTGCTTCCCGTTAGGGAAGGCAGCAGCAGAACAAACACCTCGGCAGATTTGTTTTTCACAAACTGAGGGAAAGCCATGAGCCCCCAGTCTGGCACCGTTCCCAGAAGTGTTATTGTACAGGCACGATGCTTTTGATAACGGCATCGTTTCTGGAGTAGCATACAAGGCATAATTATTGTTCCACAAGCAGATGACAGTGTTGATTTCTCCCCCTCATAATTCACTCAGGCTGGAGGTTGATTTGTTGGAAGGAACGTTTTGGTTTTAGACTGTGCTGGGACAGGAAGGGGAAAGGCCAGATTAGGGTTTATTAAGACAATGAGCGTCTGTAATTCTGGGGATGGCTCTCGCAGCCAGCTGTAGACAGAACTCCATTGTGGCTCCCTTTGGTTTTGGGGACCTGAATTTCACTTTAAGCCAAGCCCTGGGGCAAGAAATGGTGCTCAAGTCCTCTGTTCTGGCAGTGTTTCCCTTAGAAATTGCTTTATAAAAGATGTACTTTAGCAGTGTGGGGTTTTTCATGTACCACGGTAAGATTTTTCTACTGGTGTCTACTCTCAAGCCCTTCTCCTGGGTGGTTAACCTTTCCAGTGAACACGTACTTCCTTCCAAAAGCTTGTTTTTCTCCTGATATTTACACTGCACAAGTGCAGCAAAGGCTGTAAAATCCAGTTAACGTGAACATTGGTCTTTCTTTCCTCAGCCACTCACCTGCCACTTCACCCTAGGAATTACTTTTAACCCTCTGTCTCTCCTTCTCTACCCATAAAACCAGAACATTGGTGTTGTCTGCCTTTGTTCAGCCCCCTGAGAGTTTTGAACTGCCGCAGAGTATTACATAGGCACTGCTATGCATCTCATAAGGAAATAATTTCACTTATAGTTTTACTGAGTTACTGCTGTTCGCTATTTTTAAAATAGTTATCCTCCACCATACACGTGAGTTTCTTCATCTACCAGTTTTGCCGACAGTGGTCGGCAGCCAAAGGCAGAGGGCTCCGTGCTGCCCTGGGGCAGGCTCGAATCCTGCCGCGCTTCCCCCTACACCCGCCCCATCTCCTCATCCCGCCTTCTGCTTCTGAATCGCCCTCTCAGGACCCAGCAGGTCCTCACGAACGTGCCGATGTGTCCACATGGCTCTTGATGACTTCTGCCAGCACATGAAAGCAGAGCTTCTAAAAAATAATTTCCCCATGCGCTTTCTGAGCATTAGTTAAGTAACAATGTTAATCTGTTAGGAGCCGAACAGATGAGTCAGTGATATTTTTTTTTCGTGTGTGTAATCTTGTCTTTTTAAATGTAAGTGCCTATTTTTTAAATGACCCATTTTAAAAAAAAAAACAACACATTGACCTTTTAAAAGCACTGTATGCCAGACCTTCTTAAGAGATTTGGCACTGACATTTTTTGTCATAATGGAAGATTCATTAAGGTCAGTGATAAATTTGCTGCAATAAATACAGAAGAATTAAGAGCTCATCAGCATTACCACAGCGTAATGCTCAGTGGATTGAATTATGTACTTAGAAAGATGAATCTGTGGCAATTGGCAAGCTTCAAGAAGAAAGCTGTATGTGTGCATGGTGTGTGCATGCACGTGCGTGAGAGGGAAGGCAGAGGAAATGAGGGGAAGAAAAAGGAATTTAAGAAAGCAACACATTTTTTTGTCACCGATTTTGTAGTCCAGTAATATTTAGAGTAGTCATGACAAACGGTCTGATTGTACTCTCATTCATTGCCTTGTAATTGACGTTTCTTGTGGTAAATGCTGCGGTATGACTGGGTATCTGTCCTGCTCTCCTCCCCTTGCAGAGTACACGCTGTCTTTTAAGCCATATTTAGTGCAAACAAGAGTATTGATCGTGATTGATGAAGCAGCGTGAGAGGGTCAACCCTTTACCTGCCCCCAAGAGTAATTGGGCTGCAGTTTGTTAAAGAGTAACAGAAGAGATATTAAAAATGAAGAAACGCACTAAGTGGCTGTGAGCTGTGTTCCCAGCTGTTCAGTACATCTATTCCGTAATACAGAGCATCAATCTAATTCTCTGCACAGGGTAGGAGCGTGGCAAGTCAAACGCCTCCGATAGGCAGTCCTCACCAGCAAGATACAATGTTCAATTTAAGGAAAGATTGAAGAACATCAGTCTTCCCTTAAAACAATTTGTACGGAATAAATTTGGCACTTGCCAGCTATTCCCACAGAGGGAAACTGATAATAGGACAGAGAAAATCATGTAACGTGATTTAGGATTCCCAGAATGGGATTACTGTTAGTAATAAAACAGGAGGGAGGCGGGAGCGAGAAGAAGAGCTGACAGTAAGCTTGATGTTAATTCAGAACGCCCTCAAACCCCTGGAAATTGATCGGGGCTGTGGGTGCTGGGTACCTGTCAGCACCAGGGCTTGGTCTGAATGCGGGTTCAGCCACGCTCGCCGATACTGGCTCTGAGTGCCTCAGCTGGAGCTGCTGGATGGGAGTTCCTTTGAAAACCTGGCCCTTAGGGTTTATGTATCCTACAAAATAATCCTCTGTTGAAAACTGGTGTCAGCTGCTGAACTAGCACCACACGTGGCTTGCCTTTTGTCTTTCCTTTTGGCAAAATCATTTATAGGACAGGTTGAGCTGCATCTATGCTGCCCTCCCATATCGGTAATAAAAAAAACAAAACAACAGTGAAACTTAACACTAGATTCTGCTGCAGGTCACCCAGGTCAGCCCCTACACACCTCCCGGAGCAGACTGACGGAGAATTTCTTCTAAGGGCATCTATTCTACGCTGCTTATACCAGGTGGCAGCTCATTTTAATTGTTTGCTGTGTAGTTAAAGGTTGAAGCCACCCTATTCCAGGCTGCTCGCCCCATCCTCAGGAAGTGCAAAAAGTGTAGGAGGTATTAAGTGCACAAATTTACTTCAGGACCCATCTAGCTTTACTTGCCCTTACACAATTATTACTTAAACAATGTAGTATATAAGCCATGTGCCCAAGTCTTTTTTTGGGATCTGAGCTATATTACAGTATAGATTGGAAGGATGTGTGGGTAATAATGCTGGAAAGCATTTTACCTACAGAAAGCAGAACTGGTGCTCTAACAGCCCGGTACCAAAGATCCAGTGGTTAGAGCATGGAGAGGGAAGTATAGTCAGCCCTAAAGTTAATGCATCCATGTAGAAGATCTCGGTGATACGGGCCTGCAGCAAATCCCAAAGTCCCACAGGGCAGGAGGTCAAACCCTTGCTTCTCTGCCCTCCTTTTCTTCTCTTTGCGAAGTTGCATGTCATTACCAGGCATCTCATAACCATGGCATTGAGAAAGAAAAGATGGAATTTGGTTTCCTCACCATAAAATCATTAGTGTCCACTTGATTTAAAGTGTCTGCCCACAGAGCAGAAGCTGTGCTCTACACAGCTGAGGAGCTGAGTCCTACTGTGCCTTACAATAACAAACCTTGATATGTACAGTCTTTCAAAGCTCTGCTGTAACTAAAATATATTGCTCTGATCCTAATTTTAGTATGGTTTTAGTGGGTGAAACTGGAAATTTCCAAAAACATATTTTCTCAACAAAATAATCTTGTGCATATACTGAATGTTATTTACATGTTTCTGAAAAATATTAAAATCTTTTGAACAGCATTAGCATAGTAAATTTCCTTTCTTTAATTTTGTTATCTAAATTGCAATATTTAAAATTAGTGATCTTTTTTCTGTGCCATTGTTGTTTTCTCGAGGCCAACCATGAATTGGGGAAACAGAGCAGACAGTTTTCTGGGAGCGACATATGTCTTTTAATGATGTGTTTCCTTTCTCCCACATAGGAAGCAATAACGACACTTTGGTCGTTGTTCCTATGGAATGCACACCAGCCATTGAAAAGAAAGCGGTGGGTCCTCATGAGATATGTAGGAGTACCTATATGTATATAACATGTGTAATGTCGCGCATGAAGTTGGTGCTATGTGAGCTCTTTGGGGAAGGAGCTACCTGGACAAAATGCAAAGGGACACAGGAGACATCACTTGCGTAGGCCTTTGCTCTTAGGGCTTTATTTCAGCAAAAAGAAATTAACTTTAAGATGGTTAAGGGAATCCATTCTTTACAGTAATGCTGCTGTTTAAGACTTCCTGAAACACAATAAACGTGAAGTCCTGAAGTTGAGATGAGGAAGTAGAGCATATGCGCTGTGATCACTTGTATTTATAGACACAGATTTCATCACCGGTATTTGGAGGCAGGTTCTCCTTCAAGGCATGCTCAACCCTGAGCAGAGAACAAGAGGCCTCGTCAGAATTAATGCAACTCAGCCTTAAACCCAGCTCTGAACCTAAAATCAGAGCCTGAAAGAAGAGTTTGTATTTAAGTTCAACATGTAAATTCATTTTTCACCAGCTTTAGAAATCTGCCTTTGAACTGTCATAATGGTTTTCAACATGGGATCCTTGGACAACTTTCTTGGGGTCCATGAAAGCAAATAAAGACTCTATATGCTAGACAATATAGATACTTTATCTATATGCTGTACAGCAATCTGCAAGTGTCACATCTTCAGTGAATGGTTTTAGAGGCCTTATTGATCCAAAGAGCATGAGAGTAACAAAAAATAGTTCACTGAATAATAATGAACAAAAATGTGCTAGTTTACAAGGAACAAATGGTATACGTAAAGATCTCCATTAGTTTTTTTAGTGATATCATTCCTATTTCATAAATAAGGCACATTTTTAAAACTTTCAGAAGAGAGATTTAGAGGAATCCCTACCAATCAAGTGCCACTTACCATTTGTCCTTGTGTTTCACAATGCACTGAAATATATACTTACAATTTTATCGTGCTTTTTTGCTTTCTTTTGCCTAATACACTGAGATGAACTAGCGAGGCGGAAACAAAATTAGGGACTTGCATTTAGATCCATTAGTCACACAGTAAGGTAATCAGCTAGTTAGAAATGGCATCATAAACTTGCCTCAGTGGAGCATATTTATTTTTTTCCCAGCAGCCACCCTGTTGGAATAAGAGCTGTAGTCAGGAGGAGAACGGTGATTAACAGGGTTCTAAATATTTAGGGTTTTTAAATATTATGTAATTAACTGCCTGGCTCAGATTACCTAAATGATGATGATAGTAGTAGTATAATTAAAGAAAAAATATATTAGTAAACAAAAACAGCCCACTCACTGCTGCCTCCCTTTCCCTAAAGTAACCAGATGGGGTCTAGTCGTGAGTGTGAATGAAGTGGCACTTTGGGAGGGCGGTTATCGCTTCAGGCAAAGCCAGACAAGCAAAGCAAGGTGATCTTTGGTTTCCCTTGCTGAGTTCTCCCTGCATTCGCACGCAGATGCAATGTGCTCCTTCCCCAGGCCAGTGCTGCCCTGGTTGGGTGCTGCCAGGGCCTCCCTCCATCCATCCTGGGCAGCTCAGTCCCAGTGCTAGGTGATGTCCCCATTATCACCATCAGAAAGGCGATGTGGCTGGTGGGACGGAGGTGGCACCAGTGCGGGGGCTCTGCTGCCACCTGCTCAGCACGGCCAGCGACAGCAGGAGGCATGGAAAGCAGAACAAGGTGCTGCTTCCCGGGAAGAGAAGGGATAGTCCTAAGTTAATTGAGGCCTATGCAAAAGCCCCTGACTGTCTTTAATGAACGAGGCCAGGTTTTACACTTGCATTCAGCCAGTAATTAGCAGGAGGGCGGGTTATGAAATGTTCTGTGGCAAAATTTCTAAGGTCTTCTCTGATGTCTGGAAAGGTTTTAAATACAAGATTCACAATTGAAGTGTCCTTCAAGATCACCGAGCAACTAAAAACCCGGGGCAGGTACTGGTTAATTACTCTTTTTGGAGTATGGTGTGGATGACAATGATAATGCCAGTCTGAACAGGTTGACAAACCTTGCTACTAGGCAGAGAAAATGATGATAAATGTCTATATAAAGACTTGTGTTTAAACTTTTACTAACTTCTCACCCAAAGTTCGTTCTCGAGCAGTTGGAGGCTTCTTGCCCAGTTACTCTATGCTGAACTTGTTCTATGCTTTTAATTTTATATTTTAACTATTTTTTGGTTTTTTTCTGTGGCTTCTTTTGATGATGAAGTAGCTGTGAACTACAGTACTTACTTTGTAGCGGAGTAAATGCTATTTAAGCACAAAATGCGCTGAAGTTCCTTGTCCTATTTGTTATAAATATGCTTTCACGTGAATAAGTTACATGACACTTCTATATTTTGATTTTTTTTGAGGTGTGGAGTTTTGGATTTCAACAGTGGGGGGTTTTAAGACTTTTAAAAGCCTTCTGGGAATGTGACTTTTGCAACTTCATTCCTGCAAGCGTCTTTGACCCATGCAGCATATAAAAGGGGTTAGTAACCGTACCAATAATAGCTGACGCTTTCACCTCTCAGCAAGCGCCTAATAAACAAGAGGAGAAGAGAAGAATGTTTGAATAGTCATGAAGGAAAAATGAAGCAAAGGGATTGCAAATAGTAAATCATATGAGCGAGAAACACGAATTCACTCCGCGGTTTCCATATGAGGTTGCTCGGGCTGCAGTTTCTTGGCAGTTTGACATCACACTGACTGTTCTCCACATATGTCAAAAGCTTTAAAAAGGCTAGACCTGTGTACTGTTGTCCTAGTTGAGAGTGAGCTGGCTGTTTTAGACTTCCCTCTCTGTAAGGGAACCTGCTGCCCGAGGGCACTTTATGAATACCTTACATGGGGTTCTCCAGCGACCAACTTCCAGGTTGGTGAGTCTTGCTTGTTAGCTTTATGGATGGCCCAACAATTCAGTGAACCCAAAAAGTCACATCAGTCTTTCAAAAGAAACCATTGTCTAATATCCCTGTTCAAAGCATAACACAAGTATGTATGTTTTAACTTAACAGTCTTGTTTAGGTAGAACTATTTCATCCAGCTAGGTCTGATTTGTTAATCTGGTAAATAATTATTGGTAAACGAAAGCACGTGTTTTGTTGCATACAAATTGACTCATGCCTGAATTAGGTAATGGAAGCTATATAGCAAACAACAGAGCAAATCAACTTGTACCATTCTCAAAGCACTGAAGATTTCTAAATATCCTTCCCAGACTTGCTCAAAATGCAGCTCCTCTTGGCAAAGCAGATTTCAACAGGACTGTGTGCAGCATAAGGCGTTATGGGTATTGATAGAACATAATGCAGAGAAATTAGAAGACTTGTTAGAAAATCAGTAATAGCAAGAGATTATTTTTTTTTATTCTCAAGTAGAAAAAGAACTGCTTATTCTAGAGGCAAAATAGAAAATAAAAAAAGAGAGTTATCTCTTTTTTCCCAACCAGAGTAAAAACCCCATGGAGGTAAATCTGTATACCTGACAACATACGCTGTTCCCAAAGACTAAGTTTCCCCGTATCCTAACTGCCCTCAACCATCATTTGCTTTGCAAGCAAAGGCATTGCATACAAAGCTGAAACGGGGAGCGAAAAAAATGACATGGGAGAAGAGGAAGCTGTTGACGTGAAAGTGTAGAAGGGCAGTCTCTGGCCACACGTTTGCCTCCGTAGCAGGAAATCATTTCTCTGCACAGGGAAGTGTCTGCGGGGAGTCACGCGTGCCCAGGAGCTCAGCAGCACAGCCACTGCCGGGGCCACGTTGCAAGCCTTCAACAGGCAGACAAACCAGAATGCAGAGGCGGCCACCCAAAAATCCAATGCCATCTGCCCTAGGTGTGTTACAGCATCCTCCTCCACTCAGTGAGCATTTTAGTCAATGTACATATTTCTGGAAAATATTGATTATTGTGTATTACAGCATTTTTCATTAAGCTTATCTAAGTCTCAGAGATACTGTGTGAGTGATAAAAGACCTGAGCTTTGAAATTGGATATGTCTGCACCAAGAAAAAGATGGATCTGTCCTAAGAGGATTGTGACGTACGGGGATGAAGTTATCCTTGTTATATCCTATTCTTTACATAAGCAGAGCTGCAAAGCAGAGGATAACATTTTAAAAAAGCTGAAGTGATTTAAAAGGCTCCATGTTTGAATCTCAGAAGTGTCTTGAACTACTCATGTCCTTATATGCTTCAGCCTTGTACCTATGATCAAGTTTAAAAGGAGTAAATGGGGGAAATAAAAGCTCTAATAAAAGCCACCACCTTGGCTAAAGCTTTTCTTATTTTTCTTATCTTTTCCAAGTCCTGACAGAACTAATGCTAAGTTAAATGCGGTAATGCAGGGTGCTGATTTCATTCCCTTCCTTCTCAGGGTGGAGGATGATTGTTTTCCCATTATACTTTGTGTTATGGAGTCCACCTTGACCAGGTGCCCATCTCTTTGGTCCAGGCAGATGGGCACGTGCAGCCTTACTTGGCTTCCACTACTGTGAAGCTCTTATTATTCAGGTAAACTCATGAATGTTTATAAAAGTGTTTCAACCACTCCTTTAGTTGTAACAGGAGAAAGACACCTTGAGCAAGACAGCGGCATGAAAGGGTTGTCGTTCTCTAGGGACCGCCTGGTGCAGTGAGCTCAGCTGCGACGCCGGTGGCTGCTCCTTTCACTGCACGCTTTCCTGAATCAGAAAAATGGATTGAGTCCTGCCCTAGAGCCAGAAATTGTCCTGAGCATTTCTATGACCACCCCAGGAGTCCCTATTCAGCCACGACCACGTGCCAAAGCAGGGATTCAGCCACTTATTGTGTGAAATGGGTTGCGAAACAACTTTTTTTGCTAGAGCCATAACAAGGCCATTTAAATAATAAAATAAACATTGATTCGTTTCAAATGCTGTTCTCCTCCGGATCTTCTCGGAGAAAGATCTAGCACATTTGCTATTACCTCATGGTGTTATTTCCTGAAGCTCCGGTTTTCTCTGTGAAGATGCCTGTTTTATCATCCCTGAGACAGCTACCACGCAGCCTCCCTTACCCTCCATCCTCTGCATAATGTCATTGAAACTACACTGGCATTCCCAAAAGACTGAAGCTTGAGCTTTTACTGAGATTTTAATTCAAAGCAAACACAGAGGTAGTAATCTCTGAGCCATGAGCTGATGCCGTTAAGTATGGTATAAAATGCAAAAATGTCATCTCTGTGTCTCTCCTTCCATTTAGAAACACCAAAACGCTTTTCTTTCAGCAATAAATGCCATTTAAAGAATTATTAAGATTTTATATGTTCTGTTTGGCAAAGAGGATTAATTACTCTTCCTGCTTAGTTTCTGTTCAGGCAATAAATCAAATGACATTAAGCTAGTTCTGCTCTTCACTGTTGAGTTTAAAAGCAAAACAGAGAGATCTCTGTTTGTTTTTCACATATAATGCCTAGATGATTCATGTTAAAACAATTTGAAGCAATGTCAAATTAGGCATTTCAGTAGGGTTTTTTGTTCCTTTAAAACCTGTTTTCTGTTTCCTTAACACCTGGCTCCTGCAAACCAATGCTTTTTTGGTATTTCCCACTATGTTTAATTTATTTAACAAAAAAGGTGCTTTCAAAGTACTTCTAGACCTGTATGCACTTTCTTAAAATGAATAGGATTGGTGGTGTTGGGTCACAGCTGATGGTCGAAGTGCTCTCTGGATGTTCACCAATGCCACAGCTCCAGCTGGCAATGAGTCCAAAGGCCAAATGAATTCCAGCTCTCTCTCTACTCACGAGCACAGTCCAGGCTGTGGGTGCTTAGAAGGGCAGCCCATAGAAATGCGTCTTTATATTGATGTGCTGGTGTTAGGAGGGCTGAAAAGGATGGGGGGGGGGGGGGCGGGGAAGAAAAATGTTCCAAGTTCCTTCTGCAGGGCCAGGAGAGCCTGATTTTATCCAAATTAAAGTCAGCGAGAGCCTGAACTCTTTAGACTATGGGTTGTATTTTGTGAAGGACTTGCTGAGAAGGTTCCCTGCAGACAGCATCCAGTAATCTGCTCACTAAGATCCAAAGGCCCATTAGATCTGCAAAATGGATTCTCTTGTGATTTCTTTGTCTTCCTGCTCGCTGGTAGCGACGAGGAAGGCAGTGCGGTCTGTTAGGGTGTCCCAGGTAAAACACATAAACCCACATCAGAAGGAAAAAAAAAAACTGGGCAAAAAAATTACAAAAAGAAAAACAAAAAAATAATCTCTAAAGCTGTAGTAAGACCTGTAGCTCTCGCATCTCCTCTCCTTCTCTTGCGGATCCTTGCAGAAACCCCTCTGCAACCCCGAAACCCTGACGCGGGAGGTCAGTGGGTGCAGAGAGGAGGGCTGAGCCCCCGCCTGCTGCCTCCTGGCAACTCAAAGGGTTGTTCTTGCTCCGGCGCCACCACTCTCCTCAACACCTCCCTGAAACCCGAGGGATGCTGCGCCATCCCTGATGAGGCTCGGCTCCCTGGGAGCTCCCTGCCTGGAATGGGCACCGCATGGAGAAGCAGGTCTGGGGCCGCCTGTTGTTATGGTTTGAGAAAACCCGTAGCAATTTATTGTTGTTTAGGCAATCATTCTATCACCTGATGACCCCTCTCCACCTGGAAAGGGGAATCGGGGAAAGCAAGGAAACATGAGGGTTGAAATATAAATAGGTGTAATAGGATAAGAATAAATAACTAAGAATAATCCTAAAGAACCAGTATTAATCCCGATACTGCTATAAGATATGCAAGAATGATACTCAGCCCATTCTATCAATGGGACGCTGTGCACTCCCAGCAGGGGACAGCAAGTGTCCGACACTGCGAGCCCAATGACTTCAGGAGGAAGGGAAGGGCTCAGGGGTCTGGCACGGGGGCAAGAAGTTCTCTGGACTGCTGCTATTGAGGAAGAGAGAGACTACGCAGCAAACTTTCTAATTTATATCAAATGTGACATTCATGGTATGAAATAATCCTGTTGGCCAGCCCAGGTCAAATGCCCAGGTCTTGCTCCTCCTCATCCCCGCACCTGGCAAGGCTTGAAAACACTGAGACTTTGAATCCCACATAGCCTAGCTAGCTATAAAGTAAATATTTTCATGAATTCAGACACTAGAGTCTTCTAAAAGTGCAGTATTCCCCAGGACTGGAAGAGAAACCAGCCCTGTGTTGCTCAACCCAGGACACCCGTCCTGCATGGAAACACTCCTGGGGCTCACCTGGAGGGACTGCGTTCCCCGGGTGTCGTCTTCTTGTTTAAATAAATGCCATTCAGAATGAAAGAACTGTTTGGTCTCTGAGTATGGGAAAACAGGACAGACGGAGGTTATTTTGGCTTATCCAGCTCATTCTTGCTTGTGAAATTTAGTCCCTTTAACAGGTTCTGGTAGTTTAATCAGTTTCTTATCCCGCTGGTCTTACAAATAGAAAAATGCTAACAATATATCTTACTTGAGCCTTTCAAGTGATCCTTGTGAAACACTTTCACTTGCAGCGTAATGAGAACTATCAGGTATTATTGTTAAGGGCTGCTTCAGTCCTAGCTGGATACCAATTCACCCCTCGAGCTTGAAGAAAAGTATATTTCACTCCACATCATTTGTTCATATACGAAGAACAGACTTTGAAATACTCCTTTTTTCATCTCCTTTTTTTTGTTTAGCTGGAAGGATTGACACTAGAAAAGCTCATTTCATGAAATAAGTAGTTCTTGAAGTGATGGGTGACAAAGGGATATGCTTTAAAGTGAACAGCAACACAGTTCTCTAGTTATACAGCCTGCGACGTTAGGTCTATTCACAGAGTGCTGGAGCAGCTGGAGACGAACTCCCATGCAATCTCGTGCAGGCAGGCTGTGCTCACTCCAGCATACTCACCAAATGCGTGTTAGGCAATTTGCAAAGAAAATACATATCGCTTAACCTCTCTTTCCAAGTTTCTGCCTCCCTAAATCAGGGAAATTATTTTTATCACATTAACATCCAAGGATACACTGATTATAATGCATTTATAGCTCTATGTAGGGCAACAGTATTACCTCTGTTCCATACATTACAAAACTGTCTCAGAAACCTGGAAAGATCAAGTTCTTCCAAGGGGAGCTTTCTGGTGTCAGCCAGGATGGTTCTCAGGGTAGCTGACTTTGGCCCTAACATTAATTGTGACACTAATTTGAGTGAGAAAGTCATCAAGGTCTCCTGATCTCAATTGCTTCATCTTTTGGTTTTGGTTGATTGTTTCTGATACATCAGCTCTCTTGTGTCTTCTGGGCTTAGTTTCTAGCTCTGCAAGCAAAATTCTGCCTTCATCTGAAGGAAAATTGTAGCACCAGAAGTTAACATCGCCTCCCCGTAATCCTCCTCTAGCTAACACTGCCACAAAAAAAAACCCAAATCAAGTGATGAGAGCCAGGTTGGGGAAGTTGTCATGGTGAGAAGGGGACAAAAATTGAAGCTGCCCTCCCCTGGCAGAATCCCAGCTGGAATGTGGCACTGCAAACACCATCTGCTTTCTCCGGCAAATAAGACCTTGCAGGGTGCAGCGGGCCTGGCTGCTAGAGGAGGAGGGAAATTCCACCCCTGTGCATCACAGCCCCTGTGGATTTGGGCCTCTGTGTTTGCTAGTAAGTGCAAACTATTATTAGCTCTAAGTCACGTAACCAAGTCTAGAACTCGAGCCTAGCTAGTTCCTCTCTCAATTTGTGACCATACAATGATATTAATAAATTTCTTCTTTTTTGCAAGTTTTTCAATTTTGGTTTTAAATCAAACATCACTCTTAGATATTTGCTAGGCATTTAAAAAAAAAACAAACAAACAAACAAAAAAACCCTAAACCCAAAAACCAACCCCCCCAAAACTCCCTCCAAAATCTATAGGAAGGGTTTTGGAAAGATATGAAACTGCTGCAGAACTTCTCTTAGTGTATAACAAAACAGCTTCGATGTCTCAACTCCCAAATCTCTGAGAGAAACTTTCATTACAGAAACATCATCCAGGTCTTAGAGTGATGTCTGCAGGCAATCCTGAAACCTTCCGGCATTCCTCTCCATAAAGAAAAATAAATGCGGGGGTTAAAGTAAGTTTGTATGTTTCTTTAGGAAGCACAGCTATGAGTGACACACTTGCTAGCATCTCCATTTCTGCTGAGGAAGGGTGTACAGCCGATTGTAATATGCTTGTTAGAAAAAAATAAAAGTTGCTGTTACTGATGAACTGCTGCTTGAAATTCATTTAAGCCACTGATGAAGCAGATCCTGTGGCATTTCAGTTAAGTCTGTGAAGCTGGTACAGCTTTGACCTTGAGGCTCACATTTTAAGGCTTCTCCATACAGGGACCTTCCATACTCAGCTCTGTCCTGGGGGGTCAGTAAATGTTCCTCTGTATTTTATGGCTAGACACCTTTCTTTTTCTTCTTTGTCCATCACTGAAATAACCCGGTGTTTTGGTTAACAAATCATACCTTGGTTTTAATCCCTCTCTCCGTCTGTTTTTTCCAATTATGTATTGAAAAAACATCATCTTCCTAAGTAATTTAGTCAGTGACTAGGGATTCTCAAGCCCTTCTCTGATTTCCAAAAATCATATTAAGTGCTGCCTCTTGTGTAATGAATAAGCACTTATCTCTCCTGCCTCATATTCTTCCCAACCTGAGAACAGGCTCTGCTCTTTTGTCCCTTCTAATCTCAGGCTATCAGGAAAGCTTCTATTACTTCAAGGCTGATATCACTTGAAGTACCTTGGCTTAATCCCATTTCCCTAAAGATTTAAGGGATTTTTCTTCTTGGATCTGAAAAAATATCATTATTTAAAAATAATTTGGCATTAAAGCCCAGCTAAGAACTCTGCCCTATTTCTCCTCTTTAAAGCTAATGAATAAGAAAGGTTCATTTGGCAAGAAAAATACTAAGCCCCAAATTGTCATTTCATTAAGTAAGTTCTAAATCTGTTATTATGATTGCTATTAAAAGTTGAGGAAGGCCAGAAGCCTTATCAATAAAATATCAAAGAAAATCACTACATCTAGGCTACAATATTTTGTGTGGTAGAAGCAGAGATTAAAGATGTGTGAGTAAAAAAAGCCATTGGCATCAACAAAAACCCAAAGGTCAAATAGGTCATTAGTAATAGATAATCATAGGTAATTATTATCTAATGCTACAGATAGTTATAGATAATTATTGTTACCTGTTACTGTTGGATCCTGTATATTATTAGCTAAAAGATAATTTACCATCTTCATGGAAGGAATTCAGCATACTAATTTATCTAGTTCTTGGTCCTTAAATTCAGTCACTTTTGTAAATGCAGTTCAACCTCTTTCTTAAAGTGCGTTCCACCTGTTTTCTATTATTATTTTTCCTGGCACAGGGAAGTCCCTTTTAAAATTTCACGTCTGCATTTAAATCAGATTCTATTATTCTTCAGGGCTGTATAATTCAACAAAAATGTTATTTTTTTATCAGTGTTTTCAAATGTACTTTGACATCTTATCCTGTGGTATAATTGCCTATTAAATTCGATGCGACAGTTGAAAACCACTGCATGCTGTAAACTGTCTCATGGAGGTTCCTTTATGTTTTATATCTTTCTATTTATTAAAGCACATGAGTCCTAGGTGCACGTAGTTCTTCCACTCCGAGATTTAACAGGAGCCCCATATTTTACCCAGGTTGTACAGTATCATTTTAAAGAGAAAACAAACAAAGAGCCTGATTCTTCCGAAGTGCTGCTTGTGAGCTTCGTAGCTCCGGCCAAAGTCAACGAGAGCTAAATGAACTCTGCACTTCTGATTCAGACCGCAGACTTTGATACTCTGCTGAAAATAAACGGTACATGCACGGCACTTCCGAAGAGCCCAGCAGACGGGGTGCCCCGTCTCTGAAGAGCAGCGAGCCAGGGTGCAGATACGGCAGAAGACAGCCAGGTCCCTCCTCCCGCGAACGCATAGGCTTGTCGTGAACTTCACTCACACTCATTGACACTCTCCTGAGATTACTCCTATGTTAGTGTTTAAACACACGCACATCTTAGAAAGGTGCCTCAGCTGGATTTCAAAATTGCCAAGAGTAACATATCAGGGGGGAAAAAAAAAAAAAGACCTGTTATGAAATCGTTGTAGAACTGTTTTGACAGGTTATTTTTTGAGACTGTATTTTCTTGGCCTTTGATAATGGATATTAGAAGAAAGCACAGAATAGTCCATTATAAAATGGAGGGTTCGGATTTTTTAAAGATACTTTTCTATTTTAAAATTGCCAAAAATTAAGAAGTAAACTTAAGACAAAACTTTTAATAAGAAGAAGGATTTATTTTGGCAAAACTGAAATCTTCAAGGAAGAAGTTTCCTCAGCCTCGGTGATCCACAGAGACTGTAACAACAGGATTTTGATATGTCCTGGGAAAAGTAGAATTATTAATCATGTATCTGGTTTAAACAATTATCACTTTACGGCTTACATCTGAAGGGGTGTTTTTTTACAGGCATGATATGTACCAATATATATATTTGGGTACATACTAAAATATTTTTAAAAATCAAAAATAAGATTGCTCATGCCACCTGCTACTTACCAGTTTCTAAAGGATTGTTCACAATATATGGGAACTGTATTGGTTCATCATTCTTAGATCTTTTAGATCCAACACGTTATCATTCTTCTAAGGTTCTGGGTTAATTCCCTTTGATCCATCTCGATCATTTTGTGATTCCATTTTGTTTATCAAGCAGGTCGTCACCACCAGCACAGCCCCCACTGTGTAAATTATTCTGTCGGAAAGCAGCCATCACGACAGCAGTCTGCATCTTGCTGGACGTCATTCTCCCTTGATGTTTAAGTGCTGCCTGGGAATGCTTCTTCCACTTCTCATGGTAGATGGCACCTGTTTCAGCTTTTTTGTAGGTGTAGAGGAGAGCTACGACTGGCATCAATGATGTTTGGGGGATTTGGGATGTTTTGGGTTTTTTTGTGACAGCAGGTTTTCAGGCAGTGTTCCGAACCAGTTATCTTCTGAAGGAACCTGCTGGTATTTGGGTGTAGCGTTCGTGAGAACCAGGAAATCTATATTTTCTGTGCATTTTTTAGATCCACCAAAACGCTGCTAAGAGCACCACCACCTGGTGCTGGTGGACAAGCACAGGACACGGCGGTGCGGCACCAGCCACAGATCCACCAAGCTTGCTTCTCACCAACCCATAGAGCGCCTGTTACCACATTGCCTTATTCCCCGTTTTCAGACACGGAAACTTCATTTCAGCCTTCTCCCGAGCAGAGAAGGCGTCTGATATCCCATTTCCATCTAGTTGCCTGCAGCTGGTGGCTCAGCGCCTGGGGGAATGTTTCTTTCACAAGCTCTATTAGGCTCCTTTCCTTGTGACTCATTTTGTCCCTGCCAGTCTTTCCAAGTATAAGCTGGCTTCAAACACAATAAGTGCTTTCCTGTTACATAGGCTTCTATCCCCAAAAAGTTCCTGGGTTTCCCAGGCACCTGCTGTAATTCAATCTGTCTTGGTGGCAACCAGAATTGTCCGTGAACAAAATGTTATTTGGCAGGCGAGGGCAAACAGGTGTCCTATAGTATGAAGAAGTATGTGTTCCTGCCCTCTTGTAGCCCCCTCTGCCTGAATAAATCAGTGCTCTGTGAAGCATAAGGCTGAAATCAGACCCGTATTGTGGAACAGTAAGGCATAGGCATTCAAACAGTATTAACAGGGCTAGACAGTAAGTACACCAAGGAGTAATAATATCTGTTTTGTAGTTCCGACTGGCAAAGAAGCCTGCATTTCCTCACCTAGGGTAATGGAAAAGCCACAGGGGAACATGAACAAACCAAATTCCATGTATGTGGTAGGGCAACACAGCGTGAGACTTAGAACTGGATCCTCTACTTCATTACAAGGCAATGAACCTCTTTCAGCACCAAGTTCACACTGAGATTTTGGCTCTGGTTACCGTATTGGCAACAGAGTTGTGCACAAGCTACAGGCGGCTCCAGGGAAATAGCAGGAAGGCCCCCAAATGTATGAATTAGAGTTATCCAGATGGGGCATAACACAGGCTGTAGAAGCATCTGATGATCAAGGCAGGAGATAATGATTCATATCTTGGAGCTATTCCTAGAATTATTGTGGGGAAGCTCAATGGTGCAGTCCTGTGACCCTCAAAGCTCTGGAGAGGTGTTAAAACAAAGATCAGGAAATTTCATGGAAGGGGAAAAAATAAAGTTTCTTTTCCAGGAAAGCACCTGTGAAAACAGGCAGGGCTTTAAAGGAAGGTTTGTCCCTGTTAATATGCCTACTTTGTCAACATCTTAAAAGAGGTATTTAACACCCTGACCTTAAAACACAGCACGCATTTCAGCAAGAGCTAATTCTGAGATTTCAGGAACAAGACTATCCCTGTGCTACCTTGGTTACAGGATACTAAGTCATAGGAAACATTCTGGTGCTCAACGGAAACATGTGTTTACAAAACAAAGTGTCATGGGTATGCACAATAAACAAAGTTACGGAAAAGTTAAACCAAGGCTAAGAAAAACACCTGGCTTCTATGTTACATTCACAATCTGTAATAAATGGGAAGTGGGGAGAAAAAAAAGGAAAAAAATAAAGTCACTGGGAAAGATCAAAGTAACTCCTGCAAATTCACGTAGGTAATCATACAGTCACTACCTTGAAATTGTAGACCCTGGATGTGGTTCCATGACAGATCGGCTCTGAGAACACAGCCCAGAAGGAATAACCTGCATGTGTAGAGAGGAACGTTAAAGTCTGTACTACAAAATTTAGCAGAGATGGTCGGTTACTGGCAGAAAACCTGAGGGACCTTTTTTTTTTTTTAAAAAAAAGACCTATTTTATTTGTAGCAGAATGGATTTCGCTATAAAACAATACCGTCGTTTCAGTGCTCTAGACCAGACAAAAATAATTCCACTGTAATCTGCCCTACAATTATTAAAATACAGATATTTCTACAGGTAGGAATAATGATATGGTTAGTAGTTTCTGACAGGTAAAGAAACTTTAGGGAAAGAAATCAATAAATAGTAAGGTAACATTGGCATAAAATCGGTCCCAATTAGGGTATCTCCAGACCGTGGGGAGAACCGGGCCTGGGGAAGCGATACACTGATGGTGTTACTAACACCAGCGCTTTAAGTCCCCGCAAGCAGCGGGCGCGTATGCAGTTGTCCCATTGATCTTGGGAAGGAGTCTGCTTGGGCATGCTGTCCTGCTGGAGCAGAGGAGGGGGCACACGCAGCCCAGGCGCACAAGGGCAAACTCAAGGACTGTCCGCCGCCAGATGGTGGTTCTGTCCCTAACCCATTTCACAGGTGGCTGGCACGTATATTTAAATAAAAGCTGGTGTTTCTTAGCAAAAGCCAGTACTTGCCATCCTTTTTTAAGTTTAAGAACTCGCAACCATCGTCTAACTTTTGCTGAGAATTAGACGCCAAATGAAGAATTTACACCTTCTCCTGTACTATTTACTTTTATCTTCTCTCTGGCTGTTTTTTCAGTGCTGGCATGCGAGCAGAACCTCCTGCAGGAGCAATGCTGCTCACTGTGTTTTGCAGGCTGGCCACAAAATCATTACTGCGGGGCACCTGTGTGCCGGGGCATGGGGCCAGCCAACTTGAGAGCAGGATCTGCTCTGTCCTGACAGATGGGGATTAACGTCCACGGCCATGAGATCATGTACTCTATACGTATCAAATGTTCAGGACAAGATTCCCAGCCGGGGCCATCCTAGCTTGTAGTCCACACTGAGTTTCTGCTGCTCCCCTTAGGAGATTGTGCTGTCACTAATCTTGGTCCCAAACTGGTTTTCCAAAAAACTGGGAGTTTTCAGACAAGCCTGGCTGCCTCACGAGTTTGTAACGTGAGGCAGTAGGGCCGCGTGGTGGGCAGGGAGGTCTTACAACTAATTCGCGACCCAGGGGCAGAAATGCTCCAGCTGGTAGGAGAGGAACTCATTGTGATGTCCCTTCTCCGAGGTCACAGCTCCAGGGGTGCTCAGGGCATCCCCCTGCTTGCTGATCCCAGCTCTGCAGTGGGAAATTAGGAAAAAAAGTCACCCCAGCAACTACCAGGCCAGGTGTCCTCTTCAGGACAAGAGGTAACGGGCACGAACTTGAACACAGGAAGTTCCATCTCAATGTGAGAAGGAACTTCTTTACTTTGAGGGTGGCAGAGCCCTGGCACAGGCTGCCCAGAGAGGTGGTGGAGTCTCCGTCTCTGGAGACATTCAGAACCTGCCTGGACGCGTTCCTGTGCAACCTACTCTGTCTGACCCTGCTCTGGCAGGGGGTTGGACTAGATGATCTCCAGAGGTCTCTTCCAACCCCTACCATTCAGTGATTCTGCGACAGAGAGGCTGAGTCATGTGCTCCAGGGAGAGGACGAGCCAGAGGTACAGCTTTTGTAGAGTAAGGATAAACAGTTAGAAATAAGTTCATATTTATTTGCTACCTTGATTTGGGCTTCTGTCAGAACAGGAACCGATATGCTAGTACTCATCCTCAAGACTGTAGCAAAGCTTATTAATTGATAAAAAATAAATACAGTCACAAGTAGGACAAATAGAAACTAGGGTGGATCAAATCCTCTGCTTAAAGTATATTGCAAAGCTAATATAGTAGTGCTAAAAATAGCAGTGCACGTCAGATATTAGCTAACCGTGTGGCATTTGTTATGATTGTATAAAATTCTTAATACGTGAACTCAACTTGTTTTAGAGAGAGAAAGATTTTTAAAAAAATAAAAGATTTGTTCTCTTTCTTTAGCTTTGTTGCTTTTCTGACATAATGTTTGCAGTGTCCTTTTTATCTTTTGCCATCAAGACTGAAAATATGGATCTTCAGGACATTGGGAATCCTGCTGATGACCATTAGTAGTAGCAGATCTGGCTCTTAGTACCGTAAACACTAGCCATGAACTGGTAACGGCCAAACTTGGCACACATTATTCTAACAACAGGGGTCACACAGTAGAAGTGAAATTGTTCTGTTCTCTTGTGAAGGAACCTGGACATTTTCTCCAGATGTATTTCCTGTCAACAGCTCACAAATGTTTCATGAGAACTGGGCTGTGCAGCACACAGCATGTCATCTTAGAAAATGCTTACAGAGCCGTTATTGAACGTGGCAATCAGAATTCGCACCATTGCGCAAATCGCGCAGAAATTGCATAAAGAATAGATGCACAAAGCTGTTCTGGGTACACAAGAAAACCTCAGTTTCATGCAAAATGCACGCTGGAATCCAGGCTGCCGTTTCCCATTTTGCCTGCCTGCCCCCGCAAGGCACAGGCTGCGCCATTTGCTTCTGCTGTGCACCTGCACGTAACGTTCAAAGACCAAGCGGTTCTTGTGGTTTTGGAGTATTTCTGCTTATTCAGTTTACACTTTGTAGTATTCCTGGCCCGGCAGGAAATAACAAAAACATTGCATTCTAGTAGTCTGTTCCTGGGAGACTTGTAGCCCCATTTTTCAGTTTAATAGCTCAGTCCTGCATGAGCAAAACCCAATGTTTTTGCCAATGTTTGTGTCTGTTGTATGAGACCATCTCTGGGGTGGGTTAAGCATCATGAACTTCCGAGCCTTCCCAGGTTTGCTTATTTGTGATTTGAAAGAGTATCTTGCTCAGTGAGATTCTAGGTCTTACGAGGGAATTACAGCTAATGGAAATCTAATGCAGACTTCTACTTATCACCGCTGTGTGTGCATAATTCTTATCAAAATTTGAAAGAGTTAAAGATTTAAATGGCTGAAGGAATTTGGAACAATATTAGTTATCACATCTCTTTTCTCTTGGAGGCAAAGGAGAGATGTGTTTATTCTGACCTAATTCCTCAATCAGTTGGAAGTCACCAGGAAAAGCACAGGCCAGTATTGCCTTCACTGCATATGCTTATAGTTTGATGGCGTTGCACCCATTCCTTTACACTGTAAAAGCAGAAATAAAATAATTTTATGTCCACCTTTGAAAATGTTGAAAGCCAAGTTTTAATTCTGTTAAATAAATATTCCCTCGCAAATTGCTAACTTTGAAATTTTGACCCCAATGCTGGCACATTTCTCAAGATGAAAACATAACCCAGAATTTTTTTTTGAGAGAAATTTTGATCATCCTTGACTGCAAGTCTGCATTATGATCTTACTTTTGACATAAATGGGTATTGCGGGAGTTCTTGTATGAAATAATACAGCATTCCTCTCAAGAAACAAGATGAGAATCTGGGCCAGTCTGTCAAAATAACAGTTATTTGAGCGCGTGGTACCTCATAGATACAACTTGATTTCTCAGTCAGAGCTGCTGCTACCTTTATGTTTTGAGTACAGGAAAATATTGTTGCATCTGAGATCCTGTCTGGGCACAAATTATTGGTAAATACCGACTCTACCATCTCTTCATCAAAAGAAATGGAACCGGTCTGTGCCTCAGACTGACCCACCTAGACCCGTCTGCCTAACTTTGGTTTGTCCCAGAGACGCCCGGCCCTCTGCGCCATCGTATCTAGCTGGGTTAGTTGCTGTCGTCTCCCTGGCTGGTGGCAGGCCCTTCTCATGGCTCTCCATCTACAGGGAGCTAGCAGCCATGTGGTATTTATGGCCTCTTTGGTGCATGGTTCCAGGAGGGAGACGTGGTAGCAAACAGCTGTGCCCTCAACATTTGGAGTTTAGCAGAACTGTGTGAAAATCGAACAACATTATCATTTGCTTTTATTAAAGTATTTTGGTAGGTCAAATACACATAGTCGGGTTCCTAGGCTGGAGTGTATGTTGGAAGAGAAGAAGGGAACCAAGCTGAGGTTGGTACTTTCTGCAGTCTGCACTCACGTGTGCTACGTACTGACCAAGAATATAAATATTGCTCTCAGTGCTACGTGCTGATGTTTTCTGGTGCAGAGGTCACTCCAGAAATACTTCAGAATCATGTCTGGGGGCATTTACCATTTCAGTTCGGTAAGAAATATTCTAGAGGCCATTTCTCTATCAGCATAAGCAAAAAAACCTGACAGCTGCATCTGTTGGACTGCACAAAGGTTCACAATGACCCTTCCAGTTGGATGTAGACAAGCTCAGTAGCTGCCACGGGCAGCACTGGCCAAGCTGCAGCTCCTGAACCCCTCACTGGTCATACACCAGTCACGTAGCTCACATGCTATGACTGTATTATGTGACTCATTGAAAGGCCGTGCTCTTGTAGGAGTAATGCAGTCCACCATGCGCTCCAGAGCGCAGGATCCGTGGCAGGCAGTGAGGGTGGTGCATGCATTGTCGTTGCTAAATGTAATCACTAACAGGGAAGACCAGTCAGTAAGACAAATAAAACCCGCTTTGCGAAGTTAGCTAATAGCATCTTTTTAAATATATGTGTTTGAGACGTTGTGGATATTAGCTCGTGGGGTTTATGATTATTTCAATGGTCCCTTAAGGAAATTTTTGTAAATTTGACAAGTCTATCTCCTGAAGCGCAGTGGATTGCTTCAGTATCTCAGCAGCTCATACAGAGTCCTACCTTTTTGCCATCTGCCAGCGCCTTGAACAAACTACCTCAAAAAGCAACTCTACACTTGACTTCAAGCCTTTCACGTCAGGCTAGTAGTTTCTGCAATTGCAAAAAGTGGCAAAAATCCCAAGTGTCAAACTAAGAGGAATTCACAGAAAAATGTATTTATGGAGTTTGATTCAAAAAGAAAAGGCTGGTCCAGACCTGGTGTGAAATTCTCTGTTTTTATAATAAAGGAGGAGTTTTTAATATTATTTAAGTAATATTTCCTGGGGGAGAAAAATATTAAATTTGTGGTTTAAGAGCGTTTTAATGCAATCTTAGTGCAAGACATTTTGGAAATATTAAAAATATCAGATTTTTGCAGCTAATTGAACACTACAATTGCCATTTCAAAAAATGTACGTGTTTGATGGCATCTCAGTCAGTTTTCGGGAGCCACTTCATTCAGGATTGATAAGAAGAGATAAAGTTTTAACTTTATTTGGGGCCCATTTCTCTTAGTATCAGTATGTTCTTTATAATTACGTGCACTCTAGAAAATGGCTGCCTTTGAGAATGACCTGACTGTAGCTGGAGTCTGCATATTTTCTTTCTTTTTTTTCCTTAATGCTTTTATGTTAACGTTTAATATACATATGCACATATATAATTATCACAGAGGGCACATGAGTAATTGATAGCGGCTTCCAAGCACAGAATGAAAAAAGCGACTTAATTTAAAATTCAACACCTCAAATAGACAATACTTCACCAAATAGATTTTTTTTTTCTAGCCCAAATTCCTAGGATGACTGCTAGCAATCTTGTTACGTTTTTTGACTCTCTCTCAAATTCAAAGATTTTTAAGCTAATATATTGTAAGGGTTTCATCAGTGCTATCACAGTCTGTCGGGTCAGTGCTCATGCTCTACAGAGCAATAACAACGTATGTTAAAAACCTGTGGGAAGTTTTCAGAATGGAAACAGATTTTTTCTGAGGAAATATAAAGGTGCATCTGTGCGTACAGGACACATACAGTTAGTAGCATGATGTCTTATAAAAAGGAACATATTTGCAACTTCCAGAAGCACAATAACAACAAGACTAATTCAACATGCTCTCTGTATCATTACAGTTTAGTCAGAATTGGAGTTTTATAAAAATCTTCTTCTGCTGAGACCATAAAAATGGCTTGCAATGCAGGTATGTGATTCGAAAGATTTGCAGCCAAGGGAGAAAACCGTTAAAGAAATAGGATCAAAACATCTTCCGGCATCATGCTGCATGCTTTGCAGTCTTTAGTAGTAAAAGCAATCTGTATTAAAAAAAATGCATATTTATTTTATTGTTTATGGGGGCTTTTTAGTTGTTTTCTAGTTTGGGGAGGTTTTTTTCTAGTTTTTGTTGTGGTTTTTTTTTTAACTGAAGGAAATGTGGGAAAAGGAAGTCTTAAAATTTTGTTCATCCCAGATCTGCTAATTAGAATTTACTTCCTTTAAATAAAGCATTTTTTCAGATTTTCCTTCAAGCAAAACATACATCACGTTTGCTTATGTGAGCTCTCCTGTGTGATGCTGGTGAGAGGCTGAGTAAGCCAACGTACTTATTAGAAAACTAGGAGAGCTTGTGAGAAGGTCTCCTTTATGTGACAGCTGAAGTCAGTGAGTTCTGAATTTGTTTTCAAGGGTGTTTCTGTCTGATCCTTGTAGGCTGTTTTGCCTGAGGGCGTCACACCTCACATCTCAATAAGTAACCAATTCCCAAAGAATGCCCAGATGGACAAATGCTGAGTTACTAAGACTCTTTGGAGGATGGGTGCCACTACTATACTTCAGGACTAAGGGATGGAAAATCGTCAATTGATGGCCTTTTTTAGGCCAAGTGTTTGCAGATTCAGTAGTGGTGGTCAAAGTGATAACAGATGACATGAAAGGGAAACAAGGACAGGAAGAGAGAGATTTTGTAAGAACAGACCTTTGGTTAGTTGTGGAGTGGCATCCTCAGCATGGAGCTGGAGGGCAGAAATGGACCATGGGGCACAAAGAAATATCTCTCTATTCTCATCTTAACACTTTCCAGAGTCAAAAATATGCGTATTTTAAAATTTTTCTCTGACTCATATTCTCATGGATTACTGGGCAAGAAAAGATTTCAAAAAGTAACCCTGCAAAAAACTGCAAGTGAGGAGAGCAGATGTCATCATCCTTTCCCTTTGCTGTTGAGCTGGCTGCTTTCAACGGCAGTCAGGGTACACCAGAGCTTCTTTTAGTGACAGATTTGTCTGCTACATGAAGCGTGTTACATTTTGTTTGTATACGAGGAGGCCAGCTGAAGTTCCCAAGAGCCCCCTATAAATCTCCAAAATATATTTTCAATTACAAGTTAAGCAAATTAATACAATACTCTGACATGAATATTTATTGGCTCTCAAGAGACGTGGAAGAAAGATATCTATAAACCTGGAGCAATGTATTTTTTTAGTTAAAGAACCAATTCTATTTTGCTTGTGCTTTTCCTGCTCAAGAGATCCAGGTCTATTTTCTTATCTGGGAATGAGATGCCTCAAAAGAGAAGGTATGGTAGACTTAAAGGTCTGAATATTCAGGAATTTCATTTTTATCTTCAAAATCTGTTTTGCACTGTCTGGTCTGGTCAACGTAAATATATAAATTGATAAAAAACAGGAGAAAAATTGATTTAGCAGTTATTTCGTTTAATTTTATTTTGCTCATTTTTATTATTTCTAAAATATAGCCAATATCAACAGTGGCATTGCGATCCTTAGCTGATAAACAAGAAGCCGCTGCTGTCTGTAAAACTGGTGTTCAGAATATTGTGTGACAGCTTCTCTTGTTTATTTATTTTCCCCTTTCAGGTGCATCTAGTTTGTCTTAAACTCTGTCACTAGGAGTTTTTATAAAGCTGAAGTTAATTAAGAGGCACGTACAACTGTGATATTGGACTAAAACCCAGAAAACCTGAAGGATAGCAACTGGCTCATCAGCTACACTGTCATGAATGACAATTTTCAGAGGACCGCCAATCAATTTAAGCCACAGATGGGTAGGATTTTTTCAAGAAAAAGCAGGGTTTAAGAACAAACAAACATACAAACCAAGAAACCTAACCTGAATAGAAATGCTTTCACTACTGAAAGGATTACTGCATTTGTGTTTGGTTTAAGGTTTAAAAAGTCTCACAGAATTTTGGAATCCCGGTGACACTCTGCTAGTGGAAAAGGCCACAGAAAAAAAAAAAAAAAGAAAGAAAAAAGAAAACACGAAGAAAATAAGGGGAAATGACTGAAAGCAAAGGTGAAATAGCAAAGCCAATCGTCTAGGTTCACTATTGAAACTGAGTGAGGTAGAGGGAGGAAATTCTGCAAACACAGGAGCAAAAATGTCATGCTGTTTTTCCTTGACAGTATTGCTTTAATATAAACTAAAACTATATCTCAGTTCTTGACTGAGTAGTTTCTCAAATGTTTCACTCGAGCTATGACGAATTCTAATGAATTCTAGTATCGGCAAAGACCTGCAGAGTCTGCTGCAGAGAAGTTACGGACGGTGCATTTTCCTGTTACTAATTCTGAACTCAGATCAGGTTGTTCAAAGCCCCAGGTCAGATGGGGCTTTGAGCAACCTGATCTAGTGAAAGATGTCCCTGCCCACGGCAGGGCGGTTGGAACAAGATGACCTTTAAAGGTCCTTTCTGACCCAGACCATTCTGTGATTCTACGCGTAACACTGCCTTACTGATTCTGCTGCAGGTATTTGAGTTACCACCCAGGAAAAACATGAAAATCTGGATTTGCAGACAGATGTATAAGATCTCTTTCCCACTTTACCTTACTCAACTTCAAACATTCATAAATGCCAGAATGGATTCTGTAACAACGCCAAACTTCATGTTTAAGGTTCACAGTGCACCAGGAAATATTTTAGTTCACACAACCACTAAGCAAATTATTAAATGGAATAAATCTGTATGATCTGTGGACATAAGGACAAAATAGGTTGAAATCACATTCTTTCATTTTATGGTTTTCTGAGCAGTGTTCTCCTTAGCTGGTGGATAATAGGACTTAAAAAAACCCCATATCCTAACTGTCCCCTGAACCACAGGTATACTGTTGGCCTTTTTTATACCCTGTGCAAACCTGCCGTCCTCAGATGGGGAGAAATGAAATCACTCTTTCCCTAATTGAGATGATTGGTCACAGTATCAGTGACAGCCTCAGAGGCAGTGTGAAGAAGCCTAGAAGATAGTGTATAGAGAAACAGTAAAGAATGTGAAAGGTCTGCTCTTCCTTTCTTTTTCTTATTTCTCCGATTTTTTTTTCCCCTTTACCTGCATTTTGAAATCTCCTGGGTCTGCATCTGGAACAGTTTGCTCCTCACTTCAGTGGCTCGGGATGGCGCCTTGGGGGTTTGACTTGGTGACAGCCTTGTTGCACTGTCAGTGCAGTAGCAAGGAGCTGGTCACTCCTGTGAGGGACACGGCCTTAATTGGCAAAAAAAAACCTGTTGGTTGCATATTTAGTAGGCAGGGCATATTTCTGTGTTCCTAGGAATTAAACTTACAAAGTGCATCTGGCTGAATGTATGAAAGAAGACGTTTGGCAATTTTACTGGAATCATAAACTATGTATAAAACATTGATAACACTAATTGTTACTTGAGGGATTTATTAGCCAAAGTAGTTACTTTTCTTGACTATCCTGAATTCAAAACTTACTGACAAATCTTGCTTGCACAGAAACCTCAGGGGTTATGAAATCTTATTAATTGGGAAAGTGTAAGACACAGTCGAGCCATGAACATAACGAAGATGTTCCTAGTAAAACACTTCTGGGATACAGATCTGTGCATTTCAAAGAGCTGAAAACTTTCTCTAGCAATTCCTGTTCTGTGAGCAATTACTATTTAATTCATACCATTGAGCTTCCTCCATCAACAAATACAAGTGTGATGAGATCATGGGACAAATGAGTATATTAAAGATCAAGAGAAGACATATAATTTTTCAAATTACTCTGAATTCGAGAGAGACGGTGGAAAAGCTGTTCCATATGTCAAGACTCAAGACGTGCACCATTTTTCCAGCAGCTTAATGATTTAGCTTCGTAAGCTTTCAAACATTCAAGTGAACACCTGTCAACGGGCAGGTGTGATATTCTGCTATTTTGTAGTATAAACTGTGATTCCCAGGTATAGCAATGCTGGCAGCCCTATCATCATTTAAATGTAGTCGCGCGCTCTTCTCCACTTGTGACCAACGAAGTCTGCGTGGTCACGCTGAGACGCTGCACGTCTTGGCAGGTCTGCTGCTGGCTTTCTTCACACTGGGATTATTTTAGATTGGCTGCAATGAATGTGTTATTTTCCATTTGTTAACACATGGGGACTTGTAACTCTGACAACTGAGAAAAATACACTCATTTATATGATGATTACTCTTGCTTTCTCAGATGTAATCTGAAAACACACTCACTTATCTTTACCTTCTCTCATGCGCATGCATGGTCCTAAAATCGGCAACAATCACAGTACTAATTGTATGATGCCTTCTTTGGCAGCAAGGAGAGCAATTCACTAGGATTTTCTATTACAGTAAATTCCAGATGTGAAAATAAAGATAATCCATATTCTTCTAGTAACACAGAAAAGAAGGAGAATGACAGCAAAATACACTTCTTACATTTTTTACTTTGATCAGAAAAATCATTATTTCGCAGCTGTTTCTGGCTTGAGTAGGTAAGTTAAATTATTACAATTAAACCCCGTTGGGATAGTAAGAGTGTAATGATACATTGAGCTACCCTGGAGAGCTGGTGCAGTGCCAGCTGAAGTACGCAACCAAAAGTGAGTTTTATACATATGCCTTGATGTGTCCCAGTACTCAAGCCTCATGGGAGACAATAATAAACAGCTGATAACAATTAACTGTTTATTGGATCTGGCACAACAGAGAGGAAGCAACTGATTTAAGAAATTAAAATTAAATTATAAAAAATGAACCCACATGTAAATCAATACTGCCTCTTTGATTTCACAGTGCAGTCATTCTGTTTCATATCCCTAAAGGCCACTTTGTAGCTAGGTCATTAATAAACTTTTTCTAAATAGGTCTTTGAATTATACCCTTGGGGTTTTTTTATTAGGTGTGGATCTGGTGATTATTATATATGCCTTCATCACCCTGAGTATGGCCAGTACAGGGAGAGATCCAGCCCTGACCTGAATGGAGAGACTGGCTACAGGACAGCATCAGGGATGCGGGAGTCTGTGTATTGCACTTGACAGGCATTAATTGGAAAAATGAGGGTTACTGTCCCACTGGTCCCATAATATATTTGTTCCTGACTTCATTGTGTTTTTTTAAGGAAACTCTTTCAATCTGGATTTTGTGTTCTTCCAAGATGGGCCGGGTCAATTAGAAGGCACATTGCAGTGATGCTACTGAATATCTGGATGGAGTTGAAAAGTGCCATTTTTGAGCTGCTAATCACTAAGTGGCTTAGGCTATGATTTCCCTACAAAAGCTTTCCTTTCTACATGGTAGCACAACAATTATAATCACTATAGATATTCAAGCTAGTTCTTCTGATAAAAAGAGGAAGAAAAGGCTTAATGCGAGTCCCATGGTAGAGTTTGTTTTACTTGCCTTCGGTCCATGAGAGCTTTAATTTGCTGACTCTTATCTCATGCTGAAAGATTCCTCTTTTCCATGGGCTCCGGGGGTCGGGGAGGATGACAGTTCTGAGGGAGTCGCCTGCAGGCATCATTTCTCAGAAGTTCCTGTGGTTGTAGTTTTACCTGTTGTTTCGAAGCCTAGCACCAGAAGTTAAAAGAAACCTATCCTTCTTTGAAGGCGAAAAAAGCCGTCTCTTGCTTCTTGCAGGTTTTATTTTGCTTCTGTCTTCAACATGCAAAACAGGCGCTTCTGTGCACACTGGAGTCCCCTAACACAACTCCCTGCCCGGCGAAGTCTTGCAGGTCTCCTGTGTGATGACTCCACAGTAAAATCATGAGCCTCTACAACCTCCAGGACGGCTGCTCTGTCATGCTGGCAAGACTGTCTTCTGTTGCGGTCTCCATGGGTTTCAGAAGTTCTGCTGCTTTTCAGACACTTTTGAGATTTGCCCTTGGTGCTTTGTTGAGAGGCACCTCAACAAAATCAGCTTGAAGTCACCAAGCCAGAGAGAGAGAACCGAGCACAAGCCGTGGATAACCAGTCAAGCTTTCTCACTTGCCTTCTGTGTTTTTGGCTGAATTCCCTGTAAAACACACATCCTTGATCCTTTCCCAGTAAGTCTGCTGTGCAGCAGCCCTCCAGCAACTAGCATCTCTCTTTAACTTTTGTTGAGCTTGTTGGGTTACTTATATTAGCCCCTGATCCCAGACTTGCTAGGCTTGTGAAAAGTTCATTTTACTTGTGAAAGTGAAAAAAATATTGCCTTATACTGACCCTTTCTTGCCCATTTGAGTGTTCAGCTCTTTGTGTGCGAGATTTCTTAGGGAAAGGACTACTATTGCTGTTTCTAAAAGGGCTTTTAGGAGCCTTTACTGGCCAGAAGACAACTAACTCAGAGTGTACCTCCCTCAACTTGCCATCTCAGGGGAGGGGAGAGTAGAATGATTTGCTTCTGTGCCATCAGTCAAGTTTCTTTTTTCTCAGTATCTGTAGGGCTTGTCTTTTATTATAAATTGTATTCTTTCTTGCTTGTGGTCCTTTCACAGGTTTTCGACTTATTCACTCATCTTCAGTATTCGTACTGCACTTCACATTTCCAGAGCACCAAGAAACTAATGAACTCATCGCAAAGACTTTCACTGTCATTTTTCAGAATTGTTAGTGACAGACCTGGGGGTATGGTTTAGTAATTCAGTCTGATATGTTGATATTGCTCTCTAAGATAAGCACGAGCATCATAAACTACTGCAACTGGTTTGGAGGAGTTGATGAGAAAATGAAGCCTTTACTCTGGTGCCTATTACAAATGTTTCAGAAGCTGTTTGGTGCTGTTGGTCCTGTGTTCCCAGTGAGAGTTTTCTGCAGCACAACACGCTCTTCTTCTTCCGTTCTCTGTCAGTGAAACCTGTCTACTCTTTTTTTGCTCTGTATATCTGTACCAAGCTGCTGTATCGACCAAGGGTCAGTGTCTCACACTGAACTTCAGTATATTGATTTCAGGAGATTGGATGATCCTTCTTCTTGGAATGGCTTGAATTTCCTGGTGGTTTAAAGCAGTGACTTTTTGTTAGTATTCATTTTCCATCAAAAGCTAAAGTTACCCATGCAATCCACCCCTTTGGCCAAAGTCTAATCAAGACACTTATACCATATTTCATTTTAATACATCTAGTATTAGAGATTGGCACCAGACAGCATCCCAGTGCATGACGCCCTTTACCTTGACGATGGTTTTCCCGAAGACTAACCTGAATGATTCATGTTTCTGATTACTTCTGAAAAAACCATGAGCATCAAGACCTGATTATTTCTTTCTTGTTTGCAACTAGCTCTCGTGTCTGTACTATCATCACATCCCTCTCCACTCTTCTCCTCTGTAGAGGAAAGAGCTGTGTTTGCCAATCACATTGTTTTTCCAGAGTTCAGGCAGTTGACTGTGACTCTAATTTTTCAGCTGCTGTACTATCGCATTACAGCATTGAATGTACAATCATTTATTTTCTAAGCAATTTTCTCTGGGTATAACATTAGAAGAAGAGAAAGGAGGCATTCTGTTCAAAACCACTGCCAACCACTTGTGGAGGGAAAATCATCAATGCACATGGAGTAAGAGTAAATCTGAGACTATGTGGTCTAACACCTGCTTCTTTCCAATGCACGTCAGGTCAGCAGCACAGAAAGTTGCTTTTTGTACTTTTTTTTGTGTGTATTCTTTTGGACAACATAGCATGATCTATGCAAGGCAGAGTCTGAAAGCAGGCACTGAACCCATAAATAGGATATTTGCAGCAGTGTTCAGTGGTTGGGTAATTTAAGCAGAAGACAACAAGTGCAGCTGATGGGATTTGGTTGCTTGGTATGTCTGCATTTCTGCTTCTGCGAGACTGGCAAGCACGACTGCTTGTGCTTTGTAGCTTCTCCTGTGCCCTCACCTTGTCATCTGAATTTGACTTCACGCGTGCCGATTTCTCTGATAAAAACTACTGATATTTTTGCATTTTGCCAGTTACAACAGCCACATCTTGGTTTAATTGTGCTCTGCGGCTTTCACAAACAAATTCAGCCATCTGTGGTTGTAGACCAAATACATGCCTTTTCTTCGCATGTTATCATCAATATTAATGTGACTAATCTTTAGCACTGGCCTGCATCATTCTAAATAAACAAATAAGAGCAGCTGTAGCTTGCAGCTATCAAAATCCTTTGGTGTTCTCTTTAATAAGAAGCGATAATGTTCTTACTGACTCATAGAGTGGAGAGAGGAGCACTGGACCCCCCACCCCCGCCCCCATTACATTAACGGTTTATACAGATCTCCACTGTAATCTGTTGCAAAATTAACACAGACAGTTGGTAATGGATTTCATTGCCATGGCAGGACAAGAGATACATCTTTAATAAACTGATTGTGAAATGATGTAGTCTAAACCTATGCTTATGCGATCAGGGTAAACCACGCTCTTCAGCTACGTTGAAAGAATGCGTTGGGGCTGGGAAAATGGAACAGATTTGGAAATTTTTGTTTTTTCTGATGAGTGGTTCAGACAACATGAATACACTGATTCAGAGAGACAAAACTGATGTAAAGTGATGAATCAGATCAAGGCAGGACAATTGTACCAGTATGGTTGTATCAAGAAAGCAGAGAGACTACATTTATACAAAGCCCTTGACTTCCAAGGTAAGAACAATCTAACGTGAAATACGTTTTTTGAGCAATTTACATTAAAATCAAGGGAAACAGTGTGTAGGGGTGTTTGCTGGGGACATTTCATAGTGCCACCATATGTCACAGTCACAGCACAGACTGAGAGATGGCTTTAGGCCATGGGAGAGGTACGGCTTTGCAGTCATGCAAAGGATCACGTGAAAAACTACATGCGTTTTGTAGCCTGAAAGCGCTAGGAGGTTGTTGCCTTGTCTCCCTCACTGTTGTTTGCAATATAACATCTTTTTGTCTCTGTCACCTTGTCCTTCTGCAAACTGCGAGTAAAGACGTTTGCTTGTGAGCTGGGCCATGGCTGTTTCGTCTGAGGATGTCACTAAGTGAGACTCCAGTGAGAAAGTCATTTCTCTCCAGCGAGGGGAAGTGGCAGAGACTGTGTGAGTGAAGGGCCCAACAGCAAGCATGGTACAACTTTCCAGCTTAGGAAGTATCCTGAATAGCAACTCGTTGCATAACAGGTAACTAGTGTAGCAATTCCCGGTCTGATGTTGTGCATCAATAGCTTTTGGCAGTTTTACAGGATCTGTGTATCAGGATTTTACATCAAGCTACCAAATAGAAAGTCCCTTAGACAACAGATAACTTAATATTATAACAGAAAAAAATTAGTAGAAATTAAGTAATAACCATTTTTTGGAACGTTTTTTTTGGTACGTAAATCAAAAAGAACAAAAGCAGCTACATCCCATAAAATATACTGTGGAACTTCTTAATACGTACTGCGTGCTTTTTTCCAAGGGTGAAGTATGACCTTTAGACTCTCCATGAGAGTGGGAGCAATTTGATTTCTATCAAAGGGAATAGCAGGCATATCTAATGGCTTTAAACAGTGTTTGGATGCAAGACGCTATATCTTGGTCTTTTCTGAATTAAGTTTGCATGTATTGACTGGCATTCAAGAATTGATGTTCGACAAGCTGATAGCTCTGGAGCTGCTCTCTGCGTGTCAGCTGAAATGGAAGCAGAGATCGGAGTTTCATTCCAATAGCCTATAAAAAGGGGTGTTGAATACTGCTACCTCCCACCAACAGAGAGACACTAAGTATAAGAGTAAGGGTAGAGCTTTGGGCGAAAGCCCATTGTACGCATATTGTGTGAGAGGTAATAGTGTATGAAATAAGCTTTTTTTTGAGAAATGTAATGCAAATGAGCTAAGAGCTCTCCCTCTTGTATTGTTATCTAATTTTAAGCATCCAGTGGTTGCTCTCACCAGCAATAAGAAAGCCTAAAAGCTGACCTTGGTGTTATCATGACTGTAGGATTCCCAGTATTTGAATGAAACCAGGTGTATAATACACATCCATATCTTCCCTATTCGAGTATAGTCACTCTACACAAGCTACGTTTTAGTCTATCCAGAAGTGAAGATGACAAAGTCACAGCACACTGAACCAGGTGCTTCATTGGTTTGGCCGGTTCTTAAGTTAAGAAGTCTCAAAGCACTGCTTTTACCTGATGATGATCTAACTGAATCTGGACCTGAGAGCGCTGTTCTCAGCACGGTCCCGGTGGGGTTGTGTCAGAGAGATGTCAGTAAGAATGTCTTCAGATTGTGAGATGGAGGTGCAAGAATTGGGTATACCCCTGAATCATTTTCTTCTAAGGAGTGAGCAACTTTGTCAGCGCCAGCTCTGATAATCTGGTAGTATTCATGTGCGCAGTCTTTCTTTTGGTCTGTGTTAAGGGATATGAGGGATTTCATTTTTTGCAGAGTTGGAGTCTGTGGTGTTCTTTTACTGCCAAAAGCCAAAGGCTTTTTTGCATTTGCAGTGGATTTGTGAAGGCAAATATACTTTGGAATAGATCTGGAGTTGGAATTTGATGGACCGATCACTGCAATGCTTTTTATCTTTAACATCTGGACTAAAACTAAGTTTGCAGTTCAGTTTCTAAATATTAAGAGTTTGCTTCAGAGAGCTGCTGAAAGCCTAAAACTCCCACTGTTTTCAGTCTTTCGCATTTACTCAGCTTCCTAAAATTTGACCTCTTTCATTTGGGAGCCTGACACTTGGCTCTCAACTTTCTAGTGTCAGTCTGAATTTCATTAGCACATCAAAAAAGCTTTTTATCAGTCCTTCCACTGAGATGTAATATCTTTTCCAAAATTCATAGGCAGATTTTGAACTAATATTTTAAGTCTGGACACGCTTACAGTTGCTGTCTACTTTTCATCTGTTTAGAAGCCAATGAAAATCAACATTTCTAAATTTTTGCACATGGTGATACTGGATCTTCTTATAGCAGTGTGAAGATCATTGTAGACTATTGATTTTCTCACAACAAAACCCTAGTAACTTAGCAAGCACCATTCAGCATTAGGAATTTATGTAACTGGGTACATGATAAGCTTTTTAATCTTTCTCCTTGGCACAAACAATGTATTTTCCCAGCTTGCAGGGCCTCAGAAACACTCCCTATTACCTGCCACCTTTCTTTTGAAAGAGATGTAACTCCATACAGCGTTCAACAGAAATTCCTCCTGCTGAGGATGGAGGTTAGACAGCATTCTCTGCCTTCTTACACTGAGAATAGACACCGTTCTCTGCCTTCTTACACTGAGAATATGAAGTTCATTTGAAAGTTACGTGAGCGTTGGTCTTTCAGCACGCCAGACCTCAGTCTCCGACAAGGGTACCCCACTGCCAAAGCATCTTGTAGCATTCTTACCCAGAGACTCCTCCGTAACCACCACATATCAGCACTTTGAAAATTGACCTCTCTCCTTTCCCTGGCATTATGTTCCCTCAGACAGTCCCAATGTAGACTTGTTATTCATTTCACCATTATGGAAATGTTCTGCAAAATGTTCTCTTTAATGAGTGAAAAAGAATTTACGATCTCCTCTTCATCAAGCAATGTGTGTGCTGCCTTAAATCATACTTCGATAGATCTCTGAATGGCATGAGTAATTAACAGCCTTTATAGAAGCTTTGTAATAACCAGTCACATCAAAGGGTAGTAATAAACCAGAAAATAAACTAATAATTAAACCAATAAATCTTTTAAACATCAGTGGATTAAAAACTCCTTTGAAAATAAGCATGTGCACTAGCCAACATATAAATGATGGACTTTGTCCAAGAAACTCTCATGATGCTGAACAGAAGATGCAACAAATGTTCATCACGCAAAGGGATTAGTCTTGGTGGTTTATATGATATGAAATACGTACTCAGTCATACGCTGCCTGGCAAGAATTCAGTAGCAAAATGCCCATGTGTTTTGAAACTATTTAGGTCGGGCAGTAGCGCACATCAAGAAGAGCAGATCTGCAGAGCAGAACGGTTGCTGCTGAAGGTCTGACATCCTTGTTCTGCATTTTCATGGTTTTATTTCGACTGGTCCTCTGTGGTGAATACTGATGGGAGTACCGGAGATGCACTGCTGGAGGATATCCTCCAGCTTTGTTTTATTCTCAAGGAATCCAGTTTGTGTACTTGGAAACTGCTAGTGAAGAAAACATGAGGGCAGCAGGGACTACGAGGAGGTTTAATTCAAAGCAGCATTCCCCATCTAAGCTAAAGCGCTAACATAGACACACTCTTCAACAAGCAGGAAGGACAGGGAAAAATGTCCTTAAATACTTTCTGTTCTTGGGATGTCTCACTCTGCATCACGCTTTCTCATTGTGGGGTTACAGCTGCAACCTCAGTTACCTGCATTGCTTGGGTCATGTACGGGGCAAATAAAAAATTTTTTACTTAGATGCCGTCAGGACTGGGCTCAAAGACAAATCATATTCTACTGCCACACAGCTAAAATACAGGGATTACCATGTGGGCCACCGTCCACGCCTGGTGAAGGGTGCAGTCCGTATCATGCCCCAGGCAGCTGCACGGCCAGTCACCACCGCACCGCGTGGGGGCTGGCCGGGACACGCTGCGGACACTGTGTCTACAGACACCGTGAATTCACAGCCATTTGCTATGATAGAGATGAAAGCCTGACAGGAGCTATCATATAGCATTCCGTGAAAATCTGAAACAATGTGGCAGGACTTTAATTTGATATACTTGATTTTTACAGGGCAAACTTTATGGTTTTTGAAAAAGGATATTATGGTATTGGTATTTCAAAGTTGACATTGTATCTAAAAGTAAAACTATACGTGTTGTACAAGTCTCGAATAACTGGATAAATATTGCGAAGTGCCGCTTAGAGAGTGAAACGCAGAGCTGCAGTACACCCACACACAAATAAAAATGCTATCTGCTGGGAGTTCTTTATTGTGTTGAGCAGAGACCTATAAATGCACATTTAAATAGTGATTTGTATCACTACTTTATCTTATGATTAGACCTCTGAATGTAGAAATCAGAGCCTCACAAGCTCAGTTCACTATTGGATACCTGAATACGTTCAAATAATTTTCTTACAGTCTTGTGGTGCAGAAAATGAAACTGAAAGTCTTCAGCTAAATTTCTTAGGACAATCAACCGAGATTATGGAGTTTTGGGTCCATGAATGACCACACCCATGACTTCAAAATAAAAAACAATGCCAGGTTACTAGGGAATGCCACACATGGAGAATTGTTGCAGCCAGAGGTGGTATCTTGATATATTTTATTAAAGAAGATCTAGATAAATTCAGGACAAAATTTTCCCAATAAATGAGCTGTTTCAAGATACAGACTTAGCATGTAGCACCGCCAGCTTGTGGTTGTGAGTCACTTATGACAGAGATACTCAAAGATATTCTTTGGTTTCTTTATGAGCCAAATGTGCCTTCCAATCCTTCCTGCAGTAACTCTAGAGCTTCCAGGCTTTGAGAAGTAATTTTAGGATGGTCCCAAGGAGTCCGGATGGGAATAAATCTGTCTGAAAACAATGAGTGGGGCTGTTCAGTTATGTTTTCCGCTGTGTTTCTTTTTCCTTCCATCAGTGTAAAACTGTAAACAGTTCCCGCAGAGTATTCTCTACTTGCAGTTTGGCACCTGCTTCTTCCATTTGCTCCTTCTCTTTTTGTGATATTTATGCACCTTTTATGAACGTCCACAGGATTTCAGTATCAAGCACAACAAAGCAACTATTTAAAGTGTAGATTTTTTTCTTCATTGTCTTCTTTCAAAGTATGGCCAAAAATCAATATGATTTTGCAGTTCTAATTTTTATTCCTTCAGTTCAAAGTCTAATCTTTCTTAAAATGTACGTGTTTACACTGACACTTGCCTTACAAAGTTTGTCTTTGATCAGTCAGTGCTAATATACAGAGTATGACACAAGTGATCATAATTTTATTCAGAAACTAGAAATGGCAGTTTAGCAGAGAAAAGAGGAAGATCTACGCTTTGTAAAAACATAAGCCCTTCTACTGTATTGGGAATTTCATAAAGTAGGAAAAAGAAGGAACAAAAAGGAAAGGCGGAAAGGAGGGAAAAGAATGAACAAAAATGTTTATGATTACTTGAAAGAGTGTGGCAAATTAACTTGTATCACCTCTAAAATTAAAATGCCCTAGTATAAAACTGTTCTTTTTTAGCTGTATCCATGGATGTGTGTGGTTTTCTAGCAGAAGGCTCAATTATCTAGCCTCATTTTTGGCAATCGCATCTGTGTGGGGTCAGCGTAATGAACAATATGGCCGATGACCAGGCATTTATAGATACAATGAATTATTAGAAAGTATTAAGAAACAAGACGCTTTTAGATGTATGAAATCATGAGTGCGTCTCACAGAAATTTATTTATGTTAAAGTAAACTTTTATAAACCTTTCGGATAGGAACATTCCTAATCCTTCCTTTGAACATCTAAACTTCCTGAAAACTATAAAGCTTATGACACAGCTGACATAAAAAAAAATTTAAAAGGTGGTATCCTCTTGTTGAATTTCTCAAATCAATGACTATGAAAATTCATTAGACTGACTGGAAGACATGATGGGAAAGTAGTTTGGGGGCAAAATGTCCTTTCAGTCATTGTTTAGAAGCCACCAGACAGGTGCTGAGCAGCAGCTCAGAAGGGGAGGCTCTCTCCTCTGGAAGTGTGGTGACGAGCCAAGGCCGGCTTTGGCATGCTTATGGGTGCAGAGCAGAAACCTTTACCGAGTGCTTAGAGAAGATTTTTGGCAGTCCTGGTAGGTCCTAGAAGGCATTGCAGATAACAAGGAGCAAAAATGCTCCCTGGAAAGTCAGAGGAGGGAGGAGGATGTGGCCAGTGCCTTTGGAAAAATGAACTGAGACAGGGCGTGGGATCTCCTGCCTTTCCTGTTGACTGCCCTGCGACGTGTTGGTATCAGAAATAACATTTTCTGGTGTGCCTCCGAGGCTGGGACAGTGAGGGAGGAGGTGGACAGTTACGTGAGGGATGCAGAACACGTGTGTGTACCTTCCATAGGGCCTGGCCGTGCTCAGCCTCTCCTCACCACCTCTCCGTGGGCTCAGCCCGGCTTCCGTGCATATTACTTCATCTTCCATTCCCTGGCATCTCAGGGAAGCACAGTTCATCAACATGACTGGCAGATTTTTTGTTCTGGTTAATGCTACAAGTTTTTCCAGTGAATACGGACTCGTGCATGTTTTCCTGCACATGAAAAAATGACTGGGCAAGAACTAAACCTTCTTATATTGATCCACGATTTCCATGGTTTGATGGGTGTTGTATTTGCAGATATAGTCCCTATCCTTGTCCCCATGGGGCGCTAGGCAAAAACCTGAGCTGTGGGGAGAAAGGAACCCTCCGTGATCAGGTCTGCCATAGCCCTTGCTGACAAGCAGATGGCTCTCATGTTTTGTCCCAGCTGAAGGTTTTCCATGCCCATGGCTCCATTCCTAAATATAAGGAATTTTAATAACAAGGCCTTGAGGCTGTAAAGGTATAGATCACCACTACATGTAAAAAAGATCACCACTACGTGTAAAAAAGAGGGGTTTTTTTTCTTGCTGGGGCCCTGAGTGTAGTTTTGCTGCACAGTGATAGCAGCGTTCTGCAATGCATCTCATCTGGGAAAGGTGTAGGTCATTTGTATGCTTTGTAGGATATGCACGTGAACAGATATGCATGAGATATCTCCTCTGTTCCCTTCTAATCTTCAAGGTGGAGATAGGCCTGTTTCACCCGATAGAGAAACAGGGAAACCAAACACAAACCACAGGATCCAAGAGCAAAACTCCCTCTTTCCTCGTGCCAGGGAAAGCATCTCCAGGGTATCAGCAGGGAGAAACCAGACTCTACTACACGGGGATGTGAACTGAATACAATCAGAAAGGCTTAAAATGAATGCATGTGGTCTTGTCAGCTGGGGCCGCTCCAGGGGCCCCATGGGGTCCTGTGGGTTCCTGGCACCAGCTGAGGACCCACCAAGGACTATGGCTGCCCATCGTGGGCGTGCAGCGTTAGGAACTGAGCAGTGTCCGTCCCAGTGAGGTTACGTGGCCTTTTCTGTTCCTGAATCACTAGCCAAAACCTCAAGTGTAGATGGCTTTCTAGAAAGGCGATCAAGCTTGCATGTGAACACAGGGTAACGTTCTCTCTCTGACCTTTTCAAGCTCCCAGGAGAGATGAAAAGAATTGAATCCCTGCCAGGGGAAGGGTTTAAGTTGACACGACGATTCTGGGATTAAGCGGCTGCCTGCCAATGCTTTTGCTAACTTAAACTGCGTCTTCTTCCATTAATTTTCCTGTCTTCGGTCACTCAGGACTGCTGTTAAGAAAAAGTTTAAATTAGTTTTGTTTTGGTCCTTTTTAAAAGCTGCTGCTTTTTCGATGTTTGCACTCTTCTAAATGGATCAAATCAATCTTGCTGTACAACTAGGACTTTTTCAAAAGGGGGGAAATGAGTTGGAGAAGTCACTTTTGTGTCTCCTGAGGTGTATGGACCCCGTACCCTCTCGGGCAGGGTCGGACGCCTTCAAGGGGACCTGGCGCCTGGGGCAGAGCCATGGCCCACGGTCACGTTGTGCCGTGTCCTCTTGGTGAGACCTTGTGTCGAGCACCAGTTCAGCAAGGAAGCGAAGCACGCATGAACGATGAGCATGTGCTGCATACTGCTCGCAGGTTTTTTGTGTACTTGCTACAGAATTAGAAGATCTTTCTCCTCACTGAACTCTGATTTGCATGCCAGATTCCAGTCTCTCTTTCCCTCTTTATTTCAACACTAGAGATGTCATAAAGAAGCGAGTTTAAAATGAAGTGGTTTATTTCCTTTCTTTTGCTTAAAAATGGGTAAGAATGTATGAATGTATGAATTATTTTCTTTTTTAATGCTTATATTTCAGTACTTTTATTTTTTTACTTGCACGTTAATACTCTTTCAAGTTATGAATATGCAAATACAGCTGATGAAACTTTTCCAAACCACTCTTGGATTGTCCATTGACAAACAAAAAACCCCACAAGGAGACAGCATGGCATGGTAGCTTGTGCAATAGCCATGTACCAGAGCAGATCTATCACCAGCTGCCTTAGTTTCTCCCCCTATTAAATGATACATAACCTTCACTCTTGCAAATGTTTGAAAACCGTAAAGTGCTAGAGCGAACAATTGTAGTAATGAGAGATTGTATGTGGTTTGTCAACACAAATAACTCAGATACTGAAGCCTGTATTGCAAGTGTTGCCTGGGAAACCTATGTACAGCATAATGAGTTTCTAAAACCCACCACACAGAGTATAGTGTCGTACATAAAGAAAAAAGAACACACTTCATACCAGCTCTCAGCCAAGGTAAGAAGAGGGTAACTGGAACACCGGGGCACATCGTGATGACCGGAGTCACAACCACAGTGCAAGCTTGCATATCTAAGTGTGCAGCTTGAACAGCAGTGGACAGGCTGTTAAATCCCTTTCATTACAGTCGATCACTTATGGATTTTTTTTTTTTCTTCATGAATACTTAATGCAACATATAATTAGACATGGCAAGTGAATGCCAGGTCTGGAATTAAGACTTGAGCTTTCTTGGCTTTCATTTTAATGCTTGTATTACCAGACACACTGGGAAGGTTTGCAAGAGCTCTTGCGCGGGCGGCTGCCCCACGGGAAGCCCATAGCTTGGTGCTGTGTCGAGCTGGGAGGCAGGGCTGGTGTAGTCACTGTCAAAAACTGGCCCCTGCTACATCATGACCAGGCAGAGCAGGGTTTTGGTGGTGTGTTGTCAAAACCAAAATTGTAATTTTAATGCTTCCCCCGTTTATTTTTGACTGGGCCTATCAGCCAGTCCATCTGTCGCTGTAGGAGCTCCTGGAAAACAAAACCTCTCTTTCTGCAATGAAATCAATCACGGGCAAGGAATATTTACCCTTTCTTGGCTCTTCTTCGCTTGCAAGTGGCTTGTTCACTTGACGGTGAAGAGAAGACCCACTGGTGACAAGTTGCCGCACTCATCAGTAAGGGCACAGCTGCCCTTTCAGGTGTCTCACGCTTTGAGATGGACATAGTTTTGCCTCAGATCGCTCAGAAGAAGCAACAATGAGGAAAGCATGAGTAAAAATCCTTGAATAGGAAAGAGTGGAATGGCATTGTCTACTGTGGAATGATGCTGATACACTTAATTTTCCATTTTTTAAAATCTTTGAATAAGCAAAGATGTCACAAATGTCATTAGAAAAACACAAAAATATACTCATGATTAAAAAAAAATCAATCAAATTTTCCCGACCAAAACCTATGTTAAAACTGATTTGAAATATTACGCTTTATTTTTGTATCTCCATTGCTGTAACCAGTGCTCTCATTCATACCAATGAAGCAAAGGCCATGGAGAGCTACACCTCTGATTTAGGTTTCCTTCTGAAAAAGTTCTGTGCGGCTGCTTATCCACGTGTAATCGAGCTTAGCATGGGATAAGAGACTTTTATTGTATTTAAATGCACAAATGCTTTTTAAAAAACAGGCAGTTTGGGGGTGACAGATTCCCTTGGTAAACTATGTGAATGGTATTGATTATTGCTCCAGACAGGTATTTTTAAAAATCAGACTATTTTAACATTTCTTTCTTAACAAAATATTTTATAATAATAGTGCTTTCAAAGCTTTAATAAATAACAATATTTCTGATTGATTTTGTTTGGCCAATGAGCTGTAATTAATTATTAACTGTACCTTCAGTGGGATGCACATTCTGACAGGAGTCCTTGGCTCGTCAAAGAGAACAGAACCAGGGAAAGACGTTCTAACAAATTACAACTCCCTGAAAGCAGTGCTTTACTATAAAAAACACCCCTTAAATTTAAGCTGACTCAGAGTAGCCTGTTTCAGGTGATGACAATATATCATCAAGGTTTCAGGAGTGCCGAAATGTATTATTTTAAAAAATGAAAATAATAATGTTACAACATTTTGGAGGGCTCAAAATGTCCTATTCTTCTTGCAGTTCTGCTTGGAACTACTTTCTGCAAGTGGGACTTGTCACAAAAAGGAAATTCCAGAGCTTGTTTATCTCTAAACTCAAGCCATCCTGCATACGCAGAATGACCTGGAAAGTTAATCAGATTTATTAGCTATGCAAAATGCTATATCTGCAAAGCGGCTCTTCTGCAGTTGCTTCCTCTCTACAGGAACAGCACATTTTCATGTTGCTTTGTTACTGTGACAGTTTTGTTCTAATTATAACCGATCAGATTCAGATACCTTAATAGCTTTGCAACTACTAATTTTAATCAGAACTGAGCGCACTGAGAGCGTGCCACAGAGTAGGTAGTCAACCCTGCTTCCACGCGCTGCTGCTCAGAGGAAATAAGGGGCATTTAAATCAGGGGAATTACCCAAAGGGCAAATTTGATCCACTGTTTTTACAGACAAAGAGAAACACAAACTCAAGGGGGTAAGCGTAGAGGTATACAGGCTGGTATCTGTCATAGTTTGGGAGCCACAGCTGTTTAAAATTGTAGGTTTTCAATGGCAAGCCTCAGCCATCGCTACAACTATTATTATTATTTTATCAAGCCTAATCCTGGTGAGTATTTTAGGCTGACAAAAGCCTTCTAACTCTTTGTTTATTCTTTGCACCTGTATAGCACCCTCCACACCTGCTGAGTTAAAGTCCCGTTTCTCCCTACTTTAAAATCTGTTATACCAGGGAACAAAGGTCTTTGATAAAGACAATTGCCTTGGTGAGGAAAGCAGCACATCTTCAGATCTAAATAAAGATGAAGACACCTGGTGAACTCTAAGGACTGTGGTAATTAAAAAAAAATAAACAACCAAACCTAATATGGCCGAGTCAGCTGTGGTGAGAAGACGTGCACGTCGTACTGGAATGGGTACGGAGCAGGTTGCAGCAGGTCAGGCCACGATGGCTGGTGAGGACGCTGCCTGTGAAGGATGCTGTCCCCACGGTCACGGTCCCCAGGGCTTCACACCGGCGCCAATGGCTCTGCCCTAACCCTGTGCTGCGCTGCACCGTTCTCCAGCACTTGATCCCAATGCTTTCATCAGTTGGTCAGCGATAATCTTGGCAGAATTTAAAACTATGACCTGCAAATGAGTGATATCGTAGCTCATGACCCGCTAGCACTTGTAAGATACCCACTGTACCTCTTAAAATTAAGGCACTTCAAGCGAAGAGCTTAAAACATGCACATCGCTACTGAAGGACTGAAGCCCTAATTAATGTCATTAGGCTTATTTATTTTTCCTCCACCACCACCCATCTCTCCCTGCACTTTGTCTGCTTCTTGGAAGGCTTTAAATTTCATTCCAGTGTAAATAATAAAATAAAGGATCATAAATCTTTGCCTAATCAGTTTCAGGGACTGCATTTAATTTTATGGAAATATCAGATGACATCCTTAGTTTTAAAAGCAGTTACACCTAAGTGTGAAAATAACTCCCTCTTCCCTGCCCCATTGACATAAGCTCCTTTACAAAGAATGCTATCAGCTCTGCTTACAAGTTTTAAGGGTTTTTCCTTCTTAAATTGTGAAAGATGAGAATAATTTAGGCTATTTCTTTTTCTGTAGTATCTGATTGTAGTGATGTTTTTATATGCAAAATATTAATATAAAATTGTTATAAAAAAGACCCTTGAGCTCATACAATTATTCTTTAGTGAAGATGGTAAGTAAGAACTGCGTAACTGAGTTTAAAGGTTTTATTTTGGAGTTGGAGAAAGAATTATGCTGTATAAATTTGGTTCACACAGGACTGATTTGATCTGATTACGAAATGGTTGGTGTGAAAACAGCAATTCAGGGAAACAGGTAATACAGCCAATAAGCTATATTGGAATAAATTGCTGAGGTGGTGAAACATCATTAACAGCCACTTCTGAGCAACTACAGGTAAGGAGAGAGATTGATGATCCAAAAACTTCCACCATGCCTCAAAGATTCTGCAGGGTGACCAGGATGATGGAGGAGTCTTGTCTCCTGAACAGCTGATCTCGTACCGAGGGATGCAGAACAAAACAAGTGTATTTACAATATTACTCAGTTACAGCATCTAAAACTAAAAAAAGTAAGAAAGGGGTGTCGGATCATCCTGTCCTTTCTTTTTCCAGTATAGAACAATTTGTCTCTTTTAAGAGGCATTTACTAGCCTTTCGCTTTTCCCTTAAGTACATTGTAGTTAAATGAGTTCCTATAAATAACAGAATCGCAGGTATTGATTACTTTTAAATTGCAGTAGTGTTGCATAATACAATATTGGCAGCTGTGCTATGATAAAATAGCATGTTATATTCTAGTTGGGTCGACGGGGGCCTGACTCAACCCCAGCGCCTGCGCGGCCGGCAGGTGCTGCTGCCACCCGCAGGGAACCAGCTCTTGGCTCACCAAATGGGTCTTTACAGGCTATGCAGACTTGATAGCAAGTAGACCTCCTTTAAGCTGATCTTTATATAATTAGCTTAGAAAAGATGTCTCTGAGCCAGAAGGAAATCCAGAAGAGCTCTCATGTAGCTAGCTGAAAAGCATGAAGTCAGGGGTGACTGCATACACATGGAAAAAGATGTGGACTCCTGAAAATGAGAGGTAATGCTTATTCTTTGTTCCTGAAGGACTCTTCTTCCACCAACTTATCCTTCAGTAACGCTCAAAGTTATTTTTAGGTTACAATTTGTACTTCTTGAGGGGGTGCCAGATAATTTTCTAAATTTGAGCACTGGTCTGACTCACCAAGGTATACTTGAAAGCATTTTTTCCATGTAAATGAAAAAAATGCTTCTCCTTCTTTTCCAGAGTTCTAATGGAATTAATCCATTGCTACAGGGATTTATTAAGCCGTTAATTAGCTTCTTACAAGTATTGTGGTTCATTTACATTTCTGATTATGACACTTCCTTGTGTGCCTTTTGAACTTTTGTGATTCTGTAATTGCTTGGCTAAATAGTTAGAACTGAGAGCCCCACCACACGTTCATTACGTATCTAAGTATCTCCTCCTAATTATGAGACATGAGCACGTCAAGGATACAGTGGAAGGCTGTATATGTTGAAGACCTTCCTTCCAAATACGCCAAGAGTAAATGCTCCAGTAAGGAGCAGAAATGGTCTAGGGTGCTGCAACTCTATATTGTACGCACACCCCCCAAAAAACCACATAGGGAAAATGCAGGAGGAAACGTGACCATATGCCCATGCAATACTCCACAAAAGCCTCTGAAAATCTGAGGACGCAATCCTGGAAGCTTCTCTGCTTATAGTGAGAGAGAGAGCAAGCATTAAACATGTAAGAAATATGTTGGAGTGATTCAGTGTTCATTTGCGATTCTTAGCACAGAGTGATTAGTTCCAAATTCTTACGTATTTCCTGCTAGCTAGTGAAACTAACTTTTAAGATCCAACATGAAAATGGTAGTTGTGCTGAACTTTGAGCACAGCTCTCCTGTCTTCACAGGTCTCCATCGCACCCTTTGCTGCTATATTAAAAAAATGCAAAATTGAAAGTACAGCAGAAAAAACCCAAACCACTAAACACGCGCTACTTCAAGCAGAAACATACAATGCACAAATTCAATACAAGTGCTCCTGTCCAGCATATCCATTCGGACCTCATGGCATGTCCTGTCACTAACGGCAATCAGGGTCTTGATTACACCATTAAAATGTCATCTTGTCTTCTCTGTTAGTGAAAAGTGGAAAAAATTATTACTTGTTTGTTCCATCAAACGGGACGCCTTTTGTATTTTGCATGTACTTGCCTTGAATGGATATTTTAAATAAACACAGTTGTTCGCTTCTGGACTTACTTAGGAACTGTCAACTTGCAGTCTTGCAGTTGTTATTTTCATGTATCATTTAATCAGAATACCGTATCAGGTCTCCCACCATGATTTCAAGCTGCTACTTCTCTGAGTTTCCAAGTACTTAGCATCCTTAGAAAGGCATTCAGACACCTTCTTTAAAAGTTGCATTTAGAGACCATAACTGTCTTAGTCACTATTTGGCTGGTGTGGTTCGCAAAATTATTGTCGTGAATAATACCAGTCTTAGAGCTGACAGAAATACTCTGTAGCATTCGATGTTTTTTATGTACTCAGTGTAATTTAGTGTAAATACAGGACTTCATAATATATTAATGGAAAACTTTCATTATGTCTATTAAGAAAAATAAGATGGCTGAGTCTCGGGAAAAAAAGTTGGGCTCACTGTGCGGTGATGCTCTTTTTTCAGTGCAGCTTACTTAAGATACCAAAATAAGAGCTGAACCGGTTAGGAAAAAATGAGACAAATTAAATATAATCCTTTGTTAAAGATCCATGTTAAAGATCCACGTTCTTGAGCGTTAGAGCACATATGCACAGGAATAGGTTTCCCTTGAATAAAAGCACTTGTGCTGTGAAGCTGGACCAGAGTGATAATCAAATAACTGTGTCTGTATCAGCGCTTCATGGATTTGGTACTAGGACTCACGAGCGCCTGTGCGCTCTTAGGGCTGCTCCCAGGCTAATACTGCGATGAAGATGTATACGGGGACTCGTGGTGTCGTGTCACTTGTAACAAATCTTTCACATTCCTGTTGGGAGGAAGATATAATACTGCAGTGATTATTGGTGGTTTAGCGTTCAGTAGTGGTAACTGAACAGCTTGTATCTTTATCTTAGGGATATGGATGAGAACATCAACAATATCACATTAGCTGTTTCCTTTCTATAGGTCTAGCTATAGCATGTGAGATCAATCCAACATTTCTTAGACAAGTTCTCAGTGATATTCTTCATGTTCTCACGGAGAGAGAGAGATCACACCCTTGATATTTGGCTTCAGTCACAGACATTTACTCTTTGCAAGGTACTATTGACCTAGGCTGGACTCTGTATTACCTCCAATTATTATTTATGCACTAGCAATGATTTTTTTGTGTCAGTTTTGTGTTTGGCTATTGCTATACATCAGGTTTTAAACAATATTTTTTTTAGAAATGGATTCATATTGAGCTGTCTCCACCAAGCTTCCTCCATCAAATCTGTTTTCAATATGAAACACCCATACATGGTTCTCCTCACTTGATGCTGGTGATGGTGGTGGCTTTTAGGTCTTTCAAGGAAGATTGGTAATCATCCTTATGTTCTGTTAAGTGTCTTAAAGGTTTGATTAAATGGGTGCTGATAACCATAACAAGACAAGTGCAGCAACAAGGTTATTTGAAGAAATCAATACTGCTATTTATATGACTGAAGGTGTTGAGAAAAATGCTAGGTGCCACTGAATACTTGCAAAACTGAATAGCAATAAAAATACTAAAATAAAATCAAGATGTAGGTTTACCTAGTAAACCAGCTATACTCAGGAATGTCAATACCACGTCCGACTATCAGAACCTGGTCTTTTGACCTCAGTCTTATAAATCTATTTAGTATTACAATGTTTAGAGAATCCTGTGTGGCAACATGCAATATACTTGGACTGTTGCCTGTAACAAGTAATTTACAGTCCTTGTTTAGAAGACGGGTAGGTTCAGAGAAAGAGTTTGTTAAGATATGGAAGACAGATCAAATTATTTGCTGAATTTAGGAGAAAATATTCTCCTGAACTCAAAATCAGCATAACACCACATGATCAGCCCTCACCTCATGGCTTTGCCACTCTGACACAAACATAACACTAAAAGGCAGTAATTTGCAGACCAGCTGCAACTCTTGCTGAAGTCAGTGAAGGCTGCAGTGGTTTGGCACCACTCAGATTCATAATCACTCATGGCTTTGAGAAAATAACGATCATAGAGAAACTGTAAATCAGAAAAATCTCCAGATTGTTGCTATTAATGCAGTTAACGATCCCTCAGACTAAATACAGTCCAATAAATACAGATTTGCTCTGTAACTGAGATAAGAAATGATGATTAAATTAATGTTACTGTGGCCAAGAGACCGAATTCAATGCAACTAATATCCAGTGATTTGTTAAATATAGATTCAAATGCATTCTTTTTATGTAAAAGTCCAGTGTATGCTTTCAACAGCCTTCAAATACAGTTCTTAACCTTACCCCTAGGAAAATCAATTCAGAGGTCTTGCAGTTCAAATTTACGGTAACAAAAAAGGGCCAACTTGGGCTGTCATATATAGGTTCAAATCTATTTGATCCAATATATATAAATACATATAAATAAAGAGCATATATTTATATATAAAAATATATATAAAGAGCAAACCAAGTCACAGTAATTGCATAATAAATAACATCTTAATCATGGCTATGGCTTATTTACTTCACAGCTGCAGCTGGCGTTGTGTACCTGCTTATACCAGTTAAAACCTGCAAGTAAATTTTCTACTTTCTAAAGATCGATTCAAATAAATGGATCCGGTCTGAAAAATACCACAGTATTTGTCAGTCTTCAACTTAGGCTGTTAATGAAAGATAACCGTTTCTTTTTAAAATACAGAAATTAAGCTGCCTTTCATCAAACAAACCAAAAGGCAAGCCCAGGATATGTCATTTAAATGTACACCCTAAAGAGTTCTGAGGTTCAAACCAGTTCTTCAGGGCCTTATTTTTTCAGATCTTTTACTGGGGAAAAAAATTGAAGAAAATAATTGAACTGGATTTCTTTGACTGAACAAATAGTGCTGAAAATAAGAAAGGCGTTTATAAATCTAATTATGGATTTTATTACTGTCATTTTATTTCCATGTGTTGTTAAACAGCTGTCACGCTTCCCGACTCTGTTTGGCTGCGCTGTGAGTAGTGTCTTGCTTTTCCCAGATGTGCTGCTCACAGAGGTACGTTGTTATCGCGTTAGGATTGAAACTCTGCCACTGACACGAGCTTCAGTATGTATTTATTATTAATATAGAGAATCCAGTAATGTTGCGAGCTTGCTGAATTAAAGGTGAAATCAAAGGCATTTTACCTGTCAAGACCTTAGTTTAGAGTTCTCAGTTTATCTTGCACTGGGTGACAATGTGTCATTGATTTCTGAAATGGAGCAGGCAGCTACCTTCATTATTCTGAACCAGTCTGGCAACTTCAAATCTGCGCTCAGTGGCAAATCTACCGCTTGTTCAAACCTCGTATGGAGCTTCCCGTGTTTAGGCAGGTTGTGTCACGCTGCTGTAGCATTGAATGTATTGAGTGTGGATTTCCTAGATCCATCTATCAGTGGTGAAGGCATCTACTGGTAAGAGTTTGATGAACAAAAATAATGGTGCCCCAACAAAATGCAGGGTTCAATACTGGGAGCTCTATTGGCAAGACATGCATTGCAGAGCTGGGCCTTAAACCTCTGCCCATGGCATGGATTGCCAGCGTGCTCTCTGCTCCATCTGTTTTAAGGTTGACTCCAGTCATAGGCAGGCTACAGACTGTTGTTATTAGTTTAAAAGCACACACTGTTCTGTGCAAAATCTAGAAGTGACCAATCCTTAATGGACTCCTTACTGAAAGCAGCATAAACTTCTCCACAGTTCTCCAGGAAAATGCATCTGTCTTTTCAACCACCTCTACTTCAAGCGTCCATAAAACACCACAGGAGGTACCCTCTGCTTCAAAGTCTGAGAAATGGAGTTTTTGGCACACTGAGGAGGTGAGATAGTCCCAAAGCTGTTGGAAACACCTAGCCAAGAGTGCATCAGGAAAAGGGCTTGAGGAGCCAAGCTGGCATGTCTGTGGTGCAGAAGGGCAGCTCGGCACTCCAGTTGGACACTGTCTCGGCCATAGTGCTTTAGCTCCTGACCTGCATTTCTTCATTCCCTTGTCCTTAACCACAGAAAGCTGATCTATGTCTAATGCCAAAGTGTCCTGAAGATACGAAGTGTTGTGTTCAGATGACCTGTGTCTGTCCTTTATCCTCACATCAAGCATTTTCTGTCAGCTGACTGGAAGCTTCAGAAACACCTTCCTGACAGGAAATGCTGGAGAAAGGGATGGTTTGGGTTGAACACGCTGAACCTGGTGCTGAGGGACTGGTTGGATGATTTTAGCTGGCGCGCGTCCTGAGTCAGGCCTGAGTTTGAATCAAGCCCCACACGTGACTTCAAAAGTGCAGTTGTTTTCTCCCCAGTTCCCATAATTATCTTATATTTTGTTTTGCTAGCTTCAGTCAGGACTTGAAAAAAAGGTTTTCAGGGATGGCTTCCAACTCTGCATGCATAATCTTCTGCATTTATGTTCATCCGAGCTATGCTTATACTATATATCATCACAGAAGAGTGGGCAATTAAAAACGCAATTAATTTCTTGCTAATTGAATATTTTCTGAGTAATTCACAAACCTGGATGATTACCAACAGCAAGCAAATATTTAACTGTTAGCCGGCATCTAAAAGCATCAGAAGTAATCATCTGGATTTGCACAACTTCTGGTCCATCTGTGTAACACAGCATATGCCCCTGTCTTCAGCCAGTGAGGGTGTGAAGAACTGCTCTTTAGGAGGCAGAGTGGTACATATCTAGGAGATGCTATCTGGGCTTTCCTCTGATTACTTCTGTTGTGGGGTGGAATTCTGCTCTAAATCTGCTTTTGAGGAGCCGCGTGTGATGCTCAGCAGGGGCCCTTCCCTTCACCATTGGCAGTGGGAGGCAAAGGAGGGAGTGTAATAACACCTCAGTCTTCCTACTGAGAGGGCATCTGATGGGCTGGGAAAAAATGAAGCAAGGTGTGGATGCTCACCATCTGCAGATCAGACTCCAGGCTTGAAGAAGGGCCTGGATTCCTCGACTTTTTCGCATGGTTCAGGCAGACCTGAATCAAAGAGGAGCAATGTCAGGAGTGTGGGAAATTTGGAAATGAACTGCCGAGTCCAGAAGAAGCTAGCCAAGAGCTGTCACAAAGTAGGGAAAGCCTGCCTGGACTGTCTCCAAAGAGACTTGAGACTAAGAGGAGAGAAGCCATCTGAGTACATCGCTGGAATGAACTTGCGGCATGGCAGTATGCCCAGGTTAGAGATGGCATCAGGACTCTGTTACGATCCATCTGCAATAAATTGAATGTTCACTCTAATGCAAGAGCATGATGTGTCCCTCTTCAGGAGGAATCATCATCCTTCACTCAGAGATCTGCATTGCGCAGTGGATGCTGTAAAATGCCCTCAGGGTGCCCCAGCAGGGGGTTCCCATGGGGCAGTACAGGTAAATGCCGTAAGTCCAGTCCCAGTTATGTCGTTTCTGCAAGACAGATGTTGCTAGGTGATAGCAGATGTTTTTACTTGTCCTGTCTCCTTTGAATCCAAGAGAAATATTGTGTCTTGATTGGTGATTTTTGTAGACAACATATTTGTTACCTCTACATCTTATTTAGCCTAGAACAAGGTTTGGTTTCACTCTTTGCCAAGAGCAAGAAAGGAGAAAATACTCTCTGCCTTCTTAGCCTTTCTCTCATCTTGATCACTCAAGCCCTTGTTGCCTTGACAGACAACTGTTGCCTGCTCTAGTACCACCCTCAGTCTCACAAGCTGTGGAGGTTGGCATAGCCTCCTGGGCCAGCGAGTGAAGTTTTGGCTGTTGATTAAATAGAAAATCATCCACCTATGTCCCTGTGTTGGACCTTGCCAGGGTAAAGCCAAGGAAGGAGCAGCTTATTTTGAAATCCTGTTTCATTTTGCTTATAGTAAACGGTTGAACAATCCAAAGAGACAATGACAGTAGGAAATGATCCTCTGCTGCATGACAGCTTCAAACAAACCTCGAACAGCACTGATAGAATCAGGAAATCTTTTTTACTTACACTGTTTCCAAACAGGTTACTGAATTTTATTTTATCCTCTAGGTAATGTGAAATTTCAATTATACTACAGCGCTTGGAATCTAATATTTGGCTCTTTCACGGCACTCGTTACCTCACTGAGCCCCACATACCAGTTTTTGAGAAGGTTTGCTTCTGAACCTGCCAAGGACGAATACGTCTTTAGTAATATTTAATGACTCAAAATATCCCCCAGAGAAAATACTTGCTGTGCTGCCGGCTCTAGTAACTGCATTGCTTCCCACGGGACATTAAAAACCAGCACCTTACAGTGGGTGTGATGGGACAAGCTTTCAGAAATTCTCCTTATTGTAGCTATGTCTTGCTCTGTCTCTTCCCTTTTGTTTTTGTTCCTCGAGCAGACTTTGTTACCCAGGTATTGTGCAGGGATTTGGGGTTATTTTAAGACTTGGCCAGGAGGTCTAAGTAGATAATTAGCCTGAGGGCCAAATGCTAATTGTCCAACCTCACTGGGAATCCCAGACGGAGGCAGGTAGAGCCAGTGGCCTGCCAGAGGTGTATTTAAGGGCAGCCCTCAAAAGCTTGGGAAGGAGAGAGCCCAGTGGGAGGAGGAGGAGCTGTAGGGCAGGCAAAGGCCTTTGTTGGCTGTAGACAGCGTTAGAGTGCCTGGGCACCCTCCTGCCTTACAGTGAGTTACTGTCAAGGCTGTGTGTTCTTTAAAGACAAGTAATGTGGGTATGATGACCTATACAGCGTATAACGGGAAAGGAAGTGGTGGCTGAAGGAAGAGGAACTTGGGGTAGGAACCTCTGCTCTCTGCTCCCCGTTCAGAGAGGTGTGATCCTCCCAGCCTCCAGCTTTCGCAAAGCAGGACCAGACTGGGGGATGCAAACCCCTGCTACTGACACATATAATTATTCTTTCCTGCCCATCCTTACTTGCCCAAGTTTTCAGCCCATCATCCCCCCCTTCCCATCTTCTCTTTTCCCTAACCTCTATTCCCATAAGGATATTTCATGTACAATTTTTTAATCACTTGCACTTATACCAAACTACTGGGAATTTTCAAGTTATTTTTCTCAAAGGGATAAAAAATACCTGTACCTAGCACAGAGTATCTTGGATACACGCAATATGTCTCATGGCTCAAGATCCCCAGCTCCTGGCAGGGTTGGAGCGGTTATAGGTGTGTCTCATCCACAGGTTGGTACTGCTCAGGCCCAAGCTGATCCATGCGCTCACAGATGAGTGACCTCCTCCCATTAAAACATCAGTACTCTGGCAAATAATCACTGACAACGAAACTGGTCAGCCCAGATGTAAACCAGGCTATTCTGATTTCTAGATCAGTCTTTTTTTCTTTTGCCAAGACCAGGGTTTGATCTGGCAATATCTGCATCTGGTTCAAGTTCAATAACTGAGTTACAGTCGGGCTATCTAGAAACTCTTTAATTAGTCCTTCTTTACAGCAATGTATGTCCAGACATATCTTCACTCTTCAGTTATTTATCCTCCTTACAAGTTGCCAATTTCCAGATAATCAAAGTCAGTATTTAAATGGAAAAATGCTTAGAGGTTTCATAGTGAGGGTTGGAGGGGAGATTTATTCTTTCTTTTTCAACTCTTTAAACTCCAATCCTTGGTAAACAACAGCACACCAAACTAAAATGCTTTTTGTCTGAATTGATCAAAATGTTTTTCAGCTGTAAGAATGCAAGAATTGTTTGCCTTTCTTCAGAGAGAGTAGCACAGGCAGGGTCAGCTGAAAACACGGCACTAGCCAAAGTGAGCCAGTAAGAGGCAAAATGCGACACAGAACATGGCTGACCTGTTTCTCAGTTGAGACAGCTGTGTAAGACCTTTGAAATACTTAGCAGCAAAAGAGCAAATTACATTCAAATAGCATGTTCAACAGTATTCAGTTTAAATTTAACCTTCTAAAAGGTATATTGAAATGACCAGCTTGGAATTTGACTCGCCTAATTTTACATTCTGAAATGCTTGTCCTGAACCTAGTGCTGGGAATAGCTTTGCTGCCCAGACCATCGCTGCCACTTCTCCATCCTCTTTTATCGGCTGATGTTCAGATTTTATTTCTTCAGTTAAATTTTCTGGTTAAACATTATGTACGGGCACACCTCATTTGATCAGTTATAGCCATAGAGTTTAGCCAATTTATGGCTAAATAGCCCACTCCTGTCAAGGAAGGGATGGAATTTGCTGAATTAATATAAATTCCTTGAGGCAGTAGCTGTGTCTGAGCAGTACTAAGGGGAACCAATCCTGTTATATTATGACAGTTCAGAGACCTACAAGTGCTGCCCTTTTCAGCATGGTAAAATCCACATATGATGCATTTTAAGGTAAATGGAATCTCTTTTTTTGATGGATAGATGATGGGAATTATTGATGTGTCTGTCTAATGTGCTGTTCTCTTGGCAGACAGCCTAGTCTTCAGAGGATAACTGAGAGCTCTCGTATGCTGTTAGTGTTTTTTGCAAGTGTTCTCAAATCGCATACAAACAGACCAACCCTTGCTTTGCAAGATGCATGCAATGGCATTGATTCCACGGATGATGCTCACAACCAGCCAGGAGAGAACTGAGCCCACATCCTTTAGACCCACTGCACGGTTAAGTAAGATTCAGTCCCAAGAGGCATATTTCACCAGCACACTCCGCCTGCGGTCTTCCAGGACTGGCTGCTCCAGAAGGCGCATTTCACTCTCAGTATGCTATATAGGATTCTGTGCCTATTCATTAAATGCAAAATAACCATTCCTATCTCCATCTCAAACAGTGAATCTCTGCTACTAAAGTTGCACCCCTGTGAGGTGCAACTCATTGTCAAAGCATGTAGTACCATTGCTCAATGCTCTCCAGCCAAGGAAATGCTTTGGACTCCTTTCCTTGCATCTTTTTTGGACAGGTTTTACAAGAATGCATAACGTATCAGTGGCATGCCAACAGCTAGCAAGCGTTTCACGTAGATGTGCCCATTGAATATGCTCCAGATGAGCAAGACTATCCCAAAATAAACCTTTAAGGAACAAAAACTATGCGTAGAAATAAGGAACAACTTCCAGGCATCCTTACAAGCATGTAAGGGCATCCTTCAGTGTCCTTACTCAGGACATCAAAGGATATTCTCACTGCCCATGTGCCAAGTGTACAGGCAGCGTGATCTCCCAGCACTTGTTCTGCCGCATTATTTCCCTTCTTCGGATCTGCCTCTAACTAGGCCTAAAATGAAACACCATTAAATTTAGATGAAAAATTGAACAAACGTAATAACTAACTGAACCACTCATGCTACTTCAAACACATGCTTACCTTGGCCCAACGAGAACGGGGTGGAGTCTGCAACTTTTCCAATGCGCCTTTTTGTAGGCAAGTGTGCAAGGCATTAAGAGTGAGGTTGTTCAGTCTCAGTCAACAATGTGATGAGCTTGCAAGTTATCTTCTGTGTGTGTGTATTTGTGCTGTGGAGTATTTTGGGAAGATGCCTGTGTTTTTCATGTTACTTTTGCCTTCATGTATCACCAGAATACATAGAAAATGATTGTTGAGTCTTAAATTCTTCAGTTCCTGTAGCTACATTTTTACTGTGTCAACATACTATATTTGGGATTGTTTTCATTTGCAATACTACGGTTATTTCTTCTTCCATGGTCTCTTGCTCCCTATCTAACTCCCTAACCATCCTCTCTCCTACTGTAGCTGTCAGCTCATCACAGTTGCTGCATGGTGCAACATATGGCTGTTCTGTGACAACATGGTTTGTGTCCTTCCATTTTAACACAAATTCTTTCCTACGTACTGTCTGTTTATTTATTTAACTCACCAACTAGAAGAAAGCTGGCTACGGGTCTCAGGATGGAAGTCACTAACGCGAGCACACTGCAGGAATTTGCTGTTCCTGAGCTGGTGCTCATCACGCATTTCCATGGCACAGCCATGGGCACAATGTCTACTGGAAGACTGGTGACACAGTCCACTGTAGGTTATACGCTCACAATTTCCTCAACAAAAAGCTGTCCGTTTTCACTCTGGGCAATGTCACTTGTGACTAGTTGAGATGGAATGATTCTCACTTTTCTTGGGGAGTCCTTATACTTCTGACAAATTTCCTACTTCAGTACCCATTTCTTCTGTGTCATTAATCATACCGCTCTTCTATTTAATTTGCTCAGCCCACCATGCATTTGGGAATCCCTGACAATACTTTCTTTCTCCTCATTTTGAGAAGCATGATTTGTGTAACTTTCAAGAGTATTCCTGACATTACTGAAAGCTGCCTTTTATAGTTGGAAATTACGGGTGGGGATATGCTGACACTTTCTTTTTCCTCTGTTACTAATGGCTGCTGTTGCTGTGTGTGCCAATGCGCCTCTTCCGATTTTTCCCATGGGTGCAGATAATGACATGAAGCTCTCTTTATGACACGGGCAGGTCTACCGCTTGTTCACACCAGACTGATGGTGTGATGAAGGCAGAGGACGTGCTCCAGAAATGGTACCTTACTGGTATTGGGTAGGGCCAGGTCTGATACACAGGAATCGCTTCATGTTTGTGCATTGTTTCCCTGATGCTTCTTTTCTCAAGTCCTTTTCCAAGTGTTTTCTGTGGGTTTTTTGCTTTTAAGTTACACCTGCAGTCATGAAATAATGACTGTTCATATACCAAGATTAATGCCTCTCTTTCAACTTTAGCAGGCACCCTTCTGTGTTTTATTTCCTAGGTACAACAGTCCTTGACTGAGTCACTGCTTGCTGATATTGAATCTAAGAAAACTGAAGTGGCCAATGAGTCCTTCCTACAAGAACTGGATTTCATTAAACCCTCCAGTCTGCTCACTGAAAAGCTGAAGCTTCTAAAAGCAACACCAGTGAGGTTTGTTACCTTTTTTTTAAGGGCTCATTGTTTCTAGAAACCAGGACGGTCCTCTCCAAACTGTATTTTCTCCCTGCTTATGCAGCCTATGGAGGCTACTGCCTATGCTTTTACAACATTTTAACTTGGAAACCACATAGAAAGAAAATGAAATGCTCAAGTAGTGCGTTCTAGATTTAGATGAGTTCAAGTAAGCACTTAAAAATAACTCTTTGCTGCGGCGCTTCATCCCACTATCACTGATTCTGTACTAGAAGTACTCTCGAGGGATGCACAAATTTTGTTTGAAGGCCAAACGCAGATAAGAGAACAAGCAGACTGTGGCAGGTTTTCTGTTTAGCTTTTGTTTCTCCCAGGTATAAATCAATGATCCTCTACAGATTTTTGCCTTTCAATGTTATCCTTTTCCTGTAACATCTTGTTCCCAGCCACTTTTGCACTTGTGTTGGCTTACTGATGCTTTGATTCGGCTCACTGTGCTGACGGCAGGCGTTGAGAGCCTGGCCTTGGGTGCTGCATTCTCCAGAGCTGAGATTTTTGCACATAGTCCTTCACTGTGTCTGTTAAGTACCGAGACCTTCAACAGAGGGCAAAGCAGTTAAGTTGGTGCAATAAGCAGCTATATGAAGGTGAAACTTCAGAGGGCTTTAACATTAAAGTCAGCCTTAGTTCAGTAATGCTTAAGGGAAGAGGTGCATTTTTGGGTGGGTCGTTTGGAGGGGCTTTTTTGTCATCAACTGAAAAGAAGTAATGTAAACCATCTCACTGAAATTACAGCACTTGAAAGCTGTATTGCCATCATACTTTCATGTATTACTTATGCTGTTATCTCTTTTTTCCTGCTCATCCCATTCCAGTAAAAAAAAATACCTTTTATGAAGCTTTTCTACTGGCCTGTCAATATTCTTGCTTCTATTCTGCACGGCTCTTCTCCTTCTTCACAGACAGTGAATCCTCCTCAATTTCCAATTAACTAGTTCATGATCTAGGCATAGAATTTTGTGGGTTTAGACTGTAGCTATCATCTTTCAAGGCAACCAGTCTCAATTCAGAGGTTCAATCTCACATGTGGGTTTAGTGTGAGATGCTTTTAGAGGTTTTTTTTAAAGTTGTTTGGGGAATTCAGTGCATCGTTTTCTCTACAGCCTTCAGTGTTGTTTCTGATCTCGGCAAGGCTACGCTAGCATGAATGGCAGCGCCTCATTTTCTTTCAAGGGGGAACTCAGAAGCTCCTTATTCTGCAAATTATAGTTAATGTTCTAGTATAAAAATTAAGTAAGACCATAGTTAATAGGAATATCTGATGTACACATAAAATTTTAAGGGGTATATTCTCCATTCATTTCATGTGTGATTACTCCTCTTTGACATTAATTGGAATTCTGTGTAAAGGCTGAAGAGAGACCATCAGCGGTAATGTAAATTGAAACAAATCTCTGATATAATACAGCTTTTAAAGAAAGAGTCATTCAAGAAACACTGCTCCAGTATCCAAATATTCTGTGTCATTAACAACTAAGGGATCCTCTGGACTGTTAATAAAGATGTAGTCGGATGGTATAATCTACTGTTGCTACATGAAGGCATTAAATAAATATTATCAGCTAATAATTTTATGTAGCAAATATTCGATATTGGCTGCATAAGATGGACTGAGCTCTGTTGCAGAGTCACAGCCCACGGCAGCAAAGTGAGAAGGCTCAGCTTCAATGTAGTTTACAACACCTATAAAAAGTGATAGGAAAATTGATAAGAAAGATGTCAGTTCCTGACTTGTACGTCTTAGTCAGCTGAGCTGGAGACAAATTACAAGAACAGGAAGGTCTGACTGCTTCCTTATGCAACCAGGAAAAAAAACAACTCCCCTCTTTCTGTTGACAGACAGCTCGGTGCTCTGTCACTGCAGCTCAGCTGGAAAAGGCAGAAACTGGGGATGCTGAAGTGCGGCTCACTGCTCCTCGCTGCTCCCAGACGGCTCTCGGACCGCTGCTGCTGTGCTGCGTACAGCCATGTGCCAGGGCCCCCTCCCGGCTCCCCAAGCCGCATCCTGCCTGTGGGTCTGCACGGCCACGGCACAGACGGAAGCCTCCCTCATGGTAAGGGTCTCCAAGTTCTATCTGTAGGGATAAAAGACAATTTGTAATGCATTCTACTTTCTCCATCTGAATCCTTCCTTTACAACAGTACCTGTAGCGGTTAGTGTTGTTTTTAAGCAATTTTCCTAAATGGGACCACTGCCCTGATGTCATTTACCATGTAGCCACAGCATCTGTGGTGTCAGCACCAGAGAGAAGAAGAGTATGGAGTGAGAGGGGCACAGGGGATGCCTAAGTTGGCCTTACTGCTGGGTGAAATACTCATTTATGCCAGCTTTGCTGACACCTTCCTCCGTGAAAGCACTGCTTCAGAACTCACTTCTTCTGTAGGGCCTCAAGTGCCAGCCCTCCTTCATCACAGAGGGAGTTAAAACTGTGGAAAAGCAGCCACATACATCCTCAGAAAGAGAAATACAGCAACTGGTGCTTCTGATGTGCCTTTGTGTTCTGTCCCAGTCTAGTTCTCTAACGGATGCTGCACTCTCACTTTACCTGACGAAATGCACTTGTAGAAGTTAACACCAGTTTCTTATGCATACGCAGACCAGGATTGGCTTAGACTAACCATTTGTTTCCTTTTTTAAATTGAGTTAATTGCCAATTAGCTTGATCTAATTAATGGCAGTGAATGCAAATTTACACCTTCCCTAAAAATTTATTCCAGGAAACAAATATTTGTTCCTAGTCTCTGCTTGTTCTAAGGCAAGCCAGGAGGAGTCGCGATCATTTGTGTTTTGAAAGAAATGATTGCAAGAGGGGGTAGGTTTGCATTTGTCATTATGTGTTAACTATTTCATGCTGAACGGCAGCCAATTAAATAAATGCAAAAGAGCAGCATGGCATCTGGCCTAGGCAAGGTTTTCACTGAAAGATGAGAAGCGTGTTTGCAAGACAATGTTTCCCCATGTTGGAAAGCACCAGTCAAATATAAGTGCGAGAAGGTGGTGGGATGGGAGGGAGGGACTGTGGTATGCTGCACTTTGAAATGTTTACAGCAACCAGTTTTGCGACTTATTTTAACTATTGCAAGGTTTGGCTTACTGTACAGGGTGAGAAATTGAGTGTTATCAATGTTTATTTTAAAAAAGAAAAAAGCAAACCTAGTCCCGGGATTAGAATATAGCATGGTTTGACTTCCCTACAATACAACTTAATCAGATTGCTGTAGCATTCTCAGCAATACCTCAGTTCATAGTAAGGTTGTGGACCAAGGCTGTATTTTCCAATCTAGGATAATTAAACTTTGTATTTTCAGCTGTTGTGGAAAAGCACTGAGAGGCAGAAGCAGAGGGCACTGAATGTTTCTACTATTTTGCTAGTAAGAGTATCTGATAAACACGTAAAAGAAGAAAACAAACGATTTCTGACAGGGCAAGCTAATTCTCTTAACTCTATGCAAATGTGGGGAGGAGAAGGGAAGGGATACTTTGCAGCAGGGCTAGGAAGGTTAGCCACGGTACTGCTGATCAGAGGAAATGAATCTGGGGCAAGTAAAGAGACTCCCTGGTGAAAAACCAGGCCTTGGAAAAGAAGCATTCTGTATTGCTCTACAGACTCTGAAGATCAGTGCAAAGTAAGGAGGAAACAGGGGGAAACATTTCTCCTGGTTTTGTCTGGGTTGCGAGGAGAACATATTTTTTTTTCTGTTTCCTTTTTTCCCCTTTTAAATTTTCACATGCCTTTCCTGCTCCCAAAATGGCGTCTCATTTCCACTCCTAAGTTTCCCCCTTAGCTGTGCTTCAAAAATGGTGTGGGTAGTCTTGTATTGTAAATTACATCACTAATTTGATCTCATTTACCACGCTGACTCCACGAGAATATTCAAGTTCTCTTTACTGAGAAAAAGCATGGAAACCTTTGCGAAGGGAGATGTGTGTGTCCTATGTGTTAAATTACAAACCCTGAGTGCGTAAACCTTAGGGTTCTGGGGAAACGGTGTGTTTAAGCCCTGGAATATCCCTGGGAGAGCGAGGGAGAGCATCGCTGCCTGCGCATGTGCCGGAGCCCTCCAAAACCCAGCCCAGGCACCGCACGCTGAAAGTGAGAGTGCGATAGTGAAAGCCAGATAACGTGTAAACAAACTTTTATCCCAAAAGATAGATTTTTTTGGGAAATCTTATACTGAAAGTAACTGAGTCCATGGAAATCAATTCCTGGAGTCACCAATTTTTCATCACAAAAGCACAGAATGGTACAAATATGTTGACCTCATTCAGGAAAGCAAATTTACATCCTCTTACACTGATGTGGTATTTTATACGGTGCTTAAAAGGCTGTAGGCTAGTGAATGGTACTTGAAATGAAGGATGAACTTTTACACCTGTTGTACTAGAACTAGATTCTTTCTGAGAATGCTGTTTTTAGAAAATGTGTGTTTATTTTTAAAAAAGCTTACACTAAAAAAAAAAAACAACCCTTTTGTCAAGTCTGTTTTTCAGCGTTCCATGAGTAACTCCTAATGAGTCTCACTGCTTGTGTTTTATCTTGGAATACATTGCTATTTTGTCAATACCTTAATATGCATGCAAAACCCACAGTACATGAAGCTGCAAGGCAGCAAATTGTGTATTTTTGAATACTTGCCGAAACTCGGATCCTTGCTTTGTGCTTCCTGCAGCATTATTCTCTTCTGATTACTGTTCCTGCTGCTTTTTACTGCCATCTCTGTATTTTAAGCCTAGTGGAAACGATGCAACATTGTGCATTGTTCCTTTTTTAGCCAGTATAAAGAATCAGGTAGGTACAGAAGTACTTGCCGTGATTTTTTTTTTCTGCATTTGTGGCAGTTTGGGAGTGCAAAGTAGCTTGGGTTTGGCAGGCTTTTCAGGTGAAATGTAGCTGTATCTGAATTCCGTATTCCCTGAGCTTGGTAGATCATATTCTCATAACGTGATTCAGTGAGGGTACTCGGGGGTATGCATGCTCAGAGTGTGCATATTTGTCTTCCTTCACTGCTATTTGTATAGCTTCTTTCAAATTTTTGCCAGGATGACAGTGTTTGCATTTGGCCTACTTTGGTTATTATTAGATTCTTTCTGTGCCCCATAATTGACTCTTTACCGAGATGCCATGTAAGATGCCTGAAGTGCTTTACATGTGTTATTTAAATATTTGATTTCTTCCATTCGTTTCTCTGCATGCCCTGTTTCCCTCTTCAGCAATGACCTCAAATGTTTTCAAGCCCCATAACATTCTGTAAATCTACTGAAAGAGACCAGTAGTACCTAGTGAGAAGCTAACTGGGAAATGTCAATTGGGTACAACAGCACTAAAGTGCAAAAACAGCATCTTGTAAAGGGCTAAGGCTTCCCTGCCATCTGGTAACATATAGCAGGAAGGGATTAGGGAGGCTGGGAGGAGATCACACTCGGTAGCTATTTTGTCAACTGGGGTCAATAGTTTGACCAGTGTTGTCCACTGAGTATTTTCTTCTTATGCCAGTTATCATTTTAATATCAGCCAAATTCTGCTATATCCTTGCCTTGTTTTAAGGTCTCTTTTGAACAGTATTTCTGTACTATTTAACACATTCCTTCCACAACCACCACCCAGACCTTTGGACCAAAGTAGAATGTGTGAAAGTATTTTAGAGAAATACTTCTGTTGAAAATTTGGATGGGAATCCATCAGCATAATTTTGAACTCGGAGATATTTTTGGAATTTGGGGGAAAGGCAGGTGGTGGAGCAGAGAAGAAACCAGGTTATTGATTTCCTAATTACAAGCGGGTCATGTCAGACACTATAATCAATAAGCTGTTCGCTCACATTTCTGCATGACTGGAGCATACTGTGAGTTATCATGGTGTATATTTTTATTTAAACAGCTGTGTAGATGACCTGACATAAGGGTTAAAGCTGGTGAGCTAAAGCAAGTTGCAAGTGAAATTTCAAAGGGATATCTGCTCGCTAGGGAAATTATGCTTTCACGTGACTAAGCAATTTAAGATAAGTGCTGTAGCCAAGAATCAAAATGGAATATTTTTTCCCCAAGTGATTAAGCACAAATTCTTCACACTGTAAAAATATTTCTCTGAGTTCATTCAAGCATTTAACCATCTGACTGGATCATAGCCAGAAGTTAACTGAACAAACTTGTGCTTGTATAGGCTGGAAGCAATGAAAACTCTTGCTGGAATGTGTCGTTTTGAGAAAATAATCTAGTTCAGTTACTCTTTAAATACAGATTATTGGAGTCTATCTCTTTTAATTTTTTTAACCAGAATCACAGGACAGCATTCAATAACTGCCAGGCAAAAGCATAAATACCCAATATGTGTTCTAGAAAGCATTTTATGGAGAAAAACCCAACAATCAAACCCTCTTTAGCAGGCTCATGTACATTCATTAGATTATGAGAAGACTGAAATATGCCCATGAATACTTGTCTTTCTTCTCTTGGACATCAAATAGACATTGTGTTCACAGGGGGACTGAAGCGCTCCAAATTCCAGTGTATCAGTCAGGTGCCAGATATTTCTGTGCTTGAGACGCCAAACTGAAAGTTTGGCATGGATTTTTTCTTTTTTTTTTCTAATTGCTCATTAAAATTTTTGAGAACGAGACCAGGATGAACACTAACAGCTCTGCAAAACAGAAACCATCTTCTGATGTGAAAAACTGAACACAGCAGTACAAATATCGGAGTCACCTTTTTCAAGTGTACTAGAGGTAGCCTACTCGGGAATGCTACAGGTGGTGATGCACCAATTTAATCTCAGCCACCAGAATTAAAACCTGCTTCAGTTCAGATGCTATTTGCATTGAAATGGTGCTGTTCCTATGCTGCTAAATCCTGCTTCCTAGGGCTCTTCTGATGAGGGGTAACATTAAGCCTATTCGTTTCATTAGGACAAAGAAGTGCTGACATCACCATTTACCCCAAAATTATGCGCAACAAAATAACTGGCTCTGCAACAACTCTTCAGGTTTTGGTTTAAACAGTTTTTTTTACAGGGACTTTGTTTTGGATCCTTAGGAAAGTGGAGAGAATGCAGGGATATGTATGTCATCTCACAGGCCAAGCCTGCTCTCACCAAGTCAACTAGCACAAGAACCATGATTGTAGTGAAAATTTGGCTGGCTCCAAAATAACTGAAGCTGACGGCCAGTATGGAACTGAAGCACATCTGCCTCATTCAAGGAGGAGAGCTGTTCAGGAAATTATTATTGCTGTGTACTGTATTTTAGGAATTATCTAGCTGTGATGGAGAAAGCATGGATATAAGACGACAGTTGCAAAGCAGAAAGGTTGTAAGCTAAAAGGAAACAGGCTTGCTGGAACAAGTAGTCTTTATTGTTGCTGTTTTCTCGTTATGGCTTGACTTGCATCATCTGACTCTTTGAGTTATTTTAGTTATTTTGTTCACTGGTTATACTGCTTGTGCATTTATGAAAACAGAATTTAGCTCTTCATGGCAGTGAAAACTATAGCTTAAATAAAGGATTTGCTTCCATGCTTAAAGTGAAATAATATGTGCTTAAATACTCTGAATTGGATCCAGAATGTTCAACAACTCTTGGGAGTCAGCTCCTGACAAATAACTCCTTTACTGCATGTATCTGGAGACTAGTTCTAGCTAGTTAATGTATAAGAACCTTATTACTACCCAAATTCTTGAAATGACCAAAATCACCATGCTGAGAAGTCTAGTCACGTGGAGTAAAACGAGAGTCGTGCTTCCATTCTCTTGATATTTAATGTACGGATTATGGCAAATTATGTTGCATCACTTTGTGATACATAGAACTTGAGAGACTCAATCCAAGTTCAGTCTATTTAATTTTCAGATGTTACAGCTCAGATATTGCAAGTTGTTTTGGTCACCAATTTATGCACATTGGAGGTTTATGTATTTGTAAATGGATTACACAGGGTGTTTTTTAGGAAATAAAAAATCAGCATGCTTTAAAATTAATGAGCTTCTGAATTGGGGGGGGGGGGAGAAAACAAATATAAAGAATCAAAAATGTGCTGCAACCTTGTTTACCTACCTACTCAGCTATTTGTTTTAACATCTGAAAATATTATTTGTAACTTATGCTTCTTGCCTTCAGCTAAATGTCTAGCATATAAAGAAAAACTAGGAAGTAAGAGGAGAAAAATTAATATTGTAGCTCTGGGAAACAGATAAATCATATTTAGAAACATAATTGCAGCATCTTTCATGTCTGGGGGGACTCCTAGGTTTCCTTTGCTCTGCTGCACTAACTAAAGGACTTCCTTCCAATACGAGGTCTGAGTCTAAGTTAATGTCTTAAAATTAACTTTTTTATTTACAGAATGTTTAACTTAAAAAAGATTTTTCTAACGGGTATTTTAGCAATCTAAAATTTTTGATACAAAGAGTGGAGAAAAACTGAAATGCTTATAACAGTTGTTTTTCAATTGGAAAAAAAAAGGTGTGTGTGGGACAGATGGAAAAATATGTTAGCTAAAGCAGTGAACAGGCACTGGAAATTCTGAGGACAAGGACATGAGGATGGCAGGGGAGGACAGTGAAGTGAACACGGGCAGCTGCAGCCTGGGCAATGCAGCCTTGAATTCGCAGTGGAGGTGATTCAGTTGTGAGGGAAGGATGGCTGTTGTTCACAACTGCTGCTGTTCTCCGTGGAGCACTGCCAACTACTAAAGACTGTGTTACGAATCGAGTGCCCTCTCACCAAGTGTCTCATCAAAGACCAAAATTACTTTCTTAGGACTGCAAGTATTTTTGTGGTTATTTATTCTGGAGAAGTGACACTGGAATGTTGCTACACCACGTTGTCATTTCACAAAAGTTTGTAGGAGGGAAGCTGAAGCCCATAAGTTAGATTTTTGGTTTGATAGTCTGAGGTATCTGGAGGTATGTTAAATAACAATGTTTAAAATATCTGTATTAATAGCAATATTTTCATAATATTATTCAATTTTGTAGTGATTTTGGTGCAGACTTGATTGATCCTAAAAGTATCAATCAATATGATGCCATATGGTGATCAAAGAATGGCACCCCTTTCCTCTACCAGCCCAGTGTTAGTAGCAATCTGATCCCCATTCTTGTAGCTTTTATTTTGGAACTTTGAGGGAAGTTGCTCTCTGATGCTGGTTTGGAAGGCATTCAGATGTCTGAAGCTGGAGATAGACATCTGATGTGCTGAAAGTCTCAACAGAGACATTTGCTAAGCAAAGCTCTCCAAATTATGGGCTGGAACCTTGGTCTTGCCGAAGGTCTAATAGTACTCACAGCTGGCAAGGAAGTGATCACAAAGCCACTCTAAAGCAGCTTTGAGAACACGCTGTGTGGATTTACACCAGCTCCCCTTCTTTTTACAGCCTTCCCTTTTTCCTTTCTCTCCTCTCCCAGGTTTCTTTTTATCTGGCTAATGGATCATGACTAGAAGTCAGAGAGGATGGGCCTAGAGCTGGGAGAATGTCCCTGTGTGCACTAGCAAACTCTAGCCCCCAAAATGAACCTTAGGAACTAGTGTTGCAAGTAAAAATCGCAGAGGCTTATCTGTGACCATGCCCAAGTAAAACAGTATAAAGGTCTTGTGAGGTTCAGCTGGCCTTATGCTGTCCATCTTGCCTGTGTACATCTGAGCTCTTAAACAAAGCCTGACATTGGAGATTCTCTTGTGCTCTCCATTTGCTTACAATTAATTTCATCAAGTGATTATTTTTTTTTGTTGTTAGACAATGGTCAAGGAAGAATTCATTATTTTCCTCTTGCAAAGTTCTCTCTCTCCCATGTTTCCATCTAGGCATAGTTGCGATACAAATCTGTCATGTTTCTGAGTCCTAGAGTGTCTATTTTAAAAAATCCTGATCATATTCTTAAGCCAAGATTCCATAAATCCAAAACTCCTTAAGCAAATTCCATTGTGGGTGGGTTTGTTTTATAAAAAAAGCTTTTCCTAAAGGGTTACCTAATTGTTTTCTTACTTACTGTGTATTGATTATACTACTATATTTCAAGTAATTATTCATCTGATTATTTCTAAGTGCTATGATTATGGACAATTATCATAATATATATGTTGTATAATTTCATTATATCCACTGGTGACTCAAAATCCAAGCTGATATAACTGAAAGCAGAGTCTAGACCATTATATTTCGTTCTACTGTTGTGGGAGTCTGAAGGCAGTCTCCCTAGTAGCTACGGCACCAAAGCAGACTTGAAAATCCTTGCTGTAGTCACACAGACACACCCCCTAAAGTTTTTTGTTGCTTGATCATCAAGAATGATATTAGATTACCTGACCTTGAGATCTCATCCCTAAATGTAAGCCTTCAAGAAAGCAATTGAGTAAAACTTAACTTGGACCCCTTCAGAAGAGAATTCAGAGCACCCACCTTCACTGACAGGAGAAGGGTCTCAGGGGGTTTTGCTAACTAGATTTCCCGGTAACATTAGATAACCAAATTCAGATGGGAAAATTGTTCCTTTTCTCCTAAGGGTTGAAGCAGAGAGATAAATTTCCTAGACAGAGCTTTGCAGGATTAAGGAAAAATAGTAATTTCAGACATGGTGTGCAACCCTGTGACTTTCATATGCTTCACACCCCTGTGATTTTACCCAACTAAGGCACTCTATGATTTGATTTGTTAATGTGCAAGCATCGCATTACCTTATATTACTAGGTATCCGAACAGGGTCCATAACTAAACCTGGCTATGTCAAGATATGTCTACCAGAAGCAAAACATGGACCTCTTAGCTCCTTCTTTTATAATTCAGTAGAAAGTGTTTGTTCATTGTCCAACTACCCAGTGACTGGGAGGATTCATAATATACTGTTACATGCTCTGCAGAAACAATTCAGACACACAAAAACCAGGCAGCCAATGCCATTCTAGATGTCTGGGGTGTCCTGTCTAGCCTTTGCTTGCTGCCTCAGAGAAACCTGGACCTCTCCTACGTACTGCATGCCATTGCCAGTCCTGTGCGGATGCCACTGATACCCTTGGACATCTCAAATGTCACTAGACAAACACATTTGAGGACCTGAATCTCACCTTCTCCATCTAGAATATAAATATTTCATTTTAACAATTCAAGTTGGTGCGAGATGCTGTCACAGAGATGTTCCATCCTTAACAAAAGTAACTTCCCAGCCACTGTTAGGTCTGGTGGAAACCTATAAGAAAATCTTGTAAATTGTTGTTTGTTTTGGGGGTTTTTGGAATCCAGAACTGAAAAAGAAAGTCCTTAGCAAATTTGGTCACCGCAGTTATTTGGAAACCAGGATGATTTTGGTACCATTATGATCTGTTGTATTGTGCATCAGAGAATTTTGATATCATTGCATTAAACTTCAGCTGGAGCCTATGGAACGTGACAATTCACACCAAATCAACTTTTGACCTGTAATGAATTTTCTCCATTGGAATGTTTGATAGTGTATAAAGCTGTCACATCCATAACTCCAGTAAAAATGAGAACGCTTACACAAAATATCTTGAACTGAAAAGCTATGGTCTTCAAATTTAGTTAAAACAGTAAACTTCAGCCGTTAATTCTCATGTTGGGTTTTATTCTCCCTTATGTATAAAGTGTGATAAAATTGCTGTCTTCTGTCAAATACCTGCAGAGGATACTACTCGCACAATGGGCGACCACATTTGAAGTTAATGCAATACAATAAACGTAGGAGAAGGAAAGTGAGGTTTCATGAATGAAAAGGGGTTTTTTTAAAAGAAAATTTTTAAAAATAAAAATTTCATAACCTGAAATTTTGAGGAAAAAGCTTATCCTCTGTGGAAATGTTTGATTAATCAAAACCAATTCTCCTCTGGAAAAATATTCCAATGGAAAATTTGCAACCATTTCGATCTTGTGATGCTCTGTTCATTTAGTGTCTTTGCCATATTGCTTTGCTAACTTCAGCAACACTCAGTTCTGTTGCCATAAGGTATAATAAATCTTGTTTGGAAAGGTATCTGCAAAGCAAATGTTTCTCCCGAGTTAAAAAGTCGAACATCTAGATTTCAGTTGGCAGTAGATACATGTTTCTCATTACTCACTATACCTCTAACGTAAACTGTAGGCTTCTTCAAAAGAAGCTCAGACCTGACCCAGGGAAAGCTCTTTCACCCTTTTACGCTCGTCTTCTGGAAACATGCTCTACAGAGAAGTGTACGTTTAAAAAAAAAAAAAAAAAAAAAAGTTTAAATTCTTTGTGATAGCATTTGATCACCAAAAATAAAATACACCCCTATTTAAGATAATGAGAGTATTGCCATTTCTCTCAATGATGCCAGACTGGACTTACCTGCTTTTTATAAAATGAGGTTTGGAGTTTCTTGCAGATTGTTCAGAATGAACTCTGAAGCCAAATCTGGTCTGCTACATGTTACTGACAAGAAAGCACTGACTTGAAGTACTAATGAAAAGACTTAATTTCATCTTTCTTAAGGAAAAAGCTAGTATGTCAACAGGTCCAAAGTAAACTTTTTCTCTGTGGCATTTTTTTCTTTTCTGAACTTGACATTCAAAATTATACTTCCTATCACTTAGCACAGTGTTTCTGTACAATTAAAAGCTCTTATAACTTTAAATAAATCTACTGACATTTTACAATCTACTCTGAATCTGCCTTTGGCATAAATTTTTAAATGGATACATAAATATATAGACATGTCAAATGTTCTTGTAATGGTTATAAATACTCTTGGCCTAATCCAGAGGTTGTTTTGCCTCTGTAAATGTCTCCTGCTGATGTCAGGAGCCCTGAGCCCAGCTCTGTTTCTCTAACCTGGCAAAGCACTTAAACTAGAGCTTAACTTCAAGCACAGGAACAGATGACTGGCGTCAAAAGTCTAACCTTGTGTGTAAACAATTGCTAGGTTATCTACCAGCTCCTTAGAGGAAAGGAATTAGCTTCAAAATACGCTTAAACTTCCATAGCTTCAGGGGCAAAAGTCGCACCAATCAGTAAGACCCAATGCATAGCAGAAAAGAGGCCAAAGGTTCAGATACAGAAAGTTTCACTTTCAGAGCACATAATTTATTGTAACTGTGAACTTGCAGAATGTTATCAACAGAACAGATATGGCTGAAAATATTCCAAGTGTCAGATGCAATTACAGCAAATACATTCAAGGGATAGTTTATAGTTTTATTTCAGTTTATATGCAGATTTATTTTTTTTTATTATTATCATTCAGTAACTTGCAGTTCTTCTCTCGGTTATGTTATTTGACTAGGCTGACGTGGCCAAAGTCAGCCATGACAGAATTGCTTAAAATTTACCATGACTAAGAACTATGTAGATTCTGGATTTTGGCGAGCAACATGGAGAGACAGACTAAGCAAAACCCAGTGTAACCAGGGAAGAAACCAAGGAGAAGATGAGGTGTGCGGTGTTGACTCCAGCAAATATAACAGATAAAAGGACCACGTTGATCCTGGGCAGCAAGTCATTGATAAAAGTTGGTATAAGAGCTATTGTTAGCCTGCAGACATAGGTGGAAAAATTGTGCTGCAGACAACCGGGAAGATCTCTGTCCAGAAGGCCCTGAAATGAGAGGTGACAATGTTAATGGAAATGGACAGGTCTGATTCCTCTCTAGGTCATCTGTGTCCTCAGCAATCCCAGTCACTTCCACTTTCCTTCAGCAGGATTTAGCATCATCTTCCAGCAGGTTGAGTTAGCTTTCAGTCCAGCATTAGCAGCCTTGCAGAGCTTTAGCTGCGTCTGAACGTCCCCATTCTATTCACTATAGCTCAGCAAAAAAAATTAAATATTTTAGTTGGTGAGTCCATGCACACTTGTATTTTTTTTTCTAGATAAACTAATATATTTTCATCATTTCAAAAATAAATATCTGTTAGATTTTACCTGTTTCTTTGGCTTATCTCTCTACTAAACTCAAACTCATTCGTAAAAAGATGGTAAATTCCTAACGCGGTAAGAGTTTACACAGAAAAATCAATGTTAAAGAATGACAGCAAAGAGAGTCATATAAGTAGTATGACTTTGCCATGTGCTCAAGTATTTTTGGAGCCCAGACAGTACATCAAGAAGTGACAGATTCATGTAGTTTAGCTGGTGATTTATAAAGTTTGCTAGCTGATTTAATAGAGTGCTAGAAAGCGTTGTTGTTCGACCAAGTAAAGAGAATCATAAAATGATAATGAATGTTATGACAGTTCATGAATATTTCATTTGGGGTCTCTTTCAGAAGCCTGTTAGTTTATCTGAAGATCTAGGGGTATACTGCATATAAATCTGACGGAGGGCAGAACTGCACAGTATGCCAAGAGACAGAGAGGAGAGAGATTTGGTGAGAGCAACGTGTGTTTGAACAAGTGTCTCCAAAGCACTATATGTCAGTTAAGTTCTCTACTAAGTGGTCATGCATTGTAAAGTATCTAGGGCATCAAGCAGCGGCCTCGTATTTCTTTATTTGCTAATTGAACATTTAGAAACAACAGGTAGTGTCTTTCAAGCTTGTCATCTTTAGCAATGACTTCTGAGAGTACTGGTTTACTTTGGAGGTAAACTTTATTTGAAAAGGCCAAATGGATTCCCATCTTGTCAAGTATTTCTTACATGTGCTGACCAGAGCAATATACAATGTGGACAGACATTTGTAACGCAGTGAATGTGGAACAAAGACTTCCATCTTTTTCATCTTTAACACCCTGAAGCGGGGAATGTACTCTCTGTACTACTTTAAGTCTTGCATGGATCTATTTACCCTCTAATCAATTATATATTCTGTTGTTAATTTTGTAATAGGCCTTGAATACTTCAAACTGTGATCTAATGCCAAATATTAATGCAAAAAAAAAGAAAAAGTTTTGTCCATATTAGTTGTATTTCACTGTCTTTTGATCCACACCAGCAATACGGACCTGCATTTTCATAGCAGTGCTGTCCACCATCAGGTGGGGATTCCTCTGTTTCCATTTCTTTGGCTCTTTCTTAGTGATAAAGCCCTTTAGAACAATGGACTTACAACTTTATGCAGCCTGAAGGTTTGCATGACAAGAAGCAATGAAAGAGCGACATTTGAGAGCAGGTCAGCGATAGTGCCACACCAGAAGCTCTGTTTAGTGGGAATTACTCACTCGGAAGAAGTGAAACCAAATAAGAAGGACCTGAAGGGGCTTCCACAGGTGGTTCATAGGTTTTCTGCCAGCGCTTGCATATGAAACAAGACTGAATCCCACCCCACAGTCTGAAAGGCATGGGATGAAGGGTCTTGTTTTATCTAATAAATCCTTTTGGTATTAGCCCATGGATCCAAGATTCAGCTTCATTTTGTATCTGTGGGCAAGATGAGCTTGTATCTGAGGATGAAAATGCACTATTCCCAATGAATTAGAAGGAAGCTGTTAGGACCGATTCTCTGCCATTAACTGTATGGTGGCACAATTTCGTAGAAGCTGACACCGTCTGAGAGACAAGACGGCAGGAATGGCATTTCATGAAAGCCGCAAGGCCTTGCAGTTTGTCAAACTGCCTGAATCACCATTTGTGAAGGGACTCAACTCAGTATTAAAATCTCTGTAGCAAAAATCACTACTTACTCGCAGTAAAAACCCTAGAAGTCCACAAATGGGTCTGCTTTTACCAAATGACTTTGGTACTGCAATACAAAGAAAAATGTGTGACTTCCCCATATAGTTTATCACATTTCATTATAACCAGCACAGGTAACTGTGGGGCAGTCTTGTATAGGTAACCCCAAAGAAAGATATTTTGTTTTTCTATTATTATGACGTTTTGGACAGTAACACACTGAGGAAAACGGTGTGCGCAGATTTTTAAGTGACTTCTTCTGAGATAGCTTGATCTGTATTTGCAAGATGGACAAAGAAGTCAGAAAATATTTGTGGAGAATTGCTCGTTCGGTTCTTTTTGTCCCTCTGCAAACTGGAGGGAGAGGGATACGCTGTCCTAGCAGATTTGACTTATGTTTATAGTAATTTGTTTGGCCAGTGTTTATTACTTAATAATCAATCTTTATTATTACATTAATTCTAATTGGGATATGTGAAACATGTAGTGCATTGACCGCATGACATCAGTTTACTTGCTGAATAATTTAAGCCATTTCCTTCTAATACCTTAGGCTGCAATATCATTACTTTTAGGCTGTCCTAATATTCTAGTTGTATTGATGTTATTTCACTTGTTATTACCTTCTTGACATGAAACTGTTTTTCAAATATGGAAATCTTGTTCAAATATTTCTAGATGACAGAATCCTGCATTGGTTTATAATGTATCATAATAACAGAACAGCGCAACATAAAGCAAATTATTTGTTTTCTAACCTGTGCCAGCCTTCATAGTAAGGGGACAAAAGATGCCAGAAGGAGAATTTTGCTCTGTATATTTTTTATACTTTCTTATCCGTTTTGCCAGAATGCAAGGAATAATCTCGCTGATAATACCGAGGCAGCAATCACACAACCATTAAACGGACAGTGTGATTTATCCCACTTCACGCTGCTTTATAAGCAGTATGTATCACTCCTGTGAGTCGTCTTCTGCTTAAAGAATTGTAAGAAATATATCTTACTATTACTTTTATTGATAAAGCAGACCAAACCACCTTAATTCATTCTTCATCCAGAGTCTTTTATCACAGCATGGTTGTGATTAGGATTCTGATCACCCTGTGTGCCACTCTGAGATTGAGAGGCTCCATCTACTCATCTATTATTCTTCATGAAGCAAAGCTCCAGTGTACCATCTGTTTTCTTACTGAATCTTGCATGTAGCTGCAAAAAGCCGGTCACCAGAGATTGAATCTGGCAAGGAAGCTCTTGGTTTCTTGAGATAGCCAAGCATCCACTGCTATTGGCCTGTTTAAGTTCCAGGTGAAAATAAATGACTCTTCTCTGCTGTATTTTAATTTATATTTGTTATTTAATTTTTGTTCAATTTATGTTTGGTCATATTTTATCTTGTGTTTTTGTTGCTTTCTTCCAACCAAAAATCAGCTGGGGAAAGACCCCAGAAGCTATAAATAAGGATGCTGTGGATCTTTGGTTTGAGATAGGTCTGTCTTGCTTTCTACAATACAGTTTGAATTAACTAAGGCTTTTTTTTTTGCTGATGGTGCCTGCCCCTTTTGACAGAAGGAACAGAGATGGTTCTGGTGTGACCATGCTCACTTAATAGCAGCAACCAACTGAATACGCTTGAATATCATCATCCTGTGATTTCCCTTGTTTAACCAGGTCATATAGTTAACTTTGCTTTATTTTGAGAGGAATGTAGGATTGCAAGGGGCCAGCTGAATCCCCTAGGCATCGCAAGTCCACATAACGTTGTAGAAGGTTGAGGAGCAGGATGCTGAACGCTGCGTAAGGCTGAGACGTGGCCATCTCCAGGGCGTCCCGCCATGCCTGCCCCATGTACCACTATGTCCTCCTGTACAGAGGTGCAGCTCTACCCAGCTCACTGCCACTGAGCTTTCCCCGTCTTCCTCGAGGCTTTTTTTTTCCTTTAAACTGTACAATGCTATTGGAGCTTCACAACCTGCAGTATTTTATAATAGTCTGCGCTATTCCCCAAAGAGCAATAAAAAGTAGCTTTTGAGGCTCCTCTTTTTGATCCATTATTTAGAGCCTGATTTGTGCTGTCTGCAATCTCCACATCAATGCCAGTGGTCCTGCAGTTCTGCAAATTCCCTTCAGGACTAGACTAAAATCATAAATCTTTTCTTAGGAGGTATTTACATATCATCATAGTACAATTTTTTACAATCTGCTCCTCTTACCATGGATTTCATTTTCATAGCAGAGAAGGACTGTCTAAGGAAACAACTCTATTTCTTACCGACTCTCAGCTTCCAGATTAAATTTTTACTTGGCAACAAAACTTCCTTTCCCAAGATGATGGTTAGACTGTATTGGTCCTGGGCTCAGCTCAAGCAAACATTTGTGTTTGTACAAAACCTGGCTATTTTCCCCATATGCTCAGTAGGACTCTGGGAACTGAGCCATACAGGGTCAGCAAGACCTGAAGTCATTAGCTCTGTGCAGATTCTACATCAAGCAAGGCAGGTTATTAGACTATGTCAGTAGTAGCAAGGGAGTTTATTTTTGCTTCATTCCTATAAATAATAGCTTTATAATATGTGCCCACTTGGGTGAGCAATCTTTGGTTCTTTCCTCTCTCTGTCTTTCCTCTCTCTGTCTTTCCTCTCTCTGTCTTTCCTCTCTCTGTCTTTCCTCTCTCTGTCTTTCCTCTCTCTGTCTTTCCTCTCTCTGTCTTTCCTCTCTGCTTTCACAGCAGGAGTAAAAACATTCTTATCCTTAACTATGCCAAGGCCTTTTTTCCCCACTTTCATTTAATTTGTTTTGTGATATAAAATGTTTTGCCTGACATGGTAGCCCAGTGACGCCACATGGCAGCCTGATATTGCATTATGATTCATTGAAATGCCATAACTTCACACACTAATTGACAAAACTAGTCACTGACAGGGTCTTTAGCCCAAGCAACTTGCAGTCTAAGTGCTAATGATGCTGCGCGGTGCAAATCCGCAGAGTCACGGGCACGCTGCAGAAGTTTTGCAGGCTTCATCTTTGCATCCCCAAGGAATTTTGTGTGGGCTTTAAAGCAGCCCACATGGCAAATTTGCTGAGTGAGAGAGCGAGAATGCATGTGAGCACGTAACTTACACAAGAAGCAGGGTAACTGCCCTTCCTGCTGGGTGAAGGGGGTGGGAAGATTGAAGATTTTGCACGAGGATTTAAGAAGGAGCACAGGGGTTTGGTCCATACTTCAAAGAATACAGGCAAATCTTAGGTTAGTCCTTGAAAAACCGTTCACCCAGAATGCTGCTCAGAGGAATACCCTAGGGATAGAAGCTATAATGGTGATTTAGCTTGTTTTACCTCACGGTTCCCCTCAGATCCAAAGACAAGCCTACCTGTTTCACCCCTCCCGCCACCCCCCCTTTTTCCCCATTATTTTTGATGTTGAGTAGCTCACAAGCAGTTCAACAGGAGAGGAAAAGGATCTTTGTCCTCACCTCAAATAACCTTAGGTCAATGCTGAAAACACTCTTCCAGAAGGCAGAGCCAGGCAGAGAGGGTGCTGAACACAGGTCTCCTGGATGACCACTGGCTTTCTGTGAAAGAAGGGAGCAACAGCATCAGCGCTGTTCCCTCTCCCTTCCCTCTCCCACCGAGGAGCCCTGCTCTCCCGCTGCACTGGCAGGTTCTGAGCAGACCCAGGAGGCTGCCTCGGAGCACTGAGGGCACACCTCTGCCAAACTTGCACACCCCGTCTAGCCAGGGGGGTACTTAGGCTCATGTGTGCTTAGACTGCAGCAATTTAGGACGCAGAAGCAAAATTCCAGGCACTCTGAGTTTACGTGCTTCCAGCATCAGGTTGCAGAATGGATGGGTTTGCATGTGGGCGCTTTGCTTCTTCCTAAATCCTTCTTAATGAGTCCAAAGTCCCTGTCTTTACCAAAATCCTTAAGTTTTCAAAGTAGCAGCTTCATTATTTTATTCTGTTGATCACAAAAGGCGGCTTGCTAAGAGGAAGATGGTTTAGGGCCTGATTCAGAGGTAAGCCTGTGCGGGGTCATTTGGAGATGTGGGTACAAGCAGCTCCAGCAATGGGAAGCACAAGGTCTTTCAGGACTCCCAAAAGCAACAGTCTACAAGTCTTCAAGCAGGACCTAAGAATCCAGTTGTGCATATTACACAAATAGCTAGACGGAGCAAAGTCCTCCGAGGAGGGGAGGCTAAAAATGGTATGTCAGAAATTAGTCAACAAAAACGTGAGATTTATTCAGCCGTTGCCCTGAGGGCTATACAATTTGATATCAGTGCTAAAAGTGCAGACGGAAAAAGAAAATACTCTTTTTATCATCATGGATTTCCCATCCAGCCACATCTTACGTTCATCAGTGCCACCAGGGCCTCACTGTATCAAAGGGAACCAAACGTCATCATCCCTTTTACTGTCATCTGTGACTCTTGCCCATGAGGCTGTGAACCTGTCATCAAAAAAAGCAACTTCAGTTTAAGACTAGATGTTTGCTGTATCTAAAGAGACTGATAAGGTGATGGGGAGTGCCTTCCATCTACAGCCTGCAAGGCAAAGTCGGTCCCAGAGTTGTTGGCTGCTGCTTCTGCCAGTGCTGTTCTGCTCCTCTCTCTTTGTGGGTGTTTCATTCAGTTGTCTCTCCAAAAGAGCTGTTATCTTCAATACCATATGAAAAAAGCTAGGATCGTCTTACGTAACAGGCTAAAACGATGGCTAACAGTGCTGGTTTGCCATGGAAATCGTCAGACTTCTCGACTCAGAACCTCAAACCTCATTTAGCAGCCTCATATCGTAGGATGACAAGGCCATGCTAGCGCTTTGACCATCTGAACCCATTTATGGCACTGAAATCATCCATGTGGCAGTGTAGTAATTGAGTAATGCTTCTGCTGTAACTCAGGACGCGCTCTGAAAACCCTCAGGCTGGAAAAGGCTGCATGCAAGGAAGATTGTCATCTGAATTTCTGCAAAGTCTTCTTGCACCCCCCAAGCACACCAGGTCTGGCTCTTACCTACGTTACTAATTGTTTGTTTGGGGCTTTTTTTTTTAATGACCGTGCTTCAGTTATCAAAATCGCTGTTGCTTTTTGATAAGCTGCGACATATATTATCTAACCAGATATAACATGCCTGAAATAGTAAGGGAAAAATGAATTAAAGTGGATACCTGCTGCTTTCAATTTTGATATCAAAACTGTGTGTGACACAATACCACTGGTCAGAAGCAGCAGACTGAGCTGCTAATGGCCATGTTATCTGTGAAATACAGCTATTCCCTTTCCACAGATTGCCTGGGGGAAAAGTACAGAACAGTGAATTCTCACATTTCAGACTCCCTCTTGATAAAAATAAATATGTTTGATTATTCAAATATATGCTGATTGAAAGACAAAATTCAAAGTAAATATTAAAAAATGGAAGCATAGCTTCATGCTCAGGGCCTAGAGCATGAAATGTTCAGACTCATGATCTTTTCTGCATTAAAGGCTCCAGGTACGGACTGGACAACTCTGCCAGGTCAGATCCTACAAGTGGCCAAACAACATCGCAATCAACTTGGTGGTATGAAGATCTTTAAGCAGCTCTTGAGGATCTGGATCTTGTCCCTGTGGGTCAGTTCCCCACCTCTAAAACAACAAAAAGTAGTTTTCTGTTTCCAGCTACACTTTGTAGGTACATTGTGAGTAATCACAATACCACTGTGATGGAGACCATAACAGAACAGTTATAAAATTGTAATGGATTTAGCAGTTAAATTTCTAATTTTGCTGTGCTCTACACCTAGGCCTGAACTTTATATAGTAATCCATCTCAATTAAAAAGTTAAGAAAATAATATAAATAACATACAGGAAGTAGAGATTTTATTAATTAAAAAAATCCAAATAATTTATATTCTAAAAAATACCGTGTTGAACTTGATTCCATATGAAGGGATTTGAATTTCATGATAACTGGTTAAAAGCACAGCCACTGTAAATACATTGATTTTATGCACACATCTTGGCCAACTTGAGCAACAGTCTCGCTCACCGTGACAGCTCACTGTTTCCCCTCATAGGGAAACAGTAAAGTTAGAAAAGCAAAGTTTTCCCTGGTTGCAACTTCACTTTCTGTGGTGATGACAAATCTGTGACTCTCAACCTCCAGCTTTTATCATGAAATGTGTATGAGAGGGATGAGCAAGTTTAAAGAAAATAAGGCAGCAGGTACATACTCCATTTTATTTATTTAATATCTTGAATTATTAAAAAGACAGGTGCTGCTTGGCAGATAGCTTCCATTGTTGTATGAACTATCAACCAGCAAAAGGAGCAATGTGTTGACAGATATCTTGACCGTGAATTACAATTACAGGGATTGAACCATGAAGGATAGAATACAATGAATCACATTGTATTTATAGCCAGAGTGAACAGAAGCCTACCGATACATGATAGCAATATAAAATGGCATTAATTATTTTAGGATTAATTCCTTTTCAAGCAATAAATGTAGAAGATCACAAACTAGAGGACCACTTTGCTAAATTAAACTTAGCACTAGGGCAAACTATCCTGGTAGAGTGGTAACAGGCTATAGTGCTTTTAAGCCATAGGTCATTGACTTGAATCTGTCTCAAAATGCGAGCAATTAGTGGAGGCCCAAGGATCTCTGCACTGATCTAGACATTTATGTTCACAAAATGGCAAGAACAATCCAAGAAAAAAATGAAAGGCAAAAGAATAAAACAGACATAAAGATGAAATGATCTTTTTTTTTTCTTTTACACTATATCAAGGAATATAGGCAAAATACCGAAAAAAAAACTTTCCTTGAGGAAATGACCTGTCTTGGCTTGTAAAGGTACCTTTGAAAGAAATGTGTTATGTTTACTTTTCAGAGAACATGTAGTATATGAATAGATTAAAAAATAGCATGGTATTTCAATGTATGTCTCTAGCTTGTAAGCAAAAGAACATGATTTTATCATCTATCTTATTCTAGGAATTGTGATTCAAGTCTTTTCATCTAATGATGTTATTTTTCTACATGATGTTGGGGTTTTTTGTTAGGTGTTTTTTTTTTTTTTCTGGGTATGGACTACTGAACTAGAACTAACACAGATTTGATTAAACCGTCTCTCCTAAGCCCGGTTTGACTCAGAATTGAATCAATTCTGGCGCAATTGCTCTATGCGGAATTCCACAGCTGAAGAAAAGTAGAGTCTAATTTCCTGCTGCCTTGTATTGTGCTCCACTTTCAAATATTGACTGTGAGGAGATGTCCACATGGGGATTTGTGTGCTTTAAATTTCCACCGTAGATTTCTCTGCACAGCATCCTCATGTAAATAATCCATACGGTATCATTCCTTAAAAATGTATCTACTTACAGGCTACTGTAGCTGCTCCCATGGCATCTCCCCACTGGATAGTCACTGTTTTGCTGCGAGTGGGTTTTACATTCTCCCAACTCTCAGCAAAAATTGAGGCCAGTCACAACCCTGCCTGCAACAGTAGGGGTTCCTCATTTTTAGAGATGAAAACTGCCTGAGAAAATGAATAACATCATTTGTTTCAGCCTCTCTCTAGCACTGCCGTTGCCCTGGTTGTACTTGGAAAGCCCTACTGTGCTCATCAGACTCCATTCAGAGCTGTCTCACAGAGTTTTTATCACAGTCAGCTTCGCAGGGACACCTTACGTGGTTGTGCAGAGCCAAGCACTGATTCAGCAGAGCTTATCCACTTTGTGCTGCCTGCAACGGGCCAAAAGCAGAGCTCCCATGCGTGTATCACTTCGGCAGAACACACACCTTTGTGCCACTCTGCCTGGAACCAGGGACATCTCCTGCATGCCAAGGCCCTGCATCGACACTGAGTCTCTCCTTCATGTCACCCAGTCCTCATAGGTCCTTTCTCTAGTGCTGCGCTCATTTTTTTTAATGGTTAAATTATTTGAGGTCATCTAGCAGGTTAGGTAAAGAACAAACTTTGAACCAGAATTTCTTAAACATTAAGTTTGCTGTTGGATAGCATGTGAAATGTTTAGAATTAATGAAGTCTATGAGTTTAGATCCTGAACGTAATTCTATCAAGGACGTCAACTTTTCTGGGCATCTTTGGGAAAAGTTGAAAAAAACTGATGCTCCTGTCTTCACTTTTGTGCTAGCAGTGAAGTCAGTGGTTTCACTCATCTGCAGCCCCATTTCTTAACAGGTTGTTGGACCTGTTTCAGCTTTCTAGTGGCCAATCCACCTCTATGGAACAGAACTTGTGATCCATAGTGAAGACTGCAGACATAATAATAGACAAACTGGCATCCAGATGCTGTCTATGCTGCCACAATTATGCTGTTATATGTACTTCCGGCAATTGGATAACCTGCACGAGGCATTATTTTCATGTTGTTAATAACATTTTATGACATTTTTACTCCTGTGCAGCATGGTAGATTTGAGTACTGTCAAGAACTAAATGCACACCATAACTCCTAACTATTTCATAAAAGTAATTTCCCTTTAACGAGTTAAATAGCAAAATGATGAGTGTGGGCAGAGTCAAGGGTTTTCATTTAAATAATATCTATTGATCTACTTGCGGTTCAGCAAGTGAATCCAGATATATACAACACACAAAAATCACATCTGTTTCCTTCTGCCAAAGTTTATTAACGCTCTCTCTGCTTCCTTGTCGCAATAGCTTAGATTTTCAGTAGAAGCACTAATGACTGTGTGAACTCAGAGGCACACTCTTGATTGACTGGTCTTAACTTTCTTAAATAGTCTTAAATGCATAATTTTTTTGTTAATTAAGCTCTGGACAGATGCTTTTATTCAGCGAGGGGTTTCAGGAAGTCTGTCTTGTGCAGCTCCTGGGACAATTAGGTGATTATCTTTCAGAAGAACATTGCTGGACCATTCTGTTTTACAGCTCATCACCATTAACTCTCATTAAGAGTCTAGATGGCACAGGGAACAAGGAAGCGTTTCTCATCCTCATTATTTTCCAAACCACTACTTCCTTGGCAAGAATATTTGTAAATCCAAGTTGTTCATTACGACAGACAGATTAAAATGGGATCTAAAACTATTGCCACATTAAAAAACAAAACAAAACAAAAAAAAAACACCACAAACAAAACAACAAAAAAAACCCCCAGATTTGGACATAATGGTCATGGTTTTACATAAAATGTGAGAAACATTAGCAATTGTATATTTATAGTTTAGAAGATACCCTTTAGGTTACAGGTACCCAAAGGCAGAAGTTACTAACGCTTTAATTCAAATGTAATCTGTTACAGTTTTGCCACTTTGTTAATCCTGAAAAGTTTAGAGACCATTGGATAATAACACTGTTAGCATAAGTAGTAAAACGGGGGAAATAGTCTAGCAAGCCACACGCAGAAAGAAGTACAGATCTACTGAAAACTCCGTACATCTGATCTGAAAAAAACTCAGTTACAGGCTAAAAATCTCTTTGGACTGTATTCTCTATTTTTAAAATAAGTGACGTAATTTGAACGTGCTGCTTTCAGACTATTAAAAGACTAAATAAGCCATACCTAGCTTTTCATATTGCTATTCTGTTTAACAGTTACATTGACAAAATCTTCCCTTTTATATGTCAGGAACTGGCATGAAACGCCTTGCTCTACATAACATAGCACCCTGGTACTGTGCGCTTGTAAAAGGAAAACTGTCCTTGTAAAAGGAAAACTGGACACATGCAAACAGACTCAAAATGAGTAACTGACGCCTCCCCTCTGAAGCACTTAATACCGTAAATCAGGAGGCTGTCTGGGTCTATATGTCACAAGACAAATGTCCAGACCGAGACTGAAGAGGCTAATCTGCACCCTCTAGTGACCCAAACTAGTTGAAACATGGGCAGCTACAAATTACTAAATGGCTTGGAACGCTTCTCCCCTAGTAAAGACCTTTATCGCTCTGTTACTGTTTGAAGGCAAATAATCAAAAATCTCAATAAAACTGAGAAAGCTGGACCGCATCAGGATATGTAGAAGCCTGCACAGACCATAGGTTTTGACTTCTCCCAGCTGCCAGCCCAGCCACGAGCAGCTGTGTAAGGTGGAAAGCAGGCCCATGATGTCCCCGCCATCTGCCCTGTCCTGCCTGCCACCCGGTCTCAAACTCTGCACTCCTGGAGCACAGACTGGGGGGGATGTCTGTGCCCTCCATGCAGTCCCCACACTTCGCCTCCCCGCCGTGGGAGGGCTGTGCCGCTCCCCGCTCCCTGCAGCCGTGTGGCAGGGTTGTAGGGATTAGCCTGGGGGAGCCTTGGGAGCATGTTCCAAAAATAAAGGCAGTTATAGTAATCTGCTGTGGCAAGCGCGCGTGTGTGTGATAGGCATTTACTGCCAGCCTAGTGATTTAATAGGATTAAATTCTGATCAGCAGAGAGAAGATTGATCATGGTAACGAGAAGATGGGTAGAGAACATCTGGCTCAATGGCAAACCGGCTTCAGGAAGAATGTGACACAGTTCAGCGTACATTATGAAGGAATCATATTGGACTTCGGGCTTATTCGCTATATTAAGTGAGCAATACTGTAAGAAAATTGGATAGGCTAGCATCCCCTTTTTAGGTAAGCATCTAATGCTTTACTGTGATACTTCATTCCTTTCTCAGTACTAGGCATGAAATGAAGTGTTCAAATCATATGGTCATAAAAGCAGATTTACAAACAGAGAGAAGAATCCCCAGCCCAGTAGCAAATGTAGTACCATGTAATGCAGCATTTGGTAAAGATTATCACAAAGCGATTTTCATGGCTGGATTCAAAACGTATGCTGTCAGTAGCTCTGTTTTCAGTAGCAGTGAACCTGACAGGGAAATCATCTGAGAAAGAATATCATCTGAGAAAGAATAGACTCCCAATGTTGTCAAACTGCAAGGCAACTCTCCAAAAGGGACAGCTTGCAGCATACAGATGAAGTAAAGAAAACTACAGGGGGTTAGACTCCAGTACAGTATAGAATAGGTGTTCATTACTGAAAAGTAAAGCAAGTGGAGAAAGAAAGTTCAAGCAGAGGGCTCCAGGGAATTACCAGGGAGAATAATTAAAAATTTGTAGGAATGCTAATGTGCTGAACTAAGAAAAAGAGAAAACTTAAAGATTAGGAAAAGAAATAGGTCAAGGGAGTAGAAAAGGCAGTGAAACCTGACGACTGCAAATGTGCTTCCCGGCTCTCCTGGCAGCCTTAGACTTGATAAGGAGAGATTGGCAGAGAGCAGGCAGCGCAACCAGCATATCCAAGTGCAATGAACAGACACTTCTAATGAAAAACATTAATCAGAAAATAGCCTATTCAAAACTTACTTTTGGTTTTTTGGGTTTAGCTTTTTCTTTTTTTTTTTTCATCCCCTATGTTATTTTGTGTTTCTAGAACTTAATTGTATTATATATTTTTTTTGCTGGCTTTTTGTTGCTGTTGGGTTTTCTTTCAATGTGGCCATTCTGGTACCTTTGCATTGCTGCGTTTCAGTTTTGATTTGCTGCTTTGCTTAATAGGACTTTATTTAAACCTGGAAGCTTATCATACAAAGAACATAAAATTTTTAAACTTAGGAAAAAATCTCATCCAGAAATCCATGCATGACTTCAGGAAGTGTGAAAAGTCATTTATTTAACAAAAGGAAAATGAAGATGTTCTTCAAAACTTCAAAACGTCTTTTTACACCATTGTATTTTATTTTTACCATGTTTAATAATATGTCTCTACACACGGTCCATCTTTTTTTAGTTCAAGTCTTGAAGCAGAAGCAGTAAATAACAACTTCCCTAATGTTCATTATCTGATTAAAGAAATTGAGGCATGTTAACAGTACAGAGGTTAAACGACAGGGAGGATTAAAGGATGAGTGTAGCTAATTAAGGAACCAGCCCTGCAAGCAATTACATACATGGTTAACTTTAAGTACTTTAGCATTAATGGGACTACTTGCATGCTTAAGTTAAGCACATGTGTTTGTGAACTGGAGCCTGAAGACCACATCCTGTGAGATGTTGAGAACATGCTATATGTTGAGGGCACCAGGATTGCCCTGATTCCAGTGGGAGCTGAGGATATTGTGCACTTTCCAGTAACAGCAGGCTTCAGGACAGGGTAGCACACGTTAATCGGGAAGAGATTGTTGACTGGGATTTCACAATAAGGCTTCCTAGGTAAATGGTGAGCAGCATTTCTTTTCAGAAACATTCAGAAGCAAGGCTTTGTTGACAAGCATCTATTTTTAATAAGCTTCACAAGATCCATATTGAAATTAAGAAAGTTTTTTTTTTTATGCTATCAGACAGCAACACAGGGTGAAAAAAGACGTGAGCCAAAATGGATCTATTCCACTGGGGTAGGCTGGTACAAGGCATGGTACCTGCAACACGAAGTGGGTTGCAACAAAGTGCAGTTTTGCTTCCCAAGCTGCATTTTATGCAGCAGCCAAAAGTGAGGTACCTCATTCACGCATCTGGGCTCATGTCAAGGTCACCGTGCAGCCCTATGCAACCAAAACCTCATACCCAAAGAACATATAGCAAGTGAGTAACTCTATGTATACATCTGATCCAGACATCCCTCCTTAAGTTAGTGAATTCATACATCCCTAGGAGCTGTTAAAATCTTACAAACACTAATAACTGCTCTTCTAATGAAAGTGCACGGAACCCACTCCATTTATATGTAAAAAAATTGTGACGTACTCTATATTATCCCTCTTCCCCTGATAAAGGTAAGTTTAATTTGATTTCAGATTAAAGTTAGTATCCCTTTTCTCTCCTATAGTGATGATGTATTTTGATTTGGGAAAAGCACAGAATCATCGATCCAGTAGGATTTCTGTAGTTTGCCAGCTTAATTTTTAGAAGCACGACTATCGATAACAAACGAGCAAAGGGATCAAATGTAATTTGGTCACATCTTCTGACAGTCATAACTGCTCACACTAGCTGGAAAAATACTTCTTACACTGTGTTTGGTTTGCTATTTCCTAGGAAGAAGGCTGTGGATATCTTTTCTTGGCTTTTTTTTCCAAAAGGAAAGGCCTCTTTGGCATCGTGCTCTATGTCGTTTATGGTCTTTCTGTATCATTTCCAGAGAAAGAAATAGTTGTTGACACTGATTTAGAAATTAGGATTAAACTGTCAGCATCATAACTGCCAACCAGTTGAACAGACAGTATAACGATGAAAAGTGAGAAGGCAGCCTTATCTTAGGCAGAGTATACCTCAGTGTCCTATAGCTTCCTCAGTTGGAATTCATTTAAATGTTGTTTGTTTGTTTGTTTGTTTTTTCAATTCAAAGGATTTCACCTTTTTTAAGCTGGCCACTGTAGAAACTTCAGTTCTGGTGTTTTCTCAGCTGTTGTCTTCACCAGTAAGGCTCCATTAGCAGTGGCAATTTTGAGGATTCAAAAGGCATGGAGGAGAGGAGGGATTGACTTGATTGATTGGGCTATCAGAGAAAATCTCCTTTGACACTGAAACTCTTGGTTACTGTTGAGATGACTGTCTGACATGGTCTCTGGAGAGACAGCAGGATTTACAAGGACAGTCCCTTCTCTTGTACTGGTTGTTTTTCCACTTTGGAGTGCGAATTGTGGAGCAGACCAACTGCAAGAGTGGGATGTGACACCAACTGGGAGAGTTTAGATGCCAGCAGCAGCACGCCGTTGCTTGGCATGAATTCCTACTCACTTCAAAGGTCTGTCTTCTCACAGAGACACCACTCTTCTCACACGCAGTAAGCTCTCCATACGCTGGCATGATTGAACAGTCTCAGAGAAGGACTTAAGGTGAGGAAGAAGGTGAGATTCTCCTGCCTTCCTCCTCAGCTCTCACATCAGCAAGGTAATGCTGGAAATTATTTCTTTTCTGCCATTTTTGAGAGTGTCCACTAGTGAGTCCCAGATGCTCCTCATCATCTTCTGCCCCACCCACACACTCCCATGCACGTTTTGGAAAAAAAAAAAAAAAAAAGAAAGAAAGAAAAAAAAAAGGCGATTTCCTTTAAAAGTAGAATTTACATGTACTTTTTTCTGCAGTACCTTTTATGCAGTGATAAGCCTTATGTTGCTAGTGTGGATGCCCATGAGAAGGGCCAGACTACACTCTTCTTTCCTTCAGTCATCTTGTAACGCCTCTTTCTTCTCCTCCTAAAAACATAACCAGTGTACCACCTTTCTGCTTTTTTGAGTTCAATCCGAAAGACTACTGCCACAATTCTAGGGCTCCTGAAGACAGGAAAGGATGGCTTTCGTAGCCTATCCAGAGGGTTGGCAGCTTACCTATCATTCTGTCAGTACCTGTACATCCTTCCCATATCATAGAGTCATAGAATTGCCTAGGCTGGAAGGGACCTTTCAGATCATCCAGTCCAACCATCAGCCTAACTCTGTTGATCACTAGTCTAAACTATATCTCTAAGCTCTATGTCAACTCATCTTTCAAATACCTCCAGAGATGGTGCCTCAACCACCTCCCTGGGCAGCCTGTCCCAATGCTTAATAACCCTTTCAGTGTAAAAATTTTTCCTAATATCCAATCTAAACCTCCCCTGGTGCACCTTGAGGCTGTTTACTCTTGTCCTGTTGCCTGTTACATGGGAGAAGAGACCGACCCCCACCTCTCTACGCCCTCCTTTCAGGCAGTTGTAGAGAGTTAGAAGGTCTCCCCTCAGCCTCCTTTTCTCCAGGCTGAACACCCCCAGCTCCCTCAGCCGCTCCTCAGGAGACTTGTTCTCCAGACCCCTCACCAGCTTTGTTGCCCTTCTCTGGACACGCTCCAGCACCTCAGTGTCTTTTTTTGTGGTGAGGGGCCCAAAACTGGTCACAGCACTCGAGGTGGTGCCTCACCAGTGCCGAGTACAGGGGGACTATCACTTCCCTAGTCCTCCTCACCACACTGTTCCTGATATTGTTTACCCTTAAGGTAATCTCTGAAAACTTCAGCCTGGCACGCAGTCTTTGCGAAAGGGTCAGACATAGTATCCCAAAGCTGGTTCTTGTGCACCTGAGAGGCTATCACTGTTCCTTTATCTTTGCTGTTCACCTCATTTAGACACCACAGAGCGGGCAGGTCTCAGAAGTTGTGGGCATCTATGCAGTGTTATGTGCCAGGCTCACCTGGACCAGCCTCTATCAGAGCAAGCTGCCACCAGCAGCTTTGGGCTGGGGAACATAGAGGAGAATTTTGCCTTTGCTCTGCCCTCAGAATTTCCAATAACAGTTTCTTCTAAAAGCCCTAATTCTTCTTAAACCTGGTGTAATTCAACATCAAAGTTCATATCCAGCTGTGCTCACTATTGCTTTTTTCCCCCTTCAGATCCAAATGTGTCGCTAACTACATTTTCAACTTTTTCAAGTTCTTGGGCCTTTTGAAGTGTCACTAAGCCTGTGTTCCCCACAGCCTATTCCCCAACCTGCTTTGCACTGTTATTGAGGACTGAGAGATCCTTTGTCCCAAATCCTCAAAGGAATATTTCAGTTCTTTCTTTATCCATTTCTGAGGCAGCTCTGTCCCCTGGCCTGTGCACTTCTTAATTTACTCTTAACATTCAATGCATTTTTCTATGGGCACTTAAAATTCACTCTTAACTTTTCTCATTTCAATCAACATTCACACAGGGACACTTGCATGTGTCTTGAATTGTCATTTTATTAAAACCCTTTGCTCCTTTACCATTTCAATTACCATTTTGTATAATATCATTTGCATTTGCATGGTACCTTCACCCATAAAAGACAAAAGTTCTTATTCTCTCTTAACAGATGAGTAAAATGGAATCGGAGAGATTAGAAAGATACCTTTGCAGCTCAATACAACTATATGGTCTCCAAGGCGTGAGCTTAATTGCATTGGAGGGAAATACTGTAAGCACGATGGATTGACATGTAAATCAAAGTGATATAAATCACAGACGTGAATCACGGAACCTTGATTTGAATAACTGCTTTTAATCTTGGTTTGCATTTGCACTTTTCATTGTTATTCTAAAAATGTTTGCTCTTACTGGTGTGCATAATCATCCAAAATTGCAACTGCACATAGACTTTACTCTAGCTGGATATTTCTTACTATGTACTGTTCATATACGTATTTATTTAAGCAGAAAGTTAAACATGTATTTATTCAAATTCTATGGTAGAAACCTTAACCTGCATTAGAAAATTGTTCTCTACATCTTCAATTTTAGTAGATAATATTTTTAAATTTGTAACAACCTGAATGTAGAATTACAGTGCAGTGGATGTGTAAATTGAGATTTAAAAAAATATGCTTTTAGTAACCCCTTTTTTTTCTTATGTATCCAATAGCATTGTTTATTAAAACAGGTATTAGCATTATATTAGTGGTAACTACACTTAGTGAATTGGAAGCTTGTTTCTTGTCACTATAAGCCAGATTTTAGGACTCCAAATCTGCAGCAGAGGCATAATGAGATTTTCAAAACTGCACTGGCAATCAGGTGCCTGCTTCCAAAGAAATCAATGGATACAAGGTGACCCGTAGGTAGTCTTGAAAATCCCCAGAGACATCTATTTGCAAATGTGCCCAAAAACCTGTGCCGGAGACCTTCAAATTCCTGAAATTAGTCAAGTTCATCCTCACTTGCTGTGTCTATTCATGGATTTTGAAATACCAAAATAGGCTGTTCTTTTCAACTCAAAATTGATCTCATTACTATGAATGACTTATTTGGAAAAGAAGTACGTATTCTCTCTATTCCTGCTGAACTGCAGCACAAAGTCATTTGGTCAAAAGCTTTTCTGCAGTCCTGAAAATACTTACAGCTTCAAAAGTAAACAGAACCCATCATCTGCTCTGTTATAAAGACAGATATAGAAAATATATTTATTCAGTAGCACATTATATTTGTTGTTAATAAAATGGTTGAGATAATGTGAAAATCTAGAAATGTTTCAGTGATGATGTATATAATTTTAAAAGTAACATTCTTTAACTCATTAGAATGGGTAGGGTACTTATTAATTAAACATGGTTTTGTCCAGCAGTACATTATACTAAATATAAGTCTTAGCACGTGCTTGCTTCTCACATAATTTCACATTAAGTTTTAAACAGCTTTAAGATGAAAAGTAGTCTTTTTATTTATTTATATATATATAGAGAGTATGACTTCTTTGAAAAACTATTTTTGTAATCTATTCTTCCGTCAAGCTAGCAGCAGACCTCAGGAAACTTTTCACACTCTCTCAGCCGTGAACCCTGGTTTCTGTACACAGCACCGAAACCCTCTCGAAGTCCCTGACAGCGTCTCTCTCACTGTTTGACTCCTCAGCCCTTTTCTGTGCAGGTGGTTCTGCTATTGCTTACCCTCTAAGTGGACTTTTATTAGAAAATTATGAGTAAGTTTTTCAGTCCTAGATCTTTCCCCAGCAAACACAAACAAACAAACAAACAAAAGAGTAATTTTCTGTGGCAGATACAGTGTAGCAAGAGATAAAAGCCAGAAATGGGAAGCCGTGCCTTGGGGAGGAGGGACGGGGCCAGCCTGGGCACAAGCAGTGGATGAGCCTACGGTAGCTGTAAGTCAGAGCACATCAGCCCACCGTGGCTGCTGACCTGGAGGGGCAGGTGGTCTTGTGGTGCAAAATTGATGTGTGCCTCTGACAGGCCATGCCCTCATCTGGCCATCCCCTCAGCTGGCTATCCCCACTGCTGGCCTGTCTCTTCTTTCTTCTTCAGTATTTGCGTGAGGCCCGACTCCTAAACACCCTGCTCACTGAGGGCTCACGAGCGAGACAACTATGCCATAATTAATGCTTTCTTTGGGCAGAAGAAGCTGTGCCACCGCCTCATTTGCCCCACGCTTCTCTTCTCAGTCACGGCTGGGGCAGATGAGCACTGACCCACACTCCTGTCGGAACTGGCCTGGGCCACTGCGCCACCCCCGCCCTACAGCCGGCCGGGACCGGGGGGTCGGGGCCACTGCGGCCCGGGTAGGCGGGAGGAGGACGGGAGGAGAGGAGCCTAAGTGGAGTGACACCCCGGGAGAGGCTGTGCCCCCGCCCGGTGCTGCGGGGCCTTCCCGCGCCGCCTGCTGCCATCTTGTGGGGAGGGTCCCGCGCTGCCCGGCGGAGGGAGCGGGGGGCGGTGCTGGGGCCGCGCTGTGGCCGTGTCCCGCCGCGTGCCCTCAGCGCCCCTCAGGCCTCACCGTGGGTCTGCTGCCGGGGCGCCCCGGCCCTTCCGGCCCCTGCCCTCAGGCACAGCCCTGACAGACAGCAGGGCCAGTGTTGTGGCGTTAATCAGAGCTAACGCGCCGAGCCCCGCTGCCCTCTTGACAAGGCGATGAGGGGAAATGGCGATGGTGCAAATGATCTCTCGTGACCATAGCTGTGTGTATATTGGTCATTGGAGGCACATTGGTCAAGGCTGTATGTGGTATTTCTTTGCCCAAAATTGCCGCCTTTGCCCAAACACCATGCAGCAGGCCTTCCCAGCAATGGCCACGGGACACAGTAAAGCTGGGTTCATCCGCCCTCAGAAATTTTTCAGAGGGGATTCTTTTACCATAAACAGCCATGCGTCAAAAGCTCCGCTTAACTTTTTCTTTTGGTTTGAAGAACCCATGACAATTTATCGTCTTTCAGACAATTGTTCTATCACCCAATGACCCCTCCCCACCCGGGAATGGGAATCGGGAGAAAAACAAGAAAACCTGAGGGTTGGAATATAAACAGATTTAACTAAATAAGATGAAATAATTAATAATGCTAAAGAACCAATATTGATACTGATATAAAATACACAAGGACTATGTTCAGCCCCTTGTCTCAGCAGGAAGCTGTGCGCTCCCAGCAGGGGACAGCAGATGTGGGACACTGCGAGCGCTGGGGCTTCGGGAGGAAGGGAAGGGCTCGGAGGTCTGGCACCGGGGCAAGGAGTTCTCAGGATCATAGCCATCAAGGAAGAGAAGAGACTCCTCAGCAAGCTTTCTAATTTATATTGAATGTGACGTTCATGGTATGAAATAATGCTGTTGGCCAGCTTGGGTGAAGTACCTGGGTCTCGCTCCTCATCCCGGCACCTGACAAACCTCAAAAACACTGAGACCTTGAAACCCACATGATGTAGCTGGCTATACAGTAAATATTTTCACAAATTCAGACACTAGGATCTTCTAGAAATGCCGTTTTCCCTGGTATTAGAAGAGACCTTACTGAAAAGTAAAATTACTGAAAGAGAAATTAATCCTGTGTCACTCAAACCAGGACACTCTTTCATAACGTAGAGACCAGAAAACACTTCCTGCCAAAGAATATTTTTTAACAATGTGAAAATTGCCATGCTGTGTACAAAGAAAAGTAGACGTTTCAGTTTGACATACTAAGAATTATTATTTCAATTCTAACCGGTAATTTTAAATAATTTCTATTTTATTTAAAGAATGAAGCTTCAAGAGCTTTAAGAAAGAAATGTTTCATTTTTGAATCAAAGGAAATGTTTCATTATGTTAATTCTTTTTTTCTTTACTTTTTGCTTTCTTTTACTTGCAGCTTGCTGCAAATGTGAACACTTTATTGTTTTGTTTCAGATTAATCCAATACAATTTTCATTTTGACAGATCTTCAGGCAAATCACAGTATCTGTTATTTATACAGCTCTGTCTGTTAAAGCAGTAAGTGATATTCACTGCTCACCACTTTAAGGACAAATTGAGGCCCTAATCCTGTAAAGACCTACCTATTTTTATGGGTAGAACTGCTTACTGAGCATAAAGTTAATCACGTTAAGCTTGTAAAGCACTAGAGATCCTTGAACGGAAAACATTAGAGATGTGCAAAGTAGTATTTTGACTTTCAAATACTTCTCCCTTTCTCTGCCTTTTCCTGCTGAGGCATGGGAGATGCATTCAAATGGAATTTAAAAAAAAATATATTGATATTAGTTGTATTTCCGTTTAAAATAATGTCTGTCTGCTCAATTCAGTTCAACTTCAGATATTTTATTCCGATCCATCATTTTAAAATACCATATAAACAGAATGGGTAAGAGCCGTACAGACATGTAGAAATTTACTGCTCACCTTAATTCAAAAGGTGCTTGGAATAATGCTTTTCTGACAGTTGGGATAATGCCCTGTTTGCTCTCCTTTCTCTCCTCTCTGTTCTCTTCATAACATGGATCTCAGAGTTACTGACCAAACCAAAAGACGCTGCAGTCTTTGCTAGCACTCTTCTTGGCACCTTCTTCCACCCAAAGTGCCTAGAAGCTTGCCTCTGCTGTAGACTTCACTCTGTCGTATCTTAGGTGAAGCTTCTCACTCTCCTTTTTTTTGTATGGGGGAAAAAAATAATCATACACCAGCTTGAGAATGCTTTACATTCAAGCAAGTGAGACAGAATGAGGGATAGACTTAACCTCAGTTTCGCCTCAAGAAGAATTTGAAATGGGTTTTTCTCAATATATATTCCAACTGAGCATGGGAGGTGTTCATTTTGGCATTCACAGTTCCACCTGGGCCATACTCCTCCTAATTTCTTTCTTTCACTCTTTTTTTCATCCTCTGCTGTAATTTGGCTGTACTTTCTCACCATTCAAATAGGGACAGGCTCTAAAACCTAACCCCACACACACACACTTAAGATGGCATGATACCTGATAGAGACAGGTTGGTAGAAGACCAGAAGAGTTGTTAACACAATCTTTTGTTCCTATACGGGGCAAGACAGAAGTAGAAGTTAAGAGAAAAAGGTTTCCTAGGACTGGGAAGTCTGACGGCCCTTGAAAGCTGTCAGACAGACAGCTGTAAATCTATGCCTTCACGCTGGGAAAACAACTGGACTTTGTCACGGATGGTACCAGGCAGGTTCTGCAACACCAGTGTCCCTTGTCTTGTGCACAGGTAACATTGCAGGGAAGCTGTAACACACCTCAGGACGAAAGTCTTCTTTTTTATCCATAGGATAGGAGCTCAGCTTTAAACATATGTTGGAGTTGCTGATCATTTTTTATCACTTTGGCTGTTCAAAGGTTAAATTGGGCTCTGGCAATGTGGGTCCTCAGCTAGCGCGGCTCCGAAGGCTCGTCTTTACTGCCTCTGCAGCTATGCCAGGCTCGCCTGGCTGGCAGAGACCCTAGTACACATTCAAGACATGCTGACAGAAGGAATTTTTTGGCTGGTATAGCTGCACCACATTCCTGACTGACATAAGAAAGACAGCATTTTTCTGCTGATGTAGCCAAGCATACAGAAGAGGTCTGCCAGCCTAGCTAAGAAAACTAGAAGTGTGGATTTATTTTGAAATTAAAAAAAATAATTATCTATCATGATTGTTACAGAATTCTTGAAAATCTGAAGCCAAAAGGCTCTAGAACTGTAAAACAAATTTAAAAAAATCAAATATTATAATTTTTTAAAAATCTCATTATTTGCAGTAATGGGGAAGCACAGATCATGATTGATGTTTTCTTGCAACTGGAAACATTGCTGTTTGATTCTTATGAGCCCTTCCCTTGTGCCCTGAAACAATGGCAGTCAGTGTAGTCATATGGTGACATAAGTCTCCGTTCTTTGGGCAGAAGCAGGGTGTTTTTCTGTTGGGTTTCTTTTTTTTTCTTTCTTCTTAGTGCTTTTCAGGAAATAAAAGAGTATCAGTACCTTGTTTCTTAAATACCTTGAGTATTGTTTTATCAAGCAACAAAGATTTTTTTTTTGTGACAAATTGATGTTATAGAAAATAGTTAGCACGTCATTGGTAGAAAAACACTGAAAAGTAAAAAATCTTTGTATAAATCCGCAAAACATATCACTAGCGACAATCCTAGTAAAAGTTATCTCAAGCCAGAAGATTAAGGGATGTTTTAGCAAGTAAATATAGAAGCAAAGAAGAAATGTAGACTTTCAGGTCAGGCATTCATGTAAGTAAATATATTCTTCAATTTATTAATGAAGATCAGAATCCTGTTAAATTGTTTATTAAGCAGAGCTTCAATATCTTTTGTGTCTGTAGCTGAATGTATTTTAAAGAGTTAGAAAGTCAATACATGAAAGATTAAAATATCATTATTCACTAGTCTGTCACAGCAGGGTGACCAAGTCTGCTCCCATTAAAGCTGTCATTGCCATGTTACCTAAAATACCAACATTCAGAGACAGATAAATGTATACATGAAATATTTTAACATTATCAACCAATTAAAATTAAAATAGCAATTAATAACCTTAAGCATCGATGTTCTGCTGCAAACATCAGTCTTCTAATTTAGTACACATTTGAAACCAATTATTCTTGGATTTGAAAGAATTTGTATCTGTCAGATTTGTCACCGATGCAAACACAAGGCGTCTTCAAATTAACACTGTTACTGTGTTGTGTGCCCACTTCACTCTAATCTAAAAGTTTTTCCACACAGATTGAACAACACGCTGTGTTGCTGAGGAGGCACTCATATGTTAGTATACATAAAGCATTTTTAAGCCCAGTTTTGTTTGCTTAGAATAGTAACCTTTCTGGTTCAAATTTTGCTAGAGATTTTTTTCTTTTTGCATATTGCGTGTTGGCAATAAGCATTTCAACCATTTTACATGAGGAAAGATTGAAATGTCATTTTTTTAAAATAGATGACACAAAATACAAGCAACTACAGCATTGAAGTAATGACACACAATTGGCACTGCAGACAGATCAAGATCTCCAATTCAGTTCTGTAACTTTGTTTTACATCTTTTATAGTTATAAAGAAACATTGCACATGGAGACACTTTACAAGGAAGGCACTGTCATGACAGTAATTCCTTTATGAAATATTACTATATTTTATGTAAAGATATATGTAAGTGAGGCGTCCAGTGAATGCATAGTTATTTAATAGCATTTATCTGTGTATTCCAGTTTGTGCATCTGTGTGAGTGTGCATGTTTGTATGTAATACCTGGTGTATTTTAATATCTAGGTAGCTGTTCAAATTACTACACTCTACTGGAGTGGAGCACAGTCAATTTTGGTATTTAACATGCATAATCTCCAAGCAAGAAAAAAAATAATTGTATGCTGTTAGCACAAGTGACCAAAACCATAAATACTGAAGTTAAATGATGTGCTATAGCCATAGACATACTAGGGGAAATATCTAGCCAACAGCTTTCAAAACTTTTGAATACAAGGACCACTGTTTTTCCAATTTTTTATAGACCAGTGTGCCTCCATAGCATCAATCTTTATGAACACATAAGAGCTGTAAATTAATGAACACGTAATGTATTCAACTAATTCACACGTAAATTTATGAACATGTTAAAGTGTGTGTTTTTGTACTTAGAGCACCATCTACTGGGAAGTCTGAATTAATGAACATAGCTTTACTATTTTTTGGGATCTAAGTATACTTTTTTGTAAAATGAAAAATAAGTGAAAAACAAAGCTTTCTTCATAATTAGATTCTACACTGTTACCAAATATGAATGGGAAACTATAGTATTGGAGTGAAATTAAAATTTTGTAGACTTTTAAAAATTATTATCCACAAATAGATATCATTAAATAATGCAAACTTGCATATCTCATAACAAATCTTTACACATACAGTTTAAAAGTATTTTTAGTAATATTACGGTAGCCATACATTGGAAAACCTGTTACTCCTCAAATTAAGATCAAAGCTTTATTCTTGACTGATCTTTTAACAATATATGATGAAATAATAACCCAAGGTTATAATATAACAAATCTCTTTCTTTAAGACTTAGAGACAGAATGTAGTTTTGTGTCAGGGAACTTTCAGAAAAGGAATTCAATGTAAGTCAGAAGATGGCAAATTTTAGCAAGCATAAAATAAAACAATTTGCAAGAAACCCACAAATCGCAAAGACTAATTATAAGAGCTTACCTACTAGTTTGTTTGCTGTCTGCGTCTCTCTTTTTTTTGTTGTGGGTTTGTTTTTTTTTCATTTCTGATTCCTATCCTACCATTGTCAAGGAAAAGGGGGGACGAACAGTGAAACCTGCAGTTTATGGGTTTAGGACAGCAGAAGGTGGCAGGAGATGGATTGTAGTGAGCGTTGGTCAATTTATGCTCTGTTCATGTAAGGTATTTATTGGGACTATGGCAGAAACAGAAAGTTAAGATGAAGAGGGAGAGGGGGGAAGAAGTTGCCTTGCAAGACCTCTGAAAAATGCTGTGTGACATCATAACGAAATGAAGGAGACAAAGGAAATGGGGGTTATTCTAGTTTATAGTTGCTGGGTTACCCGTATATCTACTGCCATTTCTTACTAAGTGTTTCCTACAAAATCTTGCCTGGGCACTATTTCTTCTCTGACATGGGGACTCCTGCTGGTTGGCTTCTCTAAAATCGTCTTTTGTGGCTCAGTGACTTGCTTTAAAACTTTAAAATTAAATAGCTTCCTTAAAGGAGTAATGTTCAGTTTAAACAGTTACAACACAGCAGAGGTCACAGACACTCAGCTGCAAGTCTGTGTTTCTGCTGCTGTTCTCAACTGTGATACTACTTCAGACGTCTCGAAGTATAGCTCATGATATCATTAATTTATAAAGGATACACTACTGAATTGCTGAGTCTACATAAAAATCTATACGGGGTGCTACTTCGTTATCTTTTTCTTTCTGAAAAGAAAACTGGAAGTTCTTCTGTGAGTAGAACTGGATTAATTGATTCAGGTAAAGGAAGCCAGCATTTCACAGAATTTTAAAATGATTAAAATAGCTGCTGGAAAATTTGGAATAGCCCAAGTCGTTTTGGGTTGGTTTGTTGTTGTTTTCTTCTGTTTATAGTCCTAGTCATTTGGGCTTTTTTTTGGTGGGGTTTTTGTGTTTTTATAAACTTTTAATACTGGCCTTTTGAGACATAATTATCCAAGTTTTATAGAAAAGTCTATCTTTGTGGAAATTTTGACCAGACAGAAATAGCGGGGGGGTATTTACCTGACCTGTAAATATGTCCTTTTGAGCTTATGTGTTGTTTGCAGATCCAAGTTCTATGCAAAGTTCTTTCTGCTCATCTTTACCAAAGATCTTAAGACTGTTCAAGACTGGAGACAGACTTTTTAGTAGAACATGTAGTGATAGGACAAGGAGTAAGGTTTTTAACTGAAAGAGGGTAGATTTAGATTGGACATAAGGAAGAAATTTTTATGCTGAGGCTGGTGAAACACTGGCCCAGGTTGCCCACAGAAGTGGTAGATGCCCCATCCCTGGAAACATTCAAGGTCAGGTTTGACGGAGCTCTGAGTAACCTGACCTAGTTGAAGATGTCCCTGCTCATTGCAGAGGGATTGGACTTTATGACCTGTAAAGGTCCCTTCCAACCCAAACAGTTCTATGATTCATCACCATTTTCTTTGCGGGGGTGGGAGAAGGTTCAGTTAAATTTGGCTGGACTGGGAAATCCGGCCCTGAGGACATTTGGCTGGCCCGATAACTGCCTGTACAGCTTGGGGGACAGAAATCAGTGGTTCCTCTATCTGAAGGACCATCTGCAGGGAAAACTGTCTTACTGTAACTAAGAAGAAGTATAGGAAGACATCAGCAAGGCAAGAGTTAGCAAGAGATACAGAAACACAAAGGAAAGGACTGATAAATAGAAAATGTCATGAAAATGAATAGGTAGACAGTAGGAGAGAAAAAGGGGGCTCTGTACAATGGGAGAAAACAGGGACTGAGAAAAGTTCAAAGAAAATACTAGCTTAACCTCCGTAACCCACTCACACTGGAAGGGCAAAGAATCTCATTTAACATTTCTTAGGTTTCAGAATTCATTGTACTTTGAAAGAATACTCGATAAATTATTTAGACAGTTTCAACTGAGATTGGAAAAATCCCAGCCTGTCAGAAGCTAGGTTAAAAAAGGTTGGTGCTGTATAAATAATTTACTTCTTTGGGGAGGAAAAAAACATACAAATGCTAGTGTCTAAAGCAGAGAAGCACTAAACCTGCTCAAGCTCGCTAGCCAGACAGTGAATTTAAGCCAGCAGTACAAACCCAGTGCTCTCATTTAAAAGCAGAGGCTATGCCAAAGCTAAGTTATCAAAAGAAGGTCAACATTAAAGATTCTACAATTCACTGCTTTTACACATTCACCCTTTTAACACCATGAGCATACTCCAGTTTTTAAAAAAAATGGTAACAGCCTCTTTTTTTTCAGTGATTTCTCAAAGCAAGTAATTTAAGTAAAGCAAGCTTATCATATCAGTATTGGTTTTTTTCTTAATTCACTAGTTTTATTTCTATAAAGCAGACATGCTTTAGCGGCATCATAACAATCCACTGTTCGTAGCAGATACTTCCCATTCCAGTCGGAATTGCTTGACGTTTCAAGAGAACTAGAGCAAGGGGTTTGTTTGTTTTTACACGAAATAATTATTTTTCATTGTGTTTATTATAGTACCTTTTTAAGACTCATCACCACAGTAACAGAGGAAAGAAATTTTTATATATATATATATATATTTATATATATATTCTATTATGGCTTTTATTTCAATAAGTACAAGTACAGAATTTGGTCACATCAGTGCCCTTCTGCTCTGACATACTGGCACTATGTAATATTCTGAGCAATGTCACTTGAGTAATATCAGATGTAGAGTGAGCACAGAAGCTGTCCCCACTGCCAGCGTAGCCTTGCTGGCTATCGTGAGACAACGCTCCTCTCCAAAGACACTGTTCCATGAAGGGCTTTTGTCTTCCATTCCTCACTGTAGTATACAGAAAACGAGGTGACTCAGCAGCTCGGGAAGGATTAAGGCTCTAAATGCAGTCCTTATTTCTTACTTCTGGCCACTACAAGAGCCCTCAGATAAATAACTAATCAGCCTATCACTTAATTTTGTGCATGGTGAAGACACTCAGTGTCAAGGGTGATGAATGATATTTCTAGAAGTTTGATTGACATATGTCAGGACCATCTCAGATTTGTGGCTAGCAAGAGAAAATAAATGCTCTAGATCTGGTAGGTGATCTGCAGAAAGGAGGTTAGCTAGATCACAATACCTGCAAATTATTTAGTGTGTGCCCATATATAAAACTGGAGTTCCACTTGTATGCCTCCTACGCAGTCCAATTATCTCGCTAGTCACAGCCAGAATATTTTCATCTCAAAGCTGATGTGCAAAGTCTTGTCTTGATATTTGTCGGTAGAATTATTATGTGTTCCCTGTGAGAAGAAGATGCATTTAGACTTGATTTTCAAAGTATCACCACTGTGAGAGAGCATGCCAGGGCAGCACACCCCGTAATTTGCTGATGTGTGGGGGAGGTGGGGGGAAGCAGAGTCATGACTTTATTAATTGCTGAGAAACTTAAAAGCGTATGGCCCACAGTGTGACAGCATTTACTGCAGGCATGGCTGTGACACAGACTTTTGCACCCCAGAACTAGAAACATAATGCTTTCTATCTATCTTCAGTGTCCTCACTATGTTTTTTTTTTTACAAATTCTTGTAATTTCATTCTGTAATACCGATATGAAGAAAATTCCTTTTGTTTGACCTATTAGCCCCAACCACACTTCAGTTCTCAGGCTCTAGTAATGATGTTTCTTCTTACGTCTGGGGCAGCTAATCCCTGCCCTCCTCAGCCTTTGCCTAGGGACTCCTCTGGTTGTTTTGGGGACTTTGGGCTGGAGCAGAAGCCACCATTCGTTATCCTGATTCTTGTCAGCTCTGAGGATTGTATACAGCAAAGATACATCACTCACCAAAACAGGGTGTGCCTCAAACACTGGCTTTAACTTGGTACATTTATGATTCTGTAGTAAATCTTTTAACTGGAAAAGCTTAATGAAGAGGTGATAATATAGGAGTTGTCAGTTTTCTCATTGGCTTTTATGATATTTCTAAATAACTAGTGGGCAGAGCGTATAATAGATATATGTACAAGTTGTCTAGAAATGCTACGGATGAAGAATATTCCCACCCTCCATTTTAGCAGCAGTATATTGATATGGTAGGTATGACAACAGCTTGTAATGTTATATGGAGTTTGCAATAGGGAGTTAAATGAGGAACAAGAAAGTTTCCCTATTTGAGAGACTTTTCAAAATAAAGTGGCAAATCCAGTGAAGAAAATATTGTCCATGCTGGAATTCCTCTATTTTCAAAGAACAAGATCAGTTAGTTCAAACTTAGTGCAAAACTGAGTTGATATTTTGTACACTTGATTTTAGAAAAAAACAAAACAAAAGAAAACAAAAGCAAACTTCAGAAAAATCAAGCAATTCCTTAATATTTATTGTTGATCCCTTCCAAATGAGGCTTTATCCACTGCTTGTCATAGATCAAGGGGTTTATCAAGGGGTTATATATTTATTTGCTAAGTTATTTCCCAGATTTGCCAATTGTAGCATAACAAATGGAGAAAAGTAAAGAGCATTAAATAATTGTAATAAAAACTAAGCAAAAAGAAATGGAGGATTAGTTTGTTTGTTAAATTTGATGTCATTCTTTGCTTTCAGAATTAGCTGCCTAATCAATATTTCTGCTCCTCGCTTAGTAACATCAGCTACTGGAGGGGAAAAATCACTAGTGGATAAATAACACCAAGGATAAAAAAATAACAGTTTTTTCAGTTATTTTTTCAGTTATTTCAGTTTCAGTAAAAATATTTCAGTGTTATTTTGTCTTATATAAAGTAATAGTCACTATATGGGAAAATACTGACATGGCAAAATAAGGAAAACTCTTAAGCATCTCTGCCTTTTATTCAAGCTAATGCAGGCTGGAGAGCAGGCTCCCGGGGGACGGGGTTTCAGGAGCGTCTGCAGATCCCTGCCCCCCGGAGTATCCCGTTGTGCTGCTGGGGTACCTCTGCGAGAACAATTGAGACTTGGCCACTAATAGGAGATACATGCCACTTTGGGTTAAATTCTCTGCGTAAAAAGAGCTGTAATGACACGCATGGGGTGGGAAGTGTAATTTTTAAACTGGTACAATGTGTTACTTCATGTTCTTAATTGCTTGTTGGTTGGCGGTAGGAGGTAAGACACAGGAAGGAGATGGAAAGGGACTTTGTGGTGTGTTTGCAGCCTGTTCCTACAAGGTGGCTCTCACAGGGTGGGTGTCAGGAAGCATCAGTTTATCTAAACTGATGTAGCCCATCACTAACCTGGCACAGCACTGGCTTCCAGGCATCCCACTGGGGTCTGCTTCAGTGCCAGTGCCCACAGATGCCAGAGACTGAAATGGAAAAATGGGCACAACAACCATTTCAGAAACATGAAAGATATAAAAAAGTCTAATACTGGTTATTAAAGGAACTTGTCAGCACTTCAGTGCACTCCCAGCAGACTCGGAGATGTCTCCAGCAGGGTGCCAGCCACCACTGTGGTTATCGGAGGCATAATCACAGGGGCTGGGTCAGGGGAGGAGTGTTTAAGCTGCATTTTGTTTCTATTCTTGCATGGCTGCATAACAATTGCCAACTTCTATTGAATCTCTCCCTGGTTGCTCCTTGGCCGTGTAGCTACACGGGACGCAGCCCCCGGCACGCCCCGGCATTGTTGCTGGCCCGTTCCGCACGAGTAGTGCCAAGGAGCACCGTGCGACCCGGCTGCTGCTGAGATGCCTGGGCAACGCTCCGCCGTCCCCGCGGTTCCCATTTGCATCTCAATGCCAGAACTCAGCGATGAGCTGGGCTCCATCTCACTTACACCACAGTAATAATTGATTTCAGGCCTGAGTAAGTCCATTGATCTCAGCTGAGTTTCTCCAGCTTTACACTCACATAACCAAGACCAGTTTGTGACCTCTGCGTAGGATGAAACATTATTATTAAGTGTTTGTCCTTTTGCGTTCATGAAGAGGCAAGGACACACGACTGACAGCCATATGCTAATAAGATAAGGGAGCAAAAGACGACTGAGAAAGGAAGAAATAGTTCTGAGTGCAAATCTTTGATAATTCCAAAACAAAGGTGAACAGTATTTAGATAGAGATGGATCTGACAAACGTACTGTCTATAGATCTAAACTTTCATTCCCATAATTTCAAAGTTATTTTTCCATAAAGTTCAAAAAAATGAGTTATCCAAATATTGTCTTCTCTCATTGAACTCTATGCTTTCATGTGAGCATGCTTATCTTACTTTATCTTAATTTTTATCTATTACTTACAGTAATGCTTTGCTTTTTTATTTTGAAAAAAATTCTTTGAATATGGTATTATAATCTTGAAAATGAAATGCAACACTTTGGTTGCATTTAATTTGCAGTTCTATTTCCTGTTGTAAAAAAAAATCTGAATTCTTTGAAATTTGAGATGAAACCAAAATTCTAGAATTTCTCTGTGAAAGAAACACACAGTTCCTGCCTTCTGACCAAGCCTTATCCTTTCTGTGGCAAGAGGTAGGCCTGTCCTGTCTGGAATTCTTCCTCTGCGTCGCATTGCCTTCAACTTCCATCTCATGGCAGAGATCCCCAAGTCTTCCTGAGAATGGCACACTACATCCACCTGGAACTCCAGAGCTATGTTTGCCTATGTAGAAAATAGTAGGAAGAATAGCAGAAAACCTAAGTGTGTTATTTGTTTTGGAAAGATTGACTGTAGTAAGCACAGTTTAGCACTGATGACACCCTAAGATCCAACACCTTTATCCTTCCACCAGGGGAAAGAGGCAAAGTCCTACATCATGTCACTCCAATCCCAGCTGTTGAGAATACCTGAAACAGGAGATGGGCAGATGAACCACACCAAATTGCTTGTCTGCTTGCCCACGCAGAGGCTGCCTTCCCTTTTGAAGTTCATCTATCAGTTTTTCACATTTCTGTTCCCCGTCCTGTCATTACCCAGTTCTGTGACAACCTCTTATATAGATGCTGGGAAATGACAAAGATGGCTAGGAAATACAATGTGAGACAGATTAGGTATGCGTGGCTGCATAATGAGTATCTAAGAAGAAAGCACATTTCTTGGCAGAGTGGATTTAAAGAAAGTCCTACAAAGTTAAAGCCAGTCCTGCAAAGCTCTGTCTTTCTGCTGTTTTTCACTCTTTCCCTTCCTGTATTCTTTTCTTTCTTTTTTTTTTTTTTTTACTTTGTCATAAAGCTTTATTAGGTCAACACAGCAAGCCCAGCCCTCTACACACTGGTTACTACTGAAGGCTGTGCCTTTGATGTTGGGAGTAGGATATGACTTACTCTGTATTTCACCGAAGACTTTTTAAGGTACTATATTTTTTCAGCTAGTAAAAGAGATGATCCAAGCTCTTCAAAGAATGGACGTTTTCCACACTCACAATTGTTCTTACTAGCTGGCTGAAATATAATTCAGACAGCGCTTGAGAAGAATTAACTTTCTGAAATCCTCACCATCCCTGCAGAGGTGCTTTGGTCCAATTTTAAATAGATGTTTCCATTCCTGGGTTTGTTCGGTTTTAAGATGCTACTCGTTTTAGTGCCTCTTCTTTTGCAAATCCCAGAATAAAAAGAAATGTTGCAAGTGTACAAGTCAATGCTGTTTGAAGAGAATGTATTGTAAAATTATCTCTGCATCCTTTTTATACTATAAAAGCGCTGACAGCACTTTGATGTGGAAAGGATGAGATACAGTAATCTGAGGGGCTGCTATGAAAGGAACGACGTGCTTTAAGCTGGAACTATAGAGAGAAACACACAGAGTAATGACAGCTTCACACAACATCTAATTTGATTCCTTCTTTGCACCACAGTGGAATCATTAAACCACAGCCATCTGCTAATGAGCAGGGAGGCTTCTGAACAGAGGTCACCTTTCTCCCATAGTTTTCAAAATTCACTCAATCTCAGTTATAAAACCATCAATTATCTCCCTTTTTCCACAACATTTTGTCTTTGGCGAGTTTACTGTCACATCGAAATCAACCCAAGAAAGGGAAAAATTAGTGCCTGCTTTTGCAATTGAAATTACTTCTAATTTGAAGTAGAAATGACTTCTATAGATGGGGAAATTAGTTACAAATATTCCCCAAAAAAAAAAAAAGCAGACCTCCTCTCACCCCCACACACTCCATGTAAATAAGGAGTGCAAAGCTGGAATGCTATAGTTTCAAGCAGGAGTAACACTACATACGGGCTTGCGGGTCATTGCTCTACCAGCAAGTGACTTGCTGTGTGGGAGAATATTTTGGTATTCCTAACGCAACTTGAAAACTGTTGACTACAATTGTCAAGGGCAAGAAATTTCAAGAGCAGCAAAACTATTTGCTCTACTGGGAAATGAAATGCCATTAATGCAACCGTTCAAGTGTCATATTTAACTGGGTTAATGCTAAAAAGAACAACCTTCCAGATAAAGGCAAATGCTGAATTTTGAATGCTAGAAAATAAAAGCATTAAGTTATTTTTCTGTCTATGAATTTTAGATAGAGAAATATTTCCTAAAGCTCAGAAATTTGTCAGATTATTAATCAGAACAAAATAAATCTACTGAATTGCAAATAATGCATTGAATGCCTAGTGCAAAGGCGTGCTGATTAGCTGTACCACAACTTTCCTGTGCTTATATCAAGCACAAAACACAAGTGACTCACCCCAAAGTGTCGGTAACTATCACAAGGCACCTAAAAATTCGAGAGTACTTGTTTAATTTTCTCAGAGTAGAAAATTAATTACCTGCCTCTAAGGTATGTGCTGTGATGCAGACTGGAAAAACTAGACGTGTGGTGTCAAAGCTATAGAGATCCATAAAATAGTGATTAAGAGCATAGATCTTTATTTATATTTATTTGCTAAGCCAGTATGGCCTTTAAAAGATTGTTTACATAGATGCATTTGACAGATAAATCACAGCACATTTTTTTTAATTATTATTAGGGAATCTAATTAGTTGTAATTCTAATGCAACAAGGAATAATTAAGTTTTTTAACTCAGTGGCATAAAGAATGGACACACTCTGCAACTCAGAACAAGTTTATAATTTCCATGTAAAGAAAATTAGTGAATGTGTAATGAAGCTGAGGGAAGCTGCAGAATGTAGCTACGTGTCTCAAACAGAGTTAAGCTTAATTCTGGTGCTGCTTCCACAACTGAGAGCATAGTTTTATTCTTTGGAGCTTGGGAGTACCTGGGAATGCTACGATTTATTTCTTGTGTGTGTGTTTTATAGTACTTTTTCATTCTCATATTTGTCTTCATTCACACAGATCCGTACAGCCTGAAATAACCACATCTGGCTGGCCGCACGCTTGATCTGAATAACATCATCTGGTTTACTGCATTACTGCTCTGGCACAGATCTTATCACATCACAAGCCTTTTACACTTATTTATCAGTCTGAAATGCTCTGTATAGCGTCGAGGTAGAGCTCAAAGTGCTGGCTTCAACCCCTAAAGCTCTCAGTGGCCTACGACCTGGCTGGAAATTGTTGTTTAAATTGAGATACACCTGAGAAAACTAGATCACTCTGCTAAAGAGAGCTATTAGCAGGCTATTTTGGGAGACTCTGCCTACTATTTAAACTCCCTACTTCTGTGGTAGATGAAGTCCTGAGTTGTTCCTGTGGCAGATTATTGAAAATTATTAAAAGCAATTATTTGCATATGTATGTTTTTTAATTTAATTTATAAATTTCAATTTACGGCCAACCCATGCAACGGGATGGAGAGAAAGACATAGAACTACCCAATACTCTATTTGTGGTACATGTTTTTCAGGGTTAGACAATATTAGGGCACCAGGATGGTGTAAGAAATAGTGGAGGGGAACAAATTTTGTTTGTGGAGGAGGCAGCTGTCTTGAACCAGCAGAGAGTAAGAGAGAGTGAGCAAAGCTGGGGGGGTCACCAGCTCAGTGGGTGGCAGGGGACCCTGCTGAAGCCAGAAGGTGCCTCAGCTGGGCACTGGAAAATCCGCTGAAGTGGGTGAATGTGTGACTTGGGTAGCCTTGCACTTACACACTGCTAGCTCCCCAGGTCTGGTGTGAAATAGCCGGTGTTGCTAACCATCGCAGCGTGCTGCAAAGCTCGTCTGTCAGTGACTGTGGTATACGGGACTGGCGGGGACACTGTCTGCCGGGACAGGGAGTTCTTCTTTTCCATTTCATGGATTTTCATTTGTTCCTGCTGCGTAGGGTAACTGCTGCGTAAGGCAGCTGCTCTTACCTTTCATTTTAAATTATTTGGAAATAGTTTTCTTTGGTGCGGAGCTCATTGATTTCTTGCTTTCCTTTCCAGTAAGGTCTGGTACCCCAGGAGAAGACCGACTCATTACAGAGAAGTGAAGGTCCATGCCTGCTTCTCCTGGCTGTTCCCCTCACAAACCAACCTCAGCCTGTCAGCCACGGTCCCTGGTCCCTTTGCCGCTTCCAGCAATGAGCTAATCAGAGCTAAATGTTTAGTGCCTGTGCACAAACGTCTAGCATCACTCTGATGTACAACCTTTTACTTAACCATAAAAATAGCTACTTTTCTGTAGATAACTACAACATTTATATACCATCAATCAGTCAGATTAGACTGAGTATCGTCTTTTCCGGGAAGATCCGCAGTCCAAATTGTCCTGTCCGTATATGGTAGGTAATCTGCAGACAGCTTTGCGTTATGATTAAATACTTACACAACTAGTTTGCAGACTGAAGCCAGTGATTAGTTTTCCACAAAACCCACCCTGTTCTTTCCTTTTTCCTTATTTGCTCCTCTTGTTCTCTGTGGTGCTAATAATATATTAAATTCAGTTCTACACTGAATGCAAAGATTAATGAAGGGATTTTTTTCCCCCAGTTGCATCCTTTCCTGTTTTCAAGCCTTTTTTTTTCTCTCTTACGCTTCCCCTCTCCCTCATGCTCTCTCTGAATGTAAAGGCTCATTGACAGATAAAGTGTCATTTTTTCATTTCTAAATTTGCTTTAAAAAATTCCTCCTTTGCGGATGATGAATTTACTAGGTGCTTTGATGATGATTCCTCAGTTTTTCGACAGTCATAATGCTGTCAATCAACTGTTGTGTACTACTCGGAAAAAGTAGTGATGACTTTTAACACTTAAAAAATGCTAAAAATTATATCACTTCAGGTCATTATAAAAATCTGCCTCTATGAGATTTAGAGGCTATTCATGATTATTTTCATGTATATTTCATGTATTTTTGGGAAAATGCCGAATAGGCTTGTTATTTGTATTTTTATGACTGCTGTAGCTAAAGCTGTTCCTTGTTTGCTGTCTCCTTGTTGTTCTTCACTTCATGCCATCTTTCTTCTCTGCTTATCCACACACAAACAAACAAACAAACGGTGCTTCCTGCTGCCTCCTGGGCTGCTGCCAGCTGTCCTGATGTCAACCGGCAAAGGACAAAACCAGCCCAGCAATCAAGGAACTTGCCAAGAAGCAACGCTCTGCAGCCTTGGCAGACAGCGCATCCTCCCTTCCTTCAGGATGCCAGCAAAGATGTCCTCTGCAGGCAGAGGTCTCCATACTGGAAATACGAGAAGAATTCAGTCATTTAGTTAACTTTCTGTTATTGGGCGTAAAATAAGAAAACCAAAATAAGCTGTCTTTCAACTGTCCTTCAAACCAACATCTCTGGTCGCAATGCTTGGCAGAATTTTTATGTTTAGAGATTAATATGCTGGCAAATAGTTGATTGACTTTAAACTGCCCCTTCCTAAATAAAAGCTCTTGGGGGCACTGTTTCATTAAGAAAAGAAGGGAGAAAATTTGAGAAAAACAAGATGCTTCTGGTCTCAGAATTTAATTTCCCACAATGATACACAGTGATACTATAGAGAATGACACATAAGTGATAGAAGCATTATCAGTAAATTTTGGAGCTATGAAAACTCCTCAGTGTTTAAAAATGGATAACTACATTCAAGGTAATTCATAACTGGAGCTGAGAAGCAGTGGAACAATACGTTAGGGAACTTGAAGGGTTTCCAGAAGTAACAGCTCATTATAGCTCTAGGTAAGAGGTGGGGAAAAACCCCATCTTGTTCTTAACAATTGGTACAGTAGAAAATAACAACAGTTATTTGATTAGGTAGGGAAAAAATAGGAATACATTTTAACTCCTAGAGATTCCATCCCTGAAATAAGAAATTCTAAAAAGAATTGATTAACAAGACAGTCTTTCTTCTGTTAATTCTTATACAAGCAAATTACCTATGATCCAATACTTAAAAAAAAAAAAAAAAAACCACAACAAAACCCCAAACCCTCCAACACTCGCTCATGCATACTGGCAGGAACACACAACAAAATCAAATTGGATTTTCAGGAAATGTTCATGTCCAAAACAAGACTACCTTCAAATTTTAGGATTATATCAAAGGAATTTTTTTTAAACTACATCTGTAAAGTAAACCCAGTTTAAAGCTAAGTCATAGCAGATTTGCAGCACACCTCATCCAAGTAAGAGTTAAGGAACGTTTTTGTAAATCTTAGTAATTTTCTTCTTTTTGACCTGTGCTGTTTTTCAGAACTACTGAATCTTAAGTGTACTGCATGGGGGGAGTATTTGTGCTTATTTTCAGCTCTGTTAATTGAGGAGGCTCTCTGTCCTTGCTTTAACCTACTTTCTCTGCTGAAGTCATTTTGCCTCATAAGCCCCATGGAGATTTGAGACGCAAAGCCAGTTTATTTCTACATTGGTCCCACTTTGTTCAGAAATATTGCCAAAGGCTTATTTGGAAACCCTTCTCATAGGAAATAGGAACATTTGGTACTTTGCAAAGACCGTAAGGACCCAACTCAAAATAGAAAGTACAGTTACCAACCGTAAGATGAGCATAGTGCCTCCCTTCAAATTAAACATCTGAGGAAAAAGCCCATTAAAAACAAAAAAAGTATTAATATTCATCAGGTATTAAAACATGGTGTGACTCTAATTATTGTATCAATTATTATAATTGATATAATTATTGGTTAATGCTTGATAGTTATTATATATGACATTTTCTGATATGGACTTCACGTTCTGTAGCAAAATGTTAAAGAAAATTACCATTTTTGCGTATACTTTCATGCTGCATTTTATGCCTGAAAATGCAGAAGTCTTTTCACCGCGATCAAAAAGGATGGGACATTCACAACTGCATATTTTGGGAAAAAAAAAAAAAACAAAACCAAAACCAAACAAATTTTTACAGATTTGTAAAAAACTGAAGTATGTGTCAGTATGGTGGCATGCCTCCTGTTAAGTGGGACACAGAGATGGCTGATAGAGAGTGCCACCTGTACACAGACAGGTTTTTGTAAGCACTCTTCACGATTGATTTGTGCTTTCAAAAAAGAACAGTTTCATTATTTTACATGATCCTCCCCACAGTGAGGATGAAATCTGTCCAGAAGGACTCCTGGGAAGCAGGCAGTTTTTTCGCAGTGTTGTTCAGCTGCAGTCATGGAGTCCCCAGAACTTTCATGAAGTTTCATGATACTTTACCAGTAATAGGATAGCAAAGAAGTATAACCATACCAGAAGCTGAGCAGCCGAATTCCTGCCCTGGGTAGCTGAGAGGAACTGCGCACAGCCACAGTGCTGGGATTGGAGTTAGTTAAGTTAAAACCTTGCAGGGGAAAATAAGAAATCTCTTCCTTGAGCGCAGTGGGATTCTGCCCTTCAGAAGATCCCACCCATGTCATCATACAGCCTGTTTCTATCCAGACCATACAGCAGATCTGTTCTGGTATTCCTATTAATAGTTTTTTATTTGTTCTTTATAGGAGTTCTTAATCAAAACAATAATGCAATTAGTTTGGCATTACTCCATTAGCTGTGCCCTGGTGCCTGCAGATCTTCTGATCTGCAGGCCATAACGATAACTAAATCATGAAGTAACAATAAAGTATTCTAGATCCTAAAGTCGTTATAGCACAGCCCTTTGGAGAAATACAGCCATATGCCATAGGAAAACCAGTGCCCATTTTTAGCACAAGCAACACCGAGATACAAATCACATCACACAGAGTCAGAGTTAATTAAGTCAGGCACCTACTGTTTGCCTATAGTTTGCAATAGCTATTAATTGGAAGGTCTGCTATAGTGCTAAGTAAAGATAATTAACAAATGTAGCATTTTGTGACATGATGAACACATTTCTAAAGGGGTTTGTTATGGTGACTTCTGGATAACACTGATCTCTGTAAAATATTAGACAATATACCATAGTAATTGAAAGGGAAAAAATGTTAACAGATCTTACATCTGTCTCTTGAAAAAGTGGAAAAAGGCCAAAAGCTCTTGCCACTGAATTTACAGTGTGCAAAACCACACTACAACTGGTAAAATTATCAAAGGAGCATCAACATTTTGGCAGTTGTTTTCGTCATTTTGAACAAATAATTTTGCCAATTTCTGTGAAATTGTTTTTTAAATATATACATTTTTAAACATGACAGAAACTCTATAATTTGTTTAAAATCATATTGAATTGCATATATGCTGTCACTGTCACTCCAAAGTCATTGTTTTTATCTATTTAGTGCATCTCTATTTATTGACTGAAATATCTTCTTTTCTAGATTGAAGTGCTAACTCTTCCATTACACACCACCAGAAGAAGCTTTGATGTAGGGAAAAAAAATCTTCTGGGTAGGACGAAGGAACAATTATCATGTGAACTGCGACTACAAAGATTAAAATGACAGACAAGAGACAGAGTCAAGGCTCTGCAAGGATTTAGACCAGCTACAATCACAAGTCAGGGAAGATTCCTGGATCACTTTCACCCTGAACACAAATCTTCATCTCGCACAGTGAAGAGCTGCTCTTTAATACAACTGAAATGTATCACTTCCAAGAAAAGAATATTGGCATCACATTTTGTACAAAACCTAATACTTACAGCAGCACTAGTTGGCTGTTATAGAGGAATTAAATATTTTAATACAAATATGCTAAAGTTTAGAATTTAATTGCTACTTTTCCTGTTACTATACTCTCTTGCCTTTATTTTTTCAATTACGTTACTGTTCTGTGTATAATAAAGTTCTTTGCGAAATATTTCAGGGGATCTTCCCAGCATTGTTACTGTGTTTAAACTCTGAAGAAAATATTTTCTAACAACCTTCTAAATTTTTTAATCTCTTAAAATGAATTTATGCAGCTGAATATGCTGCAAGATCCAGAAGCTCCAAGGGGTGCTCAATGTCCTGCCAATATCTGTATGTTCTAGCATGACATTAGGACCATAAGATTCATCAGGAAACTGAAGAAATTCATAAGAAGTAATTAATACACAGGTTTTTTAATGTTTCAGGTCCACCGAACATAAGGTAAACTATATACAGTCAGGTCCTTTCCAGTACATTATGATATACCATCTACCCTGATGGATTTATGCTTTAATCTCACATGAGATTAACTGCAAGCAGTCACCAGCTCCAGTCAGACAGTACCTTTCCCTCTGCATTGCCGAAGAGATGAAAGATGAACACAACCTCCAAATGCCAATTCAGTAGCTGAGAAATAGTTATGCTAACTTGGCTTTTAGTTAAAGGCTTAGTGCCTGCTTCTGCTCAATGAAATAATCATAAAAATATAGCAGACAAGTGACAGAAGGAACAGGGCACTATCTTTTTTTTCTTGTAACTGTTGTGAAAGATAAACTATGGGGAGAAAACATATTTTCCATTTCTAGCTTGGAAAAGCAAAGTTGAAGAATGGTCTAACAATCTAGGCACGTTTTTAGAAGCATGTAACAATTCATTGGTCTTTAATACAGGAAAAAAATTAAGTGGAATTTCCAGTCTGGATGGAATATTCTTGTTTCTGATATCTTTACAGTCATGTTCCCTTTCTATTCAAAGAATAAAATTTCAGTAAAATTATATATTAAGACTTCAGTATGAGAAGGAGTACCTCACATAAGCTTGGCACGCTTAGCAAAGAACGTGGTCACAACGCCCAAACCACTGGCCAGCAGATTATGCAGTACAATCAGCAGTTTAATGCAGGTAGGGCAAAAGAAATGTGCATTTATCACACCCTGTCCTGCGGTTTCTGAGCGCAAACCCACCTTCTGGCCCTGAACGCCCTGTCCCCGCGAGGGGGCTCTACTCTCCCAGCTCTGCAGAACAGCAGAGATTTTTTCTTTAAAGGCCGGGAGATATAAAAATACTTCATAGAGGCTAAAGAAAAAAATAATTGAAAGGGGTTTATTTACTAAGTAAGGCTTTTAGCTGCTAAAAATCCTAAGGTTGCCAAATGATGACACAGTTCAATTCATGGTATAGCCTCAGCATTTTAGACAGGCTTATTCTAACTTCAGGGGGCTGGCTGCAGAGCAACGCCTTGGTTTGATGAACTCTCATTACTCTGGAAAAGAACCAGTGTTCTTCTGCAGTGTATAAGCATGAAGTGAAACTAGGACAGGAGAACACTGGCTCACACAGACAGGAGTGACCTGTACCTACAGCGCTGCCTCTGGCTTCAAGCACACGGCTAAATAGGAACGTCTTCAAACAAACAAACAAATATTAACAACATTAATGAGCAAAACCTGAGAGTAAAAAAAAAAATATTTTTTATGCCAATCTGCATTTGCTGTGCCCTCCTTTTCTAACTAATATGCTTACTCTGTGTATTACTTTGAGGGTAGATGGTGCCTGAAAGGACAGGAATTGTTTCCAGTCCTAAAAGCTGGTCAAAGAACAGCATTGCCACAAAATTAAAAGAAAGGAAATCCTAGCACACAGACTAGGAACCTGCTTTAAACAGGAGCTGAGCAGATTTTTGACTATTATGAGAAGCAGCTGAGAGGCTGTCATTAAAAATAATAGAAAACATATGTGATGTGTTTTCACACAGTGAAAACAGTGTGGAAGTTCCACATATGATCATCTCTACGCGCTGAGCTCATGGGGATAGCTTTGCTTTGGTGAGGTTTCCAAACAAGCTAGGAGTCATCTGGCGTTTTCTCGTAAAAAATAAATTTTGTGATGGAGTGTCACGAATGTCACAAATTTTTGGTACTAAAATGAGTTAATATTGTAAATCCATGATCTTCTGGCATTTATTAAAATGTAACAGTGATGGGACCTCACAGCATAGGTAGTAGATCCCTCTGAAACAGCAGTATACATGTGATGTAAGAGCTTTTCTTTCTCTCTCTCTCACACATGTTGCTTCTTAACACCGTGTAGCAGAGATTACTGCTGCCACAAAAAAAGGTAGCAGAATGGATTGCACAGCCACGTCCCACTCCGCTTCCGAACAAGCTCAGCTTTGTTGTCTCAGACCTGCTTTGTTGCTTCAAGGCTCAGCTCACTTCACTGACCTCGTACTGAAACCGCAGAGGATGCGATTTCTTGCGTCAGCTAAGTCATGGAGTAATATCCTACGGCTGGAGCATTGTAACAGTTATCTGGAAATACAGTTCGAGCCTTGCACAAAATTTTAATTCTACAGCATGCTAAAGGGCACACTGATTAACTTGAATGGGAATTAGTTGTGTACAAATGCCGTACTCATAATAAAGCAGGCAGGGAAACCAGTCTCCAATCAATCATTCTGTGATTAATGAAGCAATATTAACTGCAAAGAATCAGGTATCAGAATAAGGCTTTGGAGCTGCTATGGTTTCTTTTCCAGTAGTATTAGGTACATTCAGTGAGCTTCTGGATGCAAACCCGCATTGCTCGTTTGCAGAAGACTGGGAGTTGATGGAGCTACAACTGCTTACGCCGGGAGAGGTGCCAGTCCAGGGAGAGCAGCATGTGGATGATTTTTAACTTGTATCATTTCAAGCACAATGACAAAAACTGCCATGGGAAAAACAACACGACTAAAACTATGTTTCCTGTGGCTTACTAATGGGGTATTCACGCACAACATTAAGCTGATGAATATGAATTTGTTGGACACATTATCCTTTCTCCCTTTGTGCAGGTTTCAAAGATTATAATTATGTTTGGTTTAATTGCTATTAGTCTCAGTTGAATTGTCACTGCTTTCAGCATTTTCAGTATGTAGAAACTGATATTTTAAATTTGCCTTATCTGAAGGCACAACTTCTCATGTTCATTTAACTTTGTATGAATTGGGTGTTACTGTATTTTAAGGCCTAATCTATCATTGTGCCCACTTTAAAAAAAAAAAAAAAGGGGAAGCATTCTATGTTGATTATTGCTGTCCTAAATATACATAAAGCTACTTGACATGGGTTAATTCAGATACCAGAAGCGATGTGATCCTGCTAGCCCATCCGTAGTACTCTGCTAACCTAATGAAACAAGGCATATCACACAGCACAGGTTTCTACTTAGTGTGGCTAGATGGTTTCTGGTACTAGGACTAGCTCATTTAGAGTTAACTTAGCTCATGTATCTCCACTCCACTTGCGCTGTGCAGTAGGCATGCCCTGAGATAACTCAGAAATACATGTAAACCCATATGAAAGTACTCTCCAAAGAGCTCTAGTGAGAGCACTCTCATGCAGTTTCTTACAGTGGGTGTTTGTTTAATAATGTTAATGAATTACTCTTGCTTTTATGCATTTTACTGAAACGGGGGGCGGGGTGTCAAGTTTCAATACAGGGTTGAACAGGGTCCTGCCACACTCTGACTGGTTCCACTGGGTGAAAGTGCTATTACTTGGGACCTGCTTTTTTGCATGCGGGGGCAGCCTTGTGAGGTCACTGACATTACTTGTGCATACATGTAGGGCCAAGGATTGAGTATACACTTCTTCTGGGGTTTTTTTTTGCTTGCTTGTTTCTTGTGTGATTTTGGGTTTGGGTTTGCTTTTTTCCCATAATCATGCTCCATTCCAATTGCAAGAATTTACTTCAGACATAGATAGAGATAAGAGATCCTAGCCGCCTCTTACACTTCCAGACTAGCTGCATGGCTCCTGCAGGGTGATAAGGACTGCTACAGTTAGATGCTTCATCCACCACAACCACAGAGACCTGAGAGCTTCCCAGGCAATTCAGATGACCCACATGCTGAGCAAGACGCTCTGCAAGACACACCAAGCAAGAGGATGCTCCTGAATTTCTCCTACTCTCCACAAGTCAGAAACCACAGTCCTAGCTCTACTTCAGACTCCATACACTTGGGATCTTGAGAGTAGTAGATTCAGAAAGGCTGGTCTGGGCTATTAAACCTGCACTACTGCCTACTCCTTAAAACATTCACTCAGGAAATGCAAACTTTGGACACACGTGTCTTTTCACCCTCACAGAATTAAAACTTACATCTCTTAAAGTACATTACCAAACCACAAGACTAGACTGACTATAACACCGAAGGTATTCTCCATTCACCCTGATGAGGAATAAAATGTAAGGGTGACACACCGCAGAAAAGGGACTGCCAGATGCACAGGCCAGAGAAGAAAAGAGCAGAAGGGAGATTCACTCCATAATCCAATAGTAAAAGCATTAACTTAGGGCAAGAGAAAGGAAAAACCTCACTTCACTGCTTCTGTTCAGTATTAAACTGCCCTTTCCCTTTCTTGTTGAATGAATCCCACCTTCCCAGCCCCTGCTCCACTTTCCACATTTAAGCAGAGGAACCAAAGAGTGTAATTTATGTTACCCTGTGTTATTCAGCTGCTTTTAAAACATAAGCTCGTTTCTCAGAGGTAATCAGTTGTCTCCTGGTGCAGGCACCTTGAAGCAGACTGTTTATTTCTCATCCCTGTCCTCAGGCTCCCTCTGAGGTGAACGCTCAGCTGTCCGTGTTTGCTCTCCCAGGGCGTTTGGAGGGACAGCCTGAGTGATGGTACATGCGCCATCAGCCACAGGACGTCCTTCTCGTGAGATGCTGCTGTCACATTGATGCCATATGCCTTTTTATTTGATGACACCTGTTTACACAGTGTGAGTCAGGAAAAAGATTACTTTCACAGCAGAATGGGAAACCATAGAGAGTTCATGGGCAGGCAATGCTGTATTTCCAGTGGGTTCACAGAATATCTAGTGAAAGCATTTAACGATTCATATTGTCAGAATCTGTATAACCACCCAGATACATGCTGATTTCAGTCTCCTGTGTAAGCGCCACAGTTACAAATCATTTTGAAAGCCAAGGAAATCAAATTCTGTAGTTAAAATTTACTTACAAGCAGAAAAAACATCAGGTGTTTTTCCCAGTTATTATTTAATGTATCCTATCCCTGCATTTGCTTTGATTAGGGATTTCTTGCTTTATTGATTATCCTTCTTAGTATTGCAAAGTAAATGAGAAAGTTGACTTTTATGACTTTGTAAGTAAAAATAGCTATTATCGCCGGAGTGCAGAATATTTGTATTGGGTATGATGCACAATTTTACGATGGCACTACTGCACTTTGGAAAAGTTTGAGAACAGATTTGTACTCATTTAGTAAACACTTCAAGTGCTTGAGAGCAAAGACTCCTATCTTCATTTAAATCAAAGCGGTTTTGGGTTAGAATGCTACATAGCATATGCAGTCATCTCAGTCATGGGCTGATGCTCACTTTCTCTCACTCTTCTGTGGGATCATAGTCTTGGACAGAAGAGCAGGGCAGACAGCTTAAATCTTGGTGGCTGAGCCTCAAACTGCTGCACCAGATTAACCAGACTTAGTCTGTCAAATCATGAATGTCCCCTACTCGCTATGTTGGGATTTTTTTGTTGAGCACTGAGGATTTAAGCTTGTAATACCTGTTGCAATGAAAGGACTGCTACAGATGTGATACAAGATGTGACAAAACAGAAGTACTGTAATGTTCAGTAAAGAATAAATAAGTTCATTTAAGAACGTAGACAAAAAAGAAAAAAAAACTTGTAGTATTTTCCAACCTTGAGAAATTTTTATTAAATTAATTTTCTAGTTTTAAAAATGAACATTATCAGAAAATATTTAAAAAAAAACCCCAACAACTAAAAATATTAGAATCGTAGAATCACAGAATGTGTTGGGTTGGAAGGTACCTTTAAAGATCATGTAGTCCAACCCCCCTGCAGTAAGTAGGGACAACTTTTGCATTGCATTCATATAGTTTCATCCTCAAAAGAAAGACACAAAAACTGTAATCAAATATAAATTAGATCTCAAAACCCTCAACACACCCCAGGAAGCTGTGTTTTCTGTGTTGTTTTACAAAAGGGCTCTCTGATTAGTGAGGAAGATTAGGAATTAGCCCAATGCATTGCAGCAAGTCATTGGCAAAACTGGAAAAACAACTCGGGAATCCTGAGCAGAAATTACATGATCAAGGAGAAAACAAGCTATTCCATTCCCACAGCCAGGAATGTGGTATCATTAAGGATCAGAGGAATACATAGCTTAATAAAATTTGGGAAGAAGCAGGGGAAAAGGCAAGCCGTTTCCCTTTGCAGGGTATGAGAAACAAGCAAGGTGCAGAACCAAGCGACTGTCCTTTCAAGTTAGCTGAGACACTGAAGTGTCCCACGAAGGACCCTGACTCAAGTGTAATCTTAGAAATGTATTTATTGCTTCATGAACAGTTTCCATTATTGAAATTATATAGTTTAATAGATTAAAATTTGTCTTTTACCTACGTAATATTTCTTCAAATAAAAAAAAACCCAGAATCAAAAAATAACCCAGCTCCAGGTAACCTGATAAGTACAATATGAGAGTAAAGTTCTTTCATGAGTGCTAAACTGGAAATCTTTGTAGAGTTGGGGCACACATTTCATTTCCTGCTGTAAAAGCAGGTTTAGGATCTAGGGATTCCTTCCATAAGACCTGCAATCTCTCGTGGCAGGCAATGAGCAGTGTTCCTCAGAAAGCAGCACAAGTATTCCCAAACACCCTGTGTCCCCAAGAATCATACCTTCAGAGAGCAGGAACCAGAGCTGCTCTTCAGAAGCTGTTTGTGATTGAAAGCCTCCAGAAGAAAAAGCAAAGGTCTAGCAGGCAGTATGACAAAAGTGCTGCAGTGGGAAAGTGAGTAACGGGTACAACGAAGGAGGGTGGATGAGAAGGGCACTGATATTGCAGGAGAGCCTATGCTTTGCGAATCAGAAAAAAGTACGTCTAGAAATGATCAGAAATTTGGATTGTAGGCTCTAAAACTGTAGTAAATAACCTCTTAGACATGAGTTTGAGCCAAATTCCCCACTTTTTATATTAAAAGAAGATGTATCTGCATTTTGAATATGGCTCTCATTACTACTAGTGACCCTGCTAAAACAGCGACATCCATGTCCAAAAGTAAAGTAAGAGGCAGTATCGGTTTAGGAACGCTAAGAACAGATGACAGCAGAACAAAAACAAATATTGGGGGTTCATAATAATATGTCAAAACAATTATTTGATTATGTATTTCACCTGTTCTCTCCTCTCCATATTTTGTAAGCCAACCAAGCCAAATAGATGTGTTCATGAAAACCAGCACTTCTTCAAAAAGCACCGTGACAATGGACTCTCAGTGGCATCCATTTACTTTGGCAGAATGAAATGCTGGATCTGAATTTTAACTATATGGTATGACTACATGAAAGCTATGATGATTAAAATGTTTTCCTATATTTCAATCAAAAAATTACTAGACTAATATTTACTAATATATACTCAATGTGAGCATAAATGCTGAGGAGGAATGGTTCTTTTAAATTATAGTATTTCACGACATCTGGTTATGCGATTTAATGTCCTAATGTCACTGGTAATCATCTGCATGACAGAACCTGGTGGTAGAATCAAGCCCTATTTAAAGTGACGCATAATTATGGCAACATTTGCAAGCTATATAACTAAGCTTATCCTTTACCCTTAGACAATATGCAACTCAAACATTAAAATAAAATCCATAAGCAATTAAGCAATAAGGCCCCAATCAAAGCCATCATGCTAAGCCCTCGCTGTTTACAAGATCACAGCTGATAGGCCCCAGCTCTGCAAATTCACCAGCCCCACACTTCACTTCAAGCAAGAATTGGATACAGAGGATATTGTAGTCCTGATTTTCCAGAGCAATCCACAGGACGCAATGAGGAGGTGGTTTACATCACTGGGGCTTAAAAACATTTTGTTTCAGTACAAATAGCCTTGTCCTGAGAGAATTCTTGCAAAATAAATACTGTATTTCCATATTGATGAGAAGGAATAAAATGTGATGGGTTAAACGTGTAAGTACAACTAAATTTTTAATTCTCTCATCTAATGCTCTTTACTCGTGTATTTAAGCAATGACAAATCTTTCAGAGCATGTAGAAATTAAAGTTTCCTTGTTATTAAGAGTAACAAATATCCCCATCCTTTCAGTAACTACCTTCTTTTTAATCAACATCTTAATCCTCAGAAAGCAGAAGCCTTGTTTCATTCCCACAATGAGAACTGACTCACATGGGTATACATCAAGCACTAACAGAAGAATGAGACTGCTGAATAATAAAGGAGGCAAATCAGTGTCCTGAAAGGTCATTTTAAAAATGTTAGCTATTCCAGGGACTGCATGTAAGCGTGAGCTGTTGTGAACACGAAAAAAATTCTGACAGTAAATGATTTTTAGAAAGTAGCAAGAAGATATTGAGAACTATGCTTTCCAAAAAAGTGTGGAGCTTAAAATTTGTAGCCTAAGCAATAAATATTACAGAATAAGTCAATGGAAGATTTCCAATAACTCTGTATTGAAGGGATTTTCCTCAAAAATAAGCACTGAATAGGACTTCTACTTCACATGAGTTTTCTTACAGAACTTTGAGTCATAAATTTCCAAATAGTATTTTTTTTTTAAATGAAACATCTTCATTTTGCTTTCTTTAGTTTACCATTTTGATTTCACTGTTTATTCTATACTTCGTGGTATATTGAATTAGCTGGTTTTCTGCAACGTTTCAATAACATTTTCCTATTGTTTCAGGAAATAATGCATCTCTACTTTTTTCCCCCATGCATACTGTGTTCCCATACTGTTGTTGCCTGGCGTATGTGACTGGCCAGCATCACGACACAGAGGAGATTAGGCCCTTGTGCCCCTCTTAGTCATTCTGCACCTGAAGTGAGCAGTTCAGCCACCCGGTCCCTTCTTGCTTTACAAAATGCTAAGGAGGACTTGAGTTTTGCAGGTTTTAGGACCACAGTCACTAAAAACTTACTCAGATTGGCTCACTAACCTGGAGGACCAAGGGAACGTGTCGGGGCTGCAAAACATGTGGCAGAAGAAGGCTACATGACCTTAGGCACAACCAGGAGTCCCCCAGCTTCTGGGCTACAGACCTGGCCACCTGGGCTGCCCGGAGGGCTTGAGACAGGGCAAGGACTCTACAGTACTGAGGAAGACACCTCCCTCTTGACAGCTACCTAGTTGCGAGAAAGTAAAGGAGCTGCTTTCCCACTGCCATGACTGGAGCATATGATTGAGGGTGCAGGGTGCAGGTCTCACAGGAGGGGAAGGGGGAACAGGAATAAGACATGTGAAATGACACGCTTTCACCCCCCCGGTCCTTGCAGGGATGCTGCAGGCAACCACCTACCGCTCCTGGGAAACCATCTTGTGGATTGGCCTATGAATATCATAGTTAAGCAAATTTCAGCTGTGGGAGGAATGCAAGGAATATGTTAGCAGATAATACTGTATTTGTGGCTGTGAGTCAGCATTAGGGCCAATGTACTACTCTGCAGCTCATCAGAATTACTCTGCTGTTGATGCGTTTCTCCCTTCTGTTTGAAAGGAGAAATTGTGAGCAGCATTTTTTCAGCATTGCTCCCACCTTGTTGCCACCTTCTTCGCCTCAGCAAATGCTGCGTCCCACGACGTATGCACGCGCAGGGACTTGCACGTGGATGCTGGCGGTCTGCAGCGCAGCAGTAACGCCGCACGGCTCGGTTACAGCTGTCCCTGCAGATGCCATCTGGCTCTTGGCCTTTCTGACCCTGATCTGCTGTGTCCCCTTGAGTCTATTTTCATTATCTCGCAAGAGCTGAAAATGAACCGTAAGCATTTTAAGACCTTACATTACATAGCACTTTTCTTTTTTCTTTTTTTTTTTTTTTCCTCCCTATGCATTTACTTTCCACTATCCAAACAAATTTGTGCCTGTAATAAGCCTCAGGTCCTCTGTTAGGGTGAATCACTGGTGCTCAATTACTTCAAACTTTTAGAGGCCAAGAAAAATCCCTCTAATAAGCAGGTATCCTAACAGCACTGTAACTCTCGAGAGGGTATAATGTATTATGGATGTCCTGGACATATTTGAAGTTATGTTTACCCAGCAGTGTGGGACAGAAGTGCATGCTATGGGTGTTATTTAAGGGGCAAGCATACTAAACCCACTTAGCAAATTCTCTTCATTTTACAGAGATTCTGGAAGACTTTGGACAGCTTCTCTTCCTTCAGGGAAGTAAGTTGAGTGCTTGTTTGCTATTACCTCTATTTCTGACAGGAACCTTGCACATCTGGTAGCAGTGGGGCTGTTTTTTCTGAGACGCCTTTGCCCGAGAGGCAGTTGGCACTGGAGAAGCACAGTCTGGACTGAAAGGAGCAACATGTCTGCTTTAGAGTGGCTCACTGAGGAGTGAGTCACTTAGTTATCGGCTTAGTTACCGTTGTGGGTTTTGTTTCCCTGCAACAACAAGCATTTTCAGCCTAAATAACACACTGAAAGGGAATAGTACAGACGAGGCCGACAAACGCCGTCCCCATAACCGCGGCGGCCGGTCCCGCAACATGGCGGCCGGGGCGCCGCCGCGGAACTACATTTCCCGTCGTGCAGCGGGACCCGGGCGGCCGGAAGCTCGCCCAGCTGGCGGGGCTGGAGCCGCCTGCGTGCGCGCGTCGAACGCTGCCGCTGGGCGGGGCCTCGTCTACGTGCGGTCATTGCGCGCCGCCGGAAGTGGCGTTGTTCCTGTCCGTGCGCGGCGGTGGGAGGTAGGTGCGGGGCTGGGTGGGCCGCGGGCGGTGGGTGGGGGCCCTCCTGCGGGCAGGGCGGCCAGTCACCCTGCTCCCTGTCCCGCTTTCCCCCTCGGAGTCGGGGGAGACCCAGGCGCCGGGGGAAGCCCCGGGCGCGGCTTGCTGGCCGGCTGCGCCCGCGGGGTGGGTGTTCGCGGCCTCCCCTACCGGGTCGCGGCTCGGTAGCGGGCGGGGGGAGTGGCGCGGGCCGGTGGTAGCACAGCCCCGCGGAGAGCTCTGGGGCCGGGACTGGGCGCCCTGGGGCTGGGCCCGTGAGCAGGGCCTCGGCATCTCCTGCCGCGGCCTGGCCGCCGGGTCTGGCGGCTGGCTGTGCTGAGTGGCCGCGGCGGTGGGGCTGGTGAACTCCCGGCTGCCCTTCTGCAGCCTTTACCGCCTATGGCAGGTGCTGTGTAACTTAAAGAGATCCGACCAGGCTTGGGGGGGGACTGTTTGTTTTGTTTTAAGGAATTACGCAAGCATAGCTTTAAAGAACAAATTAAAAGCACAGGTTCCTGCACCATGTGCTGTAGAAAAATTTTGATTGTCTTCCGTTTGTTGTAGGTGAAATGTTTTTCATACACTGAACTCCACCTTGGCTTGTCTTATTGCTGTGCGTTCAGAACTTCATAAAACATAGAAAGTCAAGATGAAGAGCAGGGTGACACAAGTAAATGTAAGTGCTCTTAAACTGAAATTGTAGGGTTTGTTTATTCCCTTATTACTGCTGGTTAGGTTTGCAGTTGATGTATTAAATAAAACTCCCTGAATGTAAAGCAAACAGTACCCATAATTTATAGCAGATGTTTACAAGAAAAATATTACTATGAAGTCAGTGAATTACTGTTGTCTTAACAGTGGAAGTTCTGAACGTTACTGACATGTAATGATAAAGTAATTGGTGAAAAGTGAATGAATGAATGAATGATGGCTCAACAATAAATATGGAGGAATGGAGAAAAAAGGTGTTGAAAAATTATGTTATAGCAGTGATGTTAGAATGAAAAGATAAAGAGACAGGAAGTAGCAGTTAATGTGGCAACTGTATTTCTTACTGTGAAAGTTAAAGCTTTCCTTTTTAAAAGTGTGTGGTATGTTTCTGAATGGATGGGAATGATTTTTAGAAAAAACTTGGTTTAAAATTACTCTCATAAAATGATGATTTAGAAATGCCACATTTGTAAAGTACACTAAATTTGGGACAGTTAGCAGAGCAATACCCTTCTAGTACACTGTCTCAAATGTATAGTATTTCTCTGACTGTGTTTCTAGGGTTCAACCCTGCATAGGCTTCTTCACTCTTTTGGTTCCAACTTTTCTGACTGAAGTGGTTTTTAATAGAGGTGCTTGAGGGATAGTTTGGTATCTTCTCTTATCTTCCCAAACTGGTGGTTATGGTAGCGCTCCCTTATCTGTCAAAATAACCCAGGTAGCAAAAGCACACCACTTGGACACTTCCCATTAATAGTTTTGATCAAAATGAGCAAGGAAGAAGACTAACTTGTGGCAGAAAGCCTGGCCACAAAGAGCTGAGGGTGACAAGTTCTTCAGCAAAACAAACATAGCACTTTTTGCAAGGAGACACGAGAACTGCCAAATACAGAGACACCTGTAATGTTTTATTTCTGTGACCACTTATCTTTTTGGGTCTGCTTGGGCAAAGGCAGGTGGTGTAGAACTCATGAGACTGGATCATGCTAAAAAGACCCGCCTCTTCCCATCTGCTAAGTATTATTCAAATACAATAACAGTTCAGTGTTTTTCAAAGATTTTTATTACCAGTTTCTTGGAAGCTTAGGATACAGTTTTGCATTACATTATTTTGGGGAAAAAAACCAACAACTTAAGGACCTTGAATGATTTCAGTGGTCTGCTATATGTTATAGTCCCACAAACAAGTATTGAAATGGGAAGAAAACTGTGGTGAAAATACAGGAATTTCTTGTACTAGCTTTGCCGTCAAAGATAACGTTACTCTGGAATTAAATTGTCAGATGGATGTTCTTTCGTAGGGATGCATGCTCCTAGTAAACGATGCAATCCACTTGTTTTGTACCATTGTCTTGGTTCATGCAAAATAATAGTGGGAATAATTTTAACACAGTGTTAGAAACGTACCCTAGAGAAGACTATATTCTAGGATATGTTATAGTGGCGTAAAAAATACAAATATGTATATTTACATGTATATATGCACCAATTTGAGTGATAGCAAGTCACCCTTAGTGGCCTGTTGATAGGATGATGCTCATAAATTGTTGTGTTGCCATTATTTCTTTAGGAAACCTCAGTCAATGTTGATTTTACTTGCACAGTTCATTGTAAACACCACACTTGCCATTTAGTAACGATAGTTTTCTTTCCAGTTAAGTTTTTGGAGATCATTGGGTATAACTGTCTTGGGTCTGCTTATGAAGGAGGTGTCATTATTCTACTAACCAACACTTTTAACTGGTTCTTTGGTGGGGCAAAAACTAGTGTGGCAACATGTTAATGGACAGAATGCCACTTCAACAAATGAGATTAATATTTCTGCAAAAAGTTCCATGAAGTTGCATAAGCACCTTCTGTTGAGTTTCTGCATCAAGGTGGAGCATTACCTATTTCATAGCTGATGAATGGCTGATAATGTGAGATTGTGGTTCCGAAAAATCCTAAATAATATAGTAAGGGAAGAGAGGACCTTTATAATGAAAGTATAGAGGTCATAAAAGCTGCTGCTTAGCTGTACCAAAGTAGTTTTGAAATATCTTGATGAGGTCATTGTCTTTGTGTGTTATAGATATTGTCACATTCTGGTTTTTGTGTATGATTCCATAATTCTATGTCATGGTTCAGACCACAGAATTTGCTGTGAACTATTTAAGTGTTTATCACTTAAACAGTCCTAAAAAATTAGATTTCAAAAATCTAGAATTAAATTTACTTCCAGGATCTGTGAAGTGGAACAGTGTAACTTAGATGTTTATAATGTATAAAGCTAGGAATGACTCATGAGAAAATAAATAATGGTTAGTAAAAAGGGGAAAGGTAAGGGAAAAATTATGCAATAACGGGGATCTTTAGGAGAGAGGAAAGACAGTGTTCAAACAGGAAGTGGTAGAATTCTGTTAATGGTATTGCATGCAATGCAACAAAGTGTAAAATGGCATATGGGAGAAGGAAGCAGGAAGGGCAGACTGAAGGTCCGTCTATTCTAGGCTCCAGCAGTAATAGATAGCAGATGGCTTGAAAAGTTTAGGCACAGGGCAACCATAAAAGTACTCACCCACATGCTTTCGTAGTCTCTGACTATTTGCAGTTTTGTGAGCCAGATGATTTCTTTGGTAACACATGTGAATTTTGCTTCGGTGTTTGTCCAGTCTCTTGACCCCATGTAGGCATTTGGCTTCTGCCTCATCCTGTAGCAGGGAGTCCAGCTGCTTAACTACGTGTTATTTAGAACCATCACTCCTTGTCATAACTGACTACCATTAGCTTTATTTGAAGGAATAGGGAACCAAAGACATGGAACTCTTTGATCTCAAGATATAAGTGCTCATAGTAGTAAACATATGATGTTAGAGCTTGATTTTTCCTTCTGTTTTCTTAAAAGCATGGTTCCAGTTATGAAAGGAAGGAAAACTACAGTTCACGCCAAAGAAGTTTGTCTCCAGAGGACAGGTAGAATGATTGACTTTTATACCCTACAATTCTGTGTATGTAGCTCATATAATGAGTTAAATAAGTTTAAAAAAAAATAATAATCAGGTTCTGGTTTTTTATGTGTTACTGTAACTGAGCAGTGAAAAATAAGTGTAGGTTTAATAAAATACTTGAATGTCAATATAGCAGTAACTAAATAGATTTGTTATTAAAAATAAAGCTTTAAAAAATCCTTAGCATTCAGTTGAATTGTCAAGGGACTTGAAAATGGAAATTAGATGCCAGCTTTTTGCTCGGACTCACGTATTGCTGATGCCACAATTGTCGCTTCAGAGCAAGATTATTGATGCCAGCAAAAGGTGGAGAGATATAATTTGAAGTGCAGTCTACTGAGGCGTAAGAAGAACTGTTGCCAGTTTACTTTTATTTTTACATTTTAATTGGAAGAAACCTCTTGTACTAAACACAATATTACTTTTTTCTAATAGTGTCTGTTCAGTTTTATGCTACATAGGCAAAAGTAGGTGAAACATACGTACGTACATTCCAAGGAATGCATGGTGCTGAATTTACCACTGGTATTTGATGTCATTACTGTTTAGCATTTAATTTTAAGTCCTAGGAGGAGCTTCCTTTTACAATGCTTCGCTTGATTTTTTTTTTATTATTTTTTATGACAAAAAATTATTATAAAAGGAGTATCTTCTATTTGAATGATGCATATATTGAAACTCAGGTTGCAGAAGTGGAACAGTTGGTATATATGAAACATTGTATTGCAAGTAGATATTAATAGTATTGTTTTTCTAAGCCTATTGCTAAGAATGTTGTGTCTTGGGTTGCAAATAGGGATGTAGAGCATGACAGGTCTCCATCTCCCAGAAAGAGAAGGTACTCTGATGATGGCAGATATGATCAGGAATATTCAAGAAGGGAATACTACGATGACAGAACTTCAGAAGGAAGGTGAGTATCAAGCTCTTTCATGATCAGTAATAAAATACTTATTTCAAAGAATAAAACGTGAACACTTTTCACAAACCCTTGGGTGTTGTGTTTTGTTTTTAGAAGGATGGAAAGGGGGAGAGACAGACACTATGAGAAATGGGAGGAGAGAGAATCTGATCGAAGGAAGCAGAGAAGATATTCATCACCTGATCGTAGGAGTCCAGAGAGGTCGACAGACCAGAGCTCACTTGCTCATGATGAGACCACTTCAAAGAAGAAGAAAGAAGAAGTGGATCCAATCCTTACTCGCACAGGTGGTGCATATATTCCGCCTGCCAAGCTCAGGATGATGCAAGAGCAAATCACTGATAAAAATAGGTGAGTTGAAAGTAATATATTAGAATTTTTACTGAAAAGCAAAACTGTAAAGGGTTTTAATGAATGTTGGTGAAAATGGAATATCTTTTGCAGGCTATAATCATTCTTTTGAAGGTATATTTTTATCAGAAGAATAAGAGAATCAGATTGTGACTGTACCTGCTTCTGCTGCAAACTGTAAATGGGAAAGTGGGGTGACCACATGACCAGAAATTTTTGGGAATATCTTAGAAAACGGAACATACTGGGTTATACCGTATCTGTGGAGAATAACATTTTGGTGTATCATGTTGGTGCAGTGATTTCCAAGTAGTTAAATGCGTAATTGCAAACTAGTCTTCTTATTTATGCAGTGAATGTTTTCTTAGCTATTTTACTTATTGCAACGTACATTCAAGTTTCATATATATTTATGAAAACCCACTCGGTGCTACCTCAAATTTATGCATTTATAATTTGTGATATGTTTCCAATAGCTTGGCATATCAGAGGATGAGTTGGGAAGCCTTGAAGAAGTCAATCAATGGTCTGGTCAATAAAGTGAACGTTTCTAATATAGAAAATATCATTCATGAGCTCCTTCAGGAAAATATTGTTCGGGGAAGGTAAGTCTTAGTATTTAAAACAGTTCTTTTGCTTTTCTGCTAATATGTGTACTGTTCATCTATACCTCACTATGTGTAGCGTATGGATGCTAGTTAAATTTTAAAATTAACATTAGGCTATATTGGCCTATGCAGTGTAGTCCTCTACTTTGGGGACTGCTCAACTGGTGGGGAAGGAATAAGAGTCCAGCAGATGCTGTGTGTTTCCTTTTCTTAAAGGTTTTACCCCCGCGTTTTACTTGAATGGTTTACAGGTGTCTATGTCTATTTACTTTTGTATTCTGGGATTTTTTTTCTGTGGGACAAATAATATTTGTAGCCAGTATTTAGCAAAACAAATTTTATTACAGTTATCTGGCTGGATTTTTTATTTTAATGTAGAGAAAAGATTTGTATGCTATTTGAGCTAAGTACTAAGTCATGGTGACTGTGCAAGTATTGTGTGATGAGTTTCCTTGCTTTAATTTTGATGTCAATAGAGGTTAAATATGCTGGTCTAAAGGAGTTAGATCAGTTAGAGTTTAAATGACTATCACTTAAACAAAACCAACCAATCACCAACAAAAAAACCCTCTGAACAAAATATCCATAAATAATTCTATTACGTTTCAAACAGATAGCAACACTTTTTTTGTCACAACTTAATCACTGTTATTGGAGGAGGTTATAGTGAAGGAGTGTGTTAGTTTCATGTATGCCATAGCTGATGCAAAGATCAGAATCCTGTAAATAGCATAAAAATAAGAGAATTCAGTAAAATCTAGAGAGTGAGCAAATAGTTCCCAAATGTGATTTCTGTTAAAAATAATAATGAAGTCTTGAACAGTCTGTTGTAGAACTGCTTTTTACTTGCCAGCATTTCATGTCCCCAAAGCTTAGTTTTCATAAAGCAGTAATGTTTTAGTTTAAAAATTAGCTTATTGAATGTTCTTAGAATATAGTTGTCTGTGGAAGTTTGTGTGTGTGTGTGTGGCTTATAAGCTTATACATTTCAAAACAATGTAGAAGGAAACTGACACCATTTCCCTTCTTACACTTAATTTTGACTTCCAAATTTGCACAAAGATGCATATAAAGTAATGACACGAAATTTTACTTCGCTGTAAAGTGCTTTTTCTGTGTTTTCTAAGTAGAGGGTAAGTCGGATCTGAACCAGACAGGTTTCAGTTTGTAAGCAAGAAGTAACTAATAGTTTCAAAATGAAATGCTCTCTTTCTGTGCATTAGTATGAAATGAGTTCTATTCCATTTGTCAGCTTCAAAGTAGGTAGGAATAAGGTCCTTCATGCAGTTTGTATTTAGTACCATGTAGGAGGGTTTTTTTGTAAGATTTCGATAAACCACAGAGAAGATAGAGTTGTATACCAGTGTGTGCTTTGAAGATTCACATTTGGAGGGCTTTTTCCCCCCCTGCCTCACCCATTTGTAATGGGGTAATACAGCAACAGTCAAATTCTATGGGCTAAAGCTTTAGAAAAAGCAAAACTGAGAAGGGAGGAAAAAAGGTCTCAATTCTTGTCAGACTTCAGTCGTGATATAAACGTAAGAGACACCTTTAGTACAATAGAAGAACTAGTATCTCGTGAGCCCTGTGTTTATGTTCATTTAGGCTCTAAGCAGTAGTCTTTTATAATCAGTTCTCAGTTCCAAAACAATAATTATGTGAAAGGATGCAGTTTCATTTGAGAAAAGCATTGAAAAGCATTACTTTACCCATTCTGGTTTTACTGAACATTCAGTTTTGTTACTTCTAGGTAGATCTTTATTGATAGGGATCTTTTATGGAAATACAACTTTTCTTTCTTAGACATTTGTTTTGCTTGTTTTAAGTTGTTATACTTGAACACAGTTCTGTGTTTTTCGTCAATAGTTGCAGAGCAGGTATTTTTTTCGGTCACAAACAGGATTTTGTTTTTTCAACTGAGGAAAAGAAACAGCACAATCATGCAAATTTCAAAGCTAAGAAGGCCCTGGGTTGGAGTTAAAAAGGGATAATTGCAGGGTATGAGATAAAGAATTTGTACGTGCTTATTTTCAAATGTAGCTCTAATAGGAACTATATTTAATGAAAGATAAGGTATTATTTTAAGAATTTCTCGGCTCGGGCACATTTGGGCAACACGTTTTGCAAAACCCCATTTGTGGCATGATAAACAACAGTTTGAAAATGACCATCTGGTATCTTCTGACTATTCCACCTGTACAATATTATTTTATGTGATGTGTATTGAATAAAAACATTAAATGTTTTATTACCAGAAAAATATTAAACTTATGTGTTTTTGCAGGGGATTGCTGTCTAGATCCATTTTGCAAGCTCAGAGTGCCTCTCCAATTTTTACCCATGTTTATGCAGCTCTTGTGGCAATTATCAATTCAAAGTTTCCCAATATTGGTGAATTGATTCTCAAGAGGTTGATACTAAACTTTCGCAAAGGATATCGCAGAAACGATAAGGTACGTAAAATGTGAAAAGCAACATGTTCAAACTTGTAATTCTGCTGTGTTAACCTTGTATTGAGTGTGTTCAGGTTACGTATTTCAAAGGAATACAACCAAGACCTATGGGTCAGAACCTATCGTTAGTACATTAAGTATAGTAGTATTAGATTATCATGACAGCTTGACAACCTATTCTGGGGTGGTACTGTGATAGTTTATCTTTTTTTTTTTTTAAAGTGTATAGCCCTAATTGTGAGCAACTGTCAGTATCCCAAAATAGTTAGTTTCATGACTTAATTTGATTGTGAGATGCACAAATCTTAGTAAGTAAATTTTTTCTTCCATATAAGATGTTTTAAAATTTCCTATTTTATTTCTTTTGCAGCAACTCTGTCTAACATCTTCAAAGTTTGTTGCACATTTGATGAATCAGAATGTGGTATGTTACTTCACGTTTCTACTCAGTCCAAACTCTGTATGGCTGTTTCTTTAGTTTCAAGACAGCAGTAGCCTAAGTGAAGATGCTCTTCCTGTTCTCATGGCTACTGAAAATCTGAATCCGCATTTCCTTTTAAGCCTGCTCTAAGTTGTTAGGGTCTTTTTAGAAAAGACATTGATAATTTCCTATGCAGTTGTTATTGCTTACCGTTACATTTATACCTCAGAGCTTCCCCAGACTTCGTAAATATGTTTGGGCTAGTATTCAGACAAATCTTGAAGCAAAGCATGCTTCATCTGAGGCTCTGTCCCGCAGATGTAAACAGTTTTCTTGCAACACTGTCATCTGACTTCAAACATCTGTGTAGGCAGAACTAAACTCAGTTGCATCTAAATCAAATTTGTATCTCGCCCTATGCCACTCTTTTATCTGTTAGAAATCAGGATACTCCAATTTAAATAATGTCAAGAAGCAGTGTTTCAGGAATGCATTGGGAGTATACAGCATTTTGGTAAAGAGGAAACTAATCTGAGATCTGACATTTGCTTATATGTCTGATATTGGAGGACCTGATTTCATTGTAGACACAATACACTTAGAACTTCCTATAATGTAAGTGGTGGTTTATTTCTTGGAAATGCATTCTGGTTTTTTTTAATGGCAAAATGTTTTTCATTGCTTGCTTGTTCATCTGAATAGCATAGTCACATTCACTACGAAGTTGTGTAAATATGGGTGGTAAAATTGTATTTGAAATTTTGAGTTCCTCCTAAATAGCTTTGTCCCACTATAGTTGCCTTGTGTGTGATTAAACAAGAGCGTAGTATCCTCAAAGGCTGGACTGCTCCGTGAAGTAAATCACTGAAATAATAGTGTAACATTGTACGTTCTAATTCTTTACTGATATTCTTTCCATAGGCTCATGAGGTTTTATGTTTGGAAATGCTCACTTTGCTTCTTGAAAGGCCTACTGATGACAGTATTGAAGTAGCAATTGGATTTATTAAAGAGAGCGGGCTCAAACTAACAGAAGTTTCTCCTAGAGGTATTAATGGTAAGTATAATTAGCCAGAACATTTGTCTTTTTGGTGTTTGTTTGGTAAATCTTTCTTATATTTACATTTCTGTCTTTTTCCAAGCAATCTTTGACCGTCTTCGACACATTCTGCATGAATCTAAAATTGATATGCGCGTTCAGTATATGATAGAAGTCATGTTTGCTGTACGGAAGGATGGCTTCAAGGATCATCCAATCATTCCAGAGGGATTAGATCTAGTGGAAGAGGAGGATCAGTTTACTCATATGTTGCCATTAGAAGATGACTACAACCCAGAGGATGTTCTTAGTAAGTTAAAAACAGAAGAGAGTTCGATGACTGCATTCCTCATGAAAACAAATTTGAGATTAAATGTTCATTGTTACCTTCATTTTGTATTTTAAATAAAGACTCTCTTTTATTCTAAAGATGTTTTCAAGATGGATCCGAACTTTATGGAAAATGAAGAGAAATACAAGACACTGAAGAAAGGTAAGGGGGTGTGTGTATAAAAATTTTATATATAATATTTATATATTTACACATTTACAGAGCTTTTATTTGTCCAACTACTGTTACCAACCTTTATTTAACAGTGGGTGATAACTGTGTCCCAGAAAACTGTCTTTCAGTTCATCACAGACCTTTCCAATGTATTCCTGCTATTTTCTTCAGTATTGTTTCTCCAGCTACCTTTTCATTTGGTTATGACATACCTACTTTTTTGACTCTGCCACGTTCTCCACCTGAGAGACCCTTTCACTCTTGGGTGTTGGATTAATTTTTTTTTTTGATACTAAAGCTACTGTGGTCTAGATTCCTTTAATCTGGGATACTGCTCTTTCAGAAATTCTCGATGAAGGTGACAGTGAATCTGAAGCAGATCAAGAGGCTGGAAGTAGCGAGGAAGATGAAGAAGATGAAGAGGAAGATGAAGATGGTGAGTATGTGACTGGGACCTTACTAGTGATTGATTGACTGTAGGTGAAACAGGAAAGAAAGGCTTAACTTGTTATAAATTTTGCGAAAATAAGAATGTTCAAATGTTAAGGGATGTTTTCATCTTAAATTATTCTCAGATCTAAGTGTTTACTAGCATTCAGCACAGGCAGAAAATAAAAAGCAGCTTGGCCTGATTGGTCTTGGCTGTATCAGTTCCATGCAAGAAAAGCCTTGTAAACATAAGATGCTAAATATAACGAACATGAAAACAGTTCCTTAAAAACTAATAAAGACAACCTTTCTGGACGCTTTTTAATGCTCTGTCATGTTTTTTAAGTCACTTCCAAAATCAGAACAGGCTTTCTTACAACTGTGTTTACATCCTCTATATCATTTTTTAGTTCAGTTCAGCCCCCTTTCTTGATCATTAGTGCAAGCAGTCAGTGTTTACACATATATTTGATTCCTAGGAAAAAAATTGATGGAAAAGCATAACGGAAATGTTTGCGTAGACTGTGTGAGTAATTGAATAGCCAGCCGAGTTCTGTTCTCGTGGAATACCAGGAATGGATTTCTTCAACAGTTTGCCAGAGTATTTCATGGAAGAACAGAGCTTCCAGGCTGATGAAAAGTATGAGAATTCACATAACTTTTCATCAGTTATGCTATTCCCAAACAAGAATGAAGGAATAGTGAATACCTTATGAATGAAGATGTTTGAGGAGTGGTTGTGGTTTGGGACAGATTTTTCTACACTTGTTCCAGGACAAAACAGAACTTTTGCAGAATGCTGTAACATAGTTCGTACACATAACAGAAACAAAGAATTTCCTGTTAAAATCAGGGAGGCTACATAAAATGTTGTATAGCTAAATAATGCAGAAAATACCTTCCTAATAATATGGGCAAGAAATGTTAAATCTAGAGGTTGCATTTGCATTTTGCCAGCTAAGTCATGTGAAAAGCCTTTAAATGAGGAGTTATCCTCTTACAGCTGTATCTCTGAATATTTACCTGTTAGTTACAGATGAGGCAAACACTGATTACTTTTTTCTTCTCTGCAAAAATAATAGTAAACAATAATATACCTGCTAAACAGTCCTAAATATTTATAGAAAAAGTATTATATATTTCAGACTTAGTAAATAAGTAATCTCTTAGAACAGCTCTATTTATTATCTTTTGCTCTTTACCAAACCATGGTTTTCTTTCCCAGGTCAGAAAGTCACTGTCCATGACAAAACAGAAATTAACCTGGTCTCCTTCCGTCGTACAATTTATCTTGCTATTCAGTCAAGGTAAATATAATATAACTTGTACACTTATGAGTGTAGTTCTTTTGAAATGGGTGAACTAGAATTCTTTTCCTTTCTAAATTCCTTTTTAGTGTTTTGACAAATGGTTACTGGATTCTCATTCTAAGATAAATCCTGTTTGTTTCAAGATGTGTGAGTAGTGCACTGGGACTTTTCTGTCAAGATTGCTGTAATTAGAATTTTCTGAGTGAATAAAAGTCACTGATCTTCAGATTATACAGCATTTTAAGAATTTCTGAGAGTAAGGAGTTCTGCAGCATGGTACTTTCTGAGCCTGTTGCCATCTGCATTGTTTGGACAATAAGTATAAGATAGTAAGACAATAAGATACCAACCCTGAAGTGTACTGTATTTGTTCGTCTTGAGAATGAAATCCCCTTGCAGCACATGGCACAAACAAAACATGACACTGTAGCTCCTGTGACACCTGGGTGAAAGGAGAGATAAACCCATTGCATGCCACTCAATTCCATCGTTAAAAGTAGGTATGGCCCACAATATTCTGCAGGTCTGAACTCCCTGAGGAATGAGATAATGTAGTTGTGGTATTGATCATTAGATATATGAATTAATACCATACTGAGATGTATGAAAGGCTCTTACATTTCTTGAAGTTACTGTTCAATACTTTCTTGTGATACTGAAATTTATTCATCCTACGCTTCAGTGTGGGGAGGTTCTTTCTGGTAGCTAAAGGCTTTCAATATGCAAGAATGGGAGTGTGAAGAGGAAAGTGTGTTGTATACTGGTTTTGGAGCTTATGTACAGGGCCTGCATTTCAGTGTTTTTCAGGATGTGCAAAATGAGCTCACATGTTTGTGCTTTGAGTTTTGTAAGGTGATGTAATAGTAATAATGACCCGAGTCATCTTGTTTTCAAATTGCCTGCAAATGTAATGACTTCAGCTCATTTTCAGTTACAAACTCATGAAATACAAAATATTTATTAAAAAAAAAACAACCCACGACAACAAAAAATCCCAGCCAAAGAAACAGCTTTCTGAATGTTAATTAGATGCTTTATTTCAAAACAGTTGAAGTTTCAGCACCAACAATCAATATAATTCTGAAATGGTTTTAGTGTAGCGTACATTGCACAGATAATGAGAAGTATTTTTTCTATTATTGCAGCTTAGACTTTGAGGAATGTGCTCACAAATTGCTGAAGATGGACTTCCCTGAAAGCCAAACTGTAAGTCTTACTTCTTATTCTTTTTTGTTATTAACATTATTAAGAAATAGTACTGTGGTAGTATTCAGAATCCTTACTCTTGGCCTCGGACCTAGCAAGGAGATGAGAGTGACTTCTTACAGCTGTTGCTCTTTAAAATGAGTCTTACAACCTTTAGAGCAAATAAGCTGACACATAGTTCATAAGACATTTATCTTGGGCAATTGTGTCTTTCTGTCAAGCAGCTCAAATGTTTGCTCATAGCCTGTTTGAAAATATTTGTTCGTTGGACTGTTGAAACACTTATCCTCTGACAAAAGTACTGTAGCATGGCAGTCACTCTTGGAGCTCTGTCTCTGAAAGAGCTTGGAGTTGAAGATCATATTTGCAGGCAGCTGTAGACTTTATCGGTGGGACTTGAAATTTAGCATAGTCCTAAAAGAATGTGGTGGTTTGTTGCTTTCACAGTCCTCTTGGAATGATAAGTGTGTCGAAATAAAGCACTTTTAAGTATGTGTGCTTTGGTGTAATCTTGGAGATAGTCAGACAAAATATGTTTTGTCTTCAGACACTATGTGTAAGATCAGTACAGTTGGTATGTTTTCATGTAAAGGAAACTGTCCTTCAGCTAGTACTTATGCTAGATCCTGGTAGAATGTAAATACCCAATTATATAAACAGCTTTTCAGTCAGCTGTAAGCTATCATCATGAGATTTGCACTTGAGAGAGCTGTTAATTTTCTTGTGGCTTTAATTATCACTACTCTGTTTTATTTGAAACAATGTGTGTAGAAGTAACCTTATTAGTATAATAGTAACTAGTAAGTGGAGAGCTGAGCTAGGGGTTCTTTGAAAATGTGGTTTAACCTAGTAATCAGAAATTGTTTGCCTGTTATTTTTTCAGTTCTTCTATTTTGTTGTTAAGCAATTTATATGGAAGTAAACAAAGAATTCAGATGATTGTTGTGTATTTTCTTATCTAATTCTTTAATTCTGTGAATGTAATGCAATACTAAGCATGCATAGGATTATGATGCTTAGTGAAGCATAACCTGAAGAATTCTAAAGAGAAAAAAGAAAATCCTGCAAATCAATTCAACTATAAAGAAATGAGAGAACAATCTAGAATATACGTGCTAGATCATACAGTGGAGATACCTAACAAGCAGTGTTACAGACATTGTAACTGCTCAGAGAACCGCTCAACTGTTAGTATTTAATACCATTGCAGTCTCTGTCAACCACTAACTATTCTGTGGGCAAGATTTACTCAGAAAAAATAAATTTAATGAAGGGATTAAAAAACAACCAAAAAAACCCAATCCATAAATCAGAATCTTAAACGTGTAAAGAAGGTAGATTTTCTTTCACCACTTCACTTGCTATTTTTGAGTTTTGACTTAATATTTGCTACTAGGCTATTTTCTTTTCCTTTCTGTGAATCCTTTGCTGCAAATAAAAATAACCAGACATACACAGAAGAATTCAAGGTGTTACTTTTCATATACTTTATGGGGTGCTAATTTATTTCAGTCTCAGCTTTGAGAAACTTTATGACCCCTAACAGTCACAAATTAAAGCTACATTAATGTTAATGTACAAATATGTTTGGTTTTTTTCCTGCTGCACTGCAAACACAATTGTTACTCCTAATTTTGTAGGAAAGCTCTCAGAGCAAATCCCGGGTCTAGTTTTGAGACTCAAGAAAACTTGGGTAAATTGTATATATATGGAACTTTTGGGAATCAATTAAATACAATGCTAACTAATTTAGAGTACAGTAGCTTTGTGACTAACAGCACTATAATCTCTGAAATGTTTCCACTGAATTTCATGTCTCTTTAGAGAGCAAGTGATTGGAGGAGACAAAATGTTGATATCCCACCAGCTGTCTCGTCCAGTCTCTAGACAATATTACTTTGTTCCATTAACATCTCATTCCAACAGATTCTTTCCTATCGCTTTGTGCTTTGGAAAATGTGTAAAAAATTCACTAAGCACGGGTTTTCATATTAAAATTTATAACATTCTTTGAAAACTAGAACATCTAGATGAATAAGAATTTATGTATTTAATTATTACAGTTTATGGTACTTAGATAATTTATTTTGGTTAGCACACCACCCTATTAAAAAAAGAAGAATGTGAGGTGATGTAGTTATGATTCAGCTGTAATTGCTATGAATGAGATGCTTTTAAAATAGATGCAGAAGTTATTTTTTGGCACTTTGTGTGTGCAAGTGTATATCTATCTAAAAAGATAAAAATAAATTAGTATCAACCTATGATCCAGTACTAGTTGTAGGAATTTCTACAGTTCAAGGTTAAAAACTGCTGTAAAGCTTCATCTTTTATAATATGAGGCAGCTTCTTTGTGCAGATTTCTTTTTTTCCCCTAATAACCATCATTACTTTTCACCTCACCTCAATCAAAGATGTGAGAGCTTTGACTTGCTCATTGTATAGACTTAGAGCTTCTAAGTGTTTATGGGGGCAAAAGGAAAAAAAGAAAAGAGATTGCCTGATCAGTGTGAGAGCAGAGAGAACAACCAGGTACAGACAATAAAATTATTCAAGGATTTATGGGGCTGGAGTCCGTCCATGTGGACGAAAAACTGAATGCACTCAGCAGGAATTTCTGCTTGAATTAACTGCCAGTTTCTAAACAAGGAAAGTAATCTTTTATTCTTTCAAGTTTAGTATCTTCTGATTGAACCCTTTAGTGAATTGATTCCTGCTGTCTTCATTATCAAAACAAACCACAGGATTATTTTTTTCAGACATAAAGCTCTTTTTTGGGTCTGTTTAACTGAAAACTTCAGCAGCCTGTATTGCTGGATGATATGTCTTTATCTGTAATTTTTTTGGTTAAAGCTTTGAATTATAAGGTGCAACCTTGAGACATTCCTGAAATGTTTGCTGAACTCTTGGGTGAATCTTCAAAGTTCGTTTCTGCTTGTAAGAAAATTGCAATTTAGATCGAGCGTAGGAGAGATAATAACGTCATGGTTGGTTGTTTCTTATAGTGAAGACCCTGTAGGTAAGAGCTCATTCGCTGTGCCAACTCCTACTATGAATGGTGTTTGTCATGAGAAGCAGGTACTGGAGTGTTAGACTGAAGTATCATTTAACACCGTTTCTACTCCTTAGAAATTAGGTGAAACTTAAATTCTTGCTGTAAATTTTTTTCCTCCAATGAAGTCTAATTTTACAGTAACTTCGTGTTTTCCTCCTGGAAGGCTTTAATCAATAAAATTGGCTTTCTTTAATTTTGTCATTAAGACTGTTTTCCACAGTCTTTGAGTAGTGAATTGTCAATTAAATACAATCTGAAACCCCATTAGAATACTCAAAGCCTAAAGACAGAAATAAATGACAGTTTTGAGACTAATACAGTATTAACAACTTTCATGCAGGTTAATTGTTCCAGAAATCTTTATGTACAGAGACTTTTGGCGTGATTTAGCAGGGCTAAGTTCAGGAATATATTTAGCCGTTTTTCAGTGGTTGAATTGTCAGATTATTGTGTCACGTTAACTGCTGTGCAACACAAGCGTTTGTATGCTTAATACCAGTAATGGATCTGTCACACAGCTCTTGCGTGCAGAAAGAGGATTAGGGTTCAAATGGATGATCTGTGGAATAGGAAGACATAATACTGCTTTTTGGCATTGCAGTTTAGTACTGGGTGCTGAGGGGAACGTCAGCAGTCTTATTTACTAACGTAGAATTGTTCTGTTCTGACTTGAGATGAACACGTTTTTCATTTTGCCATGAACTGAAATGCTGCTTTTTCAGAAGTGAATGATGCCGTTAAACAGAAACATCCAATTAATTTTCAGTCTCCAGCTGTATATTCTCCTTCCACAAAATACTTATTTCCATCTCCTCATCCTTTATTTTTTTTTTTCACGGCCCTTTTTTTTAGTGTGAAAATTTTGCCTACTACAGTGTCCTGTTTTTTCTTTCTCTAGAAAGCATGTTTTCTTTCAGGCTCAGTTTTTATTTCCAGCTTTCCAGATTTTCTTTTTTTCCCCCTTGATTCTTTTTCTCATTCATTCATTATTGCTCCAGGATTCTGGAAATACATCTGCTTCCTGTACCTGGACCTTATCTTTAAACTGTCCTCCTGATTACACTTGATCTGTTTCCCCGCCTTTTTTAGGTGACTTCAGCATGTTCAATGTTGTGTTCTGCATCAAAGGGCCCTTCTTTAGTCATTTGAATTTAAATCTTCTAAAATGTATCATTTTCTTCTGTATTTTATTAATCTTTGATAGAGGTAAGCAATGCGCTTTCTTGTTTCTCTGTCTTTTTTTGTAACCTTTCAGGCTTCTTCAGTCTGTATCCTTTTTTGGCTTGTCATAGTTACGTTAAATGAGCAAAATGTTACTCCTTTGTGGTTTTACATTGCCTGTTTAATAGAAATGTCGAGAAGCCATTTCAAAACTTTTTTTTGTCATAAGTTTTCTTCCTGATCCTTTTTCACACTGTCTTCCATATTGGGATTTTCAGGATCCCCCTGTGCATGATGTTTTGTAGGTCCTCTCTTGTTCTACCACTGAGTTTCTTAAACAAAAAAAAACAAACAAACAAACAAAAAACCACAACCAAACACACACAAAAAAAAAAAAACCCACACAACCAAAAAAACCACCCCACAACCATAACCAAGTCTTGTAACTTTTCTCAGTTCTATTATGAGAACTTTTCTCAAATCGGGTCCTAAAAGCCTGTTCGCATGGTATCACTGTCTGTCTGCTTCTGGTTCCTGCCCCCCGCCTTTGTTCCTGACCTCTTTCCTGGAGCCTAAATTTTACTTCTTTACTATCTCTGTGCTGACATCTGTCCACACCTGAGGAGTAGGTTCCAAGTTAACACTTGCTAACCTGGCATGTCTGTGGTTCCTTTATTTCAGCTCTGTGAATTTTTTTACTATAATTCAGATAAGACAATTGAATGCATCTTATGTGCATTGAGACTCTGTTGTTCTCTCCTGCTCTTCATGTGGATTCTGAAGCTTGAACAAAGGAATTTATTGCTTTTTGTTGTTGTTTATTTGGCTCACTGGTATCTTCTGCATTAGGTGGTAGTATTTAAGTATGTTAGATACTCAGAATTTAATTCTCATGTTGGTTTCTGATTTTTTTTTTAAAGGAAAAAAGAACTTCAGATAGTTGAAATTCTTCGTTTCACAGTAAATTTAATAGGGGGAGGCTTGCTTTTCTTGGTGTTACTTAAACCCAACTGAAGCTTGCAGATCAAAAGTTGAAAAGCTTTGCTGTAGTCTGTACTACAGCCTGGGAGAAGCTTTTCTAAACAAGCCTTACAGTTGCTTCTTTGGGCATATGTTCAGTCTTGGCAGAGCACGCTATTTCTCTTTTTTTAAAAAGTACTGTTACTGTCTGTGTTAAAGCTGCATTCATCCCATGCATTACTAAAGAAAATTTAAATAAATTAAAACCGTAGTTAGAGGAGGATGATATCGCCAGTTGTTCTGTCTTCTGAACTATGAGGAAAACAAGCAAACAAACAAGCCTGACTAAAATGTTGGAAATAGGCTTTTTACTTTTTTCTTTCCCTTAGCGGATTTTTGTTGCCTCTGTTCTTCAAGAAGTATATTTCAGTTTCTGATATTTTCAGTTGAAAGAAAGAGTTGAGGATTCTCACAGTAATAAAAATCTAGACAGGAGTGACAACTACTTAGAAAGAAAATTGATCCTTCTTTAGAAAAATGTATATGAGGAATATAGATTCTTATAGGTTCTTAGCATCATTCAAGCTGAGAGCAGAATGGGATGTGTCTTACCCTGGTGCCCAGCCTCCCTCAACAAGGGGAGCAGGGACAACCAACCGAAAAAACAACCAACCATACATTGTTCTTGCCCTTGGAAAATATTCCTAAACCAAGTTGGCTTTTAGGCTTTTGTTCCTTCTTTTCAGTTGTGATCAGAACTAAATTCGTATACAGCAATGCTTGGGACTTCGATTAATTACATTAGAGCCTCTTCTTATAAGAATATCTGCTCTTTGATGCAGTTATCCCAGACAAAAGTAATGGGTCGCAGGATTATTTTTTTTTACCTTGAAAAGGGAAAAGTTATTGTAGGCATAGCGCTCTTGAAAGAATTATGCATGCATTTGACATGTTTTCATTTTTACAGGATAGTGTCACACTTGCTCAAAGCAGTCCTAGTTGGAGGGGTGGGGGCGTCAGTGTCTCTCTTGTGCTATTTATGCATCGAGTCTTGAAGATAACAGAAGTACTTATTTTGGCTTGAGACTCAGTGAGAGTGTAGTCCAGGAAACTGGTATAGCGTGGGACGGTCTAAAGCTGATAATTATGCTCTGATCAAGTTGATGATTTCTTAGCTTCATCGGTTTCCTTTGTTACCGTACTGCATCACAACTGGTAGGTTTGGCAACTGCACCAGGATTAGTTTACAGACTTGCTGTTGCCTGTGAAAGATGATCATTCTCAAGTAGATTTCCTGTCTTTTGAAGCAGGTCTTTTTGTGGGCCTGAGGTGCTGAATCAGTATGACTTTTCATAATTTATCAATTAAAAAATAAAAGTACATAGCAGTAACTCTGACACTGAGGTTAAAAATACGTTTAATTGGGGTTCTATTAATTCATAAACTTCCTTTATTTCCCTGCTTCTTTTGTTGTTGTTAATGTCTGGAAGTGTAAGTCTAATGACATGGATACATCTAATTTTCTGAACCATATACTATTTTAGTCTGGACTATCATAGTGTTTAGTTCAGATTTTTTTATTACATTTAACTGTACTTCTTTTCAAATACATTGCCTTAAATCTGCAAGTTCCATCAAAATCAGAATGATCTTATTCTCAACCACTCATCTGAACATCAGCCCGGCTCAAGGCATTAGATATCTTAGTTTCCAGATGTTTTAGTACGATAAATAACAGTAAAATAAGAATTTATTTTGTATTACATAAAATACAATATGTAACTAATATATCACTTAAAATTTCTGAATCTTTAAAAACATTGATAGCTGAATGTTTGTAATATATCTTCAAACTTGTGAAAGAAGCTAGCCCTCAGCTTGACTTTCTTTGTGTTGAAAAGGATTGTGTGCTTACAGCTGTCTCTTAATCCAAGGTGCAGAGCTGTTGACATCAGTAGTCCCTGAAGATGTAGAACATAAGGAAATGCACATATAGGTGCAGAATATGCATATTGAGTTAAAATTTGGAAAGACCCATTAGTGGAACCAGTTTACCCACTTTCATTCTCTCCAGTTAATAATGTAGCTTACAGGCTTAAATTGAAAACAGTTCCTAAATAGTTTGGTAGGTGTGAATGAACTGGTTCCTTTGGCTGACGTGAGCATCTTTAATGACCTGAAGGATGAAATAGGTGTTACTCTTAATAGGCTTATGGGTCACACAAAGGGGCTGAGCTTTAACAGGAGAAATGATCTAAACATATAGATGGATTATTCAGAATGTCACTTGAAATAATTAACAATGGATTAAAAGAGGTCTTCTAAACCATACCTGTATGAGATGAAGTTCCAAAAGCATGACTTAAGTTTGAAAAAGTACTTCTTTAAATACATGTTATCAATTAGATAAGATTATTTTAAGCATATGCTCATAACTTTTAATGAGTCTAAATTTTTCAGCCATTACTGATCTTTTGTGAAGGAAAATATTTAAAAAAAAATAATCTAAGACTAATTTTCAACCACCTTAGTGCTTAAAGCTTAGTTCTGTTTTTTTGGAAAACAGGCTGCATGCTCTTTATGAATGTGGCACGTGATATTTATGTTAAATATTTCCAATAAGCATAAGATAAAGTTTTCTGTAACTGCATGTGTGACATTAAAGATACTAGTGAGGTAGAAATAACCAGTTTCAGTACATAATTGGGAAGCTCATTGTCCTTTCTGTCTATGTTGTGGTATATGTTGATGTCTAGAAAACAAAGGTGTAGAAGCCATAGGGAATTTATGTATATTTGTGTGGTACTGATAACAGGTGCTAGCTAGAATTCTGGCTAGACTTTGATCTTCCAAACCTGTCTGTATGCATTTAACCTAAGGAGATGGAATTGCTCAGATTACCTCAGTGGCATCACTTAATTTTAAGTTTTGCGCATGTAGCCTTCAGGTGGAAGGTAAGCAGATACTGTGTGACTTTAATGTATTATTTCACCAGACTCGTGTGTGTTGTGTGTTGCAGACTTGTAGCAGAATGATTAAAAAATATGTCTATCCTTATATCCAGTTAGTGATTCCTATGTAATATGTTATAGGTCGGATTTGTGCAAGATTTTTGATAACCATATTCAGCTTTAAGCATACATTGCTCTAAATGTAAAACAAGCTGAGATAAAAAATGGTAAATAAAGGAACAATAGAAGTTGAGAAGGACCATTAGCTGACCAAACACAGGACAGACCTGCAGACACTATAGTAGCTGTTGAAAGCACTGCACGTGGTTTGCCAAGAGGCCACCTGCCACTGAAATACTTCCCATGGCTTTTCCCAGCCTTGGCTGTAAGTGGTAATTGGATGAATGAAGAAAAGAAAGAGGAGAAACGCTGGAAAAAAAAATAGGCACGTGACAGTTACACACATTAAAATATGCAGCAGTAGAGAGAGCTTAAAGGTAGTAAGTGGAAGTAAAATATACTTCAGCTGAGAGGAAAAAGGGACAATGTAGCATTTGTAAAAGCAGTGCAAATGTATAAAATGCAAGGCACTAATTTCACGTAATTCCAATTTCACATTGACTTAAGCCAACCTATGTCCTTTACTAGGTTTGCTTCCAGCAAATCAATTTCCTTTATTCCTTGTATGATTGTAGAAACTGCATGCTGGGATTGATAGTTTTGTGTTTTAAGAAGCTACATTGGGTTACGCGGTGGGGATGTCTCATGATTGCTCCAGCTTGTGCATGCAATGGTTGGAACAGAGCTGTGCGGCTGGTGAGGGAGGGGAGCTGGAAATCCCATTGCTTCCAGCTGGGGAGGGGAGAGTGAGACCTCTTGCAGCCAGCCTGTGGGGCAGCTCTGAAATAGCAATCTTAGCCCAATGCAAATATTAAAAAAAAAAAATAATTAGCAAAAATTAATGGAAGAAGAAACAGGGAAAAAAAATGTAGTAACTGTGAAAAGGAACCCGTGATCAAAAGGGAAAGAGAAAGCTGAGTTGCTTTAGCTCTTCTATCTGCAGTGAACATAGCCTTTGTGTGAAGCTGAGAGAGTATAGAGTGGGCAGGGTATGCTTGTCTTTTAAAATAGTAAAGCTGGGGCAGTGGTAATGAGTCCACTTTTCTGTCTTTTCCTGGTTTATCCTGTAGCATCTTTAAATGTATCATGGTACTTGCCATCTTAGGTTGAGCCACGGTCTGTCTAAACCATTATGCTGTTTGGGTAAAAGCTAGTAGGAAATGTTTGGGGAGAACTGTAAGAAAAGCGGTGTATTTAGAGGGAGCTTTCTCCTTATCTTCTGTCTTTGCAGTTTTGGGAAGTGCCGGTTTTTTCCATGAGAAATAATGAATTAAAGATCAAGAGGCCACTCACAATCTGTATGGGTCCTCAGATATTTTCAAAGCGTTTTACTTCATGATTGGGTAGCTATACATACTTTCTTAACTAAGCTGAATAGTCACTTGTTGAACATTGTATGAAAACTGTTAAACAACATAGTATGTAAATTGCCTGTAAAATGGGAAACAAATTCATTGCGTTCTTTAAAGCAAGTGATGGACTAAAAAACGCAGGCTCTTCCTGCCATAAACATCATCAGAAGTATTATCATTGGGAGCACAGAAATGAGTTAACTAACCTTTAAATCTATAAATGAAGCTCGAATTGCTGTGTGAACTTGTCGCATCTCTCAGAAAATAATTAAATCACTTTAAAGTTTGTTAATTTTTAATCTGGAAGACAGTTATTCTAGACCTAACCTCAAGTTGTTTTGATAACACTAGCAAGAATGTCTTTGTGGGCAAATCTATTTTCGTGTGTGTGATTATTCAAGATACCCTCCTAGAAATCATTGTAATATTTAATTAAAATGTTAAAATATTTAATTACTGTAAACCACAGGGGATACCGGTGTTGTAATTGCATTTAAGATGGGGAAGAAAAGTAATTTGTTTTTCAAGTCTTGCTGACTTTATTAGCAGTGGCATCAGCACTCTACCCTTTTTATTGTTTAAAAACTGATTAACTGCAGCATTACTGTAAAACTGGATAATATAAAAAGTTAATATGCATTTTAATACATCACACTAACACAGTGTGACAGTGTTGAAAGGAATGCCTTTAAACACATCTGTAAAGTTGTTTTATATGTTATTGCCTCAATGTTAGGAGAGGGTATTATTTTCTTGTTCAGCATGGTTGGCTTTTTATTTGTTTTGAGTTTTTGTAATGAGCAAGATGCTTCTTTTTGGAATACATTCTTGGAAGAATGGCTGAAGTGGGAGAATATAAAACCTGATATATCTTACACCAGTTTACTGTAACATATAAAGAGGACAAAATGCTTGAAATTATCCGATTTTTTTTTTTTTAATGGGAGTGTTGTTATTAGTTTAAAGAGAAATTAAACTAATCATGAAAGATACATGACTGACAGCTGAAAACTTATTTGGGAATGTCATAAAATGGTTTATGCTATGGAGTTGGTCTTAAGAGAAGATATTAAAATTTAATGGGGGAAAAACTGCAGTCCTGTTCAAGTGCTGCATATTTCATGGCTCTTAATTTATATAAAAGTGATTCCCTCGTTTGTCTTGTTCATAACTGTATTGCAATCTGTAATTTACGTAGTAGTTCAGAGGAATAAGTTTGGTTTTGAACTCATGTATGCTTACTTGCCTGGTTCACTGCTCTCAGCCAGCGAAGGGCTCTGGTCCTAGAGGCAAGCTGCAAAGCAGAATCCACACGTGGGTGTTTCCTTCTGGTTCTTGGATTGGTGTGTGTGAAAGAATAGGAGGTGGTAGTGCCAAAGGGTGATTCGGTGATGATCTTGGGGTGATGGTATTGGGGAACAGGGAGGAAGGGGGCCAGACAACCTGTATTTCAAAAAGACTGGGTTTAACTCTTCTAGATGGTTGATATCAATGGAAGGAGAGCGTCTTTGGTGGGACTGCCATAGCTGGTGCTTAGCTCCACATCCACCACGGAGACAGATAAAAATGGGCAGCAGGCTGTTTGTGATGGGGGATGCAGTTAGGCGGCTTCTGCTCCTTCTTAGCCCAGAAGGGGGGATGCTTTTATAGAGGGTGACTCACAACATGAGCCTAAAACAGCTTCTTCAGAAAAGTTCCTCGCACTCTCTTAGTTATAGGAAGTCTATGCAGATCAGCCTCCCAAGGCTGAGTTTCTGAACATCACCCTCAGGCCTCTCTGGTGAAGCAGTTGCAGGGAAACACTGCTTTCTGCTTGTGTATGGTAAGCAGAGCTTGTGGTGAAAATTATGGCTGAATAATTAAAGATATTATTATATCCCAAAATCTACAGATATTTCTGATTTTGGAAATGCACTGCTAAGCATGCACATTGTAATTGAGTTCCCAAATGGCTTATCTATATGCCATTTTGACATTTGGAAGTTGCAAAGACTCTTAATTTTCTAGAAATGGAGGGATTGGTGCTATTAAAAATATTAAAAAATAATAATAATAATTTGAAAAAAAACCCCAAAACCCAAAAAGTAAACCGAACAACAAATAAACAGAACCAAAAACACAAAAAAAGCCTTCCAGATCTTCCCTTTTTATCTTATACTTCCCTTTTTGCACTCTGGTAAAGTCAATTTGTAAACTAGTTTTGACGGTTTTTGGTGAGATGTACAGTGTGTTAACTCATAAATTTTAACTTAAGCAGAACAAGAAATTTCAATGGCAAAAATTCATATTCATGCCCCAGAATTTCTAAAACATGAGAAATCCAGAAAACTACTGATGTTGGAAATGAAGTTTTATGTAAATGTTATTGTTTCAAAGCTCGTGTCTATGTAAGGCTTTCCTCAATATTTTGGTACTTAGTGATGATGGTTTTATGCTGCTACAGTGAATTTACCTAGAGATTTTTCTTTTTCTTAAACTAGAAAGAACTCTGCAATATGATACTTGACTGCTGTGCTCAGCAAAGAACATACGAGAAGTTCTTTGGGTTACTGGCAGGGGTGAGTTCTGTTTTCAGATGTTACACCTTAAGGTAGATAATTTCTTTGGTTTATTCTTTGTGTGTCAACCTTAAATTGTAATGGATAAATAAAACTAATAGTCTTTTTATCATTCTGAAAATGGTTAATTAGTTGGTTGGTTGCATTAGTTGATTGAATTAACATTTTGATTGTAATAAGCGTAGTGAATGCAGAGTGAGAGAACTCATTTTCTCTTTATATTGTTGCTTTTTTTGCCTCCCTCTTTTCTCATTATGGCAGAACAGTAAATCAGTAGCAAAGGAATGGTAGTATAAAGAGGTAAAAGTATTATGAGTTACCAGAAAATATCCTTTTTACAGAGCTAAAGATTAATTTTGGAGACTCCTGTCTTTTACCACTTCATTCAAAGCTGTTTAGTAGGTTTTATGTAGAGCACAAGACCGAATACTTACTGTCCTGGGGTTGTGGGTGGGGGGTTTTTTTTGTAAACAGTAAACAGCTAGCTCCTTGTTTTCGCATCACTAATTGCTAATTTAGTTGCAGTTAGTTCTTAATTTAATTTTCCCTATCTATGATACTGACAGACCTGACTAGTTTAAGATAAAATACTCGTCTTCTCAAGGGAGCAAGTTATGCTGAAAGGGAGTAGAATGAGTTTTTCCCATTTGTACGTTTTATCCAGTACTTGAGGAAGTACTTCTGGTAGTCAGTTCCAAAGCACTAAACATGTGAATCTACATGTTCAGTAGAATGTAAATGTTAAACATTCTAAAGAACACAGAAATTATCTCCAAAATGTCTTACCACTAACTGTGTTCCCTGCTGCCTCTCTAATTTTAAATAGTCATTCAATAATGTAAAAAGAAAAAGCTATATTTGATGGGGTTACCTCAGGTGAAAATACTGGATGTACGGAAGTAAAAGAAATTGCTGGACAATTTGTGGTAGTTTGAAACTGATAGTTACTAATTTGCAATGCCGATATGTTTCTTGTTCTGACACACTGCTGAAAGCAATAAAATGTATCCATTTGAAGGTATTTTCTTCTCCAAGTGTTATTTAAAAGGAAAATCTTGCAGTAAATATTTGCACTGTTAGGTCACTTACATGTAGGTTATTTGCATGTTTAATGTTTTATTTAATCTGGTTGTTTAAATTATACAATTTTGTCTCAGCGTTTCTGCATGTTAAAAAAAGAATATATGGAATCCTTTGAAGCTATTTTCAAAGAACAATATGATACCATTCATCGTTTGGAAACCAACAAACTGAGGAATGTTGCCAAGATGTTTGCTCATCTACTGTACACTGATTCAATTCCCTGGAGTGTAAGTAAAAAAGGCTATTGTCCTATATTTCTTTTTCAATAATTAATATCCAGTATTCAGAAATAATGTGATACATTAATTATTAGTTGTACTGGGTTATTCTAAGTATCTTCTCAGACACTGTTGAACAACTCTGTGTTGCTGTCTCTTCTTTCTGCCACCTGTGCATCGTCATCCTCCCTCCTCCATTCTTAAGTAGTTGAACTAAGCTGTTATTTTGTGGAGATCAGCTGTAATTGGTTGATTAAAATTTATATTTTTTTTTTTTTTTAGAATTTTGAGCTTTTAATCAGCAATGTAAATAGCAGAACAGTCTCTAAAAAGAAAGCCTAAAGAAACCTTTTAGATTTGCCTTTATATATTAAAAGCTTTATGGAATCAGAAGAAACTTTAAAATACTGCCATTTTGTGATTTAAGTGCCAAATAAAGGCAGTCTTGCATTCTGAGATATTTATGTCTTCATTTTTAATGTTATATTATTATATCAAGGTAACTTCTCTTTTCCTACTGTTTTATTCTTGTTTCACAGCCTAGTCTAATCATCATTCTTCAGGCACACACAAATCAGTCCAGATATTTTACCTCTTTAGAATTTATGTCCCAAATCTTTAACTTCCCAGAAGTTCACACACCTGACTTGTGAAAGCTTTCTTGGATAAAATAAATCCTTAAAGAATTATTAGTGTAAATATGACCAGAAGCTGCTCACAGGTGGTAGAAAAGAGTTTTTGAGGAAGAAAAGGCGGGGGGGGTGTCACTCTTTATAAAAGAATGTATGTGTAAACTTAAGGGTTTTTTCTAAATATTTTCAGGTCCTTGAATGTATAATACTGAGTGAAGAAACTACGACGTCCTCCAGTAGAATTTTTGTCAAAATATTCTTTCAGGAACTCAGTGAATATATGGGACTTCCTAATCTAAATGCAAGATTAAAAGATGAGTAAGTTGAAATTTTATTTCCAAAATTGCAAGTTTAATTAGTTTCTTTATCTGAAAACATACAGATAAGAATTCTGGTTTTAAGTTCAACTAAGACTGCTGTTAGGCAGCTGCGGTACTTCAAGAATAAGTTCATGTATAGATTTAGTCATTGCAAAGAGTCCCATTAAGCTGAGTGTGTTAACATCAATTTGGGTTCAAGTATGTGCATGACTTTTTGCAAGATGTATTTTCTATTTTTTTTTCCCAGTGATAGTTCAGCTTGTCTAAAAATTTTCCAAGTGTAAGTCTGTTTTTGTTTTGTCAACTCTGTGGCCCTGTAATAAATGCTACTGTGGCTTCTGACAAAACTTAGAGAAAAGCATTTTTTCTTGAGCTATTATTATGATTAATTCCATTTTTTCTAGGATTACATGATTATCCTTAAGTATAGTGTAAATAACACATTCTTTAATCATCACAATGAAAGTATTGAAAAAGGCATAAAGAGAAAACTTTTGCTGTCCTATAGAGATTCATACAGTTTCTTTTTTGATTTATTAATGTCAATGAGAATTAATGCTAAGCTGGCATGCTGTTTAATTTAGATGTTTGTTTTCGTCAGAACATTGCAGCCTTTCTTTGAGGGATTGATGCCTCGGGATAACCCAAGAAACACTCGCTTTGCCATCAATTTCTTCACTTCTATTGGCCTTGGAGGACTAACGTGAGGAACAACTTCCTGATTTTATTTTTACTTTCCTTCCCTCCCCTTCCCCTGCCAAAAATAAATAAAACTGAAAAAAATATATTTTTTTGTTAATTAGGGATGAATTACGGGAGCATCTTAAAAATGCACCAAAGATGATAATGACACAGAAACAAGATGTTGAGTCAACAGATTCCTCTTCATCTTCAGAGACAGACTCTTCCTCTGATTCTGACAGCAGCAGTAGTAGCTCAGAGTCATCCAGCAGCAGTGACTCTTCATCTAGCAGTGGCAGCAGCAGTGACTCAGGTACTCAAACACTAGCTAAAAACGATTTACTTCTCTTTTATTTATTTCTATACATCTATTTATTTTCTATTTCAGTGTACACTTGTTGAGGAGAAACTACCTATAGACAGTGTTAGTTTTTAAAGCAGAGAAACTGATACATTTTTTTTAACTTCTAAGTTTTAAAATATTAAATGTTGCTCATGGAAATTTATTTTAGAACTTAGAAAAACTGAGTTCCATTGTTAGACTTATATATCTGAGGAACATTTTGTAGGTTACTTTTTTACACAGTTAATACCTGTTGCATGGTACTATCACTTCAGACTAGCGTAGGACAGAGGGATTGGAGTCGTTCCCTATTAATATGTCTGGTGAACTGTAGAGACTAGTGTCTACAGCTTTTTTTTTTTTTTTTTTGCTTGGCTTGGTTGAGTGAGATTGATACTTCTTGTGTCCTTCCCTGTGAATATGTGCCCCTTCATGGGTCAGAAACGACATTGTTTGGTTTTAGCTGAATTACTCTCCTTTGAATCTCCCATTTCTAATTCCTCTTCCTCTTGAAGAGTTTATGTGGCGATTATAGTGAAGGTTCTTGTCTATAGAGAATCTTCAAGGCAGAATTATCTTTTGCTGACAACTTAGTATTTTTTAGTTCTATGCATTATAATTAGTGTTCAGCATCTTACGCCATCCTGTTGATGTAGAACCTTCTGTTTGACATGAAGTGTGATAAACATTGCTTAGTCTATAAAGTACATGCTCGTATGAGTTAGTGTGTGCAGTCTCCCCTGTTCTATATAATGTGAGCAGATGATAACACAGCATGACTTTCTATAGTACAGAAGCTTGCTGATTCAAAGTTAATTTGATTTATTACGTGCCTTTGGAATGAAAATGTTGATTAACAAAATAAAAGCAGTGTAAATTGCTTGTGCTTTGGAAATGGGTTTTTGTTCTCTATTGCAATCTTACTGTACACAGTCTGATTTGTGTGTCATCACATTAATCGCATTAATGACGACAAAGCACTAGAGGAGGGCACAGTTAAACAGGGTCAGAGGAGGCGTTAGTTTAGCAAAGAGCCAGATGGCTCCTGCATAGACAGCTGCAGCTCTGCTGAGCTGCTTGATAGGAACCAGAGAGGTAAGTCCTTAGTGACAAACCAACTGAGTCTGCAGTCTGCTAGTATGCACACTTTATTTTTCTAAATTTAGGATGTTCCCTTTTACTACTTGTCCTTTCTCCATTCAGGAACATGTTCATTAAAACTTTCATTTTGATATCTTTGCAGCCTGGTCTCACTTTTTTTTTCTGGTTCTTGTGTACTTAAATACAGCAGTCAGAACACTAATTGGAGATAACTATATTCTTTAATGGTAAACTTGTTTGAGGTCCACTACTGATTATATCTTCAAGTCTTCCTGTGTTTGCAGCTTTTTAAATCTTTAAAATAATTTTGTAGAGTTGAAACACATTTTTCAGAGGAATGTGCTACAGTATTTCAGTGTTTTAACAGTGCAATATATAAGAGAAAATAGAAAAGCTGCTCATTAGAAATTGAGCATAGAGCTGAATTAGAGATTACTGTCTTAACAGTTAAAGCACGGAACTTCACCAGCTCAGGACTGCTCTGGAGAGGTCATTCCAACCAAAATGGGACCAGCAGAGTATGAGATTTGTCTGTTACCAAAACAGTTTGTTCCTTTGTATTTACTTTCTCTGTTCTCTTTCTGCATTCTATTGCATGTAAAATAATAGGGAAAATACTATTTTAAAAAGTTAATGTCTTAAAATCGATCGGAAGTGATCTGTCATCACGCTTTATCAGAATGCCAGGAAGCCTTAGTTCAGACATGAGACTAGCCAGCTGCTGTGGAAATGCAGTTATTTGGTGTACTATTAAATCAATTTATGGCTCTATTATTTTCAAAAAGTGACTAGAAGCAGCCGATGTGATACCATAGTTTGTACAATAAGGTGAATTAATGGTTATTCTAAATGGCTGTAACTTCAGTGTTTACTGATAAATATCGTTGAGTGAAATCTAGAGGCTCCTTATAAAGAGCAAACAGGAAGAGTAAGGCCGCCTCCACTGAGATGAACACTACTGTGTATTTAGAAATACACAAGTTTTAATCTTAAATTGTTGACAAAGCTGTCACTATTTCTTCTGAAAGTGAGCCAGAGGGACATTGTTATGTTGCTGCGGTACCACTATCTCAAGCCATTTCAGCATGCCTCCGTTTCCTCATAGGATAGTATTGCAGACTTTTCCCCATCTGCTGTTTTTAATCTCCATTGACTGATAAGCTTTTCCAGGAAGTAATTAGAAAAGTAAACGATTTTAAGAGACTGGATGGTCTGGGAAAGGTGATCTTTTTTTAAAAAAAAAAAAAAAATTGTGAGAGTGCTTTGATATATAACTTTACAGCCTGTGCCTGGTCCTTTTGTATCAAGTCACCAAGAGGATGATGATGGGTAGAATTTCTCAAAAGTCAGGCATCCCTTGCAGATAACTAAGGGATAAAAGCCTTTCTGATGGCTACTTGTGAGTGGCAGCTACATTTGTACAAATTTGAGTTGTTCTCTCTTAAGCAATTAACTGTGTGGGGAGAGGAGGAAGCAAGGTCGTTGAAGGTTTGTCAGTACATAGAATTTAGAATCTTTTCAAATATGAAAGCATATCTTACCTAACCAAAAAATTCTTGGATCGACAGGTTTGAAGGTCTTATGTCAGATTCACATTTAGGGAGTTACTATATTTTAACAGTGATGTGACTGCTTAGCAATGTTTTGCATTCAAGTGCAGGTTTGTTGTGGGTTTTTGTAAGTTGAGAAAGAAGTTTCTTTTTGGTTTGAGCTGCATTATGTTCTGATACCTGTATGGGCATTGTAAATGGGATGAAATGCAGAAGCCTGTTCCCTAATTTCTTAAGTTTTTGGGGTGATGTGTTGTGACCTTGCTTTTTGTTAACATATGGTTCTTGTGTAATTAACAGTGGAGTTACAGAGAAATATTGACACTTAGAGGAAAAATGGACAGTAGTCTTGGTTTAATAGTCAGTTCACACTTCTATGCAGAATTTCTTTTCTATGGAGAATAAAGAGCCTGTAATGCAGACAGACATTTAAAAATAATCAGTACCTGCTCAATTAAAGAATGGGTGGATTGTCCCCCATTGCATGAGACACTGAGTTGGGAAGGCGGAGGAGCAATAAAATCAAAGCTCAGTATTGTGAAACCTTTCTCCAGATAAGTACCCACAAAAGTTTTCTGACAAAAAAAAAACAACTCTAGAACTTCCTATGTACTTTATCAAGTTAGGCATAATAAATTTAAATGCAACTTTATTCCCATAATTTTTTTATCATTTCAGATGTTCCTAAAACCAAAAGAAAGAGAATGCAAAAGAAGAATAGAGAATCTGATAAAGTTTCCAGGAAAAAACAAGAAAGGAAAAGGAAATCGCTTGAAAAGAAAATGGGAAGGAGGCAGCAAGAGGACAGAAGTGATACTGAGAGCAAATCAGAAAGAGATCACCGACACCTGAGAGAGTCACACAGGAGAGATGATGTATCAAAGTACTATCACAGAGAGGAGTCCAATGGCAGAGACGGTTACCATAGCGGAAAGGATAGGAACCATGAAAGAAGTAAGGATCTAGAAAATAAACATAGTAATTCAAAACCGAAGAAAGCAGAGAGAAGAGTTTCTTTGTCTGATGATGAAAATTACAGGCACTGGAGCAAAGATAATGGACATCGCAGTAGAAAAAGAGAAAGATCAACATCCAGAGAGAGAGCCCATAATAATTCAAGTCCCAGAGAGGAGGAACAAGAAGACCGATACAGAAACGGTTCAGAGAAACACCGAGAGAAGCACAACCGTTATTCTGACCAGTACAGAGAATCCAGAAAGAATGAGGAGAGGCGAAGGGAGAATTCCCCGCACAGGCGAAAATAATACCTAACCAGAGTTTGAAATAAATGGGCTTTTCTCAGCTGTTAAAACTGTATTTTAAAATCTATCACTGAACTTTACAAAAAAAGATTTTGTACAAAAAGATAGTTTGCATTTGTAGATTTTACCAGATTTTTCAAATTTTCAGTACCACTTTTTTATAACTATTGTATTGAGTCTTTCTGTTAAATTCGTCCTTTGGAAAGACGAAACTGTTTATTTTGTGAATAAAACCATTAAGATCTCTGCAAGAATGGGTGTGTTTGTCACAGTTTCAAGTGTTTGTAATTGTAACTTTATAGTCTAAAACCCATGGTTTTTAACTTTGCTTGGTAATTTAAAGTTAGATACTGAGGCTAGCATGATAAATGTAAAAATTGCAGATTACAATGTGAAGGTTACATGAGAAGGCTGTATAAAAAATTTTCAGGCATCAGCACGAGCACTTCAGGTATTCTGTAGCTGTATATTCTTTCAGCTTTGTGAATATGAAAGCAAGTTTGACCAAAATTTTCAGGAAATACTTCAGTTGATTTTTTTTTTTTCTTCAAGAGTTCAAAATTGGAAAAGCAATAGTGCTGTTTTAAATGTCACATTTGAAAGTGTGTCAACTTGTTCTGTTACTTTTCACAATGTTTTTTAATATTGTAACATCCTGAGCTAGTTACACTTGTGATCTTGGAGATGGGAAAAAAAGTTGGTTTGGTTTTGTTTTTTTTCCAACTATGAATTTGATTTTAAAGTCATGGACTCAACTCTAGACCTACAAAGGAAGTGTTCGAGGAACGTGTTTCCCAGTATATATAAAAAAAAAAAGAAACTGAAATAAGAGGTGTTTCAAACCTTTTTAGATGTTTTGAACTACATGGCTCGAAGTGCTTGAGTTTATTGGAAGCAAAGCTTACGGGGGAAAAAAATCAGTTGCTGCAGTAGTTCATAATATAAAATTGTTCTACCTGGAGTCATTTGAAGCAACTAGCTCAACATTTGTTGTATGAGTTAATGAATCAAAATCATCTGGTTAAGACTCTAAATCTCACTAGTAACAAAGGGAAATTTTGAAACTCTTTTGGCATGAAATAGGAAATAGTGTGGATGTGGTCAGCGGGAAAGACAGAGGTGATAGTTGTATATTACACAATTTTTGGTGCTGTAGGACCACATTTTTTTTTTTTACTCTGTGAAATGAACACAACTGCAGGGTATATGAGAATTTACAAATTTCATGTGTAAATCATATTTCATCTTGTATAAAGCATAGAAAACACTTGAGCTGTTTTATAACAGAAAACAGAACAATTCCTAAGGAAATAGATCAGTTTTGCCTAAATCTTGTCACAACATTTTTCTAAGAAAAATGTCACATTCTTAAATTTTTTTTCTGTATTTAACAGAATTTCTTTCTGCAAGCTTTCATGTAATAAAACATTTTCAGTCAAAAACACTTGCATGGAAAATAAATTCATATTGCAGAGGAAAAAATAAGGTTTCTATCTTGTTATACCACACAGTTAAAAATGCTTTAGTGGCATCGTGAGATTTATGTTTAAACTGTGGTGGTTTTTTGTCCAGCACACTTCTCACTTTCAAAATGATTTTTGCATTTTGGCAGTGCGTGTTAATTCCAGGAAAACTTAATTTGAAAGAATGCTTTCTAAAAAGAATTCTGCTGATAATTGATATGTTTCTTTGATAGCTCTCTATGAACATTATTGAAAATGACCTGTACTTCATAATGGTTTAATTGTACAAACTTAATTAATACTCCCCTTACTATGTTATGGGTTTAATAGCATCAGTTTTATTAACCCATAACTTTTGAGATATTCTGTTCAAGTTAAAAAGCTTATTTCCATTTATTAAATATGTAATTACTAAAACAAATGTGAAAACATAAAACATTTGTTAGAAAATAAACCATTTCATCTCAGGTGCGTACATCAGCATATACTAGTTTAAACATCTCCAGTTTTTTGTGTTTTTTCATGATAGCTGATAAAAATATCGTGCGCTTCGATGGTGAAAAAAGGGAGAGGGTGAGATTAGGACTTGAGCTGGGGTATTACCTGTGTTTACAATTTCTTGATGGCTTTTTTTTTTCCATTTCCAGAAATATGAATAGATATTTAATAGAGTGACCTATTAAAAATTGCTGTCATTCTTACCATTGCTACTATGAGCGGGTTGGTGTTAGCTAAAAGCGGTAAGACAAGGAGCGTCATTCTGGGGCGCGTGTGTGTTCTCAGGTGGGTGCTCAGCAGGACGGCTGTGCTGTGGCACACACCAGCAGCGGCTCCAGCCTGGAGCCCTCAGTAACACCCGGAGCATTCCCAGTTTTTAGCAGACCATTGCTTAAGCACTTCCTGAGCCGGAGGCACTATGTGCATCTCTGAATAAGGCCTTGCCCATTAAGTGGCCTAATTCTTTAACTCATTGGGGGGGGATTCTGCACCATCCTGTGCCAGGAGTTCTGGTATTTTACTGTACAGTATGTGTAAAAAGTATGTTTCTTTCATAGCTTCTGCCTGATGACTTCCCTTTGCTGCTTCCTGGTGCATTTTCTGAATAGCGCTGCGTAGGTTTTCTTCCTGCTTGTCGTCCTGTGTGTGTGTGTGATTTTTATAGACCTGAACCTGTACATCTTTTGCCATTTCTTTTCCAGAAGTTAAAATTCACTTGTAATCTCTCCTTGTGTGGGACTGCTCTGTAGCCCTCAGCAGTCCTCCTGCCCTTTATTTATTTAGTTATTTTACTATAGCCTGTGTAAGGGAAAAGAAGTCAAAATACTATGTAATTTTGAGGGTATGTAAAATGAGGGTATTCCAGGAGTTGCATGGTGACATAAAAATTGTGGGGGTTTCAGTCCATTTTCTCCATTGCTGTAGAGCCGAGTGACCCACAGTGGTCCTGGGCCGCCTTTCCTCAGCAGCAACAGCTAATTGTAGACGATGCACACTAACGAAGTGACTCATGTGTCTAGTCTGTAATTAATACTGGAGCTCTGGGTTGTGTTTCGAATAGCAGTTTTGACTGAAAGACTTCAAGAAGTGGAGGTGCTGTGACATTCTTCACTATTTTGCTCCGTTGTTAATCCTTGTTACTTAAAAGCACGATTGGAACAGTCTCTCCTTGGCTCTCTGCAGTTGGGTCTGGTTATGACTTTAATTGACCTCTGTTATCAGAAGTCACCTAATGTAGGTACCTCTGGGCCGTGTTCATGTAGTGGCTTGCCTGCATCTCAGGTAAAATACTGAGCTGCTTTGGTCTTCCTGAACCGTAAGCTTCGATCACAAGTGCTCTTGACTCAGAAGAGTGAAAATGTGTCAGAGAAATGTGCTGTTCATTGGCCCTGTAACCAGCAACCTGTGCCATCGGGCTGAAAAGTGTGTTACGAGTGAGGGTGTTCACAGGGATGCGGTGTTGGGCATCGGGGCCTCGGTCTTTGCAGTGTGTTTGAGGGCAGAACTGTTGTCAGGTTCTGGGGTCGGCGCCCGCAGGTGCCGGTCAGCGTTAGGGTGCAAGATGCTGTTGCGCAGGGCTGCGCGTACCCAGCGCCTTCACCCGCCAAGGGGAACAGCTGCCAGAGGAAACTTCCAGGCTTGAACAAAAAAGATGTTTGGGAAGGAACTTGTGATGACCTGTCCTGAGATTGTATGCTGAAAATTTACCTTCCAAAAGTGGCTGTAATATCCTGCGTCCGTAGATGCAGTTAAGAGAGCCTGCGTCCCTTTTGCTAGGACTCCCTGGCCGAGGTTCCTCAGGGTGGTGGTGCTGGGTGTCGTAGAGGAGCTGCTGACTCGCCTGGTGAATTCACCGTGTGTGTAGGAATAAATCTCGACTGAAGTGTTTGTGGTATTCATAAGAACCATAATGCTGTTCTCTAACTATAATTTTATTTGGAGCGAGGTATGTGAAACACGATTATTCATATATGTCTAAAGAATGGTTTTTTTGGGAAAAAAAAAGACTACTGCTGTTTTAGGCCATCTTTTTATATCAATCATCAAAATATGACCTCAGTGTGAGAGCAGTTAAATAAGTTTTGGGACAAAACTATTCACTCTGTTAAAAATTGACAGGCTGAGAGAGTTGGGGTTGTCCAGTCTGGAGAAGAGAAGGCTCCAGGGAGACCTTATAGTGGCCTTCCAGTACCTAAAGGGGGCTACAGGAAGGATGGGGAGGGACTCCTTATCAGGGAGTGGAGCAATAGGACACGGGGTAATGGCCTCAAACTGAAAGAGGGGAGATTCAGATTGGATATCAGGAAGAAATTCTTTACCCTGAGGGTGGTGAGACACTGGAACAGGTTGCCCAGGGAAGCTGTGGCTGCCCCATCCCTGGAGGTGTTGAAGGCCAGGCTGGATGGGGCTTTGAGCAGCCTGGTCTAGTGGGAGGTGTCCCTGCCCAGGGCAGGGGGGTGGGAACTAGATGATCTTTAAGGTCCCTTCCGACCCCAACCATTCTGTGATTCTGTGAAAAATACTTTAAATTTGTCACAATGGGATCATGATTTCTAAAGGGCAGTTTTAGTTGCTGTTTAAGCAGTATTGCAGTCTTCAAATTCTGGATAGTTCCATCTCCCCAGTTCTGCACGGGAATGGGAACCAGAACCTGACTACCAAAATATTTTTCTGTTTGCGGTGTTCGTGTTAAATGAATTTTACAATCAGATCATGCACACATTGGAATTCAGTTTTGAAAATTACTAGTATTACTATATTTATATTATATTTAAATAGCCTATCATTTTAATCTAGGAGTATGGTGTTCTTTAATTTACTTAAGAAGAATTACATTACTGGAGCCTTAACTTTTGAATGCAGGCTATACTCTAAAATAGCTTAGCACACATTGGCCACCAAAAAAATACATGGGCTAGGGTGGACACTTCCAGCTCCAGTAGCAATTTAAATGCCTCCCTGTCATTAAATTTGTACGGTTTTATGAACAGAAAAGAAGATGCTAGTCATCTTCATTCACCATTCTTAAACTACTTTGAATTATCCTCCACTGTTGAGGAGATGTGCCTAACCATAAGGCTAACTTTCTTGGGTAATCTGAACAAGCACGAGTCCATGATGATGCTAGCCCAGAGAATTGACTCCAGGTTCTCTGGTAACATTCAGAGAGCAGGGAAACTTGTCCCTCAATTTATGTTCAATTAGATAAGTTAGTATTTTTAAAAAAGCTTTTTTATTAGTCAAAGTATTTTTTTTAAGAACTTGTGAAGTCAAAAATGCAGAATAAAGGAGTATTTTAATTGAAGCTACATAAAACATGTATTACTAGGTTAAAAACGGCATGAGCAAAATACTACTTTATATGCTGGAAAAACTTGAGGTCACTTCAGAGATCATATAAAGCAGAGAGTTCTGCTTTTTATATGTTTTCCTCAAGCAAGTCTATAATTTGGCTGAGACTAGAGTCAGGGATTTTCTTTTCTTGGCTGCTCCTCATGATGGTCATCAAACACTTTCTTCTAACTTTACAAAAAAAAAAAAAAAGGGGTGCGTGTGCAACTCAACCTTAGTGGTGTTGGGAAAACGGTTCGTTGATCCATAAAACAGGCAAGTCCATTAAGAAAACAAACTGTGACATTTTGACTCTGTTTAAGCTCTGTGCATTTTGAGTTATTTTTTTTCCTATTATTTCGTAAAATAAAGTGAGGACCAAAGATTTTCCTTGGGGAGAAAACAAGCTGCATGGCAGGTAAGGAAGCGAGGTGAAAGCTCTTGTGACGCAGGCGCGTAGGTGCAATGCTAACTGGTTTTACCTTGTTGACTGGTATTGATCCTTAGTTACTTCACTGAAATGCGTGTTCTCCCTTTAAAACTGCCGGGCCCTGGCTTCTTTTCGGTTGCTTACCTATTGCTTTTGGAGGTACTTCATGCCTCAGCCACAGCTGTGAAATCTCTTGTGCAAGTTCAGATTCTGGGCTTTTTGTATAATAAAAAGTTGTGTAAAAATGCTTTTGTCGCTAACTTACCTAAAATTTGGTTTAACTGGAAGAAGATTCCTTATTTTCAAGTCCCCGTGGATAAGCCAACACTATCTCGTATAGAGTAGTGCTCTGGAGCAATACTACCATTAATTGGAGAGGTGCCCATTGATTTAAAAGGGAGAGGAATAAGACCTTTCATCTGGTTGCTTGCAGATGCTGCTCCTGTATCGACTGTATTTGTGTTGTCGGTATTCTTACCCTCATTAGGCTTTTCCACATTATCTCTGCTCTAGTTACAGTTTTTTCTTTTTTTTTTTCTTCCTCTGCCACTTCTGAACTTTGTTCTTTATCACATGCAGCGTTAGCCATTTAGAAAAGTATAATGCCAAAAATACACATCAAAAATTTACTATATATCACTTGCATAATGCATCAAAAAATGATCTTTAAAGGATAACTTGGCCAAAGGAACAGCGTGTGCGCACACATACCATAAAGAACAAGCGTGGAGCATGCTTCTTGCCTTCTCCTCCTTACCCCAGAATGACGAGTTACAGGACAATTGCAAATTTGATGAGGTTGATCGGTCTTACATTTGTAAATGCTTCATCCTGGCTGCCTTTATTTTTGCACCACCTTTGCTAGGAAGGAGCATTGGCGGAGTTGTACAGGTTTCTGAATTTAGACAGAGAGGCAGTTGAAGGGTCTCGTGAATGCCAATATTCCCTCAGGGGAGCTGCGGTGGAACTGGTAACAGCAGGAAAGGTAGAGGGGGGTATACGGCATAGGGTTGGATCCCATAGGCTTCTGTGTGCCGGGAGGGAATACGAAGAGTTGGTATCTCCTCACCGGCAGACTGTGTAATTAGCCCGAGCCCTTTGGCTGCAAAGGCTCGTGCAGAAGCTCGTGGAGAGGGCTGTCCGCTGGTCAGCCGGCTTACCCATCCCCTATACCTGGGCAAGGCTATTAGGAGGAAGATGCATCTGATAGTCCCCTCCTCGTCATCCCTCACCACGCGAGTTCAGAGCTGGGGATGTTATGTTGATGTCCATTTTGGTGATCATTGCTCCAGTAATGTTTCAAGCCAGGTAAATGGTAGATCCAGACAGCTTTCATATGCACAGAGGGTTTTCACAATGGCTGGCTTGAGCCCTGTGAGTCGAACTTAATGTTGCTGCTTTATGGTTCACAGGCAAAGGAAACCTCTGCAGCAGAGAATGAACTGAAAGAGCCTCTCTTGGCTATAAAGCGACTCCAGAGGGAACAGCTTCATCATACCAAGGTTAGCTTTTGTAAATACTTTCCTCCTTTCTTCCCTCTTCTTCCTGGTTCTCAGTCATAGGTGGATGTCTCATGAAATTGTGTCCCAATTTTTCATTTGGTAATGAGGAGAAGTGCCTGAAGAGTCAAAGAACTTGAAAATTCCCCTGGAAAAACTGGTCCCAGTTAGGTGGCTGACAACAGCCCTTTATTTTGCTGTTCCAGTCTCGGTGAGGATGCCATCCTCCCCCTCTTGCTGCTGGGTGTGTTAAACACACTTCGTCAAGGAAATGGACAACGGATCTCTCCCAAACCACCTTCCCCTTCCCATCTCCCATATGTCCCTCACAAAGGAAGGAGAGGGTCACCTCTTTCTGTTCCCTTTTAAAAATGGCATCCCGTGCCCCAGGCCTGGCGTGTGTATATACGCCTTGAGAAGCCGCCTTAAGTATTTGATAGGGTTTTGTGTGGCCTTCTCTGGGTCTCCTCTGGCTGTTAACCTGTGTCAACAAACTTCAGTGTCAGGGGACTTGCATCGTGGACGGAAAGTTGCATTAATTTAGGGGTTGATATAGCCAATGGAAAAGTTGATATATTAGATCATATAATGGCAGGGGTGCAGACAGCCTTTGTGGCCTCCTATGAGGAAGGAATACTTAAGGGAGACCTACCTCGAACAGGACACGCATCTTAATGAATACGCTGCCTTTGTTCAGGCCTTGAGGTTGGATGTCTGGTCCGTCAGCTCTCATTCTTTGATTGGATTTGCAGGGCCCCCTTCTTGCGCTGCATGCTTTGTTATGAGTCACCAGAGGTGGAATGCAAAAGTGCTTGAGAAGAAAAATTGAAGGCAGGTGACTGACTTGATCAGCGATTGAAATGAGAAACTGAAAATATGCATTTGAAAAAAAAAAGGTGTCCCTTTGCAGCTCTGTTCCTTCTTGCCCTCTCTTCTCGGCACAGAAAAAAACACCCTTGTTATACCTCTTTGTAGAAGAGAGATGGTGCATCGGCCTCTTTTGATCACTGTGCCTGTTTGAAACGGGAATTCTTTGAGATGTCATCCACAAGTGCTTCACAGCCCATCATTTTCTCCGCTCTTGCCGAGTATATTTATGTGATTATGGCTGCGAGGAGAAACTGTGAGGATGGGCTCATTGCCGTGCAGGGAAGGACGCACCATCCGTGCTCTCCCTGGAACCTCAGGCTAAATTCATCCCTGTGCACGCAGAGTCGGCTTGTTTGTTTCATTTTGCAAAGCAATTCTTTCCTCCCATTTAATTTTTAGCTCTCTATTTACAGAGGCGCAGACATATTGGAAAAGTGTATTTCAGTTTTCCACACGTATATAAACACACACGCTTGCATACAAAGTCTTCTACATTCATTCTCTTTGTACGTAAGAGCTTAGAATTAGTTGTATGTGTGAATTAATATAGTTCATTGGAATAAATTTCAGCTGTTTACACCCTGTGTAATGAGCTTTATCACTGTACTATCTGAATAGTTTATTTTTCATCTATACCCTGTTAAACAGTATAAAATATTCACATCTTGATGATGTGAAATCTGGCTGGAAAAAAAAAAATAATTGTATGTGGTACATTAACTGAGGTTCTGTGGTGATATATGGTGTAATATAATGCCACCAAAGTGGAAAAATGTGTAATTTTTTTTATAGTACCCGATGACAGGCACTTCAAAAGCTTTGACTACAGATACCAGCATTGTTATTTTGGTGTAAAATTCTGGTGTTTTTATACACGCAATTATACTTTCCTTTCCAGGAGTAACTGAAATTGATGCTTAATTAGAACAGTACGCGTGTTAAGATGAGACTCTTGCCCCGGTGTTCCAGGGCAAGCGGGCGGCGCGGCCTGGGGTCGGTTGTGACTGTGGTTACCAGTGTGGTAAGCGGCAATGACTGGCTTCAGCGTACAGGGTTTCTACCCAGGACTCGAGGTCCACCTCATTTTGGGTGCGTATATAATCAAAAACTTTCTTTGTTTCACGGTATTTATAGGAAGGCTTTATTTCCATAATTGCAGTTTCGCTGTCATTTATAAAGAAAATCCAGCATGAAGACCAAGCGTTTTAATGATTTGTATATCATACTCCAGGCGAGGGAGAGCGAGTGTCAAGGTTAGTTGCATGGCGGCTGTCATCAGTCTGTGAAATTCTCATTTTGAATGATAGGTTTGGCTTGCACTTTAACCCTAGCATTGGCTTTAACTCCATCTTCTTCCTTGTTCCTACTAACTCCAGTCTCTCCTTTTTCTGCAAAGACCATTATAATATCTTTTTATAAAGAGAAATTAAAGGGGAGGGGACACCTCACATCTCCAGAATGCCCCTTTTAGGTTCTTAATAAGCTTGCTGCTCCGTCTGATTGTTCTGAATTACATGTGAAACGCTCAGTTCCTTATCAGTCAGTGTTTCAGAAGAAGATGCCACAAATCTTGCAGACTATTATTATGGAACCATCTACAACATTAATAGAAAAAAGCTGTAATCTGTTGTAAATGTGTTGTTTTCATTTTCATTGAACGTCTCTCCTGTTACGAGATAGAGTAAGAAGCGCTCATTTTCTCTTCCATATAATATTAATTATAGCCAATGTCCGGGGCTAAGTGCTTTTCTGTTCATCTTTTGTGTACACGCTCGTTCGGAGCTTCGCTTCAGAAGGAAAGCCTTCACAGCCTATAATCATTTTTCTTCCCTCTCCTTTCTCTCTCGCCCTGCCCTCTGTGATTCCACGCCGTACTCTGGCACCATCAAACACAGCATCCCAGTTGATGGGACCATACCACTAATTTTCAAAATGACATTGTATTTTCCATATTTTTCTTTTTTGCTTTTCCTTATGCTTTGGAACAATCTGTATGGTTTGCTTTTTGACGGCCACTGAATGTTGATCGGGGAGACCGAGCTGTCCTCAGTGATGCTCTGGTCTTTCTTCCACAATTGGTACACCAAACTTGTATGAATAATTCACAAGATTTCCTCAAACGTCCATTACCATGTTCTTGTCAACACGGGCTTTCAGCTGTCATTGTGTTGTCCTTTCAACCAATTCAAGTTCTTTAGTTTCCTATCACTTTTGTTCTAAGTAAGCTGAATGGTAGCTAGAATTTCTAGCTACCTACACAATGTTAGAACATGGGTTTAGGACTGTTTCACTATTAACCTACTGCCATACAGAATATTGACCGTGTCTTTGTACGCTTTATATTTTAGCTCCATGTTTCAAATCCCTGATGTCTTACCTCACAACTGGCTGGTTTCCTTAATAGCCTCTAGTGCAGGACTTGTTAAAGGCTTTTTGAAAGTCCAGATGAATGAGATTATTCCAAGTAGGTTCTTTCTTATATCTTTTGGTCGTTCCTACAATTTTAATTACATTTAAGTTAATATTTTTAATTTTTACTGAGTATTTATCATGTAAGTAAAAATGAGGTCAATAATTCCCCTAAAGATCTTTGATACAATTTATACAACTGACAACTTGAATTAAAGGATTAAATGGTTGAAAAAAAAGATGAAAATCTTTCCAAGGGGATAATTCAAGGACTTTAAGTTCAAATACATTTTAAAAGGTATCTAAAGGGAAAGGTATTTAAATGAGTAAGATAAAGAGACTGGGTGTGAAAAATCTTCTCCCTTGTTGTGGCTCCAGGTGGTTGAGCAGCTTTGTTTGAAACCACTTCAGGAACAGAGTTTAATTTGTTTCATGCCAAGGACCAAAAAAAGTAGTGAAATAAAATATTTTCCTTATCGAAAACCATCTTAATCCCTTGAATTGTTTCGTTCAATCACAAGTAGACATTACAGAGCTGCTGTGTCCCTGACTTGCTACAGCAGGTGACAAAAGCAGGAGAAAGTGTGAACACAGCATTTATTAGTTAATCTGGATTTATTAATCCACTGTCAGGCGATGTGTTACCCCAGACGCAGAGATGCAGCAGCCTGGCATGCAGCACGGGCAGAATGTCACGTGCAAAAAGGCTTGAGGACAGCACTGCCACATCTTTGCTCACACTCTGCCTTCCTTTATCGTTAAGTGTTTGACCAGGCCCTTCTCCGTGCCCTCCAGCTGAATCCATAGCAGGACAGGGACACTGGCCGGCAGACTGGTGGGAGGGAGGGCGATGTCCCAGAACCAGCCTGGTGCTGGGGCCCAGCACTGGCCCATGGCACCGGGTCCTCCCTGGATCCCACCTGATGCAGCCCAGAGGAGAACATGCGGGAGCCCCCAGGGGGGCTCGTACAAGCTCATACAGGAAGAGGAAACAACCTCCTGGGCTATAAACTCCCTTATTTTAGACAACATTGCACCCAACGTGCTCTATGTAGGGTGACACACATGCTCTTCATGCATACAGTCCATGCCAGAGAAGCTCAGAGCTGGACAACCAGCACTGGGCTGCGTCTTCCCAGTCTGTTCTGGGCAAAGATGCCTCGCTCTCTTCTCCGTACAAGTTGTGAACAAGTTCTCTCATCCTGCTTTATCTTATTTCTAGGTCCTAATCTTACGAGTGATCTTAAACAGAGTTGTAGTTTACAACATGAAACAGCAAAATGCTGCATGCTTAACTTTCAGATGTGATTTGGTGTAGAAACTAGGGAACACATGCTCATAATCCCAAGACACAGGTATCTACCACCACCCCCCAAAATACAGCCTGATTTTGAGAGGAGAGGGGAGGAGATCCCCCAGTTGATACCAGTTTTACTTGTAGAGAGAGATAGGGCAGAGCAAAAATGATTGCGATATTTTTTTGTCTTAGCAAAATTCTGTAGGAGGGGCGGGGTTTTTTGTTCAAGACCTATCTCGTTCCACCAGAAGGGGCCACCTGCTGCAAGGTTCACACAGAAACTGCCCTTGCTTTAACCAGCTGAGAGCGAGGTACGACTCCGAACTTCGGCCAGAGGGACCGATGCCACCCTGCCGACAGGCAGCGACCAAGCTGCAGAAAGCTCTCAAGAAAATAATATATTTTTCCTTCCCCATTCAGTATTCCTCATTCTACTGCGAAGAAAGAACAATTGCAGGCTCTTAGGGGGAGCCCGTCTCCCCACCACGTTTGCTGTCGTGAAGATTTTAAGCTCCAAAGGGAATCGGTGGAGGTTGTACAGTTTTGTGGGACGATGGCTGGCAGGAGAGGCAGTCATGTCACATATCGTTTCCTTTGCTGAGACACAACAGCCTGTCTGTGCCACGCGGTTGCCAGACTGTCACATATTTTCAAAAGAGCCGATTTCCTGTGCCTGCTGGGAGAAGAAATATGAAAAGTTGTCCCTAATGAGCTAAAAATTGTGAGCGAAAGGGACTTTGTGTAGGTGTAGATCTGAGCAGAACATCACTTTGTCTTCCTCTCAGTCTGATCTCGGAATTAATTCATTTGTTTCTATGGCTGTTTCCAATAGGGATTTCTTGTTATAAGAAAATGAGGCTACCCAGTGTCTTGCTTGATTCTTTGCGACTTGCCTGTGTTGTGCAAATGCAAAAAAAAAAAAAAAAATCCTACTGTTTTAACGTATCGGGATTGTTTAGTGTAAGGAAGGTCATTCTTCATTGCTGCTGAAAGACACTGCAGCCACGATGGCCGATGTCCTGACCAACTTAGTCATCCATTTCGCCTTTAAGGCAAAGTGAGAGGGAAGAGGGATGAATCATTTGGCGAAATATCCTGTAGGTTAATAGCTCATTTACCTTAAGTTATTAAAATTCCATTCAATTCATTTCTCAGCATAATTATGGGTGGCCCAACTTTGATAAAACCTCCCTAATATATAAAATGCATTTGTTGTTTCACAGATAAATGTGTGTCTGTGCACTGAAGCATTCTCATAGCTACGTGGAAAGCAGAATATTCATTAGTGTTCCCCTTGGAGCTTCCATCAAATGGACAGGGTACGAGCTCAGGGGGAATTTTTTTCCCCCCTTCTGGCAAAAGCAGTAAATCTGGTACCAAAATCTGCACATTCTCCAAAACCTATAACAGGCCTTGAAAAGCCCCCAGAGATCCTGTGCCTTATCGTTATCCCTGGGACCGCTGCAGTGTTTCCTTACAGCCTGTTGCTGGCACTCGCAATGCCCAGGAGAGACATTTGTTCTACAGCCAACAGAGGCTTCTTGAAATAGAAACATCATGATATATTTTTTTTTTTTTAACTAGTTCTGAGGAAGCCTGGTGCCAGGCACCAGTTACAAACCAGTGCCCCAGGGCTGCGCGTCCTGCAGAGGTCTCAGACCACGAGGGTGGCTCAGCCCTGTACCTGGCACAGTGACGGGAAGGGTTTCACCGAGACCTCGTCTGTGGACCTCTGCTCCTGCAACACCACTGCTATCCGAGAAGCTCAGCATGGTAAGAAATCCACCAGGACAAGCTTAGGTGCAGCTTTTTCTTTGTTTTTTTTTTTTTTTTCAACTGTAGTCTAAGCAATTTGCTTCTGAGATCTGAGAGCTTCCCATTCTGCTTTTTCTTTTGACAGTGCCAAACATACGCTTTTTTTTTTGTATATCCTGAGTCTCCTCTTAGAGAGAAGGCAGAACTCGCAGTAGTGCAGATTTTACCTTGCTCATGAGGTTTGATTTTCTTCTCTGTGGTTACATCGGATGTAATTTGGTTTGGTGGATACTATTTTGGTGACTGTTCTTTTTTGGAACTGTGTAATCATATGGAGGCAGCTTTTGATCTGTTCAGTATATAATTAAGCTGCATCTATTGCTGTCTTTTTTCTACAGAATGAGGGAGTAAAAGAATGAATGAAAATGTGGTGGGGAAAAAAAAGCAACTATTTTTTCGGTTGAGATATAAACCCTGAGAAAATCAGATGTAGAATTGAACTGCTGCTATAATTTCTATTCTATCAGAATTAATCGCCTCCTAAAATCTAAATGTACAGGATCTACACGAACAATCTAAAGAAAGATTAATTATTTAAAAATTCTTGTGGGACTTAGTGGCGAATACAGTAATTGTAGGTGTATAATTTTGTAACGCTATGGGTGTCACATGTTTAATACGCAGCTATTTAATTATACATTGTGTTGGGTTTTTAAAAATTACAACATAATTACAAGGCTGCGTATGAAAATTAATCTGTAAATTGAGGCACCCATCTTAAGTTTCCCGAAGATATTTTACTGCATTATCTGCCAACTAGAATTCAGTAATCCCAATATTCCTCTTTAACCAATAGTATAACCCAGTCTCAACGCTACACATGAAATCCCTGTGTATTTTAAAAATGGTATGTCCATGTAATATATCCATCCCTCCTACTGGTCAAGCAGAAGTAACTTTCTGGAACTCAAACGAATATATGTGTGCAGGCATAAAAAAACCCTATGAAAGTAAGAAATTAGAATAATCTAAATCTTGTTCTTGGTCACCTTTTGTTTCTCTCTGTGCTGTTCTTATGACACAAGCGTGCTTTTGCAGGTGTCCAATTACTGTGCCCTGAAGACTGATTCATATGACTCACCCAGTGCGTCTAAGAGACAACCACCCTATTGATGCAATTTCTCACATTTCTGCTGAAATTAAACGAGCACAGCTGCAGCTTGTCCTTTAAATAGTCTTAGACCTGGTCTCTCTTCAGATTTTGTACGGATGGAACTATTTTAGTTAGGTTTGGGATTTGTCCTGTATTTTTCTGGAACAGTTATCTTTCGACAGAAAAAGAAAAGGGGAAAAAAAAAAAAAAGAAGTTTTAGTATAGAAAAATAAAAGTTTCCATATGAGAGAGAAGTCTTGATATGCAGTCTGTTTGCTGGTGGGGGAAAAAACAAACCAACCAAACCAGTAGTCAAATACTGATAAATTTTCAGAAAGCATCCTAAGGCACACGGTGACCAATAACACCGGTAACACTAGTACAAACTTTTAGTGTGGATCTTTGTATCAGTAGAGCTGATGCGTATCCATATAACCTGGTATAGTAATGTACTTGCATTGCCTTCCTATACTGGAATATGCTGCAATACCAGCATAAAGCACCCAATAGATGTGTCTACACCCATACGTCGGATTTCATGGCATTCTACACCAGCTCAGTTAAGCAGTTAAGTAATATCACCTGTCTTGCCAAATTAGCACTGGTAGTCTTGTTTAGGATACAGACAGAGCTGCAGTTAGAGCTAAATCCTATTCTTCTTGTCACTAGAGTAATTCTCCCTGGGGATCAATTAGAAGGACTATTATTTACTTTATAATTCTGGATCATGCATTGAGATTTCGTGCTGAATAGCGTCAATTCAAGTACTTGTCATCAAGGATCGCCATGCATTTTCATAATGTTTTCTTTTATTCTCTTTGTTCAGAGAAGGTCCTGAGGCTGTTGTAAAGAAAGGACTCTTTCACCGTGATCCTCCTTATTTTACCCCACGCTAACTTTCCAAGGTAAGCTTTGGCTACATAAAGAATAAAAGATTACTCTTAGCCTTGGTACCTTTTTCAAGCCACAGCACAAGACAAAAGATGACTAAACCACTGGCATTTACATTGAATTCTGTATTTCACAGTTTTCCATCAAGGAAAAAGTGGCAAAATTATGCTGCATATGCTTGGCTTGTTGTCTGTCCTTGAAGTGGCAGACCTCTTAGAGAAGAGACCGTCCCTTAGCTGAAGAGTGATCCTTTCAATTCAGATTTTCTTGGAATCATAGTTTGTTGCACTGGTTTTATATTAATAGAAAAATTTCCAGTATATAAGCATACATGATACATCACCCTTGTTTTTGACTCATTGACAGCAAAGAACAAACACATCAGCTCAAATTCCTTATACCACCCTTCTCACAGTTCCTCATCTCCTATGCTGTGCAGGTAGTATTATTTTTAAAAACAGATGGGAACTCAGGAGGTGACTCTGATCTTTCACCTGTACTTGAGAAGAGAAACTGCATAGTTATTATCCGGAAACGCCTGGTGATTTTTAATGGACGCTGGTTTAGGAACACAGGGAAAGAAATATTCTAATTGGTTTTGGTTTTCAGCTGAAGAACAGTTTGTTTCTATGTTAAATGAAGTAGTGAAAACAAATAGTATGCCATCTGGCTAGCCTACCTGGGTACTTTACCAGGAGGTTTTCAGATGTTCCATCTACCAGTTTACAACATCTGAAGTCCTGTATTACCAATGTACTTTCTTTACCCAATTGTTCTTCCCTTTCTAGGAATTATCTTATTTGTTGAATTGCATTTGAATTTTTAAAAAAATCTGACTCTCTTTTGCAAAAATTTTCACTGTCAGTTGTTGGAATTATTTATCCTCTAAACTACAAAATCTCTCGTGTTTCTGGCATTCACAATAAATGAGTTCTGCAGAGGAATAGGCCTCCATGTTATCTGTGAAGCTGATATTCTCAGGGGACAGGATAACACTGAATAGTCTTAATATGTACCAGTGAGCTCTCATTCTTAGAACAGATTGTGACTGAAAGGAAGGGTTTAGCAGCTTTTCAAGTGCTTGGAAAGATATCATATGTTTTTCTTTTTTTCTAGATCATTTTTTCTGCTTCAGTTTCTCAAAGGAAGAACATTCTGCAAAAAGAGAAAAACAATGAAGGTAGCTGGGAAGGTAATGAAGTACAGATGCAAATATTTCATCAAAACAAAATATTTATTGGTGATCTGCAACTTTAAATATTGTTTTTACTTAGTATAAAACACAAACATTTGTTCACAAGTGATTTTGAAAAGAATTGTGAGTATATAAATGACAACAGGTCTGAGAAGAGCATTCATAACACTATCCGGTTAGTCTGTTATTTATTATTTATTTTGAATGTGCACATACAACCCTAATCATAGCTAATAGATGTGGTTTTCTGAGCATGATGTAGACAGATAATAAAGAGCACTGCTTGTGCCAAACAGCTTATGATCTAAACCCACATAATTTTACTCAACGTGCAATCAGGAAATAGAAATGCTCCCATGGGAATTAAGTGACCTCTCACATAGTACAAAGAGCGTAGTTATGTAAGATTGAATGGTTGGCAGATAGTTCAGAGAGTAAAGTATATTCATCTAAACAATTTATCAAATAATTTTGAATAATGTAGATAATTTGCAGGCGCTCTCCCCAAGACAAATTCATCAGATACTGTGCATTCTAACTATCGCTAGCAGGCACAAGTTTTAAAAGGTGTATCTTTGAGCAGTTCAGAAGACAAGTGGGACACTTAAACACGCTTTAAAAACACCGGGAAATTGGAAGTCCATGGGGAAAAGTAAAAAAGAGCAGTAAAGAGTTAATAGCAAAGTGCAAAAAGCATCTCAAGTAACAAGGACTCCATCAAATATAGATGCAAGGTAAAAAAGAACAACAAAATAAATCATTGCCCTACTTAAAAAAATAAAGATAGATTGGTTAGGGACTAGCGGGATGGCTAAGTAGTTGCTTTGTCTGTTTTTACAGGGGAGGCAGATGGAGTTCTACTAAATCTGGGATTGTTTCCCCAGAGGCAGTAACAAGGAAGCTATAAAATGTACAGGCATATAAGATATCTGGTTATAAAAAGTCAGATTCCCTTAGAGGAACCAAAACTCAAGACGAGCATACAGCTGTGAATTTTAAATTGAGTAAGGAAATCAATGAAGTTTCAAAAGTCTTAAAAAAAAAACAACTACTTGATCCAGAAATAACTCTAAAGAACTTCTTTACTGGGGAAAAAAACCCAAAACCCAAAACAAATAGGCAGCAAACAAGGCGTGCCAGGGGAAAAAAAGAATCTTAGAAAGTCCTTTGAAGAAGTATTGTAAGAAAATACCAGGAAAATCTCGGTTTGATTAGGATTCAGGCATAGAAGATCATACTTCAGTCATTGGAGGGCCTTTCTTCACCATGCTTTTTCCATGCCTGAAAGTAAGTGGTTAGATTTTTAGCCGTGCTTTATTAAAACTCTGTTATCAGATATTAATTTTGAAGACCATAGAAATGGGTGGAAACATTCAGACAAAAAAAAAAAGCAAACACCTCTTAAGGTTTTTTTCCAGCTCTACATGGTGACAAGGCTATTACTGTCTTGGAATGGGTAGAGTGCGAAGCAAACACAGAAGGCTGCCCATATTCAGTTAAAATCAAGAAAATATGAGTTTAGAGAGTCTGGGCCAATTACCCTGGGAAAGAAGACGTGCTGAGGTAATCACTTAGAAACATCTTCCATTGTAAGAAGAATTGGTACTTAATGGAGGGGAAATATTGAACTAACACTACCTGTAGTCTCTGTTTCTACATCTGGTCTCCCTATTCCTGAAGTCTTTTTTACTGAAGCATTTCTCACCAAGGCTAACATCCAACAGGTTACTGGAGAAGCCAGTTGAAAAGGAGTATTGGAATCACTTGGGTTTATTTCTGCAGAGGGAGACTTGTGTAATGTGCCGTGGAATTGTTTCTTCTTCTTGTTGTTCTTTGCATTATTGGCCTTATGAGATCACCAAAAAGGCAAATCAACATTTTAAGAATTAGGACACTAATTTCATATTTTGCGTAGGCCACAAAAAAAGAAAAAGAAAAAAAAAAAGGCCTATGTTCCTATCTCTAATGCCCGGTGATGCTTAGAAGCAGCTTCTTTTTGAGATGAACAATAATAAAAAAATTATCGAGCCTTAATTCTCATAAAAAGTACAACAGTCAATTAAAGGAAGACTTCCTCAAAATACATAGTAGGCCCTTCATATATAAATATATATATATATATATAATGGATTAGTGTAGAGAACTCAGGAGTTGCCTTGTTTTCTGGAGGAAAAAGTTACTTAGATTTCTTGAATTATGTCTCTTAGAGGGTGAATCTTGTCTGTGAGGGTTGCTTGAAGCCTCCCAGTGGTGCCCTCTCCTCATTATCTGATACAAAATTTCATCCTGCTTTAATATCACTGCTCGGTTTGGCTGGAAAAAACTTCCTAGCTTTTGGGATTTCCCTAACTGGTTTTGGGTTGTGGGCACCTCGAAGAGGTTTGCTTGCACGCACCATTCTGCATGGATCTATTCCTTTCAGTAACAAATTTGCATCACACTATTCTAATACGACAGATGTCATAGTCTAAATGACAGATGTTTTAAAACGCCCAAACCATCTAAGTTTATTTCAGTAGAGCCCAATTTAAAGTTCTGAATAAACTGCAATGATAAAACACAATTCTAATTCACACACGTCGTGTCTTCTTCCTACTTGACATATTCTTAACTTTACTGAGGATCGGATCCCACCTCTACCGGTTTTTACAAGTTGGTTTATGCAGATTTTCAGTGGAAATGCAGCAAGCAGCAGCCTCTCCTTTCCATGAGGTTCCTCTGAGTTTACAGGCCGGTTGTCTCCTTATAAGCTCTCCTAGGTTAAATGGCCTTCCTGTTGCTTACACCACTTTTACAATTGTTTTGATAGTCTCCAACTCCTAAGAAATACTAATTGTACAACAATTCTGAATTTCATAACTTCTAGTGCGCTTTCAGCATTTGACAGAGATGAAATGTGACCCTTTGGCAATACAGATCACAGGACATTTAAAATTTTCCGTCTTTCCCACCTTTACCATCTTCTAGAGCACAGCGTTTGATAGGGAGCTGGAGTCAAGAATTGCAGGTTGCACAGTGGAAGACTTAACTGAAATGCTTTATAAAATGTTTACAATTACGGGTTAAATGTTGCTGTTTCTGTTGCGAACAGTTCTTTCAAAGGCAGATCCAAGATATACTTCTGCATAAAGTGTTCAAAATAATATACAATTATGTATCCACTGTTACATGTCTCTCTAGGAGGTTGATGGTTAGCATTCACTGAAATATCTGTTTTTTTATAAAAAGTAATTCATGAGCCTACTGAACAGAAATGTCTTTGTTCTGAAGAATGTTATAGTATTCACAGGGGTTCTTAAACATTTTCACCTTAATGGCAAATATGGTGCATGGTCATTGTAGACCACCTTTCAATCTGAGATTGAATAACATCTCTATGGCAACCACAACTGCTGCTTACGTAGAAAAATAATACTGCGTGAACATAATGGTCTTAGTTCTTTACAATAGGACTTAACAGTTGGATATGAGGAGAAAACGGCTCATTTTTTTCCAGCCATGATAGATATTTTCAGACTACTGAACACACTTTGGAGGCTGCTGTTCTAGATTGCAGCAAGTTTGTCTTGAAAAGGACTAAAAGATAGACAAGATAATCAAACATGAAAATGTTGGATATTGCTAATGTGTGATCATACATGGATGTTCAAGATAATCAACTTGTGTCATTTAGTGTCTGTTTGACCTCAAATCCTGCCAGCCTGTTTTTTTGTGGGTTTTTTGTGGTTTTTTTGTGCGTGTGTTACTGAAGGTGTTGTACACTTGCAATTCCTGTACCATTGGTCCAGTGTTCCCAGTTTCAGTTGTGGATTCTTCCTACTGTGTCATCCATTCTGCCAAATTCAAGCAAGCTCCGAATTTCTGGGAAGAAGAAAATGTCCTGTTTTCAGCTTCTCTTTTTTCTCTGTGGGAGACATCAGCAAATCTTTCAAAAACACTTAGTGATGCTCTTCTGAGCAAGAAGTTTGTGGTAGGTAAAGCACCAGAAGAAGGGCTGCATTCATGTTTTCACAGGATGATTAATTCGAACTCTGAAAATTTCCTGTCCTGAATTTTAAAAGAACTTATTGAACATAAACCTGTAAACAAGGTATGATGCAATACTTAATGGTATTAAGTAGCACTGCTACTTTTTTTTTTCACCAAAATCTAAAAAAAAAAAAAATAGAGCAAAAAGGTTTTCTCCAATGTTGAACGTTCTTGTTTTCCTTTCTGCAGAGGATTAACAAATTAAATGCCGCAGGATTTCCCCCATTTGCATCATGTTCTAGAGGAGGGATATTTGAATTATAAAAGCTGATACTATAAAAACGTTTATAGTTAAGTTTGTATTGGTTTTAATGTTTGTCATTTGTAATATTATTTTTCTATTAAGTACACTTACAAACCCTGATGTTTGCCACTGGAATGATTATATTTAAGACACAGTTTTGTACAGTTGACAGAACAGAACTTAATAGCAATGCTTATTGTTTTGCACTGCTGACGGGTGGGACGACAAAGCCAAAGGTTTGGGATTCTCACCAGCGGTTTGTCTAAATGTAGGACACAAAGACGACCAGAAACCGACGGGGGGACAAGGAAAGCAGGAGGCGTGTGTTTCCTCTGGGGCTTGTTTGGAAAGCTGTTGCTTCTGGGCCGGGGCCGCGGTACTCCCGGCAGGGAAAACGCTGAGGTAACCGCCATCGGCCGCCTCGGGGTTTATAAACCAGGGAAAATAACCACACTGCGCTGCAGGAGCCCGCTTCCGACAGCAGCCGGGGTCGTCCCCGCTCCCTGAGAGACTCCCGGGGCCGGGGGCAGCGGCCGGGCCACCCCCTCGCCCCGGCCTGGCCCCGCTGAGCAGCACCCGGGCGAGGAAGCGGGCGGCCCCGGGGGCAGGGTCGGCAACTTCGGGCTGTTCAGCCCTCAGCGGAGCCGCCCCAGGGGCTACTCCCGAACTCCGGTGCGACGGCGGTGGAGCTGGGACCGGCCCTTCCCCTCGGCCGGGGGAGAGCCGCGGCCACAGGTGCCAACGGCCGCCGGCCCGAGCGCGCAGGCTCCGCCCCCGCGGGCGATCCCCCGGCCCGCCCGCGCCCCACCTGAGCCCGCTGAGGCGGGGCGGGCGGCGGCAGCAGCGGGGCCGCGGAGGGCTGGCGGGGCCGGCGGACGCATGCGCCGGGACGGCGGACAGCGGGCGGGCCGCCGGGGTCCGGCGGAGTTGGGACGCGCTCCACATCGGTCCGGCCGGAGCGGGGCTGCCGCGCCCGCCCGCCGGCGCCGCGCTGCCTCCCTCCCTCCCTCCCTCTCGCCGGCCGCTGAGGTAAGGGGCGGGCGGTGCTCCGGGGCTCGGCAGGTGCCGGCGGGGACCTTGCTCAATGTCACGGCGAGGAGGAGCTGGGGGGCGAGCGATCTGCCCCCCGGGGATGCCCAGCCCCGGGGCCGAGCCCGCCCGCACCGCCCCGGCGGACAAACTTGTCTGCGGAGCGGGGCGAGCGGAGCCGCAGGTAGCGGCGGCGAGCGGCGGGGAGCGGAGCCGCAGGTAGCGGGGGCGAGCGGCAGGTAGCGGGTTTCCCCGGGGTTCCCGCCGGGCTCCTCCGGGCGGAGGAGGGGGTTTATGGGCGTCTCTCGCCGCCGCACGTTTGTTTGCAGAAAAGGCTAAGGCGCGCCGCTAAATAGGTCAGGGTCTTCGGCAGTGCATGAGATTTGCGTAACGATTTTTCTTACCTCGGAAAGGTGCCGGGGGTTTCTTTCCTGGGCTTCCCGGCTACACGGAGCCCCGTTTTTCTTGCATACCGAGTGACTTTTTAAATAAGATAATTGCGTGAGCATAGGTCGGCTTTCTTGTTGTATAAATCACGACGACTTTGGGAAAGGTAAATTTCTTCAGTAAAGGAGGAATTAACCTACATGAAGGAGTCATCCTTGATGAGCTAATTACCCGTGATAAGCGTAAGTGCTTGGCTTCTCATCACAAGCCCGTGGACGGTGGTGGCATGCTTAAAATGTTAAACTTTAAGTTCTGGTGACATTGTGTTTCAAACCACGTAAAGGAGAGGTAGATGCAAGGTTGTGTTTTCTGTGGGTACAGACATGAAATTCCCTTTTTTTCAGAGGAAATGTCAGAACACTCATGCGTGTGTGAATGCTCTTGTTTGTTTTCTGTTGATTTTTGACTCCTAAACAAACCAGGGAACTCTCTTCATGGGTTTTAAATCTTCTGGGCACTAGGTCTTTATTGTTATGCTTGAATGGAAAAGTCTGTAAAGGAAAAGTTAGAGAAGCGTGGCACTGGGCACTCAAAAGTTTAAATAAATTTTAAAAGTTAATGTTTAACTACAGCTAACTACTACTTGTAGGAGGAGGGAGATGATAGTTTTATTTCCCATCCTCTTTGCTACTACTTCTGTAATGTCTTTCACAAAGTATAAAAATGAGATGCAAAAGAAGTCTTCCATTGCTGTCAAGAACGTGTAAGTCTTCTTATCTAAATCAAATGTTATATGAAGCGGTAGTGTAAAAACCTTATGTTGATGAGGATGCCTCTGTGTGATTGCAGTAGGTGTAGATGAAGCATTGCTACTGCAGGTCCAGAATGAGAGGTAATGGTAGGACGCTAGTGAATTCAGGGAGGACGGGCTCTTTGCAGCTTCTGCCTCTCATGGCAGCGTTGTGCTCAGCCACCCCCTGCCCTGTTACTTCAGTTCCAAAAAGGAGAAAAAGATGTCTCTGCACAGTCCAGAGCTGACTCTAGGCAGGTTCGAATGGGTTATGCTGCTTCTCCTTTTCTAAATAAGTAATCTTGCTACTCCTTCCAATTTACCAGGTCAGTAGAGTGCTTGGATGGAGGGATGAGGTTTTTCTGTTTTATTCTTTTTTGCTAAGGTGTTCCTCTATGGCCGCAAACTTTTTTTCTGGTGTTCGGTCTCACCAGATGGGTTTTCTATACCTCACACCTTTTCCAGGGAGCAGGGATTGATGTGATTGTGTGAACCCATGAAGGCAGAAGAGAAAACGGGAGTTGTGAAACTGATCATGTTACTAACTTCTCCCTCTGTTGTTTGATTAAACAATCCATAAATTATAAAGAAATTAGGAAACAATCCTTATGCATGGTATCTTCACTAAGTTACTGAGTTCCTGTGGGTTTTTTCCCCGATGAATAATATAATGGATGCTTGGTTAAACTTAAAAGCATTAACAGAAAGTAGCTGGTATCAAGAGATTGTGCTGGTTTTGCCTCTTTCCGCGCTAGCGGGAGCTCTCTGTCACCCCTGTGCTCTGTCTGCGCTGCGTGCTCTCTCGCCAGGGATGGATGTAGTTGCACCAGCATCAGTCTCTCTCGACCAACTGTTCTCATCTGTCTGCATCTCTTTTTCTCCTCTTTGCGATTCCTTCAGCTAAGTTTTAATTGAGAGGATGTCTTCCTACTGGAGTACAGTTGCTCAGGGATAAGGCGGTATAAAAGCAGGAAAAAAACCTTGTGGAAGATAATCTTTTGGGGGAGTGTAGGCTTGTTAGTCAATTAGCTTTGCAAGTCCTTGGATTTCAAACGGCAATGAAGATTGCTGCATAAAACATAGCAGATGCTTAACCATCGTTGTAGTCTTTGCTCTTCAGGTTATCACAAGGGACTGTGGTTTCAGAACATTTGCTTTAAGAGTTTGAGAATTTATGAAATGAGGCATTAGTGTTATTTTAAAAATGAACATATGGTACAGCTGGGGTAGTCTCAAATCCTGAAACATTTGTCAGGCTGTGTTGGGATGTAACAGAGTATGGAACTGGAATGCAAGGTTCTCTCTAGTGTAGTGAAATATGCTGCAAAGCTTAGGTCACCTGTAGTTAGTGGGAAGAAAAGATGACTTTGCAGTCTGAATAGCTTGCTTTCTGAAATTCTGCTATCACTTTGCTATATGCTTTAAAACCATTGAAATTCCTTGAGTGTCAACTTCTAGTAGATAAATATTTCAGTCCTGTAACTTTTGCATTTCATTCAGAAAATTGTAGTACTTAATATATGTCACCCATCAAGATACAAGCATGAATATCTTATATGATCCTGTAGGGAAAAATATTACATGCCGTAATATCCCAGTTAACAAAAGGGAAATTTACCCAAATCCATAGACAGCACTTGCATCTTTTATGCTCAAGCTGATGAATGCATAGAGTGTTGAAGGAATTACAGGAACTTCACTCTCCTGTGTGACTGTAATATCCTTTTAGCTGCATAGGTTGGTAGACTTTCACCAGATGCTCTGCTTGCCTAACTTTACAGATGCAGTTCACATGTTGGTTGAAGGGCTATTTTCTATTGTTATCTTGCTCACAAGTGCAAAATGTATGGGTTCTTTTCAAAGGTAAAATGTCTCTTTTTACTGCAGCTTCACAGAGCGTGCATAAGCTTACTGTAGGAAGTTTATGATTTTTATTATTTAACAAATGACAACGTTTTTAAAACAAAACATCAAAAACATTTTGAAAATTCATGTCATAAGGATTTTTAAAAATGTTTTTCATAAAATTAGTCTGTTTTCTGGTTTTACATAATGCACAGAGCAAACTGGGGAATTACGACAAAAATTGGATCTGCACAGTGCAGTCATTTGACGTCATTCTATGTTGCTGGAGAAAGTGCTGCAAAACCGTAGCTAGTGATCTAATACAGTTATGTTCAGTGGAAGCATATATTATTAAGTAAGCATTGCTTAATTTATGGCATCAATAGTATGTTGGTAAAAATAACAAAATACTTAGTAATTTATTTTGGTGTAATGTGGCTTTTACCGGCAGGAGGTTAGGGTCTTACTCTGCCAAGAAGAAAGCGGTTTTGTTTTTTTCTTATTCCCTGCCATACATCACAGTTCATGAAGCTGAGCTAATATTTCCATGAGTGGTGAATCATGCCCGTTAAATTTTGCAATTTTATTGTGTTTCCTATCTAGATGAGTGTTCTCATCAGATCGTCTGCAATAATCCTTCTGAATCTCTCAAATGTAACGCGTAGAATCTTCACACTTATGGTGTACATTCTGTGTGCAACTGTGATTTTTCTTATGTATTAGCTAAAGCGAACATTGCTTTCTATAAACATATTAATTGACACGTTAAAAATTCATTAGAGAACCTGAGCTGCCAAGGTTTGTAAAAATAGAAGCCTTGTAAACCAATCTAACTATATCAGTGCAGTTCCAGTCCTTCACTTATCAATATTGGTACCTTACCAATTTGCTGCGGCTGAACTGCCAGACAGATCTTGTAATGACAGGTGGTGCTAATACACATCTAGGCACATTAGAAGTGTGCTGTTTACATTATTAATGATTATTTGTATATGAGCAAGCTAGGCTGTTATGAAAACATTGCTAATACTTCATTCCTCAGTGAAATTATCCAATCAGACTTTGTTTATTGACAACAACTTTTCTTCATGTTAAACACTTACAATAAGGAATAAGGAAGGGTCTAGCTAAAGATGAGTACAAGCAGAAGCTTTAGACACCTAAAGTCCTTTTCACCTCATGTTATATACGTAAATTATTTTCAATTACATAGCCTTCTCTGTTTAAGCGTTTCATAGGTTTTAAAATGTTGCGAGTCTGCCTTGAACACAGACTGCATAAATAGGTTTCAGTTTACAGATAGGCAAAATGCAATTTCTTCTGGGGCAGAATGCAGGATCTGCATAATTATGCATCTTAGTTCACAATTTTCTAGACCTTTTCTTGGGGATTTTGCTGCGTGACGGGAAGATGGGTTGTGGTATTGGTAAAATGCTGTGATTCTGGAATATGCTGAACAGCGTTTCATTACTCTTGGCTTTCTATTGGCGAACTGTTTGGTGCAGACATGCCAGTGCGGAAAGGATGGAGGACTTGGGACACATCTGCAACTAAGTCATTCATTCTGCATGTGAAGTTGGGTAATCGTGTCTCCTACAGCTCACTGAATCATACTGAGAGGTGTCTCACAAAGTGTCCTCTTGCAAACAACCCACAAAGCTCAAAGTCAGTCCACTCTGTGATAATATCATGATGTTCACCCCGTTACTTGCACCTGTGTGGCAGGGAAGGTGATCCTTAAAAGACTAAGGTATATTTTTAAATTTTCTTTTAATGTGTCTTGGTGTTTTTATGGTTTGTGAGGCTTTTGGTGCAGCATACCATCCAAAATGCTGCCATTCTACAACCAGTGTCTTCTCATGCCGAGTGGTTTATAATTGATTTACTTAATGGTGGCTGGTGTAGTGCTGATTGCCAGCAGAGGATGCCACCTACTGAATCTGTAACACTACTCAGCATTACTAAACTTGTAAGATCTAATGAGTTTATAGCCGAAGTGGTTATGTCTGTAGGCCACATTGTTCTCTCTATATATATTTGTGCAGGTACCAGAAAGTTAAACATATGGTAGGAGATTTTGTTTAACAGATCATGATGCTGAGTTTTAATTTGACACTTCTTAGTACATCCCATTTAAATACAGTAGACTATCAGGTCTCCTTAGTCCTATTACAATTTGATACAATTTCAAAGATTAATTAGTTTAAGGACTAGTGACGTGACAGGCAGTATTAGTACACTATGCTTCGAAGTGGAAGGACAGGAAAAAAAGTATAATGTGATTTTTATGTAACTTGGTTTACACTTCACAGTGTGTGTTTGTCTGTATCATAATTTTGAGCTTTAAAAATGAGCTTGTTTTCCTATGCCAGCGAAAAAAATGTTTGGAACATAAGAGACTCGTTATCAAGACGTATCCCAGAGAAGATGAGTGTAAGATATTAAGTAAACACTCTCAAAGTTCTTACTCTGCCCTGCGCAGCAAGACTTCCAGAGAAGGCATGGGAAGTTCCTAATGGGATTTTATAATGGAAATGCTAATGCAAGCTAGCAGAGGAGTAGCTAGTCTCTATCTTTGCGTGACTGCATATTACAAAAAAAAATTGCATAATCTTTCTTCCTTTGGCCACCTGCTAATAATTGGATGGTGAATCTTGGACTTGGAATTGCAAATGTACGTAGGTGGCTAGATGCACTTCATCTTTCTTTTAAAATGAGACTATTTAATATATGTTACTAATTAAGAAAATCCCTTATAAATCAGTGTCAAAGCTTTATGGAAAAAGATTCTGCCTTTGCCCATTTCTGCAGTCTGTTATCTGCAATGCAGGTGCAGTCTATGCCAGAAAGCTGCATATTTGGTAGATTGCAGGGCCTGTGCATAGTCAGTACCATGTTTAATGCTCAGCTTGGTCCCTTGTTAATCAGTGAAACAAGAACACCCATATTATAGACATCAAACAGCATTAAGACAACTTAAAAGTTGCAAGGTTAACAATATGAAAATTAGGAAATGCCAGAAAGTGTCGTCTGTACTTAACTGAGCCTGTTAGTGTGTATAATCACGAGTCATTTTTGTTGTTTTCTGTGGGGCTCTCACCAGGATTTGTGCACAGGGTATCTAATGTTTGCTTACTGACAAATGACTCTTCCTGGATCTTTTGGTGCATGCCTTTTCATTCAAACGTTATTCTGAAAATGTGGGCTCGTGCTCAGCCTATAGTAGCTGTGTGCTTCACAAACAGTAAAAAAACCAAACCAAAAAAAAAACCAAACCCCAAAAAACCCCCAAAACCCCAATCTTTGCAACATTTCCATGACAGAAATGAATGGCTTTCTCCCAACATAGAGGGGGAGCTTCAGCACAGAGAGAGGTCTTCAGTGCTATTTGATGCTCAGTTTGAGAGTTGTGGGGACTGGTACGTCAACAATTGGGATGATGTAGTGTGTATTCACAGCAGAGCTTCTGTTGCTTTGAACTGCAGCATGAGCATTCATCACTTCTATAAACTAGAGCTCAGAGGTATCAAGTTGGGCTCTCAGAAAAGGTGTGTGCAATTAGTGATTGTGGAAGGATTGATTTAAGCAACTTGCCTAGCATTACTACCAGCTCTGTGGTAGAGCCCAGGCTACAGGTGGATTCTGCACTGCAGCATTCAGATGCCTTAACCTTGAGAAAATTTTTTTCTCTTGCAGTCTCCTGCTTTTCTTCCAACTTCTACAGCAAATGAGGTTTTTTTTTTTTTCAGGAGGTAGCTGTTCTTATGACTTATGTTGATTGTCTTGATTCCCTTCCAGTCTGTGAGGAGAGGGGAAAAATGATCTTGTAATTTAAAGACCCTATTAGCTGTTGTTTTTGTTGTTTTTTTTAAAAATAAAAGCAAGCTATACAATCTGTAAATCCTGTCCTAAGGAACCATGGTAAATCTTGAGTTGTTCATCAATGTTTTTAAAATGTTTAGATCCATAACCTGGCTTCTGGAGCTTATGGAATGATTGAAGAAATTAACTTCGTACTACTATGTGGTAGTGGAGGTAGGCATTAGAGGCTTGGCCTGCTTTGTCTGAGTTTTGCTGGTATTTTCTCAGATATTGTCAGATCCCAGTCTAGGGAACTTCAGCACAATCTTTTAGACAGGTGACATCAGAAGCAGCAGAATCTTATTATAGACAGTTTTGGGTGGCCAAAATGGAGTTATGACACTCCCAGTCCCATAGATAATATGAAAAATATGAAGTACTCTAACATATCAATAGGGACGTTTGGTGCTATTACCCTATTCTATATAGTATTCAACTGCTCAAAGTTAATATATGTTTTCTGCAAATGTATAAAATTTTGAAGATGGAAATCACTCTTCTCTTAGAGTTGCACGAGACTGCTGTAGCTTTACTGATCTAGGTTTGAATTAGATTAGATCTACCCTACTTGGGATGACTTCTCTACTGCAGGCAGGTGACAGATGCTGTGGAGCAAGTGATATTCCTGAAAGGCTAGGCAAGAGCTGCCTACACTGGCATTTTCTTTTAGGTTTCAGAAAACATTTCAAGTCCAAATTCTGCTGTCTTTCCTTGGCATGTGGGTTAGTCTCACCAACTCAAGAATGCTACAAAAATAGCTTAAGAAACCAGACAATGGAACTTTATGCACTTCAGCAAGCATCAAAGAAAGTTGCATTGATGATCAGTAATAACAAATGTTGACAGAACTAGTGTAAAAATTTAATTATATTGTCAACTTCATAATCTAGTTATATTGTCAACTATGATGCAATGCCATATGTGTTGGCACTGCAACATAGTTGACGTTCAAATCTAAATTTGATGAATGTTAATTGTCTTCTTCATAATTACAATTTATCATGTAACTCAAATAGGATTGGGAGGAGAAAGCAAGAGGTAGACAAAGCAGGAATGCTGTAATGCTTGTTTTTAACTGTTTCAGTGAATTTGCCTTGGCCTGTATTTCTGCCTATAACTTGGTGGTGGTTTGTTGTTGCAGTTCAAAAGAGCTGGAAAAAATTCTGCCCTTGAAGGAACCCCATGGACTCTTTTATGTGTTATCTGTAGCTCTCAAGCTTTTCACCTTGCTTTCTTAACTGTAAGTTAGAATATTGATCAAGTTTCTGTATTGTAAGAAAGAATTGGAATTTTCTTCTCTGTCTATAAAGCGGAAATCTAGATATCTTGAGCAAGGATAGGAGAATTTCCTTCTCATTCAGAGGAAGAGATTTATACTGATCTGATCTGGTTAATGTTTTTTTTTTTTTTTTTAAAAAAAAAAACCAAAACAACAAACCAAAACAAAAAAAGAACCCCAAGGCACATGCTGGCGTTAAACCCCAGATGACATGACACACAAGGCTGCAAGGAGTCTGTGGCCAACAGGAGCGTGTGGGGTTTGTAATCTCTACGTGCAGCACCGTGGCCGCTTCCTGCCTCATGTGCTGTACACAGCTGATCAGAGGGGTTTTTTTTACCATGTGGTTGTGATAACTATGGGAACTGTCACAGGGAGTTAGGAGTAAACAGCATGTTTCATGCTGACCGTGGGGGGTCTTGGCAGATTTGCTTTTGTACACTACTACCGTATAAATGTGTTTGTAATATTAACATGATGTTTTGTGTAGAGCGGCTCTTGTTTTTACAGAACTGGAGATCACATTTTGTGAGACTGCATCAAAGTTTTGAATGTTTCTGATTACGTATTTTTGACTATATATTTTTTTTAATCTGTTCCTATCATTGTTACGTTCCCGCTGTCATGATGCCTCTTCCATCTTATGAACACCCTCAGATTCCTTTCATGTCAATGACTTGTTGCAAAAAACAGATATATTTTAAAATTACTTATAAGGTTGAAGTAGCTGGCATTGGGCCACAGAAGTATTTTGTGTTGTTTAAAAGGATCATCTCAGCTTGCATTTCTGAAGGGGCCAGTTTTCAAAAATGGGCATTAGTGTTTTTTTAATCATTGTCAGAATCTCTCTAGAATGCTTGTTACTAGGATTTGTATTTTTTGTTTTTCCAAAAAGCCATAGGCAGAACTTAATTCGCTTATCAGAGTACAGCCAAATGCTTCTTCGAAGTAGTAGGATAGCGTGAAGGTGAAAAACTTCCTAAAGATTGCTTGGGATCCATTGGGTTTGAAGGTTGCAGGAGAGCGAGCTGTGGCTTTGTGGGCTGACTGCAGGCAGCCTTGCCTGGCCCCTGCTGCTCCTCATCATCCTCCACACCCGCCGCTTTGTTGTCCCCTCAGGCAGCGTAATGCCTTGGTCTTTGGCCTTCCCTTCAGTAGCTGTATTTCTTGGCTTTACTAATTTCTTGACCCCTGTGTTGGCTTGGTGACCTTAGTATTTGACCTTGCTCTGTATCTGATCCACGTCCCGCTTCCTGGTTGTAGCTCTACAAATTGCAAGAGTTGCTGGTGACTTGCTGGGATACTTGGGATACCCAAGAAAAATGTGAATCTTCAGATGGATGCTACTTCATTTTTAATAATAAAGTTTTTGAGCCCCTTTTCCAGTCAGTCAAGCCTGAAAGAAAAGTATTTTTTAAAAATTTCATACACCTTTTTTTTTTCCTTCAGTAGAATAAAATGCTCTTTATTTTTAAAGCTTAGTTGTCGAACCTATGTATACATTCAGAGTGGAAAAACATTTGTTCTTCCTTGTTTTAAGGTATTTGGTGGGAAACCAAAGTTACAAAAATGGAGCGTAAGACTGCCATATAAGCACTTGACTGTTCCTTGCAGTTACATATTATTGAGACTGATGAATATGTATATTTTAAAATGTATATAGTTAATAATTACTCTGAGATTAATTCTCTTGCATTTGATGAATTGCTTCAGTAACTACAATTATTATGTCGCTAAAAAGAAGGTGAGGAAGGAATAAAAATAAAACATATATCTCTATCTCTATAAAAATCCTGTAGAAAAAGCTCTTGCAGTTAGAGGCTCATCCTCATGCTGTATTTTTATATGGCCTTGGTGTAATGGGTTTCTCACCTACTAACGGATGCTCTAGGTGTCACAGTAATATTATGCATGCTTAAAAGCCCTCTTGGGTTCTGAGAGAGGATATATATTTCAGTTAACATGTCTACATCAAATTTACCTCTAACCCTTCAAAGATCTTTTACCACATAATTGCATCGACTGAGAAATCTGGTATCAGGAAATAGATTGTGATTTCTCGAGTGAGCCATACCTTATTGGCAAAGGAAACCTGTAAATAGCCTGAAGTGCTCACTCTTAAGTTTAACTGCTAGATTTAGGTGCATTTGATTAATGCTTTGCCTTAGTGCATTTAGAGGTTTCTCGGATTGGGAATTTCTGTCTTCAGAAGTTTGCTTATGAATTTGCTCTAATTGGGGAAAAAAAAATTGATTAAGTTCAAAGACTGTATACAAGACTGCACTGCAACACATGTGTGCAAGGCAGAGTTAAGTCTGTTATTAAAAAAGAAAAAAAGGCTGATTCAGGGTTTCATGGGCCTTCCATGCTAGGAAATCCAATACCAATGTCTTTCAGATAGTAATGCCCACCTCTTAGAAGAAAATACCTACCTGCTTGAAATGTCTTTTAATAGTTGACAATATTTCATACAAAATCTGGTCAATTTTAGAGCTCTCTGATATGCAACAATGCAAAATTATATGTTTAGCTGACCCTTTAATTAGCTCTCATTCTGTCTCACATGATTTATAGTTCCATGACTGCTCTGTAAAAATGATATATGACTTAATGAAGTGGAAAGCTGGAATGGGTTCACACCTCTAGTTGTTTAATGGTTTCCCCTAGCTAGGTGACTGGTGTGCTGGAGGAGAAGAAAGCAGCTGTAAGCATCTTCTCATTTATTATGGCAAGGACATAAAAGTCCGTGTTGCTGTGACTTACGGTTGTTTGCTTCCTTGTCGCGTATACAATTCAGTGGAGCGAGGAGGGAATGTGGGTCTTCCATAAAGCATAAAAATAGCAGGTAAGAATAGAAAAGCAGATGTAATCTTTCTTGCATAAACTTAGTTTAATGCAGCTGTTCCATATATTTGAAATCTAGCTCTAACTTTTTCTTGATACTATAGAAATAGTATTCCAGCATGATTTAATTCCAGTAACGGGGTGGAAAACCCTTAGCAGGCCAATGGATTTAGCTAAGGGGTTTTGGGGAGGTTTTTTTCAAATGGCTACTTTGACTACTTAAGTAACCTTTTTGAAGAAAGAGGTAATTGTTTGCTGTATTACTCTTATACCTGACGTTTATCTAGTTGTTTCTGTTAGTTTCAGAACATGTGTCTTTACAATATCTTTGATAAGGTGGTTCTGATATTCTTATCTACAATACTGTAAACTCACATTAGTTAATTCTGGATTCTTAATAGTTTAAGTAGCCTAAGTGTGTCTTCTGGAGTGGGGAGGGAAAAAAATCAGGGATATCGCAGAAATGAACTGACTTCAGTTCATTGTTTTGATCTCCAGAAATCACTTGGTTTCTATTAGGGGCAGCTGCTTTCAGTAATCGCTGCGGGGAGCCATCTGAAATAATGGGAGTGGAATGAGAGGTCCTTCATTTTCTGCTGTGCAGCTGCGTAGTTTAAGTTCAAGAATTTTCACCTTCTGCAAAGACTGCCGTAACATTACAGGTATACCTGTTTCTAGCATCTGTATGGAACACAAACATACACACATATTTAATAATGAGGCTGTTGTAGGCATTTCCTACATATTCCAGGAATTGTCCATTCCTTATTTAGTCTGTAGTCCTATCTCTATGGAGCTACAAAGGCTGGAGCCTTTGCTGGCTCATATCTGAGAGTTGTGGTCTGTCCTGAGAGATCTGCAGGTCCATCCTTTTTATTTTTTTTTTATTTTTTGTCCCTCTTGTCAAGTTTGGATTTAGTGCTATTAATCTTTAAAGAACTGCGTGGTACCTTTGCAGTTTGTATGATACCGCATGCATGATCTACTGAGTTTAAGTGAAGACTGTTACCGACTCCTATGTTGGGAGATACGGTTTCTGACGTATATTTTGGTGTTGACAGAGAGTAGTGTTTTGCTATCGCCAGGTATTTATTTGTTAAGTATTTAAGATTTGTAGAATTTACAAGTTCTTCCTTCAAATTTCTGATCACTTTCTCACATCCATAAATATTTGTTCAGTTATTTGTTGACTTTAAAATCTCTTTTGGAACCAGCAGTCTTTGGGACAGCTGGTCCGGGAAGTTTTAGTTATCTGGGAAACAATAACAACACTCTCCTTCCAAGTGTCCTCCAAGCACTGGCAGTAGGTCTAGTTGTTGGAGTGGGCTGTGTGGGTCATTGTTGTATTTGTATCTCCGGCTTCTGGGCATTGGACTCTTGTCATTCTTTTAAATGTCAGTAGAAGGAAGACTGGGACTTGTCATTTTACAATTGCCGTTTGTGCTCACTTCATCATTGCAGTTAATGTAACAGAAATACAGTATGCAAGGAACTATGCAGCCTTCTAAGATTCTGGCAGAGATTGAGAAATTAGTGGAAAAAGCAAAGATGACTGCTCTTGGAAAGGTAGATCGGTCCTCTTAAACTCTTGTGTTTGGTGATGTGTTAGCTTGTAATTCCAGAAGTGAGTTAATTATAGAGGCTTTCCCAGCACTTTTGAGATTGTTGTAACTTCTCCTGGGAAATCTCAAACGAGCTGTAATTTCTGCTAGACTTTTCAAGGAGGCGATTTTGTAATATGTAATAGGGATCTTGCTCAAAGTACAAGGAATATCAAAAGAGCCATTTCCAGGGTAGACTAAGGAATATATGTGCCATTCACCAAATAATCCTGGAAGTACTTGCTGCCAGAATGGCAAATTTCATAGTGCAATCCCCCTCGCACCCCATGGACTGTTGTATAAATTGATCTGCCTCACCCCTCTCAAATCTGGATGGAGGCTTTTTGAAGGTTTGTGTCAGGCTTGTGTCTCAGTTGTAAATCAGAATTTTGGCAACGGTGGTGGTTCCAGATTCTCTGCATGTGTGTTAGCTCGCTTGTCGCTACAAGGTAGGCTGAGGTCACCTGCTGAGAGCACCTCTGCATGTGAATAAGGGTACCATAAGAACTCTTTCTAGTTTAGGTCATCAACTAGGAAAGTGTTTTAGTTAATATGAAATATAAGCACCTGTACTGAAGTATTGTAAGAAAACATGTTTAGATTTGCGCAAGGTAATAGCTACAGATTCCATTTAAGATCATCCAACATCTTAATTTTTCTTTGGGAATCTTTTATCCGATTCTGAGTAGGCTCATCCTGGCTTAACTTGGGATATGATCAGTTTTATATATATATATAGTTTTACAAGGTGATATGTTTTGTAGGGAGTTGGAATTTTAGTTATACGTTTTTCTAGGTAAGAAATATATATCTTAGTGAATATGTGAATATAATAGGGTAACACTGATAATATCTTTGTGTACGAAGGTGTTTGCATACTTGCTTTCACCGTGAGGTTATTACTGAACTATTCAATTGTTCTTGTTCCTGACTCCAGCATTTTTTCAAGGTGCAGATATACTGATGTACCTGGCTCCAATCACGCAAATACATTTGCATCTCTGGGTCCCTCCTTTTCTAGGGAGATTGCCGTACGCTCGCTGATCCACCTGTGCAGAAGCATTTGTGAGATCAGAGCCTAAGCATATTACTGTTAAATGTAATTAGATGTTAGACTTGCACTGTAGTGCAATTTCTTCCAAGTGTCACTCAAGATTAACTGAAGAACAGGAATGATTGAGGACACTTTAACTGCTGAATCCTTGGAAAACCGTTCTGAAGAGGTGGACTTTTTAAACTGAGACCTGGGGACTCTGGGCCATTACCATGTGTAACTCCTTGCTGAACAAGGAGTTTTAAAGTGTTCCTCCTTGCTTAGTCTACTTTAAAAGAATAAATATTTTTTTCCTGTGGAATAATTTGATCAAAAAGTGGTATCTAACTATTGGTATATTGATTTTTTGCTGCTGATTTTGTGTATCTGAGTGGTGGTGTTTGCTGATAAATTTTTCTTCTTTGTCTATATAAGAAATTTGGAATGAGTATCTAAAAGGCAGGGTCAGGATGATCAAATCAAATATTTCCCTACTTGAATGAAATATTCTATTAAAATGGCAAACAGTGGATGCCACACTGGCACTGTTTAGGCTTGCTGTGTTTTAGGAACCTTGGGATTAGTGTTTATCTGCCCCATAAAGGACACAAATCATTTAGATTAGAAGTAATCTGATTGTATTGAAGTACAAATTATAGCACAAAGGCCATTCAAGTGGGTTAAGTGACCAGGGTTGGTAAACACCATATGACTGCTGATTGGTCGATGAAAGAGTATTAACTGAAAGATAATGATGGATTTTAATCCAAATCTCTAAAGTGCAACAGCTGTAGTTCCCAAATGAGTTCACTCTCCGACAGAGTTTTAGGACACTGATTTATTTGTTCCCAACTATTTCTCTTGCACAAGAATTAATTTGAAATATAATTAATTATTCCTATATAGAACATAGCTATTCCCTACAACTTTCTTTGATTAGATTTCTATTCTACTTTCAGTAAATGAGTTCACCATGGGTTTTATGCATATTGGAGAAATTGCAGTGTTTTTATTTCAGTGTTCTGCAGTATGCTAAGGTAAATTGTTAGTATGATTTGGTTTAGGAGAATCAGCTGATGTTCTTCCTTTTTCATGTCTCTTATCAACAGAGTATGAAGTCTAGTTAAGTATTTAAAAAAAAAACAAAAAGCAAAACAAAAGGAGTGCTTATCACTGATAATAAATTACTTAAATTTGTGTAGTGTGCTTTATTTCAGAGGGTCTGTATATTTTTAAAATGGGAATTGCATCACTAACAATGAATTTATGATATCCTGAGAGTGAAATATCCTGAGAAGATATCCTGAAGTGGCAGCTGTTTAGGAGCACAATGTAATATTGTTTAGGATGTGGAATGAGAAATTTAAGCAGGCTTTATTTATTAATGACCTCAATGTTGGGAGTATACTATTTATTTTTGGTTGTTGTTGCAATAAGAACTTTGCAAAGTTTCAGGTTCTCTCTTAAACTTTCCCCCCAAAATTTGTGCTTACCCTGAAATATGCATGTTTATTAAAGGAATCAGATGAATGGCTGCAAAAGGAAAGTAATTTAACTTTGCAGTTCACTGGTCCATCTGTCTATTTGGTTTGGGAAGGTCAACAAGAGAACCGAAGTGGTCCTAAGTCATTGTTTACAGTGCAAGCAGTCAGACACAGGAAAACGAATTAAGGTCCTTTAAAATGATACTGGTTTATGTTATCTGTCTTTGTATCTAAAAAATTAAACGTGCATGATTAAGCCATTCCTCCATTGTTATTCAGGATTTATTCAGATAATCTAGATGAGATACGGCCTCACGGCAGGAGCAGGCATTAGATCAGCCTGTGTACAGCACCTACAGATTGTTTTTAGAGCGAAAATGGAGTCATTAGTACCTAAGTCATGTTTTATCCTTTTGATGTAGACACACGTAATGCTACAGCAAGTGTAAGTAGGTGTGGATCTTGTGCTTTGTATTTACAGTATAATTAAAAAAGCACTTAGGAAACCTTTACGTGGTACACAAGTTATTGGCAAACACCTTTGCAGAACTGGGAGGACGTTGTTCAGTGCGTGTTGAAAGGAGACCTTGAATGCAGTTATGTTAGGGCAGTATGAAATGTCTTCAGAAAATCATGACAAAAAACTTGTGACCTACCTCGACTTGGTTTTGGAGCCTGTGAAGTCTCATATTTTAATTTGTTTTCTTATAAATGTAATAGATACTACTTAGTTACAGAAATGCAGGAATATACTGAGAAGCTGGATAAAACAGTCTTCCAATAAATGATAACTATCCTGCAGTGCTATCTTGAGAGTTAAAACCACTTGAGTATTGGCTTATGCATTTGGGTAACAGGATGTGTGTTTTACTCCTACTTTATGGAAACGGTAAGGTAAAAGAATTTGACAAGGTGCCCTAATATGTTTTATATATGTGTGTAAGCTTGGCGCAGCAGTAGCAACCGAATATAGTGGTGTCACATGTCATGCTTGCTCAAGGACTCGTGCAAGAACTTTGGTCTGCCCAAAGTTAGGATAGGATAGGCGATGGGATAGAGTAACCTGTTAAATTTTGTTTCTTATGTTGACAGATTAAACCTGGCCTGGCCTACAGCTTTTGACATTTTGAATGTGGTTAATTGATAGGTGATTAGCTGTGTGAATTTTTCGGTCATGGAGTTTATGAAGCTGGGCAAACCCAAAGGTAGACCTGAGATTACTCCCATTCTTGTATGCTTCGGTTACCTTTGTGAATTTTTTGCAGTGTGAGGAACGTAAGGCTAGGCCACAAGTATGCAGTAAGACACCCAATAAAATGAAAATGGTCACTGTCCATGACTCTCTCATGAGAATTTGTCATGATCCAATGTGAACCCTGAATATATTTAGAGGCCAAGAGCTCCAGGCTTATCAATAGCAGGATACTGTTGTGCTGTGGCTGAAGGTTCTGCTATAGCATCTGTAGTGACACTTAGTTATAGAGTTAGCCCTTAAGATTCTTCTTTCTCCCTATTGCTATTTTTTGTTTTGTTTTGGGTTTTTTTGCTTATTTTTAGAAGAGATTTTTCACATATCAAAGGGGGAAAGGGGGCATTAGGATGCAGCCTCATTTCCTGCAAAATATTTGTTGATTATCTCTAGCAGAGCTACAACGACCACCTGAGCCATGCCCCAGTTCAAAACATGAGCGGGACTGAGGAGGTTTTCACAGTATCAACCTAGTTCACAAGGAGTCTCCGAATTAAAGACCTCGTTGGTTAAAAGCATTTGGAAACCAAAGCTGCTATCTCACTTAACTTCTTAGTGTCAATTTTGATTCCTGCTCTAAATTTGGGGAAAAGTCTTTAAATGTTAAACACAAAAAACCCTTTCAAAGTTGTTTCTGTAACATTTAGAGTTCTTATGTTTTCGATTTTTCCATTTGCGACCCTTGTTTGACGGTGCTGAAACAGATGCTCATGATGTCATTTAATTACTATGCAATTTCTGAAAATAACATTTTGACTAAATTGATTATTTTGTAGAGAAAACTTTGGCTACAAAATAGGACTTTCCAAGGGGAAGTAGAAAATGCAATTGGAAAATTTGCAGCTGTACATATTTGGAAATTTCTTCTGGAAACAAATATCTATTCCTTTGCAAGGATATCTTCTGGAATCTCTGAACTCTAGTTGCTTTCACATGTGGTTTCCTGTGGCAGATGACAGCCTGTGCTGACAGTTGAACTGGGCTTTCTTTGTTCATGTCTTAGCTAAGGACTGATAAATATTTAAAAACAATAAAATAGCACTTAATTGACAGTTTGGGTTGTTGATTGAATTGGCTGTTTAGCATAAGCCAAATTAATTACAATAGCTGAGAACTCTCACTGATACTTGCCAGTTATTTAATTGCTATACCTAATGAAACATGATTAAACAAATAAAAAAAAATGATTTGTATATTGTTTATAAGTATTTTGTTAAATGAACTAGTAATGCCTAACCTTCCTGCTTTTTAGGGATAAGGAAGCATTAACATCACAATTGCAAAACTGATGAGTCCCCATCTGGAGTCCACGGAACTGGTTTGATTACTGTGTGATGAGTTCAGACTGAGATGGGTGCAGAGAAGGATTCTGGTTGAGGAAAAGGAGATTCTGGGGGTTTTTTGTTTGTTTTTGTTGTTTTTTTTTATGGGGAGACTTCCTTAGTCTTGGAAAAAATAGGCTAATTGAAGGGGGAAGTTGTGTGAACACAGGAAAAAAGGAAACACCTGCCTTCTGATGTATTTATGGACTGCACACACCGGGGAAAGAGAATCTTCAAACCAACAGCCAGCATTGGTCCACAACAAGTGGCTGGAGACCACCGTGGAGACTTGTATGGCCAAATACAGGTCTGATATTCAGAGCTTTGTCCTGGCTAAGGTACACAAGGACTGGGCTTGAAGGTCTTTTTTTTTAAGTCTTGTGTTTCTTACAGTGATAAAACATAGCAGCAGTACAGGCGTTGATCAAGCGTGTGGCTGAGAGAACATCAACGCTCCTGCCTAGCTGCCAGAAATATTGTCAGCTCTGAACTTTCAAAAATTTTGTCAGTCCTAGAAGAAGATTGAAATTGGTTTCTCTTTAATTCCCTTCTAGTTTTTGAGCCTTTAGGGTTCATGTTTTCAGTCATCTCTGCAAGGATTAGAGGGATATTTAAAAAGCTAGAGTTCCTAGGGATTTTTATGACTGCATGAGCCAGGCTTTAAAAAAAATGCCTAATACTGCAAGATATAATTCTGAGAGCTAGCAGCCCTGAACTGATGAGTGGAGTGTCATAAGCAAGTGAGACATCAGATTGCTAAATCAGTTTTTCTTAAGTGAACCTTTCCAATTGTTTGATGTTTCAAAATACCGTTGTGTTGTGATATCAGCACAGGAGACATTCAATCCACTGGATCTTTTAAGGCAATAAGTTTGTTTACAACTGTCTTTTGGCAGAAATTGTGTTCAGTTATCAGCTATTCAGCAAAGTATAACTTGAGCACAGGTCAACTAGGTAAGCTAGCGTGAGAGAGCGAGGTCACTAATCAGGGGATCTATTGCAGAAATTGTGTATCACAAGGATGTTTCGCATTATGAAGTTAACTGGGATGTGCAAAAAGAATATATATTTGTTTTTTATTTCTTAATTAATAAATTGTTTAGGAAGTTCAAAAACCACCAAATGTCTCCAAGGAATGTGACAGCTCGGACAAGCGAAGAGAGATCTACTGAAATAGATTGCTTTACTGCAATCTTAAAGTTGCAAAAGGCTCTGAAAAGTGAATGACCAGAGAGAAATATCTCATGAGAGTAAAATGGGCTTCTGAAGGATGTCAGCTGTAAATGCTAAAGTAAAAGCTTCTTGTTGTGCACCTCAGCATTTTCAAGTGCAAAAAATATATATTCTGCTCACACTTCCATCTTTCTGTGTGTTACATTTATTCAGAGATTAACAGCCAATTTTCAGTATGACTGACTTCATCAGAAGTTTATCCCTTTGCAAAATGACATTTCTAGTTTTTATGGGAGCAGTATGCCTGAATTTCTGTGAAGACTTCAGATTCATAGCTGTAAAATAAAGGTGGAAAAATGTTTATATCCCTGAGGAGATGCCAGAATTGTATTCTGTGCAGGATGGCAGTATAAGGCTAACTGCGACTTGTGTAATTTTATTTGTCAGATCTTTTTGTATTAAATAACTTTATTGTAGTATTGAGATTTAATTACATTTATGATTACATGGACATTTAATAAAGCCATGTGTTATGCAGATAGCTGCAGCGGGATGCATAGATCGGTATTTGCGGCCTCTGCAGTAGAGGAAGCAGTCTGGGATGATTTAAAGCAACTGACAGTTGTACTAACAGTCACTTAAAGGAGAGTAAGGAAACTTTTTTTTTTTTAGGCAGCATGGAGAAACTCCACCTTGTGCCCCTCGTTCCCTCTGGTTGCTTGTGTTGGGGGAGAGGAACGACAAACCTTTCTCTTTGCATGTACTTTTCTAGAGTTTCTTTCTTTTAGGTGGCCTCTACATTTTCTTAAGAGCTGAGTTGTCATTTGGAGATGACTGTTTGGTGTGTTTATCGGCCCTGCCTCTGCCCCACATGGTGTGAATGCTGGAGGAGGTGATGCACTCATGCTGGTTGGAGGCATCTTCCTTCAGCATCTGCTGCAGTGCTTCCAGAAGGATCTCTGCAGACGTGTTGGTGTGGGCTGTAGCACCAGGGGCTCTTACGGTGTTGGGCCCCTGCAGAGACCTTTGCAACCCCTGTCTGTCATTACTGTGCAGTACAGACCTTTATGATCTCTCTCCTTTGTGTCCTGTTTTTCTGACGTTAATGATTTAAAGGCAATTTGGCCATGTTTTGAAATTCCACTTCCTAAGGGGTGAGCTTAAGAATGCCTTTTTTTTTTTCATCTGTGCAGAGAATGATGTAACCTTTACACTTTACACTTGTGCAAGGGTTAATTCCCTGCCTCAGTGAAAGGTTTTTATGTACCTGGTGATTTAGAAATTATTGGAAAAATGCACCAGTGGATGTGTTTTTCTGTTTTCTCTGCTTGCTTTAGATCTTTATCAATGTACAAAAAGAGATTTAATTAGATGATTTAAGAAGAACGTGTAGAATTATTTTATGCAGTTTGAGTGCTTAATGGCCCCAGATTGGGGGAATTTCTGTATTCTCTGTTAACCATCTATAAATGGATATGACAGATGAAATGAGTAAGAGGACGTTTACGCAGTTTGTGAGGCAGGCAGAAGATGTCACACTAGTTCTGCTTTTTAGTTGATTTTTCTTTCCTTTATGTGTATATAGTATGACAACACACTAGCAGGTGGAGAAGAATCCTCAGAGATACAGGGGTAGGCAAAGAGCTGGGGCTGGGCAAGAAATCATAAGATGGAGAACAGCTGTCAAAATGATAGCAGTAGAGAGACGTAAGGAAAAGCGGCAGAAAAAACATCCTGTCAGCAAGAAAGAAAATTTCTGAAATTTCTTCAGGCCAAAGAAATCAGTAAGTTCTGCAGAATTTCATCTTGCTTCTTGGTTTTGGGTTCCCCTCTGAGCCTGTGGGCTGTATGTGCCTTTTGCCACTGATCACAGTGAGAATTCTTTGCTGCTCTCAGGGTGTTAGAGGTTGGCCCAGCAGCACATTTTAATGTGTTCTTGATTTACTGCATGTCTGTTACAGTGTAGCTTACCCTTCTTTTATTGCGCATTTAGAGGGCTATAGCCTCCTGACCTGTCTGATCTAAAATAAACTTAAACTAACCTAGTAGGTCTCCAAAAGTCTTATAAACTTGACAGCAGATGGCACATGCTTTTTGTTTAGCCCTGCATATACTATCTTGGTGGGTGGTAACTGCCTTAGGACAAAATCAGCATCCCACCAGTCACCATCTGGGATGGCAGATGATATGTGGGACTGTCATGAATAAGCATTCTGATGTTTGTAAATGTCCGAAGGAAGACACCGCTTGTTAGCGCAGCAGTTGGTATGCAGTCAACGCTGTGAGAAGCTCACTTTATGCAGTAATCAGCAAAAGCTGAATTATGTGCCTCAGGTCCATCTCTGTAATATGGGTGGGTGTGAGGCGGCTCTGCCATAGTTTGTTCATTTTGATGGTGAACTTGAATGACCCTTATTTTGGCAGACCTTTAGTCTTTGTTGGTGCTTTTGTGATAAAAATAATTCTTGTCTTTCTTAGGTACTGTGTCAGAGGTGATGTTTAGATGCCTCCTTAGGTACTGTGTCAGGGGTGATGTTTAGATGCCTCGTATCAGATCGTACCTGATGCTGATAATGAGCACAAATGCATGGTATAAAATGTGCCCTTGTTTGACAGCATAGTCTGAGTTGATAGGTGAAGTGAGGGGACAATTTGGACACAAAGGTGTAAAAGAATTTGCAAAAGAACACACTGTAGTTTTGTTGCAGGTGCTGGAGTGGAAATGCACATCTGGCCCTCGTCTGCTCCCATTTTCCCTTCTCCCAGGTAGGGGATGCGCAGACAGAAGTGTGAACCGTGAGGATACCCACAGGCCACTTCCCTCATCTTCTCTGTCCCTGGCTCTGCAATAAGCCTCTCTTCTGGACATACGTGCTTTGAAAAATACTATTTAGACCAGTTTTGGTTGGAAGGATCGCTTGTCATTGATGCGACAGGTTCTTTATGTAGAGTATTTTAGATAGTAAAGCTAGTCCCCTAGGAAGCTCTGGGTTGTATCAATTATGAACATCTTTGAAAGGAAGAAATCTGTGCATCTGTTGTGCAATTTGCTTTATACTGCAGTTAAGACATCCGTTTTGATTTGTGTTTAAGCATGTTTTATTCGCACTTAGCTGCTCTGTGTATCTGCTGAAATGGGTATGAAGCAACAGTTTAATGCAATGGCATCTACTTTAGTGATTCAAATAGCTGACATGACTATTCTGTTTCTCAGTACCTTCAGGATACTGGGTGCAGTATCCCACACAAGAGTGCGGGACTTAAAACGTTTATGCAGTTTGACTGCTGTTGGAATTGCCAATAGTTCTTTGGTATGAAGGTTTTGGGGTAGGGGGAATACACTATCTGAGTCTCTTCAAGTGTTTTTGCTTCTGAAGTATGATATGCAAATAGTATACTGATTTTATACAAATGAACAATAAAAGAGAAGAAAACCAAACAAAACCCCACATTAATTCCTAATTCAAGTACTACCTTTCAGTTTAAAATTAAAATGTAAAGGTTAGAGGTATGTCCAACAGTTTATCAAACCCAGAGTAGGTTAATGCAATAGTATGGTTGCACAGGCCGGAATGCAAAGAAATGAGGAGGGTTTGCCTGTCAAATTTGTATGAGCAAATGCGCTCACTCTAACAGGCTCTTAATCGAGGGGAGAGCAGGGTGGATTCCATCTGCAGCATGGAAGCACGTGCGCATGCTATTTCTGGATCAGGGTGTGAAGTGTCAGCAAACACAGTGAAAGGCTGCCTCATTCTTTATGAATGGAAGTGTGTGCTTTAATGGGGAATTAGATGGGTATTCAGAATGGGTTCTTCCTGCAGTGGTTGCTTAAAGCCTGAGATGACTGGCAGCTTGAGTTTAGGAGAAGTCTGTGCAAGTCTGTGGATGGGCAGGAGGAATTAGGGAGCGGCCGTACTTTCGACTCCACCAGAGGCCTCTCTGAGCTCAGTATCAGCACAAAATATGCTTAGCCGTGGTTCCTTTAAAGAAGGAAAACAGGAAGTGAAGGGTTACATTCAAGGCAATGCTGATTTTTAACCTGGTCCGTTCCTGCAGGTGACTTCAAACTAGGCGATCCACTTGCCTGTTCTTCTGATCGGTCACTACCAGTTGGGTATTCTCTTATAACTTGATCGTAAATCTTAAGTAGTTTATAAGACAAAACTTATGTCCCTTTACCTTTGTACTCTAAAGGAACATTGCTTTCAATGTTTTTTCTCTTTCAAAAGAGAGAATCAATAGTTTACATGGACATTCACAGTTTCTTATGGATGACTAATCTGGGACTATCTTTTTAGGAGCATGTTGGGGTTGACATTCTCTACCGCTGATTATGCTTGCAGTTTTCAGCAGGGTTTTCTCTTAGAATTCTTAGTGCTGTCAAGCAAGCCAACGTGTCTCAGTCTCATGCTATTTATGAATGTAGCTTGTTCTTTGTTCATGCCCAGTTATTCTTTTCACACAGCCCTCAAAGTTCTTGCTCTTGTGTCCAAGAGCTCTTTAGCAGCATTACCAGGCTTTATCCTGAATTAATGGTTTCCTGTACAATGTATATTCAGCTCCTAGTATTGTCAGAACTATATGAACAAGAAGGCTGTCTACTCTGCCTGGCTGTCTGTTGTCGCTTCCTTTTATGCTTAGGTGAATTCTCGATATTTTTAAGAAAGGTAGGAAATTATTTTTGCTTCCTGAGACCAAAGCTTTATGTACTCCTCAAATGTGATTATGCTCAAGCAAGGTAAAGCAACAGCTGGGTACAAATACCCTGTGGGAATCTCCCAGTGTGTCGGTGGATTTTGATCTTTATTCACATAAGTTCCCTAAAACTTTCTCTTGTAATTAAAGTAGGTGCCTCACTAGAAGTACCTTACATCTTGTACCAGTTCTCCAAGTAATTAAAAGCCATTTGCTTTGCAGTGGGTATTAAGTTCTTATGTTTTAAGAGTTGATTCTAAAACACATTGAATTAATTTGTTCTTTTAAAAAAAGGTAATTTTTTGCGATCCTTTTATTGTTCAAGGCAGGTTCAAACTATATCCTCTACATAATTTTGCTTTTATAAGTTTGTTCTCAGCTCTTCTGTGTTGTAAAATCTGGTGGAGATGCATCTAATTAGTGTTTTATATTATTCAATGTACGTCGTTTTTTTGATGGAGGAATACAAGAGGAGTCCTTTGCTTTAATAGAATACTTGGATACAAAACTTTGAAAGATGCAAGTAAAAAACCCAACCTCGCGACTTTATAGAAGTCTAGAGATCTAGGAAATAGTCTTAGGAAAGTATCTTAGAGACAATATAGAATCATAGAATGTTTTGGGTTGGAAGGGACCTTAAAGATCATCTAGTTTTAACCCCCCTGCCATGGTCATGGACACCTTCATTCAATTTATTTTATTACATTAGTAATTGATAAGACCGTTCCCTAGTCTCAAGGAAGCAGATTGTGAAAACGTATGAAACTGGGAATACACTGAAGAAAACTCACTTTGTTCATTTCTACTTGGAAAAGTTAAGCTTTTTTTTTTTCTTTATTTTGGTCTATTTTTTGAGGAGTTGCTATTAAAATGACTTGTACGTCTCACATTTAACCTTTTAAAAGTATCCTACTTATTTTTTTTAATTATTATTGGTTTTTGCTGGCTGCTTGGCATTTTGGCATACGAGATGTTTTAATCCTGGCTTTGTCCAACAAAGAACTCATTTAAGTCTGTCTGTATTTTTGTGGCTTTTTTTTTTTTCTCGGATGTTGCTTTAGAATTCCATAATATTTGGGGTTTAGGTCTTTGATAGAAAACTAGAGTTCCTGGATGAAATAAGATGTAAATATGACCCAATACTGACAATCAGTGATGTTTGGTATGTCGTGGACTCTTTTGTTTATGAGGACACTAAAACACAAAGTGGTATCTGGCTGAATGTGGTGCAGGTAACACACCAGAGGTGGCAGTGTGGTTATCAGGAATGTTGTATGGATTTATACAACAGACATGTTGATGGAGAAAGCTAAGGGAGCTGAGTAGCCATTCTCCTGGGAGGTCTGTTCTTGCTGATAGACTTATGCACGTGTTAGGGGAGGACAGAAGTCTAAGATGACACATACAACCAGGTGTTGGACACTTTGGGTGTATAGATGTTCTACGATTAGATAAGAGTACTTGAAATAGAGTGCAAGTTAAGTGACGGTAAGTAATGGCTTAATGACAAATTCCCCAGTAGAAAACACTGACTTGTTAAATGTTCATCAAGCAAAATGATGTTATGATAATGCTGGAAAGCTATCTGTTCCTCTTGAAGCATAAACGAAGGTAGTTGTCCGGACTCCAAACTTGATTACTTTCTTGGCAGCAATCAGATATGTTATGTCAGGTGAGAACTCTTTGGCAAATAAGACGATGTGTAAATCTATTTTTGTTAATGTTAAGCATGCCAGAAATCTGTAAGTACAGGGGCTAAGGAGGAAAAGATCAATCTTATAATTAGAGCTAGCTACAAACCTACAAACATGGGCACGTGCAAACACAGTCTGTGATAATCTAAGTCGAGAGTGATTTTATTTACCGCAGTTTAGCTGAGCTCATAGTCTACTACAGTGGGTCTAATTTTAGGTTTCCTTAACTTGGACAATTTCAAGGCTAGTAGAACAAAACAAAATACTAGTTACTTGAATGTTTTCAGTTTTCTGAATTACCTTGTACTGAACAGCTAATGTTTGCGTTGTGAAACAACCATCTGTTTTTAAAGAGAATCTCCTTCAAATGTTAAATATTCTAAAATGTGTTAGTGAAGAAGCTGTCAGCCATTTGTCATACTACACCATTCAAAACTTTTCATGGACAGGAATAGTAAACCGATTTCCTATTCCTCTTTGATTCCAGTATCAAAATACAGGCTAAAAAATTACTTAACCTGGTTTAGTCAGCGTGCCATGATTAACTGGTTATTCTTTATCTGTCACAAGGAATAAAAATGTATTTACTTTTCTGAACCATCCAGCTTGTACTGTAACTTTGAATTAAAACATTCTAGGTGCTTTGCGAGCAGAGATGAAAGAAATAAGGAAGAGTTGATCATATCTGTATGGATGGGTAATAAATAGTTTGACAGGTGGAAACATTGCAGAATATGATGCCTCCTTGAGGAATTTCAGAACAAGATGAAGATTAAAGATGGCAGTTCTCTGTTTTGATTTGTACTGAAGGAAACAGGAACACATCTTCTGAAAGGAAACTAGTCCCTTAAACATATGGGGGATTTTTCAAGGTTGGCTTCAAAATCGTCTCTTGTGCTTTTTTAACACTGTAGGATACTGTGCACCAGGCACTATGCATATGCTGTTCACCACAGTATCCCAATAGAACTTGTTGCCCAGATGGTGCAAACCATATGCCTCTCAATAGTTTATCTATGTTTGGGAAATACTGTCTAAAAATATAAGAAAGGTCATAAGACTTCTCAAAAGCATCTCTAGTGAGTTTCTTTTGAAGAATGCCTCTAGTGAGTTTCTTTTAAATGATTTTCTGGAGGTATTCATGCTGGTAGCTTGCTTTTTTTTTTTCCTTTTTTGTTCCTTTTTTTTTGGGGGGTGTGTGTGTTTTATGGCAGAGATGAGGAACTATGGAATCATACTTCCTCCAGTGCAAGACCATAGCTCTTCAGGCATGCACACAGACTTCACTGGTCCACTGCATAGATAGTTTTTCCCTATAGGAGGTGCATAATAGGTGTACAACACAAGGCTCAGGCTTGTGTCTCTCTCTTTCTCCTCCCCCCCCCCCCAGTTGTCTGAATGAACCTTTTTGGAAATGTAACAATATAGAAGGCCAGTTAATTTTTCTATTTGTTCCTGTGTCTTCAGTAATTCATTTGACTATTTCCAAAGGCTAAAGGAGAAAATTCTCTTTGCCCATATGTAAGATGTTAAAATACGTTTTCTATTTTGCTTACCTGGCACAGATCCACAGAGGGACAGCAGTCTAATTAAATTTCCAGCATAGTGGTTCTTTGAAGTATCAACTAATTAGGAATGGGCATTGCAAAAGTTTAGACCAGCACTTAGGAGAAGAATGCTTCATGTAACCATCACTAATTCATTAGGATAACCAAAGCTTATTTCCTTTGAGTAAAGATTTGCACATTCTCACCTACAGCAGTGTACTATATATAATACTTCTTTGTAGCTCCTCTGAAAGCACAACTCTGTTTAAAAGTAAATTAGCTAAATTGAAAGGCTAATTGCTTTGAGCTTCAAGTACAAAGGATGTCCATGCTTAGATTTCTTTGCCAGCTGCAAGAGGCTGAGAAGATGTGGTTTCAGAAATCCTAACAGGGTATCTCATGACACGTAAGAATTTTAATGCGGTGTCATAAATCACTAATTTATTCTTGCTCCAGTATTGCTTGCAGAGTCTAGTCCGGTAGATGACAGTTCTGTGTACTGGGGAGGAAACATGATGGGGGGGGTGGGCAACTTTTTTAGTCTGGTAACAGCTTATGTCAAATACCTGAAAAGCTCTTATACTTGCATTGCTTCCTCTTACAATTTTGATCAGAAAAAAAATGAGTATACATAGTTTGATGCAGAACTTCAAGTACCTATGAAAGGTGAATATGGCATACAGTCCCTTCACGGAATTAGATTTTTTTTCCGTATCATTTCAGATGGGTGTTTTCTAACATATTTGAATGCTCTTTGTTTCCTGCTTTTTTTTCTTGTTTTCGTGTTCTCACCTTTCATTTTTTAATTGGGTCTAGTCCTCTAAGTTGTTGAGTAAATACAACTACAGTGATACAGCACTATCTCTGTAATGTGTGTGCCGCTCCAGTGTGATTCACAGAATCATGTCCTTGTTGAATGGGACCTTTTAATTTGTGGATATTGTTATGTATCAGCCGCTGCAGAGACTTGGCTTATACTGTGCTGTATCCAGGTTATAGAAAAGTGGGAGCTCACAGGATTGATCTATTGTATTTTCCCCATTTGATAATTCCCATCCTTTCTCCTTTTAATGAATTTATGCTCTTGTCTTAAACCTACTTCTAAATACTTCAGAACCCCATCTATAACTCTTACTCTTCGTGATCCTATCTATAACTATTACTCTAAATGATTTGTTTGATTTCGCAGTATATAACGATCATGTAGCTTCTCTTTATTCTCAGTTTGCTGACTGGGGTCTCAGGTAGCTGCTTCTGTTATGTGATAATGTTATTGAGCAATGTGTTAGCCTGAGGAACGAAATGGCCCCATTTCATATCTGACTCCTGGTGAGTGAGAATAAGTACCACCCAGAACTCTTCAAAATCTGTCTGCAGTGAAAAGCTCTTTTTGAAGGAAAAAGACACTTGCCAGATGCTTGCATAAATTTGAGTGACTAGGAAATGTAGAGAATAGGAAGAATGCTCAAGTTTTTTGTTTTGTGGGTTTTTTTTTTTAAATTATAATTTGATGTGTATGTACAAGTTCCTTTCATAAGTGTAAAGCATGCAGACAGCCTTCTAAAGAAAGGGTACTTCTTAAAAATCTGCATTCATTTCTGGCTGCAAGTACAGCTCCTTTCCAGGGTCGGACCAGTCAGAGTATGCTGCTGCATGCCCTCCTAAAGCCAAGGTTTAAGATGCTCGATGTAGGTATTTTTTCAGAGGTGTTCTGCATCTGCTGCTCCCAGCAGTTGTTGGGAGGTCAGTGCTGCTTATAATCAGGTCACTTTTTAATTTAGATGCAGATCTTTAGGCAATCACGGTTATCTTAAAATTTCAGCTTGTGATTTTTAATTCTTAAATTACTAGGAAGCGTTTGCTCTAGGGACTCATTTGTCTTGTGTTAATGCAACTAAGACAGTACTTTGTAGTAAAAGTGAGTTTAAAACTATTCTGTTTGTAAAAACAATAGTGAAATTTGGACAGCAGATTCTTTTCGTTTGTCTGAAGGTTAATTTTCTTTCTAGGCTGGCACCTGGGATGCTGCCTTAGGGTGTAGGTGTGGTGTTTGAGTCCTTGCTACACTCAGTTGTTCTTTCTGGGTGTGTCCATATTAAAAATGTTTTCGATCACATCAGGAGTGCGCTTTTTAAGCAAGTATTCTGATTTTGCCCATTAACCCTGCATTGGGTTCATGTTTCAGCACTCTCAGACTTCAGAAATTGAAAGGTTTTGTTCCTTTGGATGAAAGTAAACCAAAACATGCAGTCTAGGAGTGTACATGTCTCTTGTTTTGGTGATAATGGGCTAATGCAATACCAGGTTGATGCTTTCCAAAATAAACCCTCTTTGAAAGGTTCTGGTGCTGTTACAGGTGCTCAGCAGCAGCTGTCTGCTCCGTCAGTCTGCCTTTTGGTCCATGCAGATTCCTAATGCAGATGTTTGGCTCTGCCAAACGTATCCAAACCAACTGCGTTTCGTTAAGATCTTATTGATTATTGAAATAATTACTGAATTATGTTTTGGATTATTTGCTTTCTGCAATCAAACTTATGAGATTTCTGAGAAGCCAGGATTTTTAAACCGTTACTGATTTTATTATTAAATAATTATGCTTGTATGTTTATAGCATCTAGAACAATGTAATATAAAAATACTTTTGTTTCAAAAACTTTTACTTCAGGGAACAAAAACTGCAACAGAAGACAGCGGGAGTAGGGGAAGTTATTTATGGTTTAAAAAAATACATTGAAAAGTAACAAATACCAAAGCTCTAAGCAGATTAAATTTTCAGATGAAAATGTCATCTAAGCTCAGCTGAGTCGAGGATCTTGGTTGCTTGCCTTGAAATATGATACTTAATGCTTAAATGATTTAGTGTGACAGTGTCTAGCCTAGGTTTTCAGGATCACTAGTGTTTTGTTTTTAAAAGCAATTAGATTTCTGGACACGACAATTATTTTTTATAATTATTTTTTGTTTTAATATTTGATGTGATGTGTATCTTAATGTATTGTTTGTATTTTTTGTTTATTTGATGACAGAACTGTCAGTTATAGGAAACAAATATGTGATTATTACTATAAACTCTTTTTATTTAGAGTCCTTGATTGCTGAATCATGTTTGAGGAGGGATTTTTACAAATATTGAAATTTTAAGCATGGGCTAGAGTTAGGAATGTGATGAAATACTCCATCCCACCATATGAGTGAGTCTTTAAATAACCTATTTCTGAAGTTGTTTCCGTTTACATACCTGTGCCAAAGAACCAAACAGACTTTCTCCTGGTAATATACTTGTCTGGGTAACGAGTGGAGTGTTCTAGTATTGCTTGTGACTGCGCTGTTTTGGGTAGGATTGCCAGGACTCCTTTTGTGTTTTGTTTTGTGTGCCTGGAGGTGTGGTCTCTCTCCTTCCTCCTGTCCAGCAGAGTGGTGGCTATGCACAAAGACCTGCTGCTCTGGTACCTGGGCTGAAAAAGAGACCTTGCATTTGAAGCCTCTTTGCTTCTAAAAGCTGAATATAGGTGCAGTCTTGCCTGGAAAGAGCTTTTCTGCACAGCTCCCTGAGCCAGCCTTCTGCTGATCCAGAATATTTGGGTGGTGGTGGGAAAGAATCAAGTGTAAACAGCAAGTTGTTTAGCCAAGAAAACAGAAATGTTTTCTATTTGAGTTACCCGAGACTCTTCTCACCCTTACAAAAAGCGCTCTCCCCTTTTTCTCTACTGGTTTAGCAGCATACCTTAAATAAAATACACACCTATACACTTCTTCTCTCCCCCCCCAATACATAAAACTGTTCTTTGTGCAATTTGGCTCATTTATCATGAGGTTTTTATTCTTTAGGGACAAGCACATATTTCAGGCTCTTGGATTGTTGTCAAGAGACTGTTGTTTACTGTGTATTTGTGTAGCTCCCACAAGACTAACTTTTAGCTGGCATTTCTCTGTATAATAGTTTTAATTGTGAAGGTATTTATGGACTACTCCAGACAACATATTAATGCTCGTTTGCAGGCGGAAAATTTGGGTGTATATAAAAGTGGAAAGTATTCATTAGTCTCACTTGAACAGTCTGCTGCCTTCCAGTGTTTCAGTAACATCTCTGTCAGCATCCTTTTTGTTGAATAGTTATATTTGGGGCAGTGGGTACTGCTATGGGCATTGGAAAGTGAACAGCTCTGGAACCAGTGTTTAGTGAGGTGGAGAAAATGAATCTGAAAATACTCTTAACCTATGCTAGAGATGCAGTAATAAACCTGCTTTAAAATAGAGAGCTTGCAGAACAAAATAATGAGTTGTTGTGAGTTGTTGTTGTGCACAGACTGTGATGTATTGCCAACTTATTATTTCTGAGCTCTGCGGTGTGTCACAAATGCGTGTATTTCTCTATTAAGTGACGCCTCTGCAATTTGGAACCTTATTTGTTGGAACAGGTCTTTGGTTTGTGTTGTATAGCATTTTAAAAAAGAAAATGCTGATTTAGTATTAAGCATGGCTTCTAGTAACAATTTTGTCTGTTTGCTTTGTAGGTATGAAGCGTCCATTAAGTCCTGACCACGTCTTTGAAGATGGGATTATGAATCAACCAGTTGTTCTACGGGGCTTTGAAGAAAAAGGACTGAGGAATGACAGACAGGACTATCAATTAAGCAAAGAAAAAAAGAAGATACTGTTTTCCTTCTGCGAAGTGTGCAATATACAGCTGAACTCTGCAGCACAAGCTCAAGTTCATTACAATGGGAAGTCTCACCTGAAAAGAGTGAAGCAGCTTAATAATGGAAAGCTCCCTACAAGTACAGCTCCTGGCACTTTGTTTGCAAGTACAAGCACAGGTACATAATTACTACGAGACGGTGGATTTTGGTCAGGAGATCTGAAGAAGCTTTTAAGCTCTACTTTCCCCACCCAACATAACCATTAAACTTAATATAGATTAATACTAGTAGTTAATAATATTTTGCCTTGTTCAGAATTGTGTATTTCTTTTCCTGTGAAGCCAACTTGCATTAAGGTAATATTGCATTAATGCACGATTAATGGCTGTGTTGGGCCTTGTGTAGTTGAGATATGGTCTATTTTAAAAGTAGCTGTTGTGGGTTCAAATAGTCATCTGTTTTTGTCATCTGCTTTTATTCCCAAAACAAAGTTCTGGAGGGATGCTATGGGAACAGAAAAAACTTAGGAAAGTGTAGTGGTGGGAAGAGGAGGAGGAGAGCTGGAATTTACAGCCCTGGCCCTCTCATTGTTTCTGCTTCCAGTGGTCTGGGTTTTAATTACTCTCATTCAAATGAGAAGTAATTTGAAATAATACTTTTTACTCACTGGGCAAAACAAAGGTACCAAATGCTTGGGCAAAACGTATTTAACGTGCATAATGTAAAGGTGCAAAGTGCATAATGTGCTTTCTCGTTAGTTGTTTGGTTTTTTTTATTTCAGTGTTAGACTCAGCTCACAGCTATTCTGAAAAAAAAATGTAGTATTCTCTTCTCTATGCATATAAGAAAGTGAACAGATGATTCAATGTTGTAGGGTTGTAAGGGTGAGGATGTTGTGACTCTCCTTCCCTTTTTTTAAGGGGTCCTGGTATGCCATATGGTCCCTTGCTTTGATGTTCATAGTTTAAGGATTTTGCTGCAGGATTATTGTTTTTCTGTGATGTTCCAACAGCATTGGAGAAAATTTGTTAGAGCACTTTAAGGGTGGTTTTTACCGATAGTTGAAATAGAGACTTTCTTTCTTCCTTTCCATGTATTTTGTTAAAGAAAATTCATGGCGGTTTGACATTCTGTAGAAAAGTTGATCTTAAAAAGTATTCTTTACATCTCAAGCAAGTATAGCAAGTAATCTTTTCTGGTTCTGAGATAATTCCTTAAACTTGCAGCATTTTATGTCTAGAAGAAGCAAAAGTTGCTGCTTTATTAACACATGGTATTGATGAAGTAACAGATCCCAGTCTTCATGAAAAAAATTTTATTAATTTTATTAGAGTTTTTTTAGTAGCCATGACATAACATGAGGGGATTTGCTTTGGGGTTTTTGTTTTTTGTATAAAGACAGTCAAACGGCATTAAAGGGTTAAGCTTCCTCTTCCCGCCCCCCCCCCCCCCCCCCCCCCCCGGTTTTTAATACTTGTTAACTGAATTTGACTTTTCTTGAAGTCTGTGGTATTGTTTTGTTTAGAACCGAGGAGTGACAGGGTATCACTTGGGTAAGGCCTGTGGTCCAAAAGATTAAATTCCTACTGAATAACACCTAAATTACTTAATTGTGTGCATTCTTAAAATAACTTCATAGCTGTGAGGCGTTGTAAGTTAATTTAAATTCCTCTGCGAATTTGAAATGTTTGCACTGTGTGTTTTCTGTTGCTGTTTGTTAGCTGGACCCCTGCACCTGATATCTTTGCAGTCAGTCGTGGGGATTGCAGTCGATGCTCCGGCACCATTGCTCAAAGAATGCTCTGATACTAAGAATATTTTGAGGTTTTTTTTCTGGAAAACATGCTTTGGGGTTGCTGTATAGCTTAGGAGTTAAAGTTCATGTTTCTTTCTGTTCACTGATGTTTATATTAGACTGTACTCTAGTTTTTTACTAGTTATGCATATTGAAATAGGCATTCGGTTTTCATAACTGAAGGATGTTGGTTTCATAGTATTTAAAAGAAAGAAATGCCTTGCATAGGCAGCTTATTGTTATTATTGTTGCATAGACAATTTAATATACTGCTTAAGAGCCAGTATGGGAGCAAGATTTACTGAAACGTACTTCTAAAAGAACACTTTCCAAGAATAAGTAGAAATTAATTTTCTTATAAATGGACATTATCCAGGCTCAGCTTTAATCCATGTCCTCTGGAGTGTTATCACCCCTTGTAATGGGAGCCTGCCTTTCCCATTTCTTTGGCTAACATTGTAAACAGAATTAACTGTGCAGATGGTAAGAGAACAATTATATCCATCTCACCTCACCAGTGAACAGACTTTATTCCACGTGTGAAGGAAGCAAATAGACCCTCTCATACTTCACAGTTATAACTACATCCCCTTCTAATGATCCAGGTAGGGAATAGTTCAGCACACCTCAGGAAGCTTTCTGCAAAGGTTCCTGCTAATCTGTGGCTGGAGTTTTCCTCTGTCTCCATAAGATGAGTGTGAAATTAATAATATTCCTGTTGGGGAATAAGGTGACTGTAAAATATACATGACCGTACACATTCATTGACAGTATGGAAACGAGGATTACAGACCTGCCAGAACTGTCATGATCCTGTGTGACAGAACTGATCTGTGCACCATCGCTCCAGCCTCCTTGGCACTTAGTGGACTTTCTTCCAAATGGGGATGAACACAAAGGAGTCATGAGACATATTTTGATATTCATTCTCTTCTGAGGTCCTCCCTATGACAGGTGGCCTCAGGTTGCTATAAAGCATCCTTTTAGTTGTTGACTTCCACAGGGTTTCACAGTTACAACCTCAATTTGTTGTTTGTAACTTTCAGTAATAGGTAATGGTCCTTGTACCACTATTGAAAAGTTTACTAAGATTCAATAAGTGGTATTCCCGTTCTTGGCAACAATACTCTACAATGTATAGATGAGGGAGTTTTATATATTTTAAAGTCTAAATATCTTTTTAGCGATAACTTTAAAGTTACTTCTTTATATTTAGAGGAAGTGTACGATTGTCATAGAATTTCAAAATGTATTTAGCAACGTATTTTTCTAAAAAGCCTACTCTGTTTACATAGATTCTTGTTTATTTTGGCTCTTCCACCTCATTACCGAAATCTAAAAGATATTTTGCTATTGTACCTGTACCTGCAATTTCAGTTACTTCACAGCAAGTAAAATTGCATATAAAATAAAGTTTACAGTCGCTTTTCTTTATATTGATCAAATCAATAATTTAATTGACTGAATTAGAAGGCTTTGGTGATTTGCTCCACTTGTTGAACTCTTCATTTTCTTTAGATTGGTGTTAAAAATTATGTGTGTGAAGAAAACAGTATTCTACTGGAAAAGTATATTGCACATGATGTTAGAGCTTTGGCTATTGATTATGTTAGTGATTGTTCATTACCATTCCTACCCATCCTGTGTTACTACAGCTTAGACTGAAGTTTGTCAGTGAGACCGTTCCCAAGGGCCATCCTTGTCCTTGTGCCAAGCATACCTGATGTACGGCCAGGCTTCTGCCAGAAGGAAATAAATGAAGTTCCAGGAAAATAAGTGTGTATTTACTTCTGCAGGTTGAATTGGAAATTATGTCAGTTATTTCCTATAAGCAGGAAAAGAAAGGGTGTTTCTTGCAGCCTTGGGGAAACGTATTTTGGAGTGGGCCTGTTAAAAGCTTTTCGGCAGCGTGTCTTGCTGCTGCCTGCACCCAGAAAACAAGGGCTAAAGCATCTGCTCTTCAAAGGGGGAGGAACCAGTTTTGAGAGCACGGCGCGAACCTGACTAGCTAAAGATTGTTTGCCTCCTCGTCCGCTAACAGCTAGCTAATGAGTTAATTGTTTAGGAGCTAAAGGCAGGAGGGGGCAGCATTTCGCAGGCGGGAGGGAGCGCTGGCTGCGGGGCCGCCAGGCTCCCACCAGGTGGCGCTGCAGCCCGGGCGATCCAGCCGAGGAGCCGCCGCCGTGGGGTTTGTTGCCTGGTTCGGCCTCTCGTTATGGTTTTCTGAAGCCTTTTTTATTAAGCAAGCTATCTGTGGGGAGAACGGCCAGTTGGTTGTTAATAGCTGCTGCGGCCAGTTTTGTGGATGACTTTGTTATATTCCTCCCGGTTCTCGTTTGGAGACGACACGGATTTTGCTCCGCAAATTCTCATTGCTCGCTCCCTGGGGTGGTACCTGCTGGTGGGCGTCCTGGTTCCCTCTCCGTTGCCCCGGTGCCAACATGGGAGCGGCTGTTGCCGTTTTAACAGCGAGTGTACTAGAAATACCGATCAAAGTCCAAATTTCACAGATCCCTGGAAATGGGTAGGGTAGTTTAATTTTTGTTACAGAACGTGCCCAAATTCTAGAAGTGGGCAAAGCAAAATCACTTCTCCTGGGTCCTAGGGTGTTTTAAACAGCAAATGTGGTTGAGGATCCAGATGCCACTCATAAATGCCAGTTTGAAGATCTGTCTGCAGGTTTGGCTGGAAGTGAGACTGGGACGTCAGTCCTCTGGCAGTGTACTCTGGTAGCAGCTTTGCCTTTTTGCTCTCGAAATGTCGGACCTTGCAGGCCAGTTTTGGAAATGCTGTGGGCCCCTGTGCTGTGCCTCTTTGTAGGAAACAGTCCTACAAGTTAATGGGTTCCCCTGTCATACTGAGGAAATAATCACAGGATGATTTCCTGAGAAATGATTAATGCACAGTCGTGTGATCTGGCTCACAGCAATGACAGCCAGGAGTTTGTTAAACTAGCAAAATAAATACGTAAATGACTAGACTTCTGTTGTGTTCATGATTTAAATCAGGTCACAGAAAGGGCCTGGTAATGCTAGTTCAAGGGAGAAGGTAAAACAGCAATCTTGGACATGGGAGGAGAACAAGAGAGTATGGAGAAGGTGGATTTTCTTTACTTTTGGCAAGAGAGATTAGAACGGCTTTGTCTCCTTGTGCAATGCCATAAATTGGCAGTCTAGGCAGCCTTTCAAGTTAATGGAGGCAGGGAGGCTTACAATTGAAGTGCTCAGAATTATCCCTCAAAGGATCCGTGGACTATATAACTAACTTGCATATTAGTTTGCCAAATGTGTAGAGTTAGGAAGTGTGAATAGTGTCTTCAGCTATGTCAAATGAAAAGGACCTTCTTAAACATCTAATTTAGATTAATAATTTATTTTCTAAGCATTTGACTTTGTCTTTCTGTCAAAAAGTAAAACTGACTACTGGTAGATGTTGAGAAATTATTCTGAAAATATTCCAGCTAGCCTTAAATCCACATGCCCACCTTTGGCCTGCTGCATATGAGGAAGATTTTTTTTTTTAAATTATTTTTTAAATGAAACTGTAAAGAAATTACCTTGCCAGGTGACGAGGTCAGTGCAGGATTAAACCATGGTCTGTTACAACAGAATGAAACTGCAGTGCATTACTTGGATTTCAGTGGAGTTTTTCCTTGGCTTTTAATTGTCAGAAGAATCTGATCCTAAATGGAGGTCTTTGTATGTAAGTTTGAATCCTTAGCTGGGCCGACACTAGCTTTCTGACAGGTAGCTTAGTTGCCATCTAAGACTGCTTTGTGCCAACTTAATGGAGAACAGAATTTTTGCTTACTTTAAGGCTCTTGATCTAGGTCCTCAAATTCCTTATCAATGTTTGTCTTTAATTTTTCTAAAAAAAAGAACAAGGATAATCTGACTTTTATTACAGAAGATCTTTATGAGTTATTCTACCAAGTACTCAGAGGAATGCTAAGTAGCAACCAAAAGTATCTTGAAGAAGTTTGTGAGCTGTGCCCTGGTAAATGCGTGCATAGCTGTAGAATTGGTGTGGAAGACTCTAGAGAAGAGGAGGAGGATATTAGAAAGCATTGTGAGCTTACTCTTTCTTGTATTAATCCAAAACCTTTTGTAGACTTGTGGAAGGTCACCACTTGTTCTGCCTTCCACATCTGCTGCCTACAGCCCAACCTTTTGGAAAGCAGTTTGGAAAAAAGCTGCTGCCGTGGGGGCACAAAGTGGAGCAACATCTTGGGGCTTCCTCCTTCTGCCCCACATGTGAAAGGGAGGTGCTCCCCAGTTTGCTGTCCTATATTGCTAGTCTATTTGGAAAAGATTAGACTCTCTTGATAAAAAGCAAAACTATTACCTTTCTCCAATATAATAATAAGTAAATAACTAAGAGTTACATTCTTGTAATGCAACTTAAATAGCGAGTTGTTGAGAAACTGAGTATTTTCGCTTCTCACTACGGGGTGTGTTGGCTTCTTTTCTTACTCAGTGGTTTTTTGAATGAGAATGTATTTGGTAGACAGTTCCACATACTTTCCCTCACTTGACTATCTTCCCCAATTTAAGAAATATGTAATGTAACATGAGTTAACATTTTTCTTACAACATGAAATGTATTTCTGAGAAGTGATTGCTGTTTTTCTTTTACAGCAGTCGTGATTAGCTACTCTGAAATTAAGGGGCTTTATTATATTGTTTTGGTGCACTTGATGCTCCTTACAAAACGATGATGATGAGAGTTAATATTAGGGGACAGAGCTGGCATTAAAGGTGGTTTCTTGTTTGTTAATAACTACAGACTGTATCTATAACAATTTGTTCTGTGTTTAAGTATCTGCACTGTGAAAGTACTGGTAAATTCATAAAAATAATAAGTAGATTATATGTGTACTTACTGGTAGTCTTCAAGTAAAAAAAAAAAAAAAGGAAAATTATTGTTTCATTGAGGTTGGTTGTTTTTAAGTAATTGTCAAGTTGCATTAGACCAAAGCATTCAAAAATTCCCTAATGGCAAAAAGAAAACCAACCTTTTTTGAAGTTAGTAAAGGTTATCAGACCAATTATTAATTTGTAGCCTCAAATACATTCTCTTGGAGGTGGGGAGCACATGAATGACATTTGTAAGGAAACAAATGGAGTATGTGGCTAGTATTGAAAAAACCAGTTTATATCAGGTGGTGCTTTGGGTGGAGCGGGCTAGGGTTTCAAAAAGAAAATTGGCCACCACAGTCGGCACTCGTTGCGACTAGCTTTCATTAATATATTCTCATATGAAAACTCTGCAAAATTCCTCCTTGGAGAGTTTAACCTGTCGTCAGGGGCAGTTATGCTGTGGTAGAGAACCAACATTTAAGACATCAGATATTCTAGAGTCTAGGGCCAAAAATACAGCTGCTCACCAGCCCTGATTTCAACCTGAGAATGGCTGCAGGAGTGGAGATGACACATCTTCAGCTCAGGTTGGCATGGGGGGGGTCTCTCTTGTCGTTTAAACAGGGCGGGCAATGGTCTGGAGAGCTACTGAAATGAGTTGAGTTTGTGTTGTTGCAAGGGCTTCTTCACTGTCTCTCTGAAGGATGTGATCCACGGTTTACAGGTGTAGGCAGATGAGATGAAAAGGGAGTAGTAAATGCAGAGTCGTCATTTTTATTCAGTGCACGTTTCCAACAGTGATTTCTGTATAAAAATGACTGAAAAAAAAATAAAGTCAGATATTTTTATTATTTTTATCTTGCAAAAGTAAATCAGATACTCTCTCTTGTATGGTAAGTATCCTCATCTGGGATCAATCCTGCCAAAATTTCTCTCATAGTTGTCTTATGACACAGTAGTATATTTGGATAACTGTGCAGGTATTAGAATAAAAACTCCTGTGTCTTTCTGTTTCGTTGCAAACTTAACCTACTCGTGATTACATCTGATTCTTATTATACTGTGTATCTCTGTGGGTGTGAGTGTGCACAGCGACACATGCCCTCTTACCTTTTTTGGGAAAGAAAACGTATGAACTACCTGAAAAGACAAAAAGATTTACATAGTGGGAAGTCTGTGTGGGAGTGGGAAGAGCATGAATTTAATAAGCCATGGAGATTTTTCATAGTAAGTAATGAAAAATTATTGTTGTTTTTGAAAGATGAAGGCATTGGTCATGTAATGTCATGCTTTTAGTTGTTGATGTTTTTATATTTTTTTTTGTACAAATACTTAATCTGCTGGACTGTACAGATCTTTGCTGGGTTAGTATTCTAAAATTTTTCATCCAAATATTTATTCTTCTCTTTAATAGATATCCTGTTTGTTTATGTATAAGAGACTTTGTCTGTTATGTGGTTAAAAAGTACTTATTTTTTCATTTGCATAATTGTAAATTAATCTTATTTAGAAAAGCTGTAAGGAATCGTTAATTTTTATTGCTGGATTTTTTTTTCAATAATGAACCTCATCAGAATACAGGCTACTGATTCTCCTCTGTCTTGTGTTCGTTGTAGAAAAGACAGAGCTATTTTTAACATTTACACAGTCTAGATAGATGATTCTTCGTTCTGTGTGGTTTGGAGCTGAATCTGTACAGCCTTTCATAATCATATCCTTTTTTTTTTTTTTTAATGGTTTGTTTGAATTTGATCACTGTAGCTGATTCCATGCATTGATAATGAAGGCTTGGGTTGCCTGTTTCACAGCATAAATTCACCTCAGACTTCTACTTTGACAGTGCTCTGTGTTTCAGTACGCATGAAGATACAGAACTGAAATTGCTTTGCTTTCTTTACAAATGACTCAGAGTGTGCTTGTCCTTCCCTAAAATGTTGCCAGCGTGTGAAGGATTTTCAATGAGCAATGCAATAAGCCGGCATCTGGGAAGGTTTGAGGCTGCACTGGTATAACAGTGTACTGTCACACAGATGATCAGGGCTGGAGCCAAGACTCTGTAGCACCGTAGATCATATTGGTCACATACTGGAAGTTTTGTTTATGTGACTTGCTTGCTGTTTAAGCTGCTTAAATAGTATTGCCATAATGTGGAGTGGACTTCCCAGTAGAGGTGAGCGTGATTTTTTTTATTATTAAACTTCACTGAATTGCTTTGTGATATGATATATTAAGAGTGGATGCTTACATGTTTGGCATTATTTCTGTGTGCATGTCATTTGGTTTTTAGTTATTCCACTGGAAAGGATAACAAAATGGCAAGGCATATAATGCATATTTTTCTTCTCTTCTTATTTCAGTGTTAAAAGTAACTCTAAATATGTGGCAAGCTCCTTTTCCTTGCTTGCTGTTTGCAGAGGGCATCTTTCCAGTAGGTGACTTCCTATGCATTTTAAATGTTTTTGGAACATGTCAGTGATGCTGTATTATTGTTAGAGAAAGAAGCTAATTAACAGTGTGACTAAATACCTCTTCCCAGAGCTTGCTTTCTGGCTTGTTAAATCTCAAAGTGTAGTTATAATGATACATAAAACACAAGAGCTGTCGGATTCTCCAGGTGAACTAAGAAAGTAAAGAATGAAATAAATTGGATATACTGGATTTGACATCTTGCGTATGCCTGTCATTGTTAAAAGTTATGACCTGTCGTGCCCAGGATAGCTTCCAGTAATTCATTTGCACTGACAGCTTGCTTTGAGAAGGGTATAAAATTACTGTTGCTTCTCCCTGACCAGTTAAATTTGAGATTTAGTGCAGTAAGTTTTATTTAAGGGAACAGGTAGTGTGCTAAAGGTAGCCCGTGAAGTTCTAGTAGTAAATCTTTAAGCTCAAAAGAAGCATTATCACAAACTAAATAGACTTTGTACCTATGTGTTTAAAAAAAAAGTTTTTTATCGAGAATTTCACCTATAGCAGAACACAAAGAAATAGTTCAACTGAGTTACTTATTAAGCATTTCTGTTCTGCTAATATGTTTAGTTTGTGGTGAGACCTGCTATGATTATATTTGCATTTGCTGATAGTAATTTTTTAATAAATATTTTTCAGCATCTTTCCTTCTTTTATTAAAAATGTTTTTCTTGCTTGCTATAGGAATTTCTGTGCTTACTATGTAAAGACTGCTGTGGGGGTTTTTTTTTTTATGAGGAACTAGGACAGCTCATGTGTTTTCCTGCTAAATATATTTATGAGGCAGCTGTTTTATAGCTTTCAGCTCTAAAGTTATAGATAAGTGTGTATTTGTTTGACAGAAGATTCGAGAATTTCCATTTACTGCCAGTACATGTAAAGCTTGGCTAAGCAGACTGCATCAGGAGCACACACACCATTTGTATTAGCCAATCTGTCTTTCCAAGTCCCAGGGCCACTATCTTGCTAGAAGCCACTGTGTGCTTTTGAAAGCATGAAATTAGTTTTATACTCAGCACATGGTTTCTCATTTAGCAGTTCTTTTTATGGTAATGGTCAATTTATGGTTCAGTGCCAGAATTTTGGTGTTCTGTCAAAGCTGATAGCTTCTGCTAAGGTGTTCTTTGGAGATAAAAACAAACAAACAAAAACCCCAAACAGCACCCCCCTGTCAAAAAAAAAAAAAAGGCAACAAAAATGCAGTTTGTAGTGGGGATTCTAGGGAGACCCTAATAAAGTAAAATTCTCCCCAGTAACCTAAAAGACTCACATTTCTGATAGCATTTTAGAGTTATTTTGTTGTACTCTTTCAGATAACATTTGTAAGCATGCATTTGTCATTCATAACATAAAATTACTAAATTCATTGTCACCTTTTTAGACTTCATAAAGAGTTTTATAATCGCTTTGCAATAAGCTTTTTCTCATGACGTGGAAAATTACTATCCCTCGAAGCTAATTTGCTCTGTGTGCTTATTTAATGATCAAGGACAAAATATACTTGAAAAATGTATATGAAGCACCCTAAATATTCAGGAGATGCTTTTTAGAAAGCAACTTTAGAACACATTCCAAAGGTTGCTCTTTCTTTGGAAATCTATAGGAGTCAACATAAGTTGTTAGTAAATACCTTTGTAAAATCTCCTTTAATACATATAATTCATAAATTGATGAGTCAACTTTTTTATCTGTGTTTCATTCTTGGAAGAAGGCATTCTAACTCTGCCAGATTGCTGACTGTTCCTCACTAGCAGCTATCCGTAGGGAAAGATTAAGGTGGTTAACATTGTGCACTGTTAGGTTTCACTTGGGTTACTTTGTCCAGTTTACATTAATCTCTCTTGTATATTAGATAATTTTAAATTGAGTTGCTTTTAATATAGGTCTCCATACTTCTGACTGGATCCTGCAATAAGCATTTTTTTATGACACAGTATTTGCTGCTTTGCTCAGTTCTGCCTGCAAGGGGCAAAATTTGACATTGCATTTTGTGTGAAACATGTGGTGGGCTCTAGAGCTGTTAATGTTTCTTCTCTGAAGTGCTGAGGAGAGATTGTGACCAGCTACTCTTATGCCTTCCTGGGAAAGAAGCTGGAGGCTGTAGCTTCCAGAAGCTTACTTAAGAAGTAAACTTAAGCTGGTGTACCAATTTTTTGTTATTCCATCATCATGGAGGAGGAAGAGAAGCAGCAGCTATGGAGGCTACTGCTCTTTGTCAAAGACGCTTGGAAGGTGCAGCAGGGCATCATTACAACAAAGCTCCTTTCTCAAAGCTGTGTTGTTTGGATCATCCTGTAGTCACGAAATAGATGCAGACTGACAGCTTGTTTTTTATAAAGCTTGAAATAAACAAAGATTTCTGTCATTTTAGGACCTTTGAATAAATTTGCTTGCTATTCTTCAGCGTGTGTTTGAAGGCTACCAGGCAGAAAATATTGTTTTGAACATTTGGAAAACAATGTGTGATATGTCACTCCCATGACACATAAAACTTGTTTTATTTCTTTAAGTGCTTGAGCTAGAATACCTTTCCTTGTCCTTTAATTCTTTTTGGGATTCTTTTTATCCATGCTTTTTATCGCTATGAATACAAGCTTGTCACATTTCAAGCTGGCTAGTCCTTTGTTCCAAGATGTTGTTGTCTGTAAGGTGCTTTCAGCTTCAAAGATCTTGCATCCTCTTCCAAGTGTCTTTATTTCTGCATTTTTCCCCTTCTGCCATTTCGCACTGGTAGGTAAAGCAAGAAGGAAGATCTGGTGTGTTTGTTACACTGGACAAAACTTTCCTTCCTGGGTGGGGAGCTCTCCTGTTTCCAAGAGCCATTTCTATATCAGATTATCAATTATCAAGTGGCACCATAGTTTGAATTTCTTCCATTTTAGAAGACATCAGTGTTAATATATGGTGATCTTTTGGAGTTTGAGAGGGTTTGGGGGATAGCTGCTTCACTACTGCAAGGTTACGTACAAGGAGACTCTGAAGGAGAAGAGGATGCTGTAAGCTAAAAGGAGAAAATGACTGGGGAAGTGGTACGGGGTTGTGAGCAATTCCATGCTGATCACTTGACTTTGTGTCCCGAGTCTAGCCAAGCTCTTTGTGGAAATCTTGAATTTGCCTTTTTTTAGTGAAGGTCACTGATGATGTCTGCCAGAGGAGCTGAGTAAATTGAGAACTGTAGTTCAGCCCTGTTGAAGCCCTGCTGCTGAGGCTGGAGTTTATATATGTTTTTCCCTGACTATAAACTAAAGAGCCAGAGATGTTCTGTAGGTCTCACCCAGAATGTCAGCCAAGAAATTGTGTTTTTTCATATGCTTTCTGTTCTGTAGAATTCTAAGCAGTGCTCATAACATGTCTTTGAAGGGAAAATGAACTGAGTAACTTCCCTTTTTTTGTTCCTCTAAGGATATTTTTTATTTTTTTCTGGAAGTGAGAAAAGCAGGGTATTTTTTGATCTGTATGGATGTAAGAGGAGTGCTTTTGTATTAACACCAGCAGTTACAGCAAATGAAAGGCTAAATTCCTTAGCCCTGGGTAGGTCCAAGACCTATGCTGAAAAAGTTTTTTTTGTCTGTGATTGAGCAGTGCAGATCTTAGGAGGAGATGAGGAAGTCTTTTTTTAATACTCTGTGAACAGAGAAATACAGCTTCTTTAAGGACTGAGATTTTTCAAATTTGTATAGTGTGTTACAAGAGCTACCTGAGGGAAAGGATATGACCGTGAGAGCTCAGTGGACAAAACTTTTCCTGGTAGGCAGCCTGTGAAAGGGTCAGACTTGTGCCTGGACAAGAATTTGTGATATGGTGGGTTTGGTGATACCACTTGTTAGTTGTATGTAGTTGCTCTGGATGGTGTACGTAATCTGTGTTCAGGTGATTAAAGGATGTTTCTAGGTCTAGGGACTTCTGTGGTTATTGTTGTGTGTCCTTTTTTGGATTTTTTTGTTTTGTTAGCTTTTCACTTAGGTAATATTTATACTTTTACTGAGGTAGTAGAAGAGACAGAAGGAGCAGGTCCCTAGTGTCCTGGTTTCCCTTTTGCTCTCTTCAAGCATTCTGTAATGACATAATTAGAAATCAGACCATATTGCCTGGAAGTTTGTGACTTCCACCCAGGGGCCTCCATTTTCTGTCTTTAGGTTACTTCATAGTAGGGGAAGCAGAGAGAGGAAGGGAAGAAATCCATGAAGGAAGTCCTTAAAATTGTCTCTCTTGATGCTCAAACTGGATTCAAAATTTTCACATATGTGCCATCTCCTCTCACTCAGCCTAGGGTGTTTGCAGTAATCACATCCTGAAATGCTTTGTTTCACAATAGGTAGAATAAAACCATAGTTCTGGGACTGAGCATTTAAATATGAACAGAAAAGGAGGCTTTTTTTTTTTATCAGCAGAACACAACTAGATGGAACATGGAGAAAATAAAGAGGTGAGTAAGATTTCTAGGCTTTAGAGTGGCACATCTGGATAAAGAGTCACAGAAATCACTTCATCAAGAGAAGCAGACTAGTTGGAAAGAACTGAAGGTTATTGTTAGGAATTGCAATTAGTGTATTGTGGCCAGCTTTGTTAGTGGTACCATTGAAGCCTGATACGTCTCTAGTAAGGTCCTGAATATTAAAAATCCATCCTCTGAGTAATCATTGTAGCAACTTCTTTTTAAGGAAACATAAATAGCGCTCAGCACCTGTGTACCCAGGTTACTTCTGAAAAAAAAGATTTAAGCTTTTCAGTCACTTTGGCTGGTGAGCAGGGCACAGAATTTCCGAAAAGCCAAAACAGGAACACCAGAAGTTTATTTGATGGGGATTAAATCATCATGAATCATCATCAGGTTTTTTGTAGACGTGATTATAAAGAATGCTTATATGAAAGTGGTGTAGTACCAGTTTTTTGTTAATAACTATTGACAGAAACAAGGAAAAAATTGGCAGAAACAAGTAAAAATATTGTTGTCCCTTCTTCATTTTGTTTGTCATTTGCAAACACTTGCTCATTTTAATAATTTTTCCTCTCTAATAAGAATTTCTCCTTTGAGGGAAAAATATCTTTCTTTTTTTTTTTTTTCCTCCTTCCTCAAAACAAACAAGTCAAATGACTTTGTTTTAGAGATTACTTCAGATTGCTTTTGCTGGAAAAAAGATATTTGAGTTGACATTGTTCTCTTAATTGCATACTAGACTTCTACTCTGGATGTTATTGTTATTGCATGGTATCCATGCTGTTGGTATCCTTCTGTAGATAATGTTTCTCAACTGGACAATCAATGAAGCTTAAAATCCAAATCAACGAAGTAATAATTTACCAGCAGCTAATGAATTAAGTCTGTAATCTGGTTATGCTTTGTAAAGAAATACTCACCTGTGAATACCTGGGTGACAAAGCTGTTTGCTTAAATACTTTACGAATTCCGAAATTTTAGATTTTTGTTGCAAATAGTCAGTGTTGGGTACTTAGTGCTTCATATAGTTGACTAACAATTATTCATTTAAGAGGCAGAAACAGCCTGTTCCTCTCTATCAGGATACCCACCAGCGAAGAAGTGGTAAAAATGAGAAAAGTATGACTTATGCAAAGATTAGTTTGAAATATGTATCCAAACTATTAAGTAATTACAAAAAAAACCCTCTTTGAATTGACATAATTTCATACGTGTTTTGCTAAGTACAGCTGTATAATTGTAACTTTACATTTGTAAACACATACTGGGTTTGTAAATATTTGTCAAATAGTTTGAACAGCTTTTACCCAAAACTATCATGTTGTTCACAACATGATATTTATTCACTGATCAAGCCCAAGTTTACTGGAGCCTTCTGAGAAATGGGCCAAACCAGAATGAGCTATTGTAAGAACAGATAAAAGCTCCTTGGGATTTCCACGCTCTTGAAGGTGCTCTGCAACCTAAACACGTGTCCTCTCCTCCCGCTCTCTTTCATGCGCATGCTCGCTTGCTGGAAAGATGTTAATGGGCTTGGTGGTGAAGAGGGAGAGATTTGGCTTAGAGTTTAAGTATGATGTACTAATTAACTCAAGAAGTACATTAGAATAAGAGGAAGGAATTTGTGGGAGCAGAAGTCGTTGCTGCATCCTGATGCATGAAATGAAACAGCGACATGGCTGGAGTCAGGGTGTTCCAGACCTTTCAAGGGCCAGCTCCCCTCACACGTGCACTTTATCTGAGACTTCAGTGATGATTAATCGTGCACCTAAGGTTAAACATTAGTGTAAGCGTTCACTGTTTTTTTGCGTATGGTTCATGAACAGGAGTTTGAATTGGAGCAGAAGAACATACAACTTCTGTCTATTGAAAATTCCATCTTAAAAAAGGTTGCATTAAATCAAGATGAAAAGTAATACACGATATTTTTTGGGGTAGGCCTAAAGAAATACTGCTTGAGGAGGTGCACCCTGGATTTTGATTATTTTTTGTTGTTGTTCTGTTTTTCACTTTCTGGCTGTTAGTTTGATCAGTTCCCTTATTTTCCTGCCTGCAGAAAGTGAAGCTAATGCAAGGTGTGCAGCAGTGCAGTAGTCTGCCCCAGAAGGTGGGGGATGCTGAAGCATCCCGGGGTTTTGCCCCCATCAATGGTGTTTGTAAACTGGAAGTGAAGTTGATCATAGCTGAAGAGGCAGATGACTAGACAGTGAGAATACTGTGGTGTATTTTGGGGTGGGTTTTTTTGGTTTTTAGTTTAAAACATTTTTTGTGGAGACATCCTTGTGGAGAAAATTTGTTTTGAGGAAGAGCACAGTTCATCAGAAAAATAGTTCTGAAGAAATGCACAAACATTTTAATTTTTTTAAGGATTTTGTGTCGCTTTATAGCAAGAGGCTAATATTTGAATAAATATGGTGTACTTCACCTTTTTACCTGTGTTCAGAAACACAATTTAATGGACCAAACTGGTTTTTATCCTCAGAAGTCCATTTTATGCATAATAGGCATGTTATTAAATAAAAAAAATCAAAAGGTTATAAATAGCTTTATAAACAATATTTTTGTCAGATGATTTGATTTTTATTATTGTTCTTTCAAGTGAAGTTTCCAGACACCTTTACTGAAGCCTCTTTTGAAGAGAAGCTTTGTTAAGTTCTCTAATTGTTGATGTAGGTTTCTTTGCGTGGTGGTCTTTTATGTACAAGAAACATATTTGAAGGGTTTTTAATTTGTTGAATACCAAGCATAACTGAAATTTAAAGACCTATTTGAAATTGAAGTTATAGATTTCAATTGCATTTTATATCAAGACTCCAACGGCAGAAGGAAAGAGCAGGTTTTAGTGGATAATGATCCCATCTGTTGCACATTATTGCACTGGACATCTACCCTGGCAAAGACAAGCCATGTTTACAGTCATAATGTGCTTATTTTTTGCTTAAATTATTGGGAGGTGACGGAATGAGACACACATACCTTCTGTCTTAGACTAAATGCAGTTATTTTCCCAGCTTTTTACAGTATTGCTTCAGAAATATTTGTTATGATTATCCAGACTGTAAGTCAGTGGATGAATTGGGCAAACGAATCTATCTATACTTTTAAAGTATTTCTGCTTTGTGCTGTTTTCCTCATTTGAGAACCTGGGGTTGCTTTGATAGATAGCCAGCACGCTACCCTGGCTCCTTCAAGTCTTCCCTTTGCAAAGGTCAATGCAATGCATCAAAGTTACTTTAACTGCTTTAGATAACTAAGAATCCTAATCACAGAAATTGTCGTCCATTAATTGAATAACTACGAAGTGGAGAGCAGGAATGTGTTCTTTGTGCTGGCTGGCAATTAGCAGGCTGTTTGACTGCTCGGAGTCTCATCCATCCTGTCCGAGGGGTTATCATTCTCAGAACCGACAGCTGCGCACTAAGCAGAAGGGAGATGATCCAGCCTCTCTGAAAGAGGATGTGTGGTGTTGGTTCAACAGCGATCTGCCTTTTGCAAAGGCATACTGCTGGAAAAACGAGGAGTTTAAAAAGACTGGATGAGGTGCCCGTGTACGAGATGGGGAGCATGCATGGAATCTGGGTGAAAAAATGGCAATTTATATTCTGTCTTGAGTGGTCAGAAACATGTAGCTAGAAATAATGTATCCTAAAATGTGTCAAAATAGCAGGTTTTAGTAGGTAGGTGAATGGTGATAATCTGCAAGAAACTGATGTGCTACTGTAAATATGCTACCTATCCTGAAATTGAAATCCCTTTACTCACTCTGTTATTTTCTAGGCCATCTGTTGCATGAACATGTTGTTTATTGCCTAACTTTAATAGAGTTCGAGGGTCAGTAGAAATTGTATTGCAAACTCAAGGTTTCAGGTGTTATGTGATTGTAGCAGCAACAACCCGTAACGGTGCAGACACACAGTGGAGGACTCTTTGAGGAATCCACAATCTCATAGAAATGGCCTCTTTTTTCTTTTGTTTTTCCCCCCTTTGATCTTGTTGCTGAACGTTAGTAGAACATGACTGTACTGTTGTGGTGTGGAGCAATCAGCTGCCAGAGTGAAGTCTGAAGGGACAACTAACAATTAACTGAAAATAATGAGAAAAATCGTCTTGTTACACTAATCAAAGCGAACTTGTTACCAAGAAATTTGGAAGCCAACAAATTTGTAAGCCATGTATGGTCTAGCCTGACTCTTCTAGTATAAACAAAATCAGAATTGGTGCATCCGCTGGGGCTCATAGACTCTGAGGGCCAAAGGAATCACCAAGCCTTATCTTCTGTACACCACCAGACAAAATAATCTCAAGCATTAATTCCTTCAGTGGAAGAAATTACTTTCCTGAACATGCCAGTGCTTACTGTTAAGTCCAGTAAATCTGCAATTGAACTAGAACACATTATTTAGAGACACATTGAGTTCAATTTAAGGACTTCTGGATGTGATGAATTTACTTGCTACACTGTTGAGTTGTTTAAATAACCCTTTACCTTTGCAGTTAAGAACTGCATCTTACTGCCAATTTGAATTTTCTAATTATGAGCCAGGAGGTGCCTTTTCTTCCCTGCTATTACAGAACCCCTATTATTAGATACATTCTCCTTTTAAAATGGCAAGGAAGCTTGATTTAAAGTTTGTATTAAGTGTGCAATTACAAACACAGGTCATGTAGCATCTGAAAAGAGTATGTGTTAGTTTTTTCTTTTAATAACTTGGTTTGCATAAGTGGTCTCAGTGACTCTGTGATGAATCAGAATGACAGCTTTCCCTTCACAACAGTGGACTGTTGGGTCCTGGTTTTTAAAGTCTACACAACAAACTCTTAACAGTAACAAATACTCTTTCAACCAGAACCGAGTTCATAAAGCTCTCTTTCTTAGCATCAAGTTTTCAAGATTTTTCTGGACTTTTTCTCTCGTCCAGTTAATTTTTAGCTGGCAGGGTCAAGCTTTTCTCAGTGAGCACTTGTGAAAGGACAGCTGTTTCGCAAGTCAAATCCCTTCCTTATGGCATCCACTGCTTGTTTTGCTCTTCTGTAGAGTTTGTCCTCCATTTCTAAAACTGTGTGTTAAATACTGAGAGGCAGCTATGCGGCAGCTCTATGCCTACTTCTTGATGCCATCCAGGGTGTGTGGGGACCTTTGTCACCCAAAGTTACCTTACTGATTGTTACATAATTTTTTTTTGCAAATGCATGAAGCTTAATATCAGCATTGGAATTGGCGTGGTGTTGGTTTAGTCCTGTTTCCTTTATATGATGTGTGCTCATCATTTCGCCTAATTTTCTTGGTATTAATTTCAAAAGCTTTTATTTATCTAAAGCATACCTTCAGTGAAGACACAGGAAATGGGGAATACAGAATCTTCTGCCTATTTCCTAACCAGCTTGTAAAGACACCGTATACGTGGTTTGCCTGACGGATGTTTTCTTATAGTTTTACCTGAAGTTTTGGAACTAAGAATATCTGTAATCTAACCACGTAAATAATTTTGTTGAGTCTTTATCTTTTTTGGTACACTAGTACCTGACAGGCATGCCCATTAGCCATGGTCTTTTTCCCACTTCCTTGGGATTGTTTAGAGACAATATCATACAGTGTTATATTCAGACTATTATCCTTGGGGTGTCTTTAACTCCTTTGGAGCGTGTCCCCATCACCCACATCCATCTATCCACAAAGATCGCTTTCTGTAGTTTGTGGTTAAGAGTGGAAGCATGGTGTAAGCATACTAATTTATTTGGATGACTAATTCCTTCCTGTTTTACTTAAGGTAAAATGCTTACAGTTTAGTTGCACAAAACTGTCTTGTCAAGATGTCACTGTTAACAGGCTTGCTCTTAAGCCTGTGACTGTAATACATAATACTAATCTTTCTAATACTGGTGTTCAGAATTTCTGACTCCAAAGAGTGTGCTGCCAGAACGTGGCTTTTTTTTCCTGATACCAGACTTTCTTCCACAGAAGTGGGAGTGAGAAAGCTGTATGAATTTAAGTATTGCTTAATTTTTCATTTCTGTAATTCCTGTATTGTCTGCAGACTTGACCTTTGTCTAAGCTCTTCTCACTTCTGCGTCAGGATGACCCCTGATCCATATGTATACCTGTATTCAGGATTTGAGACTGCTGTTTGTGAACAAATCCAAATGTATGTTGCCGCTTTGTATTTTAAGAACTGAAAATCACAGCATGGTTTGAATTAAAAAAGGAGGTTGTTTTGTAAAGTAGAAATGCTCAAACTAAAACAGTAGTAGAATTCTGCTCTCCTGCGCATCATTGAATGTCTGGGAAGGTTGGTCACTCCTGAATTGCCTGCTTTTTTTCCTGCTGGGTAAGCCCTCCCTATGCTTCCCCCCACTGAAGTTAAGTAGTTACCCAAGGTCGGTTACTGTTTTTTCTGAAACATCATCTTACATTCTTGTAGTCTAAATTGAAATTTTATGTAATCACATGGTAGTATTTTTTCCCCCTTCTCTGTATTTTCCTTTTAGTGTCAGAGTTTAGAACTGATATTTCTTTACAGTGAAGTAAAAATGTGGTGTGCTTTCCTGTGACTTTGTTCCTTTTAGCTGCAGAATTAACTTAAGTTTAACATGTATAAAGTTGTTTAGTTGTGTTTTGTTTTTTTTAATAAATAACTCTTCAGGCTGCCTGTTTTTTTTTTTTTTTCTTTGACAAAACTTATGTTGCCTATTCTGCTTTATGTTTCAGCTCTGAGAGTATCTGAGTATTTTGAAACATAGTTTTGGAAGCTGCTAGTAACTGCTGAACAAAAAGACTTCTTTTTTGGTAAATAAAACATTTATAGAATGTGAGAAGTTGGAAGGAAAATATTTTCATCCAAGGTATTGAGCTTGGCTTGGTTCCTCTAAAATGACAACACATAGAAGTGTTTTTCCTCTTTTGTCATCCATCAGCCACACGTACATCTGAGGCTTCTGATCTTTGGCTTAAACTACTGTTAAGTTTTCATTATAAACGTGCCACCTACTGGAGCAAAAGGCCCATCAGCAAATATTTATTAATGTTATCTTCTCCCAGACACATTTGCATAGTAATTTCTTGCTGGATTCATGCGCTTCTGATTGTCAAATCTACGCTGCTTCTTGTCAGCCTCACCATAGGGTATGAAAATGGTAATAAGAATTGGAGAGGATGTGGAGCATGGAGGCTTAATAAAATGCCTTTTAAAAAAAAACCAAACCAAGAATTGATATAATAAATTATAATGAAAAATACTTGCCTGCCAACTAATGTCCAATAAGGGAATCTTACATACATAGGTACTGTATGTCTTGATTTCAAGATGAAAAAACCCCACATAATTGTTGAATGTAGCCTTGTAGCAAAAAGAAACTCTAAACAAGATTTTAGATTATACTGTGGGTTTTCTTGTTGTTTTTAAACAAATCTTCAGCCTTTTCTTGGCATAGGACTAGTCATGATCATCTTTACAAATGAGAGGCATTTTGCTGAGAGCTTGTTGTCTTTCATGTTATAGTAATTAACTGAATGATTATTTGTATTGCAGGCATGTTTTAAGATTCACAGTTTTATAATGCTAGATTTGTACAGAGTCATGGGAAAGGCTTATCCCCAAAATTTTAAAATCTGCTTTGAAACATAATGCATGAAGACAGTAGAGCAAATTGGATGAAGAGACTGATCTAGAAACAATCACTCTGCTAAAGTCAAGTGTTTTTCTTGATGTTTCTCATGAAAGTGAATGTTTGTTTTGGCAACACTTCCATTATATCACAGTAGAAAAATGGCTAATGTATGAACAAGAGCAAGCAGAATAGCTTCCTGAAGATTAATCTGTTTTGCTGCATATTAAATTCGTGTGTTCCTGTAGGACAGTCTTTGGCTTGGGCAGGGTTGCTTTTTTTTTTTTAATGGGCTAAACACAATGCAGCTGATTTGTTAATGAGACAGCTATAAAAAGTTGATATTTTCCTTATACAAGTGACTGTTTTTTTTCTTTCCATGCCTTGCAAATAAAACTCAGTCATGAGGGTATTTGTTTTTGAAAAGGAAGAATGAATCAATGAACCACCCTCAGAAAACAAGTACGCAGTCGAACAGGCTGAAAGAGGTCAGAGACCTCTTAACTCCCTGTCTCAGGTTGTGATGCATTTTGCACACACCCAGGTTATCAGCAACCCAGTTCCAGGTCCTCAATGTTAAATGCACAGAGTCCAGATCTTAGGCTTGCTGAATCTTAAAATTCTGTTACATTTCAATAGAAATATAAATATGCAATTGCATAAATTTGAAGTTTTTTCACACGGATTTGTAAGCTGCGCACCGTAATCAGTGTCCTTGTACACTGGCTGTTCATTCTTTTCATCTGTCAAATGCTGTTAAACTCTTTTTTTGATGTGGAAATGTTGGGATGGTGTTCAACATTTGGTCCATGTATGATTGATAAATAGAATGTAAGTATCTATGAGAGACTGTAAGGGAAGTTGCATTGACTGCTGATAAGGCTACATAGTAATGTCTGGGATGGCACAGTAATTGGAAGGAGCTAGTAGCTGGATATTTTCCTTCAAGTTTGGCACCCATTTCTCTGTGCCCAAGGAGGAAATTGAATTTCTTAGTCATAGGTATTTGTTGCAGGAATTCTCTTTTCAGTTGTTTATTTGATAATTGAATGGCCAATTTCATGTTGCTGGGTGAAGGAAATTTAGCTTTGTTAAGGTGTTTTGTGATGTGTGCAACTGAACCATTTCCAAAACATTAGTTTTTTAAAATATATTTTGTTGGCTTTATGCATGCCAAATTTGTAAGCAAAAGCTTGGACATTCATTTTTCAGTGCTATGTGAACAAAGAAAAGGCATGTTGAAAGGCTCAGTGAATTAACGGCTTTAAATGACTTGGAGATCCAAGATGAAAGGTTTTACAGAAATATACTGATTCTGATTTTTTATTTTCCCGTTATGGAACTATCTTTGTCTTAAGCCCATTCCTTGGAGAGAATAAGCTTTAGGGTTTTTTAGTTCTTTTCCTTCTCATGACTCACCTGGTTTTATATTGAGCAGTCCTGCTTATGGAAAATATAAATTACTTCTTTTTCTTTGGTAGGTGACTGAGTGTAGTCTTCTACAGTTTTGTGAAACAGGCCAGGGTACAGGTCTGGCTTTGCTCCAGGTATTGAGCGCTTGGAGTGAGCTGGGGCAGTGCTTCAGGAAACATGCTGCTTGCAGGAACAGGACTCACATTTCCATTGGCTGGAAAAGTAGGAACATCAGCTGGAGTCATTAACATCATTGTCTTTAGGGGTGCCTGTAGCTGATCTGCCTACTTTCCCAGAATGGGACGCTGAAGCCAGTAAATAAGGCAATAAAATATTTCACAGGTAATAAATCTCCTACACCAAAAGAAAATAAGATCTAAGCAGTTCTAAGAACAGGGTTCTTTCAAATGTTAGGAGATTGAAGTTGTATAGAAAAGGCATGGATAAAGAAAAACTGCTATTTTTATAGGAGGTGGTAAAGATTGTATCACAGGAAACTTCTGAAGTGATTTTAAACATTTCAATAATGAAAAAAACAGAAAAGGGAAGTAAGTCCTAAGCTATGTCTGAAAGTGAAAACACTTAAAAGTACGTGAATGTAACTCAAGGAAATACCTGAGTGCAAGAACATATCCCAAGGAGATACTCGAAATAAGCAGAGTACACTATTAAAGAACTGAAAAATAAAAAATAGAGTTCTGCATGCAGTTTTATGGGCATGTGGAACTTATTCAAGGCCTACTTCATAACTGGGCTTTCACGTATGAAGAAATGACCTAATCTATTACTAAAACCATTGTTCAAAACATGATTTGATTTTCCAGAATCATTTGGTTATTAGTCTTTTGTCTAATGGGTTGAATCAGCAGTGTTTCAATTTATAATCTTTTACAGGGATATTTATGCTTATATGTAGTATATGCACATGTAGAATTAAAAAATAACTAAAGATAATTCCAGAGTACAAAACGGAGGTGGGCAGAGAAGTGCCATACTACTAGTAATCGAAGCAGTGGTAGATAATTTCCGTGAATTGAAATTATTTTAGAATTCTGTGTATTAATAAGAAGAGCATAAATTATTTGGTTCTCATTTGGGTTTATTTCCTGCTAAGCCTAAGCAAAGGAAATATGCTTGGGAATATACCAAATTCAGGACTACAGAATCTAGCAAGAGTGGAAAAGACAGGCTAGTTGGAGTCACTGCGAAATATGGAGTACCTAGATGTCTTTCATAAAATACTGCGGCATCTTAATTGCAGCCATTCAAAAATACGGCAAGCTTTTTGTAACATTAACATAAACTACTAAAAAATAAATCTGGAGGAACATCTGGAAGTGTTTTGAAAGTCAAAAGTTTGGGTCTGACTAACTCAAATAGTGATGCTTTTCTAGGGTAACCTCAAAATAAGCAGGCTTTTTCTCAATTGTATATTGTAACCATAAATAAAACTACAATTTTATTTGTCTGCAAATGAAGGATAATGGTTTGCTAGTTACTTTTCAGGTGTTGATATGTAAGCTAAACAAGTATGCATAAAATTATAATATGTTTTATTCATGATATTATACACTCCTTATCACTGTCATACAGAATGCCCTTAGAATTACTTTGAGATGTTTTGAGCATTTTTTGAGTGCAGTTATTCCTTCCTCTGTACAGGAGGAAACCGCAAGGAAGGTTTTATGAAGTAAATGCATAAAGGTATATGATATATTTTTAATGTGTGTAGTGTGGGCAGGCTTTAGGTCTAACAAATTTGAGTATGTCTGTCTTGTGCTTGTGGCATTGCAGTTGAGTTGGGATTGTTTTTCAGCCTAGTAACCTTTATGGCGACTGTCAACCATTGAAGTCACTTCCACTTTTGTCAATAGAGAATGATGACTCGGCTATGGCTGTCAGCATCTTGGAGCAGGTTCAGATTCTTATATGCCATTAGGAAAACTCCTTCCAGATAGGATTCCTTGTTAAGGAAAGATAGCTTCACCTGAGGGAGTGGATATTGCTGAGCATTTTCATGATGCCTTTGTACTCGGAAGGACTAAGATGGTCTGTAATTGCATTTGTAAGGGCAGTGACTGCCTTCCTTGTTTAGAGTGTTAGATAAAGGCTTTTCTGCATCTCTTCAAGTGCAAGAGATTGCAGAGCATCTCTCTTTATATGAATTGACCTGTGTCTAGACAACTCCATTTTTTCCCATGCTGCCAAATAAAACCTGTATCTCTATCCACTGCCGTGAGTCGAACTCTCTGTCTAGATTATCTGTTTTGAATAGGTATTTTAACATTCTGCATAGTTCACAAAACCAAAATGACCTTTTTTTTTCCTTTTGTCTTTTCCAAACGTAGCAGTTAAGCACCGTATTGCTAAAACCAGAAGCTAGGTAGGCTGATTTCCATCCATGGCAGTTGTTGCTGCCTATTCCTGAAATGCTTTTCCTGGTGTGTCATTAAGCCCACCAATAACTGTGTAAGGGTGTGCACGTGATTAGCATGCTGTGGTGGCACTGCTGGTATTTGTTCTGTTTATAGGGAGTATCACCATTCTGAGTTTATTAAAGATGAGCTGCTGCTGTTGTTGTTTACATAGCTTGTTTGTATTTTCAACATGTCCTGTATAGTTGCCTCCAGATATTCACTGTCCCTCAATTATCTTCTCAACTTAGCAACTGATCAAAGGAGAATTACCACTTGCAAAATTAGATCTGTGATAAAATGTTCCAACGTACCTGCGATCAAGTTGCCACTTCATGAAACCCAAACTGAATCACTCCATGTTTATCATACAAAAGTATTGTGCACGGCTGTGCTCTTGCAAAAGAGCAATCATTAGATTATGCTGACTGCTATCGTTAATTACTTTCTAAATTCTTTCTCTCTAAGGTGGACTTGCAAATCCACGTGTCCCACATCTAGAATTCTGCATTTCAGCCTCTGAGATTTCGGAGAGGTTTGTAAAATTGTCTGTTGCCAAGCTGCTTTCTGATGATGACACCTCTGGGAAGGTTTCTGTGGCTCACTTGTTTTATCCAGTAGGAGTCTTGAAACAGTTTCCACTCCAAAAATGTGTTCCTGATTTCCCTGTTCAAGATGGTAGTGTACAAGGAATTGAGTTGAAGAGCTTGAAACATCTGCTTTTAGCCAGATTGGACTGTCTTCAAACACATGTGAAAAGCATTAAGCTATCTTAGTGTATGAATATTAAATTGGCAGAGACCTGTATAATGTGAAATTATAGATTATTGTTAGGCCCTGATTTTTGAGTTAATAGCTATATTCATTTGTGATAGACTACAGTAACTACTAATATGATAATCTTATCAGATAAATGTGATACCACAGGGCATGTTAGCTTACAATCTGTGTTTAAAAAACCCTTTTTTTCTTGCATAATATGCAAGCCTCTATTCGTGTGTTAACATGCAATGCACTTATTTGGGTTTTTTCTAAAACCTGTACTTCAAGTTACTGGTAGGGTAAAAAAAGTATTCACCGAAAACCCTTTGAAGATTTGTATCAGTGATATGGATATTAACATTAGCAAGGCCAGGTAAATTAGCAAGTCAAGGTAAAATTGTATGATTTGTATGTACGATGATTGTATGGTTCATCGCATACATAACAACTTAATGGTTCAACAAAGCAGCATGCATTTGGGTTTCAGCAAGGACTTAATCTGGCAGGGTGTTGAGCTTGCAATCTAGCAGAGCACTTGAGAGCTTAATTTTAAGTAACTGTCTTTGAAGATTTGTGATTAACTGTGGGTTTTTCTTTGGTGACTCAAAAGCAGTAAAATCAGCACAATGTCTTGTACTCTGGAGCTTCACCACTGGTACTGCGCACCGCTGGGCTTGTACATCAGAGCAAGGTCAAACACTGAAGCAAGTTCTGTGAGTGAAGTGTGGTACTCCATTTTATTGGCAAATCCTCAGTCAAATGTGGAAAAATTGGTGGAAGAATTGGTCTAACTTTGTTCAGATTGTAGCACCCACATCAGTCAGCTAATTCTCTTCATTTGTGAGTGTTTTTATGTGTTTATTGCTTTGACATGTTCTGACATGCGATTTATTGAAACATGCTGCTATCAATAACTCTGTGCAGGAGGTATTGATATGATTAAGCTCTACACAGTTGATGGAGAATGACTTTTAATATGTTTTTAGATTCTGTCTATTTTCATTTACCAAAGTTGGTAAAATGAAACAGTTTTATCACCTAATAGGTTTATAAACCTAAAGATTTATTTATCTTAGCTGTATCCAGTCTTATTGCATTGAATGATTTCAAAAGAAAGAATGGAACTTCAGCGCTGAAGTTTATTGAAATCCATTGAAACAACAAGTGTTGTGTCTGCTCTCAATTGATGTGAATGAAGTATGTAGCATTGCTGCATGTTTCTTTTATCATTGCACCTACACAAAAATACACCAAAACCTACGTACTGTGTGAGAAATTGTATTTGCACACTTTCTAGAATATTTCCTAATCGTCCTCTTTTCTCAATAATAGCATTGACGTTTATTAAAAGTACGTGTTTCTTAGAGTAACACTCCCCCCCCCTCCCCCCTTCCTTTGAACCCAGAACACTTGAAAGGCTTTGAATCCTTACAATACTAGATGTACAGGTTTTTTTGGGAATTTAATTTAGTTGATGAACATTTTCAGGCTTTATGATATTGGTACTGAAATTTAACTCATTACTTCTGTCAGATTTATGTAGTCAGTTAGTATGTAGCTAATTAGAATTACATAACATTTAGAAAGTTTCTTTCCTCTTACTCCTAAAAAAATTACAACATATTAATCCAGGTTAACCAAAAGGGAGCTAAAAGGTTCTGTATAGTACTAATGTACTTAATTATGATCTATTTTTGAGGTACAAATATTAATAGGATATTTCCATTCATTTACAATATAACTCTAAGACTCTGATAGTTTCAGAAATCACAGGTTTGTCATTTTTCCCAGCCAGCATGTGTAATACGTGCACATCTCTCTGAATCAGAAAAAAATAACTGAATTACTTCCATAATGATTTATGAAATAAATTTTGAGAACATAATCTTTTTACACTATTACAGTGGTGTCCAAATGTGTTTGGGGGGTTGTTCCCCTTGCAGTTGTTGCGGTTGAAAATCAGTTTCTTCCTGGATAAAACACGACTGTTGCTTTTATCACGTTATATACATTCCCATATAAATAAAATGTGAATTTATTCATATGCATTATGCCATGTTTTTATTTGAATTTTCAAAGATTATTAATATACTCTGTGTAGCACATTTTCTGAATTCTTTTACAAGCACTTAAGTAAATGAGATTCAATTAAGCAGGCACTCCATTATTACAGGTTATGTGCTATTGAAAGAATGGGAGGAATCCTCAAAGTAAAGAAAACAACTTTGAGTTAAATAATGCAAAGTTTGCACATCTGACTGCATCTGTTAAACTTTCCTAATTTTCCCCCCAGGTTCTTACTTTTGGTATCTTTTGTTCGTGGCAGTAACTTCAATATCCTGGGAAAAATGTTGTGTGTTGGTTTTGCATTTTGGCCGTCAGGGTTGTGTCGTGGTGGGCTCCCCAGTGGTAGAGGGCACAAGACAGTACTGATTTCCTGATCTACAGCGTGCTTTAAAACCAGCCTCAGGAAGTGTGGGACCACAGGTAGAGGGAAGGAACATGGTTATAGGCCAAAATAAAGAAGATCATGTAGAAAATACCTGGTGTCTGTATACCGGAGGTATATAAAGCTGTTGCTTTTTCACAGACTGTACAGTACAAATAGGTTAAATACTAATCCCCTCATGAATCATCTACCTAGCTACTAGGAGGTGACAGTTTCTTTAAAATAATCCATTAAATGATTAATGGTGGCAAACAGGATGACCATCAGACAGAAATTTCCGGTGTCAGGGGCGGCATAAGGAGTGATCTGCTTGTGGGAAACAAACGAGTTGATGTTCATGTTATCAGCTGAAGGATTGGCGAGGGAGGTAGAGAGACAGCTTTGCAAAGAGCCTTAAAAGATACTGATCAACATCTAGACATCAGTTGTGCTAGTGCTTGTCATTGTCTGATGAAAGCTCTCCCACCAGTAGCTTGTGCACACAAGTTTTGGGGGTGTCTTGAATCCAGCCCCTCCTTCAGGTTGTGCAGTGGGTTTGTTCAGGAGAAGTCATCATTGGCTGCGTTTCGAGAGAGTCCAATTTTCCGTACTTGTGTTTAATGAATTAACATCAAACCTAATGTAGACTTTCATTCTGGCTTATAATGGTGGTCATAACAGATGCTGTCTTACATTATTTGAGCGTTATTTTCCCATTCTCTTCAGCAAGCCGTGCATTGCCTAGGCTTGCTTGGGATGTTGTGTATACTCAGGGATGCCTTGCAGCAGTGCGGTCCCACCAGATGCAAGAAATGGTGCTATAGTCTCAAAACCAGAACACTGACACCTTACAAAGCAAACCCTAAGTTAAATTGCAACCAGGGTAAATATTTGAATAAAAAGGAACCAGTGTGGAGAAGAATGTGCTGTAGAGACTTATTAGCCCTATCTGAAAAGAGCCCAGAAGGACAATCCTATTGATTTTATTCTTATCTTGATGACCTTGTAGTTTGAGTTAATGGTTTCTAAACTCCACTCAAGAGTTTGCAGAACGGTCCTGTTTCTCTCCAGTCAAGGAGAAAGGAAAGTGACATAGAGCTGAAAAAAACACTCATAAGATTTTGTTCATTCTCAGTCTTTAATATGTATTTTAATTTGCATAGGTGTAGGATCAATGAAAACATTGTATTTGTATAATCTAGACAAGACTGAAATGTAGTTCATATGTGCTGAATTACATATTTCTCTTAATAATCTGGAAGTCATCTGGAGCTACAATAGGCGTACTTAGTCTTACCTAATAGAAATTCTTGATGAAGCTGTATTTTGAGGAGGAGGCAGAAAAAAGGAGTGGGGTCTTACTGATCGAAAAGCCAGGCTGTTTCTCACTCTGGCATTCATGGCGTGGCTCCTAAGGCAGAATACTTTTGTGTATATCTGGGGATACATTTATCTAGCAAGGAAGCTGGTCTGCTTTTGGGAAAGTAGGGCTGCAGAATCATCTGAGGGAATAATCTTTTGTGACAGGTCATTAATTGATTTTATAATTGTCACAGCTTCTGTAAATCCAGACGTAAAAGTGAGTATTCAGCATTTCACATGGCATAGTGAACTTCACCTCTGAACATAACATTGTGTTAAAACTTGGATGCTGGGCGTTTTATAGATGAAGAATTTGTTTCTGTCTCGTGAATGTTAAGTATCAGAACATTTTGCATAAGATCAAGAGGCACCAAAGGATAATGTAATTGCAATTTTCCAAACAACTGTATCTGTTTCAGAATGAAGATTCACGATAAGAAAAAATAAGACAAAATAGATCTCAGAGTTTCAGCATAATTAAGATTTTTGCCAGTGGCTGTTACGGGAAAACTTTCTTAAATGTTTTACTCTTACCGCCTTGAAAGATTTGATGTTAGATGAGCAGGATTTTAATTCAGCAGCTACTTTGTTAGGGAAAAGCAGCTCTGATTCCCAAACTTGTAGCTGACAAAAAAGGACCAGAGCTGTAATTACCATATTTAATTACCTTTTTTTTTCCTTTCCTGATGGAAATCTTCTCAAGTCAATGGAGATGAGGGGAAATTATGTTAAAGCAAGAAGTGTTTTGTTTTTACTAAAAATTTGAGGAAAAAAAAGAAACAACATAATAATATATACTTATAATATATATATATAAAAAATAAAATTAGGTTTGAGCATTATGCTTTATTTGTTATGGATTTAAATTATGTAAGTATGTCGGCTCTTGGGAACTTACACATTAGTATCCTCTTCAGCAAGGTGGTTAACAGGCAAGGAACAAGAATAAAAATACCCAAAAACTTATAGAAGGTGTAAGGGGGAAAAAAAGTTGGTATTTTTGCAACTATTTTCGTTTTAGTTCAAGTGAGCTTAATAATAGGATGTAGAGGCTTCTATATGAAACTTCTATGTATTATGAGCAGTGTTAAAACTCCATTTTAATAATATTGACAAGTAAACACTTAACCTGTTGCATATTATTGTAGTAGAGATGTTTCAAAGAGTCTTATCAACCTTTGCTTGGTTCATTTCTTGAAGATGTCTGAGCAGCAGGCTTTGTCTAGATTTTAAGGGAGATTTTTGCATTAATGGGCTAGTCTCTCATTTCCTGAACTAGTATCACTTAGCACACCTTATTTTTATGCTGCCTTTTTTTTTTTTTTTTTTCATTTAAGTGCAAGTGCTTGCTCTCACCTTCATAGAAAAGAGTTAAAACCAGTTGTAGAGGTCGTGGAGAATCAGCTGCCTTTTTATTATGGTCTGTCTTGTTACAATGTTGCTGTATCTTAACATGTAACAGAGAGGAAATGATTTAAGTAAAAACAGTAACTAACATTGCAATAAAAAAGTTCACGAGTAAGGTGGGGAAGGGGAAAGAACTTGTGGCAGAGTAATGTATTTATACTGAAAATTGATAATAGCTTTATTCTGGCAAATTAAATCTTTTCTGGATAGACAGCGTACAAATGGGAGGTACAAGATGAGTAAAGGATTTGGGATTTGACCTTTCTGTTTGTAAAACTAATGAATAAATTTCATGATAAGACACTAGTCTTATGCGAAATGGTAATGAGCCCGTTTCCAGGCCACTAGTAACTGGGTATTCTTATCTGCTACAAAAAATGCCTTCTCTGAGGAAGAGGAGCACAGAGCATGAAATGTTAGGTGCTGTCACACCTAGTTATAATCAACATGCACTTTCGTGTCACTGTTACAATAATAAGAGAGAAAATAAAACCTGACAAACTGTAGCGGGAGGCTTGGTTGTGTGTTTCCCCTTGTGTTTCAGCAACTGAAGCTGAAGATGTGAAATTGCCATTTCATATTCACCTTTCCGAACACTGATATTATGTGTAATATTTTTTATCTGAATATAAAAGTGCATTTCCTGTGTCACTTTCACACTGGAGCTTCAGAGAATATGGAGCACTAGAGGTCTTCAGAAAGCCTAAAAGGATCATTCTTGGAGTTTTTATATCTTGAAAATTTTGTCACAGTATTTTGAGTTGTGATCGTTTAGTCATAAGAACAATAGTTTTTCTGTCTCAGAAGACAGTACAGAGAATGGACTCTTAATCATTTCACCGAGTCTACAGGGATTTTGGCAGGTCGCTGTAAGGAATATAGATGGCTACTTTCCCTTGTAGGTTAACTTAATGAGATTTCTTGATGTTATTTTTATGGTCTGGAATTGTATGTTTAGATCTCCTATCTATTACTAGAAAAAACTGTTCATCTTCAGTGGGCTGCGCTTGGCTGTGACTTGGAACTTGCTTAAGCAAGAAACACTGTACAAGCAGGTTTGTGGGAATTATTACAATTTCAATAGCTGTTTTGAAAAAGGGTGAACAAGAAGTAAGCACTTTGATAATATTGTGTTATATTTAACATTCTCGTGACACTTTTTTTTCACTCCATCAACTTTTTTTTTATAAGTCTTTTGGAATCACCATCATATATATGTATACTTATAAACTTTATCACAACATATTCTTGCAAAACTGGTTAATCATATTATTGGAGAACAGCCCAGTCGGTAAGGGACCTCGGAAGACCATCTGGTCCAACCTTTCCTGAGAAGGGGAGCCTGGATGAGATTATCTAGCACCCCTTCTGATCGCATCTTGAAAACCTCCAGCAATGTGGACTCCTGCAAGTCCCTGGGGAGGTTGTTCCAGTGAATGATTGATCTCACTGTAAATTTTTTTTTTTCTTCTGTCAAGGTGAAACCTCTCCCACTGTAACTTGTACTCATCGCCCCTTGTCTTCTCCATGTGATTCCCTGTGATGAGAGAACCTCCATCCTCTTTGTAGCTGCCCTTTAAGTATTAAAATACTGTGATGAAGCCTTCTCTTTTCCAGGGAGATGAGACCCAACTCCTTCAGTCTTTCCTCACAGGGCATGTTCTCCAGCCCTTCAAGGCCCTTTATTGGACCTCTCCAGCCTGTCCACATCTTTCTTAATTTGTGGAGACTGGAACTATTCACAGTGCTCCAGGTGCTGCCTGAGGACCACTGAGTAGGGTGGGATGATCACATCTCTTTCTCTGCTTATAAACCCCTTGTGGATCCAGGATTAAAAATTAATCTTAATTAATTAAGATTAAACGTATTTTTGTTTTATACTGATATTTCGAAAGTGGTTGAAATGACCAGAGCTCGTTATGCTGTTCTGCAATCTCTCTGTTTTTTGGTTCACAGCCAGTAATGTCAGACATGGTTTCTATTTTATTCTGTTCTTTATATGTGGGTTCTTATTTATAGAAGGTGTCTATTTCTCTGTAAGCAAAAACTAAGATATCGGTCTTCCTCAAAAAGTAGATGTGAGGTTGCAAGAAGATGTATTTCGGTGCTAGTCTTTACGTAACTGTGTTCCTGGTCAGCTTTCCCACATGAAAAGAAAAGGTTATATGAAGGATTGAGACAAAGCTGCTCTGGCTCTTCTTTGCATCTCAGGTTTCAGTCTAGATCCAAATCTGGCTCTGGGGCAGAAGCAACACTTGTCTCGTTAGTCAGTTTTTCTCTTGTCAGGGGCCAGTAATGCTGACTGACACAAATGAACGTGAACTTTTTGGGAGGGGTAGAGAGAAGAGTGCTTGTGTGACTCTATTCTGTCCAAGAATAAAATACTAAATTATTGTTTTGCTGGTTTCTTAATGTGGAAATATTCATATCTCACAGTTCTGTTGCTGTTATTCTTTTGTGTTTATTTACACTGATGGGAGACAGTTGCTTGGCTGCAGGTCCAATCCATTTCCAAAGGGGCAAACATTTTCTGTAAGGGGTCCTTTTCTACGTTCAGGAGGTACCTGGGCTCTTGTGATGCTTTTGAGACTGGCTGCTCTCTGCAAGTTAGCCCAATGAAGACAGAATGTGCTCTAGGACAAGACTGATATTGATCTGTATTCTTCCCACTGGTTTTGAAGGACCTAAAATACCTGCCTTGTAGGATTTGAGGACACAGGCTTTTCCTTTCTGTGAGTCATTTTTTTATACATTTCTTTTTGCTTTGTATATAAAAATCTTGAAACCTATACTTCTTTCTAAAGCAGCTATTTTGTCATATACAACATATTTTTAATGATTTGAGATGCCAAATTAAACACTCCTTTGCCTGTATGTGTGGTGGTTTTTGTTTTCTGCAGAAGTCCAATATTTAAAATAAGAAACCAAAGTTAGTTTTACACTTTCTCAAGTTTCTCTTTAAGGAGTGAATTCTTTGAAGAAAAGTCTCAAGAAAGATGTTATTTTTATCTAAAGAATGTGAAATTGAGAAGAGGAGATCTAAGGCTAAGTTGCCTAAGATCAGCCATTTCTGCTCATCTTCTACTAAGTCTGCTTAACTACTGTGTACCCATTAAATTTTCCTTTGAAATGGGTGAAATGAAAGAAGATGCCTGACATGCTCAGTAAAGCAATGAGCATGGAGACCTAGAAATATATGTAAGATACAGAAATAGTAAAATAATACCCTGCTGCTTCAATAATTGCAAATAGGTTGGGAGTGGGTGAGCTGCTTTGTCACACTGCCCCTTCACTAAGTGAAGGCACTTTTTAAGGTAGTTATTTTAACTGGCAATACTATAATGCAGACAGCAAGCCCAAACTACCCAGTTAATCCATTCTCAGACAATACGGATATTTCTGTATATTGCAGGAGGAAGTGAAAATGACATTAAAAATACAGTCCACCATCATTCATCTGCCTTTAAAATGAGATGGTGTGACCGAGTCTTGCAGGCTGTTCTGTGCAGCCGTATTACTAGATGCTCATCATGTCTGCCTAGCACCTCAGGAGAACATCCCAGGTAAGTAGAAACCCACCCAAGTAGTGACCTGGAGTTATCATAAAGGAGTGCAAATCACAGAATAGCGGGGCTGGGTTACAGGTAGTCACTCACCAGTCAAAAGGTTTGAGGAAACAAGAAGCAAGTGACTTTTCTATCCCAAATTCATACATTAAAGCATCCTTAACTTCTTCTCTAGCCTGAACTGAAGAAAAATGTAAAGACAAGTGTACAAAGGGCTTTGATGTCACTCTGTTATGTTTGTAGGTAGATGCTGGCTCCATCTGCTGCCCACTAGGGTTTTAACAGGTCCTGAAGTCTCATTTTCTGTAGCATCTTCATCTCGGTGCAGTAACTGATTTGCATTTGGAGGACTGGGAGTGGGTCTAAAAGCATTTTTTCCCCAATGTGGTCCTATCAAATGCTTGATGCTGGCCAGAGGATTTCTGGAGTGGTTCATAAGAACAATATGAGAATTTGTACATACTGAAATAAATTTTAAAAAGGAAGGAAAGGAATGATGTAATTTATATAATTTAATATTTTATATTTGTATAATTGATTTATCATATAATTTGTTGCTAGAGGAGACGTGGAAGTTGGCTTATTGTTATTTTAAATATATTGATAATCATTATGATGTAACTTACCTCTTCCAGGGGCTTGGTACAGTTCTACAGCTGTCAAAAGGAGCAGACTTCAAAAACTGACTCATTCACAGAAAGTGCTCCTCTGCTCAAGTCAATTAAAACTTGCTTCTCTAAACTTTAACCTTTCTATTTAAGCACAAAACTATTTTGATTTTATCAAACTGGAAAATCTTGAGTGATCTCCATCACTTTTCCAGAGCCCAAGAAGCCAGACATAACTGGGAAAAGTGAGGGATTTAGGAATAACTTGGTACGTTCGGAAAGAGAGCGAGCTGATGACAAGATGTCATCTGAAGTTTTGATTTATCCAGAGTACTTTTTCAAACAAAGAGTCTAAGAAATGTTCACGTGTTTATAAGACAATGTAAATTGTCTCTAATTTCCATTACACTGTGTTTAAGTTCTGTTAGATGCCTAAGTGCTCTGTGGCTAAAGGAGGTACTGGCTATACTGTGGAGTCCATCGCATTCAGCTGGTTTTAGTTCATCTGTTCCTGAATGTTTATTATTTGTGTTTCATTGTGTGGCAATGCATAAAGCTTCCCTAGCAAACTGGCTTGCCCAACAAAATCTGTCTGGTGTCATTTACACGTAGGACAGAAGTAAACCTCAGCCACGTGAGTCAGTCGTGCCCATGTTTTTATTATGAAACCGGCCTGTCATGGCAGCTTAAATTAGTACTGTATAAGCAGGTGTAATTGCAGTTGTGGTTCAGTATCATTCATTTAAAAGAGAGCTTGGGTTGTGATTTCTTTTCAAGGGTACCTCAGACTTAAACTGAGGTGAAGCTGAAGGACTGAATGTCCCAGAAAGACCGCTGGCCCAGTTATCCAAGGACACAGTTTCTTTTGGCTTCTGTGTAGTTTCAGAGGCTCAGTGCTTTTGGAAACTGGGTAGTGTGGCAGATAATAGTGAAATAGCCCTCAGGAATGATCACCAGATGAGGAAAAGATTAGTCAAATGGCTTTACACTTTTGACATTTTTGTTTAGATAATAATGCTATTGAAATAACCTAATTTGAATGAGATTTTTATTGGAAAAAATGCATACTCATGTCTGTTGTATTTAAAAAAAAATGTTTTGATGCTTATCTGTTTTCCGTATGACAAGTAAAAACTCCGTTATGTTTTCATGGACATAGATCAGCATCCTGTCATGCATTGCGGTGCGTTGGTACTTTGCCAAAAAGGTGGCAGACTGTAGTGCTGTGAATCTGTTGAAGAACACACAGATTTGTTTCAAGAAAATCAGTGAAAATACATGCCATTCTGATTGAGCAAATCCAAATTACTTCGATCTATGATTAATTAAATTAGATTGTTTGAAAATTCGTAACATGTGTCTGGAATGACCTTCCTTAATGCTATCAGTGCTTTAAATGTCTCCGGAGAACTTGGATTAGCTGACTGAGTACCCTGTTAAAGAAAGGATGTCCTATGTGAGCAACTTGTCCCAAAGGGATAAAACTGGTAGGTCTCAGATGCCCTGGAGGAAATACATACCTGAATGCACGTGACAAAAGGCAGCTAAGGTATCAAATAAGAAGCTTAGAGGTTAAAATTGCAAGATCAGTATTTTATCCGGATTGGAAAGAGAGGATGTTATGTATACATCGCACATAACCTTCTCTGAGGAAAGCTTATTGAATATAAGGTGAATCAGAGATAATATTTCAAGATGAAGTAATCGCTCTGAGGTGTCACTGTGATTTTTGAGCTGTAGCAACATACCCTACGCAATTCATGTGACGCTTTTAGAAGTGTTAGCTTTGGAAGCTGCAGAGCAAACTGATGGAGTTTTCCCATCAAAATGGTATAGGTGGAGGTCTGACAATGGAGCCACTGCTGCTGCCCTGTTCCTGGCGTCGGGGAGGTGGGGGGTGTTTTTCTTCCATCCAAAGCCTGGAAATTTTCAGCCACCCTCTGTATGTCTTGCACTTGTTCCTACACAGCTTTGGGAGCATATGCTTGTATTCATAGTAGATATAAATACTTACGGAGTCCCAGAAACATTCAAACAACTGTGTGCATCTGTGAACCTGCAAACCTTTTGGGATGGATTTTAACAGGTGTAAATCTGCTTCTAGTTGTGATGTGTCTCTGCAGATGCCATCTCTGCAAAGCCCATGCACACAATTCAGTAACTTCGTAGAAAGAGAAGGCTGGCTGCCAAGAAAAATTAACTCTATGTCTTGTGTCAGTTAAGCAGTTTAATTGGCTTTCACACCTAAGGCTGAAATAAAAACGAGCTACTATCTGTCGCCATGCTCTGAGAGACTGGTCTCTTTGTAGAGTAACACACATCCATCTGCTTCAGAGGAAATTTGTTACAACAGTCTGTGTCCTACTACACTAGAATTCAGCTTCCTGACCCCTGAAATGATCTCTCCGTGCAGTGTAGAGTCCTTGGTCATCTTCTCACACACATCTTCCATGTCAAAAGTAATCCTGACATGGATTCTCATGTGCTGGGTGGCTCCTTTCCCTACAGCTTTCTCCCTTCCCATCATCTGCAACGTAGCTGTGCTGATGCAAGAGTGTGCTTTCTTTCCAGCTGGCTCTGAAGTGGGTGCCATTGATCTGATGTGTTGCAGAAATACAGAACTATTGGAACAGAGGCTCCAGAATTGAGGTATTATGCAAACCCAGGAAAAAAAAAAACAAACCAGCTGCTAACTCAAGCAGGACCAAAGAGGAAAAGGATTTGGTGTGCAAGAAGAAAAAACAAAGGAGGAGAGGCCAGTATTATCATAGTTGTGCATGGTGGAGTGTGAATTAAGTAGAGAAAGGATAGATGGAAAGACCAAGAAAAGGAAAACCGAGAGAAAGTGGCAAACAAGAGAGGAGGCATTGACGCGAAGGGAGTCTGGGGAATGTGCAATTCCTCTCCAACTTGCAGAGGCTGTGTGGGAGAAGACTGGAGCCAATACACAGTCCACAGAAGAACAGACGTCTCACTTCACATTTACAGAGTACGGGTAGAAATTCTGTTTCTCAGATTGTGCCAGTTAAGTAACTAAGCCCCTGAAGGCAGCAGACTTTCACTAGCATCTGTTTTACAACTCTGGATTAACACAAATGCTAAGAGAGTTCCACCATGTCATACTCGAGTCCTGTTGAAACACCCGAGTTAGGACTACACTGTACAGCCTTCCAGCCCTGCATTTTATTAGAAGCATTTTCATCCTGTTGTGCCCTGCCATTAAATGAGAATGTCCATTTGGGGGCGGGGGAAGGGGAGTTAAAATCTGAACAGAAAGAGATATTAATATCACAGATAAGTCTGCCAATAAGATCCTTGAATGAGTGAGCCAGGAGTCAGGGATGGTGTTTCTTGACATGGTTTCCTTTCTTTTTCTGTTTCTCCTTGCATCAGGATCTTACTCTTTTAATAATCCAGCACTCAAACATCGGAAGGTAATTTGGGGCCATTACTAGCACAAATTTGAACAAGTCAGTAGCTCAATGCTGTCATCAACTCTGAGTATTACTTACAAAAAAGACCCGTCCTGCCAAAAATAAGAACTTTAAATTGATTAATGTGTCATTATCTCCTTAAAAATGTAAATGAAACAAATCAGTTCATCACATGTTTTTTTTTGTCTTTGCTATGCTGCTGCTTCTAGTTTAAAATTTTGTTTTGAAATGCTCTAGGGAGAGGGAAGAATCAACAATTTTTGAGATGATCCTTGAAACGGGGGATTAATGCGGTTTGAGCCATATTATAATATACCTGGATGTGTCGTTTGTTTCTTATGGCTTCATTCTCTCAGTAAAACTGTCTCGATACTTCCTGCCTATGTTCAGACGTTTTGGCAAATTAGTCCTTGCAAGCAGTGTGCATGGTTGTTTGGTTTGGTTCTTTTTTTAACAATTTCTAAGGCTTTTAGAGTCATTGGAAGGATTTGAATGTATGTTCAAACTAAATAATGGCTCAGAAGGCTGTCTTAAACTTACTTTTTCGTGTCAGTGCAAATGTCTTTCCCATTTTTTATCACAAATCTAACATTTTTGTGACTGTGGCCAACTCTGCTTCCATTTATGTCATATGAATTAATGATTGGTTTGCTAACATCTATTATCCCTGAACAACAGAGAGAAGCATGCTGATTTAAAAATAACAATATCTGCATGGAACTTTTTATTGCTCCTCTGCCACAGCCTTTACTGTGTTTTCATATTTCTGGTGCCAAAGGGGTAGCTTTCAAGATAGTTTCTTTCAAGGTGTTCATGATAGTGAAGTCAAATACTTTCCATAGAAATCAGACAGCAGCTTTTACTGGCATCAACATATGCCCCTACATGCTCCCCCTGCCTAAGATGTAGAAAGTTCTTTCAGCAACCCGAATCCCTGTCCCCTGCTCCTTTTCCTCTTCCCTTTCTCCCTGAAAGTGCTTTTGTTCAAGCACAAAGGCTTCCCCAGCCTGACTGTGCAATTCTTTGCACCACAGTTTGGGAATCTCTGGAGCACGAATGCTGCTTCTTCCTCAGAGGCAAAGTGCTTTGCGAAAGGCATTGGACTGTTAAGCCTTTGTGGTTTGGTTTTTTTGTTTGTTGGTTGGTTTGGGTTTTTTAATGGTGTGTCATCGCTTCCTAAAAAACCTTATATTTCAGGAGTAATGTCACTGGGATTTATCTGTTGCGATGGGATAACTGTTTTCCAGCTGTAGTAAAGATGTCTGAATTAAAGAAAATGATCAGAATAGACCATGCTTAGTAGAGAAGATTTTTTATTATAAAGTAGGGCATGTCACGTACTTTCTTTTTGACTTTGGGAGAGTCAGACATGCTTTAATTCATTATACATAAAACTTGATGTACTTGTCACATGTATCTCTTTTTGGTGTTGCTTGCTTGAACTGTAATTTCTTAGGTCAGGAATTCTTTCTTGTGTATGTAGAGCTCAGCACTGTGGAGCTTGATGTCATTTGACACCTCTTAGCATTACTGTAATATATATAATTAAAAATCATCAAGGGATGTTTTATAGAATTTTTTTAGACTAACTTGCAGCTGCTTAAGCTCTGTGATTCCCTATTGTTTGCATCATTTACGAATTCTTTATCATTAACATTGTGATGAATGTGTATGTATTTGAATTTTGGAAGCAGAAAGATAGATATAGATATATATACATACACAAGTGTTTTCAAAATATACCATTTCCAAATATACCATTTTTTTCAATTCTAAATTTTTCTGAAGGTTATACAGAAGTGCAATGCAAACAGTTTGAGAACTGAAAGGTGAGGTGTCTTTTGGAATCCGCGTGTTCCTGATAAAGAGGAAGGGTTAAGGGGGTCTGATACACTGCATGGGAAACATCCTGATCTCCACTGCCATAAGTTCGTTGTTCTCTTTTTCTAACTGCAGTGAAGTAATTACTTACCGGGATGGCTCCTAAAACACTTGCTGTCATCTAGACCTCGTAATGACAAATTCTTGGGTCAAAGTAGCGAGTGAGTTGGGGTAATGTTGATTAATGACTTGAACAAAAATAGGTTTTATGGTGCATTTATAACAGAGTGGCATGCCTTTCATATTCTCATCAGTATTTGTTAGGGCCTTGAGGGCTACATACCTGTTGGTCTTGTTGCTGTCCTTGAGGCTGGAGAAAGATTTAAGAATTTGGCTATGAAGACCCTTGTTCAGGGGTGAGAATTAAATTGATACTAAGTCCTTAAGGCTGCCTCATCCCTTGCCATGACAAAGATGTGTGTCTTAAACAGCATGACACCTAGTCGCTAAGTGTGGAAAGACTTCCGTGCTCCATAAAAGGGTAACGTATAGGGGAATATATTTGTCCTCTCACCTGTGTCCTAGCAGGAGTTGTTGCAGGTAAAATGTAGGTCACCTCATGATGGAGTGTTATACCACAGAGCAAAATTAAGATCTAAGGAGCTGGAATGTAATGATATATTTTCTTTTTTCTGAATGCCATAAACTGGAACAGGAATGCTGTTTTATTATTTCATTTAGCATGCAACAGAGTGCTAAGTTTAATGGCATGTATAGGCACACGTGAATATACGTGTCTAAGTTTGATGCGTCTGTGTGAGGTAGCACACAGATAAGTAGCAATAAGCAGAATTTACTTCAAGTAAGTGCAAGTAACAAGATAAACAGCCTGAGTAGTTTTTAATAGCCCTTTCATATGCATTTCAAGTATGTGTTTACTATGAGAGGTATGTTTTATCCGTAAACAGAGGCGGACTTAAATGTTGCTTTTCTAAATCCTCCTAGAACAAAACTTCTAGTGTGGGCTGGATCCAGTGCTCTGTATGACAGGAAAAGGAAGAGCTGTATGTGACTGGATGTGCATATGTCTTGGTGGGGGTTATGGTTTGAGAGTTCGGGATAATACAGTTGCTGGCTTCTGCTTTGAGTCTGTGTCTGCATATACCACAACTCACTGTAATTAAGCTGATGGGGGAAGAAGACTCAGAGGAGAATAATTGAACTCCTTTGATTCAGTACTTTTCTGTTCTGAGAAATTTCTGAGAAGCCTTGGGAGTCGTTGTGTCCTGTGAAATTTATCTAGTGAGACAGGGATGTCTTCTGCCTGTTCCTGTGTGTCTGTATGGTAGGGTCAAGTTATTTTATCTTGCTTCTGTTGTCTGTTTTCCTCCTTCAAACTGAGATGATTCTTAGGGATAATATTAAATGCATTGGATAACGTAGCACTTAAGTGTGGCCAGCAGATTCCCCTGCATGTTTGACAGGGCTTCAGCATTCTCCTGACAAAGTAACCTTGCCTTGGCTTTGATTCCTGCCTTGAATTTTAAAAGCAAAGTGATTTGGCACTCTCTATGCTTAGCAAATTTGGATTACTGGTGCAAATCCTTTATTACAAGAGGTAGGATAGCGGGGGTTTTATATTGAACAAATGTCCTTTCTTTCACATACCAGCCATTGGTTTAAGTCAATGTATCTGAAGAGTCCTTGTAGTTCATTAGGGTGATATTCCACGTATGTATCATCATTATAAATTCATTGAGATATTAATAATATTCAGTTTAGCTGAGATCTTAATAGTAGCACTCTTCTGCTCGTATTTGAAAATATTTGGTGAACAAAGTTGAGGATTAAGAATCATGATGGGTAGTACAATAACAATAAGTTCAAAATTTGACTACTGAATTTTGTCCTTTTCTTACCTTTTATGTTATTACCAGATGTAGTAGCCATAGTTAATTTTTCCTAGCTGCCCTTTTGTGAAAAACTTCTGCATGTGACTTTTATGTGCTGCACTGAATAAATAAACTTGAGAACAGGTACAGGAAGCCTAAAGAGTTGTTCATGCATGAAAAACAAAGGACTAAACCTAAAGGATCCAAGCATGGCCAGGCAGAGGAGCCTTTTATGGGTTTAACAACAGGATGCTATTATTGCTGTTTGACACTAATCGCTACAGAAGTCCAAAGTGCTGAATTTTGGACTTCTGGAAGGATGATTTGCTCCATGCTCAACCTGAAAATACAGCACATCTACTTACACTGTCTACTTTTCTTCAGTCACAACCTGACAGTAGAATTCCCCAAGTTTCTAAACATCAGCCAAAATGTAAGCCTGTTATATTGCAGTCTACTAGGGAGAAACGTCTGTGTCAAAGCAATTGGGGGACAGAGAATACATGTAGAAAGAACAGAAGTCTAAACACCATGTTGTGTGTAGATGTTGATCGATTCTAGGTGACTTCTGTTTGTTATTAAAACTTGTTAGCCAGAGATAAAAAGTAATTTATTACAAATGCTCAAAATGCCTCTTTTCCAGTCTCCACATATGAGAGAGATATACTCGGAAAATATAGGGGGGAAAAATTTAAAGCATTTGATTTGTTTTTTGGGGTTGTTTTTTTGTTTGTTTGTTTGTTGTTTTTTTTTTTTTTTTAAAAAAAAAAGATGCCACCTGAGCATCTTACTAGTTGAGCTGTATGTCAGCTCTTCATTCTTTGACTACAGGAGCTGCTTGTGAATGAGACCTGAGTGCACTTGCCCTCAGATAACCTGCTCAAGAGGCCTTTCCTTTCTTCCTGCTCTGTGGTCCTAGTGTGCGTGCTGTCATGCTCTCTCTCTTCCCTTTAATTAGATTTGTGGTAGTAGGTACCACACTTGCAGTGAATGTTGTACCACCTTGTCTTCTGGAAGGTCAGCATCTGATAGCTAGCTGGAAAATAATGCAATTGCTTGTGTCATATTTCATTTACCAGTGTTCTTTGCCTGTTTTACTTTCATTTCTCCTTAATGTTTCTGCTTTCTTTTCATCTCTCCTCTGCCTTCTGCTATCTTATAATAACATTTTGCCTTTTCATTTCATTCTTCTCTTATATATTATATTGGTTTTAAGCCCTTTTTTTTTTCATCTTTCTCCTCTGTATTCCACTGCTTCTCCTCTTCCAGCACCTGTCCTTACCGTTGTTGCTTCTTTAGCTCTTCAGTACCATCTGTAATGCAATAGCTGCATGATCACCTCAGACTGGTGTCCCAAAAGAAAGTGCTGTCCTCCTGCTTTCCTTTTCACCCACATCATCTCTGGTGTGCTTGTACCTATTGTGTTTGTGCAAGCGTATTGCATGCCATCAAAGCCAAAGAGGCCATCATGCTGGCAGTGTGGAGGGGCCACCAGTGCTGTGACAGCACTGATTATGGATCTCTGGATTTCTGAAGGAAGGGGCCTTCTTGGACAAAAGAAAAATCAAGGGATCTCCAAAATCTTGGGACAGTGGGCATTAGTAGAGTAGATGGGAGTTAATAGTTGTTCTAAAGGGAGGAGGAGAGAGATCTGTAGTTAAAACTGTGACTGTTTGTGTCCTGGTGATCACACTAAGACTGTGATTAATGAGTCCTAACACCTTGTTCTACAACCAAAGAGTGGTCTTCTGTGAGACGGGCTGTTATATGCTGTTGAGAGGGAGAGGGAAATAGAAGGGAGCTAGAATGCATCAAACCAGCTACATGGTTAAACCTGAGCATGCTAGTGCATTGTAATGGCTTTAGCAAGGACCTATCAAACATTGCCAAAAAAGAGACATTGCATTCATTGAACAAGAGGAGGGAGCGCTAGAAGCATGCCTTCCAGTTCGGGGGGAATACAGTCCTTGCCATTTTGTCTTGCCATAATGCATAAACATACTATGTGCTTATGGAATCATAGAATAGAATCATAGAGTCTTCATGGTTGGAAAGGACCTTTGAGATCATCGAGTCCAACCATACACACACAAAAAAAAAAACCCCTACAATCTCTGCCACTAGAGCATGCCCTGAAGTGCCAAATCTAGACATTTCTTAAATACCTCTAGGGATGGTGACTCAACCACCTCCCTGGGCAGGCTGTTCCAGTGCCTGACCACTCTTTCAGTAAAGTAATTCTTCCTAACATGCAAGAGCCTTCTGCAGTTAACAGTGACATTGAAAAAAAATAAACCCTTCAGACATCACAGAAAATATGAATAGTAACATTATTGTCAGCATGAGAGAACATAGTATTTACTTGGGAATACTGGTCATCTTGCCAAGTCATCTGAGCCTATATAAAACCCACATAAAGTTTCATAGAGGTTTGGTGTTGCCAGTCCCAAGTGTGCAACGAGAATGAGTCACATCTTCCAAGATCACAAGATTTGCTTAAAAATCAGAGAGGTTTATTTTTAATTGGTTTTCACTTTTATTTGCTTTTTTATGTCAAAGCAGATTCATTTTTTCCAGTTTTTCTGTGATCGTTACTGCTAGCAATGTCCACCCCCCTCTTTATTTATTTATTATTTTTTTTTAAAAAAGAAGGCACTTCTAACAAGAATACAAAATATTTCAGGACATGTAACAAAATCATGTAATTGCTGCCAAGTCATGTTAGCAGGTAATTATCGAAGTAGTCCACCTTTTAGTAAAAAGAATGAGAAGTAGGAGGTTGTAAAATAAAATAAGATTAAGCTAAAGTTTCATACATGCTGTTTTGAGTAACCAGTAGTCACACCCGAGAGAAATGTGTCGTCACCAGAACAATATGTTTTATTAAGGACTGGGTACAAAATTAATCTGTTCGCAAAAATTTTGACTAGTATTTCTAGGTATATGGAATTTTGTTTCAAATGGTTTGCTTTTCAAAGTCCCCTTCTACTCCTCCCCCCCTCCCTTCACTTCTGTTAAAAATCAAACAAGGAAATCAAGTAAATCTTAACTCTGTACATTTCAAGCAAAGCACTGAAGTGGAAGGGTTATATACAAGGTTTCTTCTATTCTTCAGTTTCTCCATGAGGAATTCTCTGACAGTACTGCAACTGCAAATTTCATCAGATAAAAGTCTGTCCCTAGTGCTCTGGGATTTTTTATTTATTTATTTATTTTTAAATAAACCTCTTTTTATCAGGTATCCTTACTGGGACGCTCTTGGTAAAATTCTGTTGAAGAGTCAGAAGTTCTGCACAGACCCTGGTTGTGGTGTACTGACACAGCACATCCCAAAGCAAGGGGATGCAAGGCATGAGCACCTCTTTTGGTTAGAAATTTATGATGTGAGCCCTAGCTTTCAGATGATGCGTCTCTTGCTTTTATAACAGAAAGAGGTGGGATTTTTTTCTCTTCATAGCAGACGTTAATTTTAATTATGCAGAAACAGTCTGTGGTGGGTACTTGCCATGGTAGCAGCAGCATTCTAAATATTTTTATTCCGTGTCCAAATTAGTCTTCTAGGTGACTTCTGAGCAAAACAAAAAACACCAAACCAGCTCCCTGCTGGTGTTTCTTTAAAGGAGGTCCTTTGTATCGGAGGAGATAAATTCAGCTGTGGTGGAATCAAGCACTATGGAAAGATGGGGCATTCACTTTTGCAAAGCTTGAATTTAGCCTACCATTTAGATTTTCCTTGGTACGCTGTATTACTGTATTACTCAGAGTAATACAGTAGTTCTGTAGGAGTTTTTCCCTTGGTCAAAGATAAGCAACTAGTTTAAAACCAACTGCAGGACAGATATGTTAAAATATATAACTTTAAAACTTTAGTGAAGTGGCGACTTTCTTTTCTTTTTAAGGTTTTGTTACCTCAAATTAAGGTGGCACCAGCTACCGCCTGTCTCTGCAATACTTCTACATAGTCTGAAGAGGTATCATTCACCAATGAGAGTGAAGTAAAGTGTCCCAGCAGCTTTATGGGGCAAGGCATATTGCTCAGCAGCTGGAGTTCAAACCCTACTCAAAGCTTGCACCAAGTCAAAAAGGACGTTCCGTTTACTAGATCTATTGTGCAGAACTTTCTATTCTGCTGAACTAACTGTAGATGAAAAACATGCTTCTGGGTAAGTAATTCCATGTGGAGGTTGAAATCTATCTTTCAACTAGCTGCATAATAGAACGCTGTATGCTTGCTCCAGCTGTATGGAAGGAGAAATACATGCACTGTTTTGCTGATTTATTTTTAATAGCAATCCATTAGTGAAAGCTGTACTCATTTGCTGTAGTTTAGGAACTGAGGAGTCGAATTAGGAAATATTAGCACTGTGGGTGCCTGCGATCTATTTTTTTTTTTATATATACTTTTATCTTTAGGTAAACTACGTCAGAGAAATACAAATGCCAAAATCGGCATTTGAACTTTAACTTTTTTTTTTCCTTGTTCAGATGGTAATCGTGACATTTTCTGAAGGAAGGCTATAAATGAAAATTCTTGTTAGTAAGCCCAATGGAAGACTGTATTTCTTAAATATTAAAATAAATTTGTTTCTTATTTGTGAGCATGCTGGTGGTTCACTAAAAATTTAATGCTTGATTATTGTATGTCTTTAATTTCCTTTTAGCATTATGCTGCTGAATCCTGTTGACTGATATTTTATTATCTAATAGTTTCAATAACCATAAATAGTAATAGCATTTGAAATAGGGAATGCCTTCATGTGTATTTTAAAGAGGAACTTCAAATTATTGAGCCTATGAAATGTTAATATGTTGCAGATTACACTGTACTGCTTAGCTGCAGTGTTAAAAATGTGCATGATACATTCAGAAAGTTCCTCGTAGGATGCCTTGTTAGGTTGAAAATATAAATGCTCTCCTTCTGTCCTTAAAGCCCTGTTTATAGTTAGACAATTAGCTTGTAGAAAACATTTTTTTAGGTGCTGGTTGTTGGGGTTTTTTTCATACAAAGCAACCTTGTCTGGAGGAATGTCACTGGTAGTTTTTTCAGATATTGAACTAAATACTAAGAGAATGCTCATTTGCTGTGAATTGAATGTTATAAAATACCCTCTGCTCTAAGTATGATCATCCTCAGGCTGTCACAAATTCCGTTTCATAGGATTCCATTGCTTTTAAAACTACTTCTGTCTCTCTCTTTTTTACTAAAAACAATATGTATCAATTGACCATAATTTTTGGCGTTTAACTTTCTAAAGGCATGAAAACGGCCTGTGGAGATGTTTTTATTAGCCAAATTTAGGATTAGTGCAGTGTTTACCTTAGTCTAGTTAAATTGTTCGGATTTCAGCAAATTAGGTTGCATGTTTTTGTAGGTGCTTCAGGACTGCAAATACAGCTATTTCATAAGCATGTATCCCTTGTTCTCCATCTCTCCGTGTATGTGTCTGTGACATTGTGCTTATGTTCTGTTTGATGATCGTAGTTTGGGTGATGGATTCTTTGTGGTAGGGAAATTCTCTCTGATTTTTCTAGACCTTTGTGTCATTTTGTGTATTCAGACATGGTTATGATAATAATTTGCTGTGTTGCAAAGAAATACATGTTGTAGAAGGTTTTAACAGAGAAGTCTGAGAGAAATCTGGCGATTTGGTTGTTCCTATTGCTCACTTATGTGATTTCAGCATTCTGTATATAGAAATGTATTAATTCGTTCTGAACTTAGAGCAGTCCACATCTTTCATGCCTCCTTCAGAATGCTACCATTATCGTGGTAATGTCTAAATTCACATTTATCTTTGGTTTCCCATTGTGGTTCATCTGACAGCCTGTGGAATGGACCAGGCTGCTGTGTGCTGTCCACACAAACGGCTACTGGGCAGTGCAGACAGCCCAAAAATCTTGGGCTATTCCTGATGCCTGGGAGAAAAGGCATAGGCAATGGTCAGTCTGTGCTGGCCAGGCATCGTCTGTCTGCTGCTCTTGGCCAGCAGATGGCAAGCCCAAGCTGACATTGTCCTGGCAAAATGGCTTGCAAGCCGAGGAAGAGAAGCGAGAGTCCCAAAACTGGTGTCAAGCCTTTGGAGACAGTTGCAATGTGATGAAGGCAGTAGAGAAAATTCTGTCTACCCAGAACGTGTAAAAAAAAAAAAAAACAAAACAAAACAACCCAACCCAAGAAGCAAAAAAACCTCAACCAAAAGAAAAGAAAAAAAAAAAACAACCAAAACCCACCCAACCAAAAAACCACAATGTTAGTTCATCAAAACTGCTTTATGCAGAACATGCCGCTCTGTTTAGCTGAGAGAGATATTCTATTGAGAGGGGAGACCCAATAAAACTTGGAAGCTGGTGCACCAAAGATGATACGAATTTTGGCAAGAGCTGAGCAACACAAATGCTGCCAGATGAGGAAAAATGTCTAACCCTTGCTGGTGGCAGTGACTACCACTGACTCTGCTTTTGGGGAAGCAGGCACAGGGCTCTGAGTCGTAGGGACAAGAGGCAGCAATGGGGGTCAGAGTCCTGGAAGGGGAGTGTTTGAACAGGAGGATGAATTTATGGGAGGTGTCTGGGTAAAGAAAGGTAATCCAGAAACTGAGAAGTACTCCACTGTCACTTTCTCAATTATATTTCTTAATAAAAAGTAATTTTAAAAGCTTTCTTTGTAGGAAAAGGTGAAACCGGCCTCACGGGTAAGCAAGAATTTCAGTGATGGGCACTGGTAATGGGCAGAGTGCAAATAAAATTTGCACCATAGGTTTGTCTTTAGATAGCTGAATATCTAACATGCATATACAGATTTCTTGGTTTTGCAAACAAATATTTGGGTTTGTTCGCTACTTGAAAATTTGGCCTTTGGGAAAAAGATGCTTTTATGTATTATACTAAAATGCTTTGAGCAAAGTTTAAAATCATTATATTCTATAGCTGTAGAGAACATTGAGATCTTTTGGAATGACTTATTCAGATATCCTTATAATCGATGCTGTATTCGTATTTGAATAAATTCAGGAAAGATTCATCCTAAGCTGTTTCTATCCAGTACTGCGTTAAAGAAACAGGAAAATATAATAATTTCGTCACTTTAAGCTGCTTAAATCTTCAGGGGAAAAAGGGTTACTACTTAAATTTCAGATGAAAGGAGTGTTTTGTGAATTCATCTGTGTCATGTATTCATACCTGAATTAAAATGAGCCATGATGTACTGCACTTTCTTGGGAACATTACATAAACTTCCTTGTTCTAAACCACGCATAAGTTTCAAATGTGCAAACAGAACTGAAAGAAACTTTGCAGTAGCTTCTCCAGAAGCAGGAAGCCTAATATTTACACAACAATCAATAGGGTAATGGACACAGAGACAAGCCGTACTCTCTCCTACAAAACTTGGTTTAACTGGTAAAAGAAGGTAGGACCTATCTGAACAACAGCTTACTTTTTCGTTAGACGTGTATGGTTGGGGATGGGTTTGGCTTGAATTCTGCGGAACCTTGTTGGCCGAGATCCGGAGTTGTGCAATTAAAACAAGGGATTGTTTAGAAGTATGTTATATTTGGAACAGTCTGCTCCTGCTTTCATTTCTGGGATTTTGATCAGGTCTTTCATTAGCGTTTTTGCGAGACTCCAAAGAAGATTAGCCGAGGAAAAATATGATCCTGATACAGCTTGCTTTGGCATAGATAAGGAATTTCTTTATGTATGATTTACTTATATCTTACTGTAAATTTTTGCTGTGTTGTTTATTTCTGCTTGTCCCATGTGCCTTTAGGGAGAAGCCCTGCCTCACTGCAGGCAGACAAGCAAAGGGAAGCAAGAACACAACTGACCTCAGTGCAACCAGAAAGGGACAAGAAGGCACAGGGAACAGTATACTCATTATTCTTCTTGTTGTCTGATCTACAAGGCTAATAATATTATCTGAAAATAAAAGTCAATTTTCAATTCAAGCAAAAAGTTACTGAATCCAGGAAGAGGAAGCTAAACCTGTCTTGGTTCCTCTTGTTTCCAACATCCTTCATGTGAGAACTCTGAAAAATGTTGTTGTTCCCTAAATTCTGTGGGTAGGAACGATTGCTAGTCGCGTGCGCTACCTGCAAAGAATGGTTGAGGGAAAGGCCTGCCTGTCCTCCTACCCCTGCAGGACACCTGTCCTTTGGAAGGAGAGGAGGTGGCTGGAGTATTGGGACAACTGTGCTAAATTTCAGTTTTGAGAGTGGATGTTTTGCTCTTGTACCCTGGTGGTCATTTTCACTGCTTCAGTGGTTGTAGAGGACCAAGTGTGTGAAGGCTGTGGGTATGGCATGAGCCATAAAGTAGCATGGTCCTTTCTGAGATTGGTCAGTTTTTGGTAGGTTGTTGAAATCTCTCTGGGGCAAAGGTGAGGGTAGGAACTGATGATTTTTAACACTTCAGAAGGTACATCAGTAAATCAAAGATTAGGTGGACAGATTTAGGAGATTCTTGCAAATATCAACGGTCAACAGAAATGTGAGAAGTTCCCCCAAAATTTTAAGATTAATTTTCTAGTCTTTGTGATTGAAATCTCTGTTTTATAAGGTAATTTCATTAACAGGAATTACCAGAGAGAAATGAATCTCAGACAGGTACGTTTCAAAGGGAAGTGCTCCCCTTTATATGCATCCTTCGGGCATAGATCCAAACCAATGTCCAGTGTTCCCTGATAAAGCAGATTTATTTATTTGAGGAGGTAATGATTGATTCATATAAAGCGATAAATGCAGTTATTCACAACTGATGAAGCATCTCACCAGCATTCACAAGGTCATTCCTGTATGTTGTTTTCAAAACCCACCTGTTGGCCGACGTGGATCTTCATTTCTATGCAGAGCTGCATTTAGTATTGCTTTCTTATTTAGCATCCTGCTTGTATGGGTGTGCTTGTGTGGTACTAAAATAAAAAAAAAGACTTTCATATGTAGCTAAAGTATATTCTGAAGTAATTTTTATTTTTTTCCTCTGTTTTTAGCAGATATTTAGACAGTAATTAAAATGGATGTCCTTGGTGATGCTGTGCTGTGTCCTAAACTGAAGTTGATGACTAAAGAATCAGTTTGTTCTTTCTAGATTTTATGGGGAATCTGAAGAAAGAGAGAGCTTTCAGAATGGAGGCAAGAAAATTTCTTTTTGAACTCTTCCTCTTTGTCATCCTACAACAATATGTGCATTGTTAAATGCCAAGACATTTGCTCAACACAAAAGAATGCTCAAGTTCATCTCAGCATATCTTGCTCCTTGCTGCCTGTATTTCTTGTTCTTTCTCAGGAAAGCATGCAATCATACCTTCTACCGTATTACACAAAACCACCGTATTGCTTAACAACTTGGACGGTGTCTATCCTAAGCCTATCCTCAAAACAGCCTACCCTGTTTTGATTGATTGAGAAAAGGCTAATAAAAGTAAATCCCTGGAACAAAACACTGCCCTCAAAAAACCCTAAACTTGCCATATACTTCTGTAGTTGTGTTCAATGTACAATTCTTTGTTTTGTTCATTGTTGTAAATAACCCAAAATATAATATACCCTTGTGTATAATACATAATTGTTAACATAGAATAATAACTATTGCAGACTCTGGACACTTAAACTACTTCTATATTACTTAAGGTTGCTTAGGGATACAGTCCTAACAGCGTTCTTATGAAAGTAGTTCTTGCTGACATATATCAGGAGGCCTTCATGAAACCAGACTCGGAGGACAGAATGAAATAGTTATGTCAAGAGGCTAATGAGTCAGCCATAGGCCAGCTTTTCCTTTAGAAAGTGCAATACATTTAAAAAGCAGCATCCAATTATTATTTTAAAGTAAAAATGTGAAAAGATATAGTGTTGTTCTACATTCCTTGATTTTTTTAATTTATTTTTTTTGTTGGTAGCTCATGTCTTAAGGGTAGACACTAAATTAGAAGGATTCTGAAAAGGCAGCTCATTCCCAGAAAAGTAACTAAAGCATCTAAAGTGTTTTTTCCCAGAATTCCACCTTTAAAGAGTTTAAAAATATTTTGCAGGTTTGATGCTACTAAAACCAAATTTTGTTCTCTCTTTTTTAAGATTGAATTTAAGAGGATTGTGTCGATCAGAGATTGTGTTTGGCAGTAGTTTCCAGGGCTATTCTTAGGTTGATTCATTTCCTTTGTCTCCTGTGTAAAAATTGTTGATATTAATCACTGCTCTTTAGTGACTTGAGATACCATGTATTAGTGTCGGTGAGCGTGTCATGGTGGCACAGATGAAACTTAGGTAGAAATGTCAGTAATAAGTCTAAAAATAGTTCTGAAAAGTTCTTTGAGAAGCTACTGCCAACTTCCTGAAATGACAGGTAGTAGCACAGCAGAACAAGAAAGCAGCCCTGCCATGTGGGTGGGTACTTCGGTCCTGTGTTTCTGACACCGAAACCAAGTACTGCGTGTATGAGTAAATCATAGAAAGGTCATGGCTGACTGGAAAGCAGATTTTTTTTGTCCCTTTTGAGGGATAAATATTAATCTAACTATAGGACGTTCACTTACAAACTTTTAAAACTTGCAAAAGGAGGGCTGCAAATCCTAAAGAAATAACAGTAGTTCAAAGATCTTAATTTGAACATCTCTACATGTATTGCATATCTATTCAGATTTTTGGTAAGTAGAAAAACCTCATAGGAAATCATTAATTCTGTCCTGAAAGGTAATGTCCATAGCTAAAGCTCTTCTTGAATCCCTGCTCTCTCCCTTCCCATGTTCTTGCAAAACCAAGAAGCTTCATTTAGTTTAATCCAAAAGCCAGCCTATTTCCTTTCAGATAGTCCCAAATCTCTAGAACTACAGATAAAGGTAAAGTGCTTCTCTGTAAATAGAGGATTTTTTAGGGTGCCTGGGAAGAGAGGCCTTTTTGGAGATGTACATTTTAAAACTTAAAATTAAGTTGATAATTTTAAAACTTAACTTAAAGTTATGCGTAAGTGTGAGTCAATGGCTGGAGCTGAGAAGGTAAATTGTATGAACGAAGTATTTGCAACTTTTTTATTTTTAATGTGCTGTCTGAAACTGAAGGGAGGAGGAGGCATCAGAACAGAGAGCATTGTGGTAGAGAATTAAGGAAGCAGTGGCGTTTCTAGGGAAAAAAAACCTGCAGGGGATACAGTCAAGATCAGAGTAGGGATATCACTAATAGTGGGAAGAGGGTTGCTTAGAACTGTAGGAAACTAAGGGCACTATAGACAAGAAAAGAAAGTAAGTCAAAGTGTTTAAAGCGTTTGAAAAGATTGAGGAATGAGGATAGCTTCAATCCTGTGGTTTAACTGAAAAAGTAATTTCTATGCTTATGTGATTTTGATGGCACATCAGCCAGTAAAAGGTACAGGGAATGCTTGGAGGTAAAGGAGCGGGGTGTCCATCTCGCTTTCCCAGCATTCTTATAGCTTATGGTACGTGCCAAGCTATAAAGCTGAGCGACCAGGTTTTACAAGGCTCTCTGTGAATGTTGTTAGCTTGTAATTCTGGTTTTGTTGGAAGTTTTGCCGCTCATTGCAGTGGAATGAGTAGTTGGCCTCTGAAGTGGCATATTGTATTTCTGACATGCTTGAAAACAAAAGGTTGATGAGCATCTCCACTGCCTATCAGTTGTTGGTCGGTCTGTCATGGGGCATAAACTTCAGCTGAAAGTGTCTTGTGGCTGGCTTGCTCAGTCTTTATTTTTTACCCCTGTGAATACTCTGAGGCTAGTGGAATTAATCTAATGGACAAGAGCATATGTGAGAGTAGAAATAGGCTCAGCGATCCGCAAAATCTGGTCTTTGTCCAATTTAAATGAAAGAAAAGTTAAGTCTTAGAAGGCGGGGCATATTCTTTTTGGTTCTGCATCTTGAGTGCGAAGGACTCCATGGGGAGTCACTTCTGAATAAGCAGAACTCCAGCTATAGAAAAAAATCAATCAGCTTTTCACTGAGTATACTCAATAGTAAAGGATATACTTTAAGATCAGCAGTGTTAGAGACTACATGATTACTCTGTGACTCTGTGCTCTTTAAATTTTAAAATTATGGTAATTATCACATTTAAAATTCATTTTATAAGTTTTAATATTAAAAATACAGTTGAAACACAAGTGAAACTGATATTGAAATACGTGAAAATAGGCTGCACTCTCTAATGTCATTGTTTTCTGATCTTTCTTTTGAAATCCTAAGCTATTTGGCTTTCCTACCCTTCCTATGGGACGCTCTCCTTTTGCTTTATTAGACAGGTTGTTTTGGGTATTGGTTTTCCCAATATTAAGCCTTAGAAATACCATTAATTTCTTCCATCCCATCATTCCTAATTATGCCCCGTTGTATCAAACTGAGGGAAATTCTTTGCTTACAGCATTTACGCCTCAAACGTTTGTGGTGCAGTGAGGGCTACAGATAACTAATTTCCTTCTAAATTAGTCCTAGTAATACCAGTAGTAATGCTGTTCTATGGCTGCATTTAAGGGTCTTAATAACCTCATCGTAAGATTTATTTCAAAATTGTCTATATCTGGTATCCTCACAGGTACATTTTGAATGGTGCTTTCCCTGCAGTGGAGTTAGTTTGTGGTTCCTGTCCTGGTCACCAGGTTCATAAAGGTGATGTTCAGTATTCTGCCATTTGGTTGGTGCTGTTCCTTTGTGTGCAGTAACCTTGGAGTTACTTTTACTGGCATACTCTGCGCATGTGTGGTGCTTTGAAATATTTGTTAGATTACATGAAAGGTCTTTAAGCCAAACGCTTACTTCTAGCAGCTGTAAGTGGTATCAGTTTACTGTTTTAGCTGTCTGCTCTTGGGACATTAAGAACGGTATCATTTTACTTTTTGAATCCATGTTCAAGTTCGGTCATTGGGAAATAGTATCAGATAATGAAAGGGATGGGATCCTATTACAGCTTAATAATAGTAAAACAAACAAGCAAACAAAAACAACTAAATAGCCCTTTTTCTTCGTCATCAGGAATCCAATTAAATTAATAGTGAAAACTTAACTATCCTAGTAACAAAAGCTAGTAGTAGTCTTAATGTTTCAAAGGTACATTGCTGGGATCTGAATAGCTCTTTGAGTTAAAAGAAATTAGAAGATTTGTGGACTGGGAGGGTGAGCTCTTTACAGAAAAACTAACCACAGAACAAATAATAAAACTTTCTACTACTTGGTCTAAATAGGGAAGATTCACCCAGATACATTTAACATGCTGAGTCCATACACCTAAGGATTTATTTTGCTCCTATTTGGAGGGCTAGTTATAAGATTTGGGAAATGCTCCTGTTACAGCTGTTTGAGAAGTACTTTGAGATGTAGTTATGCAAGTCTAACAAAAATGAGGATTTCAGCACCGTCTTTGCTTTTTAAAATTAAACAAGGGAAAGACTTCTACTTGAAAGAGAGGAATTGCTTCTTGTAAATCCAAACATCAGGGACTGAAATCCTAGACTCTTAGAGCAAGGAAAGTGTAAGAAATATTAAGAAGCGTAACAAAAGTTTTTACAAGGTAAGTATTTGATATTCAATTGTGAGTCATTGAGTACTTAGGAATTACGCAATACTGTTGATTATGAATACAAATCCAGGGGGAATTTTAAGACCTTTCATCAGAATTTAAAAACCCTGATACCCTAAAGATTAATTCCCTAAGGAAACATGAACATAAATAACGAAGTACCCGATACTGACCTCTGAGAAAATACACAAACTCCTACTAAATTGCACCTGGAACTTTGTTCATACTGCAAGAAACAAAAGGATGAAAGATGGACTTACTGGAAGGGCAGCAAGGTTTCTTAATCTGAGCTGTGGCAAGGACATTGCATGGTGGCTTTGCCACGCTCTGCCCAGAGCCCGTTGCTCCGAGCAGCAATGCAGCTTCTCTCTGCCAAACTTCTCCAGGGAAAAGCTTCCTGCATCTGCACCTTCCCACCAAGGAATCCCTCATTGCGCTATCTAAGGTGCGGTGAGGACGTACTAAGCTAATATAGCAAGATAACAGTTAAGTCTGTGCTTTTTGTGTTTATTGCTAGAAGCTGCTAGATGATCAATGGGTGTGTTTGCCCATTTCTGCACCATTCTTCATTTCCATAATTTGATTGGATCCCTTCTAAAACTTTATATGTTTTTATTTACTTGTCATCTTAAATGCATTTCTTCCTTCGCGGTTGAGTAGTCTGAGTACCCTACTCCCTCACCCCTGAGTTTATCCAGATACTGTCCTTTATTTAAGATATTTAAAATAGAAATATAGGAGCTGAAATCCTAGGCAAACGTCTACCACTGCAAGTCAACTGGTTATAATTATCTCCAAGCATTAATTTTTCTCTTTTTTAATCTAGTTGTCATGTGAAAAAAAGACTCATACTTTTTCTGAGGACGTTATATGTCTGGGTTTTTCTCAGGTGTCCTGAAATGAATTCACACAGATGTGACTTCACACAGATGCTAGTACAGTGTCTCTCACAAGGAATTTGTGTGAATAGCTGTTAAGCTTTAAATGCACACCCTTTCACATTCTTCATAATTTCTGAATATATGTTAATCTTCAAATGCAACTTGGCCTTGAAGTTATCAGTTTCTTGCTTTATTTCCTTCTGAGTTCCATCTAGAATTTTTTTCATTAAGCAATCTTTTTCAAAAGTCTTCCCCCTATAAAATGGTCTTTCCATACAACCTTTTAAATTGAAGCCCTTTATTTCCTGCCCTGTCACACATTGCTTTAAATTGTGTTTCAGAGAAGATTTTTTTTCTCCCAAGGTGGGAACAATTCCAAACTTATTTGATAAAAATGCCAGTGGGACTGAGCTGAGGCTGCCACTCAGCTGTTTTCCTTTTCCCTTTGAGTTTTACCTAGTTTCCTGGTGCGTGGCCTTCTTTCCCTTCCATTCAGGCTTGACTGTGGGGACACAAGGATCAGAAAGGTTTATCTTCTCCCTTCATCCTTCACTTTTAGAGAGATTTGGAATTGGGCTTGGCAACCTGTCAGAAGTGATGTGCCAGACTGCATTTTTCAGTCTGTAGCTGGAGACCAGCGTGTTGGCTCAGACTTGTCAGGAACTGGCAGCTGCTGCAGTGTTGGGGGAGTGATGCCCAAGTCCTGGCCCTCCGCTGGCCCTGATGGATGCTCTTACAAAGTGGGTGTTGCGTGCTGTTGTCGGCCATCCGTATTGGTGCCTCTGAATAAGATGGATGATTGGAGAGCACTCTCTCTTTTTGGAACGAGTTCCTGTCTTGCTGGGCATCTGCCCAGCTGACTTGCTTAAGCTGTGCAAACTCTCTGTGGTGGGACAAGTCTAGAGCAGGACCTGCTGAGGCAAAACTGAGGTTGGGATAATGAATCTCCTGCAAGTGGGCAAGGAGCTTATTTAAAATATTGTCATACCCTCTTTTTGATTAAGTTGCTCTTATGTTTTCGCTTTGTTGTTGTGATCTTTTGCCTCATGTCCCTTAGACCTTAGGATTCCAGATGACTGCTGAGATGCTGAAATTAAATAACTGTAATAAAATCTTCTTTCGTCATCATCTCTCCTCTTCTCCCTCAAGTAATAGAAAAGTATTTGCTCAAAAGAACAAAAAAACAGTGGTCTTCCAGAATTTTATTTCCACTTTAAGCACCTTTGCTGTAGATCAGAGAATTTGTAAAACTAGGATCAATCCGTGTGTTTAATTTCAGCTTATCAATAGAATGTTCTCACTCAGCTGGAAACTTCCAAGCTAGAGGAACAGACCTCCGCTGTCACAGCCTGCCTGTTCTTTCATATATTAACATTTAATATTTTTACTTCTGTGAGCTCCAAAGTCAATTCAAGGCTTCTTAGCAAAAGCAGATTTTGTCCAACACAAGTAAAAGATCGTAATCCTCAGTGTGAAGTGTTCTTTCTGAAGTGTCAACAAGACGTGTTTTGGCACAGAGACTGGGTTGTTGAAAGCTGGCGGTTCGCAAGAGGCTTCTGTAGAGGTAAAAGGAGCCGTGAGTGGCATGTCGGGGCTGTGGGGAGCCAGGGCAGGGAGGGCAGAGACAATTCAGTGACTGAGAAGTGGCGGTGCAGGAGTCTTCCAGCAGGAAGGTCTGGTGAGGAGGAGGAAGAATCATCTTCATCCCAGTCTTCCTCCTCCTCCTCTCGTGCATTGTCCTCTACCATTTGCTGTCTTTCTAGAATATTTCCTCCTGACTGTATTATCCTGCACCTCCTACTGCTGGGGAAGGATCAGGCAGCAACCCCAGGGAATCGGTTTTGTGTTCTTGCTGCCATTGAGGTGTTGGGAGAGGGGCAGCAATGTCAAGTGGAGGGTAGGGGGGGAAGGCTCTTGCACAAGAAAATATTCCTTCAGCTGTCCCTGACAGCTGTCTGCTTTGCCTACTGGTTGGCTTTGTGGAACAAGACTCTGCTTTATTGCATTTTGTCTCGGATCCACTGTACCAAACCGGAGAAAATCTGCTATTTATGGTGATCTTTAGAAATTCTCTGACTCACCAACAATGGGATTTAAGGTAGAAGAGTCTTTAGGTGATACGCATTTTGATCCCATGCGTTCTGTCCGCTCAGGAGCAGGAGCTGCAGTTAGATGGAAGGAATTAAACATCTAGACTGGAATCTGAAAGGCGCCAAGTATCCCGGGGCCCAGCGCCCTCGATTCCCATCAGTTGCAAGTTATACTGTAATGTGAGTTAATGGATTATGAGCAGAGAGCAGCGGGACTCAGCTGTTAGTCTGAGCTTCTACCCATACTCTGTGTAGGAAGGGTTGTGCTAGAGAAAAAGCAACTCTGTATGGCTAGAGGAAAAAAACTCAAGGAGAGGATCCTTGATTTTTGTTTTTCCTAGTTTGTGTTGTGTTTCTGTGGATGGAGCAGCACTTTACCTGAGTTGATGAGGAAGATGAAGCATGGAGCTTCCTTATTTCTTCCCACTTTGAGATTATTTGCAACCTAGAGGCATTTGGAGAGAAAATAAGGTAAGCATCTTGGTGCAGCGACTGTTGCATCCTTCAGGATGTGGGGCTGAAGGCAACTTCTTCTGTGCTGATCTCTTGTTCCATGGCAAGGAGATGGTCTTCTCTGCCTCTGTTCATTACCAGTAGCACTAGGGTGGATAGGAAGAAACACAAGTCTCTCTTTTTTGTCTTTTGCCTTTTTTTGAGTGAGGCTTTAATTCAAAAGTTACTGTTTGTAATAACTTCCATTAAACCCTGAGACTCCGTACTGGCAAGTACCATCCTATTACTGAAGAATAAGCATTTCTCAAGCATTAAAATTGCTATTCAGCTGTTCTTTTGTCTCCATGGCAACTTTAAGTGTAACAACAAAGCAGTAGGTGATGTTGCCAGCCAAAAAAATCTGTAATGCTCAAGTGATTGTTGATAGCAACAAAATGATGCCAGTGCAGGGTCACAGCCAGTAATAGATATTGCACCTATAGCTGAAGTATTGCATGTGACATTTTAAAGCAGAACACATACCAGAAAAAAAAGTAAGGCTGATGCAATTGGCAGTTTTTATAAGAAATATGAAGTACTGTTTTAAAATTCAATGGGAAACCTTCTTTAATGGAATGAGTTGCATGAAAAGCAAAGAGCTCCTTGTATATATGGTATGTGCCACCTCGAGAGAGGAGCTCAAGCTTTCTGCTCAGTTTATTGCTAGAACAGAGAATAAACCCTGGTTTAGAAAAGTGGGCTCAGTTCCCAGAGGGGCTAAAAGTTCAAGTTCTCATCTGGCTTCTGTGTTGATCTGAAAAAAGGGAGCGGGTTAAAAAAGAAAAGGCAATGCTTTTCTTACAAATAAAATAAAATAAAATAAAAGGAGGGTTGGGAGGAATTATCGTCAGATTTTGATCTTTACCCCATGGTATCAGGGGCTTGGATGTTTTGCTGACATGTAAAATTGAAAATCATTCATGGGGAAAAAGCCTTGAGAAAATCAGACTGAACACTGCTGAGACCAGTGCTGGAAACCAGCTATGAGAGGAGAACAAATTAAAATAAAAAGATGCTTGATGTTAAAGCTGGAACAATAGGAATTAAAGTAGTTTTTATATAGTTGAGACGTACTAAATTAGGAAATCCATTCTAAAACAAAAGTATTGACAGATGAGCTACTGAAAATAAAATATATTAAGTAATTTGTGTCCAATGTTTGACAAATCTCTTTGAACTCTTGATGTTGGATGTACTGTGGGAATTCTGCCTTTTAGTATGTATGTATGCTGTCAAAGCAGCATGTACCAAGACACCTTTTGGAGTTTTAAATTAGCTGAATTTTGAGTGCTACTTTCTCCAGTTCATTTATCACGTTTGTGCTCTGTATTTTGTAAAGGTGTCACCTCATTTCTTGAGTCCAGGGTTCCTGAGTGTTTGAACTATCTGTTATCAAAGACGGCTTTTCTCCCCTGCGAGAAAGATGGGGGATGGAGATTGCAACCAGCTGTTACTCAGAGTCTGCCTTGACAGCATCACACAAACCCTTGTTTACTGCAGAGAAACAGAACAGCTTCATTCACTGACAACAGCATGAGATACCATCTGATGTCTGTTTTAGACTTCAGAGAACTGGGCAGATACTCATGTGGTCCTTGGTTGTACTCACAACTCCAGTTACACAGTTTGTGTCGCTCCTAAAAGAAGATAACATTAGTATATTTTCTTTAATTTGTTTTATTCCAATCATTTATCCTATTTTCACTATGAAACACATCCAACTGTTTCCTTGCCTTGGGGGAGGGGGTCGGGGGAATGTTTCCTGCTTTTTTTGGGGTGCAGTGCTCATAAAACAAGATTTTTCAGGGCTGCTAGTGTCTCCCACCCAAACCCCTTGATTTCCTTATTTGTTTTCATTTGTCTCTGATACAGAAGCTTTCTGAGCAGTCTTTTGGTTTTGAAAGTCCATAGGTAATCCCAAAGCATACCTGTGATTCAAATAAAATTGCACATTTTTTTGAAACTCTCAGTTATATTAGACTTTCTTAACACTCTTAATTAAACTGAAGCTCTAACCTACCTGTCCTTGACTGTTCATATGTCAACCCTTTGTGTGAGAACGAACGTAAAACCTAAGCTGACATCTTACAGAAAGCATTCTGTTTGCTTACCCTTTCTTCTACTGTACAGTTTGAGACCAGATCTACTTAAAGGAGTGATACAGCCATTACGGTGGTTAACGGAGGAACTGCAGGTTTCAAAGGAGAGCCCTGTTACAAACTATTACTTGATATTAACAGGCCCGTAACTTTCTCATTAAGAGTTTGGAATTAGTTTGAATGAACTAATGAAATTTTTGTCTTGGATATTTTTTTTAACATATTTTAAAAGCTTATGCAGACAGGTACCCTTTGAAATATAGACCACTTCAAGAAGTTGTCTTTATAGTCAACGCTGATACAGGCTCTCTGCAGATCTCTTCCAGAGTTTGAATTTATTTTGTGGTAAGCTGCAATGATGAAAAGTGGAATGGTCTACGGGAGCAGGCTGTTGGGGCAGCGAGCCACCCTGGATGGGGTGGGGTTGGGAGGTTGAGGTGGGGGCTCCTGCTTTGATGTGAGAGCTACCAACATGTGATGCTGAGGAAACTTACTGGTCTGGTGGTATGATGTCAGGGCAAGCAACTAAGAAAGCTGTTTAGATATGCTTGACTGTCAGCTGAAAGGCATTGCAAGGAAATTCACGAACGTCAAGATTTCTGTCATTTTTACTTTTAAACTTTGGAGGGTGAACATCAGAGTAAAGAGCTGACACCTACTCATTTGTTTGTCAGATACACTCAACTATCCTTAAAGCAATAAAAGAAAAGAGACAGAATGGTGGAAATCTAAATGAGACTGAAATAAACTTGGGCTTGATGAGATTAATTGGTACAAGTTGATGGAAGTGTCGGACAGTAGTTGCCAGGTTGCTTAATAAAATTAATTTTATTTTCCTGAGAGACAGGATAACAGCAGCATTTGAGACTGACGGGCTCCTTTTCACAGAGTGATTATAACATAAGTAGTGGAGGCTTCTCTGCACCTGTTTGCTCTCCTGAGAAAGACAATTACGTATGTGATAGTGCCAAATGTGAGTGTACACATCTGTCATGGGAGGAACTGAAGACCACCAGGTAACTCCAGGCAGGCCTCAAGCCGAGTAGTGCCCACTTAAGTTAGTATCCCTTCACGCTCAATTCTGTACCTTTGTCTTACAGTGAAATTTTACATCCCATTTCAGTCCTCCTCTCTTTGCTTGAGTCTTTTGGGGAGCATTTCCTTTCTGACATGCTGTGTGTGTTAAATCTCATTGATTCCCTAAATTGCTCAGTCTACAGGCAAAGCTGTTATTGCCCCTAAGTCCAGCCCTATAATAAGCTCTTCTAAAAGCTGAGAGTTGCATGTGATTCTTTTTTTTTTTTTTTTTTGCTGTGATTTATCACCAATGACAATTTTTTTTTGCAAGCCAAATATATATTTATGCTTTTGTAACTTTTCTGGTGTAAGTAAAACTTTGAGCAGAGGGATTCCAGACCTTCAGGGAAAGGTGGACCATATGTCTGTATTGTTCTCACTGGTATTAGACAGAACACATCTCTCAACATCTAGTTGCTATTGAAAGATGAACTCTGAAATGCCTAAGTAGTTGTTATAATTCCATCAATTAATCTGCATAATTAACAACTTTAATTATTTTCCTCTATATTTTCTCAGAAGTAATTAAAGTTCCAGATTACAAGCAAGATGTTGATGCTTGTCATTATTTGCTGTTTACTCTGCAAATGTCACATAGTCTTGCTGATCTTTCTTTTAAAAGTGAGATGTATTAGGGATTTTTGTAGTTTCTCTTTAATTTCTCTTTACAGTTCACTAAGATCTGTTTCAAAGATGTGATTTTTTTGAGCTACACATCTGCACAGAAAATGCACCAAATTCCATGGGGCCAATAGCAGTCATCTTTTTGTTTTGGTTTGGGTTTTTTTGTTGTTCTTGTTCTGCCAGCTTTTAACTTACCTTTTACTTCTTTTCCCTCTGTTCTGGATGCTTTTTATAGTAAAGTGATTTTCAGATAATGTGTAGTTTGACTGACACCATAGATTTAAGGTAGAATTCTTGTTTCACATAGATAGATTGGATGACTTGAGATTGTCTAGCCCTACTTGCCATGATTCAGTAATCTGCTTTTAAGCAAAATGCTTTGATGCGTCTAGTAATAATGGCTGAAAGTTGCCATTGCTCTAGAAAAAGAAAGTATAAATTCTTTGATAGATATCTTGCTTTGTTGCGAATTGCACAAATCTTAATGTTCCTCAATGAAAGCTGTCTCTGCTTTTCGCTGATTCAGCTGACAGTGCTTTGCATGCAAGCAAATTCTCATGGTAGGTGTAAGGGACGTGGCAACTAGCAGCTGTGCTCGGGGGTGTTTTATCCTGAACTTTGCTAGAAGTTCATTATGGAAAATTAACTTCTAAAATCTGATACAACTTATATTTAGGAATACAATTGTAAATCTTATATTTATTTCAAAGATAAGCAGCCCTGCTCTTGACTATGACGCATGTTTGTCCTTAATATGAAAATAAAAGTGTTCCATGAACAAAAGTTCCCAGTTTCATTATAGCTATGGAACTTTCCGTTTCATGTGCGATGGTAGCAGGACTCTGTACAAGACTCTTTGACAAAAATAGTATTTATATAAAGTGGAAAATTCCACTTGCAGAGTGAGAGGGAATCTTGGCAACCTTCTTTTCCCAGAATTTGCAACTGCTACTGTATTGAGAACTACTAAAATGTTCGATTGTCAACAACCAGATTTGACAGAAATGTACATGTGAAAAGTTTTTCTGCTTTACTTGTCTGCAGGAATAGGTACATGATTCCTATCAGAGTGATTCTGTCAGGGTTTATATTGTTCTCTGCATTTCAAATGCAAAAAAAATGCAAGTACCATAAAACAAAAATGCAAATTTCAAACAGAAATAAGTGCTTTTCTCTCTTATTTTACCTGAAGCTTTTTATTTCTCTGTACAAAGAAATACAGTGATATTTCTACATATTTCCGTGTTATGACGTTAAGATTATGACAACCCTGTTTGTGCAGGAAGGACCCACTTTTGTGCTGTAGAATGGGTGCGATAAAATACACCGCACTGGGGGCATCATTGATGTTAGCTTGGAGCATATGTCTGGGCTTTTGTTTGCTTCTGTTAAATTTTGTTTTATTGATCTCTTGACCCAAACCTGTGATAAAACTATTTCTGAAAGACATAGCCTCCTTGAAATCAAGCAAGGCCGTGTTTGTACTTCATAAAAGAAAAGTCTGACACTGGCTATAAATACCTTATTGCAATTCATCTTTTAATGATGGCAATCATGGTACCCATTGCTGGTCATCTGATCCTCCTCTTGTCAATGTAGAATTGCTTCTCTTGTGCGTATAACACCGCTTTATTCAGTCTTGATACAAATGCATGTGCGGTTGAGATTCCCGAATTCCCTTGAGAGATTATTTCCACAGTATGGTACAGCTCAAAAAGGCTGCCACTGTGAACATTAAATATCGCTCAGAATAATGTTGGTGTCAAGAAGCTTTCCCTGACGTTCAGACCTGTTTTTCTCAGTTGGGTCCTTTTATTTCCGTTCTCTCTATTCTTCAAACCTTTCAGAACTCTTTACTTCAGAAGTCTTTCAAACACTCTGTCCCCCCTCTTGCCTCTACATCAGTCGTGTATTGTTCCTGGGGTATCCATATTTAACTTTTTGTATTTTGTAGACTTCCCAGAGCTTGCTTCTTACATTGCTTCGCCTCAGTCTCTTTTCGGTTTGTAAATCCTTTTCAAGTTAAAAGTACCTGCTGCTCAACACAATAAGCATTATCAGACAGGGACTGACAAGTCCTTGCTTCATGTAAGGGACACATTGATACTTTGAGCTTTGTCCCTCATGCTGTGGCCAGGTTATTAGGCTTCGTGTATGATTGTTTTATGCAGAAGAGGATATTGGGCTTTTTCCTCCTTTGCCTTAATTGCTACTCTGGCAGGTCAATCCCTCCTTCAACTCAAATATTATTTGGAAACACATCAAACGTTTTTACTATTTATATCTTTTTTTCATATTTCTCACTGCATGACCAGGGTCATCTTTAAAAAACTTCACAGACAGAATGTCCAGATATTTTTATTTTCTGTAGTTTTTGCCTAAGTCTTATTTTAACACTGCACCGCTGCCTGATGGATTGATTTATCAATCTATAATCTATACCTAGCCCAACATATGAAGACCAGGTGGTCTTAGACTGATTTACAGATTTTCTTCACTGTTTTGTTTGAATATGCAGAAATAGAAATACTGGGCAAGGCTCACAGTGTCCAAAACTCTGTTCCTTTAGGCACAAAGGTTTACAGTCTCAAAACTAGTTGAAGCTTTCTAATTCTTACCACACTGGAATCCAGCTGCTCTTACAATTTCTTCTGATTCCCATCTTAAGTTCATTTTTCCTATCCTTCATCATGGATACCAAGAATTAAATACTGTGCTACAGGTGAGATCTCTGCTTCTCAGTTTGTGTTGGAGACACATTTCCTCGAATTCTTTATTTTATTTTATTTTTATTTTCCATGATGGCTCTTCTGGAGTTCATTGTTTTAAACAATGCTGTTAAATCTGGGAAAAAGAAAACATTTATGGCTATTTTCTCTTCTGGCTTCAGTGTTGTCTAAAGACACACCTCTCTTTCTTTTTTTTTTTTTTTTTTTTTTGATTGAGATATTAGTCATGGTACTTTATTCAAATGTGCATTCCATAAAGCATTTAAAATATGTGACGTATATTTCTGTTCTTCTATCATAGAAAAGATGTCTGAGGATTAAATTTCGCTTTGCATGACTTTTTTTGTGTGTGTGTGACTTTCAGAAGCATTTAACAGAAGATGTTTGAAGTTCATGTCTTGGGAAAAAGGTATTTTAGAAGCCTGAATTTCTGCATTGGCAGGAAGTTGTAAGATAAAAACTGTCTTTGCAAAACTTGTGGTGAAATGGACCTTATATTAAAAAAAACCCAAAACGTAATACATCACATCTTTGAGGGGTGGATTTAGAATACTTTACGTATATTTTTCACTTTAATGTAAACATTCTGCTCCTGGCAAATGGACTTATTCTTCTCTTTCCTGTTCTATTCTTCACTCTGTCTACACTTTTTTAAATACTTAAGGAATTTTTTTCCTTTGGAAACAGCTAAGGCCATTGTGCATCTTCCTGGTCAAAGCACATAAAAGCAAGTTAATGGTAAGTTCAGTTGCCCGATCTTCTTCTGTGCTGACAGGCATGTACTATAGTTACGGAAAAGTTTCACCCAGACTCCAATATCAAATACTTCCAGAGAACAGTTTTGAAAACACTGAAAAATGACACAGAAATTCCAAGGGTGGAGGGAGATCACTTACGCTGTCTGTTGTAGGTGACCATGTTAAAAGTGTGTAGGCCCCTTCTGTAGGTGATTGAACTCCAGAGGGTACTTCTTAATCACCACTGCTTAAGGAAACTCAGCTCCTGAATTAGGGACTTTGGTTAGATTCCTTAGGTTATCCAGCAGTGACTATATTCTGGAGTATGGTTTCACTCTGAAAGGCTTTATCTATTGCAGAAATATATGGCATATTTTAAACCCATTCTGGAATGCATACTTAACTGAAAACATTACTGGTGTATCCACAGGAACGTATAAGCCTTGACCTTAACTAAGGAGCCAGTCTTTCATCTCTATCTTTGCCAACTTCTCTTGACAGATTTAACATGCCACTGTAGCAACTGTTCCTGCAAGGAGATGTTATAAATTCAGGACACTTGCACAGAAATGGAGGGAGAGCTGCAGCGTGTAGTCCAGAATATGTGGTAACAGAGAGAGGAGTGGGTAAGCTGTGATCCTCTCCCTGGCCTGCAAGTCATTGTGCATGACTTGCTTGCTGTGGTCCTTTTTGCTACAAACGCTGCTATCTGTGTAAAGTCATAATTGTTTGACCTTTCCACTCGGTGTTCATGTATTTCATGTCTTCACTGCATTTCTCTGTGTAGCAATTTAAGAACTATTAGTCAAAGAAGAGCGTGTAGTAGTTTCTGTTCATGTAGTATCAAAGTGAAAATGTGAAACTCTGCTAACAAATACCGTGATACCTCCTCTCACTATTCCTTTGCATTGAGAAATGCTAGTTATAGCTCCTGACCTGGCAGCTGTTGTTTCTACACAGAGCTCCTCCTGACGAAGTTAATCAGCCAAATTTCACACTTGTACAGCTGCTAATCCTAGTGAGTCTGTGGACTTAAAAGGAACGATGACAGATTTGCACCAGGGTAACAAGTTTGGACCATTTGCCAGAATTTTGTAGATCACATATCATACCTCCAGGCCTTAAGTTTATAAAAGTAGTCTTGGTTCCCCTTGGCTTTCTCAACAGCAAATATATGCAATTAAAAGGGAAAAGCAGAGGTGTGTTCTAGTGTGCTGGGTTGATCCTGACTGGATGCCAGGTGCCCACCAACCCACTCTGTCTCTCCCCTCCTTGGCTGGGCAGGGGAGAGAAAATATAATGAAAGGCTCTGGGGTCGAGATAAAGACAGAGATCACTCACCAGTTACTCTCACAGGCAAAACAGAATCAACTTGGGGAAATTAATCTGTTAACAAACAAAATCAGAGTAGGGTAATGAGAAATAAAAACTGAATCTTAAAACATATTCCCCCAACCCCTCCTTTCTTCCCGGGCTCAACTTCACTCCTGAATTCTCTACCTCCTCCCCCAGCGGTGCAGGGGGGATGGAGAATGGGGGTTGTGGTCAGCTCATCACACATTGATTGTCTCTGCCGCTCCTTCCTCCGCAGGGGGAGGACTCTTCACACTCCTCCCCTGCTCCATGGGCTGCAGTTCTTCACAAACTGCTCCAGCGTGGGCTTCCCACAGGTCACAGCCTCCTTTGGGCGTCCACCTGCTCTGGCCTCGGGTTCTTCATGGGCTGCAGGTGGATATCTGCCTGGAGCACCTCCTCCCCTCCTCCTTCACTGACCTCGGTGTCTGCAGGGTTGTCTCTCTCACATGCTCTCGCTCCTCTCTCTTCTGACTGCTGCTGGTCTTGCACAGGTGTTTTTGGCTTTTTTTTCACCCTTCTTAAGTATGTTATGACACAGGCGTTACTGTCACTGACGGGCTTGGCCTTGGCCAGTGGTGAGTCTGTCCTGGAGCTGTCTGGCGTTGGCTCTATCGGACACGGGGGAAGCTTCCAGTTGCCTCTCACAGATGTAGCACCCCCCCTACCAAAACCTTGCCACACAAACGCAATACATGCAGATACAGTCTTTTTAAGATTTCTTAGTATCTAAAAGTATTCTCTTATAAAATGCCTTCAACTGTAAGTTCAAAATCTTACATAAATAATTCTCTCTCCGATAATCTGGGTTGCATTTCAGTATTTTTACTCTTTCTCTTGCAGTAAGTGGTATTATAGCTACCAGAAACATTGTGGGGCAGGGGGAAGCCATGCCTTTGTAATAGCAGTGTTTTCCCACCTTGGTGCCTTTTGCCCTTTCTTCCCACCGCAAAAAACAAAACTCATTTTCTCTGAATTATGTAGTTTCATCTCTCATTGTTAAGTTTTGAGAAATGCAGAGATACAGAGCCACATTTCAAACCATATGTTTTCTGTAAAATGTGTATTGCCTTTCAGTCAGAAAAGCCTGTCTTACTCCAGTCTTGCCAACAGCTAAATATGAAGTGAGGTTAAATGTGTGTGGTACTCTTAAGAGAATTAAGAAAAATGTTTAAACATGAATTTAAAGCCCAGTGATTGGGAATTTAAGCTCGTTCTTAAAACAGGAGTCAGAACGGAGGAAAAAAATGTGAAGTGTTCATCACTTTGTTCTTACTTCTCAGAATGATAGGCTTAATTATTTACTCTATTATATAACCGGGGATTTAGAAGGTCAAATGGTGAGGGAAATACATCTGCCATTTCCAGGAGGCAGGCTGAAAGCCTGTATGCTGCTTATATCTGTCTTTTAAAGAAACTAGCATTTAGGGTACTAAATATTGATTATTGCTTTTGAAATGAGTGGAATATTGCACTTATTTTTAAGATAGTGCAAAGGATATTTATTAGAAGGGACAGGGAGTCGCTTCTTAATAGAAATAGTAACAGAGTAGCCACCTTAGCCGATTTTTAAGTTATGCAGCAAAGTGCTACTACATTGTAGTACACCAACCAACCGCTAGTGAAAGTAATTTTGAAAAGAGGATTGGGTAGATTTTTTTTCTTTAAGATACCCTTATGAGGATATTTCTTTCGCCAGGCATACTGTAAGGGTTTGGAAGTTCTTTATAGAGACCCTAATAAGAGCACAACTGCAAACTCCTGTGGCAGAAGAAAGATAGGAAGTGAGGCACGGGTAATTTGACTAAGCCATGAACTCTTTATGGACTCAAGCACAAGAATTGTATGTATAGATAGGAAATGGAAAGTAGTTTAAATTACTAAGGATGATGAAAAAAAGAATAACATGAATGTGTACAACAAAATCAGAAAATAAAATGAGACTGAAATAAGCATCAAACTTCAAGAAATCTTTCTGTAAGTGCATTTACAATACTTACAGAATATCAAGGGAAAAGGTGGATTGTTATTCTGTGACTGTCAGAAGACAAGAAGTTTCGGTTGCATGGTGCCATTTTTGCATTATTTTTCATTAGAAAGATCAATTGTGTTAACCTGAGAGACACCAATATAAATACCAAAAACCTGTAAGAACAGGTCAGAGTGTCTTGATGAACTTGAATCTTCAACATGCGACATGTGACGAACACGATGTAAGGATACTTGCACAGATGGAAATATCGGAGCTGTTATCACTTGTGAAGAGAAGACAAACTCCCAGAGCACTAAGAGAGACAGTGGGATCCCAGTATTTTTAAAAGAGAAGAATGAACGAACTGAGTTTAAGAACTAATAGATTATCTTCCCTTTGAAGAAAGGGACAAATAAATTATGCCAAAGTAATATGAAGGAAAACAGGAGCTGAGTATTAACCAATCCGGCACATAAGCAGGAATCATTATTCTGTGAATGCAGGAAAGGATTGCTGTATATCACAAGCTGAACGCGAGTTAACACTGCCGTGTTATCAACTAAGATGGATACCATCCTGAGAGATATAACCAGAAACATAATGTGGCAGGCATGAAATTCGCCTGCCACACTGCAAGAAAGATGAGGGCCAGTTCAGGCGAGTCTGGATGAGAATGAGAAAGCATCAGCGCTCACAAAATTTTTCTTTTCAGCCACCTCCATCTCGTTACTCTCCATTTCACAAAAATTCTCTTCTGTTGCCTTGTTGCCAGTTTGTTTCCAACTGGTCTGACCCCCTGTGCTGGCTCAAGGGAAGTGTCAGGAATGTGGAGGGGCTGTGGGGTGCCCAGCGTGGTCATGGAAAGTAGATGCGGCCTGCGTGTCACATTTCATAAAAATGCTTTCATGCTTTTTTTTTTACATCGACACTCACCTTTTGTTTATTTCTCCTTATTTTCAGTAGAGTGTTTCATTAATTAATTTATGAAATAAATCATACTGAAGTGATATTAATTAATCTCTGGGAAATTAGAGGTGACTTTTTTGCGAGGCTTGTACTAGCTGAAGTCAATTTGAATGTTTTATAAAAAAAAAAAAATTCTTCTTTGGTCCAATCTCAATTTAATTTAAGAGAAACATTCTGCATTTTGTTATATACTGCTTTTTTTTTTTTTTTGGTCTCTCTCTTCCTGAATGTAGCTGAGCGTAGGGTTGCCCAACTTGTTCATGTCATGCAGTCTTTGAAAAACATAACAGTATCAAAAGTCTTTTATGGTCCAGCCCTGGCAGGGCTGGTGCACTGCTGCACCCAAAAGCAAAATAAGGTTTCCAGTCAGATACCGGTGGTTAATTAGTGCTCAATAAGGTCACCAGTGTGGTGATCTCTGTTAACAGGTCTGTTAATTGGAAATCTATTGCCTTTGTTCCTTCCTGTGTAAGAGAGGGCAGATAGCATGTATTATAGTTTTATAAATTTTCAAGTTCTTACTTATTCATCAATACTGACTTTGAGAATAAGTAAAGCAGTGCACCTTAATTCAGGAGAGTCAGGATTTGTGGACTTTGATCATCTGAATGTCATGACCCCACGCTGTGCTCTAAGGTCCGTTTTTATGAACTTTTTTAAAAAATTAAGCAGACACCATTTCTTTTTCTTCCAGAAGATATTCAAAAGTCAGCTCTGTAGCAGCCAGATAGCCATCTAAAACAGTAACCCCTAGGTTTAGTTCCAAGAATTATAACAGGGAAAATGCTACTGAAATACAGTTTATCAGTCTTTTAGTTTATATTTGATCTGGTGATGTCAATAGCAGGCTGCCCTCCCTCTGGAGTCAAGTTGCAAACGCGCTCCTCAAGGGTAATTAAAGCTAAGCACACAATTACAACAGCCTGGATTTGTTCAGGCTTGCTGGTTGCCCACTGTCTCATAGCACCTACCATCACAAAAGCACCATTCACACAAAAGCAAATGATTCTTTATCTCTGAGTCTTGTGCTGTGTCTACGTTGAAATGCTGCAGAGGAGGTGGATTATAACCTTAAGGACTAAGGTAAGCATCATGGCACTCATTAACGGTGGGAAGCCTTTGTGGGACTACATGGTCTGTGGTTTATTGTGCTTCTGCTTTGCTAAAATGGTTCATGGTTGTGTGGTCATAGCAAAAACCTCTGCAGCTTCTGAATATCGTAAGGCACTGGTGAATTTGTAGTATCTGTCTTCCATTTGTAAATGGCCTAAAAATGTTTGGCCAGAAATGCAACTCTTGTGCACTTCTCGCAGACAGGTTAAAGTACCTTTATTTGTATTTTTAGGTGAGAGGAGTGCTGAGTCTGCCTCCTGCTTTCTTGGGTGGGGTGAGGTCTCTGTGTGTTTTGTGTTTCCAGGTACGATGCTACAGGGTGCACTGGTAACTTGTAAAGGTCGGAAACGGAGCTCTTACTTGTCCCTGGCTGTGACTTTTATGAGTGTGGGCGGAGGAGATGTGGTATGCCATCTGATGAGGAGAAAGTTGAAATCCTCCAGGAAATCCTATGAAGACACTCTTGTTACTTTAGTTAGAGGCAGCAGATAGAGGAAGAATTAGAGAGGTTTGGGAAGAAGGAGCCTTTCCCTAGTATTAACTAGGAAATTATGAAATAGTTCTTTTTTCTGTTTATTTAAACTACTTCTAAGTAATCTAGGAATTGCTTTGGTAAACCAATCTTAGAAAAAGGATTATATCACATGGACTTAACTTGAACTGCATGTGTGATAAATCTGCCTGCTACCTTTACATGTTTGCCCTCTTTTGGATGGGTGCTTTTACGCTGCGCGCCCTATGCTATGGCAGGGCAGTTAAATTCAGTGTGGAATGTAAGTTATACGGACAATGTTGTGAGGGTTTTTAAATCTGTCCTTCTTCCCTGTCTTGTTGTTTCTATAAATACATGAACAACAAAAGGAGTGCTAAGGAGAAACTCCATCCTTTATTGGATGTGGGGGGGAAAACACAGTGACAAAGGATGAGGAAAAGGCTGAGGTACTTAATGCTGCCTTTGCCTCCGTCTTTAATAGTAAGACTAGTTGCTCTCCAGGTACCCAGCCCCCTGAGCTGGAATCGTGGAATCATAGAATGGTTCAGGTTAGAAAGGACCTTAAAAGATGATCTAGTTCCAACCCCCCTGCCCTGGGCAGGAACACCTCCCACTAGACCAGGCTGCTCGTACCCATCCAGCCTGGAGAAGAAGGGGAAAGGGTTAGTGACCTGCTACACCACGTAGACACACATAAGTCTACGGGGCTGGATGGGATATTTAAAAGACATGTGGATGTGGTGCTTAGGGACGTGGTTTAGTGGCGGTCTTGCCAGGGCTAGGTTAACGGTTGGGCTTGATGATCTTAAAGGTCTGTTCCAACCTAAACAATTCTGGGATTCTATAAAAACTATATTTCATTCAGTAGAGATCCTGGTTTCCATTGCAAATATTTTCAATAGGCCACTTTGCAACAACATCTAATTTAGGTTGTTTAATCTTTTATCTGAAAGATATTTAGGGAGCAATACCAAGAGAAGAACTTAGGAAAAGAAAACAAGAAGCAACTTAGGTAACTGTATTTTGTAGAGGTGATAGTCTAATATGTGGGAAAAGTGAATGAGGCATGAAATTCTCTGAGCTATAATGACTTTTAAGAGAGTTGGAAGTTGTTTAATGTGGTTAAGTGATTAGATACATCTGTGAGGATGCGTATGGGTCTAGACCCCTGTTACCTTTGTGCACAGCGTTGTTGAGCTGCTGTTGGAATATTGAAGTGGAGTAAAGAGAGAGAAGCCAACTGCAAACATAAACCCCCTGAATGTAGAAGTTAAGGCATAATGGTTTTGACTGACTAATAACAAAATGGTCACCCAGCAGCATTCCAGGTGATAGACTTGTTTGGGTTTAGCGGGTAGCAACTCAGTACCTCCTGAAAGAAAGTCTGTGTTGAGGGTCTCTGGGGGTTAGATGTAGAGCTCAGTGGTGACAGAATTCAGGGTAAAAGTTAGATTTTGGGAAACACTACGTTATATGAGAGGGGGAAAAAAACAGGGGCTGGCATGGAAGTTGCACCATGCTCTGGACAAGATTGTGACTTCAGTAGGCATGTGGGGATGTCATGGTTTTAGTTAAGGGTGACAGCAGAAAAGCAAACAAATGCCCTCTCTCCCTGTGCCTTTGTGTTGGGAGAGTGGAAAAGGCAAGAGGGAGGATGGTTTGAATAAATCAAGACAAAGAATCCTAAGGATTTCAGAAAGATCTCCATTAGTGCAGATGGCAAGAGAATAGAGAGCTGAAAAAGACGCAGCTGTTTTTTCTGTCATACTTGGAAAACTTCAAAGCGAAAACAACTCCAAAGCAGCGTTTCCTAGAAGCCGATAAGAACAGAGGAGGGGGCAGAGCTGTTCGCTCAGGCTGTGGATACCAGAGGGAGCGGCTTGAGCAAGCCAGAAGATTCTGAGAAAAAGAAACTGGGATAGATTGCAAAGCTCCAGCTGACTTTAATGCAGGCAGGAGCGTTGCATTTATTAATAGCTGTCACTGTTTGATTTGAATAAAATCCAACTTGCTGAGCTTGATGGTGTTAAGCTATAATGTGCCACTCTGCTTTCCAGTTGAAGAAATTGTCTTGGTTGCTTTAGAAGTCTAGAGAACTAGCTTTTTTTTAAGAAACTAATGACAAATATTTCCATACCACCTATGGATGGTATGCAAATTGCAGTTGCACTGCAGCCAGCATCTATCTTCTAAATATAGTGGAGGATTTTCCGTGATTTATTTAATTGCTTAGACTTGACAAGGAGCCAATGCTAACATGCCTTGATGCTAGTATAGTACTTCTGGAGTTCACTTGACTTGGGAATATAGATACTGCAAAAAAACGTGAGGAACAGTGTAGCACAATTGCTGTAAAATTTAGGGTGTACAGTGTGGAAGTGCAAGTCCTTTCTGGGCTGCAAGAACACAAGAGTGGTGGCTAAAGGACAGGAGTAACACGTTCTGTAAATCCAGGGGAGTCGGGGCTCTTCCGAATGTTATTACCGGATAATTGTAACACAGTTATTTAAGGAAAAATGCAAGATAATCTGTTCCACTTCTAATTATTGGAATTCTCTTCCCACTTGACCTGTTCTCATATCTTCTATGTTTTTATATTTTATTTTCAAAAACTATGGGGATTCCTGTTTTTATTGCAAACTATTACAAATGCAGTACAACTGCAAGGAGAATGACATTTTTCTTGATTAATGTTTTGATGTATTTATCTCTAAAATACTGAAATTCCGTTGTTATGCCTTTACCCTCCCTCCTTCCCCACCAGGTAAACATCATTATTTGTTCTCCGTTATTTTGATGTGTTAAATGTAGAGATTAAGAAAATAAATATTAACACAGTTCATTTGAATATTACTATCATTATAATAGTGGTCTTCAATATCATCTTTTCCATGATTGTCTTCATATCAAGTATATGCATAGTATAGTCTACATTTTTATTTTTTGAAATGAACATCCTTCAATCATAAGACATTGGAGATGGAAAACAATTAGGCAGAGGAGTATTAACAATTCATGAAAGTTAAAGTAATTCAAAGTCAGCCCCTAATATTCAATGAAGAAGGGTCTGATCTAATGAAGATTTGCTTACTTGTACGTACAAGTAGGTTTATGTTTTTATTTTTAAAATTCTTATGTGAAATATATGGAATATATAGCTATACTTCTTTTCTGATTGTAAATGAGCTATATATAATTACCAATATTAGGAAAGTAAGTGATGGTTGACATTTTGGATTGATTAAACACCAGGGCTTCCATTCATTTCAGCAGCACCAGATTTCAATATATTTTTGGTATTGACCTAGTTGGTGGAATCCAACATGTATTTGCAATGTAGAAATACTTCATTTCACGGTATCTGATTTTATACAAAAGGAGAATATGGAACTCTGTTAGCATGCCTTCATAGAACATTTATTCCTAGATGGATAATAATGGGAATACTAACTTTATGCTCAAGCATACTGTAAATCATGTTTTAATTTGTAGGGAGTGAATTATTTTCATAATTTGACATGTTTTTTAGATAAGTCATTCCTGATCACAAAGAGCTTAAACTGTACATTATAGAATTTGTACTTTGCAGTGAAGTTGCATCAAATGCCTCTGAGTTTGCTGAAACATCTACTGAAAAAATAAACGCAGAATGGAGTGCAAAATATTTGGCGTGTCATTTTGTATCCATGTTGCTACGGAAGGCTAGACCCGGACCAATGCTTTCTTATCACTTGTCTTATGGGTGTTACACAGAGTGGTTCTTGCTTAGTGCTGTTGAGTGGCCATAAGCTTTACACCAGTTCTTGCTGCCTTTCCTTGTGGCTGCTGAAAAAAACCCCACATCTTTTGAGGATTTGCCCATTTTATTTGCCAAACATGAATGGTCGTGTGTAATTTGTGCTTTTAAAATCTGTTAGTAAGTCAATGGAAGGTCTGACTGCTTCATTGATACCTGAATAATGTTTAAGAGGTATGAATTCAAGGCACTCTCCAAGTTTTAAATGATGCATGTGTATCAGTGGCTCTGATGGTAATCATATCAACTCCCAAAGGAGCTGCGTCCTCGTTCATTAGTGAGTTAGTTTGTATGGTGCCCTAGGGGCAGAAAAGTTGTTAGCATTTTTCCTATTGTCATCCCGGGGCTGTGCCATGTCTCATGTATGCTGGGCTTCTGCTTCAAGTTATTTTTAAAAATAAGTTGTCTGGATAGAGAGTTATCTCGTAGGATCATGTTAATTTGCCGTTTGAGAAAACCTGTTGAAGTAATGGTCTTATCTCTCCTTGACTACTTTACTTTTGACAGTCTGGAATTCCTATGGGTATCATAAGTCTCCTTTATCGTAATACCATATTATAAGTAAGGAATTTTTGTTCTGCTGAGTGAATTCTAAAAAAAAAAATTTTTATTTTCTTTTATTTAAGAGAGGAGAATGTCTTAAGGTTCACCTCCATGAGTATTATTAATGGAATACTTTGAGGATAGCGTTTTTTAAAGCATTTTGATATCAACACCTGCTGTTCAGAAACTCAGAATTATTTCACTTGCACTTAACTTGGTTTTAGCAGTTTATCTTAGGCAAAAACAGAAACACATGACCTTCTCTAATACCCATGTATAGCTGTAACTAAACAAACAAAATCAGAAAAATTCTGAAACCTGTAAACTGATCGTGCTGAGAAGGAAAAAAGACTAATATTTATATTAAGTATTGGAAAAGATCTCAGAGGCTAATGTCGTATAAATACCTAAACTACAAAATGTTAATGACTTGCAGGTGATTGATTTTTACCTGTCATTTATGGGGAAAAGAAGTTGTAGTGAAAGCAGATAGATCTGGGGCATGATGCAATAGGGGCATCAGATATCACGGAAGAAAGCTGTTAATTTTTTTTATGGTGTGCATTTCTGTAGTTAGGTGCGCGGTTTTTTTAAAATGTTATTTCATTGTGCCAATCATCCCGAAAAGCTGCATATAAGCAAGTTTAGGAAACTCTTGTGCAAGTTGGGTTTTTTTTGGTGGTGGTGAGTTTTTTGGGTTTTTTAATTTTTTGCAAGGCATAGGCAATAGAGCTGAAGAGATTTTTACTCAATATGAAAGCCTACGTACCACCTCTGGCTCTAACCTGTTTATAAAACTGTTTTTTGAGCCACATGCTGAAGTAAATATTTCTGACAATGTTCAAAACTTCCACTGACAATTTAATAAACTGTGCTGAAACTGTAGAGTCCCAGAAGAAGCTCATAGAAGAGCACATGCAGAATTATCTCGGAATCCTTCCAGGGAACTGTTTCAAATATGTCCTGTCTGGTCTTCTGTCTTCTGGAGCTCTGAAGGGAAAAACAGTGTAAATGGAGATGACAGTGCGAGGTCTAAAGGCTGTACATTGTGTGGTTGCAGTCTGTAATGAATTCAGCCAATGTGGGCAAAATGAAAGGGACAGCTTTCATCCACCCTTGAAAGGATACTGTTGGCTCAAGCAGTGTCTGAAAAATGCTGTGCTAAAAAGGTCAAGGGAGGAGAAAGCCCAGAACTGACCCATCCTATCAGTTATATTGCCACTGTTCCCTGGCCAGATGAGATTACTCAGCATTGATGTAGAAAGTGAAGGTTCCTCATGCCTGAAAGTGATCAGACAATTCAGGGATAAAAAAGCCAGCACAGCCTGTCCATAAACTGAAAACTCTCAGTGTAAGCGCGTAAGTAGGGGTGGACGTGAGTAACTCAAATGAGGTCCCTTTGAAGTTTTCCCAAATACTATTCATGGCACGAGTTAAGACAAAGGCAACCACGTGCACTCTGGGGTGGATGTTGATTGTCCAGGTCACAGAAATTTGTCAGACAGATACTTTTATTCAGTCCTGGTAGAACTTCAGTTACTCTTCCACTGCTCTTGTTCTGAGTGTGGACTGCTTCCTTGGATCAGAGGATTAAAACATTGTAGTAACTTCTTTAGGTAATAGAAAAAGGGAAGAGACTTGAGTATGGCTTTAGATTTCTCTATAGTTGCCTTTAATGAAGACTTTGGGTGAGCATGCTTTCAAGTCTGGAAAGTAATTAATTTCTTTAAGTATGCTGAAATTGTTCACAAAATGTGTTTTAGATGAGTAAGTTTTGTGATGGAATTGGGTTTTTCATGTAATGGTCTGATATTGACCCAAATCAGAGGAATTAATGTGCAGACATTACACCTTTTTTGTGTTTGTCAGTGATAAAGAAAAGCACTTAAGGAGAAAATCATAGAAGAAATATTTTCACAAATATTTTTCAGGAAGGTGCAAAGGGAGAAAATGTGTGCTTAGATTTGATGGAACCTGACACTGCGTTTGCTTGAAAAAGATGAGCAGTGACCAAAGATGAACTGTGGCCAAAGTTAACTGTGATTGCCTCTGCCAAAACTGCTAGTCTTGGCCTCTGCAGTTTTTCTGTGAAGCTGCAGAAGAGCTGGGGGGTGACCTGTTGGTAAAACTTATTGAGTCCCCGTGTCATCTGCCCCCTTTCTGGCTCCTGGGTGTAAAGCATGTCTCACTGGCCCCGGGACTCATCTCTCCACGGGAGTGACAGATACAAGACTTGCTTCCCCAAAATACCACTTTCATTGCTTAATCTATTAATTGTGTGCCTTTTTTTTTCCTTAGGGACAGATCAAATTTGGGTAAAGGTGACAACCTTTCATACCTTTTGCAAAAACCTCAGTGGCCCGGTGTGGTGTGAGTGAAGCCGTATGTACAAGGTCAAGGAAGAACAGTGCCTGTTACACAGGGATACGTGTGTGTTTTTGTGTGTTTTTGAGATACGTATGTGTAGGAGGAGGAAAAAGTCTTAATAAAAGGAGACAATTTGGATCATCTGCTCAGATGAAAACCTGTTTTCCTCCTCTTAGGCCAGGGTAAAAGGGACCAGTGAGGATCAGTGCATTTTGGCAAAATCAATCTGCTGCTTGCATCTCCAGTTGCATAGGGCACTCCTGCTGTGGGAGTCAAAATTGAAGTTACAAAGGTAAAATACTGTTTAAAAATTATGAGGCTGAAATAAGCAAATGAATTTACAAGAAAGATCAGTTATATTTATGCCAAAGATTTACAAGTAGTTTAAAACAATCTGTGTTTGACATGGTAAGTTGTCTTTATCGTTAAATGCTAATGAAATGGTAAACATCTGTTAAATTTATGAAGATAATGAAGCTTGTCAGCTACATCTTTCTTGTGCCAGTATTCCTGCTTAGCTCAGGTCTGCATACAGATTTGGTGGAGTGCTGCTGAGAATCTATTTGACCTTTGGAAGCAATGCCAGGGTAAAACTGTGCCCTGTTCTGTTTGATGATTTTGTCCTGAAATGCTTCTACCTGTAGTTTAGGTCATCTTTATCTGATCATTCTTCCAGTGGCTTTCGCAGGCAGGTCTGAAAATCAAACTTCAGTCAAACAGGGTCACTGGTGTTTGATTGGCAATAGTTGAAATGGTAAACGGGCAAACAGAAGTGAACGCATCTCTTATTGTTCATGACTTGACTGATCAGTCTGCTAAGTGTGTATGTTTTCTATTCTGTTGGAACTCCGAATGTATCCTAGTCTACTGGTCATGTATTACTCTGGCAGCAGAAATACCGTGGACTGCAAAGCTGCAGGCAGATTTCAAATGTCTGTGCCACGTGAAATGAGCTGTACCCAGCCAAGGAGTACAAAGAATATTGCATTGTTTGCAGGAGGATGCTGATTGTTTTTTATTTTTTAAAACTTTTATGCCAAATGTGCTCCATACCTTGGTTAAGGACAGTATCAGAAACCTAGCTTAATTCTGATTTTAAATGTCAGTCACAATGCAACTCTATTCTGTTACATTTTTTCTGTAAAACTTAGTTAAAATTTGTAAACATAGCTTCATTGAAGTATGTGTATGTAAAGAGAGGACAGGTCTTTTTTAACTTCACGGATCTTTAATTGCTTATGAACTTAAAAGAGAAACTTGTAGAAGTTAGATTGACGATGGCACTTTGTGGACTTTAGGTAATTGAATACAACATAGCTACTGTTTGAATACAACTCTGAAATCCAAATTATGTAAATCTACTGTTTCTGAACCAGCTAGCTAAATAATCATTATTTTTGCAGTTGAAGATGTTTTCTTTGGATAAATCCTCTGACACAGTGGTTTCCTATTGATGCATTTTTTCATTATGGATATGAGGAAGAAACTATAGGCATGTTAGCCTTTAGCTTTTTGATGTTTGTGACTCCACTTGAATAAGCTTTGACTTACAGTTAATTAAGCACAACTGTCAGTGAGCTTCATGGGCTTATGCGGAAACAAACCTTACATTTATGAAAGTGTTGGGGTAGGAGAAGGGAGGAAATATTCTGGAAAAGTATCTCAAGCGTACTTTTCCTTTCAAGTTGTGCAGCTCAGTTGGGATAGTGTTCAACGGTTCTCTCTCCATTGTTGTCAATGACCCATGTTTCTGTAAACAACACACTTTTCCTATAGGAGAAACAGAGAATAGATTATAGCCTGCTATTCGTCTGCTAGCCCATAAGATAGCGTTTACTGTGCTGCAGCTGTGATCAAAATGACTGTCTCTCCAATGTCTACAAAATTTGAGCTCAGGGCTAGTTATAACTGTTTGGTGGTCCGAAAAATCCACGCAGCCCCATCTGGCTTCTGAACCCAGCTTTCCTCTTAGATACCGTAAGATGGGTTTGAAATTGTGCCCGTGGAGGCAAGATGATGAGATGAAAAGGAGGAAAATTTGTACTCTGCCTTCAATTTTGTGTGTACTTAACAGGGAAAAAGGCAGATCCCTTAATGGAAGGCTGGTACTCAGGCAGCCCATATGGATTGCCTGGCATCTTGCAAGTCGATGCAAATGATTTGATTTCACGGGAGAAGAGAGGGAAAATTGCTTGTTTACTTTTCTCCTTTTTTTTTCCTTTTTTTTTGTTTTTCTTGTCCTGACCAAGTTTTTTAAACTCAGACAACTTCTATGACGAAAAGCTTAGGTATTGTGTCAGCTCTGCTTGAGACCAGAGAAACTCCTAAGAGGACTGTTGTGATTCCGGCTGATGTGCTGGCCACCAGTGAGCGGGAGGAGGCGGCAATTATGGAGAAATTCTGGCAGAGGAGGGGGAGAGGCAGAGCGTGACTCACCCTCCGTTAGAGGTGTGGGACACTTGTGTTCCAGTGCCTGCTCCAGTCAGTGGTGAATTATTTATTCAACCCAGGAAGGAGAAACTGAGATTTTATTTTATTTTAATTTTTTGCATTTTTTTATTTCAATGGGGGAAATCTTACTTGAAATCTATTTTGTATGATTTCAGGAAAAAAAAAATACTCCCACAGGCGTAGCTGGAAGCTGTGTACTAGGCACACTGTTGTGTGAATAGGGCAGATAGCTAGTTAAAAATGAATATTTGGACATCTGTGTCTTCCCATTTCTTCGGGGTCTTGCTGGGGAATGATTCTCAAGTGTACACAGAAAGTATTTCAGCATGTAGATTTCTGGGAAGCTCTTGTTTGGAGAGAAAGATCTGGGTTCCAAATGCTGGTTTGCGTTGCATGTAAAGAGCTGTGTTCGTTTATATGCTAGCTGATTAGTTAATTGTTGGCTTTTTTCTAATATTTGCCTTGCAGTGTAAAACAGAAGGCATTTTTTTTAAATGTTAGGTGAAATAATATTTGTGCAGCACCTGATAGTTACAGGTGCTGTCAGAAGAGGAAGAAATAAACATGCAGCTCACTATTTGGAAACAAATCTCTCTATTTCAGCTTGCATGTGTTGTCTGCACTAGCTGATCTAATAGGCAACCATGAATTGCAAAAGCATCTGACTTTCACGGGCACCCATCCTGGCCTTTTTGGCACAGGAGAATTTTTCATCTTTAGAAAGGATTTATTCTACCTGCCAGTGTGATTTATATACCATATGTCTCCTCTTCAGCATCTGAGTATCCGTGGCCATAGGGAAGTGCTCTGCCTCATCTGTAGTGTGTGGAAATAGGTTTCTTTTAATGATATTAACTCCTACAGAGACACTTTATTACCTCCCTGTGTTATTTTTTTCTTGGCGGTTGTGTCAGCAAGAGATAGCTATACTGTGTGTGATGTGGAAAGGAGAATACTATGAATTCCTGGTTTTGTTTGCTCTTGGCAGGCACTACTACACTTCCCACCCTTGTGCGCACACCTACCTTGATGATGCAGCCTTCCCTGGATATCAAACCCTTTATGTCCTTCCCTGTGGACAGCAGCTCTGCTGTTGGATTCTTCCCAAATTTTAACACAGTAAGTAAAGGTGTTTCCACATTTAGTTACGGTGTATGCTTTCCAAGCCAGTTTTAATATCCAGTATTGAAGCTGCCTTAAAACAGTGTACTGCTGACCCAATTTGAGAGAACTCTTTTTGTCTGTGCTGTCGTGGTTGCTGTTCCCTTGTGCAAAAGACTGAGTGGTACCCACCCAACCCAGTGAACGGGGCCAATCCATTTTTAACTTAGAATCATGGAATGGTTTGGATTGGAAGGTGCCTTAAAGATCATCTAGTTCCAACCCCCCTGCCCTGGGCAGGGACACCTCCCACTAGACCAGGCTGCTCAAAGCCCCATCCAGCCTGGCCTTGAACACCTCCAGGGATGGGGCATCCACAGCTTCCCTGGGCAACCTGTTCCAGTGTCTCACCACCCTCACAGTAAAGAATTTCATCCTAATATCTAGTTTAAATCTCCCCTCTTTCAGTTTAAAACTGTTACCCCTCATCTTGTTGCGATACTGCCTTATAAAGAATCCCTCCCCATCTTTCCTGTAGGCCCCTTTTAAGTACTGGAAAGCTGCTATAACTTGATCTGTTGGGGTGGCATTTGTACACTGAAAAAAAAAAAACCACGATAAAGGTTTGATGAGCAGTAGAATAATTTTGAACATTTGCCTGGGCATGTGCATTTCCATGTGCTGTAAAAAAGGCCAAAGCAAAAGCTGATGGAAAAACAGGTATGACAGCTAAGGCCTAGATCCTCCACTGATGTGGACCAAGCTAAGTCTTTTACAGCCAGTGGAGCAGCTGGAGGATCTTGTTAATTCTGTATAATAACAATAAAGTCTGAAATTGCATAGCCAGCCAATGTTAAAAATGTGAACCTGCTACCTTTAGTTTATGGTAAAGCATCTTGTGTTTTTGAAAAAAAAATATTATTGCTAAAGTAATGCTCAATGCTTCTGTAGTTCTCCACATTTATCAGAGCAGCAATAGCAAAAATACTCTCTTCTGTAGTTCTCACTTCTTTAACAGCTCATAAAATGGTTCTGAATGTTATCAAAATGCTTTTTGCTGTTGTACATTATCATTTGTTTAATTAAGTATTATGTTAAATGCATTGAGTACAGCAAAACCAGTATTTTGCATGTTGCCACTCAGGTTTCCATGTGTAGAGGTAATTCAGCATGGAACGAGTTGGCAAATAGTCGGCTAATGGCAACATAAAGGAAACTGCTCTGGGTCATTTCTGCCAAGTCAGCGAGTATGATCTGTTCGTACGTGACCGTTGCCTGAACTGTACACCCAGCATCGCACTTGTCACTGTAATTGCGGGGGGTGTGTAAAGGGAAGCCGTGTCACCACCGCCAGACAGTGATCAGCTGAACCACTGCCAAGTGTTTCCTTTCGCAGACTCACCTTCTGTTTGAAGTTAAAACAGCAGGAGGATTTTATTTTTTTTTTTTTTCCTTCATGACTTGCACATACATCTTGCTGACAGGCCTTGTGCTACGGCACGCAGTGCTGCGGGATGGTTGTGGGTAACGTATCAGCTGCTTTCAAATGTCAGCAGCCCAACGCATATTACGAACAGTACCAAATATTACTAATTCATTGCAAAACATATATGTGAAAATGTTGCATTTTTGAGGGAACTGTGGGCATGTGCATGTGTATAGATTGGGGGGGTACGTGCAGGTGGATGTGTACAAATAGATAAAAGATTAAAAAATATCCAGGTATGTTTAAAGTGCAGGACCAAAGCTCTATACAATTTTAAGAAAGCAGTGTGTCATTCTCAACTTTTAGGCATGACACAATTCATATTCATTTTCCATCCTATTTCTAACACATTTGAGAATTTTGTGTGTCACTGATTTGTCTGCTTTCCAGTTGCACTGGTTTTATAGGTAAGCTTTTTCACAGAACTGTACATAAATACTCGGAGAACCTTTTCTTTAGAAATGCTGTAGTTGTACAGTTAACCATTATTTGCCTACTGGTGGTATTATTGAACTTCCGAGTTGCGGTAACCTCTAGAGAAAGATTAATTTGGGTATTTAGATTGTTTTTGCCTGTGTATGCTGGTTTACATTTATCTGGCTTACATTCCATTTGCCTAATTCCCAGAGTTTTTATCCTTCATACCTGTCATTCCTCTCCAAATTTCTATGGGTATTATTTAAAAAAAGTGGCCTGGGGTAATTGGCAAATATTGTCGACTCAGTGTCTACTGCTTCCCTTGGAATTCTTGATAATTATATATTATTATATTTTTTTGCTGCTGTGCACCGCAGACACTGCATGTTTAAGCTCTGTTTTTTTGAGGAACAGTGGTAGAGTACTACTCTATTTCTAATTCACAGATTGCGCCATAAATCTTGCAGGTATTGCTTTTCCCTAACAGTCTTATAATGGACTTTAAATCTCGTTGGAAAACTAAATCATTCATGGTCATCTACTGACAGGCCCAGTGAATGCCAGCTGTCATGCACTTCCTTTCTTTCTGACTTAGCACAAGTGTTGAAAATGTAGATTTCTGTGTTTGGGTATATATAATCTTTTTTTAAAATTATTATATTTCACTGTAAAGTGTTGGGGGGAGTGTGTAAAAGTTTGTAAAACGCCTTTTTCCAGAAGATAGGTTTAAATGAGTAGAAGCTAAATCCAGTTGGCCCATAATGTATGCGTCATCCAAAGTGCCTTAATTTTTCATCTTGTGCAGGAACAGGATATCGGAAGAGCTTTTTGTCTCTTCCTCCCCAAAAAAGCCGTCATTTGCCGTACAGATCAATCAGGAAAACTGTGCAGTTCACTCACAAGAGGACTTGTCAAGGGCTGTAGGCGGTGAAACCTCTGGTGTGCGGCGCTCAATCTCTGTGCCTTCAGTAGGACTGAGGGGAGCCTGCGGCACATGCCGGGGCTACTGTTCAAACTGCGTGTGTTCACTGCGGGTGGCAAAAAGAAATGTGGCCTCAAGAGAAAACTACTTCGGATCCACCTGTTCATTTTCAATGGCAGGCAGATACAGCCTGTTCTCTAAACATTGTCAGGAAGTGGTTTCTAATTTAATTTCAGTGGCAGGAAAAAAGAAAAGTTACTGCTTAGGAGCTTGATACAGTAACTACCAGGGCAGGAAAAACAAGGTAAAACATATTAACTACAAACATGTTCAAAGGAACACCCCCTAGAGTGTTTTTAAAAGAACTTTTCTTATTTATGGAAATATATTTTAAATGTGGGGTAAACCCTTTCTTATATAGTTAACTTTGACAGTTTTCAATTCTGAAAACACCTGTGATGATCCAGATGAAACATCAGTGTTCCCATTTTGTTTGTCAAAGTGTTCTGATCGCTTGCTTCTCTCCACATGGGGTGCTTTCAAATGAAGCACTGAGCAGACCCTGATTTTTTTAAAAGAAATGCCTGCCCCACTTATATCTTACTTTCTTGATGGAATTGTGTGATTTAGTTTAAAATGCCTCCCTTCTGTTTCTCCTAAAAACATTAATAGTTCTAAAAATGCTGTGGATGTATGTACAGTACTTATCAATTCACGCCCCAATTAAATTTGCCTTTCTTCCTGAGTACTTGCTTATTATATAAGAAAAATTAATTGGGGAATGATTGCACTAACTCCTCGGATATATGCCTTTATTCCTCAGTGAGGGTGCCTTTTTGTTTCAACAGATCAGCCAGAAAGGGACCTTCTAAGGTCAGAATGAAGGATTTCAAGCAGAGAGGTATTGTAGAATAGGTGCTCTCTCTTCATTCCTAGTCTTTTCACAGCACCAGCAAATAGTTTTGTGAGAACAGGACAGGCATGATTGGGCTGTCACAGCCTGAACCTGAACTGCTGCACGGAAGGACAAACCCTCTCTCAGAAGTGCTGCAGCAGCAGATCCAAAGGTGACAGCACGTTTTTCTTGGCATCAAGTTCTAAAAGCCCTCGCTCAGTTACTCATACCCTTCTGTCTGAAATGCATAACTTGAATCAAATTCTTGGCTGGTATTACTTAAAATATTCTTGTTTATAGCAGAATGGGAGACAGCATTACAGGAACTTCCCAAACTGGTAACTCCAATTTGGAATGGATGCTGTACAAAAAGGTATTAAGTAGAGCCCTTTGTTAACATGCTAAAATTACTTTACGATACCTTAACAGGTAACATCTGGCATATTGATTACGTTTAAAGATCTGTAAGCCTTCGAAGTCAAGTGCATAAAGTCAATGGAAATCAAAGATTGCCCAGTAATCTTAATTTGGTCTCTGCAGTGCGTTTAATGTAATATAGTCTTGAATTTTACACTCGCTGGCTTTCACCTGCTGTACCATTTTTTCTCTACACCTCCCTGATTCATTTTCTCGTGTCATCTATCTTGTGGACTGGATGAGAAAAGGACACTTTCTGATCACATCATGGAAGGTTATCATGATGCGTGTACTAAAGTGCTTGAAAGCCAGGATTTGTCTTGCAAGGCAAGCTAAATGATCACTGTCTGCAGCTCCCTATAAAGGACTAATACTCCCCAGAAAAAAGATCTCAAATCTCCAACGCGTTCTACCTTGTCCTGAAATGAGAGCAGCGCTACATGATTCAAATTTAGTCGCAGTGGTACAGCCAGGGACCTGTCAGTCTGCACAAAAGCAGTATCAGCAACTTCTCAGATTCTGTCATCATAGAAAATAATCAGCAATTCATATGCTTCCTTCTGAGTTTGTTATGGCCTCAGGGGTAATCAAAGATTATAGCATCTCTTGTACCTTTCACATTAGTGAAATATTTTCCATCTAACTAGCCCATGATTGGTTTCTAAATGCTAGTTTGCAGCTTCCTATTTTAGAGGACATGAGGGTTAATGTGGCCTAGTTACTTCTTCAGTGTCTATTCCTCAGGTTTATGCTGATTCTTTATATTAGAGTTCCCTCAGCCCCGTTGCGAAGCGGACCAGAAGTATTTTGAATCTGCCAGTGAAGGTGAGCCAGCTGGAATGGGCTGCAGGAAGGGAAAGAGGAGCTGACTAGTAACTTAGTCAGAAATCTCTGTCTCTCCTCCAGCATTAGCCTTGCTGGACTCTTAAGTATCCCTGGCCTACCCCCAAGACAGCTACTGGGAGGAACTAATTTGCTCTTTCCTTTTCTGCATTTTGAATTGTGTCCCTCATTTTATTTGCTGCCCATCCAGTTCTCATTTGAAGGGCCCAATAATCAGCCAAGGCAGAGCGGAGGTTTGCAGATAAGAGCGCAGGGCACTTGTATCGCCGGCTTCCCTCGCCCCTCTGCGCCAAGTGCCTCTTCTGGGTTTGGCACGGCACTGCGGCTCGGGAGCTCGCCGTTTCCTTAGCGGGGTCTGAATTCAGCCACTTAATGCCCTGCTGCACTGCCAAAGTACGCTCTGGAGCTCAGGGCTGTATACAGGAGGAGCAAATTACAGATGCAGCCGACGGGATGTTGCCAAGCTGTTATCTGTGGTCCTTTTGACTGAAGTAGCCTGTCCACGCGCTCTGATTTCCCCTTCTCCCTTCTGTGAAGTGCTGGGGGGATGTGACCTGCTCTGCTCCTCTCCCTCTGGAATACTCTGCTCCAGAGAGCAGGTGAAGTTTTGTAAGAGCTACACTTTACCCTCATTAACTAACAGCACAGAAAGGAAATACAAGCAATTAACTTAGGAGAGGTGTTCTGTGGGACAGCTGAGTATTTGAGCGTTTGCAGTTTTTTGCTGGTTGGTTTTTTTTAATCAAGAATTGGCAAGATTTTTTTTTTCTTACAGACATTTTATATCTTTTTTTTTGTAGTCATGCAGGAACAAAAAAGCACTTCAGGTTTGATTTCTATTAGTGTGTCAAGTGCTTAAAAACATTCCTATTTCACTTTTAGTTATTATAGATATAATAGTTTGTGTTTTCCAAGTCATAGCCAAAATCACCCAAACTACAACATGAGGAATCAGCCTGTAAAGGTGATAGAAGAGAATAATAGGTGTTTTCCCAGGTGTTTACAGGTGAGGAAAGCAGAGGCTTAGGAACCACATAATAAAGCCCAAATTCTGGCAGCACAGACCTCTGCTCTGTGGCTTGTCTTTGCTTTCTCGTCTGACTCTTCTCCCAACGTACCTCATTGCAAAACTCCTTTGCCATTTCTATGGCTTTGATGCAAACCAGCAGAGACCTCTTTCAACTGTGGGAGCAGTTTGTGGAAGAATTCTTCTCAGCCTTTGGAGGCCCTGAAAAATGCTTATTTAAGGTGGTATATTTTTTCCCACAAAATACTTGAGCCATTTCAGCTGAAACCTTAAAAACAGATTGAGCTTGAAGCAAACACCTGGTAAGATACATAAAGTTATATATGGGAAAAAAAATGCTGCAAAAAGCAGGGAGTTATTCAATCTTTGACAGCTTTTACGGTTTGTGGTATTTTAACATAAAGATGCATGTTCCCTAGTTCATCTCAGGGATCTCTTCAAAGAGCAACTCTTTGTTAAATAGGTGAGCCTAAATACATACTTTTCTGCCTTGTTTCTAGTCTTTCATATGTATTATTCACAGGAAAAAAAATCTTAAAATACTACAGACTGGCTTTAAGGAAGAATCTCTTTAAATAGTAATTATTTTTTAAAGTTTCCTGTTACTTTATATTTTCTCTAACAGGAATGGGATAGATAAACTTCCTCGCCTCAGTTCCCAGATCAGCAGCCAGAGAGGAAACCCTGTCCCAAAGGGGAAAGTGCACTGACCTGCACTGCTGGGAAACCGAAATCAGCAGGTGCAGTTTCGGTTCTGCTTTCCCTACTGCTTTACAGGAGCCCGGCATCCATGGTGTGGCTTTTGAGAAATGGTTCCTGAATTGCTGCACTACTTCCATTGTTGTACATAGAAGAAATTAGGTGATCAGCCTAGTTCTGTGAAGAAATACGGTTTCTGCATACAAGTCCTACCATTTGCTGCGTCCTCCAGAAAATCTGGTCCTTGGCTGCAGGTTCCTTTGTTTCACTTCTCTTTACTGAAAGCTTGGAGGTAGTCTCTCCGATGATACAACAGTATTTATTTCTTTTACTGGTCAGTGTAGGGAAAAGCTAAGAAGCCTTTATCTTCATTGAATTGCTTTCTTCTCAAGTTAGTAGTATGTTCATGACCCAAGGAAGCTGGTTAAAGGAAGAGGGTTGTTAGCCATGTATATTTTAGGTATTAAAACATTGAAGGATGTTTTGCAAATAGACTCTGAGGAAAACATCTCCCCTCAATGCAAGCAGTCGCAAAATTGTAGTTTAAGACAAATAGTGCACGTGTTGCACCACTGTGCTTATAAAGGTTTTGCTAGTTTCTAATTATAAGTCTTGTCCTAAGCAAAAGTCTAGAATGCTTTTAGAGAAATCTAAATTCTCCGTGTGTCTGATGAATAGAGAAGTGGCTGCTTTTGCAGCATCCTGCTGTACATGTCTGGCTTTCCTGGCCTCCCCTAGACCTTCGTCACGTTGTTTCCTGAGAAACTAAGAATTACTTCAATAGCTATAAATTAATAAGTGATAAGAAAGTAGCTAAGGATTAGTTCTTATACTCCTTCTTTCTGAATGTGACAGTGGTCTTTTAATCTAGACACAGTCAATTTTATGACCATTTAAAAGTACTGTGTGGCAATTTAAAGTCATGGTCTGAAAACTGTCTTGGTTTAGCATACCTGAAAACCAATGATATGCAGGTTTGAAGCACTCACCAACTCGTTTCAACTGGTCTTCTCTGTATCCAATCTGTCTGGTGTCAAAACAGAAATACCACGAACTTCAGCTTCTTCCCCAGGTTAACACTAGGGCAAGAGGATTGTGTCTCTTGCTCATGTATTTGTTAGAAGAGACAGGTTTCTACCTTGCTTTGTGTCTCATTTACTTAGATTTAAAGAAAAAGGAAATCACCAAACAAAAAAATCTCAAAAAAAAACCCAAAAAACCAAAACCCCAAAACAACAGGCTTTGATACTACGTTAAGTTTCAGGACAGGTTTAATTAGAAATGGTACTTTCTTTTAAAGATTCATAGCTAAATAAAGCGCTTTTTAATCAAAAGAATTTTAAAGGCTGTTTGTATAGTGTGTGGTACAGATAAAAAAAAAAACAAAACAAAACTAGAAACATAATTACTGATTTTTAAGTGATGAACACCTATTATGCCTTACCTACTCTGAAGGGTAGATGACAGCTGTCAGCTAGCATACTTAGGCGATTCTTGATTCTGATTTGCTTCTCATTTATATTCAGCCATTTCATACATTTATATTCAAATGTATATAGGCACATATAATTTATCCTCTTTTTAGATTTTCTTTTTCAGTATGTGAAAGGTAATGATATTAATTCATTTCAGAAGACTAGGCTTCTTGCGTCTTTGTTGTCTCCTGTTCACAGAATTAATCAAGGCCATGAGATTGTCCCTAACCTCTCTTTGCACAGTTCAGAACTGTCGAGGAAAGTCAAATCTACCTAATGGGATACCATTCATCTTAGTGTTGTTGGTGTTCTGGAGCAGGCTAGAAGCAAGAAAACTGTCAGCAAAACTTAGAGCAGACCCTTAAGAAGAAAAGGGTCGTATCTAAGGACTGTCTCAGAGATTAAAGCAAAAATTAGGAGTCTTGTTTACCCTCCATGTTATCTAAGCTGCTTTTCTGACTACAAACTCCTAGGCTTGAGTCTGCTGGCAGGATTCTACCGAAAGGTAATTTTTCATGTTATTTTACATGTTCATACTATTTTACCATCAGATGGTAATAGGTATCGTGACAAGAATAGCTTTGCTCTCAGAGTATGTTATTGGTTTGCTTTTCAGCGAGTCTCAAACTGTAGTACGTTTTTATTTTTTTTGCTGGATCTGGAGGCAAGATGGTTTTGGTAGTGTTTTTTTGTTTAGCTGAACACAGCCGAGTGTTCTGAATAACAGCAGCCTTAACAATAAATAGCAGTTATATAGCATCTTCCATCAGATGATTTTGAAGAGTTGTAAACATGTTATTTAGACCTTTCAGCCTTTTTATGAGGTTGCAAATATTTTTTATCCCCATTTCAGAAATGAATAATATAAGACTCAGATGAAGTGACTCAAGTACAATTAGACTTGTGAGCCAGGAGAGCCACAAAGGGAAGGGACATTGGCATAGTCCTTGAGTATTAAGTTTAGCCATTGGGTTTGTACTTGACTTTGTTCTTTTTCTCAGATTTGGTCTGTCATGATCCTAAAAGTTCATCTTGCAGATATAAAGTCTTGTACTATGGTAGAGAAGTAATTTGGGTGGATTAAAAAAGAAGCTGTTGATTACTTAAAGCTGGTTTAGTTTAGTATTAAAAAAAAAAAAAAGCGTTAAACATCAGATACTTGCTTTTTTCCTCATTCTCCATTTGCTTGGGGGGGGAAATTCTCTTTATGCCACAACATTTTCAATAGCTTTCTGTTTCTTTATTTCACCTATAAAAATCTCCAATCCTGTATGGAGCAGAAAATTTGGCATTTTTCTACCATAAGGGTTAAATCTCTTGTTGGTGTTCACATTACAAACACAATCCTTTTATGTATTTATATCCTCACTTGAGAATAAGCATTATAAGAAACAGAGACCAGATTCAGAATTTTTTTTTTGCTGTAGTGTCTCACCGATTCTTTCTTTCTTTAAGTCTTTCTACAAGAATCAAAGATTAAATTTTAATAATCTTTTACACGACAGTTTCTAAAATGGCAGTGGTATTTAATTTTCAGAACACTCTTTCTAGGGCTCTCCTAATTACAATTTTCTAAACCAGAAATTATTTTTAACATGCAATAAATATATCCATGGATGAAGGGAAGGAAGAGCAGAGGAAATATTCCCAGCACTAAAAAAATAACAGCAAAAAAAGAATTAAAAGTTATTTTCACGGAATCACGGAATCTTCAGAGTTGGAAGGGACCTCTAGAGATCATCTAGTCCAACTCCCCTGCTAGAGCAGGGTTGCCTAAAGCACATCCCTCAGGGCTGCATCCAGGCGGGTCTTGAAAATCTCCAGAGAAGGGGACTCCACAACCTCCCTGGGCAGCCTGTTCCAGTGCTCTGTCACCCTCACTGTAAAGAAGTTTTTCCGTGTATTTGAACGGAACTTCCTATGTTCTAGCTTGTGCCCATTGCCCCTTGTCCTGTCGCTGGGAACCATTGAAAAGAGCCTGGCTCCGTCCTCCTTAAACCCACCCTTTAGATACTTGTAAACATTAATCAGGTCCCCCCTCAACCTTCTCTTCTCCAGGCTGAAGAGTCCCAGCTCTTTCAGCCTTTCCTCATAAGGGAGGTGCTCCAGTCCCACAATCATCTTGGTTGCCCTTCGCTGGACTCGCTCCAGTAGTTCCCTGTCCCTCTTGAACTGGGGAGCCCAGAACTGGACACAGTACTCCAGTTGTGGCCTCACCAGTGCAGAGTAGAGGGGGAGAATGACCTCCCTCGACCTACTGGCCACAGTCTTCCCTATGCAGCCCAGGATGCCATTGGCCTTCTTGGCGACAAGGGCACAATGTTCTCAGTTCTCTTTTGATCTCTGTGCTTAATCATATTACGTTATACAGGGAAAAAAAGAGGTGTAGGGAGAGATTAGAATTATTTAGCTGTTTTTATTTATTATTTTTTTTAATATCAGAGTTTCTTGATTTAAGCCAGAGAAGTGCAAATACAGAGGAAGACAGAAGAGCAAAAGATCAGAAAATGCCTGATTTTATTTCAGTTGGACAGCGTAGAATGTTTTTCTCTTTGCTTATTTTGGTCTAAACCATGATTTCGGACTGGTTTAGGAGAAACAAAATTCTACTGAGAAGGCTGGGATTCATCCTTGGCCTCCTGAGCTTGGTCCAACAAAGTCTTGCAAATCAGACTTTCTAAGTGAAAACCCAACTGAAAGCAGTCTGCTTCAACATAAGATTCCCAGTTTGGTGCTATTTAAACCAGTTCCATCTCCCAGGCTGTGTCAGAACACATCCTAAGATAGAGAAGGACATGTGATGGTGAAATTATTTGTGCTAGCACACAAGATGGATAAATGTCAATAAAGATTTAGGGATTGCTAAATTTCTTTCTAAAATAAAAAAGGTGTAATTAAGTAGCTAAAGAGAAAGTGTATTTGAGCGTATTGTTCTAACTTTTTTGTACCTATGTTTCAATGGCATACGGAAAATGTGAAAAGGAGTCAGAGAAAACCGACCAAATTAATGAAGGCTTTTATAGTGAAACGCTTATGGAACTTATTTGGTTTATCAAAGAGAAGGTTAAGAGCTGATCTGATTGCAGTGTATGAGTGCATACATGTTCAGAAGGTATCTGAAATCAGGGTGACCTTTAATAGAGAAGCACGACTAGATCAAGCGGTTTAGAATAGACATGGTGAGCATTGCTTTCCCGTGATCTAAATTAACTTAGTTGGAAACTTTTAAATCAAGCTGTTGAAGTTTCTTCCCAAAATTTAGGCTCTGGTTGACCACAAATTATCGGACTTCATAATAGGAAGGGCTCCATTGAATGAAATCATGTCATGAATTTTTCAGGAAATCGGATGTGGTGGTTCCTTCTGGCCTAAAACAAATCTGCAAATTCCTGCAGACATCCCTTTCAGTATTCTGTGTGATTGTGAATACAGGCAGATATTTTTCTGTCCAAGCTTTTCTTTAAAAGGGGAACACGCAAGAGGGCAGCACATGTAGTGGCTCTGCATTATGCCGTAGGACTGAACATAAAAAAGTAGGGAGGGAAGCCTAACTGCTATGTTGCTGGAGGCAAAAAATTCGTCTCCTGAGTCCAGGATCCAGCACTGCAACTATTAACAGAAATAATGTGGAATTTAAAAAAATAAAATCAGCTGAACCTTAATCTCTGTAAGTGAAACGAGGAAGAAGAATTTATTAATATTTCACCTCTTTGAAGACATAAAAGGTTGTCCCCAGCTCTGGGTGCTCTTCTAGTTGTCTTGTACTGAAAATGAAGTAGAAGTGTAAACTCCACAGGTATCTCTTCCTTTTTTATTCTTCAAGTACTCACTGTTATTTCAACAACTTTTCATGAATAGCCATAGTATCTGACGTGTTAGCAAGTGAATTACAGCAAGATTTTTATTTTGTTTTAAAATGCCTCCAGGCTGATTTCACTGACTACTAGTAGTGTGTGGAGGTCACAGCTACTGATTTCCTTGGGTAAGCTGGAACTTGCTGCCAAATTGATCAAGAGGGGGAGAGACAAACACAGTGAGAAGTTGCATTCAGAGAGATTTGCCTTCAGAGTACAATGTTGTTACTGTATTTTGGGAACCATATGGAAGGGAAGGGAAATATTAGTCCCTGTGGGCTGAATTCTTTCTTAGTGGATGCTTATGTCTTTCTGCACTTGGGGAAAGACATCAGAATTTTAAAAAAAAAAAAAGGGGGGGGGGGGCAAAATCATGGACTCATTGCTCCACAGTACTGGAGTACTGTGTCCAGTTCTGGGCTCCCCAGTTCAAGAGGGACAGGGAACTACTGGAGCGAGTCCAGCGAAGGGCAACCAAGATGATTGTGGGACTGGAGCACCTCCCTTATGAGGAAAGGCTGAAAGAGCTGGGACTCTTCAGCCTGGAGAAGAGAAGGTTGAGGGGGGACCTGATTAATGTTTACAAGTATCTAAAGGGTGGGTTTAAGGAGGACGGAGCCAGGCTCTTTTCAATGGTTCCCAGCGACAGGACAAGGGGCAATGGGCACAAGCTAGAACATAGGAAGTTCCGTTCAAATACACGGAAAAACTTCTTTACAGTGAGGGTGACAGAGCACTGGAACAGGCTGCCCAGGGAGGTTGTGGAGTCCCCTTCTCTGGAGATTTTCAAGACCCGCCTGGATGCAGCCCTGAGGGATGTGCTTTAGGCAACCCTGCTCTAGCAGGGGAGTTGGACTAGATGATCTCTAGAGGTCCCTTCCAACTCTGAAGATTCCGTGATTCCGTGATTGCTGCCTGAGTGTGGTTGGGTTTGATTTCATTGAGATCCAGATTTCATGTTCTATGCAAATGTGCTATGTGTACAGCACATTTGCTGTACGTAAGTACAGTAAGAGAGCCTGTTAAAAAAAAAAAAAATTTGATTAAAACAACCCTCAGTTAGACCACAGGATCATGTTAAAAAACTCTATAGTATTGTAAATTAATTATTCTTTCTGTTCTAATTATGCATTCGCACAAGCCTTTGAATCAGCTGCTGGGTATCTGACAGAAGCCCTCCCTGGGCTTCATTATTGGCTATTGTCGTGGTATTTACATCTGCCTGTTTTATTGAAACCCCAAAAAGTTGTGAAGAGCATAGAGGTAGAGGTGTGTGTAGGTGGTGTTTAGAGAACTGCAGGCTCACCCTACAGAAATACATCCCTATGGGGACACACTCTGTGCTAGTCAAGGAAGGCCAATACGCAAGGAGCATTGGCAGTGTTCCCACAAAAAAGGAAAGTTGTGCACATCACAGAAGCATAAAACCATTTGGATTGGAAAAGACCTTTAAGATCATTGAGTCCAACCGTTAACATAACACTGCCAAGTCTACCACTAAGCCATGTCCCTGAGCACCAAGTTCACACATCTCTCAAATACCTCCATGAATGGTGACTCAACCACTTCCCTGGGCAGCCGGTTCCAATGCTTGATAGCCCTTTCGGAGAATAAATTTTTCCTAATAGCCAATCTAAACCTCCCCTGGCCCAACTTGAGACTGTTTCCACTTGTCCTGTCACCTGTTAGCTGGGAAAAGAGACCAACCCCTGCCTCGCCACAACCTCCTTTCAGGTAGAACTCCATCGGTAGAACTGACTCAAGTGTTCCTGGTGATGCAAAATAAGCAAGCAAATGTATAACAGTACGGCATTGATTTGAACAGTAAATTACACTTAGCATTAACCAAATGAGAAATATGTTCCCTGTCAGGACAAAAGCAGCATGAACATGGAGAGAACAGATTCTTGCTAGTTCGCATTGGCCAATGTGCCAAGTATTGCATCACGATGGTAACGTTTCTGATTTTATGCTGGGCATTTTAAACATGTGCTCTGTTGAGTATATGTTTTCAGTACTGTCACTCTTTTAGTCATCATAATATGTACAGTTATGGTGGGAGGCTGCGTATATGTGGCAGAATTTATGATAAGCTTCAGCATGTGGTCATTCTCCACTGGGCCAACGTGCTCGGCTTTCCTGACAACTGGAGCTCAAACACAGGAGGAGCTCACGTAGACCTTGTAATCTAGAAGAATGTTGAAAAGATCTGATCTACAGGATGTTTGTTGCTGTTTGCCTACTTACATCATCATCATAATGATGGCACACAAATAAATAGTGTTGTCCAACAGTTTAAAATAATCCCAGAACTTAATTTAGAACCTGCTCTGGCCTTTGTATTTCATATATGCCACTGTTTTCTCCCTTTGATTGTCAGAGGGAAACATTGGATTATATTATCAGTTTGTTCCACATACGGTTTAAAATTTTGCTTTATCAGAGTAAAACACCACAATATGCCGTAGGGCCACCCTCAGTGTTTTTTCAGAAGCTTCCTAATGCCCAGTGGTTAAGTGATACTCAGTTAAATCTCTTATACCCACTTACCAATATTCTATTTATAAATGCTTGTCTAACGGACAACTCTAGATTTGACCCAAGATCGTGATGAGAGGTAACTGAACTGAGGGCATAAATTTTCAGTCACAATTTTAAACCTTACTCATATTTAAGGTTACGCTGCTGTTATGAAAAGACAGAGCTTTTACATGTAAACTTTTGTTGGAGTGGTACAAATAGCATGTATGACACTTGCTTAGCATGCTTCAATAGCTAAGCAGATCAAGAAGAGAATGAAAGCTTAGAAATTAGGTCACTGGGTGGAAATGACAAATGTAAATCAGTGCATTATCACTAGCTCGGACATCTAACCAACAATTTAGCTCTGGATACTAGGCAAGCACCAAAAGCTTCAACTCAGATAAGCATCTGGGTTTATCCAAACTTTTAAACTGCAGATTGCACCTGAGCAAAAAATAATACAAATATTATGGATTTCCAACATCGCAAAAAGCAGCTTTTCTTGCAATTAGCGTCACCTCATTTAAACAAAAGGCTTAGAAATTTTACCTATCCTTTCTGTTTGCAACAATTCACCTCTTGACACGATCAGTACAGTTTGAGGCTCACAAATTAGTGTTTATATTGTCTCCTATGTGTAAAGAGATCTTTTAAAATAACCAGAACTTCAGTTTCACTGAAGGAATTCTCCTGATGCACTTGCTCAATTTTTTTTCTCCTTCCTGTGCCTACTTTGATGTCTCTTAGTAGTCTAGTTCAGTTCCCGGAAGGCCCCAGAAGAATTCATGGAACCATGATATACAGCAGGGCAGGGGGAGTTTCTGGTAGCAAGAATTATAAGAGATTTCAAGGATGAAATTGTTGAATTACTGATGATAGTGTGTAACAGCTCATATAAAACTGCTTTTGTACCTGAGGACTGAAAGGTGGCAAATGTGATGCAAGTTTTTAAAACCCATTCCATGGAGAATGTAAGCTGTTGGGTGGCATATTTTGCCAGGCAAATTAATAGAAACCTTGATAAGAATAGTATAAGAGGTTACCTCATACTGTAAACTGCCTGTAAAGTGTCAATGTAATTCCTTTTTAAAGATAAATCCTTCTTTACAAACCTGTTTGTAGAGGCCAACAAACATGTGAATAAGGGTGTTTTAATTGACATATTTTGAACTACCAAAAGGGTTTTCAAAGAACCCTCTGGCAAAAATTTTTAAGAAAACTAAATTGGCTTAAGAGGATCCTTGTATGCCAAAAAGATACTTATGAGATAAGGGAGCTGAGGAAATTTGCTAATGGTTAAGTTCTCCAAGGTAGTAAGGACAAAGAAAGACCAAAGCATTGTGAAAGACCATCATGAGACTGAGAAGCCAGACAATAAATGGTTGGTGAAGTTCCATCTAGAGAAATACAAAGCAAAACTTCACAAAACTTCATGTAGATAGTAATGTGCTGTGAATTGGCCATTAACACTTGGCAGTGAGAACTCAGGTTTATAATAGTGATTCCATGAAAACATCATCTCAGAGTTCAGTACTGATCCACCCTGAGTATTGCATATGGTTCTTGTCCATGTCTTCAAAGCCTTTGGTTGAATTTGTTAAATCGTGGTAGAATTGAGAAGGGCAACAAGGATGCTCAAAGGAACAGAATGGTTTCCATTCACAGAATGACTGAGCAACATAGAGGTAACTTGGGATGTGGTACAGGTCGTACAAAATTGAGTTGCGTGGAGCTACAAAAATATTTATTTCTTGACACAACAGATTGTAGGCGTTGGAACTCAATGCAAAGAATGCAAACTGCTTTATGTCAGCTCAAGGGGTGACTATGCAAGAGAAAGTCGTTGCGATTTACCAAATACACAGAAAACGCCCAGCTCTGGCAAAGTTTTGTTCAAAAATATGTGAACCTTGTGAAAATAGTTGGGGGAAATACAATGTACGTTTGTGCTGCTCCTGTTCTTTTCTTGATAACTGCAGATGATTGTTTTGGGGGATATAACGACAGGCTAGGTGGAGCTTCGGTAGAGGTTAGCAGTTCTTCTATGCTTCTGGATTGTCTGTTGCTACATTTGCATTTTTTAAGTGCTTTGAAAGTCATTGTCTCCGGCCTCAGTCGTTGCAGAGTATTTCTCATGCTTGCATGTTCTGAAATCGGGAAGTAGAAGAAGTGGTAGTAGAGTACTGCTGAAACCTGTCCGGATTCTGTTAATCCTTGCTCACCTCAATAGTTTGGATGATTTTAAGGAGACTTGTTGCAAAAAGATAGTATCTTCAAATTTTTGGAAAGACATTTTTGAATTTAACTTTTCATTAAACCGGTTGAAATAGAAGACTAAAAGGTTGTTAAACTTAGTTATGGCTACCAGAGCGCTGTGAATTGCTTTATTAATTCCTCCTGTAGCATAAACAGTGTAGTGCAGATTTTTATTTGCATTTGTGGTAGCTGTTAGCTTCTGTTATTATTTTGTTTTATAGAACTGGTTTTTAAATACTGGTGTTCCCCACTGGGCAAAGTATGCTGCGTCATTTCCTAATATATACCTCAACAAATTACTCTCTCTCTCTTTTCTACTCCTTCCCTCCCTGCAATGAAGAGGATAATTTTGTGTAGTGATCTGAGATCAGTTTACCCTGCAACGTTAATCTTCTAACAGAGAGATACTATTTTATTTTTCCAGCGTGCTGTAATCCACCCCAGTTTCTGTTATATTTAAAACCTATTAATTGTTAATGTTGCACTTCTTGAATTCTAATCATGAGCAGACTACATGCAGGGCTCCGGTTTGGGAAGGATCATTAACCGTTCCCCCGGGGATCCCGAGCGGTACTTTCTGGAGGCAGCGTGAGCTGTATTATTTGTGTAGACTTTTGTCCTTGTGCTGCTACATCTGTTTGAAACTGGGACTTTGGGTACAGCCTGCATTGTATGGTTTTGAACTGCATTGCCTGACGCTAGCGCTGTGGATTGTTATCTGGAATGCACAGAGGAATCATTGATCACTGCTTCTTTTTCCCTTTTTATTTTTTTTAAACGGGACTGCAGACGCTAGTGGGTATTTATGCTATTTCTTTTCACCGATCTCAGGCACTTCAAATGGTTGAGGTACTTTTCAGCATTACTCTTTTGTTCTAGATTACCTGATCTAACAATTAGTAGTTAAGTTGGAAAACAAAACATGTCTTCTATTTAGGAAAAGAAAAATACTATTCCCTAATGATACAGCAATGTTTTAATATATGTTCTAAATGTAATAATATATATTGACTGGCATATCTATTACAAAATGGATACTCAAAAAACTTTTAATCTGCATGTATAATTATGATATATTATGCAGGGTGTTGCAATAAATGGTTCAAATCAGAAAGAGATATTTTTTGTTATATTTTAAGCTTTTAAACTTTGGACTGTCATTACCTTCAAGAAACAGAGGAAAGAGGAAATAAGGATATTTATTTTAGGGTTTTTTTAGACTTTATCACGTTCATTGCAACAACACCGTGTCATGTAATAAAGTAGTTCATTCTAGATGAGGTGGTTTTACTTTTGTAGTTGTCTTAATACAGTACCCCTATGGCAATGATACCGAGTATTTAATGGCAAAAGCTGACAAAAATTATATCATCTCTCCAGAAAATTTATTAGCAATGACATTTACAAAAACACGCATTTCATTTAAAAGGAATGTAGCAAGAAACTGATGTAGCTGTAGTCCAAAAACATTAAGTAAGTGTTTAACATTGGGTAATGGATTATCGGAGAATGTCGTCTTAGGCAGATACGATGCAATGTGTTTTTCTTGAATTTGTGTATTTGTGTGTGTATCTGCAAAGAAGATCCTCATTAGTGCAGGCTTCTCTGCAAGCTTCAATGTGTACTAAGGGAAAATTAGAGTCTTTATCTTCAGGTTTAGAAAGTCTGGAAGCAGCTCATTTACTGTTACAATTCTTTAACTAATGAATCTGTAACTTCAACTTTTCTCTCTTCCTTTCGTAAGTCAGGTTAGTGCCAAATATGTGACGTGTATGACCCAAGATTAAACACCCAGGTTTGGTTTCTTCAAATAGTACTGCAAAGGAAAAGAACCATCACTGTGACTGCAAAGAAAGATTCAGAAAAATATAACATTGTAACAAATTGAACTATTTTCTCCTGAGCTGGTTTAAAAACGAAGTTGGGAAATGGGCTCTTATCTTTTCTTGTAGACTGTCATTTTTTGCCCTCTCCTCTTCAGATTTGATTTCTCATCTTAAATAAGTATTGAGGACCACATGTGCACAGATCCTCATGGGATAATTTGGGTTGAAAGGCACCTCAGAGGTCATCTGGTCCAACCTCACAGGATCAGCTGTGAGATCAGACCAGATATTCTGTTTTATTTGAATTAGAAAAATATGTTTGGGTCAGGAAATTAATTTTAATCCGTATCCATGCCACATCAGGGAAAATGACATATTATGCTTTGTTGAGGCCTTGATGCAGTCGCAGTTATAAACTCTGTCTCCCTCACATCCATTATCATTCCCAAATCCTTCAGTGTTAACAACAAAGCTCTCTGCGATCTTGAGGATGTTGTAAACTGTGACCAACAGTACTCCTGCTATTTAGCAAAGATGTAATCAATTCCCAGTTCCTGAAAATGTTCAGTGAAATTTAGGATTTAATATATTCAGTGCTTCACTTGTCTCACATTTTTCACAGTGTTAAAATGTTTTCTGAAGTGGGGTCACTTGAGTTCCCTTTCCTGGTACAAACACTCCCCCTGTGCTCTTCTGAACTTCAGCCTTCCCATGGGCTCTCTCACTCATTAATTCTGCATGGAAATGTTTGGGGATTACGACCTTTTTTCCCAGCAAGCAGTGTTTCTAATGGAGCCTGCAAAGGACCTCCTCTCACAAAGAGGTCTCCGGGAGAGAATATTTTCCAAGTAAATGCTAATATCTATCACTGAACAGAAGAACCAGTAGAGAGAAATGACAGTGATTTGTTAGGGGGCAAGAGTGGGTTCTCGTAACGTGCCTGTTGGACCAGCAGGTGATCAGGGAAGGCTTTCAGTGGGCTCTTAGCAATTCAGAGGCGGTAGTTGGGGCCCTGCAGCACTGAGGATGTGCAGGGTTGGGGGTGGAACTATCTAGTAACCTGGGGATGGCAGCAACAATGGAGCTGCCTTTTCTTCCTAAGCTCTGGCATGCTGCCAATTCCCAATTTCCTCCTGTTTATCTCAAAAAGACAAAGAAAAGAAAAAGACTCCAGCAGGAAGTGTTATTTTTTTATTTTTCTTCTGTACTGTATATTGCCCTGAAAAGTTGTAAATTGATTATTGTTTGTTCTCCAGATGGATCCTGTGCAAAAAGCAGTCATAAACCATACATTTGGAGTGTCCATTCCACCAAAGAAGAAACAAGTCATTTCCTGTAACGTCTGCCAGCTTCGCTTTAATTCTGATGTGAGTATTGACTATTCTTTTTTTCTTTTTGGTACATTAGGTATAATTAATCTAAACCTCTTTTTCCCCAAACAAATCATTCCAGTTCAGCTCACATTCTGCTCAGCCTGCTGGGCTGATATTTTTGTCCACTCAGAGATGGAAGTCCATAGAGGTACATCAGCCTTTGATTTTCTTGAATGTGTCTGGCATGATGTCCAATGCCACGTCCATTGATGGTATCCCATTACCTTCAAGAGGTACTGCAAAAAGAAATGTTGGTTGGTCTTTTTTTTTCGGTTGGTTTTTTTTTTTAAAAAAAAAGGAGGGGGAGCAGACAGAAAATCTTTCCTATGAGTTCTCCATGTCATACCCACTCTTCTTCCAGAAGAAATACCTTTTTGCTGTTGTTTCTCCATCCTTGATGATAATATGTCTTCTGATTTCTTAATAAAGCCACTCTTCCAGTAACTTTCATTTGGAATAAACATGAGCATTTACTTCTGGCTGTCTCTTTGAGTATGATAAAGTTCAAGGAAACTGTTTTCTGAGGTGTAATGTAAAAAAATGCATTACAAAAGAGTACATTGATTTATATGTTTAAAATACATATCCAGTTAATGTTTTTCTCAAGTAGCTTGAAAATTAAAGAAATTCAAGAAAACTACGTCTAAGAAAATTACGACCTTCGACACTTTAAAAATATGTATTTGTTCTTGGAGACTACTTACTAATGTCATTTAGCTAATACAAGAACCTTCAAACTTCTCAGGTTTTTTTTCAATTTCAAGTGTAAAACCAAATCCTTAAGTGATGTGTTAATATTATATATTTTGCTGTTATAATTTCAGTCTAAGAAATAGTTTGCAGACACCTCCTCAAAGCCTTTCAGTACTCAGTGCTCCTAGAGATTGGCAATGAAGCACCCATACCTATTACTTTAATTTTCTCTGCCTCTACGATTCCACTTTGAAAAATGCCTTGTAAAGTGGTTTCCCCAGCTTGGCTTTCTTGTCTAGGGTGGAAAGGATTTTGAAGCAGTGCTATCCTACCTTCAAATTGATTTCTAAATCTGTCATCTTTTGACAAGCTTATTAAATTTTCTTTGAAGTGGCAATATCTACTTAGTCAACCGATTTCAAAAGTCGTTATTTAAAATTTAGTTCACTTATATTTCCTCTTTAAGGTTAAGATTTAAGGTCAAAAAAATCTTTCTGTTCTGATACTTGGTGCAGATACCTGTTTTTACTGATTAAAACAAGGAACCAGTAAAGTTTTTAAAAATTTTCCTGGGCTCCATGGATCTGAATCTTACTTCTGAGATGGACCTTTCTCAGTCACCAGGGAGGCAGCTCAGCCTCTTCACACTCTTCCCTCTCCTCCTGAGGTCAGGGTCCCTCTGACCATGGGTCCTGTCACTAGAGGAGTCACTCACTTTGTCTGCACAGACATTAAGGTGGACAAACAGCATATCAGGCAGATGGATTGAATCACAACTTAGTGGCTCAAAACAAAAAAAGAGCTGAAATATGATATCTTTTTGTACATCTGCCAACCAAGCAATTTTTCCTATCTAGACTTACTCACAAAGTAGAACAAAACATGCATATCGTATTCTGCTTTCAATAGTGGCATCACAAAAGCAATGGCAGATTATAGCCTGGTTTCTTCTTCTGGGGCGGATGTATTCATATGGTGTTGTGCTCCTTTCTTCCTAAATGTGATGGATATGGTCAGTTCTAGGTGCTAGAAAATATCATCATCCTTTTGTAATGAATGGTTGTAAGAAAAGATGAAGCACTATGACTGTGCCACAGTTAGTGATAAAATGCAGTTCTTTACTTTCTACAGCAGTTTGCTTTATCAGGACATTCACAAACAACCTGGAAATTTGATTTTAGAATGCACTGAGATTTAGTAGTGTTATTCATACCAGAAAATACCTTCATAACTATTTCATAACCACAACATACAAGAATATTTGGAGAAGGAATTTTCACTTCTATTTTAAAAACTATCTAGCCGTTTATTGGTTTATTCAGCTTCTCCTGGGAAGCTTACATAAGTTTTTAAAATCTTTCCTCCGGGTTCAGTCTTTTGACCTTAAGAGTTATTTATTTGAGTGTGAGAGTGAGATCTTCTACTCAGATACTGTTCTCACCACCACCACCCCATAATCTCCATTGTTATAATTTCACTGAGGTGATGCTAATGGCCTTTCAACTAAGCTCTGCAGACTCTTATAGTTCTTTCTTAGCTAGTTAAAAGCTCCTTCACAGAAATAAAATGCTTGTATTTTTCTTTTTGGTCCCTTTATAATGTGAAATTATGCTTAGGGAGTGGAACGGTCTTTACAATCCATCCTGTGTTGCATGTCTTATATTTGAGAACCTTGTAACTGTTGAATCTTTCAGTGAAATCAATTCCACCATGTAACATCCTAAGAATGTACTGAAAGCCTTTTGGGTGGCCTCAAACTGTGATAAACCCGCATTAAAGCCTTGAGAATAGGACATTGCAGAATGAGATTGGTAGGCCAGTCACTTCACACTTGCAGTTTGTTCTAGCTCTACAAGGCTGATGTGCTCCTTGTTGTTGATGGGCATTTTGTTCCTTTCGACTTCTGTTGACCTTAAATGCAAGCAAATGAAATAAAAATGACAGAAGTAAGCTATTAAGTATTATTCTTACTTTTGTTCTCCTAAATGAATTTCAGTTGCATGGTGTTTGATGATTCTGACCTGATTCTAGTAGTGCTTTATCTATTGCATGAGTAACGTATGGACCAGTGGATATTCGTCTGTGAGAAGACGAAAATTGGCTTCCTTGCCTGCAATTGTCTTCTCACACTGTGGACACCCACTGGTCTGGATCAATAGACCCAGAAAATTCAGACCAGTCAATTTATAGTTGTCAAGCCTCCCACTAAATTAATACAGTAAATTGCAAAGGTTTCAGTTTTCTTCTGCTAGTGTGTGTCTGCAGGTTTAGCTTTGGTGAGAGTGTTGTGGCATCGGATTCAGAGACAGGGATCTGCAGCTAGCTGCAGGAAGAGAAAGTCTGATATCAGGGATGCAAGGAAACTTTAAAATAGACTGTCTCCAATGTGGGAGTAAATGTATCTAATGTTGAAGTGATGCCTTCTGGATTTTGAAAAATAAAAATTGGTAGGATGGTGCTATTTTTCTCCTACCATATTATAGTTTGAACAGAGTGTTTCCTAACTGAATTGTTCAATATCTCCTAGTCTCTTGTACTTCTAAAATGTTTTTTAAAAGTACAACATGAAGAAAACATCTGCACACAAACTCTAAATCCAATCCAGGTTTAGCCTGATGTGTTTATCCTCTTCCAAAAAATAAATGATGGGTTTTGATCATACTCTTAGGCATTGCCATCAAACTCTATCTGTCCTTTTCTAGAATTCATTATCTGAAGTTTGGTCAATTTGGAAGTTGTTTTCTGCTAATAAATTCTGGCACAAACATTTTCTGCACCGCTTCCAAGCTCTGTCAACTCCAAGAGAAACTGTAGTACAGAAGAGATGATCCAAAATCTTTAGAAACGGAAAAATATAATACCATCTCTGCGAAGTAACACCAAACTAAAGTTGTTTTAATAGCCTGAGCTTTGAGGCCATTGAATGGGGATTCTATCTGTAGTATTGACCTGACAACAGTGATAACTGAGGTTGCTTCAACAATATTTTTTGTATGATCTAGTTAAAATGCTCTAGCTGGTACTTAGGTTCAGGCAGCTAATACTACTCTAAGTATCTTGTTGTTTGAGTATCTGAGGTATCTGGGACATCCACACCAGGCTGGTAGACCTGACACAGGCCCTGCAGTTGGAGGTCAGGCAGGACACCTGAGGACAAAATATACTGGATGCCCCTTTCTAGGACTGAATCCCCACTCATTAGGTTTGTCTTCTATTTTCTTTTTCCTTTCTTTTTTTTTTTCTTTTTTTTTTTTTTTTTTTGAAGGGGTTTGGGGGGAAACAGGATTTAGTGAGGAGAAAAAGCATTAAAAGAAATAGGAGGAAGTTAATTGACCTCAAGATTATGATACCAGAAAACTGGAAAATTAGTAGAGCTCAACAATTCAAAGGAATTGAAATGGCAAAAAAGTGAGGAGGGAATAGAGAAAAGGACTTTTTCCTAAACTAATTTTTAATGATGGTAAATACCAGGAGTCAATTGCTATTGAATTAAATTGGAAATCTCAATTTAAGGATAGCATTATGAGGCTTGGTAGTTGATGAGATTGATTAGTCAGAATAGTCAATGAGATACTTATTTTTCAGCCTGCATAAACTTTATTCTGTTATGCAGAGGAACATACTTTTTTGGAAAACTGTTTAGCAAAAAAAAAAAAGCAACACTGTCCATTAATAGTTACAGTTGGATTTGTTCCAGTATATTAGAATAAACCCAGGTGTTTCCATCTTTGCATCATAATATCTGTTAGCACCATTATATCTTTTAATTTCTATACGATGATGAAACAGTACGTGTTCCAGTGCAGCAATGATTAGTGTATCAATAAAGTCCAAGCTACAGACTTGTGTTATAATCCAGCTCAGAAAAAATGAGAAATATCTCAGTTATGTTTACTACCACCAGAGACCATGCAGCAGAAGAGGAAGAATCCTCTTCATGGAACAGATTGTGGTAGTGAGTCAGATTTTACACTTGCTTAAAGGCCACCAGAGCAAGGGACGTAACTGTATTCCACTAAGAGGAAGCAAGACATGCTGCGAAAGATCTAGCTCAGCCTTTGAAAAAAAATTTTTTTTTCCTTTTAAGAATTCTAGGATTCCTTCCAAACCCATGATATATCTATATGGACTATAGATAAGATTTGCTAAACAAGTTTTCATAGTATTTACATAGGTCTGGCTTGTTGATGTTAGTTATTTGTATTACAGATATTCTAGCAGAAACAAAAAGCAGCTTGGGTGAGTTTGCTGAATACTTATGATACCCGTAAGAGTCTCCAGTAGCAACAGGGCAAGGGGAAAAATGGCTGTCTTCTATCCCACATAGATTCCTTCTCTGCTTACTCTCGGCTTGTTCGTTCTCATTCCTTCTGGCCACCAGATGAATCTGCAGCATCTCCTGCAGGTGCTCAGTGGCAGTAGGTCCCTCCATCAGCAGTGGAGCTTCAGCCAGACTGTCCCAGAGATGTCTGTTATATTCTGTTACGGCATCTGACACTGCAGCTTGCAGCCGTAAGAGAAAAGTGAGTTGCAGTTGCAAGGATACCTGTTTGGCTTCTGCAGAATTGTTTTTTTTCTCCATGTGTATGAATCATCACCTTGCGTTCACGTAAATTCTCTCTGCTCTTCTCCCTCCTCATTTGTAGTGGTAGTCCACAGAGCTTTTGGAGCTTGGGCACTAGACAATAATGTCAGTGCTAATCCAGTTCCTTTCCTCAGCAGCCAGACCTCTCTGTGCTCCAAACTCACAAATACATTGACAGCAGCCCGCGTGGTTTGTTTTTGTTTGTTTCGTGGTGTTTTTTTTTTTTGAAAACCGAGTTTGTCATCTCTTGATCACATGTAAAAGAAGTAGTTACTTCCCTCTGTGCATTTTGATTCTTGTAGGAAGGTCTTCGGCTGTGATACAGCCTGGTAGGTACTATCTTGTTGATAGGATATCATTTGATTGAAATAAACTTGTGTTTGCACGGTGTAGTACTCTGTGAGTAACGACTGTAAGTCAGTGCTGCTTTTTCGTGTCACCTGCAAAGACTTGGAAATCGAGGAAAAAAAACACCTGGTAGGCAGATCAGAAAAAGCAGATGCAGCAGTTTGGCATTATATGAAGGTAATCTTATTGTTGAATGCATTTATAGCTAATAAAAATTATGTGACGATAGTGATCATCTTTTTAAAATGCTAGAAGGCAAATTTTTGAAGTTTAGGCAAGTATTACCAAACGTTAACTTTGCAAATTTGAATGAATCACTCATGCTGTCAAAAAGATAACACACAAAATAATCAATAGCATCAAATAAAAATCTACAGAACTGTCATAGTCTTTTGTCAAATGTTTTACATTTTGCCTATAAATAAGACTATTTATATTGATTCTTTGGGTATGGAGGATAGTGAAGCAGATAGGAGGTAATTAAAAGCATAAATCTCAGGAACTTGTGAAGGTAATTTTCTGTTTTGTAGAAAGAACTGACAAAATGATGAAAGTTGTTAGCTCCAACATGACAGAAATATTGCATGATTATAGGGTACAGGGTTATAACATGCTGAAAATTGTGTTCAAATAACAGCTATTTAACAGCGCTTTTAACTAAGTTTGGTTAGATATTTAAATATGAGTTGACTCCTTATGACATGGCTGATCTTCACAGCTTTTTGATTTTTCTATGTCCTTTTCAACAGTAATCTACCTTACTATTTGGAGCAATTAGGTTTTAGAAACCCGTTGAGAACAGAATTGAAAAAATAATGCATAGCTTTGGTCTAACAAATGTATGAATGCTTCAGTTTTGCAGATTTCTTCAATTACATCTGTTATTAACATCAAATGAGATAAAACTAAATTTTTCAACACAGCTTCCTAATTTATCATTTAAGGTAATTTTTATTAAAGTTACGATTCCAGTCTAAATTCTTCTTTATATACTCCTCACATAAATATGCATACTCTTACAACATGGTTCTAACAGGCAAACTATATGATCAAATATTTGATAGACCTCTTACTATTTTAGGAAAGGGAGCTTTATAGTTCAGGACCTGCTGTGAATTAGAATCATAGAAATAGAATCATAGAATTGCCTCAGTTGGAAGGGACCCTTCAGATCATCCAGTCCAAGCACCAACCTAACTCTGACAAAAACCATCACTAAACCCTATCTCTAAGCTCTATGTCAACCCACCTTTTAAATACCTCCAGAGATGGTGCCTCAGCCGCTTCCCTGGGCAGCCTGTCCCAATGCTTAATAACCCTTTCAGTGTAAAAGGTTTTCCGAATATCCAGTCTAAACCTCCCCTGGTGCAACCCGAGGCCGTTTCCTCTTGTCCTGTCGCCTGTAACTTGGGAGAAGAGACCGACCCCCACCTCTCTACACCCTCCTTTCAGGCAGTTGTAGAGAGCGAGAAGGTCTCCCCTCAGCCTCCTTTTCTCCAGGCTGAACACCCCCAGCTCCCTCAGCCGCTCCTCATGAGACTTGTTCTCCAGACCCCTCACCAGCTTTGTTGCCCTTCTCTGGACCTGCTCCAGCACCTCAGTGTCTTTTTTTGTGGTGAGGGGCCCAAAACTGGCCACAGCACTCGAGGTGGGGCCTCACCAGTGCCGAGTACAGGGGGACAATCACTGCCCTAGTCCTACTCACCACACTGTTGTGAGTGTGGAGACAAACTGACAATGTTACAGGTATAACTACCTCTGTGCTCCTCCAGTCTTGCACAGTTAGATGCCTTCTCTAACAGGACTGCTGCCATTGCAGCTGTGCCAGGAGGCCTCTCACAGGGATGCTGCATGCACTTCATTAAAACATTTCTCCTTACGGCCTAATGTAATGTAATTATGGTAGCCTAGCTAAGAGCTTTACCTGCAAAAAAAAATGGGGTTTTTTGTACTTGAGACTGTGTAGTTATGGTGGAACCTGGAAAAAATCTTGATCTTACACACATACACACTGAACCATTAGACTTTGTCAAACCTTGCATCAAGCTGTCATTGAAGGGATCTGGTAGGTTAGTATTTCATCTCTTTGTGTAGTAATAAATTCAGTTAATTAGTCATTCACACACCAAATAGATTCTAAAACTCAGTCACTTGTGAACTGTCAAAATGAATGGTGCTGATTTCAAATATACTGTCAGTCACTGCTCCTGACAGGGATAATTTTCTGTAATCTTTTGTACTGCAGTCTTACCTGAACTTCAAAGTTTTCTTAAAGGTAATACCACTATCAATGAATCTGTATGATCTGTATGTTTCCTGGTTATCTGTATCTTTCTATATATACATATCTATACATATACACATATTTAAGTTTATGCAAAGTAAAGCTTCAGAGGTTAAGCACTATAATATGCTAATGATATTCACATTTATTTTAGAAAGCATGTTTACGTGAAGAAGATGAAGATTTGCATTGTTGATGTTTTATTAGATGCAGTCTAGCATATAAGGCTAACGTATCATACGTAGTCTCACAGTTTAGCATCCTGATGCTTAGATTTCAAACTTAGTAATTTGGAGTTGAAAGTGGCAATTAACTTCAGATTTTAAATACAATGTAACACTTGGATCATTTTTTTGTCTCAATGAAATATTTTTAAGATGGGAAGAACTTGTCCTTTCTTATAACCAAGTCATTAATCCTAATAGCATAGAAGGCTTTCTAAAAAAAAAACAAAAACAAAAACAACAACAACAAAAAAAACCACAACAAAACAACAACAACAGCAAACCCAAACAAAAAAAACCAAACAAAACCCCCACAAGGTTTAATTGCTTGCGGTTTTTTAATTACTACTTAAAGACTATGAATGGAACTAAAAATCTACATTGCTTAAAGAGAGGATGGGTGTCCTTCCACCATTTTAGGTCATAGAAATTTGAAAACCAGTAGGAGAAAATTGCGTATTTATTTGTCTGTCAATGATATTCTTAATTATTTGCAACTGAATTCAAAATACAGCTTTTCACTAGGCCATGATCTTCTAAAGATTTAGACATATGTTTAATGCCTTAAAATATGCCTCCTGTTGATCAAAAAGGAATGCCAGACAAATACATAAACACTTTTGTGGAATTTGGCCTGTCAGTACAAAGGTATTTTTTGCATTCTGGTATTTAATGTCATATTTATTGCAGCTTAAAGCTCTTCCTGTTCATTAAATCTTACTAGCCGGTACTTGATGATTTTCTATACTTTCCAATAAGTAGGAGGACTCCATTTTAAAATGTCACAATGTGTATATATCGAGCTAGTAGACCATAGTCAGTTTTAGGACCAAATGGAAATTAGATTTTCCTTTTAGGTGTAGGGAGTTCTTTCATATGAAATATTTTCTTATTCCACTTTTTGAAAGAGTGTCCTCCTTAACCTAAAAATTATAATAATAAATGTTCAATGATGACATTTAATTTCAATTATATAAGCAATAAATTTAACTTAATCTTTTTGAAATAAAAAAATAAATATTCCAACAATATTGTGGCACAAATAAATTATTTTACTGTAGAGTTGATTCATCCCTACAGTAAATGCAGCCCTATACACTGGGATAAATTATTATGCAATTTAAAAGCACCACAGTACATGAGTACAAAGAGATTCATTAAGGTTACAGATCTTTATTTTAGGGTTTTTAAACTTTTTTTATTTTCTCAAATATTGTTTTGATGATATGGAATTTTCATGAATTAGTTGTACATAGTTTAGTTAATGATGATCAAAAAGTACATTCAATATCCATTTAAAATATTACATCCCTAAGATATTTACTCTTATTTTCTTCTAATATTTTATAGGAATTTTGTATTAAAACCGGTGAATTATCTTTCATTTATACCTGTGACTTTTAAACCTTGTGTGTACAGAACTTCCTTTGGATTATCAGACCAAATGAAAATAAGTGTTTGGCATCTTGTCTTAACTGAAAATGAAAATTGTATGTGTTATGGCTTATTTCAAATGTATGTTTAGTATTTCAGTGATGTATGTTACAAAGCTCGTAACCTGTACTGTATTGCTGTATTTGTGTCAGAAATAAGTTTTAAATGGGACTTGGAGCAAATATGTTTGCCTTGAATGTGGTACTTGTGCAAATATTTTATAAAACTAGGGTTAGTAATGATCAGGGCATTAATAATCAGCATAATTGGTACCAGTAATAATCAGAACTTGTATTCCAGTTTCAGATTCCCACAGCCGTCCTTTTTTCTTTTGCTTACTATGACTCCAGAAAGAACCGATGTTTTTTATAACACAGTTACACAGAACACGGTTCCGTGTTGATATTGCATTTCAGTTACCAAAAGGCAACTGAATCAAATGATTTATCCCACAGTGGATATTAAGCAAACTCTGAACTTCAGGTGTATCTGAAAGGGTCAGAAAATAAAGCTCGTGTGGCTCGGAAACATTGCTTCAGTACCTCAAGGAATGCTCCTCTGACTTCGTGTTTGAAGGGAGTATCTGTGTTTCTACTCACAGAACAGAGATGAGTTGAAAGAGCCTAAAAACAAAAGGTTTAACAAAATCCAGCCACTGGAAGTTGAAACTAGACAAATTTGGTGTAGAAATAAATGGTACGTACTTAACTGACAAAGTGAAGCACTGAAATAATTTACCAAAGGTAGATTTGCCATCCTTAGCTACTTTAAAATCAAGACTAGACAATTTCTTTCCCCCAAAGGAACATGGACTAGTTCAAACAGTTTTGGAAAAGGCTAGTGTTTTCAGAAACCCTACTTGGATATTCATAGCAATACCTTTTGGCCTTATAATGTACAACCATGAATTTGATGATAAAAAGATTATAATAATTACAAAACTTAAATCAAAAGTGAGTCAATTCACCACATTTCCATGAGGCTTTGCTTGTGTTTACAGAAATCTTAACTTTAATTCTGCCTGGGCTTGTTCGTTCTCAACAGGTCTCATGTACACTACATGAGGATTGAATGAAGGGACTCAAAGACTGTAGTAGGTTGTTACTGATATTGCAGGCATTATTATTGCAAATATCAGCAGAAAGGCTTATTATCAAGGAATTGACTTACTAAGTCTTTCTCTTGAGTGCACCTATGTCTTTTATGTTATAGCTTTGGCCTCAGGCAGCATATGATCCTATCAACAGCACACATATGCGCAGAGCATAGAGTTCAAATATTTAAAGGGACATCATCAACTTGAGAATGCTTGAGCGCAAAATCTTGTACTTGCTATTATTTAAAGTTAAAAGTATTGGAACAGAAAGGGTATGTGTATATATATATACAGCTCAATTTTTAGTTTCCCTTTTTGTACACTGTAACGTGTGAATAGTTTATTTAATTTTGTTGATGGCCAACGCTCCTTCCAGTGCATCATGTAGCAACAGCAAAGCTTAAGAGAAATGGATAAAATCCAAGAGGGGTGGAGAGAGCCAGGGTGAGACTCCCGTGCCTGCGTAAGGCCCATCGACATAACAGGGTGCAAACAGATCTGTGCTGCTCTACCCACATTCAGAACTGAAAAGGTCCAACCCAGAAGTTGACAAGTGTCCCTTTAAGTAGTGCACGTAGTAGTGGTATAGTTTAGTTGTTTCTTTATAATCCTTAAGTTGTGTTTGTACATGTGTTAATATTTCAAAGGTTTTAAAATCAAGAAATAGTTTAATAGCAGTTGACAATAGGCTCTTTACTGTTTTTATAACAAAGTTTTTTTAAAAAACCCCAATTTCAGTGGAATTAAAAGTAAAACTTATCTAGCAGTCTTTCCTACTGAATGCTTGCTTACTGAAATCTCCTACGAAAGAAAAGATGCAGCCACACCATGTCACATACATTACCCTTTCGAGGTGAAAAGCACTGTGTTTCACAGGTTGTATAATCATTTAAGAAGCTTCGGTGTATATGAACTTCACTCCTCTATTTTAGCGGCAGTTCTCCATCAGTTCTGACGGTGCATATAATTCTTGTGAGGACTCCAACACACTGTCTGTTCTCTTGTCTGGTCCAGCTGTTTCTACTCTTCACTTACTTACACTCTGCCATATGATAAAACTGTTATTACATGCTGTCCCAAGGTGACTGTATTGTAATGCCTACTTCTGCTGATCTTAAAATTATTTTCCTTGTTATGGCAGCACTCTTTGCGGAATTCAAATGTCTTAGATGTTATGGCTGTTTTTTATAAAAAGCATGTGACTTGTTTCATGGCTCGCTTCATTTAACACAGTGAACTAAAAAACATAGCCCTAATTGGTTTGAGAGAGAATGTGGTTTTGCATGAGCATAGTAAAAGTTTACTTGCACTGATGTTTTTATATGCCAGGTGCCAAGGTGTGGCCATTCTGGTTACATGAAGCATGCTTTCACTGAGTGTTTTACTTTGAAATAAACAATATTAACTTTTCTAGTTAATATGTAACCTTCAATAGAGGCGCCTAGTAGTATGTCTGAAATAATTTTTTTTGAATGATGATTGGAAATATTAATAATGCAAAGCTATTGCTGAATAATATAATGTTATGAAAATAGACTGTGTTTGTATTAAATTATGTTTCTTACTCATTTTTTTGTAAATTAATTTCTTAAGGAGTCAAGAAAAATGTTTAAATTCATTAGCTGAAATTTCTAAGCTTTGGCTTTTGTGTTAAGCGTATAGTTCCTTAGTTTTGCTCATAACAAAGCGGCCTGATTTATCAAGGCAGCTGGTTATGTTGAGTCAGGAACAGTAATGGGGTCTCAAAATCACTGAAAAAATGGGCATGTATTTATGTGTCCAGTTTTAGCTGTGCAACTTCAAAAACACTGACCTAGTTTCTGAAGATAGTTTTAAGACAAAGGTGCAGTACACATTACATCTCAGTACATATTTCTACTGTCCTGTTTGGGCAGACCAAGAAAGGGTACCTGACATATAAAGCACTTTAGCCAAAACAAAACACAGACAAAAAATAATAATAATTATATATATATATATATATATATAAAAGCTCCTCTCCTTCCTGACCTTCAGGTTTCAATTTTCTTGGTCTTTGAAAAAAAATTATTCAAGGCAATTTATAAAACAGTCGAGACTGATTTAGTTTTCTGTATTTTATTCAGGTTTGCTGAAGTTTATAGGTACAGTATTTCTTCATTTTAACCCTTCTTGCTTGATCTAATAGTGAAGTCATAATGTTATTAATGCCTGTTTCAATTGCTGTTAGTGTGATGATGAAAATACTTTGACTTGTGTGCTAGATCAAACAGAAGGAAAAATGGATTATTTAATCATGTTACAGCATAGTACATCTTTCTAACTACAAGCAATAAAGTCTAGGGAACACTACATGTAAAATTGTGTAGCATCTTTCTCAACTGGATGTGTTTACATTTGTATAGTGCTTTAAATCTTTAAGCACCCTGGAAGCAAAGAATTACATTAGGAGTGGCAGAGCTTTATGTAATCTCAAAGCCTCTTTTTTTGAGTTACTGAAAACATGTACCATTCATTAAAATCCTATCGTTTGAATATATAAGAACTTACATCTAGGAAAACTATTAGTATAGAGCTACCAAAAATTTCTACGTGGAATAATATGGTGCCTGCTATTGAAAGTGTCACTTTTCTGCCTTGTCATCCATTGTGTTTTATAGAAATACAGAAAAAAGTGAGCCTGATTTGTTCTCCTTTGTAGAGCCAGGCCGAGGCCCACTACAAAGGAAGTAAACATGCCAAGAAGGTCAAAGCACTAGAGGCAACGAAAAATAAACCCAAAGTTGGTTCTTCCAAGGACAGCGCAAAGGCTAACACAAGCTGCTCCACCACGCCAGTCACAGCCAACATCTCTGACAAATCAGGTCAATGAAAACTTTTTTTGTTCTATACATTCTTTATTTTCTTCTTTTTTTGGTGTTTGTAAGAGAGAATCTGATTGCATGACTTGTGTTTTCTAAACTATTTACTGTGCTTTCTTGTACAGAATTGATTGGTTTTGATATTATCAAAGTGCTTTTTCACATCTGTGAAACATGTGGTCTCCCTGAATGCTGGAGTCTTTTTTTTTTTTTTTTAAACTTGTGAAATTTAGTCTTATAAAGTATGGATGCAGTTCATACAACAATAATAGTGGATGGATGTGGGTGGAGGGACAAGTCTGAGGTGTATGTATTTAGCTGAGGCACAAGAAACCTTTATAAAAAATTTTTCTTTCCTGAACAGGATAATATTGCTCAAACAGGAAAACACACCTGCAGAAATGTGTTGAAGCCTCATGGCATGGGTATTTCCTGACTTCCACAGCTCATTAGTGCTCCAACATCCCTTTTTTTCTTTTTTTTTTCCATATTAGTAATCTGAGGAAGATCAGTAACACTAATTGCAGTAGAGTTGCTTGAGTCTCTTTCTGCTCTGTCAGTGTTGTGTTACTGAATGAAACAGGAGAAATTCCTGAACTTGCTGACAGTCTGAAATACTGTCTTGTTATCCAGGAGAAAGCACCTACTGTGGGTTACCCAACTGTTGGTCTAATAGACTACTTCTGACGATTTTGCTTCTGCCTTGGTAGCCATTTATTATCCTCTTCACCAGAGCTGAGCTTGATTCGGATGCCATGATGTGAATGACACAGACAGTTTTCTGACACACACACACACCCCTCCCAAAAAAAAAAAAAGAAAAAAAAAATCCATATCAATGGCTATTTGTCATCCTCCACTCTTCACAGCCACACCAAAACTGTCTTTGGGTCCTTAGCAATGACAATGGGTCCCAAATTTTGGGTTGATTTACCTAGCAAATCACATTTTATGTTTGAGATAACATGAATCCAAGTAGCATCATCAGGTAAACGAGCAACTGTAAAACAGTCGCAAACCACCATTGATCTAAATCGAATGTGGACTATTGAATGGAAAGAGATTCAAAATATTTGCTAAATAATTTCACTCTCTGAAATATCAAAAGTAGCTTTGGTTAAAACAGCTTACTGCTCCAGGTGTACACTGTAAGAACTCAAGACAACTGCTTAAGTAAGATATCAGTTAAAACTTTAGAGCATTTAACATGTTAAGAATGCATTCTGTGATAAAGTAATTGTATAATGCCCTCCCCCGCCTATGCCAAAGGCCAAATAACAAAAGTTTCAGCGTCTTTTACAAACTCCATCATCTCTTCCGTAAGTCTGGAGCTGTCTTATGTTTCCTTTGCTAGATGATGAGATCTGTCCCTGACTTAATTTTCTTCTTCTCCTTGTACGTCTACATTCAGTTTTTGATAAAATAATCTAACCAATGATATGGGAAACCTGCTCTTGATAATTTTATATTGCCCTGTTTTGACAGTGTGTTGTTTTATGCTATTAATTACTCCACACAAATTAGACAGATTACCATCTGTGTCTGTTGGATTATACTACTGCAAGTGTTTCTGCAGTAAAAATAAATCACGGTGGTGATTTAGTTAAATGCGTTCTTCCCGTTAGGAGAACAGTGGGGTTTTCTATGAAGGGAAGGTTCCTCAGATCCTGTTACTGCTCTACAGGAGATTGTGGGTGGGATGTTTGGGAGGACACAAGCCTGAACCTAGAGTGGCAAATTCTCTGTATATGCAGGTAATGCTGATCACAGAGGTGGGGAACAGCTTGGGTTTTTGGGGTTTTTACCAGGCTATGGACTTGAAACAGGTGTACTTTCCCTTACAGAGGCTGTTGTTCATTTGTCCTTTAACATATGTTTAGCTCTTTAATGTAATGCTTGTTGCAGATAGAGCAATCACTATGTTGCTTCTGGGAATCAGTGGCAGGGGGTTTTTTGCCTTGGAGCAGATTAACTGATACCATTTTTACTGAATATTTTAACACAGCTTTCAGTCTCTGAGAAATGGATTATTACTATATATTAACTGTATGGGTATGTTTTAGTTTTCTTTAAAAGATTTCTAATACTAAGATTTTCAGTTCATGTGTGTATTAGTGGTGGTGGTTTTTTTTATTCTGATTTCCTGAGGAAATGAGACTTATCATCTTATCATCTATCCTTATCATTGTTATTCTCTGGCCATGTCTTCATAATTTTTACTGTATTGCCTAATGTCAAAAAGATTAATGAGACTTAGGTTTTAATGAAGCTCCTATGAGTTTGATGGGTAGAAGAGAACCTTAACTTGTGGTCCATCCTGAGACGTACTGCCGTGTGAGCTCTGTTTTGCTTGGCCTGCTGACTGGCCAGGCTCTATGTTTGCCTTCAGGACAGGGGATTTGAGAGCATGTATATGTGGTGTAAGTCTGAAAAAAATTGCATTACAGGGACATAAGGTAGAGGCTAAATGGAATCAAGGAAGGGAATTAAATTCTACTGCTTGTGGAGTGGTTGTTTAACCATTGTACTTTGGAGGATTGCTGAGTTTCTGAGAAATGTTCATCAAGAAATAAGGCATTCATGGTGTCCTTTTCTTGGGTATGGAAGAGGAGAATGAGAACCTAAACAGAGAAGACAGTTTTAAGTTCTTTTGTTCCTTTGTTATCTGCTGTACCTTTCGCTGGTATTAGTGCAGAATGGGTAGGGAGTATTAAAGTACACTGATAAACTGAATTTACCTCTTATATATGTCTGTTAATAAAAGGGCACAGCAGGCACAACTAGCAGCCTTTTTGATGTGCCATCACTTTCAGTGGCATAATGATGAATGATCTGGACCTCTCCAGACTGAGCAGTTGCTATATATTGAACCAAAATGTCAAGTTAACTTAGCTACAGAGCCATGTCTTCTGTGGGTCAGACATAACATGAAATACAAAACACTTATTTGTTAGAAGTCACTACTGTAGTAGTAACAGGAAAAATAATTTCACTGTTAGCTTAGCTTCTGTGATGAATCTACCAAAGGCAAAACCCAAATTCATCCAGTCTTTATTTTTCGAAACTTATGATGGTCTCTCTATATCTGTTCCTTTCAACTTGAGAAGTGTGGCTGCTGGTAGAGCTACAAAAGTTAAATTAATCTTTAAGGGCTTTTGGGAAGTTTCACGAAGAATGTGGGCTGCTACAGACAAAAGCTGCCTCAGCCAAATGGAAATGGGTGACTCTGGAATTTGGTCTAAGCATGACAATGCCCAAGTTGTGCGAGAGTGGTCTTCTCTGCTGATGTTAATAATACATTATGACTCAGAAATCACTTTCATAAATTGATCATCAGTAAACATGTAATAACAAAGCCATGGTACTGTAATGGTAAGTTGGCTGCAGCCTCAGGTAAGTGGATATTGATGGGTTGGATTGCACAAGTTTTGCATCCTAACTTGATTAGACTACTATGTGATCTTATTTTCTAAACATACATCTCTTCACCATTTAGAAAATACTTGTTTATTAGTGCTTCTAAGTACCACCATCCTATCGTGTTCACTGCTTCTGCAGGCAGGAATAAAATGCCACAGATGATGTGTGATGAGGTGGTTGTTCCTGTACCTCTTGTTGGGTCATGTCTGCTTGTCCTGATGGGTATTTGCACATTGGAGGTGTCCATAGGGGAACCTTTCACAACCTGTCTCCCGCACAGTTTCTCTAACCACCCCAGAAAAGTCTAGTAACAGCTATAGAACAGTCTCATATGCTAGAAAATGATTACTGTGGCACTGCAAGCTTTTTTGTAGCTGCTTTGAGACATCATTAAAGAACAGCAGTGTTAACAGCACTGGGAGCAGCTCTTTCATGTGGAGCAAAGATTCCCTTCCCTCTCTGTCCAAGTCCATGATTTTCAGGGTAGCTTCAGACAGAAGTATACATATATGTATGGCATATATGTATGGCATTGCTTTAGAAAAGGGCAGGGGTAGCAACCAGTACATAACAGAGTTTAGAATATTTAGAGTGTGTTTTAAATATAGCTCTGAGAATGCAACAGAAGACGGTGTCTGTGATCCCAGGTTAGCGTAGTCTAGGTGCTTACAGTGATGAGTCCTTCAGGAATGCATATGATAATAGCTGGATTGAAATGTCACTGTTTACTTATCAAGCAAAGAGTAATTCTTTGATCATACTTCCAAATCAAAATAAATAGTTCAAAATTAAGCAGACAGATGATGTGGTATCACCTTTTTTGCATCTGGCTTTGATATAAAAATCAGGAAGTAAGTGCAACTGTTTTAAACTACTCAAAAGAGGCAAAACCAGGTTTTAGATTATAAAAGTACAGTCTTTTTTTTTTTTTTCTTCTGTCTTTGATCCATTCAGTATGTGCTCTATTTCCTTTGTTCCAGTGAGAGCTGTTTGTGAAATGATAGGTATGGGCATTTCAAGTTCAGTCCTCATTCAAATATGATCAGACGGCTCTTCTACTTCGGGCTTAATAGGTACAGATAATCCCTTTGGATGGTCTATGAAAACTCCTTTTTGTTCAGCTGGTACAGGGATATGCAACATTACACACCTAACTAGGCCACATTCTAAACCATGTTTCAAATCCTAACCCCTCTTACTACTCCCTTGTTCTGTAGCCAGGTCTCAGGGCAGCTCAACAAGCAGTTCTTGGGGTCATGGTGATGATATTCCAGCATATGAGCAGTCCTGTGCTGATCTGCTGTGTATGGCAAGGATGGCAGGAAAGGGATGCAACTGGAAAGTTGTTTGCCAGCTTCTCGATCCTAAGCAGGCCCTGTAAGAGTTATTCCAGTCATTACAGCTTTATAACTAAAACCAGCTGGAGGTCGTTCTGAGGAATGTTGTTGTCCTAGAGTGGAGTACAGTTTCTGATGCTGAATGGGCTAGCTCACATTGTGAAAACAGTCTAGACATGTTGATGGACCTAGTAAGTGACACTTGATGTCATGTACACATATGGTAATTAGTTGGCCCATTGAACAGGACTGGCAACTCCAAGCTTTATCAGGCTTTTAAAAGCAGACCTTGAGGTCTTGTCTGTGAGTTTTAGTTTATTAAGGGCTTTCTGTGGGTCCTTTGACAACAAAACTGAGTGTTTTTTCCTTTTGTTCCTGAAGTAGAGTGCAACGTGTTGAATCACATTTAGTCAGGAAGATGACGATGGGTTGGATTTCTCTGGTGTTCCAGTTACCAGTGCTGTTTATGCATCAACTACCAATGAGGTGTAACGTCCCAAGGGAGGTCTCAGTTCGTATTTCACAAGTCCACCATCAGGACACTCCCTAAGTCGTGCTGCTTTCATTGCTTATTTTAAAAAATCTTTCTGGCAGTGCTTAAATTCTAAACTTTTCCATATGCATCTCCATACTTGGAGTAATCCTAAAAATTATACCAGTTCTCTTAACAAAATCCCTTTTCACCATAACATTTATTTCAATTTATCATCTTGTTTTCCACCCATTTTAAGAGTGGCTTGTTTACATAGCCCCAATAAACTTTTTTTTAGATAATTCTTCAGAAATAGCTAGGAGATAGAGACACGCAGCCTCCACGGCTTAACTGTGGGACATCTGTTCCGGGAATTCTAGGTTATTTGCGATACAGATATCATTTTAAGAACCTTAAAGTTTAGGGTGTTTCAAGGCATTTATTCTTCAATCTTTTAATTCTTTGTAATTGCACCCAAGTCCTCTAGACCTCAAAATATGTTGTGACAAAGTTGAATTTTGTGGGTTGGGCAGGAAGAGAGAGAGAAGCTGTAGGAGAGGAACACAACAAGGACGCGTTTGGCTTGCTGTCTCCCGATATCAATGGGCCATATTTAGAGGTTCTACCTTATGCCCCTCAAAGATGCTTGTCATTCTGCCTAGCCTCCACCAAAAGCTACTGATGAGCCTCATCAGTCCTTCACATTTATGCTTACATAAAGAATTCTGCTGAAGTTATATGCTATAAAACAATCATACATCTGTGTTTATGTGTATTCAGATAGTGCCTACTAAGCACAGGCATACTTCTGTTAGATAAAGGCATTCATTTATGGTCAACGGAGTAGTAAATTAGATTCAGCCACCAAGGAGAGTTAGTTCAAGGGCATTTTTTCATTAAATCGTCTGAGGATGGTAAGTTTTGTTCTCTTTTCATTCAGTGTTTCACAGCCATCTAAAGATCACTCTTACATTGCCGCCTGTTGAAACTCTGTCCCCGAAACAGAGGTAAAGGCGCAGTATAGAATTTGCTGCTTGATTACAGTGCTTTTATAGTTGATAAAATAGAATTAATAAATGCTCATAAATTCATCACAGATACACTGTTGCAAGTACCATGCATGTCTTTACATGAACATTATATTATCAGTATTGATATGTGAAACATACCGTCAGTGGTACATTTAACACCTCTATTGGATTTAATAGTACGTAGCTTCTGGGCATTTTCTGGTGGGTTATTTCTGCAGCCAGTTCAGGAATTTGCTCTTTAGTTTGTGCTCTTAGGATGAAAGGTTAGCCAAAAGGATACTTAACAAATCAAAGTCTATTAACAGGAAATCGTTATAATAGGTCGTATCCTTAAACACGTTCTTCCCTGTCTGTTACTATTCGTGCTTTTCAAAAGTGGATATTCAAGCCTCATCTTTCCATGTGTGTCTTACAATGTGTCATTCTGCATGTTTTGATGTTGCTAACCCCCTGGGAGCTCCTGGAAGTCGTCAGATGTTTCTTCGCTCTGTCTATAATAATGCTAACTAGCACATATCAAATTCTGCACCTCTGCTGAAAACTGATTATAGGTGCCACTGACTGAAAAATAAGCTCTGCGGCTGACACAATTACATTGATGAGCTGTTGCAATTCCTGTTCAGATTGAAAAAGGTCAGTCTTTTCTTTCTCCAGTTATTATATCAATCAGAGATACATGCAAGCAGGATTTTTTTTTTTTTAAAGAAATAGTAAGCTTTTTCTCCTGCAGTAATTTAAGCAGGAGCTCTGCATCAAAAATATATTGTAAGATGGAAATAAGACTCTTTTTGGGTGCTCTGCTCTGTGCCTGAGCATTCACGTGTCCTGTATCATTAAAACTGTATACCACTATTACTTTTACTTATTTCAGTTCTAAAAACTGGAATTTCATTGCATATTTTTTCATTAGCATCCTTAAAACCATACAGAGTTTTTCTTAATTTGGGGAGAGGTAAATATAAGCATTGGGTCAAGCAAGAATAACTCTACTAATGTTGCTGGACAGTGGGAGTAGAGCCAGGGATGCTCTCAGCTACTGGGGTTTTTTTAGCTAGATGTATGGGGTCATTTAAAGAATCCATATGTATACAGTGAGTCTTTCAGTAACCCTTTTAATATTGTGAAATCAGGCATCTGTCTTTCTTGTTTGTTCTGCTAATGGTGTGCTTATTGAATATCCAAAGATATTTTTCTTTTTGATAGGATGATGGTGATAATCAGATGAATATGAAATAATAAAAATTACTAGCAAATGTAGGTATGTATATTTCCATAGAGGGCATAATAGCAGAGAGGTGGCGCTACCAGAACTATTATGTATCACATCATTCTTTACTCATCGTTATCTTTACAACATACTGTTACAAGAGTTCTTGAGTCATCAGGTAAGGAAACGGAGAAGGGGAGAAAGTGGGACAAGAAAGAAGTAGCTGGGAAAAAGAGAGTTGAGACTGAGATACCAACGTCACTCATCGGCTTTGCAATTTTCTGTCAGGAGGAAAGATGATCCAGAGGTATCCTAAGAAGTGAGGGTTATGTAATGAGATTTTGTAAAAATTGCAAATGAGAGAAATAAAATATCCCCTTCTATCACCTTAAGATGGTTATTATTTTGATGACAAATGACAGTATTAGTTGCCCAAAAAAAAATTAATTCGTGAACCAAGCCCTAGGTTTGTTTTTAGATGACTAAGAAATTCACATCAGTGGAATTTTTCTTTATTTACATAGTACTGAAATCAGTCCTTTAAATCCATTTGAATGGAAGATTCCCAAAAAAGACAGCTGCTGGTTTTCTTGGTTTTTCCAAGCCTTGGAGGAGTAGCTTTATCTGTACCTAATACTTTCACAGCGCTTATTACAGAAATATATTGCTGAAGAAGTAAGGCCATTCTTTTGTTGCCAGACATTGTTTTCTCACATAATTAGGGAATAAATAACAGAATGCCGGCGATTGGTAGTTGAATGGAATTTTGTCTGTGTCCAGTTGTGCCAAAGTTAAAGGTTGTGTCAAGTCTGTAAAATTTGAATTAAATTTCCCTCTTTTCTCTCAGCCTTTGAGTGAATTTAGTCTCCAAGTGTAAAGGAATGGGTCAAGCCCAATGCTGTTGCTTCAGGATGCTTTGGTTTTGCCTCGAAATGAGATAAATGTTCTAATTTTTAAACTGTTTTTCTGGAAAAACTGTTGGGGACTGTTGGGGAAAAGAGTCTTGCTGGTGACTTTTTTCTGTATTTCTCAGCAACTATTTAGGTAAAGGAAAAGACCTCTGAGAGTACAAGCTGGTCTGGCAGCAACTTCCACACAATCAGTAATGTGGCTTGATTTGGGGGTTTTTTTTTGGTAAATGTTATTTTTGCTCATACTTATCTTCAGTTTTGTGACATAAATGCAAGCAGTATTTAAAACACAAGGAAAAATGTGTGTTGCTAGGGGATGGCAGGCAATTGTGAGACCAAGAAGTTGGTGAGTTGGTTTTGATACAGAATTGTTCAGGCGTTTAAATAGCTTTTTTGAAAAATCTTCCTTTATCATCCTTCTTCCTTAATTCTACAGCTGCTGCATTATTGACTTAGTATGAGAAATATGCTACATTTCCTATAGCATAAAAATTATACATACAAACAGTAGGTTACATATCATTTCCTTACTACTTGTTTTCAAGGCGAGTGAAAATGTTTTGGTGTCTGTTAGACAAGTTATATTTGAAATGCAATTTATTGGTCAAATCTTGAGGGCATGACTAAATACTCTCACTCCTCAGGCAAACCTGCCACAGAAATCAGTGAGAATGCACAATTATAGATGTCATTTAACTGAAATGAAGATGAGTGTTTCCTAGTTGACTTCAATGTCAGTTCTGCCTGGGCAAGTACCGAGTAAGTAGTTCAGACACAGGCCCGTGAGAATGCACTTGCATGCAGATTGTCAGTTCTTCTTGATTCATTTATTTAGACACCCATAAATTTTGTAGTGAGTTCCAAAGCACTTTAGCAGCTGTGGGTAGAATTTTAAGATTCCCCCCCCCAAACGGCAAGTGAAGTGTGTTTCTAGTAATATATTTCAGATTCGTAGACAGAGGAGGCAATGTTATTTTTATAGTTGAGGAGATGAACCAAGACATTTTTAAGCAGGAGTGAAGGATGTCTGGGTAGAATACAGTATGTTTGTTGCAATCTTTGGATGTTATTTTTCTAATCATTCCTAAGTTATTAAAATGTTAAAAAGATAATGCAGTACTACAGAAAGTTTGCATTCCAGGACCTCTAAAATAAATGTGTCAAAGTCTGTAATGGGAGTATAAAATATTTACAAAATAATAGATGTCTGGTGTCAGAAAAAGATAAGTTTAACCAGCAAGAACATTTACTTTCACTCAGATGAGAGTCACATTTTCTAATAACAGAATTTATACTTTATTTCAAGCTTTATCCAAACTGTATTATAATTTCCAACTTGTAAATTTTTCCATTCCAGCCAATACGAACTGGGATAGCTCAGAAAAGATGAAAGGTTAAGGTAGATTTAAAGTAAATTTGCCTAAACATACCACAACAGGACCCAGGAAGATGAAGCTGTTGGATAGTCTCACTTTATAGATACTGGTTAAGTTAATGTCCACCCTTGCTAGCTGTGTGTTGTTATGTGTCCCCTGGTTAGATCCACCTTGCTTTCAGCTGCTGGCAGCATAGTGCTACTGGTCTTGCTGAGTTTTATGAACAAACTTCTAGTGAAAGTTTTCCCAACTGACTATAACAGGGATGCGATGTGTCATTGAGAAGTTAGATATCGGCAACGTGCACTAGGGAATTGCCCTGTGTTTGTAGACGAGGTGGTTTTCTCCAGAACTAACACGCTGAATTTACCATAGTTACCTGTTCACCCTATTCAATCTGAAAAATGTAAAAGAGGAGGAAAATTCTATTAATCTCTTTACAAATGAGGAAAAGAGAAGTCCGATATAACCTGCATTCTGTAAAAAAAAAAGGCAGAATTGAAGACAAGCAGGTGAAATGGAGACACAACACAAGTTGCTTCAAGTGAGTGTTAGAAGTTAGTTCGTTTGCTCCAGCCACGGTTGGTGCACTCCTGCATTTGTCTAACAGTGCAGAATCAACCCTTCTCTTGTTCCTCTTGCTGTGGCACAGAGGAATTGCATTGTGTTGAAATATTAAATAACAGATTTTTGAAATCTGAATGCCCCTCTCCCCTTGTCTTTTTTTCCTCCCCTGGTGAGTGCACCCAAATTTTTCTCGATCTTGGTCAATAAAACAGACCTAAAACACCAGCTAACCAACCAAAAACAATTCCCCAAGAATCCCCAACTAGGCAAGGAATTTACTAAAAATCATAGGTGATATAGTGGGATCATGACAGACACCCCAGCTGTTGGAGCAGCAGGCACTCTTTGTTCAGGAAGGTGTACAAATAGGTACAGGAATAGATTTTGCAGGGCAAGAGTTTACAGTTGCAGAACTGTGTGTGCTTCTGAATATTTTCCAATTCTCATCAGTCTGCTTTCATAAAAATTAAACCCATCCAAAAGTTCAAAACCAAACATTTTAAACGCTACATCTTTAATCCGATCACCTGCGAATAATTTTGTACCCTGAGGAAAAAAAAGACGGGTTCCTTTGTAAGAAAATTCCTTGGAGTCTTTGGGGTGCCAAATCAGAAATAAAATATCCAAGAAATTAAGTATCAACATCACTTGTACCATTGCCAAAAAAGCCATACTTCTGAAATGAAAAAGCTACTTCGGCTCAGCCCGTTGGAGAGTAGTGATGCAGTTAATCAAATAATCAGTCTTGCTACAGAGTTCACTCAATATTGCAGAGCCGTCCAGACATTTCCTGATGTAGCTTCAGTATCTTGAGAAAATATGTTGTAGCTTATTTCAGTGCATATTTGTGTTTGAGCTGAAAAGCTTTATATTTATAGCTTCCATTTATTTCTCATCTTTGTATGGAAACAAAATTGGTTTTCTTTAGAATGTGTCAAACAGATTTATTTCATGTAAAACCTTTCATTATATAAAACCTAGCTGTTTATCAGACAGGCCTAAAGTCCTAGAAAAAAACATTTTAGAAAAACTAAAGGTAATCAAGGGGTTAATAGATACACTGTGCTGCCTGATTTGCATGTAGGTTTGCAATGGAATTTTTCTAGAACAGAGCCCTACGGGTTTTCCAGCCTCATTTCTCAGCAGACTGCACAACTGGTGAGAAAGTAGGTATTTTGTCTGACAGCCATTAGAGTCTCATTATTCAGCAAGTGTGGAGATAAAACAAAAAAAGATTTTGAAATCCCTTATCAAAGTTAGCTAACTCTGTCTTAATGAGTGTCAAGAAATAATCTCATGCTCTTTGTTGTTTTTTTTTGAGAGATGCTGAGATGCAGGACAGAGTGCTTACAAATGCTGTAAAGGTTGTGACCGCTAGTGACTTAATTGCTTTCCTGCTATTGCCTTTATGGCATATATTACTCATAGTGTTCATCTTTTTCTTCACAAAAAGGATAATTAATTGTGTAAGCGCATGCTTTATTCCTTTGTAGCAGCGTGAGCCAGCCAGAAGATAAGACTTTCTGTGAAGAACAATGTTTTGAAACTTCTTTTCTTACTGGAGCTATTGTCTGCCTTTCTGTTCAGTAGCTTTTCTGCTAGTATATTGAAGGAGGCCCATCTTGTCCTTCTATTAATCTGGTCCTTGATATTCTTCTCCCTCCATATCTTATTTCAGGGCAGAGATGTGCAGCAACTATCGTTTCCAGTATAGTGACCTGTGGGTCCTTTCTCTCTGGCCCAGACCGGTGCCCCAGGGTAGGTCCTAGGCTTTGTTTAGGCAGTCCTTCAAGTACAGTGTGGCTAAATAAGTTTTTCCTACCTTGATTTTATTTTGTCGTGGTTTCTTAACACCTCCCTCAATTGCTTTCAGCCAGGCTTGTAACCCCTTTGACTGTGATCTCTCTGCTTTCATGTTTTGTTTTTTTTCAAACCCTGCAAACTTTGTTACAATATTTCTGTAGTACAGCTAAAGCTACTGATTTTTCTCTCTCCAAATTCTTCATGGCCTTGAGTTTCAAAGCTCTTCATACATTTGTAGGTCTTTTTGTAATGTACTTTCAAGATGCTGACTTGCACCTAACACCCATCAGCGATTGAAACCAGCTTCCAAAACAGCTTCCCGCTTTTCCTGGTCCTATTTGTGAAGAGCTCCCTGCAAACAGCTGCCAAACTTTCTGCTGTTACTCTTGCCTCTGAAAATTTCTCTTTCTCTGTGATGGATTGAAAAACAGAAAAAAAGCTTGTGACAAGTTTGGCTGCCACACCGGTGCCTGATTGTTCTGTCTCTTTTGTGATTTCGTACCTGTCTGGCTGCAGCTGTGATCTCTGCCCTTAAACTGAAAATGGTTTGGTCTGGGGACCACCTTACTGTTCTGCGTGCAGAGAGCTTAGAACAGCAGGGTCAAATGACAGGTTTTAGTAATATCGACTCTCTCACCTCTCTTCAGCATTGTCAATGGGCATGTTTTATAAAGAAGAGTAGGAAGAAAAAGCACAGTGAGAAATTAGTGCCCCTTTTTAGTTTTGTCAGATGTGCTGAGCATCTGAAATGTCAAGTTTTAACTGAGAAATTTATTTTTCAATGAACGCTTTTTTTTTTATTTTGTCTTTATTGATGCCAATTTAGCCACGGTGATAAGCTTTTCAGCAAAATTTCTTGGATTGTATACGGCTTGGATTGTAAGTGATTTTACCTTTGCTACACAGTTGATCAGGGAAAGAGCTTTTATACCATAGTCTGAGAAACTGATGGATTTCCTCTTCCCATTCTGCAATCACTCTATGCTTCAAAGGTTGTTTAATGCAGCCCAATATTCATAGGCGTATTTGGAGCTGTTGAAATTATAGGGAGCACCTGAAAATTGGTTTCACTCAGTACGGTTCTGCTGGTTTGGGAGATATGCTTGCTTTACCTCAAAGTCTCGATTACTCTCAAAAATCAACACTTCAGACTAATAGCAGTTCCCTGTAACACAACTTCTGTGAACTCAGGGCTACCATAAGGCAATCTTTGCACCACGTTTCTAGTAACCCGTAAATGAAGCATAAACCCTTCTTTTCAGAAATCACTTTTGGTTTTAGTTACCATAGGAGGTGGCATGGTCAGAACTTAATTGAAGGTGTTCAGGGCCATCAAGCTGTCCATGTTTTCAAAAGTCATTCTCTAAGTAGTGATGTGATATTGTGACATACCACTGTGAGCAAGGCTGATGGCACCACAGGTTTTGCACCTAACCATGCATCAGTTCTGCTCACGGGTTGCATAGCCTTGATAACCATGCGGTGATTCAGTTATGCATTAGATTATTTTTGTTGCTGTGTTTCTCCTAACATAGCTGGTTTAGGCTGGAAATTGCATTAAAAATTGCATGGCTCTTGCTTCGGGTTTTTCAAGAAGAAAAGGAGCACAAGTATTTACTATTTTCTTACCTTTACGAAGGAGAATCATAAAATATCTAGCTTGCTGAAAACAGTTTTTCCATTATGCTCTTTTCTAAGCTGGCAATATGTTCTGTTGTGCAAGCAGGTGGAAGAATTACAAAAACAAGTCTCCATCTTCAGGATGGGAAATGAGCAAATCTCTCAAAGGAGCTTCGGTGTAGTGTTGTCTAGAGCAGCAGTGGCAGCTTTGCAATGTGTTGCTCTTCTGCTGTATGTACTTTGTGCATGGCTGCTCTTCGGTGCCTGCAGCTGGGGGACACGGGGAAGGACCCGGCACAGGGAAAGGGTGCGAAGCGGAAGCCTGGCAGTGGGTGGTTATAAGGATGGCATGGTCTCTTCCCAGTGGGGAGATGCCTCCATTGCAGACAGCACCACTCTGGGAGGCTGTTCGCTGTCTCGGCATCTTTGTCTGTCCCTGTGCTCAGCCTTCGGCTCAAGTCCCGGGTAATGGTCTCAGCTTCTGGCAGAGAAGAGAGGCAGGCAGGTGTGAAGCTGTACTTTTTATCACATGCACACACATACACACAAAATATGTGTTTTCAGTAATCAAAATATCATGTCTTCTATTACAGTCACGGTAAGATTTTTGCAGGTTTGCTTATTTATTACATATAGGCAGAAAATGTACGCGACGGTTTTGCAGGGGCTATTTAGGATCATTTCAGAACTCCGCATCTAAAAAGTTTTTAGCATACATGTTGGAAAGAGCTCCTGCAAGTGTATCACATGTATCATCTTTGCCTTGGATAATCTTTTAATTTCAATTGCTATTCGAACAAGCTGTTGCAAAACAGAAGTTTATTGCAAAGTTTTGTTTTGTGTATCTTCAGTGATAAAAAACAGTGCAGATAGGGGTGTTGTGGGATGTAAGTCGCAATGAGTATTATTGATACGGGGGGGGAAAAGCAATACCTATAGGCACATTTTAGTATGGTGAGAAATAATTTTAAAATTATAAATTTATAATATGCATATATATATAAAAAAATGTCATAAAATTGTAAACACTTCACACAAATTGCAAATGTAAATGAACTCTCTTAAAAGTAACTTATAAACCAAACTGCTTGATGGAATGGTTAGGGGGGGTAAAGAAAACATATATTGTTTTTGCTTTCTGCATGGACTGCATTGATCACTGGGCTGTGAGCCAGGGCAGAGCGTTCACATTCAGTTGCTCACCAGGGGGGAAAAAAAAAAAACAACTGAAAAGAAGAGATGCAGGTCAAGCGTCAGAGGGAAGAAGTTTTACCGTAACATTTTTTTGCCCCTTTTTGAGCTAGGGCAAAACCCATTCACTTAGCTGGACTAGGATTTCAGCATTAACAGGTGGGTCCTACAGCTTGTGCCGTAACAAATGTAGTGAGGGGTGCATGACCTGCAAGGGTCGGTAAATCACTTCAGCCAGTCTTGCACGGGAAGCTGGAACCTGTTAGATTTGAACCTGTCAGATGTTATCCCCCGCTGTGCCCTGACTTTGGTACATCCAGCTGAAATGAGGCAGTACTAATTAGATAAATAAGTCTTGAATTTTAACATGGTGCTGACACAAACATAAGGCAAACAACCAGAAATATGTGAAAACAACTTCAAAGCAGAATTGAAACAATGTAAGTAGGCAATGAGAGCATTGATATTACTGAGCCCAAAGCAATACTTAATTAGCTTGCTTTATTTTTTCCTTGGGCTCTATTTCAAAATAAATTCAGGCTTCAGTAAGAACTTGAAATGAACTATTGATTTACTTCTCTGGAGTCTTAAGGAAAAGGGAGACTTAATTTAAAGACAGGAATTTCACACAGATGAAATACGGCCTTCCTATGTGGAAAAAGAACGTAGTCGGGTACAGTGCAACAGTACGGGTTAGATTTTTTTTTTAAGTGAACCTCTTGCATGTGAGTTACAATGTGAGCATTTCAACCTGATCCTGACTCAGGATGAATTGTAGCTACAGTTTTCTGAAGGAGGTGGGTACCACTGTGGTCTCCTGCTTCCAGCTGTGCTCTGCTGAGCTGCATCCCTGGGCCAGGGCAGGATGGACTCACTCATGCCCTCATTCGGCCTCTGCTCATCTCTGTTGGGCTCCGTGGGATTGGCCCAGGTGGAAATCAGAGCAAATTTGAGCCTATTCTCAGTAATACTTGCCTTCAGAAATAGCAAGAGGACTATAATCCTACAGCTGCATCTAGCCATCCACATGTATTTTATACAGTGATTACAGTTTGGAAGTATGTATATGCATGCAGGCATTAACAGTTGCATTTCTGATTTCTGTACGGAGATATTATTTGTTATCTCTGTGCTACAAGTACAAATAAAAAAGTAATCTTCGTGCTTTGTATATACATGTGATTTGCATTTCCTGTGCTTTGCATGGTTGAATACTTGGCATTTCTGTCTCAAACATAAAACTGTAAGTAATGATGTTTTGAATTCTGTGGATTGAAAACAATAAGCTGTTATCAAAAGCCCATTTGGAGAAGTGCAATTTTCTGATTTTAGAAGCCAGGAAAACCCAATTCTGGCCCCACTGCAGTGATGAATAGGCACTTAGCTCAGTGTACTTTCTGTGGGAGTTAAACTGTATAATAACCTTACAATTATGATCTTTGAAGATGTTCTGCATTAAGCATTTAGAATGGTGGAAGGAAACATTAATTCATAGAGAGGCGTGTGTCTCTCCTTATACACATACATCTCCATGGATGAAGAGCTTATTTGTGTCAGGAAGCTTTCCAAATGATGGTATTATTATGTGAACTGAGGTTCTTTCCAAAAGCTGAGATACTGGCAGAACTGAGCCCAGCTGGATGCTGGTAACTTCTCTCTAGTTTTCTAGAAGTTTTCTTGTTAGCTTGTTATGCATTTTTTACTCTAGAATTGCTTTGTATTATGAATAATGAAAACACTGTAAATCTAGGGAATATTTTAAAAACTGACGTACTACATCAGCTGGTGGCCGGCTAAGTGAGGAGAAGTGGGAAATGAAATCTGTCATTTTTCAATCATCTGTTAAATTCAGCGATGGAAAACCATTACTCCGTGATGGTAATTGGTGGCCTGTGTAAAATGGATCTTACTCCACTGCTCGGGATCTCACTCCACGGATGCTTGATGGCAAAACAAAGCAATAAAAATCTGCTCCCTCTCGTTGCAGACGGTTTGAACAGAGAGGTCAGGGGCTGTAGTGTGAGCACCGTTGGGCATTTGCTGCACGAAGGGGGGTCTCTCAGGCCAGGGTTCCACCCCAGCGCCCATCAGCTGGTGTTCCTGCTGGCCCCTTCCTGCTCCCTTTGTCCAGGGGGAGATGATTTCTATGTCCAGAAAGTGCTTCAAAAGCACCAAATCTTTACACTTACATTATAAAAAAATCATGGGAAACAACATTAAAAAAAACCCAAACTAGAACTGTAGTCTCTATATATTAACATACAGCTTGCAGGTTCTGCAGATGTATTCTTTTTTTAAGGCCTGAAATGCAAAATACTGAGGAACCTTCCTCTATTTCGGTCAGGTTCACATACATCCTGGCGTTGTGCCTTTTGCAGTCTGGCATAATATGGCACAGAAAAACAAGAAGTCGTCTATTTTCCTGTAATGTGAATTCACAAATGGCAGCAGTTCAGCGTGTTCCCTTTCTAGATGTTAGCATCTCTGAGAACTTTCCATATTGAAAACTCTTTAATTTAAAATGTTAGCAAACGCTGTTTATTAAAACCATGTATTTTGTGAAGACTCGCAAGTCATATACTATGTTCTAGGTTTTTGCAGATGTGACTTATTGCTACAGTGGCATTAAAATTGAATAGTCTATGAACTATGATTTAACATCACTTTCTTTCGTCATACTTTATCAATCAAAATACCTTCAGAATCTGGTTTTATCCTTAATTTAGTCCTAATAGTAGTCTTCGTATGTGATAATGTTCAATGTTTAATACAGTTCATATCGTGTAATTTCAAAGTATTTTTATTGCTACTTTAAAAAATAATAATTCTTTTATTAGAATTTTCTTTCTCCTGCTTTTTAACAATCTAAAATTGATGTACTGCAATGCGCTTCTGGGAAATATGCCAACAACTGAGGGGTTTAGTTTCAAGATGCCTGTTTATGGTTCATACGCACTCTCAAGGGTTTATTGTAGGGGTACAATCCTGTTTTCAGAATTCTTCATAGCACAGCATTGGCCTGATACACAGGGTGATGTTAAGACCGAGCCTGGTAGCTGTAAACATAAAGTGCAAGGGCCCGTATTTAAAAATAAACAAGTGTTCAAAATGGAACCTAGTTTTTTAAATCAGTTGAGCACTATTTAAAACTATGCTATAGGTGTCAAATGGGACACAAGTCGTTTTGAAGAGGTTGCTGTTAAATAGATGTTGTACTTGATAAAATTTGATTCCTGTTGTTCAGAGTGATAACATGTCACGGTCTTCTCCAGCCATTTCTTATTTCCATTTTGTGGGGGTTGCGCATGCCAGCACCCCCGTACTGTCCCCCTCCCATCCCATGTTCTTGGTGGGTGAGTTTGTTTTACTGCTGGCAACCAGCAGGGCCGGTGGTCACAAGGACTGCAGCTCAATAAGTTAAAATGCAATGAGCTCATGCAGACAACACGCGGGCAAGGAGCATTTGAATACTGGCTCTGGCACAAAGTTCCTCTGTAGGCACAGTTGGGGACATTTAATCTCTCGCCTTGCGATTGCCATCTGTAAAATGAAGTGATACCTGCCTACCTGTCTCCTAGAAGCACAGATGATTTGACTCGTGCGTGTGAAGTGATAAGGGAATGCACTGAATGCACATCAGAGCCATCTAGATCTCTGGATATATGGAGAATTGTTCTTGGAAAAGCCTAAAAATATTAGCGGCTGTGTTCATGTGTGTCGTGCAGTACCTTAATCAACTCCTGTAACTGAAATAAGGGATATCAATATCGTATGTCAAGATGATGCTGGAGCCTTTCAGTGTCCTCCCAGTGACTTTGAGAAACTTGAGCCATTCCAAAGGCAAATGTATTGCTTTTCAGAAGTCTTTTGTAATCCCTGGTGCAAAGGCTGACAAGTTTCTGAGTGCTCTCCAGTCCTTAACCCTGGCTGCCTTTGGGCTTTATTTGGCTTCTTTCAGCTGGCCAAACCCACAGCATGACAGCAACCACAGCTGGCATGAATTTGTGGACGTCATTGGTATTCACTGTTAACCTTAAAAACAGGAAGATCACCCCTTTTGTCAAATTACACATTTCATGGTAGGATTTTAACAAGGTTTCAGGGATGCTGCTGTCCTGTATAAAATGAGATGAATTAGGCCCCTATTGTGTTAGGTTCACTAAAACCACAGGACAGTTACTGTGGGATTATTATTTCTTTTTGTGTGGCGTATTATGATGCGCATATTTTGCTTCTTTCAGAAGATAAAGGGAAAGCAAAACCCAGTAGTGCAAGTCAGCAGTCCAGTACAGAAGTGGGTCCTTTTCTTCCCAAACCTGGAGTGGCAGCGGTGGCACCTGTAACACCCGCCTCGTCCTCCAAGAGCACAAACGGAGCTCCTAACACAGTTACTGAGTCAGAAGAGGAAAAAGCCAAAAAACTGCTTTACTGTTCATTATGCAAAGTGGCTGTGAATTCCCTGTCACAGCTAGAAGCCCACAATACAGGTGAGTATGCATACTGTGTAAGTCAGGTGTGTGTTATTATTTTTAAAATTCAATATAACAAGCTGGTTTTCTGACACTGTGGTAGCCACCCGTCACTGAAGAGTCTTTTAGTTAAAACTTACGATGGCAAGTTACAAAAACATTTCTGTTAATGACAATTTTACATGTGGTGTTTGATATTTTATTAAAGCTCTCTATAATTTTTTTTTAACTGTCTTTCATGTACCCTATAAGCTTTTAGTTGACAAAATCCCTACGGTTCACGTTACCTAATCAGATTCCATCATACCTCCACAGTGAGGATCATTGCAGTTTCCATAACACCAAAGTTTCTAAAATGTCAGTTCTCTATCTCTTTCATATTTCATCTCACTATCTCTGGTGTCCGGTTTTTTGCTGGTACAACTTATAGTAATTTTTGTTATTTGATATTTTTGATAATTTTAGGGTGGTCTCCTTAGATTTCCTAGATGTCCTAGAATCTTTTGACTATTGCAAATTAGATATGTTCCCTTTAAAAGGCCACAAGCAGCAATCCCTAACGTGCTCTGGCTGCTCTGTGATGTGCTGGTGTCAAGCTTGTTAACAAACATTGAAGCTGGTTTTACATCTGTAATCCATTCTTGAAATGGCCAAAGCAGACGTTTCTTCCAAATCAGAGGATACTTTTTGAAATATTCCTGTTCCTAGGCAGGTTTTGGGTGATTGCTGTGGTTCCTCTCCCACTCTTGGCTTGGCCCTGTTTTGTGATTCATCAACTATATGGATTTTGGCAGAAGAATAAGCTACAAACACCTTGGCCGTACAGCCACACACTGCCCCCAAACAGAGAGGCAGTGCTCCAACGTGCCTGTTGTTCCCTTTTTGTGCAAACCCTTTTTCCATCGTTTGGCTTCCCTTTAGGTCGAGGACATGGGAATTACACTGACCAAAACCAGTCATCATTAATCCTGATCTGTGGTGACTCTAACCATTCATTCTGTCTTGAAGATAAATGTGTTACAAAAAGTCCCAGGGCTGACGGACATGGTTGTATGTTGCTGATCAGTAATTCGCCTGCGTCTCCTTGTCCATTAGGCTCCAAGCACAAGACCATGGTCGAGGCTCGGAATGGTGCTGGTCCCATCAAGTCGTACCCTAGACCTGGATCCCGGCTGAAGGTGCAGAATGGCAGTAAAGGCTCAGGACTGCAGAACAAGACGTTTCATTGTGAAATCTGTGATGTACATGTTAATTCAGAAATTCAACTTAAACAGGTAGCTCGCATGTATCTGGGACTCCTTTGTTGTTTTCAGTTGTATTGCAATGTTACAGGTGGGATGTAGGTCTGTGTGAAGATGTTTTGGCAAAAAGTGAACTTAGTATTTCTTCTCTGTCGCTCCACAACTGTTTCTAAACAGTTCACCATAGGTCAAGTTTACATAATTGTTTCATCTGGGAAAAAATGGGCTTGAGAGTTGTAAAGCAGAGGTGGACAAGGTGTCAGTATCAGTGAATAACACAGCAGATCTCGTCTAAAGGGTTGCCGTGGCTCAAGAGAGAGATTTGAACTTTGGTCTTCCAAATGGAAGAAATTCTGGGTTGAGGTTCCCTGAACTCCTCTTTTGGTGCTGTTTCAGTCTGCTGGGATACTTTTTAATAGTGTGTGAGAAGGAGAACGTGACTTGAATCTGTTGGTTTAGAACAGTCAGCGAGAGGGGTAATACAGTAGATACGTCTGAAGTGTGTAGAGCGACATTATCATCAACAGCGTAGCTGTACGAACACGCGGCTCTGCCCTGTCTGAGCCAATTAGCCCTGGGTTCAGAGCTGTGCCGATGCAAATACGTTGTTTCTGATACCCAAACGGGAATCTCTGACTGGATGGGGCTGTGTGGATGTGTCCTCTCATTGCCTGTTATTGCAGTTATCTCTAAGATAGTGTTAAATTGCATGGTGTAGACGTATCCCTGGGTACTGGTTCTTCCTTCAGCTAATATTGAATTATTTATACAACTGAACAACATCAGCGAGACTGAAATTTACGCCCTACTTCTGAATATCTCTATGACCTCGTGATTACAGCTCTGCCTGGTTCAAAGCTCCTCAAGTGCAAAAAGGAAATACTAACCAAAATATCAATAATTTGCAGAGCCTGTCTTGGATAACAGATTTTGCTGTATTTGATTAGTTTCTGATTCTCTATTTGATGTGCTCCAAATTGTTATGTTTAATTTAGCAAAACTCATCTTTGCTCTCTCTAAAGAACCTACTTTATCTTACAAACGGGGGCTTAGGCATATCCCACTGATAAATCGATTTCAAACTCAAAACTGAGAAATGTTTAAACAGCTAATTAAATATGAGCATATTTATTTCAGCACATTTCCAGCCGAAGGCATAAGGACAGAGTTGCAGGAAAGCCTATGAAACCTAAATATAGTCCTTACAACAAACTGCAGCGCAGCCCAAGTATTTTAGCAGTAAGTATTTTTATTTCTCGTCACTGTCTGTGTGAATTTATGACCTTGGGGACTCCCACTGCCCAGAGACAGGAACATGACAGACCTGACACTTCCGCAGCGTTTCTCCCCCTGCAGGCTGAATCTGCACGGGGATCAGATTTGAAGATAGTAATGTATTCTGTCTGCCCAGTCAAAGGCACGCAGACAGCGCTGCGAGTGTTATTTACTGCTGGGAAGAAGGGAATAATCAGTGGAATGGGGAATGAACCATGTGCCCCGTGGAAAGGTGTCGGCTCTGTCGGGCTAGTGCACTTCTCCTCAAAGGCTGCAATGTATATGCTGTCTGTCTGGGCACCTGAGGTGACTCTCAGTTATGATGGATGCAGTCAGGAAAAGGACAGAAGATGTTAAGATATAAAAATGCTAATGCTCATCCTCTGCGTAGAGCAAAACAGAGTGCTGTGTGGATGTGTTATGTTGGTACAAGAGTTATCAGGCGTTCAGGAGAATTGATTGCCTACCTGCACGCTCGGGCTGTGTCTGTCACTGGCTATCAAAACACCTCTCTCCTGCCGTTGTGCCCCAGCCGTTCCCCTTTCAAACCCACCTGCAATTCCAGGAATTCCCCAAGCTGGTTCTGCCAGGCAGCTGCAGCCGGAGTTCAGGCTGGCTCTAGCACAGCACAGATTGTATGTTTCTTTGCTCATGACTCAGCCTGTATTTTATTCATTAGGGAAAAGTGCATGCCACCTATGGCACAAAAACAATTTACAGGTTGGAAAGAGAGAGAGATGCAAATGTGTGTGCGCAACATTAAGCATGTGTAAAGCCTTTAAAAGCTGAAATATTAATGTGTCTTTGTAATTGTATAGAGGCAAATGAAAATGCTGCAGGCTTTCTCTAAGCCTCCCCCTTCGATAGGTTCTGCACACACTACTCTTTATCTTCATTTGTGCAATACATCATTTTATAATTTATTGCATAGGGAGAGACCTCCACTAATGAAGGACATGAGCATCTTTCCCCCCTACAAATGCGTGATTGTGGCACAAACCATTTTCACTGAGACTGTAGCGTATGTATTTCTGGTTAGCTTTTTCACTACAAGCACCGGCAAACATTGTAGATCATAAACTGAGTAATAATTCTTTCAGAAAGAATTCTTTATGGTATTGATCTTAAAAAATATTTCTGTTTTGAAAAGAGCAGCTCCGCATTGGCAAGTAACAAGCTAACTGGGCTAATACTAGTTTCCCATCTTAGAATCATAGAATGTGCTGGGTTGGAAGGGACCTCTAAAGGTCCAACCCCCCTGCAGTGAGCAGGGACATCTTCAACTAGATCAGGTTGCTCAGAGCCTCATCAAGCCTGGCCTTGAATGTCTCCAGGGATGGGGCCTCCACCATCTTGACCACTCTACTTTTCTAACATTCATTTTTGCAAGTGGAAAATTTGACTTTTGACATGTTTTTTTAATGTTGCTTGCACAGTTACCATTTATATAATTTAATGTTGTTCACTTGCAAATTGTGCTTCCTTCTGAACATGACTGCCCCTAGACTCAAGAGATTTATGTATCTTTAAATATGCTGTGTAGTTGCTTTAATTGCCTTGGGAGTAAGAAGACAACGTAGATGAAATTTCTAAGCAGCTGAGATGAGGCCTCTGTGAGAAGCCACAGCGTGCCCTGGGTCAGGGTTCATATTTTCCCTCATGTAAAAGTAGGCGTTACCTTGCTTTTTTTGTGTGTGCTTTATTCCAGGCAAAACTTGCATTCCAGAAGGACATGATTAAGCCACTGGCACCTGCTTTCCTTTCATCCCCTCTTGCTGCGGCTGCAGCTGTATCGTCGGCTCTGTCCCTTCCTCCCCGTCCCTCCGCCTCCCTGTTCCAGGCACCTGCGATTCCACCAGCTCTCCTCAGGCCAGGCCATGGGCCCATCCGGGCAACACCTGCCTCCATACTTTTTGCACCATACTAATTTATTGATGTAAAAAAAGAGATAACTCTGGCCAGTAGAAAGGGTAAAAGAAAAGCAGGAAAGGGGGCGAGAATTTAAAATGTCTTTCTCTTTTGAAATGCCATCCAGCGCGACACCTCAACCAACCGCACCATAACATTCATCATCGATGGTACTGCATTTTGGAGTCTGGACAACTCTCTCTCTCAGTCTATCTCTGTCACTCTTTTTTTTTTTTTTTTTTAAATACAAATAGAGAGTTATTTACTAAAAACTTGATTGCTCATAAAATTTATATCATTAAAGATTCATGCATCTATTAGATTTTTTTTTTCTTTTTTTTTTCTTCAATGTGTATGATGCACCTTGGAATCAAGGAACGTAAAATATTTTCCTGACAGACTTGAAAACTAGGGTCTTCCTTTCTTACACTTATGTAAATACTTCTCTGAAAACCAATGGGGTACAATCTAATGTGGAAAAAAAGGTAGATGAACCAAATGCTTGATTGTGGATAACATCTCAAAAATGAATTGTGTCTTTTTTTTCTTTTTTTTCCTCAGTGTGCTCTTGTTGACAGGGATTGTGTACTGTCCTAGGCCCCAGTACTGGTGTATCTTGTGTAGTACTGATGTATCACATGTCTGATTTTAATATTTTTAGTTTCTGTGCAAATGTTTGAAAGCAATGCAGCGCTGAAGCTTTTAATTATTTCTTTTGTGTCCCACTTTATTTAGAGAAATTAAAAATAGAAAGCCATATAACATATAGTTAAGATTACTACTTGTTTGCTACTCTTTTTTTAACTTATTTTTGTTGTTTCCTCACTGGTGTTGCTAAGCAATGTTTAAAGAGAAAAAAAAGCTTTTAAATTGCACAGTACCACAGCTCACACACATTGTTCAAGAAGACAATGGATCCATGTATTTGTACGTAAATATCCTTTTTTTCTTCATTTCTAACTAGTTTCCTTTGTAACAATGCTGCATAATGTTGTGGCTCCCTAATGCAATAATGTACAGAACATAAAATATTTATAATTGACCGTATTCTCTGTTTATTGAATATATTGCAGTAATGCCCCACCGATCTTCTTACCTCCCCAACCCTTTTATAAAGGCGATATCAATATGCAGTACTCAGACTGAAGTCATGATGTGATAATGGGGACAACAGGTGGAAGAAAGGAAAAAAAAAAATAGAATTAACTTTTAGAGCATCTTTATCTGCAATCCATAATAGTAAAATGTCTGTGTATTTTTTTAAATGTACCTTTTCAATAAAATAATGAGAAAAATATACACGCTTCTTGTGTTTATTAATTGGTATGGGGGGAGAAAAAAGCCTGGAAGAAACACATTTAACTGAAGGAGTCTTCAGGAGCAGGCAAAGCATTAGAGTTGCAATAAAGTATAATTACAGAACCTGTGTTTACTTCCCTTGTGTATTAATATCTTTTCCTTCCTACATCCTGTTACAGCCTTTACGGGGGCTTTTTTGCAGTAGGACTGTAAACATTCGCTACATTGGAGATTTAGAGGAAGAAGCAGTAGAGCCAGGTGGGTAATCAGGGTTTTATTATTGCACCACCAAAAGCTACAACATGGTTATGCCATCTCTGATGGAGATTAAGGATTAACTTTAAAACCAGCCTGGGCGTACCTGAGACTGGAAGCAGCTCACTGTGGAGCCAGGACTCGCTCTGAAGCGTGGGCAAAGTAGGCAGCTGCTTGACACAGTAGGCTTTTGAAGGCAGGTGTTTGGGGAAGCTTTGAAATGATCTTTTCCTCTGTTGAAAAGCTTGATTTGTTCTGTAGAAATCTTTTCTTTGTTACTACAAGGTGAAAAGTAAAGAGTAGAAGAGTAAAAAAAAAAAAACTCAACTGTAAGGCTGTTAGGGTTAATACAAAGCCAATAGGGCCATTACAAAGCCACGAAGGCCAAGGAATAAAAATTTCAGGGACTTTAATAATGCAGAATTTACAGAGCAACATATATCTTATAGTTGCAATGTATTAGAGAGCATTTTCTGCAAGTATAATTCTGTCCAATTTCCACTATTCAGTGGGGCAGTCGACTGTGTTGTGAGAGGCTAACTCACTAGAGAATCACCTAAAAAGGGGTAGGTGATGGAGTCCGGGCTTTCAGCATCCTCTGGGGAAGCAGGTAGAGTTGTATTAATCCTGTGGACTGTGGGAACTGCAAAGTAGTACAGGTGGGCGCTCTTCCATGTGCATCTTGTTGTGTCTGATTTTGTAACTCATGCTCGTAGGGAGTCGGGTTTAAGTGCTCGGCTACTTTCAGAGGAGTTACTTGCACGAGGAGCCTATTTCTGTCCGACATGAGATGGTTTACAGATCCGTGTGTTTTAACTGGTTGTTCAGGAAACAACAGTTGTCTGTGTATTAAAACACTATTATACCTGCTTTTTATTGCTAACTGTTGGTGATGAGAAACACAAAGCAATTACAAGTTTCTGCAATTAAAAATGTTCCCATATAAAATACGGAAGACCTGTCCTAAGGAGGGGACGGGCCAGGGGTGTGTAAGTTTGTTGGACAACTGGTTGTTTCAAAGAGCATCCTAGGCTGGGGAAATATTTAGTTTGGTAAGAGTGAAAGATTGTGTCATGTCATCCAGGAAGGAGAGGAATTACTTAACCTGTGAAACACAAGGAGCTAAAAGACTGTAACTGTAAGCTAGGGAAGACTCGTGTTCAACACCCCTTGTACTCTTTGCTGTGTTAACTTATATTTTATGTACTGTAACTCTGCTTGCCACCAAAGTTTTGTCCATGACATGAGGGACTGAGTAATTGAGATGATAATTGGCAAACTCTCGTTATGCCTGCTGGGATCTCGTGTTTTAGAAATGAGCTCTGCATGAGAAGGAAAATTTGTATCATACTTACACAAAACCTATCAGCTGCTTTGCTGGTATGTTAGGATGTTATCGCCTGAGGTGGAATATCACTACAGGCAGCTGGCTACGAAATTCATGGATTTGTTATAGCAAAGAACTAGTACTGAAATATAGTATTGGCAGTGCAGTTACCATTTTGAATAAATATATTGAATGCTCAAACCACTAAGGTAGTAATGGGATCACATCCTCTCGTATGTCTATTACTCTAGGTCTGTTCACTGCACTCTGAGCTGCAAGTTGTTCCTGTACGAGAAGTCAAAAGTTCTAAGGGACGCTGTGTTGGTCAGGGTTTGTCACCTGGCACTGCCAACTTTCTGTAGCAGAAGAAAAAGGATCCAGGTAGGACACAGGCACATCAACAGGAACTTTCTGCTGGTGCATGTGGCTGCATCATGGTCCCTGTACTGCAAAAGGTTTCCATAAAGGGTCTCAAGCAGCAGACATATTCCAGTAGTCTCTACATATACATACTTTGAAGAAAAATAATAGAAATAGGATCTTCTATGACCACTGCAGGATACTAGTATGTGTGCCTCTCATTTCTGCAGGTCAAAACGGTAATAAAATCTTTCCCTCTGACTCTGGTCAGATAGCAGAAGGAAGAAGACAGAAGGTAGTACTCACGTTGCCCTGTCCATACCACCACTGGAACTCCTATGATAATGTTGCACTGGGAATTAGAGTCCATCTACTATAAACTAATAAATGTTTCCAGTAAGAAAGAGATTATTTCATTAAAAAATAAATTACCTTCTTTTACTCCCTTACTCTGTGATCTTAGACTATAAATTTTATGCTCAGAAAAGTTTTGCAAAAGAATCTGTCACATTTGTCTGAAGAAAAGATAACACGGTTGTCTTAAGCTCTGCAGGAAGCCTTTCACTACCTTTATGCATCTGGCAATCATCCAGCGAGCCTCGCTGTATATCTTTTGAACATGTCACCTTGAATAAGCGAGGTGCTGTCCTGTTTATTCATGCTTAATTGGACAGTGAATCTCCACAGCTGTCACCTTCTGGTCACAGTGGTCAGGATGATTTTCTTACTATGGCTAGTATATTTTTTTTTTAACCATTTTTTTTTCTTAAAATTCTTGTTTCAAGTGATAGCCTAAACATCCTCAAGTATTTATGGGAATGACTGGCATTTCAGGTAAAACTACGTATGTATTTTCGAGTATCTAGAATTCTCAGATATTACAACGTTTTTGGATTAAAGTAACACTGGTTTAGAAACGCTGCTATCTGGTTTAGTTACTCATATTTATTTGTATTGACAGGATACTGTGCCAGATGCTGAACACCAAGAGCCAGCTGCTGCCAAGCACCAGAAGTGGAGGAGGCCGAATTGAGCCTGTCGCCTTTGAAAGGCTGCAATTGAGGGAGGTCTCCAGTAGCTGGAAAAAGGACAATTTTATGCCTCTCTTCAAAAACAGCGAGAAAGAGGATCCGGGCACATGAAAACAAGCAGGTGATTGGGATTGGCCAACACGGGTGTTTACAAAAGGCAAAATCCTGCCTGAGCACCCTGAATGCTTTCTGCGATGAGATGATGGTCTGCGCAGACAAGGGTGGCAGTGGGTGCCCTTATGTTGACCTCAGCGAGGCTTTTGACACCGTCTCTCCTAGAATCCCTGCAGGCAAGTGGCGGCAGCACAGAGGGGGCAGGTGGCTACAAGGTGGCTGTAGGAATGGCTGGGCCACCAAGCTCCAAGTGTTGGGCAGCTCTTTGCAGTCGTCTGCAACAGCCAGCTGCGAGCTGCTCCTCAGGGGTCAGTAACACCTAATGGACTCACCGGTGGCCTGTATGGTGGGATGGAGAGCGCTTGGCAAGTGCGCAGGTTTTAATACCAAATGGAGGAGCCTGCTTTTCCGGGTGGTATGCTGGAGGGTACAGCTGCTGGGAGGGACTTCAGCAAGCTGGAGATGTGGTTTGACAGGAACCTCATGAGGTTCAAAAGCCAAGTCCTGTGTCCGGAAAAGAGCCGCCCCGTGCGATATTGCAGATGGGGCCTGCTCACCAGAAAGCATCTTTGCGGGAAAGGACCCGGAGGGAGCCAGGGGACACCCAAATTTTGTGGTGGACAAATCGAACACAAGTCTGCAGTGCGCCCTTGTGGCAGCAGAGCTCAACTGAACACGGTACTGCTTTAGCAAAACCATGGCCAGCACGTCAAGGGAAGGGGTAAAACTCCTCTGTTCGGCACTTTTGAAGCTGTGCCTGGAGTAACGTGTCCAGTCTGGGGCCTCCAGTGTGAGAGAGATTTTGACAAATTGGAGTAAATCTGGGAGAAGGCCACAAAGGTGGCTGGGAAATGAGCTCATTGTATTCAGGCAAGTGGGATGGGTTCATTGAGCCTGGAGAAGGCTGTGGCAGTTCTGGCCACTGTCCTCAAGTGTGTGGTCAGTTGTCACAGGAAAGAGAGACAGACGTTCCTCAGAGAAGCCCCACGAGAGGATGAGAGGAGTCAGCCCGAAGCTGCAGGAAAGAACATTCTGACTGCATGTAAGAAAAAAATGTGTCATGGTAAAAGTGTGTAAGCCCTGGAGCAGGTTGCGCAGGACGGTTATTGCAGTACCCACCTGTGGGGAAGTTCTTATATGCAGCCAGATGAACCACTTGATCCAATTTCGATTGCTTTGAGCAGGAGGCTGGACTAGGTGACCTCCAGAAGACCCTGCCATCTTAAATGGGTCAATAATTCTAAAAGATAAGAAGGTCTTCTGCTGAAAAATCAAAAGTAATCATTGTGTTACAGGGCAATTAGGCGCTGAAGGAAACTGCAGCAGTAAATACTGACTGATCATTCAAAACATGGTGGGCACCTGCTGTGAGAGCCTGAAACAATGAAGACAAGTGTCTTACCTGTAATAGGCTGAAGAAGGGGAACTGAAAGGAGGATGTACCTGGAAAGGTGGGAGAGTCAAAGTGACAGGGAAGGGAAATTATTTGTACTGCAATATTGTGACTGGATTTTGGAGTGGCCGAGATTCTGTTTTTCAGGCCAAAACCAAGGACTTTGCAGGAATTGCAATGCGATGTGTTTCAGGCCTTGGTGAGTTTTGCTAAAACAAATATGTTTTCACAAAGTTATTTGGTTTAGATTATCTGAAACCATTTAACAAATTCAATGGCTGAAAAACTCACCGATCTTGCTCACCTCCTGTGTTCGCAGCCAAGCAACTTCTCTTAGTGCATCCAGCACCGTGGCTGACACCTGTTCTGCGTTTGTCTCTGGGTTCATGTGTTTTGGGGCAATGGGCTATTTGGTTTTTGAATTGCATGTTTCTTCTGCACCCTATCAGACTTAAAAAGGAAAGATCAATGCAAAAATTAGTCATATTTTTTTAGAAAAGTATTGTGAACGCTTTAAGGGTAATGTTGGTAATAAAGTAGCAGCAAGAAGGTGGGTTATAATAGGAAGAAAAATACTCTGAGCAACAGACAGGCTACTGCTGGCTGAATTTAATCAACAACCATTGGTTTTTGCAGGTAAGATGCTGACTGAAAAAAGGGTGCCTGCTATCTCAGAAGCAGGGCTAGGTTGTATCAGAAAAGGGACTGGCATGTTCAGGTCAGTCTTACATGAAAGAATTTGACTGTAGTGGTGCTGAAAAACACATTTGTTAGGATCTACTGTGAGCTATTTTTCTAGGCTAGGAGCAGCCACGGCGCACAGGCTTCTTTTTCAAAGTCTGCAGTTTACGCTTTAGATATACGATGTAATTTCAGCAGATTTAAATGCCCAACACACGCAGCAGCTAGTTGGTACTGTCAGAGCACTAAATCTGAGCCACGACTTTCAAAATACTTCAGGCAACGAGCACCCTCTCTGGCGCTCCAGGTCCAAACGTGGCTCTTGACCGGAAAGGGAAATTTCCATTTTGTTTCCCCAGGATTTTGTGTTTCCTTCAGGAGGTCAACTGTTCATAAAAAAGATGTCATTTTTGGTTAAGCCTTCTCCCCAGAGCCATCCACCCAAGTTACTGTTCCATTGAGACACTTCCTCTTCTCCAGCTGTAAAAGGGAGGTTTTCCCCACTGTTCAAAGACCAAGTTCTGCCAGCCAAGCTCTCGCCATCCCATGTCTGAAGCTATTGCAGCATTCTCTTACCTTGCCTTCTGATTATATTAGCTGACTCTTTGATCTTCTCTCTAGCTCCTTCCTTGACCACATCAAACCACGCCACTTGTTTCTCCAGCCCTCTGTCACCCTCTTAAGTACCAGTTCTCATAGCCTGTCAGGATGTCAGCTCTCTCCTCCATCTCCTGAGTGAAGCCTGTCTTCATTTTCCAGCAAGTGCTGGTGAGATTTTTCCATTCTGCCCTTGAACTTGAAAGCAGCTCCTTAAACTATAAAGTTCACCTTCAATATCTTCCCTGCAGCTCTCTTATAGCAGCAAAAAACCACCTCCCATCCCTCCCCTCCCGAAAAAAAAAGAACCACCGCCACCACAAAACCTGCAGGGAGAGTAAAACTGGCAGGAGATTCTGCAATGTCAGATTTCAGCACGTAGGAAAGGCTAAGAATAGGGGACAATGTAACCACGACCCTTCCCGCTTTATCTGTCTGAGCTCTGTCTGCCTTGACTGTGCTAAGCACATTTTCTGGCAGACTTGATGGTTGCCTTAGAGGGGCAGTGATGCCTGCAAACACTTCCTTTTTGGGATATATTATCTCCTTAGGAAGGCAGGTGGTAGCTTCATTCAAAGCTAATTTTCATGTTCAACTGTGCCAAATCAGGTTTTCACTTGCAATTCGAATTTTAAAATGGTCTCTAACATTTTCCACAAAGGCTGAATGATAAATGGATCCTCACTGCCTGACTTCACCGGAGCTGCTCTGAAGCTCTCCCGGTTGAATAGTGCAAGCCTGCCCATTGCCAAACAGGACAAAGGAAATAATGGGGATTTGGTTTGTATAATAGGAAATACACTGACTCTCTTCTTGCTTTTTCTTGTCTCCTGATGGGATCACGTGGAGGTGTACTCCTGTTCTGAACACAAGTCCACCCACCCCGCAAAACAGCACAGTTTGCAGCGTAGCCCCAGTATGGGGATGCGCACATACGCCTTATAATGTGTGCTGGGTTTTAATTTCCTTTCCTGCTCAATATCTGACATGCACCAGAGGGACAAGAGATCTGCTTCCTGTTGCCTATCTGCCTCTGAGCCCAGGGCTACAGTAATCCCCTTCCATATCTTGAAAAATTAATCCCGAGGAGTGCTTTGAGTCGATGCCTCGCTCCTTCCCTGGGGCAGAGATGCGTTTCCTGCGTCTCGGCTTCCCGCCTCCCTCCCCCAGCGGAGAGTCAATCAGAGTTCACGTAGAAAAGCCCTCCAGTATGAGATTTACCTGTGACTTTCACAGGTGAGTGTTTGCTGATGAATTATTCAGCCCCCAAGAAAAAGGAGATGGGAACAGGAACACAATGTCTATCTGACACCGGTTTGGACTCCATTAGTGAATGCTTTTCACCCGTGACAGCTACCAAACCATAAATCCCAGACTCCAGTCCTTTGCTGATGCTAAACAGACTCCAGTCATATTCTCCCCCTTCTCTGCTACTCATCTTTGGAATACATAAGGGGTTGGGGGGACATGCAAGCACAGATACGTTCTACCACCTGAGCCCTTTGTGGTGCCAGATCTGGCACCAGGGTCATAAATCAGCTTCAGTAGTTGCTCTCTGTAAATGATTTAGTGCAGGAGATACTGATTAGTGGTAGCAAAGGCACCAGAACTGTTCGAATGTAGAGGGTGATAAGAATTCCATCCACACCTTCAAATGCAAAAGTTAATTGTAAAAGTTACGGCTTGCTCTTCCCTCTCTGGGACTGAAAGCTGGGAACGTTCTTGTGCCTTCTAAATCATTGGAGCTGGTCTGCTCTGCAGTCCCCTGTCATGGGAAAAAAAGCATGAAACAGTTTTAACCTTTTCCTGAAAATACTTAATTCCTTACATGTGTTGCCTGCAATTATTTACATCTATTTTTAAAGACAATTAGTGGAAATTTTAGGTATTTTATATTTAAATTTGCATCCTGTGGTGACTACTTGCTGCATGCCAGGATGATGCTCCACCGGCATGGAGAGGAGACAGCAAAATGAGAGTGGGCAAGGTGGGCTGCAAGGGGAGAGGGAGCTCCCACTGCACCCGGATGCTTTGTGAGCTACTAAGAGGTACAATGCACTCACAGGAATTTAAGGAGGAAAACGTGTTAATGAAGGTGTCTTTTGAGACTGTCGGGTTTTGTTTTACATTGTGAGTGAGCAAGGATACGGTTGTGATTTGAAATGCACTCCTGAGTTGTCGCTTAAAGGATATATAACTAAAGACTTAAAAGCAGCTTGATAGATGCTTGATAGATCTTATGAAGTGGGCCATCGAGGGGAGGACTCTACTCAGTGCCAGGAACTTCACCTGGCCACTCTAGCCCATTTTACTGGCATTTCTCTCTGTGCACCACGGGTTGATCACCTATAAGGCATATTTGAACCCTAAAACCCTTAAAAATTTTTTTCTTTTTTTTTTTTTCTCCTAGGGCTACAATTTTAACTGACAAACTTCATTGTGACTTGAAAAAGCTCCCATGTGCAGTAAGTTCAGAAGTTCTATTCATTTTCCACAAGGCACATTTAGATTTACTGTCAACGTTCCAGAGCTGGCAAAAGTTCCAAGTCAAGGAGTTACCAGAAAGCAATGAAAAAACTTGTATGGTGATGGTTATTTCTTTCTATTCATATGGGCATTGCATGTGTTTACGCTAAAACAGACATTCAACTCCATTCTTCCGTAGTAATGTAGAATGTTGATAATGAAGGTAGAACTTTACCACAAATAGAACTTGTCAGACATTTTCCAATACGTCAGTAAAAATGTTGGTGAGCACCAAAAGAAATTTTCTTCTTAGCATGAGAGAGAAAGGAAGTGTCTCATCCTGATCCATTGGCATTGTTTGACCTTGGCATAAGGAAGAAACACAAAATGCATGTTTTTCCTCAGGAGGCAGCAATAGAGAACTTGAGATCACTGACAATGTTGGCTTCCCAACACCTTAGTATGGGTATAAAGAAGAATTACCTTTGCTTTTTTGCCTCATGTTCTTAGTCTGATTTCAAACCTGTTCATGGGACCTAAGCTGCCCGATGTTGTTTGGATGCTGTCTTCCACTGCTAATACAAAGACCAAGTGGACTGATGGCAATGTTTCAACGGGGTAACTGCTCGTATTCTTCAATGTACCAGAGGAATAACACTGAAGTGATAACAATACAGAATTTAAATACAGCATATCTGCTTTACAAACAGTAATCCTCCCAAGACTTTATTGACATGATCAGACATTCTTTAAAACATCCCATGTGGAAAATTTTTTCTTGCCTTGATCACATCTTAAAGTGCCTGATTCTTCCAAAATACACATAGAGGTTTTCAGAGAATAAGGTCAATAAAAATGGACTCCAAATAGCAAACACGGTTTCTTTTGAGAAGATATGAATCAAAAAATTACCATCATCCTCTTTCATTTTAGAAATCTATTTCACCACATTGTCAAAGGAATTGTCTTTTCTCATCGTGACAGATAGAGAAGATGAAAATTGTCAAACTTGTTTTGCTTGGAATTTGGAAGGCTGATAGCAGTGATTGTTCCCAGCTTTTCTCAAAGCGTGGCCTCATACTTTCGACAAGCAGTTCACAAAACGATGCATTTCAACAGATCACCCACTTGCTTTCTAGTTTCATTTAAAATAAGAAAATTTTCAATTCCGTGAGTGTCTCTTTCAGACCCAGTTGAGACAAAGGGAGGTTTTTTTTTTATATTGCTTGCTGGTTGAAAAGAAACACCAGGACTTTAAAAACAGCCAGTGATTCTTTGAAAAGGGGAAAACATGGGCAGTTCTACCCGGACTGAACCAAAGCACTCTGTGACACGGGCTGCCAGGCCCCTGTGCTGATGGGAAATTAGCCTCTCACCCCTTGTCTATCAGTAAAAGGAAGAGTTAAGAAATGAAGATCACACTACAGGTCTTCTCTTTGCCTTACAACGGCAAGGAGGAAGGGGTGACACCATTCTCTTCAGCCAGCCGAGTGTCCTGGCGATGACTTGTGGTAATCTTGAATGCTTGGCTTCTGTGATCTCTAGCACTTATCCTGCAGCTTGTGTGTCTGCAGCCAGCCCGCGGACAGGGCTGCCTTGCCACGGCACAGGACCTGGAGCCATTCATAAGCGGATCTCTAGGAAGTATGTACAGGTGTTGTAAAGAGAAAAATCCAATCTATGAAGTTATTTGTATCTGACAAATCTCATAACAGTAGACCGCTCCGACTCATTTTCGTATTTCCATGTACTGTTACGAAGGTGTGATATTTGGTCTGCATACTACTGCTGGTGGAATTTCCCCGCCCCCCTATTTGCTGGGAAGAATCTTCTTATTTCTAGCAGCATTAAAACAAGTAAACAAACAAAATGCTTCTGCTGCATTGGAACTCTGTATTTTCAGAGTTACAACTTAGAAAAAGCAGACTCTGACCAGAGTCTCTTTAGAGGATAAAGAAACCAAAAATTAACACCACTGCTCCCCAGCAGAAATACCTTTCTTCTTGGCACTGATTGAAAGTATGGAGGTTAAATATGTACCTCCAAAGAAATTGCTCTGTAGGCATTGAAAAGGAATTGAGAGGTAATGCCAAGTATTTCTGAAGTTCCTGCAGAGGCTTCATACCAGGAGGACAACAATGGACCCAAAGGAAAGCTCAGTAGAGCTTGTCGCACCTGGAACAGCTGAACGTAGGTTTATAATAGAAACAGTTCAGTCTGCTAAGAACCTTTCAGGTTGATTTTTAAAAAAAAGAAAATAGAAAAGGAAAAAAAAAAGATTATTTCCTGTTGCCTGAGAAGTTCACTTTGATCGTGTTTGTTGATTTTCCTTTTCTTTTTTAATGTATTTTAATGTACTGAAAATAATCTTCCTGTTCTCAAGATACAGCTAAGTTAGAAGAACTCTTCAAGCTTTTTAATTCGTTAGAACCTGAGTTGGTAATTAGTTATATTTTCAAGGATTCCTCCCATACTTTTATTGATCTGCACAGTGTCTGCACTTCGAGTTGCAGCCCTGGCGGCTACAAGAAGCCTAGTGATGGAGATACACAGCTCAGTTCCATATTCTGAGGTGGCCTCTGTCCTCCTTTGCTTGGTTTCCCATTGAAAGAAAAAAAAAGTGGAAAAAAGTGTCACAGAACTTCTGCATAAGGGAGTTTCATCTAAGGAATTTCCTTCTCTTTGTCTGCAAACTAGATTGAGAAAAAGAGGCAGCTCTTGAACGCATATTGTTGAACATGCAGAGAGGCCAAGACCACATTTTTCACTCTGTTGAGCCAACAGTTTCTTCAGCCAGCAACAATATGCATCCACTAACCCAGGAAAGAAGGGAACAGGAAGGAACTACACCCCTAAAATATGTAAGTCCCTGTTAAACAGAATCCTTGCAGGAACTTCCATGAAGTCAATCCCACTGCAGTTTTCTCACCAGCCATGCTCCTCCCGTTGAAAAGAAAAACATGGATCTTCATATTAGAAACTCTGACTTGATATGCAGGTAAAGACTAACCATCTGTGATTCTTTCTGATGCTTCATGCTACCTTGAAATGCAGAACTCTAGGAATAAAAGTTTAATTCTCTCGGCTATCGGTAGAGTCAGCAGTAGGGGTGAATAGTACATTAGATTTGATTTACACTGCATCTCGGAGTAAAGGAAGTAACACAGAGTTTCTTATGACCATTTATTATGCTGTTATTTTAAGACGAGTGCAGTTAAACTTGCAAATAGCTTTCTTTTTTCTTTTTAGAACTACAGCTTTAAGATGCGGAAGTTCTGCATGTCTGTAAAATGGTCTACCAAGGTCCTGTTTAAAGTATGAGGCATTTGTTTCACCCCCAATAAATGATTTTATTAGGAGAGCCAGCTGTACCACTACTACTTTCCTAAAAACACAGATTAATCAGAAATACATCATTAAAAGAAAAAGATAATTTTCTAAAGTACTTTCCAAATTGCTTTTCTAAAGTAATCAAATTACTTCAGAATTTACTGTTACAAGCCAGTAAAATTGTTTGCCATGAAACCTAACAAGACATTTTAAAAATATGGAATACAATGAAAGATTGGAGAACCAATTAGATGCAAGACCAAAGATCCTCTCTAGCTGGATTATTATAGATTTTCTACAGAAATTCAAAACATTACTCATACAGTTGATGACTGAAGAGGACTAAAATTTGAAGCGAGCTGAACAAGTTGGGTTCCACCCTAGGTTAGGGTTTTCCCTAGAGCCAGCATACTAGAAAGGTGCAGAGCAGTTGAAACGGTACCACCTGGATTGCAAAGGTCAGTCACCCGCAGCAGAGCACATCTTACACAGCAGCTCCTGTATAGCAGCAGAAATACCCTTAGGAAGCAACCTATGATCCCTCTGCCAAGTCCTGGCCTTGAGTGCCGGCCGGTGCTGGAAGGAAACGGATACTTGTCCACTTCAGCTGTGACCTTTGGAACCATCCAGAACCCCTGGTGACAATGCCTGCCCCTTGTGTTCTTGTTCCAGCTAATAAGTGAGTCAAAGAGGATGTGAATGGATACATACCTCTCAATATGTATGCTATATGACAATTTAGGCTCATTAGCCAGTATGTAATTATGCCTAATTTCACATCACTTCTGAACTTGGTCCATTAAGAAAACTTAAACTAGTATAACTTATGTTCTCTGAGACAGCAACAAGCTGACCTTAAATGAACTGAATCTGAAATTGCCCAGTGATTGGCTTTTCAAGTTAATTATTTTTACTTCAGAAGTTAAATTTAAACGTGGCACTTTGCAGTCCATCGAATCTAGGTCAAATAGATAGGGTATTAATAATAACCAGTCCTGTGTGCAATTTAGGGGTTATATTTAGCAGTAAATTCAGTTTGCAAAATCCTGCAAAGCCTGGATTTCATGTAAGTAGCCATCTCCCACAAGACAAAGGTATAGGGCAGAGTTTTCCAGACTTCTGTAGATACTTAAATTCATCCAGGGCTCTTCCTCTTCAGCTCGCTTCCCTCCTCTGTACCGATTCTGGGCATCATAAGCACAGAAAGAAGTACAGGGTTTCTAGATGGTGATTCCCCTTATCCTTGTTTAATCAGTTTTCTTCCTACCCCCAAAGAAATTGAGTGGGCGAAGGAGACTCTTCTCTCTGCCCCACATAAGGATAACTTCAAATAAAGGCACAGGGGTCCAAGAAGGAAGCAGGATCCCGCGTTGACCCAGCCAGAAGGCAGCTGAGCTAAAAGGCATTGGGTAACATCCAGTCCAGCTAAACCACCTCAAAAGGTAAAAATCAAAAAACTAGACCTTGCAGGAATGATAACTCAATGAAAATGTTTTGGCTTGTGTGAGCTGGAACAAAACAACGAACTTGGAAACACGCGATTTATTTGTTCACTGGAGTCAATTTCCTTTTCTGAAAGATACTAGAAGCTTTGGTGACACTGTTCTTTTTTACTGCAACATCCTCCCTGTAATGTGCTCATCGATGATATTTAAGAAAATGAAGGGGTGAAGCTCTCCCTGCCTTTGGCTCTTGTGAATCACCTGGACAGTGCCAGGCAAACCACAACCAGATCCTCAGAGCCAGCAGCAACTGGCTACAGGACGCAGGTGCTGCCCGGCCATGTCCACAGTCCAGTGGTTTTCCCACCTTGGCACACCTTTCGGGTGCTGGGTTCGCTTCCCCCCATGCACGCAGCAAGCCCCACGGTCCCTGGCCATCTATAAGAATTCAGGGCAGGTTTATTTCTGCACTTGACAGTTTTTCGTATCAGGGATCTGATTAACAGCCCCGGTGAACGCCTGTAATTTATTCGAGCTTCTTGTCCAGATGGGTTAAAAAAAAAAAGAAATCCCCTTTGCAGTAAATGAATGTAGAAATGGTGAGCTGGACGAGTGACAGCACATAGAAATGGGCAGTAAGAATTTGATCAGTAGAAACAGCATTTGGCATTTTTGTTGAAAAACTAAACATTTGGGGAGGGAGAGATGGAGGATGAAGGGTTACATTTGCTTTGAAAAAGAAATTGCTTCACAATCTACTGGGATGTGTAGGTGGGAGTGTGTGTGAATGTTTTTTAAGTGAAACCCTGGAATAAATGAGTATGTCCTATCTGATCCCTCTTCAATTCCTGCTTTTTTTTCATCTTGCAGACATCATGGAATTGGGAGCTCCGATGGCTTGTTCAAAAGCCAGGGAGAAAGACATTGTTCCAGGTGTGTTGATGAACACTGTAAATCCGAGCAGACTTTAGAGTAACTGTTAGTGGAATCAAAGGTAAGTTGACGTCAACCACTCACAGTGCAAATGTTTGCAGCTTGCTGTTTGCATCTTGTAGCTATAATCGTAGAATTATAGAATGGTTCAGGTTGGAAGGGACCTTAAAGATCACCTAGTTCCAACCCTGGAACAGGGACACCTCCCCTGGGCAGGGACACCTCCCACTAGACCAGGCTGCTCAAAGCCCCATCCAGCCTGGCCTTGAACACCTCCAGGGATGGGGCATCCACAGCTTCCCTGGGCAACCTGTTCCAGTGTCTCACCACCCTCACAGTCAAGAATTTCTTCCTAAGGTCTAATCCAAATCTCCCCTCTTTCAGTTTAAAACCGCTACCCCTCATCCTATTGCTCTGCTCCCTGATAAAGAGTCCCTCCCTGTCCTTCCTGTAGCCCCCTTCAGGTACTGGACGGGCTATAAGGTCTCCCCGGAGCCTTCTCTTCTCCAGGCTGAACAACCCCAACTGCAAAAGTCTAGCTAAACAGAGAAGGGCATGGGGAAATCAGAAGTGTGGCCTTCTTAATACTGTGTCGATTTCCTGGCAGCTAATGAGAATTTATCTTTTTTTTCCCCTCCCAGAATTCCCACACATTTCATTACGTGGAGGGCAGTGGTGCTGGTGTGCGTTTTGATGACACCTAGTGGCAAAATGGGAATAATGCGCCAGAAATAGAAGGCACATATGGGTGATATCAATGTTGAAACTAAAGGAAAATGAGATCCAGGGGGAGCATAATGTGAACTAGAGGCTGACAGCAAGAGTGGAAAATAATAGGTTATGAATGAAATGCAGAAACTTAACAACATTATTTTAAGAAGCAAAACCAGCTCTGATAAATGTATTCCATATCTTTATAAAGTGTTCCATACAGAGGAGCTATAATGGGCTCTATGGGATCAGTTACTGTCTATTTAAAAACAACTGTAAACAGCCATAAGATAAGATTAATTAGTTCAGTTCAGTAAAGTTGTCTCCTTGAATACCATTCAAGTGACTTCCACCATTGTTCAAGTGAGGTAAGTGGGAATACAAGCTTTGGGGTTAGTGTTCCAGATAAACAGCTACTTTTTTCCAGATAGACAGCTACTTTTGTGTACTGTCTCCTGATTGCTTTAAGAAAACAGGCCTGAAACCACCTAAGAAGCTTCAGTTTAGCTTCTAGTTGCCATGCGTGGTCTGCTAATAGATGGTATAGGTAGGGAGATGTGTACACAGAAAAGGAGGCAGTTGTAACCCTGCCGTTCGTATTATCCTCCCCCTCTCCTGCTGTGTGCCATGTAATGGAAGCGCTGGGCTGCATTCAGCCTGCTGCAGTTATTGCTGAGGGCACAACTGAATTAACAGTTTGAGATTCCTCAGTCAGTTGAACATTCATTTTAAAAATGTAATAACTTATACTTCACGGAGAAGGAGTGAAATTAAATTGGTTTTTTCTCCTTGTTTTAAATCGCTGAAAATTTCATGACTGGCTTCTCTTTCCCCATTCCATATTTTCTGTTACCTTAATTTGCATGTTGGGCTGGTTTTTTTGGGGTTTTTTTTTTGGAAGATAAAGACTCTTCCTCTAGATTATGGGTCTCTGAGTTGAAATATTCAATTATCTGAGGGCACCAGTATTAATGATTTGCACACAGTGACACACAGCTCCATTTTCCTGTCAGAATGTCCTCATTTTCACTTTTTAATATCACAGTTAGAGGTCAGCAACTACTTCAGTTTCAGGACTCTAAGCTATAAGAGAAAGCAAGCAGGAAACTTTCAAATGCTTCCCTCCTCCAAAAAGCTCTCAGTAATTTTTCTCCTGTTGGGACAATATCCCAAACTTTAAAAGCCCAGTCTGGGGCTTTTTTGTCTCATTTAAATTTTTCCAAAGGTTGAATAACGTATCAGTCCTGCTTATGTGGGTTTTTTTTCTAATTGTAGAATTGAAATAGGTCAAACAAAAAAAAATGGTGAAGAAGAAATAAAATATCAGTATTCTCACAATACGCAAGTGAAGTCTGTGTCCAAACTCTAGCTAAAGCAAGAGTTAGGTATTTATTCTTACAAGTCAGGAGAGAATTATGTATTTCCAACTTAAGTTATATACAGGGCCAATACCTTATCAAGACTCGATGACAGCAGTCCTAGATTTTAGCGCCCTGTACTATGAGATAAATGAGAGCTGCTGTCTCGCTTAGACAGCAGAGAGAGGGTATGCATAGCTATGCTTGCCCTCAGGGTTGAACTAGCCATTTACACACCTGGAAGTGGTGCAGCCCCCCAATTCAGACCTGCTGCCGCTCGCTACTGGAGCTGTAAGACCAGTGATTTGCCCAGTGTGGCATAAGGGGAGGGTGCAGCCCTCGCCAGACCCTACGCAACATCTGCTTGCATGTCAAGTCTGTAGAAGGCTGCGGCAGAAAAGAATAAAACAACCTGTTCTTCGTGCTGACTGAAGCTAGCAGAGGAGGCAACGAGCTTAAATTTGAGGAAGGAAGATTTAAATTAGATGTTAGGAAAAAATTCTCATGGTTTGGGTGAGTAAGCATTGGCACAGATTGCCTAAGCTTTGTTCTTAAAACCTGCAACAGAGGGAGATTTCACAACCTCTCAGCAAACTTTTGCCAAAAATGACTCACTGCAGAGTAATGTGTTGACTGATACCTTGAGATCCCTCGCTACTCTAGATTTTAATAGTCTGTATATGCACAGTTCATTGATTTGCTGGTTTGTTCGATCGTTTGACATCTTAGCGCCAGTAATTACTTCAAAAGTCCTATATCAGCCGCTGGTATGGTTGCATTACAGAGTGCTTTGATGCATTTTTACTAATTGGCTGCTTCTGTATTATTATTTAGAGCGCATTAACTTTTAGCCTGACTCATAGAGAACACTTCAAGTCCAAGTGCCAAACAATAATTAATGCTGTGTAAAAATACACTACAGCAAAAAGTAGAAACTGAGAGCAACGAGTGGAAATATTTCCTGCTCTTTTCCCCAGAAGGCTCCAATATGAAAGATTTCTGCGTTATCAACCGCTCCCATATTGACAGGGGCTCATGGCCATCCTGTTAGATCAATGCATTTCCATCAAGGATTCACTTTTTCCTGGAAAATCCCAGTAATTCAAGACTTCAGAGTACGAGACCTAACACCCACAGCTGTGAAGTGCTTTCCCCAGCCTGACAGTCTGGCAGGGCCACCAACCTCTTTGCAGCCTTTCTGTTCCTATTCCTGCCACAGACCCAGCAGTGCAGAATTGAGGTGGGGTTACAGATAGTGACCGCTGAGGGCGGCTCTTGACTTAGAGGGACAGCTTGTTAACCGAAAAGAAGAAGTTACACTGATATCAAAAGTCATCTTTATTTTGTCTCCAGAAAAGATGAGAACAGCTGTCTAGCTGATGCTGTGAAAATGTGTCAGGAAAGCCGCTGGGGCACAGTTTTAAGAAACTTGGTCCCACTTTCCCACTACCTCTAAATTAATAAAGACCCTGAGATGTCCCCATTGCTCATTTTGCAGCTGCCAGAAGGGTTTGTCACAAATACATTTTTCAGTCTCAGTCCCAGGTCTGTCTGATGGATTGTGAAACATAAATTGGGAAATAAATATTTATGATGTATAGTCGCTGGGATTCTTTTATTTATAGATTGTTCAGTGCAGATGCCTATCACAATAGTAAAACTAAAACTGAGCTAGGTTTCAGCATTCATGATTCATTTGCTATGGAAGGCTTAAATCATCAGTCCACTAAATGGAATGGTTCTGAACTAAATCGTGAAGTCTTTATAAGTGTCAGTCTCGCAAAGAAAATAGATTTATGTTATGCATTTTTTGCGTCTACCGAAAAAGCTATCTTGAACGCAGGGGACTCAGTAACCATCCCTTGAATACCAACAGCAAAGCTTAGAATAGCTGACACTAGAAGACTAGCTACTGGAGCTAACATATTTCTAAGATGACCGCGGCGTTCAACAGCGATCCCTGCTTATCTGTATACCAAAAGGTTTTCAAAAGTCACTTGCACTTTGCAAACCACAGTGTCTGTTACAGATACAGTGAAATTGTTATGCTAGGCAAGAGGAGTTGACAGTTGATTAAAAACATCCTCTGCCTGACACTTCGCTTTTTGGAAACCCCGGGTGCATATTTTTAATGCGATTTAACTTTGAAGATAAATAGTCATATCTGGCCATCAGAACCGAACCTTACAGTCTCTAGCTCTGCAACTCTCCTCTTCATGGGCAATGATTGCAGGTAAAATACCTTCAGGTAAGGAGTTGGCTCTGTGAGCCTGCAAGAAAGCATTTCAGCCTCTCCTCCAAGGTCAAAAGACTGCTACTTGGGATCTACCGACATGCGCCAATCTTAAACAGACAAGAAATGTAGTGTCTTAAGTTGAACACAAATAAAATAAAACAAATAGTTGAAAATACTTTAGATGCCAACTTAGCAAGCTTTCTGGCTTTTAATGGACTTCTGTGTGAGGCTCAAGCATCCATTATCAGCTTTTATACACTAGGCCAGATCACTCCTCAATCTCCCCGCCAGTATTTCTGACTAGTATTGGTATTTCAGGTGATCTTAGTCAGCAACCAGACCTCCACTGTACTCACTAGTGGTTGCACACAGAAAAGCCTGCAGCTTAGACATATCACAAATAAATTGATGTAAGAAACTACTTTTGGGCCTCTGGAGGGAAATGGACAGAAAAATAGAGGATAATAGATAATAATAGAAATGGCATTCCGTGTATCTACCATACCATGACCCCATTTCTTCCACATAAAGATCTGCCTGCATTTTCCCATCCAGCTTTTGGGAATAAGTGTCCTTACTACGTCTTCTGGAGTAATCAAATTTTATCATCACTTTCGCTTCGTTGAAATTGGTGCCTCTTGCTCATAGTTGCCATTCACTCTTGCTCTTTTTCCATAATTGTTCAGGTTACTTTAACATACGGCAGTCCTCTTTTAGCATTTACCATTTTCTTTATTTTTGGTTTCTGAAGAGGCTCTTTCATCTTTCAAGACTGGGATTGTGCTTCAGAATCAGATTCAATAGTTGGTTTTATGAAGAACAGATGCTCTGTTCCCTTGTCACCTCTCCAAATGGCCCTTCGCTTACAGGTAGCAGCTTTCATTTACAGGTACCAGGGTGGAATAGTTTTCCATCAAGAACGTCATTACCTCTAAAGATGCATCTTTACTAAGTGAGGTTGAGCTTCCCCATTTGTATAATGCGTATTTGATGAATAGTTGAATGAGTTGTGCTTCTTTGCGTTGAACTGACATGAGATCTCTTACATTTCACCCAGGCACGTTGCCTATGGCAGAATAATGGTTTGATCAGTATAGTGTCTTTCATAGCCAGTAGTGGTATGTTGTCTGTTTGCTTTTTGTGGTTTTTATCTTGTGGCACTGCCGTAGAAAAGCAGGAAAGTTATCACTCAGGCCTGAGGAGAAAAAAATAACCCTGCCTAATCAACCCTCAAATTTCTGGTGCTTTCATTTCATCTTTGAGAGTATTATTCACTCTGACTATGACCAGATTGAAAACGCACGGAAGTAGCAACAATATTTACTACAAGGATCATTTGAACAGAGGGTTAAAAAGCAGGACATTATTGACTTATTATTTCTGTATCAGTATTATTTGTCTGGTTTGGTGTCAGCTCAATATAGAGAGGAAGAGGTGATTCTTGTCATAAAGAATTCGTGCAAACTAAAACTTAAAATGGGTATTTCTGTGGATGGACCCCTGCCTGAGCCTCTGCATCATAGGAAAAGTGCATTCCTGTAGAGTCTTCTGGCTGGAAATGCAGTCGTGGCTGGTTAGAAATAAAACAAGATATCTGATAATACCACTTACGTGTCCTTATGCTGGTTCCTTGGGAAGTATTTATATGGGTTTTGGTCCAAGGCAAGCTGTTTGGACACACCTCTCATGATAATTCACATGCAATTTCCCTTTTCTTGATTTCATGAAGTTGAAATCACACCACTGTTATTGAATGTATATACTTCCTGGGTAGCAAAGCTCTACTGAATTTGTATGCATTTAGTTGGTAACTAACACATACTTACCAGGCTGTAATATCATTTGCTTATCTCGCATTTTTTGGCTTCAGAAGCAAATAGCACAAAAATAGGTTGGCTTGACTGAGGGAGACTGTTTTGGTGCCAGCCTAGATAATAGCTTTGGCTGCTACTTGCCTACAGATGTTTGTCTAGGTGATAGGCTTGAAGGTCTGTCTTCCTCCTGAGGGCCCCGTAGGGACTTTTTTGCAGAGGGGCCCAAATAAGTCAGTAGAGATTTCACTGTTCAGCCTGCTTTCTTGCCATCCTGCAATTCTGAGCACCATCAGAGGCTGCCAGGTTCAGAGGCAAGAAGGCTCCTACCAAGCAGGAGTAAGTACAGATGGTCCTTCCACCTGCCCTGTTCAGCAAAGGAGGACCCACACTTTGTCCTCTATTCCCTGCAGTGTGGCGTAGCCACCTCAGCACGGTCATAAGTAACTATGAATCTGGCCTGCTATTTTAAAGGTCATTTTCATCCCTTCCTGATGACAGAGGTCAGTCTGCTTAGCTAATTGCACAGAAAAGCCGGTCTCTGAGTTACGTGCTCTATAAGCAAGTCTCATGAACATGATGAATCACTGAAGGGGAAGAAGCAAGTCTAAAGTAGGGAAGTTTAACAATCTATCGTATCCTTCCCTTAATTAAAAGTTTGGAGTGAGGCACGTAGATATGACGAAGAGATAACGAACTGCTCTTTAAAGAGGGAGAGGAAAACCAGCTGCGGGTAGTCTTGGCTTTAAACATGACTGGCAGAATACTGGCCTGGAACTCAAACCGTCCTCTGTGCTTCAGTAGTCTGGGGAGAGCACCTGGTTCCCACTATGATGCTGGTACTTTATTTACCTGTTTATATGGAGGCCTATTTCTATTTTCTTGGAATTACATACAATCGAATTTTAGGCCTTCTAGGATTTATATAAAACATTCATACAGCTGGCAAGTAACAAAAGGGAAAATAGAAGTTCTGTAAAGAACCTTCATATGATTATGTAGGAAGGACAGCAAATGTGTGATATGAATATAGATGCAATCATAAGAAAGATCTATCTCTCAAGTGGCTGGAGGTTTATGGGACTGAGACCATCACTGAAAGTCACTCTGCCAGCTGCTGTGCCTATTGTGAAGGACTCGACCTGCCCTGTTCAGTCTGACAGTAACACTTTCATCTTTGCCATTGCTATAGAGGACATGTAGGCAGCCTTTCAGACCTACATTGCCACGGTGGCAATTCTTGCAGTGTTCGAAAGACTGAATGCAGAGATGGGTACGCATTGATACTCCTCATTTGAGCTTCTTAAGATGCTTATATCTTCACCGAAGCTTTTGCAGTCAGGTTCCCCTCCTCTGCTTGCTAAATTAGGACTTTCCACCTCAACGAAACTTTTTATGGCATTCCCTGCTCTCCAAGACAAACCATGGAGGAATCTGTCATTTTTAAATTTCAAAGGCAACGAGAGCCTCTTTTGGCAGTTACAGACCAGGATAAGAGCAGCAAGCAGACATTGATGCTGGATACTTAGTGGAGAGGCTTCTTTCTGCCAAGTGGAAACGAACACGCAGATCAGACTGCACAGAGCTGAGATGAAGCCAACTCTTACGCCATTTCAGCATCAGCCAAAATAAAATATTTCCTTACTTTGAAATGCTTGGAAACAAGGGAGGGAGAAATCATACCCTGTAGAACAAGTGTCCTTCAGATCAGTTGCCTCACTTAGTGGTCAGGGCAAAGAAATGGCTCCAATACTTCATCCTCTCCCAAGAATGCTCCTGTACCTTTGACAAAGCCAACGGTCTTTACAGGTGTCCTGAAACCAGCATTGCACACACTAACAATAACTGTGTCTATTGCGTTTTAAAAGGGAACTGGTCCCCTTGAGAAACTTCAAACACCACACACACACAAAAATAAATTGTACAATAAAACATTTGCTGTACAAGCAAAGTGATATCGAATACAAGAAATTAGGGGAAAACTGGTTTCAGTAACAAGGCACAGCAATCATGTTCCTGATGCCACCACCCACCATGTCTTCCCTGTAGGGACACGCTTCCCTTTAAAATGGTTGATGCTTAAATGAAATTTCAGATCAACAAAACCCCAGCTCACAACCCCTTTTTGACTTTACTTTTCTCTCTCTCTGATACTTCAGAAAGACCCTTTTATTTCTCTCTTGCATTTGACATGAAAAACTTGTTTAATAGAAATGCAGATGACGATGGTGGCAGACCTGCACCACATCAAACACTGTGGGAGAGCCCTTCGGCTTTTTGTTCCAAGGTTTTGAAAAAAAATTATATTAATAGAAAGTTTTTGAGGGATGTTTCGTCCTGAAATGTTTTTGCCTGCAAACGAATATGAAAACAAAGCCCAGAAAGTTTGTGGGTTTTATTGGCAAAAGAGTATTTCAGCGGAAAACATGAAATAAAATACTGGTTTTTTTCATTTTGATCCATTTGATTCCACAGGAAATGCTCAATAAATTGTACCTGCCAGTACCTTCTCTGAAATGTGACATAAAAAATAATGTAAAAATTAAGTACAGAAGTGAATGTTGGTCTCTGGTATTTTATACTTAAGACTCTTATTGCCTTGGAAGGTAATATATATTATGGCATCCTGATGAAACACTGCTGTCTTATAAAGAAAACTGCAGTGCTAAATTTTCCAAACTACCATAAATGTAATTACCTCCTGCTGAGAATCTGAGTGCTTGTTCATAGCATCATTACTTTTAGGAATTAAGTCTGTAATTTCCTTCAGAATATTATTCATTCATTCCTAAACCATAAAAGTCGGGCCAAAAAGTTATATCTGATTGGTCAGCGTGTAGAAATTTCATTACTTTTGCTCCTTGCCAGAAGGTACATTAAATCTTCACCATTTAAAGTGCATCAAAGAAACTTCTGAATCCTGCCTGAGCTGGCAGGAAGCGGTGAGGAAGGAGGGAGATCCAGTCAAGGGAGGAGGAGGCAGGGTGTGTCCGTCCGTCCGTCCATCTGAGCAGATTTTAGCAGTGTGCATGAAACCCACTGGCCAGCGAGGACAGTGGGCACAGACGTGTGTCTTTGCTTTCTTCAGCAGCCAAGTTTCCGGCTCTGCAGAAGGCCCGTGAATGTTTGTGGCTATTCTTACTGAATACGGGGAGCAGAATTTTACTCCCTGTAAATTCTTCCAGCTGAGCTTGCTTACCCTTCTCAATGCAAGGGATGTTGCTCACCTACAGAAACTTTAAGTCAACATAACACTTTTCCTTTTGTTGCCTCTTTCTGCCTGTAATATGGTGCAGAGAAGAGTCGTGAGGTGGTAGATAACGCATCTTAATGGTAAGGAAATTTAAGTTAGATTGATCTTCAATTTTAATAGCAGAAGCTGCTCCATGCCAGTGCTGTGCAACAATTGCTGATGCGTACAGCAAAGACATACCCATGTTGTTATGCACGTTGAATGTTAGTATGGTATTTGCTTTTTTTTTGATTCAACTCAATTTGCTTCAAATTTTTCTCTTCCTTTACATGATTTTTTTTTTTTAATTCTCTTAGGAAATTAAAATCTTACGGGTTGCTCAGCAACTGTAGCAGTATTGCTGCAGATGTGCAATAGGCATATCTGATTACTATGGTGGTCTTTATTTTTTTAAGTAAAAAAAAAGTCTTTAAGTAAAATAAACATGACACTGAAAGTAACAATGGCCTGATAAAAGATAGTTTTTATTATCCCAAATGCTTGCAGCCATGTATACATTGTATTAGCTGTAGTAGGAAGTTTTTGGGAGGAGTGGATTATTCTTGGATGGGTTATTTTAGTAGCATCAACCACCATAAGACCACCTCTCCCCAGAGATTTATGCACACATCAGATACGACATGCAGGCAGTCTTGTCACACCTGGCTGCAGCTGAGGTGGGAGAGACTTTATTCGCAGCATACTCATGCTGAAATAGCATAGGCCAGAAGTGGCAAGATCATGGAGTTTGATTTTTATCAGTTTCTGTAAACGATTCTAGATGAGGCTTATCAATGGCCAAGTTTAATATTTCTGCCCATGGAGGCTGGCAAGTTCCCCCTTGCTTTTGTCAGTAAAGTACTCCAGAGCTTTAGCCAAAGTTTTATGGGAAGGTAATGCGGGTGGCTACTGTGGCAACGTGAAATGTCTCGGCTCATTTGCACGGCTCCTGGCAGGTAGCATGTATGTTATTCGAGTGGCGCAGTTGTCCTTTCTGAATTCATTTCCCTGAGCACTGCAGACCCCCTTGGGTTCGTGGAAGGCAGGAATCCCCACACCAAGCAAAATCTTGCCTGTTTCACCTCATCTCTTGACAGATGGGGTGGCATGCAGTTGTTCACTGGCTGGTCCAGGTGAGGGCTAACAGCTGCCTCCCGTATCAGTTGCTCCTCTGTATCAGAGAACTGTGCTGTTGAGTGTGAAGTGTAAGAGTTAAAATCCTATCAGTCATTAATCTGGGAGGAAAATAGCAGAATGCATATATGACAGCAAATAATTGCTCTACTCATAGATTTCATTTCAGCGTTTACTAATTTGGGTGTGTTTGACACTGTAGCCGCAGCAGGATTTTAATGTAGATTTTTACCAGTAATTACATATAGACAGGCTCTCCTCTTAATGTGGGAGGAATAGAAGAGTTGTAATTGTTGACATTATTCAAAACTAATACATGGCATTTTAAAGATGTGGCAATTGTGTTAATATTTAATTTATTGTAGCTAGGTTAGGAAGGTTCCATTTATTTTGTTTTTTGTATTCAGTTTAATCAAATGTGTCCATTAAGTGTAGGATGTGGCATTTGAATTCTTTTAGGGTATGCTTGCAGGAGATGATTGATTTTTGTGGGTGTTTGCAGAGAGTGAAGGAGTTTGCCCGTGTAATCTCCAAAAAGGTCAAATCTTGACTTAATAAATGTATGATTCAAGAACATAAAGCTCATTCTTTAGGACATCACATTAATATTTATTGGGGTCTGGATACTGCAAAGACCTGCTAATTAGCTACAGAGTCTTTTGTGTATTGGTTAAACTGGCTTAAATCCAGTTTTGCTCAAGAGGGATTAAATTGCTCCCATTATGATAAATCTGCTAAGCAGGGGACTCATATTCCCATTAATTCCTATGGCTCACATTAGTGTGTAGGTACATCTTTCTGCCATGACTAATAGCTAGTGGTAGTCGACATTTTTAACAGATTCAGTGAAGAATATTTCTAAGCAGAATCATCCCCTATTGCTGACAGCAGAGTAAGAACTAGGCAGCAGTCAGGGAGCCCAGCAGGAGCTACACAGCTGCATCTGGAAGAGGAGGCACCAACTGTCCCGCCCCGCGTAGGACTCACCCTGTGCAGGAAGGGAGCAAAGACGAGAAACCTGAGCTAGGAGTTGCCTGAAGGAAATGCTCCCAGATGCAGAGCTAAAAGTCAGTCCAAATTTTCAAACTACAGAAAAAATGAAGATGGCTACTGAGATGATGACAGAAAAGCAACGCTGAAAGCGGAGCAGGGAGAAGAGGCTACTGTCCAAGTAAAGGGCTACTATGCACAGCTATAGTTGCAGTACTGCCTAGGTGAGGGAGGAGATGTCTATAGATAGTGCAAGGCAATACGGTACGAACATCACCAGGCTGAACGGAGCCTGTAAACCCACAAGACTCAGTCTGGATCTGGTCCAGAATGACTGCAGCTATATTTGCATAGTGCCAGCAAATATACCCTGGTATATATAGTGCCAGCAAGTATACCCTGCTCCTGGAGTCCGTTCAGTCGTTTCTCAAATACCTTTGATTACAGAGTTAGTGGATTGGGAAAGATAAGATTAGGCAAAGCACCTAATAATCTCAATATTTTTGTAAAGTGGGAAAGAGAATGCATGCAGTGTAACAGCTGAAAAAAGACTTGGTGCCCTGGTAGAAAATTCCTAGAATGAGTGGGCTTAAGAATCACTTGCAACTAAAAGCTCATGCCTTATGTTGAGGGAAGAAGCCACAGAGTCAAAATTGGATTATAAAAATAAGGGTGGAAAGGGCCCAAAAAAGAATCACTTGGCACAGAAGAACTCTTAGCAGAATCACCCTTTTTTTTCCCCCCCAAAGGAATGTGGAGACTGCTGTTCACAGGCATGCCACTAAGATGTGCAAAGCAATGTGGGAATGAGGGTATGTTTGGTCAGCCCCAGCTGATCCTGCTTCTTGTCATCGTAGGTGGTGATACGGGACCAAGGTGGGGACGATGATGAGGAAGCAGGCTCATGTCTTACGGGGATGCTGAAGCAAAGGAAGGAAAGTAAGCGCATATGTATGTTTGAGGAAATTGAAGAGAATGCATTCAAATGTAACTGTAGTAGACCAGCTTAAATCTCAGAGGCACTTTCTGGACTAGTCAGTAAGAGATAAGTATTGATGGAACTTGCCTGACCTTGAATCAACAGAAACTTCTTTGTTTTCATAGAGCGCATAGCATCTGATAACAGAGTGATTCAGCTGAAGAACTTTGCACCTCTATGCAGTATCGTCAACATTGTGGTAAATCTGGAGGGATAATGAGATTTTAAAAAATACTTGGATGGAGCTGTGGGAACCTTAACTCCTGTAATTGTTTTGTTTGTTTTTCCTCCTGACAGGTATTATTCTAAAATAGAAAAATATTATTTCATAAAGCCTCATTTAAACCCCATGCCCCCAATCTTCAGGACTCTCGTCTTTCAGTGAAAGGGAGAATAATGGGCAGAGAGCTAACCCATCTGCATAAACTATTTACCCGGAACTCCTGATGGGGTAAAACCACAGAGAATAAAGTGCTCTCTGCTCTTAGTTGCTGGCACACAGGGAAAAGCCAGCCATCGGAAAGCTTCATTTGCATCAACACTCGACTCAGCACTTCCCCACTGATGCTTTTGAGACACCATAACAGGAAGCAAATTAAAAACTGGTTTGGATAGTGAAGCTGAACTTAATGTAGAGCTCAGTTTAGAGTCCTTCTCCAGAAGGACTCTCCAAAAAAAGTGAAGGTTCTTCCAGAAGCTGAAGAGAGTGATAGCAAATTTGGATTAGCTCCATGAGGGCCTCCTTTTTCCCAGAGCTAAGCAGAGCTGAAATAGCCACCAGTAGCTGAACTGAAGGGCAGGTTCAGGCAGCGTTCCCAAAGGACTGAAGCCTCTCCACGAGCCCTCTTGGATGGTGCTACGCAATGAAAACCAGACGCCAGCCAGAGAAGAGGTGGCTAACAGCATACGCACCTGCTGCATGCTCTTTCCATGAGTGAGGAATCAAAATAATGAACAGCTACTAAAACTAGCTTAAGGGAATATATTGTGTATCACCATAAACACGTTGCTGGGAGCAGTGTTCAGGCTGAAGCTGTGTTTCTCTAATAATGATAATCTCTCTCTTCCCACACCGAAGAACCTAGTGCTTGGAAGTGGGGAACAATTTTTAAAGGTTCTCAGGGGATATATTTAGTGGTTCCAGAAATTCTAGCTGGGGGATTGAACTAAAGGTATATGCTAAGAACCCAGAAATACATTGAACTGGTCTTTTTCTGATTATTCCAATCAACTAGGAGGGAGCTTATATGATTTGAAGCTTTTATTTCTTGCTAACACATGTTCATGCACACAATGGCATTCCGTTGAATTGTATCCAGAAAATTAATTATTCTTCAGAAGGATTTTGGCTTCCTCTGAGGACAGCCTCTACTTTTTTGCATTAGAGAAATCTTTTTGTCTTTGTTTAACAAATAGGTGCAGTGGGGAAATACTTGCCTGGGAAATTCCTGTAGGGAATAAGATGCACAAAGATCTTGATGCTGCAGCCCAAGATAAATAGGACATTGTAATACTCTTAGCAAATGAAAATGCAAATCACAGCAAAGTAGAGGAGGAAAAAATATATTCCCTGGCCTGAACATTCAGAGAAAGGGAGTGAGACTGGGAGGTGTCTGACAAGCACATTATTTGCAGTCTCCTGCTAATTGAGTGTTATCTGAATTGCTTGCGGCCGTCATTCCATGACCAAATGTATTTGTAGAAATGCCAGTAGTTTCAGAGAGATGATGCACTTACCAGAAAAAATTGTGAGCACTGTAGGGAGACTACAAGCAAATGGTAATTGATGGAAGAGATGTCCAGGAGGACTCCTTGTGCTTATCAGGAGTCGTCCTTAAAGCCTAATCAGTGCGGTGTTAATTTATCAGTTACAGGTAAAGAATCTAACCGGAGTTTTCTTGGTTTGTGTGTGTGAGTTCAACTTACCAGTGTGCTTGGCCTTCTCTGCCAACCTAGCAATGAACTACCACCTAAGCAATGAGATTTAGGTGAGGCCAATGCAGAAAGGTATCTGGCAAAGAAGGAATTATTTTTAAAAGGACTCAAGAGGTAGGCATACAGATCTATGAGACTTAGGAAGCAGAAAAAAAACCAAACCCAAAGGTTAAAACAAATAGGGTGAGGGAAGAAGAGATGTGGAAACAATAAAGGAAGAAATCTGAGAAAAGATGTAGAAAGAGGGATAGGAGAGAAGGAAAGAAGGATTGTAAAACAGAGGAAAAGTTTGGATAAGAGGGACAAATATAGGTATTCAGAGAACAAATAGAGAATGGCATGAGGAAAGAGACTAAAATAAGAGAAAAACGTGAAAATGAGAAAATAAAAACAAATTAACAACAAACTAGAATTATGGAATGAATAAAAGCCATACTTAACACTGTGCTCAGTGAATGTTTCATACTATTTGTCTTAGGCTTTCTGATGAAACTGTATTATCATAAACCATAAAGCCTTGATGTGCCATTGATGCACAGTGATGTGGATCCTCGTAACAACTCTGACAAATGCTTTGCCTTCAAGCAGGTGTGTTGCCATGTTGTGATCCTCAAATGCAGCTTGAGGGTGCAAAGCTACCTTTCAGATGCCCCCAAAAGCATTTTTCTCTTTATCTCCTCGATCTGTCCTTGGCTACTACTAAATCACAGATTTGTGACAAATGTATGAGTCTGAAGGACCCCTACAAAATAATTACATCTCCATAATTCAACTTTTATTTAGCAGATACAGTTTAACAAGTCTTCTGGCACATATAATTTTACTCCTTGTAGGTTGTAGGAAAATCTTATGTATATTTTTAACTCTTTTAATGACATCGAAATATATGGTCATGTTTATATTCAACTGGAGATCATTTCATTTCCACAGTTTCTCCTTTGGGGAAAAACACAGTTTTATGGAGACGGAACAATACAAATGACTGCAACCAACACATTCTCTTTCAAATTTCTATTGTGTGGATATCGAGTAGGTGCTTTGGAAAACAAAACTGCAAGTACTCCAAATTCTCCAAAAAGTCAGATATTCGTTGTGGCATCCCGCTGCTAGCAATGCCACTTGCCAACTGTCAAAGCCCGTGATGTATTGTATAGCCTGTGATGCTTTTGCCGTGGATTCTTGATTGGGCACTGCGGTCAGGACGGCATTGGTGATTCCGCTCCTGCCTTCAGTTACAGCCGTCTGCAGACTTGCAGGTGCGCAGACGCCAGCTCCAGCCATACCAGGGCCACTCCGTTTTCAAAAGCGTTAATCATTGCAGAAGAGCAAGGAGGGTAATTGAAGTCCTGTGGGCATTTGAAATAGCTCAGCCCCACTCTATACTGTGAGGGCTGCCGAGCTTTATGTGTTATGAGACAAGTAGAAAATGTTGCTTGAATAGAGCGTGCGGGGAGAGAGAAATAGATTAAAAGCCACTCTCAGCACGTAGCACCTTTTTCAAAGTGCTGACTAGCAGCTTGTATTTAGACAGTAATTTGGGGCTGAGAGGATACTTTCAGATCTTACCTAGCTGAGAAGAATATGATGGTGTGGGGAAGAGGACTTCACTGCTGACTGCCTTGATGGCTCTCCTGCTTTCCAGCAGTGCTAATCTAGGAGGCTTGGGGACCTCCTGGGACACATAGATACCAACTTTAAGATAACAAAGGTCCAAAAAGGGAGTGACTTGACTCAATAGCATTATTTTTGCCCGAATCGTGGGCTCATTCATTTCTATGCTCTTACAAATTAGGTTCATTTTAGGTGTGTTATCTCATCCTTGAAGACTCCCAGCAAGTGCTGTTGGTGTGGAGTCATTTAGAAGATGACTTCTACCACAGATTCACACAGATAAATTCAATAATGTAAAAACCCCGATAGAAGTTGCTGCATGAAGCTGTATGTGCTTTAGATGATCCCAGAGAACAGTGCTACTTACAAGGCACAACAGATGTATAACGTCTCCCAGATAATGGGAAATTGCACCCATTCTAGAGAGGTCATGTCAGAAAACCCAAACAAACCATATCATGGAAAATAAAAAGAAAAACCACAAGTGGGAATGGTTTCTAAAGTGAAAATGGGTAGCAGTTTTTTGAATGTCAGTAAGAATAAGGGAAAGAGTTGCATATGTCTTCACAGTTGCTGAACACTGTGAGAAGAAGCAGGGAAGAACCCAAAAAAATAATCTATCAGAGTTTTGAGGAACTTTGTGGTGTCTAACATATCTGTCCTTCTTGAAGAAGACATGGTATAATCACCTTGGAACCAGTGACAGATCACAGTTTGGTCACTGCAGCAATACAAAAAAATAAAACAGAAAAGGAAGAGAATGGTGCAGTTCAGATATATATGCCCTGAAGCCCTGGCTGTTTTAAATCACAGAGGAATACACACACACACAATTCAGCTTAAAAGGAATGGCCCCGTTCATGTAAATGCAGCAGAAAGTGTCCATTAAAAGAAATGAAATGTAATGATAAGCTCTGCCTACTATTATGACCAAACTGACTTCTTAATCTGCACTATGATTTATGTTCACATAAGGTTTCAGCCAAGCCATTTATTTTATCTCCTTTTCTGCTGTTACAAGAAGGAACCAGGAAGATTGGCTACAATTTTCTCTCATTTTAGACAAATGCAATCCCGATGGCTGTGGCCTGAAGGGAAGAGCTGCCCTCCTGCCAGAAGAGGAGGAGGACTGTTGACATCTTGCGGCAGGAGAGGAGCAAAGGGTCGGCTCTGAGATGCACAGTTTGCTGTCGGTGTTACAGGTGAGATATTTCTCTTTGTAATAAACAGACCTATCCTGATGTGAGTGAAATTGTGTATACTGAGTGTAAGTCTGGGCAAATCAGCTTATGTAAATGTGATTTAGGGTGCAAACACTGTAGACTGACAAGGGAGGATAGGAAGTCTATTCAATAAGTTTCCTTTGAGTAGCAAAAGACCCCTGTGCAGTCGTGCGTGTTACAGGCACTCTTGCTGGAGAGCAGAGGGAACTGTGGAGCAGGCACCATTGACAGAGCTGGAGTGATTACTCTTACGAGCTTGGAGCTGCAAAGCCCCTTTGGAACAACAGGGCAGGCGAGGCAAGTGGCTGGAGGCACCACCAGAGACAGCAAATGATGATCAGCTTGGACCCGTGGAGCTTCAGGAGCTGGAGGCCACGCTTCTCAGCAGCGTGGGCAACACGTCCCCCAGCCTGACAGCCATAACCTGCAAGACTGAGGTGCTACCATGGGATGAGGCCACACGACCCAGATGAAAAAAAAAAAAGGACTTCATATTATATACTTGCATTTTTTGAAAGAAATGGTTACTTATTGTATACTATCCTATCACCCCATTAGAGCTTCTTTCTCCCCCCTTCAGTGAAATACTGTTCTAATATTTGAGTTCATCTGTCACTTACAAGTGGGAATAATTAGTTCAGTTTTATATTTCCAAGTTTCAGGGTATATATTTAAACTAGTGTTTATTAGAAATTCCTGAAGTTTGAACCCAGTCCTTTTTGCTGTCAGTAAAAGCCTGACAGAAGGGTTGTATTCCCCCATCTTCATAAAAACAATATTTCCTGAAATATTTTGCAGTTAACATTTGGATATTAAGCCCTAATAAATGCTCAGAAAAGTGTGAGAAGTTCCATATGCTGCCATGTACTTCCATATACTGCAGGGCATCGCTGAATCTTCAAATTTCTTCTTACTTAAATTTTATGTGCTGATACCTCTCTTCTTATTACCGCTTGTATGCGCGCTCTACTTATTTCTAACACATATTAGGTCATCAATTGCCTTGAAGCCGTTTATAGCACCCGGCATTATGTTAAATGCCCCTGCCATGCTCCAAAGAGTGGCTCGTCTTTCAGTGAAGACTTTACAGTGTCTAGAATGAGGCACCAGAAAGACACCAAGTGATTGGCAACCTGAGATGAATTTGTGTGAGAGGGCTGCGTTCCTCCCACCTCCCTCCCCGGGGGGTCAGGGATGCAATTGGTAGAGATGCTCGACTTACATCTTCCTCAATTTAAGTGTGGGTGCTTGGCAGGATATTCTTCACAGGGACACCTGATGACTTTGAGACGCTTTCTTGCTCTTGCGCTGAAATACTTTGGAGTTATTCATTTTGAGGCATAAGACTCAGCTCATTTGTTCCAACTTTCCTTTAAAGAGGAGAAGAAAGCACGAAATATAGCTTCCTGTGTCTCCCCTGGATACCAGCTATTGCTTGTAGGAGAAATTAAATAGATTGCATTTTCATTTTTGCAGTCTGAAATGGCTGATGGGACATTCAGAGGTGGTAGTTATTTAAACTAGGCTAAATTGCAAAAAATAGGAGAAAAAAATTTGCAACTTAACAGAAGTTACGGTAGTTCACGTATGATTTTTTAGTGCACCCACTATTGGTTTAACTTACTTTTATTTTTCATTTAAATACACATGATTTACTGTATTAGTAGTATGTGAAAATATAGCTTGTTCGTCCTTAGAAAGGCAAAGTTTCTCTCATCACTCCTATCTGTAGTCTCTGCTTACTTTACGTTTGGACCCTGACATATAAACCTCACATTGTGGTTTGCAGTGTTAATCAAGATACTCCTTTGTGAAGCTGTATTTCTGTAAAGGCCTCTATCACATACTAATTTCACAGCAGAGAATGCTTGTCTGTTATTTAGATCACCATACTTTTCTAGCCCATTTTCCAATGTCAAAGTTTCTAAGTAATCATCTGTTACTTCAAATAATATAAAAATAGCATGTCATTACCATTAAGCACCAACTGCAAGGATTTAATTTTAAACCATTTCTCCTTCCTCTGACTGAAGAAATGCCTCTGTGATAATTTCTAACCTTTCATCAGCATAATTGCTAAATAATTAACAATGGTTAAATGATGAGAACCTGAGAGATTTGAAAATTATTACTGAAGGATGTATTTAGCTGGAGCAATGGCCTATACAAATCTGTTTCAAAATAAAAGCAATGTATATTCACCAGCAGTAGCAGCACAAATTCTTTATATTTGCTAGATGTTCTGATATATGCACTTATGCCTTAGTCACTTACAGCTGCCCCTGGTCCTACATCAAGGCGTAAAGTCCCATCTCACTGCAAAGAACTGCTTGCGTGCTGTGGCTGAGCTCTGCTTCTCCAAGGTTACTTCATAATGCTTTGCATGTCTTCATTTCCACTAATGCAAATTACTTATTCCACAGAATAAGCTGTGGAAAACAATGTAAAGGCTCTATAATCCCTTTCTATTTTTGTAGCAGATATTGAGTACTTCCTTGCTTCTGTTCACCGAGCTGATTAGTATGCTGAGTTTTTTTGCAGTTTCTCCACTCTTCTCAACGAGCTCCACGTGCTCATTTTGGATATGTCTTTTATACACCCTTTAGGAGCTGACAGTCACCAGCCTCTCCATCCTGTCCCACCTCTGTGAGTCATGGGGATTTACTCACTCTCCTTTGTCTCCTAACTTGGGTAAACTTAGAGGCTGCACACAGATCTGCTGGGATCCTGATGACCTGCTAATCTAGGTGCCACCAACACGTGGGCCCTTATATCCTCTCCTGCCCTTTGTTCCAGGCACTCCGATTCATTCTTTCTCACCTCAATCTTAACATTCCTAGTGCAACTCTCTACATAACAAAGGTAGGCACACGGGCAGGAACTCCAGGTATTTATTGGTGGGGGTAGGAGAAAAAATAGGCCGAGGGGCAATGGTTTTAAACTAGAGCAGGGTAGGTTTAGATTAGACATTAGGAAGAAGTTCTTTGAGGGTGGTGAGACACTGGTACAGGTTGCCCAGAGAGGTGGTGGAGGCCTCATCCCTGGAGACATTCGAGGCCAGGCTTGATGAGGCTCTGAGCAACCTGATCTAGTTGGAGATGTCCCTGCTTACTGCAGGGGGGTTGGACTAGATGGCCTTTAGAGGTCCCTTCCAACCCAACACATTCTATGATTCTATGAAAAATGGGAGCATGACATGTACAGCATAAATCTGCCAGAAGCCTGGCTGCTCCTAAAATGAATTATTCCTGCCCCCCCCCTCCATTTTTTCTTTAAAGTTCTGGTGGCTAATTAGTGTATACGGTGCCATGGTGACACTATTAGGACTCCCAAATCATGTGTCTGTCTACAGATCTTCTTCAAGTCCTTCTCAAGTTCATCTTTTTTTTGTCAGTAAGTTTGTCTTCCCAATAGTTTTTTGGTAAAATCATGGAAAGTTCTCTGTGGCTTTGACTCCCTATTTTGAGGGTGTGGATATATCTTATATCTAATCACATACCTGCATCTCCCCATTCTGCAGTATTCTTCTTTTCGGTTGCATCATGTGCCTTTAGTGGTGGATGTGATTTTGCAGCCAGCGAGTGATGCAATTACCCTTTGAATTGCAATTCCCTTTGGTTTCCCCCAACCCTCTCCACAGTCACTTCTCTCCTTCTGTGTGCTTTCATCTACTGCTGTGCCTGTCATAGCCAGTCAAAGTTTATTTAATTTTTTTTTTGGCTGAGGTTTTGGGAGAAATAGTGGCAGAGAGCTTGTTTTGTTTTGTTTTTCTGTTAGAGGTTCCAAGGTAGGTAGTTTGCTGAATTACCAGTAGTGTCTGTACAATCCTAATGACCCTTCACTCCCGTCACTTTATTTATGCCTTTGAGCTGTTTAAATCAGGGGCACCTGGCTGGAAACAAAGGGAAGTGGCTGTCTGAATGTTTTCACAAATAAAAGTAATGTGTCTATTGCTTCAGCTATATCCCCACCACTTCCTCGTAGAGTATTTAGCACAAGGGCGTTCATCAGGCCTTGGCTTTGTTAAACACCTGCTCAGAAAATCTGCCGAGTACCGGAGGCCATGGGAGTACAGCAGCCCATTAACGCCTGCTTTTGCAAATGCTGGTCTAACACTAATACAGCAGTTGTGATCCTCTGTGAGAAAGTGCTCTAAATGCAAATTTTAATCAATGCCATTTCCTCATAAATCAGTCCCTCTAGCTTCCTAATTATCAGCGCCAGGCTCTGAATTGTCATTAGGCTTCTCATATTGAGGTCCAGATTGAGAGCGATATCTTCCTGCGCTGCGCAGGGAAGGATTATCGCTTTGCTGCTCTATCAGGGATCTGAGCCCACAACAGGCAGCTGATTAGCACGCCTTCCTCTCTCCCGTGCCCAGGCTTCCACCGCTGCAGCTTTCCTACTGGAAAGCTACTTATTTTTCATTCTTCTTAAAAAAAATAAATAAATAAAATAAATAAACCTACATGATTCCTCTGCAGTACTGTCATTTATAGCTTTTTTTAAAGAAGTGCCCAAATGAAAGTTGAGCCAACATCAGGCTTATTTTGTTATAAAGTTCATAAATAATGTGACCATAACTGCAGTTTCCTCCTGTGCTAATGTTTTTGCAGCCTCCTCATTTTTCTGAACAACTGAAAACCTCTAGATCAATAAAAATTTTCACTGGAATGGCTTACAGACGTCTAAGCTTTCAAAACGGCTGTGAAATTATTTCCCTTCCCAGTAAAATAGATGTGAAATTTGTTGGCAAGCGTGTGTTCTGCTTTTTTATGTGTAAATAGAATTTTAAAAGGAAGTATGATTCCTGTATTATAATTGTTTGAAAAATAATGGCATGCAGCCTATTTCCATTACCAATAAGCAGAGCTTATTTATTGATTTAATACTGTAAAAGTAATCATATGCTCTTATTAGGTTGTTTAGTTTCCTTATGATTGGATGTAACCTTGTTATACCTAACTACTATATATATAAAATTTATTATTGCTGGTGTTTATTGTTAATAAAATAATAAATGAAAATGAGACTATGATCATATTAAAAATGTACAATCCTTTCACTGCAACGAACAGTAAATATTTTGCACATTAGAAAATTTATGTTTGATTCCTTAAACAGACACTCTTAAAGGGATTTTTGCAAAGCAAAGAGCAAAATCTTTTCTTTTGCATTTAAACCTGAAATTAGAGATGCAGATTGTATTTTTAAAAGATTGTGCCGCGACTCAGCACTGAGGAAACGGTAGTTTATTAATATCTTTTGAAGGCATGCTCTGCCAGGGAAGCCTAAAAATGTAATTGAAAAAAATGCATGGTGGCCAATGATAAAAATAAGGATATTAATGAATATGCAGAATAGAAAAACTTGAAATCTATTCAAGGGTGAAAATTTTGAGGCATAATCTAGATTAAACTCAAATACAATGTTTTATTTACCAACTACAACAACGCAAAGACTTTAGAGTTTTGCTTTGCTGCTGATTAGATGCTGCAAATGTTTAAAACTGAGTATCTGCGTCCTGCTCTGCGAGAGAAGCAATGAAACGCTGTGCATTTTCAGGTATGATCTGGGAAATATTCCCTACGCTCTGGCTCTGGGAGGTGAACTGCCTTTGTTAAGAGCCACCTGGGTCTGGCCTCTAATGTCTGCTTTGCAGAACAGAGACATCCACAGGCAGGTTTGGCAGTTTGACTCGTATTTCATGCAGCTAGAAGCTGATTGTGCTATTCCGAAAGACCTCTGGTCATTAGAAATCTGATTTAAAATCTTTTATATTGCTCATATACTTCCATGGTTTATAGGTGATCTAAAGCCCAGCCCACGCTCCTGCCAGTGGAGCTACAGAACTGTTTGAAATGAATAGGGCTTCTCGTCAGTAGTGGCTACCTATACAGACCTGATTACAAGATTTGCACTCCAGCACAAAAAAAAATATCTAATTCTGCAGATATTTTACTCAAACAAGTAACTTCATATACATGAGTAGTCACCTTGAATTATAAAGACAAGAGCACTAATTATGCTTATGAGGCTTAGCAGGACTGGAACAAGAATTATGAAAAGGCTTTTCTTCCCATTCTATCAAAAATGGTTTAATTTCGTACACTGAGTTGAAAACTAAAACGAATGAAGGAAGAAGTCATACGTAACTGCCTGGGGAATCTCTGCGCAGCTAACAAATTGTGATTGATCTCAAAACATTTCTGTATTACTAAATATCACAGCAAATGTGTATTCTGCTGCTTGCTGCCAGAGTTTGTGACCCACGTTCAAAAACTGGAATACTGAAGGAGCCCTGAATTTCGCTGGTTGCACTTCAGGTGGAAGCTGTTTGAAGAACGGGACAGCAGCCACTTAGAAAACCCTGGCTAGTCCAATTTATTAAACAACAGAAAGATGTTTGGAGAGAGGACTACTGAAGTCAAGGATTGACACTAGGAAAGGCGCACAGGGCTGACCGAGCACTCGGAGGGAAGGGCATGTATGACAACAGGAAGGATTTACTTTTTAACTCGAGGTGGAGTCTGATGAATACTTCCTTTGGTGAAGGTGATGATTGAATCAACTTGGGGGGGGACGGAGAGAAGCTATTTTTGATCTTAGTTTTCTCCAGCCTGGTTCAATGTGTAGCTGCACAGATTAAAATTCACCATGCAAAAGGCAGTGGCGAGAGGGGCAGGTGCAAATGACAGGAGGGCTTATCAAGCTCTGGCCTGAGATGACCAGCCATGGAGGAGAGCCTGCCTGTAGGTGGGAGGATGGAGAGACACGTGCCATCTTCCAGGTGACAGAGGGACGGGTAGACAGGCAGCGTGGACGCAGTGAGAGAATTCTGAGCTAAACCTAAAACATGTTTAGAGCAGGGAAGAAACCAAAACACAGAAATGGATAACAAAGTTTCTACTGTCAGCTGAAGGCAGAGCTGAGAAGGCTCTTTACTACCCTTATGGCACAACACTGAAGCGATAAACTCCAGGCACTAAACAGGCCAGCAAGTTTAGAGTTCAGAAAAGGACTTCACCTGAGGCAGTGAGGACATTGAGGAAGGTATAGGGGAAGAGCTGGCACTAGCACTGCTGACAAGAACCAACGGGCATAAGGACATGTTTCTGTGAAGGGCTAATAGATGGCCCAGACGGTACAAAAGCCAATGAAAACAGATGGGGCCTGTTTATGCTAAGGAAGCTTTAAAAGCATCCTCCTTCTGACTGCACGTGCTTAGTGTGCTCATGAATTTTAAGCAGGAAGGTTCATTAGGACAATTTGCTGCAATGTCAAGATATGGAAAACTCACATGTTTCTTGCCAGTCGTGAGAATTCTAACTTTCTATAGTTTGGTTTGGGGTTTTTTTGCTATTTTATTCCAGATTCTTATCACACAGGCTTTCATAAATACAGGGTAGCAAATTATAAGCACAATATTTGCTTTCAGGAATAAAATGCTAACAGTAGTCTGGTTCCAGTTGCTGGTTATTACTAGAGGACATAGCCCCAGTCAGTTATGAAAAAGGGTTTCAGAGAAGAATGAATGAAAACCAATTGTTTCATAAAATCATGTGAAACTAGCACAGTCCTTGCACAATGCTTATGCAAAACAATCTCACAGCTCTACATTTATTGTATTGGTTCAACTATGTCGACATTCCAAATACACTTCTGATTCAGTTAGACCAAATGGTTCAAAAATCCTGAAACGTGAGCCTGTGTAGAAATAAGCAAGAATAGTCAGTAATAGTATCAAACTCTTAGCAAGCAATACATCCACGAGAGAAACACAGAACTGAAAAGCCCTAGCTCCAGATGGCCATTTCATTAGCTATGAATTCTGCTTCCTCCTCCAGCTCAAAACACAAGGTTGCAAAACCTGAAAAGGAATAGAACTGCCACAGTTTTGCTGAAAGATGGCAAGCATATGATGTTGCAAATAGCTGTTCCTTTTCTGTACAGTCTGAGAGCAAACATCGCAGCTCGAATAGCTCACCGTAAAAGGATCTACAAACCACACAGATCGACTGGATGGATTTGATGGGTAGGTACAGACAGGCTGTCGTGGTAGTTGTGAGTTGGCTGCTATGTACCCTGCACCGAACTGCAGAAGAGTCCACCCAACTCCTGCCTCTCTGAGGCTAAACCAGTTGAATATTAAGAAATAACTAAACTTAAGCTCTTAATGCTGAAAAACTAAGTAGATTTAAACACCTTTATTACCATTACAAGAAAGATACTATTAAAACAATAAGGTACTCATCAATATTTGTTACAGTATAAGAAACCATGTTGTATACAAAATGACTGTTTTTATATTTCTTACCTAAGTAAGTACAGAAACGTTTTCTACCCCTGCCATGCCCTAAAAGTGGAGTTGCACACAAGGACTGGCACTGCCTCTGAGTGTGCTCCCTGAGATTCTTTTCCTTTCACCTGTGTGCATCTGATAAGTTTCCTTATAGTTTACAGTACTGAAAGTTTAATTCTTAGTACATTGGGTTTTCAACCTGCTCACTGGCTCATGGGAAGAATATGAGGAGTTTTAACGATCTTTTCTGTAGAAAGGATCATTTGCTGAAGTAAAATTTGCTATGGGTCTGTAAGGGAAGAGTTTTTGTCTTTTTTTTTTTTTTTACATATAGAACTGTAAATTTTCATGTTTTGTAAAATTTTGTTACATACAGTAACTCAGTGTACGATAACATTCTTCAACAATATTTGCTTTTACGAAAATTTTTCAGTATTACCTTATTAAGTAAAAATTGTGTGATTTCCTTCATCTCTGCCCTATTTTTTTTCCCATCTCTCAGTATGAGCTGTTCTGAAATTATGCTCATGTACTAGAAGACAACGTGCCAAGTAGCTAATTTAGTACTCAACAGTTACATCCAAATTTCAGTTCTTGTATAACACCAAATACTGTAACGACGAAAAGCTCAAGAAATCCTTGCCTCAGACTAGAAAATTAACAGCGCTTTGGATTAGACAGTAGTATTCATATCCCATTTAAATAGCACCTTATTCTCAAGGTGGCCTGAATGACTTTAACAACCTATTTGTAATGTGTGTGACCTCTGTGAATAAGATCGGTATTGCAGCCTGATTGCCCATGACTTCTGATGTATGTGTGCAGAAAAGTGATATAGCAAGAGGTTTACAAAATCCTTTTGAACTACACAAAACAACAACAAAACCAGGACCAATGAGTGAGATTTTAAACCACCTCTGTGGATTAGAAACAGGTCCCACAATTAGGTTCTTAGGGCTTTTGGATGTGTTTGAAAATCCTGGCCATTCTGATTTCAGAGATATTTGAAAGTTAAGGATAAACAAATTCATTATATTCGAGACTGCTTTTTCAAAATGCATTAAAGTTTGTACACAACAGTTCTGATAAAGCAATGAGAAATTACCTCCACACATTCAAAAATGTTTTACTTTTTAATTATAATTACAGATGTAATTCATTTCCTTGGTAAAATAGTCGGGGTTTTAGCCGTGAAATTCTGTCTTTCTTGATGAGGATTTCTGACATGCAGGGTGAGCACTGAATACTGAGTAACTGAACACTGAATAACGCAATCTCTATAAAATAAGCACTCTCCTACACCAAAGGTTACAATTTAAAGCTCCTAAATGCTTAATAAACATAATAAACTATAAAGTCATGAATCTTTAAGGACATCCATAGGCTAGCAGACACAGTGATGAATTTTAACCAGCTCAGCCACTTACTCCTAAAAATGGCTTTTCTCTGAGAGTGAAGAGCTCTGGCTTATTGCCTCTAAAAATAGCATGTATTTTATCCTCTTTCAATTCACTGTTGCTAACAATGATTGTGATTAGTGTTAGTATACACCCTGGAAGCCAGCTGCTCTTGGTAAAGTTAGAAATCCAGGCTATATGAAGAGGAACCTATACAAAGAATGTATTTAAAATCCACAACTGACCACTTCTTGTTAACATAGAAAGATTTGCTATTGAGATGCTACAGAAAAAAAAAGTTATTGGGAAACTCCTTTCATAGAATCATAGAATGTGTTGGGTTGGAAGGGACCTCTAAAGGCCATCTAGTCCAACCCCCCTGCAGTAAGCAGGGACATCTTCAACTAGATAAGGCTGCTCAGAGCCTCATCAAGCCTGGCCTCGAATGTCTCCAGGGATGGGGCCTCCACCACCTCTCTGGGCAACCTGTGCCAGTGTCTCACCACCCTCATTGTAAAGAACGTCTTCCTAATGTCTAATCTAAACCTACCCTGCTCTAGTTTAAAACCATTGCCCCTCGGCTTATCGCTACAATTTATCGGTTTCAATTTATTCTTTCTCCAAGTGATTCCCATTCTGACCCCCCGAAAAAAACTACAGAAGTTTTTCTCAAGAACATGCTCGTTAACACCTCCTGGTTAGAACTGTGCTAGAATCTAGAATCGCCAAAGATAGGGAATGCATACAAAAACTGTAATGCTGCCTTTGTTTTCCCCTTTTCTAAGACTGCACAAAGTAACAGCTACAGTACAGGACACCTATTTCTTGATCTCTGACATACATTATCATCTAACCTCCTTTACGCTGCTAAAATTTTGTTATACCTGCCAATAGTTCATTTTGGAGCTGGAAATTGAATGTAAATCTAATGCAAGGAAAAATAATGGTGACATCGAATGTAGGTTCTTCTACGGGCTACTGTTAATTAAAGAGCGAGCAAGTTGCAGGGAGACAGTGAGTCTCATTAGAATAAGCTCTGTTCTTTCTTTTTTTGGTGCAAGCAGAAGAAAGCAGCATGGAGCTGCCCATATGGCTCCAGCAGAACATTAGGTGCTTTGTATGGGAGTTGTTCAAAATGCCACTGACCACCAGCACTCTCTCTGTTACTTGTATAGTTAGCATTTCAGAGTCATGCGTTCTCAGAGCTGTTGTACCTCATGGGATAACTAGTATGGTCAGCACAGTTGTTCCTTTTCTTCAGCAAGCACCACAGCAGTAATGCCTGACCAGATTGAGCCACCCAGTGACACAGTGTGCTGTAGACACCCCACCAAACCTGCTCAGTGGTATGGCACAAGCACCTAACGTGACAGGTGAGGTTGTTTTCATCTCCTTCCCTTGCAGCCACAAACATGACCTGAGACATTGCCCATCTCCATTTTGCTGTCACGTACCTTCTGACTGAAGCTACAGAGATAGGATCAAGATCCATACCCTTGTTATTGCACAGGAGACCCAAGCCAGACCTGCTGGACTGATTTCCTGTGTAGAAAGGAAGGCATCCCGCCTGTATTACACAGGCTCGGAGTCTACTGCCAGCCAGAAACCATTTCTTCTTCACAAGATGAAATAAATTTGTGAGGAAATCATGAGGAAAACCTGGGCAGAAAGATACTGACCACAGATAGCTTTGCTTCCCATTAAACAATTCTCAGGTTGCTACCCAGGCAATGCAGCTTTTAGGCTTCTATTTTATATTTTTTTTTTACAATAAAGCCTTATTTCCTCAGCAGGAAGGAAAGGACAAGTCATGAAGATTGTATTTTATAGAAAATAAAAAGTAATTAAACAAGGTAATAAAAGTCACCACAGAGCTTGCTGCAGGACATACAGTCCAACAGCCTCTAGTATTTGGAAGGACATGATGAGATCAGAGTATGCTTTATTGTTTCTATGTGAGCACTAAGAAGCATATTGGAAAAAAAGACACTCCCCTCCCACCCTCCCCCCCCAGTTTTTTCGGAGTCTTGCAAAGATTCATACTGCTGTCTCATTACAGACATGTCACTCATGCAAAGACCTTTACAAAACAAAGGCTTTCTCTTTCTTTTTTTTAATAATTTAACCGAAGATCTTCAAAATTATTGACAACATGAGATAGGTATTTAAAAGATTGTTTTATACACCCTTTGATAAGTATGAATATAATGAAACATAAATCCTTCAGAACCTGCTAGGCGCTGCCTCTGCAGAGTGCCGGGCTTTCTGCTTGTGCTAATCAGTAAATGCAGTCTCACGGGTTTGGGCTACTTGGGACTCGAGTTTCAAATTCTATTAAGAGCACAATGTAAGGCTTTGTTGCTGATTGTTGCAGAAGAAACAATCTCTCCTCAGTTCAGGATTAAAAACTAGTATTTGTGTTTATAAGGACATTTCAGGTTTTTATGCTAATAGCAGGTGAATGTGGCCACCTTCAGAAGCCAGTGAATGGTAGCTCACACACGGAGTACTGGAGCGGATCTTTTGTTTGTTTCTGTGATGTTTTGAATGTGCACTGAATGCTTATATTTTTCTGTCACTTCCACTTCCCAAACCTCCTAATACTGTTTATCAACATAGAAGGGACTTTTCCCACTGTTTTGCCAACATGAATCTGGCTGTATGACAAATACATAAGGCTTTAAAGTAGTAGATGTCTCTGCTGCTTACCCGTGAATACGATGATACCATCTTGTTATGAACATACAAAACATTCTCCAGTTTTTATTTATAATTCATCACTGCCAGACTACACTAACCCTACGGCACATAGTTATTTGTTTATTTGCTGTATATACAATTCATGAATCGCGATGGTCTGCAAGTTATGTCTGTAGCCACTTATGCTGGGTAGTGCTAGTTTACGATAATTTAACTACTCACGCTCTTTTTTTTTGTGTTACAGGTGAAAACAATTGTTCCTCCATTGCATGGAGATGTGGAAGCAAGTAAGAAGCAAAGAAGTAAATGTCTCCAGGTGAGGGACTTCCAGCCTGCCTGCCGCAAGGCTGTGCCCGGCAGTGACTCCCTGAGCCTGGTGGCAAGCGAAGTAAGAGCAAAGGTGCCAAGTGGACCCACGGGGTGCTGCACAGGATGGCCACTGTCACTCCTGGTGGCACCTGGGACCAGTGTCATGGTGATGAGCTAGTGTCCACTAGAAGCATGGCAGGGGGTTGGTTTGTTTTTCTTTGAAGGCTGATTTTTCTGGAAGTGCAGCAACTGAAGCTGGAAGCAGCAACTCCATTGTGAGGGCTCTGCTCTGCCTCTAACAAAGGCTCTGTTGTGCTGGCATGCAGCACAGCGCCCAAAGCTCAGGATGTTTTCAGCCTATTTACTTTTATTTGTATTTGAGTAAATCTGTCATGGCTGCTGGAGAAAAATGGCCTATATTAAGGGCCATTTAAATCAAATGGATCCTTGATACAAAAATGTACTGTGATTTCTTTTTACTGGTAGTTCACAAAGGCAATTAACTACAACTCCAAACTGCTGGTATGACGTTAAACAGAATTAATCATCTCAGATTCTGTCCTGGCAAACACTCAGCAGAGTATACACAGAAAAGAAAAGTCAGAAAACCTGTTACAATGTCGTGATGCTTAAACTAGCACAGCTCCAGACAGAATATAAATGGGAATGAATTTTGGGTTGCTCTGTCTTAAAGCATTGGAAGCCCCTGCAAGAGTTCTGCCCTTCCTCTCTGCAGGAGGAGAAGCCTCCTTCAGTCATTGAGAAGAGATTCCAGCTGTGACCAGGAAAATGGATAAGAAGTTAGGCCTGTGTCCTTTTGGCCAAAATTCCGTTCCATCCCTCTCCCTCTCCCTCTCCCTCTCCCTCTCCCTCTCCTCTCCTCTCCTCTCCTCTCCCTATAAGAATGTTTATTAGTATTCATTAGTTCATGCCTACTGGAAAGTTTGAGATCCACCAGCCAAACCAAAGTGCACAACCTTGTCATAAATAGAGGTACTTTCATTTATTGTATAGGCTGCGTGACAGGAATGGTACACGGAATGTAACGTCTGCACTGCAGAGGCTCTTAGAAGTGTGAAATGACAAAGAAAAACTCAGTATGGCCGTCAGCTGTATCTTTCCCTTTGTTGATTTCAGTTTTGCTCCTTTTAAAGATGAAAGTCAGTGACTTCCACCGGGTTTTCACTTAAGCTGGACATCAGTGCTGGGCATCACATCACTTATCCTGTGTTCTGAAATACTATTTTTCCTACAGTCAGAGATTACAAGGATTCAGGCTGTGGGATTTTAAGTAAATGTTGATGAATAGTGTAAGCTTCTTTCTATTGTGTTACCTTCTGACCACAGGAATGCAATAAATAAGCATAAATGTAGAACAGTGACGTTGACGTTGTATCTGGCACGTTCTTAAACCGTTAGTGCATACAAATATTTAAAAAAATTTCCTCCTTATTTAATAAACTAAAAACTAATGTATATGGTTTTCTACAGCAATTATTTTCTGTGGGAAGCTGATAAAGATTATCTCTGTTTATCTCTAAAGGTTGTTAGGGAAGTTTTTTGCTCTTCCTCTTGTTTTGCTGTTGCTGTGTTAAGTGTTCTTTCAGGAAAGACCTGACAGAGAAGGTATGTTCTCGAGGCCGACAGGCCTCCTCTGAAAATTTTAATGATAATTCTTTATCTTTAGCTCTTGCATGTCCAATGAGTGGTGCTGCTGAGAGAGGGTCAGCTTTCTGAGTCAGCAGAGGCAGAGGGTGAGGTCAGTTCCACAGGCGTGCCCCGATGGTGCTCTGAGGGCAATTCCTACAGCTCATGCTGACTGGCAGCTACCGGGAAGGGAAGCGAGCGGTGGCGGTTTTACAAACTGGATTTTAAGGGGAGAAACCAAGCCCACACAAGACAATTCTCCAATATGGAATAAGATATAGTAAATAATATACAGTTGCTCTGCAAATGACAAGAGCAAGATTACTGCTAAGATAGAGCTTGCAGAAGCCAATTTGCTTTTTAAGAGCCATTATGTAGCCTAAAAATGACATGTTCACCAAGAGATTTAAGACTGACAGCAACTTGACCTAGGCCAGTTAGACTGAAAGCAAGACAAGTGTCCTGGCTGGCTTTCTCCATAGCATTTCTTTCCACATTTTTCCTTGTATTATTTCAGCCTTGGCGTGACGGAGTTTCAGCATGTTTGTCCAGGCACCTGCACAGATGACAGGTTATTAGCTGCAACCGGGGGGAAATAAAGCGCAGGTCGCTTGTGCGACTACTGCAACACCGATAGCAAAGAGCCGCAGGTGGAAGCCGACATCAGCCTGAGGCGCCATCAACGACCAGTTCTCACCTGCCATCAATTTGACTTCCACTCAACACCCGCTCACGCACATGTATCTCTCTCCAAACAGCAAAGCGCGACTACTGCTAGCACTAAAAACCCGGTAGTCGCTCAGACTGTCCCACGCCGGGTTATTCCTAACGGCCCCTCGGCTCCTGACAGGAGGCCGGGGCGGCGGGAAGGGGCTCTGGCGGGGCCGCGGCCTGCGGGGCGCTGCGCTCGGCACCCCCTAGCGGGGCGGCGGCGGCGGCCCATTGTCTCCCGGCGGGGTGGGGCTCCGCCTTGCCATCGCTCAGCCGGGCCGGGCTCCCGCGCAGCTGCCGCGGCGGCTCCGCGGAGGGGGGCGGGCTGTACCGGGGGATCCGCGCCCCGCAGGCGGAGGAAGGGGCCGAGGCGAGGGCAGCGGAGCGGGGGCGGGCCTGGCAGCGCCTGGTGCTCGCCGTCTCCTTGCCGACGGGGGAGGGGTCGGAGCCCGTCCCCGGGGGCTGCTGGCGGGCCAGCGAGGCGGTGCGAGGCGGCTGAGGGCGGCCGCCGCAGCCTGGCCGGAGCGGGCGGGTCCAGGCTCCGCCCCGCGCCCGCCCGCCCTGCCGCCGGCGTCCCTCACAGCCCGGGCACCCGGAGCGCCGGAGCCGGGTGAGTAGCCGCGTCCGGAGGGGCTCCTCTCTCGCCTCAGCCCTGCTGAGGGGGCGGCCCGGCGGGCCCGGGCGCAGCGCAAGGCCCCGCGGCCTGCCCGCGCTTTGTTCCCTGGGTGGCGGGGTTGGACCTGCGGGGCGCCCCGCTCCGTCGGTCGGCGGCTGGCTCCCGGCCCTCCCGGGGGGCGGCGGTGGTCCGGGCAGCGGCAGGGCAGCGTGGCCTCCCCGGCCGGCGCCGCCTCCCCGCGGCAGGCAGGCGGGCTAACGGGGTACCTGGCGGCTGCCTGCGAATCTCGTCTCCCCCGCTTTTCACTGTCCCTTTGTGGGTGCTGCCGGCTGTCCCCGGGCCGGGGGCACGGCAGGTCGGTACGGCCCAGGGGGAACCCGCGCAACAGGTTTGGGTGTTGTTCGTGCCGCCCCGCTACATACGTGGCCGCGGTGGCCGGGGCGGGGGGGGCTCCCGAGTGGCCGCCGCCGCCGGCGGGGCCTGCCTTTGTGCGGGCGGCGGGAGGGCGGCGGCCCCCTCTCGCCGGTGTCCCGGCAGGCTCGGGAAGGAAGGCAGGAGAGGGCTTCGGGCAAGGGAGAGTTCCCCGGAGGGGCAGCCGAGGGCGGGAGGCGGCTCCCCGCCTCGCCGATCCACTCGGCTTCTCGCGGGGATTTCCCCGGTGCGCGGCCGCTGGTCAGTGCGGGCGGCGGGCTCGGGGCGACGAGTCACGGCCGTGTCACTGCCTCGGCGTCGGGCGCTCCTGGGCTTCTGGAAGCGCTGCCTGATCGGGAAGCTGATTCACTGCTGAAGCAGTGGTTGCTCAGAGCCATGGTTGCTGTTTCTTTGATTTTTGACAGGTCCATTGTCTAGCAATTTTGCCTTTCCCCCGCTAAATATGGTATCCCTTGCTGCCCCCTAACAGAGCTTTTTAGCCAGGCAGCTCTAGGAAGGAGATGCTCTAAAGCACCCTTTTTTCTTAAAGAATTTGAACGAGTGTACGGAAGCAAGAGTGGAGACAATTAGTGGAGAATGGTTCTTTGTTTTTTGAGTTTTTGTAATTTTTTAATGAGCAAAATCGGTAAGGTTTTCATGGATGGGTATTAGTAGATGCTTTTGTCAGTTGTTCTTTCATCTTTCTTCACCCCAAAGGAAATACTGGTCTTCTGCATTTTTAGTATTGCAGTGTCTGCATTGTCCTAACAATTGGATGTTGACTTAATTCACACATTAAAATCCACTGTGATGAGGAAGTAGTGGGTTTTTTCCTCCCCCTTTCCCCATTCTGTGACACTGTCTGCAAAGATTCAGTATATAGTAAATAATGGATAGTGTTATTACATTATAGGAACAGTGATGGTGATGAACTTCCGTGCTAATAAGGGTTCTCATTTTTCTGAGTGTGAGTTTTTATAGTCCTAGTCCTGTTGTCTGTACAAAGCAGAAACTTAAGGAGGAGAAAAGGGGAATGGTGGACCACAGAGTAGAACTGAAGCTTGGCCAGAGAGGCCTACTGCTTGCTGGTAAGATGCTGAACATGATTTGCTCTGTCAGGGGAGTGGGGGGGAAACCCACCCCAGACCTCCTCACCAAAACTCCAAAACTAGGAGTAATTACAGTGTTCTTTAGTGATGAATTTTAGGATTTTGCACAGTTCTTTACATTGTAGTTTACTATTTGAAAAATCCTGTAAAATCACCTCAGCTAACTGTTTTTCCTAAAGTAGCATGCTCATAGATGATATTGTATTTGCAGTTTAGATGATCTGTAACATCAGTCTTCCTAGAAGCAAAAGTTAAGAGAAGAAAATATATGCATTTTTAAATTTCTTACAAGAAACAATGCTGTGATATCTCCTGGAGGTGTAGGCTATAATTCTAAATTGGCTGTGGAATCACACTTTTCAGTAAAGTTTACATAAACAGGGGAAGTGTACATAGTTTTGTTATTTTCCAGCAGCAGAATAAAGGAGTCAGGTAAAGTTCAGCTCAGTTTCAGTTGGCTGCTGCTTGGGAATGGTAGTAGGAGGGGAACTGGAGGTACTTCTGGAAGAGACTAGATACACACATAATGGTGAACTTCAATACAATGCTACGTAACTGTCAAGAGTCCTTAAGACTAGAGTATGAAGAGGAACATCTTTATTTCCCAGTGACTATGAGTGGCTGGGGAAATATAGAACACCTTCAATAGGTAGCTTCTGATAAAGTACGCAAAGCCTACCCTAAGGTCTTGTAGGGGTAAGAAATGATGTTGCAGGATTTCCACCACGTCTCTGTTCAAGCTATCTTGAGCACTTAATATTCATAGTCTTGCTCCTGATCTACGTGTGTGTTTTCTTGCCTTCCCTCCATGCTTTTTAAGGCTGCTAGGGTATTTGACTAGAAAACTTCCAGTAATGCATTTTTTTTTTAAATTTAGAACTTCTTGTGAGAGAGATTACAGTAATGACTGCTGCATCTGAGTAACTGGAAAACCTATGAAATGTGTTTAGCATTTTGGCTTTGCCTGCAACACAGTGTATACTACTTGAGTTTTTGGATTTTGTTGGTGGGTGGAATTTATTCAGTTGCGAGGCTTCATGCTCAAGTCTTAAAGCATTTCCTGAGGTTGTACGTTTGATGCTTATCTCTTAATTCTGCATCTTCTAATACAAATAAGGACAACTCACATTTTTTAATTCAAGTTATAATTTGCCTTTTTAAATTTTATAGCAGCGATTAACTTAGTTTGTAAGAATACCTTCTTCCCCTTTTCACAAAAAACCACTAACATCGTTCTAGTTTTGATTTTGCCTAAAACTCTGTGTAGATTACCTCTGACTGAAAGCATACTACAAGGATTCTGGTTCCTGTTACTTTCCCACTGCTTCCGGTGCTGCCTCAGGAGTATTGCCTGCTAATTATAAACAATGTTGATGTCTACCATATGTTTTGGTAGAAAATACGGGATTCCTGCTGTCCCACTCAACTTGAATGCCTAGCTTACAAGTATTTGTGAAAGTATAATAGAAATGTTGACTCCCCTACCATGTAGCTTTGTAATAAACCCGTGTTTTCAGCCTCCAAGGAAATGAAGTTTTAGATTGAGGATTAACATCTAAAAATATGGTCAAATATTTTTTCATTTAAATTTGCAGAATCCGGGATCTAGAGCTCAAACTTGTATCCGTAACAGAGCGTTGTGTTCCAGTGCCAATGGTAAGATCAATGTCTTCTAAAATAAGATCTTTAAAATTTTCATGCAATATATTTGTTTCTTATGAAGCTTTGACACTGAAGAATACACTGTATAGAACAATATCTTTGCAATTGTTTCTGCACAAACTTATTTAGGCTGTAACTCATGCCTTCTTTAATTTTAGTTTGTTTTTGTCTTGAGATTTTGTAAAAGTGCTTTTACAAACAGCTTTTGATACTGAAGCTGTGTTACATAGTTTGACTTAGATACTATGAAATTGTGTGGCTTGTGTTACAGTGTCTTATGGTGTTGGTGTCTCACACAGTAGTTTTTGTAAATGGCTTAGAGGGTTTATAGGCATAAGACTGGAGATATGTGAATTCTAATTTAAAGATGGAGCTGTGGTTGTGGGTGAGAGTAAGGGGCGAAGTTTTAAAAGCATTGAGGTAGATTGTTGCTGCTCTGATGGGGTTGATAAGCTTGTGCACAGAAGAGAAACAAGGGACTCAAGCACCTTGACTGAACAAATAGAAAAACGCACTGGCAAAGTTTTTACTCTTTAGACTAAATGAGTAAGAGATTTTGAAGTGAGGATATCCTTATGGCAGACTCTAAACTCAACAAGGAAGCAAGTGAAAATCAATATGGAGTGTTGTTTTCCTGTTTCTAGGTGAGAAGATGAGCTGCTGCATTTTGGACAAGCTGGAGTTTGGAACGCTGGGACATAAAGAACCCATTAAGGAGGAAATTACAATAGTTAAGAGGAGATGAAGGTATGACTTAGGGCTTCACAGAATCAATGATTACAGGGAGATAGAGGTATTAGGCATGTGAGAATTAGGAGCCAAGCTAAACTCCTGTGGTGTTGACAGAGTTGAATTTGAGATATGTTCTTAGAGAGATATGAAGGATAAATGTTGACCAGACCAATTAAGACTGGAAAAAAGTGTTGGAAGAATAAGATAAATGGATTTGATGTTAATTTGATGTTTTGGTCAATAAATGATATGTATGGCTGAACTTGAGAAAATAAACAGCTCTTCTTGAGGGAAAGAGTCAGTACACATAATAGGTAGATGAAAATTGCCATGGCTTATCTACTTTTAGGTGTTGGTAAAAGCGATGTTTTCTTTCTAATCAGTATACCCTCAATGCGGGTTGTCTGTTTTCTCTCTGCTAGCATAGTGTTTGCTAATTCTGTCATGTTACATTCTAACTTGGCCCTAGAAAATAGTATCAGTGGAAAATGTATGTGTTGCATCCATGCAAGATGCTCCAGATGGCAGTTTAGCTTGATTTTGTATTCTCTGAAGTGTGTGACCACTTATTGATTTATGATAGTGGAATGCTACATGTTTTGTTTTGAGGGGATGTGAGAGAGGGAGAGGTGCTGTGGTTACTGCAGGTGGTTGCTGTGGCCAATTTAATTTGTGGTTTGCAGCTGAAATATTCAGAATTTTTAGCATGAGTACAAAAACTGAAGACATCTGTGCAAGTTAAAGAAAGATTTATTTCTCTTTCACACAGTAATTCAAGAGCAGCATAGATAATTATTTTTATTTTGTAAAGCAATGAATTTATGTAATTCTGAAATATTTTGAAACTTAAAAATGTGAACGAACAGGATGTTTATGTACCAGGTCTAGCATATTTCATTCTCTTCTAACTTCATGTCTGGTTAAGATTAGCAAAGTTCTGAAATTACTTATTTATTCATAGAATCATAGAATTGTTGAGGTTGGAAGGGACCTTTAAGATCATCGAGTCCAACCTTTAGCCTACCCTGACAAGAGCCACTTCTAAACCATGTCCCTAAGTGCCCCATCTACCCTTTTTTTAAACACCTCCAGGGATGGTGAATCCACCACCTCCCTGGGCAGCCTATTCCAATGTTTAATAACCCTTTCAGTGAAAAAATGTTTCCTAATATCTAATCTAAACCTCCCCTGACGTAACTTGAACCCGTTTCCCCTCATCCTATCACTTGTCACCAGGGAGAAGAGGTCAGCCCCCATCTCTCTACAGCCTCCTTTCAGGTAGTTGTAGAGGGTGATGAGGTCTCCCCTCAGCCTCCTCTTCTCCATGCTGAACAACCCCAGCTCCCTCAGTCGTTCTTCATAAGGTTTGTCCTCCAGACCCCTCACCAGCTTTGTAGCCCTTCTCTGGACACGCTCCAACACCTCAATGTCCCTCTTGTAGCGAGGGGCCCAAAACTGAACGCAGTACTCGAGGTGGGGCCTCACCAGTGCCGAGTACAGGGGGATGATCACTTCCCTAGTCTGGCTCACCACACTATTCCTGATACAGGCTAGGATGCTGTTGGCCTTCTTGGCCACCTGGGCACACTGCTGGCTCATATTCAGCCAGCTGTCGACCAACACCCCCAGGTCCTTTTCTGCCAGGCTGCTTTCGAGCCACTCTGCCCCAATCCTGTAGCGCTGCATGGGGTTGTTGTATCCCAAGTGCAGGACCCGGCACTTGGCCTTGTTGAACCTCATACCGTTGACCTCAGCCCATCGGTCCAGCCTGTCCAGATCCCTCTGCAGAGCCAACCTACCCTCAAGCAGATCAACACGCCCGCCCAGTGTAGTGTCCTTTGCGAACTTACTGAGGGTGCATTCGATCCCTTCATCCAGATCATTGATAAAGATATTAAAGAGAACCGGCCCCAGCACCGAGCCCTGGGGGACACCACTTGTGACCGGACACCAACTGGATTTAACTCCATTTACCACCACTCTCTGGGCACGGCCATCCAGCCAGTTTTTTACCCAGCGAAGAGTACACCTGTCCAGGCCATGAGCAGCCAGTTTCTCCAGGAGAATGCTGTGGGAAACAGTGTCAAAAGCTTTGCAAAAATCCAAGTAGATAACATCCACAGCTTTTCCCTCATCCACTAAGTGGGTCACCGTATCATAGAAGGATATTAGGTTTGATAGACATGACCTGCCCTTCACAAACCCATGCTGACTGGGCCTGATCACCCTGTTCTCCTGCATGTGCCGTGTAGTGGCACTGAGGAGGATCTGTTCCATGACCTTCCCAGGCACCGAGGTCAGACTGACTGGCCTGTAGTTCCCCGGATCCTCCTTCTGGCCCTTCTTGTGGATGGGTGTCACATTTGCTAACCTCCAGTCAGCTGGGACCTTCCCGGTTGTCCAGGACTGCTCATAAATGATGCAAAGTGGCCTGGCGAGCACTTTCGCCAGCTCTTTCAATACCCTTGGGTGGATCCCATCCGGCCCCATAGATTTGTGCACCTCCAGGTGCTGAAGCAGGTCCCTCACCATTTCCCTTTGGATTACGGGGGCTTCATTCTGCTCCCCATCCCTGTCTTCTAGCTCAGGGGTCTGGGTGCTCAGGGAACAACTGGTCCTACTGCTGAAGACTGAGGCAAAGACTGCATTAAGTACCTCAGCCTTTTCCTCATCCTTGGTCACTATGTTGCCGGCCCTATCTACTAGAGGACAGAGATAATCCTTAGTCCTCTTCTTATTGCTAATATATTTATAGAAACTCTTCCTTGTGATTGGATTTTTATTGTTGTCCTCATTGCATCTACCTTGTGTGTTATGCAGTAAGAGGGGAGGAGGAAGTCACTACCATAACTTATTTTTTATTAAAAAACACAGAGGTAATTGTTCAGGATGTTTCAAGGCCAATCTTGCTCTTGAGCTGTAACTTTTTTGGTCAGGTATCAAACACAAAGTTTTAGGAACTTGTAATCAGTCATCTTATTAGCTTCTCATCTGTTTTCTTCTTGTTTTGGGTCAATGTTCTACACGTAAGAAGGATGACTGATTTTTGTGTCTGCTATGCTTATGTCTACACACCCCACCTTAATCGATGCCTTGCCTTTTCACACTCCCCACCACTCTATGTGGCTTTTGGTTTAGAAGAGCATTTCTTTTTGTTTCCAGTCAGTTATAGTGTCACTATCACTGGGAGAAGTGATTCTGAGGGCCTGAGCCACATGCATTTGTAACCAATGCCAAGTATGTGTATTGTTATGAGGTTGTAGATTGTTTTCTTATATAAATGCTACAAAAGGAACAAGAAGTTCTAATCTTGCACCCCAGAGGAAAGTTATTTTTCATTTGCTTCGGACTGCCAACAGTTGCATTCATCAGTGCAGCTGTTTGTCTTTTGACTTGGCCTGGAATTGTCAGATCCTTTTCCTCCCACTGTCTTAGTTTTATGAAGTACTGAAGGCATAAGAGCCCTGTGATCTTTCATCACAAACTGGTTTTGGACAGTTCCTTAAAGAACCGGTGATAGGGTACTCATTTCCCCCAGCTCATTCTTGCAAGCTTTTATGTCTTGTTTTGGTTTTTTGTGGTTTTTTTTTTTTTCAGTAGAGGTAGCTAGAAGAGTATATAATTTTATTCTGCTATTCATTGGTTATTTTTTCCCCCAACATGTGACTCAAACTATTTCTGTGGAAGAATTTATTATCTGTGTGATTTCTGTTTTATTTCCACATGATCTCTGACTAAGTAAAGTTTTAATAGCTGGACCTGAGGTGTCTTCCCTAGGGGTCTTAGGGAAGTGTGACAAGGAAGTGAACATAGTTTTGAACACAGCATTCCAGTTGCCCTATTGCTATGTAGAAAATGAGGGAAGAAGCAATCTCCCAAATTGCATTTTGCATGTTCTGTGGTCACTGGATGCTGTGAAATGAGCTGGGACTACACCAGATGACTGCAACTTCTGCTGTTTTGTCTGCCTGTTGCAAGAGATATAAGATAGATCAGAGTCTTCTGTTGCCTATGGTAACATCCTACAAGGGCAAGCTACAGGGTTCTGCAGGAAGGTAAACATGGGGTCTCTGTAAATGTGGCAGAAAAGGAAATGCAGAGATGCATGCAAAACCTGTGACTTATTTTCTGTACTATTCTAGATAAAAGAAGCCTGAAAACTGCTGTAATTTAACGTATACCATATGTGTTTGGCTTGGCCTGGGCCTGGAAAGGGTAGAAAACTCTAGTAAGCTATCATTTTATATGCCATGTGTTGTAGCATCATTATGAGCTTCTGCATGTGTTCCTTTGGGTTGAAGCAAGACTGCTGTCTGTGGACACGGCCTTTGAATCCAAAAAAGTGCTGATCTTTGGGAGAGTGCTAATTGCTGCACGGTATCCTGTGCTTGCCCTTCCTGTATGAAAAGACTGAGGTGTCATTACTGTGTTTCACAGCTGTACATGCAGATGTTATTGTGCATCCTTAGTTAACTGTTTCTGTGCTTGGTACTCTTCTTTTCTTTCCCTCTGACACTTGCTCTAAGTCTGAGGAAAAGCTCTACCATTCTGTGGAAAGAATAGTTGGCTGAGATCAAAGATAAAACTTATGAGCTCAATATCTTTTTCTTCTTGGGTGGCATAACCTCTCTTACTCACTTGTTCTCCATTTGGTGGTTCACTATTCATTATATTGCTCATCACTTCTTTTTGCCACTCATCTTTTATTTCACTTTTCACAGAATGTTGGGGGGGTAAAAGGGTGGGAAATGAATATGGAGGATGGGTTAAACAGAAGAAGTAGTTAAGTCAGCTTTTCTATTATTAGCTATAGTTGGAGAAAGTGTATGAGATAAGACTTGAACCTCCAGGTAAAAATGGGGCAAAAGAAATGAAGGCTTTCCCAAGCTTAAATTTGATATGGCTGTGACAATGTGCTTTTGGATTATGGCCTAGTAAACTGTTAACCCTAGGTTTTACCAAAAATAGAGCATGTTTTCAATCTGTCCATTCATCTGCTGTCACAGAGTTGCTGAGTTAGAGTACTAACTGTGTATGTCTAATGGAACTGACATTGTGTGGCTACATTTTGCTTTGAAATTAAGCAAACTTACATACTGATGAAATCAACTAAGTGTGTGGGTTTTGTTTTCTTAATCCTTAAGTGTGAATTAACAGGTTACGGAAGATCAGGATTAGTTTTGTTGCGTACAACTTGAAAATCAGGCACAATATAAAACTTCAGTATTCCCTTTTTTATGGATACTTTTTACAGGTAGTAAAAAGGAAAATAAAAAGAACAGAATGGGGGGAAAAAAAGCAAAAAAAAAAAAACCCTGGATTTGATCTTCCCTAAATATGTGGAGTTACCTTTTGTCCTGAAGTCTTAAAGGGCTCTGCTATTAAAAAGGTATTAGTGCTCTTCATAATATGTTGAAGAGTAAAAACCAAACACTGCATTTGAGGACCTAAGCTGATGTTCATCTGTCAGGCTTTGTTGTTATTTTGAAACTGTCCAGCTGAGTAACCCAGTTTCACGTGCTCTTTAATTGAAGACAGCATTAACTAATGAATGCTCACGGCCTTTTTCTACTTTTTGGGCAGGGTTGGGAGATCAGCCCTGGAGACACCTTTGTGTTTTCTCTGCCTTTGTGCCACTTAGCTGTGGGAGAGATGACGTTCTTTAATGGATCTTTACAGGAAGGTGAAATAATAATCTAAATAGATAATTGTGATATTTGGCTTTCTGTGTTTTGCACATGGATTTTATTTCTGTGTGGGACAGATGAACTTTTTCTTTAGCTGATCCAGGGAAAGCATGGGATAAAGTTTTGTGGGTTGAAGTTAGCGTCTGAAAAAATTTATATGCTGGCTTCAGGGAACGAAGCTGTTAATTTTTAAGGTCTGCAATTCAGAAGTTGATTTTTTAAAAGAATTTCATCCTATATGATGGAGGCTTTTTTCTTTTTTTTTTTTTCCCCAGTACTTCAGAATGTCTATTGTTATTTGTGCTTTTGTTTGTGCCTGGACTTGCAAGCTGCAAGAGTTTTGAATGTGGCTGCCCATCTGCTTCTTGGTTATTTATAGGCAGATCAGTGGAGTTTCTTCTAATCTCTCAAGTCTTCAAAAACATTAATGAATTAAACATCACAATACTCTTGTAAAAGGGAGTTAAATGGAGGGACTGAATGAAGACTAAAAGGGATAAATGACTTGCTGAAAGCCATATGTATATTTCATAGCAGAACAAGGAATAGAAACCAGATTTTTTTTTTTTCCCTGACTTTTAGTCCTGTGGTTAACAGACCAGCTATGGTGTCTTGCGTGACACATAATGAGGGAATGAAGAAAGTGCTCATTCTTTAAAACTTGCAATAGATGCTTGTGAACAGAGTAATCTGTTTAAAGACCTTGCACCATGTACTGAGAGTACTAAATGTTTCAGGTCTAATGAATTTGAGTAAGCATGTTTATATTAATTCTCATTGAGCCTGAATTCATTCTGGTTGTTGATGGTTTTGACCAGTGTTTCTCACTGGGTTGCTTAGAAGGAAAACACCTGTTACACGCAGGGCAGCTTCTCCATAACATCTTTAGGGTATCTTACTTCCAGTCATCTGGTCACTGCAAGTCCATCAACTTCTCCCTCTGCCCTCTCTCTTTAATAGACTTTTTAAATAGTTTTAAGCAGTATTTGAACATTGGTTCTTATTTAATTTTTTTAATTAAACTGAAGATGTGTAGCAGAAAGTGCAGCTGATATTCTTCATTCGTCAGAAATTATACACTCATGCTAAATTACACATAGTTCTTACTGTGTTTGGGTTTTGTGGCTTTTTATTTTTTTTTTAAAGAACTTTTAGATTTTTAAACTCTGTCAAGTAAAACAATGAAACTTAACAGTTTTTCCAGAGCCAAGAAATTATATGGGATGGAGCCTACCAAGCTGTGATTTGATTTCATGTTGGAGTGCAGCCTGAAATACTGTTTGCATTTTCATCTGTTCTGTAATATTTTTTTTTTTTTACTATTTGTTTACTGTCTCCCCAGCCTCCCCCTAATGTATATCTATTTCATTTAAGTTTGTATTTAAGAGAATTTTCTCCATGAGTAGTATTAATTTCTGCTTGGTGGGGAGTGGGGTTAGATGAGTTTTCTATTTCACTGGAACACCTTTCAAATATTTAGGTTTTAAATAACAATATTATGTGGATTTAGTCTTTTCACTTTTCTGTGGAAATCTTCAAAAGAATGAACACGTTATTGGAGATTAACATTGCTGTGTTGATTTAAAAACCCGAAAGCCCAGGTCATTCTAAACAAGTTCAGTGGGCTTCTTCAATATAGTTCTTTTATTTAGCATGTTTCCTGTATACACAAGTTTTACAACTTGGCATATGGTATTTTAATTGGCAAAGTGGTTTGCAGGTGGGCATGCAGCACTCCAGATTGTTTCTGAAATTCAGCAAACGCATTTAACCTCTTTAACTTGTTTCATATCTGTAAAATTTGAGCATATAAATTTTATGTCTTTTGTTTTGGAAGTGACGAAATGCGGCTTCTTGAAGTATTTCACTTTCCTCAAGTGAAATCTGTTCTGTTCAGTGTTCTTGTCTTTCTGTAGCTTTTTTTCTATTTAATGAGTCCAAATGACCTTTTTTTTTGTTGATGAATAGACACTGGATCTGTTTGTTTCAGAAAAATAGTGATGCAACATTGACCAACACATCATTCTTTCCTCATTCTGAATTGAGACCTTGATGGCTAATTTAAGAGCCTGTCACTTTTTCTTCCTCCAAACAAGTTAAAAAGACTTTACATTTTATTTGTAGGTCTAAATATATTTATATCTGCTTTTTAGCGGTGTACCTTTTTAAAAACACCTTTGATAGCTCCCAGTGGCAAGTAGACGCCAGCTCACTTGAAATTGTTTCACTTTCCAATATTAAAAAAAAGACATTTAGTTTAATTCACCCTGAGATTCTCTGGAATGTTAAAGCTAGAGAAGGATGTTAAGCCTTATTTTTAAACCTGAAGACTCTTTTTCTGGTATGTTCTGATAATGTGCTCTGGTGAGAGTTTTATTCTGGATGGAGCACATCAAAGGTCTCGCAGAAGAGAGGTAATTGAAAACTTCAGGAGTTTCTGGAACAAAGGCTAGGTGTTTGAAATTATCGGCAATTGTTCTGACTCACCTCCCTCCACTCAGAATGAACAGAATGCTTCCTTTGGTTCCAGGAAATACTGAACAAAAGAACTATTCTGATCCATGGACAGTGCCACTGCTGTGGCAGAAAGCCAGGCAGTGCTTTCATATCAAATAAATTGGTCTTTTCACAACAGCAAAGAAACATGCTCCCTAGAGTCGTAAGTTGATGCAAACTTTTGTTCATATGTGAAAATATGAAGATAATCAAGTGTGTGTATAGGTTTGGGCTTTCTTCATTGATTGTAATAATGAGCCATTCGTAATAATTTTGAAATATAACTGGGGGAGGAAAGGGGAAAAATCATTACCAGGTACATGTTCTATGTCTTAAGAAAAAAGAATACTAACAAAGTTAAATAGCTTGCACAGGGTGGTTTGAGTGTGGTATTTGAGACAAATATGACCCCCTGAGTCACTCTCAAGTTTTGTGTTTTATCTAAAAAATAATGTACAAATTTTTGTCTGAAGCACACAGGAAGCTTTAATAGGATGCTTAGTTGAGTAATTGTTTTAAGTGCAAGCTGTCTTGGGAATCAGTTTCCTGAAGGAACTGAAACTTGTTTGTTTCCTTCTGTAATAGGGGAAACATGTATTTTATATATTTGACGAAAATGGCACTTAAATATAGATGTTTTGGGATAAGGGATGGGAAAGAACATTGTGAAGCATTATGCATTGGACAGAGAGGGACAGTAAAAAGTTGTTGAAATGTTATTTCTGTTTCATAATAAAAATAATCATTCTGCTTTTTTTGTTTGTAATGAAGCTCATAGTTTTAACAAGAAAAGAAATACTTATTTTGTTTTACCTCAGTCTCTATTTGGAGTTATCTGTGTTGTGTTGTTCTGTTTGTGTTTTTTTTCTTTGAGATCACTTATAGTTCTCATTCAGCTAACGTGCCCCCCACCCCTGAGGAAAGAAATCTTTATTTGTGTGCATGAATGCTAAAGTATCCAGATAGAGAACTCCAGGTTGCAGTCTGAAGCCCTGTGCCTGGAATTTAAGGGGAAAAAAAAACATTTTTTTTACTCTGGTTTTTACTTTTGACTGGATACAGGCGCATATCTTGATTTGCGTATTTCTGTGCAGAATTAGGGTTTTTTTATTATGGATTGATTTATGCAAGTATGACCTTGGAAGGACTTATAAGCAGATGCCAGCTGGCACTTTGTGTAGGCTGTAAGAGAAGGTTGCAGTTCAAGCATCCTGTTGATTTGTCAATGAAACACAGGAGCTTAATCACAGTGAATTGCAGTTCATAATGCAATAAAAATGGGATGAGAGTAAGAAGTGATTTGAGACAACAGGAGCAGAAGCATGTCCAGCTATGGGTTAGACGTACTTATTCTGGCTGTTTATGTTTTTGCTTTAATTGAAGACCAACTGATGGCAGGGTAATGGCAGTGTCCTGACGTAAATGCAACATAACTTATTTAAATAATTATTATATCCCTGGTAATGTGAGACAGACTATGCAAAAGTGCAGTTTTATTTACACTTATTTCACACCTGAATTGACCAAGCAAACAAATGATCTACCTGTAAATTAATTGTAGTTTAATGGGGTTCGGAAATAGGCCTTTTTATATAAATTATCTCAGTGTCTTTGGTTGGGATTCTTCTTTGACCTTTTTTATTTATTTATATTTTAATTTTTTTGATGATGAGTGGGAAAAAAATCTTTAATTAAAGATTGACATGGAAAAATGCGTATGATAATATGTTTTTTCTTCAGTTTTTATAATACTTTGAATTTTGGTTAGTGTTCTGTGCTTCCTTCAGAAGAGCACAGAAGTCTTTTGACTAGTACTCATTCTAGTGAAACGTTGTAATTGATTTCCCATGCTTGACAGCTTTAACTTCTTGTGTTTCAGAGCTGTGAAAATTGTCTGAAGTAGAATGGAAGCTTCAGTAATATTACCCATTCTGAAGAAAAAATTGGCTTTTCTTTCAGGTACGGTTTCTGTTTTCCTCAATTGGTTCCTCCCCGCACAATTTGGATGGGACTTTTGGGTTGGTTATTTGTGTTTGCTGGATGTATTTAACAGAAATACATTGTTGGTTAGCACTTTGTCATATTTCAAAAGAATCTCTGAAACTTTTAATCCAAGCTATTGCTCTTGGCATTTAGCACTTGTTTTTGCTGTAGGCTGTAACTCAACCCACAAAGTTGATGTCATGAATTTTCAGTCCATATATAAAAGAATGAAGATTTAGCAGACATCCAAGAATAATCCTTTCTGTTTGTGTTGGTTTTTTTTAATGTGGTTCTAGAAATACGGAGTGAATACTTTTGAGATTTTCTTTAGAAAGTTTTTCCTTCCTTTTCACTCTGGTCTTTTCTCCAACATATAAATGGATAGAAGCAGAATTAGCTGTGCATTGCAACATTTTGATTATTGCCAAGTAGTTAATTCAGGCAAGGCTGGAATTTATTGTATTTATTAAAACTTCGTGACTCTTAGGTTGAAGGTAACTTTCTCTCCTCCCCATGGCAGAGAAAAACAAAAAGGAATACTTAAAATGATGAATGACATTCTCTTGCCGATTTCACTGCTGCCGTAGATAGTTGTGTTAGTTCTTGCCGTTTGATTGTCTACTCTAGGGTAGATAGAAAACTTGCAGAACACTTCTCAACTTCACAAATTGACAAGTGTTGCCATAAACAAATACCTGTCTGGTTTAATTTATTTTAGGTAGGGTAGTTTAGCCTGCTCCAGTCACTTGAGAAATGAAACCTGTTCCTCTGTTAACAGAATTTATTTTGCTTTGAGTTTGTCCACTTTCCCCAGCGATTGCAAACCAAACAATTCCTATTTTAAAACAAACAAGCCCCACCCCCAAAAAAACCCAAACAAACAAAAAAAAAACCAAACAAAAAAAACCCCAAACCAACTTCAACTTACATTAAAGCCTGGGACAGTGGGCAATTTATTCCATAGTATTAGCAGGTGCATAGTATGTTGGTTGTTCAGCATTATACCACAAGGGGAAGTTCTCATTAACTGGAGTGCATTTTCAGTTTGCTATTAAAGCTGCCTGATCTGTTTTGAAATATAGATGTTCTTAGTGGAAAGTAATTTATTGAGTGGCAGTTTAAATGCTAGGAACCTTTTTGAACCTACATATTTCTAAGTAGGCTTGACCTCTTTTTAAATTGTGTAGTATTAATGGAATGGATACTTTAATTTAATGAATGGTAAAGATCCACGCAGTAGCTATTTTAAGCATTCTTCAGTGTAAGTAAAGGAACCCAACAGAGAAATCAGTTTAAAGCAATTTTATTCCATATAGTTCCATAAATAAAAACATACTAATGATTAAAAACAAATAATGAGAGAAATAATATTTTAGGAAAACATTATCCAGTGTTTCCATGTTGAAGTCTCTTGTCATTTTTTGAGTTAAATTGGTACAAATAACATTGGCCCTGCCTTCTCTTTCTGGAAGGAAGACAGAGTGGTTCCTAATGGAGCAGTGTCTCCTCAGATTTGGAATCCATGGCTGTGTAGCTTCCATGTTGATAGGTCATTACAAGTAGCGGGGGAAGAAAAGGCAAGCTATTGACTTAACAAAAAACCTGAACAACCACTTTGATATAAAATGAATTAAAAAATTCTGAGTTACGCTTCTGAGTTACAACATACATCAAGTTAATTTCCCCTGATTTTATTTGTCAGGTTTAATTCTAAGCCTAAAGATTCTGATAGTCTGAGTGTAGTGCTTTTTTGTAAGAGAAGGTGGAGTTTGCTATGTCTAAAATCACAATGCGATTGGGTTTCTTTCACTAAACGTTGTATTCTAAGGTGGTGGCAAATATTTATATGATTTTTAATTTTTAGAAAGGAGTTACAAATAATACAACCAAGATCAAAGAACAACTTGCTTTACTGTTCAATTAAATAATTCTTATCGTTTAGTGTGTTAGCATTGGAAAATGTTAGACTACATCCATGATTGCTGTCTCTTCTTAACTGGTAACTTTAGGTAATATACCTTTAAAGCCACATTCTGTTTTTTTCAATATTTCCTTTAAAAACACAGTTTTGAGTTAAAGTGATTCTTAGATGGATAAAGATATACCAGTTATCTCTTACATAAATGACTGGCCATCATTTTTCACTCCTCCCTTGTTCTCTTTCGGTGCTATGGCAGGTTGCCAGAATATTTACCTGATCTGTATATACTTCAGTGCAAGAAAGCTGCGCAAAAATCACAGTGCAGGCAGAATACAGATGTTTGAATATTTTTCTAGTAATGTTTACCAGCTGGGGGGAAACCCTTCAGTTGTTACAAGAGATGACTTGTCATGAAACTGAATAATTTAGATAATTTTGTGAAATGTCAAGAGATTATAGTTTTTGGTTTGTGGTTTTTTTTTTTAGTCAGTTCAGCGAATGCTGTTTAAATTCAGGTATCTGGTGTGTATCTAGTATCTTGCATGAGTGGGCTTCAAGTGCCGATTTTAAACTTTCATTAGTAAGACCATGTTCAACACTGGAGTGTTTCAAGTCTGCGTAAACAAAACATGAACTACTATCGATACCGTTAATAGTGAACTACTTTTGTGGGGACTGGTGTTTGTCTGTCTCGTGAATCCATAAGTACCTTTGAACAGAACAAGTCCCTTCCAGTTATGAATCAGTTACGGTAAGACTAACTTGCTATAAATGCAAGAAGAAAATGTGCTTTACTGCGAACTGTTCCTTCCCCAGCCATGTATATATTCATTAAAATGAACAACTTCAGTGCTCCACTCATGAGTTCATGGGTAGGGAAGGAGAAGAAGTGTTAGATACAGTTCTTAAAAATTTATTATCTAATAGAGTCCTGAGCTACTGCCATGGCTCATGGAGTTTTGGACCCTGGAAGGTTCAAGGTGACCATTCTACTGTTCCCTGTAGAAATACCTTCATAACCTCTTGTGTTCTTATTTTTCCTATTGCAGGATCATTCAGTTTGATCACCAAATTCTGTCCAGTCTGTTTTAAATTTTTATTACTTGTGGCAGTGTTTTCTTGCTTCTCTGCTGCAGTCATTTTTCATCATTCCTCCATTTTAAAACATGTAACCCATTTTTGAACTTGGCTATCGCGAATTTTAGTTTCAATGACTTTTTTTCTATATTCCTAAAAACTGCTACCATCCTTTCTCTGAGGATTTCCTTACGGATGAAGAAAGACCAAATGATGCCTGACCACTTAAGGAAAGGCTTCTTTGTTCATTTTTAATGTTTTATTCTTGTTGAGAGATAGTAGCTAACAAGCTACCATTGGATCAATATGGTTTCTGAATTATTTTACATCCACAAACTTACAATTTTCCTCTTATTTGTTGGATTTAATGTGTACTCACTAAGCAGTGTAGCAAGTGGAGAGCAATCCTTTTTTCACTGCAAGTGTACAGATGAGAACAAATGTCCAATTTTTAAAGCATTGAGATATTTTTTTTTCCTTCCTTTTTTATCCCACTTCCCCAAGCCAATTCTCAGGCTCTCTGCCATTCAGAAACAGGGAAGGGTGGACAATCTGTAAATAACTGTTGCTTTAAACTGTGACTCCCTCTTAGTTTCCGTGGAAAGGATCTACCCATTTGTCCTTTCTCATATAGCTCCACTCTTGAATTAAAGAATGTTTAGAAATATAGTAATTAAAAAGTGCATTGCTGTTTTCCAGCAACAATTGTCCCCCAAAAAAGAGAAAGGGAGGGGAACACAGCTATTGCAATGGACCACTTAAAGCAGTAGGTCCTTTATGAAGATGTGAAAAATATGTGTGTATTGGTGGATCTTTAATATTCTTTGAGGAGTTTGCACAGCTTTGGAAACAAGGAAGAAAAACCTATTTCAATTAAGATGCCAACGTATGTTGTGTAAACAGTGTTTTTTCATTATCTTGCCTGCATCTCTAACGGATGGGGGGAGTTCTTAACAAATTATGTCAATGTACATGTATGCATCTGCAAGCGTTACTGTGCTGTGCTCATGCGCTTTGTCTTATTCCTCCACAGCTGTTACTATTTTGTAAAAAGTTGTTCTTACTGATTAGATAGAACTTCACTTCTACCAATATTAAGTAAATTTATGAAGCAAAAGCATGATTTAATGGCTTTAACCATGTGAATAAAACACTTATTTTGAGAATAAAGATGATCTTTCTCAAGTTATGGAAATTTACTTTGCTTCTTTTTCACCCCAAATAAAGCTGAGATTATCGTTATCTTTGTATGGTTTTTTAAAATGTGGAAAAAATTGTTTAGTAATTGCCTCCTATGTGTACTTAAATGGCTCTGATATATATAATTTTAATAGAAATTAGCTAATATGTTAAAACTTTTTTTAAAAAACAATATTGAATAAAATGGAAAAGGCTTTCGGCTACTCCAGATTGTGGAAAAGTTACTTTGAAACTGGTTTAATGTAGAGATGGGTATTAGTTTAAAAAAAAAATACTCAAGAATTAAAAAAAAAAACAAACCACCCTCAGACTTAAAGAAGACTGAAGTTGTGATTTAATAAGCTGTAAAGTGAAGCACTATATCTTTCTGGAGTATGTTTTGATTTGTTAATGTTCTTCACTTCATGTGCAAATTCCCATACATACTTCTGTTCCTCCCCACCACCAAAAAAGCAACCAAAATATTTGACCGGGTTTTGAAAGAAAGATTTATTTTCCTTCTGCTGGTTATAGACATTGAAAGATTCAAGGGCAGAGAGGAAAAAAAAAAAAAAAAAAAAAAAAAAAAAACCCAACAAAGGTGGTTTGCTCAAAACAGTGAATACATGAACTAGATGAGTTGCTCCAAATTAAGTGGAAAGATGTGTTACAGCTACCTTTGCTCCTTTTACTTAATCCTCTGATGCATTAACAGCCATATAGGGGCAGATGTCTTGGTCTCAAGGCCTTCTGCCTTCAAAGCATCACCAGTGATGCTGTATCACCCAGTACTTGGAGATGTGATAATAGAAGTCAGCTGCACACCTGATTTCCTTCACCCTACAGCACTGGCTGATTGACTCTTTCAGGGAGCTGTGTCAGTATTTATTTTTCTTGCGATCTTGTTGTATTCAGTGAATTTGGCTTTAGTTCCAATTTAAGCTATGAGTAAGAACCTAGTCCAAATCCATTGTGGTTACTGCTTCATACCTGTTTGACTCAAGTCAATCTTTTAAAAAAGAAACTACCTTTCCAGAAACTTTCTTGAGAGTCTGTGTAGTCAAAACCAACCCCAGTTTTAGAACAGTCTCCTGAAATGCAGCACGTCAGCATCACCTCACACTTGATCTTACTGCATCTCATAATGGACATATAAATGTGAGGCCAGCTCTTTAAATATTTTTGTTACTAATACTCTTTATGTAACTTTTACCACAAGGGTTTGAAAATGCATATGAAGATTAAAGCAACTCATTGGAAATATTGGTCTTAATTGTAAGGTGACTCTTATGTGTTTTTAAGTCTGGAAATCTTATGTGTTTGATGAATGAACCTACCAATTTAGAGTATGTGCCATGAGCAGCCTGTGTGGTATAAGATCCTCCTTTGTGTAGTCCAGGTTTCTGGGAGGTGTTGTGTTCCAGTTGGAGCTGCTGGGAACATGCTCACCTTGGAAGCTTCCTAGGTTTCTGATGGACTGGTAATATACTTTTTAACAAGTTAATCTAGATATACAAAAATAATGTTTCCAGAAATCTTGATTTGTGTTGTTTATGTTGAAAGTACTAGAGGAAAGACTATGACAGCTCCAGATGTGGTCTGTGCTCTGAAGCCTTGGCGATGCCTTAAATATCAATATGGTGAATGAATCCTCGCAACTGAGAGGTGAAATGTCAGTTGTGATTTGTGCAGTAAACTTAAAGGTTACTTTTATGACGTAGCTACAAAATATTTCTTTTACCTTAATGCCATCACATTACCCTTCTAATGACTTTTTCCCCCAAAATAGGAGGGAAGGACAGAAGAAGTGGCCTCATTCTGACAATTCCATTATGCCTTGAACAGACGAGTATGGACGAGCTGAGTGTCACACTAGACTACCTTCTGAGTATCCCAAGGTGATTTCAAAGGCATCCTCTTCAGGGCTGCCTTCTTTTCCAGTGGTGGAAAGGATCTTTTTATTGGTTTTTCTTTTTGCCTTTCAGCACCAAATGGATTTTACATAAATGTTTGTTTGAAATATAATACTGTCTGATGGAATTAGAAATATACATCCCAATAAACTAAGGGATATCTGCTAAGCCTCACATATCTCCTTTTATTCTGTATATCTGGCTTTGGCTTTTTTTGTCTTGTGTATTTCTTCACTCCTTTCTTGTGATATCTTTGGTAATTTCGTTTTAATGATAGTGCACTTAAATTACTATGTAAATTAATGAGCCATTCTAATGAAACTCCTAAGCTTGCAAAGGTAGTATAGCCCAAAGTGAAAAAAAAAACTCCTCTCTTTCTTTGCTACGTGCCTAATCTTCATAGCTTGTAGTGCCTAAGTGTGCACTGAGTCTTAAAACATACGAAGCTTTACTGAAGTTAATGAGCAACTCAAATATTTAAAATTAAGATACGGCTTAAATGTGCTGAATGACAACTGGAGTATACTGTCATCCAGACCTTGCTGTAAAATCACTGTTGATTAAGTTCTGCACATGTAACCTTGCAAGCTTGTAGTGACAGTGCTTGGTCCTAGCTTAGTTAACTGCGTTTTTTTCTTAAGATCCAGAGATCGATCTTTATCAGAGCTTTGTTTTGTTCTCTTGTGCCACTGATTTAAAAAGGAAAGAAGCCTTTCAGATAAATCCTTGCTTTTGTATCCCTTTAAGTTCCTCTTCTGGAAACAGAGGAATAATGGCATAACTAAAGACTGTTTTCTGTACTTTGCTTATTAGTATCTATATGTGTTTTAAAAACACAATTAAATGAAACAATTTTTTTGTAGTTAAGACTGTTTAAAAAATTCTGAGGGGGGAGAGAGAAGCAAAGAATAAATTCAGGTTGCTTACAAGTAAAACATCAATAGGTATATGAGTATATTGCACAACATTTTAAGTCATGGAAGTTTTGGGGTTTTTCAAACAGCTTGTTGTCTTTTGTAAAGTGATGAAAATCCCCAATGTGCATCCGCGCAAGTCATCTTATTGAGTTAAGGACTTGGCCATATTTATGGAACAGATGCAGGCATTGTTCTAGCAAGGATTAATTGTTCCGCAGTCTCCTCCTGATGTATGATTTTACATATATTAGTATAAAAATAACTCTCTGAAAATTCAATCAAAGTAGTCTTTGTACTCCATGCAAACTGGGAAATCTGTTTGCAAGCAAAGTTCAGTGTTCCCACATCTAAGTTGTATTTGTCAGTTGTGGAAAAAATGACCTCTCTTTTATGGTGGCAGTATGGAAAAATCATTGTCATTTTTGTTTGCATCTTGTTTTTTAGTGGGAAATGCAAACTTTTTGGCCTAAGCTTGTCTTTTTTGTTCTGGAAAGAATTGCTGAACAGTGTGTGAAAAAAGGAGCGGTGTGGGGAGGGATGTTGTCCAAAACGCAGATAGCTGTCCAAGAAACATTAATGTTACTCTTTTTTCCCACGTTCTATGTGTAAGGTAACCTAATATGGTTAACTTTTAATTCAGTTGTGTGTGACATATGTTGTAACTGTTCTGAAATATGCATTCTAGTGTTGATGGATAGCTGTGTCCAAAATTTAAGAGGCATAACTCTTTATAGTGTCCTGGGTAAAATTTCTTTGGGGAGTGTGTGTGTGTAAAGCTTTCCTAAAACTAAAGACAACTTATTCCTAGCATTTAAGTCTACTGTTACACCTTTCTTTGATGCTATTTAAAATTCTTGGATTCTGAAGAGGCCTGTTCAGAATCCAAGAAAAATAAAAATGGCAATGTTATGCTATTGTCTGTGTGTAGTAAAGTTTCCTTCCTTTGTTGTATTCTCTGTATTGTGGCTCAAATCACCGTGTGGGGTTTTTTTTGTTGTTTGTTATATTTTTTTATTTGAACTTTCATACAAACAGTTCTGTTTGTGTTGACTGAACTTTTCAGAAGTGGTAGCTCCCTTCTGAATTTGGTTGTTTCTTTGGATGTTTTGGTTTTTTAATAGGTTTAGTAGTAGAGAAGGGCAGATGCTGATACTGCTAGTTTCCAGTGAACCTAAGGACTTGTCTCAAGATGCTATAGTAATATTATTCATCTTATTCTTAAAAGTAGTGGTAGTGTGCTTTTTGAGTTCATTCTGATTAAACATTGCATGCATAAAGCCTGAATGTTCACAGTGCTTCCAGAAAAATCATGTGTGTGATCTTAGAAGTTCCTTAAAACCAAAAGCAGGTACGGAGCAGCAGCCAACTTTGTAATTATTTTTTCCTAAATAGACTAGTAAGGTGCCTTTTTTCCCTTTCTTTAAATTGCAAGATAAATTTGCCTTCCACCCATACCTGATGAAGCTCAGCTTAAACATGAAATAAATAAAAGTTAAAATTTTCATAGTGAAACATAATGCCTACAGTTACATGCAAGTTGCTTTGTTTTTTGTAAGCTAAAGAGATCACAGACATGGCTTTGTTTTGTAATTCCAGATTTGGGTGCTAAAGATGACATAGTGCTTTTCTACCTCATGTAAATGTCATGTTTTTTAGTTACTTATAACTTTGCTGGACACAAAAATTTCAACACGAGACATGATATCTAACATGGTAATTAATGCTAAAATTGTGGTCTCACTTCCGTGCCCTCTTCTGGCTGCTGCTGTGCTGGTTGTGAGAAGGTAAAGCTTCCCAGCCATTGGTGGTATCCAGAGGTTGCTGCCACCGTTGGGCACTGCCCAGCTGTTGCTGTGAGCGCCTTGTTGCCGGCTTCAGTTAGAAATGAGCTGCAGAGCTCTTGGTGGGAATGCATAGAGTGAGGAAAGTTTTCACTATTTCCTCCCATTTGGTACTTGAGCAGAAGTACCTTTGAATTTTTGGCTTTGCAGCTAAGTATTTGCAGCAGCGTTTTTTTGTTTTTTGTTTGTTTGGTTTTTTTGGGTTTTTTTTTTTTGTAGTATACACAGGCTTGAACGTCGTTAGAAGAGATGATGTCAGTCTAAAATACTCTTTCTGGTAGATCCCTATGCAAAGCCTCTGTCCTTGTTAGAGGCTTTTTGTGCACTGCAGTTTCTAGTGCTGCAATTTCTACGTAACTGTATCCTCAAATTGTGTCAGTTCACGAGTAATCGTGTGAAAACTGACATCCCTTTCTCTTCCTTATGAAACTGTAAATCAGCCTCTTCTTTCTGAGGATTTTGTAAAGTTTACATCTATGAAACCTTTTCAGACTTGCTAAAGTACAAATAAATGTTGTATTGGAAATACACTTCAGTACTACTGAAAATATGCTTGAGCATTAAAATTGAAAGTTAGTTCTAAATGAGTAAATCTAAGGTTTATAAGATAGTATTTTTATAAGTAAAAAAACTATGTAGTTGTATTTTTAGGTAGAGTTAAAGTCAAAGGTCATTGTTATATGACACTTGTTCATGAATTTTATTTTTTCTAAGTGTTTTTCTTCTTTTAGCGAGAAGTGTAAAGCTAGAGGATTTACTGTGATAGTGGATGGCAGAAAATCTCAATGGAACGTGGTAAAGACTGTTGTGTTAATGCTACAGGTAAACAATTTTTTTATACATTCATAGTTGCCTAATTAGTTTTATAGATGTGAACCCAATAGCTGTCTTGTTGTAGAGGCAGTAATTTCTGTATTGAGAAATAGACAATTTATGGCCTTTTAAAATCACAAAATGTGGTTCTGTGCAGAAAGAAACAATCTGAAAAGTGGATGATACACCTCACTCAAGAGAGGGATAAATTCATTACATGCTGAGAACACACAATTGTAGACCTTATTCTAAAACAGAGTTTTAGTTAAAAGGAAATACAGAAATATGTTCCTGGCATCGTCAGCTGTGAGTAGTAGAAATGTCTGCGCGGCAACAGTTCACACTGAGAGTGCAGCTGAGCGGGTTCTGTTGCAAAGTGCTGTAGTACTTGGTTTCCATTGGAATTGTCTGTAGTTGCATATAATAGTCAATATCACAAATTATATTCTGGATGCTATACAAAGTAGGAGAAAAAAACCCAAACAAGTACCAATTCCCAATTATAGAAATTCATAACAATTTATTATTTTAGCTTTTCAGAACCCTGGAATTACAATAAAGCCTTATTTCTGCTAAACAGTATAGGTTATTTTCTGGTCTTGCTGATCAAAGAAAATACAAGATGCATCACAGAATAGATTAGAGAATTTGGACTACTGCCTTTCTTACTGCACAGATGATTTCTCTGTATCAGGCTTAGATGAAGCCTCAGAAAGTGTGTCGAATATGAATAATTTAATTTTGTTGCCCTGCTGGCTCATTGTTGCTCCTGGGTTTTAAGTCTGTTTCAAGGTGTCTTTCACCTGTTCTTGACTAAGATTGCATTCCTATTAATAGAGTTACAGTAATTGGATCCACTATATTCTGATTATGATCTTGACTGAGCTTTCACGTCAGCTAATGTGCAGTTGTGACATTTAGTGGGAACTTCAGCTAGCAGGGAAGGTAGCTATTTGCCCACGCTCAGATTTCACTGGCTTCCTGTCAGCACAGTTCCCATCAGCGTGAAGCCTGCAGAAACATAAGCTGCACATCTGTATCTTTAATTTGATAAGGAAGCAATAAAGAAGATTTTCCTAGGTAAACTAATCACGTGTGCAGACCACTTCTCTCTGCTTGGACACACGTAGTTCGTAGAGGTGCTGGTTGGTCATCAGGCACTTCTGTATTAAAAATACTGTCTACTTTTAAATAGGTTTGCATATTCGTGAAAATGGTGCAAGAATGAAATACATTTTTTTTTCAGTGCTATGATTGCTAAGTTGTATGTATTTAGCTTTTTCAGAATTATATTTCTATATATAAAACAAGGTATTTGAAGAGAATTCCCAGGGAACGTGTCACCTTTATGTCAGTACTGTGATTATCTAACTGGCTTATTGCTATAGCTGATGACTTGGGAGTAATCAAGAGTCTTTGTTCCTCGATCTACATTTAAAGTGACAACATAAAATCAACTTGGTAGCTGAAATTACAGTTTTAGGCTGAGGAATGTTTTTCTGGTAATACTTCTATGAATTAATATGCTGAAATGTTAATGTTAAGCCCTTTTGTTCTAGTCTAAGCAATATGTACTGGAGAAGGGTAGGATATATTCTTTTCACATGTGATTTTAATAATAAAGTATACAATTCTTTTATAACTTTGATTACTGTTTCATTCTACATAGCAAATGTCATGGGTAGAAAGCTCTGTTGTACTTAACATTTTTTTAATGAAATGCCATAAAAAAAATTAAGCCTAGCCAATAATTCATGTTTTTCTGTACTGATGTAGTATGAACTAATGGTTATGCCTCAGGACTAGGAGTAAAGAGATTAGATTTTCTTTTCAGTTCTGACATTTTGCTATGAAATTTAGTGCAATCTACTGCAAAGCAGAATGGAGCCAACATGTGACGTAGGTGCAGGAGACTGAGTTTAATTCCTGTCTGTAAATTTCAAGTTCTTGAATAAATGATGACATGTTAAGTGGAATTCAGTTCTGTGGGAAATGAAGGTTTGATCTTGAATGTTTTACTTCTTTTTTCATTTGTTTTCCAGAACGTTGTTCCAGCTGAGGTGTCACTTGTTTGTGTAGTAAAGCCAGATGAATTTTGGGATAAGAAGGTTACACATTTCTGTTTTTGGAAAGAGAAAGATAGACTTGGCTTTGAGGTACGTAGAACTTCTGTCTACTTCAGTCAAAAATACCATTTCTGGAATACTAGAATAATTGGATGAAAATTAATGTCTCTTTAAAATAGTTACATTCCAGATGCTTTGTGGATACCCTTAACAAACCACTGTAGTCTTTAACTTTTTCCTTCTTTAATAAGAACATTAAATGAAGTGGGTCTCAAATTAGAAATGTGTGGCATTTTATCTTTGCCAACTGAGAGGAGAAAGCTGATTGATACATATAGTGGATGTTTTGAGTAAGAAATTGTTGCACAGGGTTTAGTGTGAATTTTTTTCACGACTGTAGCATGTTGCATGGTGTCGCTAAATCAGTAGAAACCATTTTGAAGAACGTCTCGTCGTTGTATGCATCTTCTCTCATTTTTTGAGTTCTTTGCCATTAGTAACAAAGGTTATAGGTCCCTTCAGTGTGACAAATATAAGCTGATATTGTTCATAGCTTGTGAGGCAGAGTATATACAAGAGATGACACACTAATGTTCACAGTTCTCTTATCTTTTTGGGAGGTTAATAGAAACCTCAACTTTCCCTATTTTAGAAAATTATCGGTATCATCAATCTTTCCAACCATATCTGAAGCTAATCTTGTTTGAACTACAGCACACTTGCTGTGCTCACCAAGTACTAAAATATCTACTTGTTTTGTACAACAAAGCTCTTAGCATCTTTTTTGTGAAAGAGATTGAATAGAAAAGCATTTTGCAGCCTTGGCCAATGCTGTGTAATTCTTTCTGATGATAAGATTATAACATTTTTGAATACTTCTGAAGGAAACTTAGTTCAGGTAGAATAGGAATTGGAAGGTGGCAGCTGAAAGGTTGTGTAACTGCTAAACGATATAAACCTAAAGACTCTATCATCCAGATATAGTGCTGTTAATTCATGTGAATTTTTGTGTTGTTAAGTCTTGTATCAGACTTTACCTAGTATAGGGGCCTTCATTTTAGGAAAAAATTCCTGCATGTGAAAGTGCTCTGAAGGAGCGTGGGGATAAGGGCTAAGATTCCTATTTTCAATTGGATGACAAAAACCTTTTGTTGTTTAATTTAAAATCTGCTTTAAGATTCCTTTTATTACATTACTTCATTTTTTTTGTAATCTGCTTTAGAGTCTTGTAAGTAAGGAAATCCTACACGTCTGCCTTGAGGTTGTTTATCTTTCAGATGAAGATCATATTTTCTTTTTGAGTAATTCTTTAAAGACAGATTTGAAAAGTAGCCCAAGTTCAACTGAACAGCCACTTGTGTGTTTGAAAGTCTGTAGACAGCAAGATATTCACTGATAATGGTAGTGAAGTGCCTGAAATTTTGCCACTGGAAGTGGTTCCAACTGTGATAATCTTGTGACTTGCATTACAGTTAAACTCTCTTGGCTTTCACAGCTGTCTGTCTGTCCCTTCACCTGAAGCCCTTGTGAAGGAACTGGCAAGGACGTGTGGTCAAAGTATATTTCCATCTTGAAGTTCAGCATGTGGCAGCTCAGGCATAGCTTCTTTAATCAAAAACATGAGTATGGTGGTGTCCACCTTTTATAAACTAGCCTATTGTTTGGAGCACATCCAAGATGAGAATTAAAAAAAGGACTGAACCAATCATCTGTACTCAAAAGGATGATTTAAGAGCTCGTATTTAGAAAGTGACTTAAGTTTGCAATATTGTTTCACACAATTGCTTTCAGGACATAAGGTAAACACCAAAGTCCAGAGAGTGGCAGTAATAAAGGTGAACCTCCCTCGTTTGCAGTCCCTACTGTCTGACTTAGTCTCTCTTTTCCCATCTGCACGCCTGTAAATATGGTCCTTGGACAAGTTCAGTAAGCCTTTGAAGTTGTAGTATAAAAGAATTTTATACAGCGTTTGTTACTGTGTACATCATGGCATTGCCAGTTTAGAAATTAATCCTCTAATCCTCTAGAAGATTCTTCTTGCATTTTTCTTTATGACTCGGCTAGAATCTATTTCTAGACAAATAAGCAGAAAGCCTACAGAAAATATGTTCAAGAATTAGAGATAATTTTACATGGCTATGATGATAAAAGTATTTTATTGCTTGACTTTAAGGATTGGCTAACAGTCATTAAATGATAATTCCATAATGAAATTTAGTAAGCTTAGTAATTTCATGAAGCATATTTTGTGCCAGTGATGATGTTGGCATTGTTGGCATAGGCCACTGGAGCTGTGTAACTAAACCTTTTGGTTTCTGTTTTTAAACTAGTTTTTTCATTACTGAGTCATAAACATTTCTTCCTGACCTGAAATCTTGATCTAAGGTTCTCTTAAAATAATCATTCTGAAGTTTTAGGAAGAAGAAAATAATTAAAGTATTAGAGATGCATTTCATGCAGACATGTATCAAAATGCGTCAATTGTAAGGAAAGTAGCCAGTGATGTATCATTTTACAAGAAAAATAATCATAGCATTAAAACACAGCAACTGCTTCCTAGGCAGGAGGAAAACTTCATATTTGTTCCCTAATGCCTCCTTGTATTTTGGCTTGATGCGTGGACAGATCAGAAGTTTGTATGAGTAGAGGATAATAGCAGGTAGTTGCTGAATTCTCATTTTGGTCGATAGGTGTTTGTTCTTGAGTTTCCCTCCTGCCTGATGTAGAAGCACTGAAAGAGGGTGAGACTGCTTGCTTGCATGAGCCATCAGCTCTGGGGCAGTTGTTGTCTGACTGAGGTTGGATAATGAGCAGCTGTTGGTATAGGGTTGATATAGGCGTTTCTAACAAGGCTGTGTGATACCATCCTAGCTCATGGCTTTTCCTTGTATCTTGCACTTTCTTTAGTTGGTTTTTTTTGTGGATTTTTTTTTTTTTCCTGTGCAGTAACTCATTCTTAAATGGTGTTCTTCATTAAAAGACAAGGAAAACTGAGAGAACAGTAGGAAAAATCTTGTGCTTTCCCAGATAATGAAGAATCACCCTTGGTATTAGGCAAGCCTTTGTTCTTCAGCATGCATTAACTCTTGGTTGTCTGTTACTTGATTGTGATTAGGAAAGCTGGCTCAGTAAAAATGACCCACCTTCCCTGTGCTCCAAATAATATTTGTGTTAGAGACAGTAGTATGTCTTTACTCTATTCCTGATACGAGTGCAGAGCACTGATAAGGCTATGGAAGCCTCTAACTCATGCACAAACAAGCTGCATAACTGTATATTACTGGCAGTAAAAACAAAGCAACACCCAACTTGTATTTTGGATCATGGGTTAGGTTTGGATAACTGTTTGGAAAATTCAAGATTGGATTTGCACCAATGAAATAAATATGATCTAAACATTTAAATGAGAGTATGAAATCTTTTTATTCATTTGAGTATCATCTAATTTTATTTGAAGTAAATGCTATGTAACTGTGATTTCTAATTTCTAATGGGGCATCACATCTACCTTCTATTTCCTGCTACCTGATCTGTTTTTAATACCTTGCTTAATATTGCCATATGAAGCCATTAATCACAATGCCTGCCTTTCTGTTCAAAGAAAGTTCTGTTCTGCTTCAGAGTGAGATGTGGTGATGAGAGTTGCAAAGCACTGAAAGTGACTGTGGGAACTGAGATCAAAAGGCTACTGGGTGGATAAGTATAAAGAGGTGGGCTGATTCAGCAGAGTAAAAGTGCATATTCTTATTCCTGGTTATTATTAGTGTTGGGTTTTCACCTGCCTCAGGTGAATTCCAGTTCATTCTCCAGCAGAGCTTTCTTCTGTCCCTTTATTCCTCCCTAAAATGCTTATTAGCAACCAGTTCATGTGTTCATCGAAGCAGTTTTTTCTGGTCCTGTGCCCATGTTTCATAACAGGAGAGTTGTCTTCGTAATTTTCCAAGGGTGTCTTTCAGCTGAAATGTTGTGTATGTTACACTGTAATGCTTGATACTGTTAACGTTTTTAAATAAATGAAGAATAGTGTTTGAATATAAAAACTTCTAACTGTGTTTTGGAGGGCTGGGAGGTGTTGCTTTTTCCTTTTTTATTAATATGTTCTACATAGTGATGTGAAACAAATCACTCTTGTTAGTAGCTGTAGTGTGTTGTGTTTGAATGTGAGCTCTTCATATGGAGATAAGTAGGGTAACTGGAGAAAAATGTGTACCATAAAAGTAGAAGAAATGTACAGGTTTGTACACAATGCAAAATTGCCTACAGCCTGGTGGGTTTTTGGGGTTTTTTTTTGCATATGCCATTCATTTAAGAGACTGGGAGGAAAAATAATCTCTGAGTCTGGTTTACATATTAAGTCAGTGCTTTTAAAATCAGTTTGTCAAAAGCAGAGAGGAAGAAAGTGTGCTTACTGTTCTTATCCTTGTGGAAATCATGGAGCAAAATTTAAAAGCTAATTTAGGATAATGAGATAAAGAAATCAAGGGCTTTTAAAAAAAGAAAAAAAGAGAAAGGAAAAAAGGTGATAAACTATTGGGAACCAGTTGGAAAAACGAGAGTATATAGCAAAAGGATCCTGATAGTCCTGAAGTCCAAAGTCTGAATAGGTCTAAACGCTTCCTCCTGCACTGTAGCAGCTAACAACTCAAAGTCTCTAGTAACTGTCAGAAATTTCTTGTGATCGTATATCAGCAGAATCTGCTCTGGAAAATCTCAAGTCATCAATATACAGAGGAGTACAGAAACCTAAAAATCACTTTTCTTCTGTGAAAACTTCCTGCATATCAACCTGTTTATGGTCCATATACTTGCATATAAGAATGGCTCTGAAAGAAATACTAGCTAGCTGTCTTGCTTTTTCCACATTACGTGGCTTAAAAATAGCTAGTAAGCTCTTGTCATTTGTTTCAAAGTGTAGGAAATGTTTAAGAAAATAACTGGAAAGGCTAAATCCTATGTGATTAGGCCACAATTTTTCGTATCAGTCCCCAATTCAAGTAAAGTAACTCTTCTCTGTCTGCCTAAGTCAGTGGTACATACCTAAGTAGAAACTTACCTTCTTTAGACTAATGGTCTTTATTCTGAAAGTGATTAAATGTCTGTTACATGGTTATAGCACTCCTTACTGTTCCAAAATACAAAAATCTCTACCCCAACCAGTTTTATATGTGCTTTTTTTTTTTTTTAAGCCATTGAAAACACACTGAGGTCCAGAACTTATTACTGTGTTGCTACAAGGGTTTTTTATACTGTTCTTGTATTTCGAAATTAGCCATTGTTACTACATGTGTCTTTATATCTTAGCTCTCAGTATTCTGTTTGGAAATTAATTGTGGCACAATCATTCCAATTTACCTTTTAAGAATCATGCTAATAAGCAGAGTATTGCTCCACAGAATGAAGAATGACTAACGCTTTGTAGGAAATCTTTAATTTTTGTGTTGGATCTTCTCGGTGTTTTAATACTGAGGCACCAAAATGTGTAGCTTTTATGGACTTTCCCCAAAAATACATATAGCAGTTCAATTTTTTTATCAAAATGGTGTTTATTTAAATGCAGCTCTCCTTTCACCTGCATGTATCTTTGCTGCTGTTTTAACACCAGAGGCAATGGGTCCTTTCTTAAAAAACCTGGGCCGAATCAGGGAATTGTCCCTGGGAGATGGAATACGTAAGCCTGCATTTACGTCATGTTCTAAATTCAGTCCTAAAGAAGGGTGTGTTGGAAAATACAAGGGCGCTTATTAGGTCTCTTCTCCAGGATGGAAAAAAATATAGTGTTCTAATTATTATCATGAGCCCTGGAGGGGAAGGTGAATGGGTGGGCAAAACTGTGAGGGCTGGAAAGTGAAGGAGACAGTTACTGGGAGTGGAGTTGAGAGTTTAGTGTATATATCTAGGTTCTGGTAGCTGCTCTTGGCTTTCTAGTATGCCAGATTTCTGTGTGGTGCTAGCCAGATAAATATTTAACTTGTGTTTCTTGGTGTAACGTTAATGCAAATGTTCATTGTATAGATTAGTGTTCCATGTTAACAAATAACACTACTCGGTGTTTAATCAAATAGTGTTTCAAAAAATGGATTGAAATAATATTTATCATCAAACAATGGGATTCTTCTTGTGAAGAGGAAGTCTTTGCTTTAGAGCTCAATGGCAATGAATCACTGTCAGACCAGATAAATGGGCAGCTATGTTTTGTCTGTGAAAAGTGTCATAGTTATTCTTGAAAAATCACCAGGAAAATAGTTGAGGCCATATTTAAGTTTTTCCAGCAGCTGAGTTTGATGGAGAATAAGCATAGCTAACTTTCAAAAAAAAAACAAATGCCAAAGAAGAATCTGATTTAATTAACACTTAATTTAAAAAAGAAGAAAAAAAAAAAGTTGCTGGGTTTTCTACAAAAGCTGCCTTCACTGTAGTGTGAAAAATGAATGTAGGCATTCTTCAATTTTGATTTCTGCACAGGCTGAAGTGCAAAGTCATTCTTGCAAAATCTCTCCCTTGTTCATTGAAGCTTTCCCCATATTTTTCCAAAGCTGTTTGGATATGTAAGCTGCTGGCATAACAAATCATCAAGAATCAATCCACTGAGAAAACAGCTTTAATATTGAGCCCAAAGGACTCTATCAAGATTTGGCATTTTATATCTATCAACCAGGCTGTGAGAGGGGAAGAGATATCTGGGCTTCCCAGTGTTTCTCGGCAGAATTTTTGGGAAATGAGCAAAACCCCCTCTACTTATGCCTGCTTGAATAAGATTTGTCCAAAATTACCAAACAGCGACCAGATAAGTATTATCAGCTTTTAGCATGCTTTATTAATGTTCTTTTAAAAAAAGTGTTTTAGGAAAGACAGGTTCTTCTGTTCCAGTAAATAAATGAAAAAAGTATTAAATATTTTGATACTAACTTATTAAAATTAGTAAATGAGGCAGTGATGTTCTGTTCATATTCAGTAAATACCTTAATATAGTCTCTTACAGTAGCTACACTCTTAGTCAGTTACCTTGCAATGCAACAAATCAGAAGAGATAATTTAAATATTATATATTATTGTGTGCATAAGCATACTTTAGTTGCATTTCTATCACTTTTGCATAACACCAAACAGGTAGTACTGTGTATTCTGTTACTCTTAGAATCTTTTTATTTTTCTAAAGATGCATCTTATTTTATGGCTAGAATCACTTGGTACCCACATGATCATGAAGTTTACTTAAAATAAGTGAGAAACTGTGTCACGTGTTGGTGACACATGTGTTGGTTGGTTTATATGGACTTTCAGCCCATATAAACTTCCTGGTATTTGGGCACAGCTGGTAAGAATTCTCACAAAGAATTGTGAAGTTGGTCAGACTTTTTGGTTGTTGGATTAGGTTGCTTGAAATTATAAAGCAAATTATAAGCAACCTAGATATGTGTATCTAATTCATTATTTTATCTTCATAAATGAATTTGTTAGGATTGACTTTTTTTGTTGTGTGAAATTCAGTGTATTTTTACGTTTACAGTGTTGTGTAAATGTCACTTGGTAATAAATACTTTTTCTAAGAGATGATGCCAATTATTCTTTTAAACTAAGACGGATTAAGACCTTTTTGCTCCTGAGATTAAACATAGGATTTAGTCCCCTTACAGTGCTTCTGTACCTATTTCCCAGTATAAAGCTTTTGCTCTGTAAAATATTACCATCCAGAACTGGGATGCATTGCTCACTGATACCAAGCTATGAAGATTAATGCAGATGTTTACTGCTCTTAGAAGATCATATGCTTAGATTCCACTTGTTTAAATTTTGTATTCTCAAGAGATGTGTGCTGTCTTCTTTCGGAAAGTAACTGCTCCTTTTTAGGTTCAGCAGTGTGGCTGCTGTGATATTACACACTCAAAAAACAAAAAAAACGCCTTGTTACTGAAATCTTACACCATCCTGTCTGCCAGTAACTCCTGGTTTTGACTCTGTGACATTTGTATTAAAGAGTTTTTTCATTTTTTCCCCTGAGGAAAGTAAGTTGAGATGGATGTTTTTAACATTTGGGGGGCACATTTACATGTCCTATTGAATATTCAGAATTCCCCTCTGATCTTGACATCTGCCTCTATCTCTTGCAAATGATCAATCAAAATTATTGCAAAAACCAGCAAATGACGGGGGGAGAGAGAGAGAGAGAGAGAGAGAGAGAGAGGTCAAACAGTATTCGGAGCTCTTTATTATGAAGGATAAGTGTTAGTGGCACTGTTGCATGGGTCCAAATCACGTTACTAGAAAAAAGATAAATAATTGTAGTCTCACTCCTGAGAAATAAGGGAGCTTTGCAGCGGAAGCACAAGACTTTGCAGTACATGGGGTTTTTTGTTTTGTTTGGCAGTTCTTAAAAAGGTTATTTTGATTTTATTCAAAAATACAGCATCTTTACTTCTGCCAAAACATTGCCCTGAGTTATTTCTGCAAAGACTTTCACAATTTGGCCAATATTGTACAAATCAAGTTTGCTCATTAGAGTGGAGCAATAGTGAGAGCTGCTACGATTCTTCTAGGTTTTAAAAAGAACTGAGTACAGATAATGATGATAGGGACTCTGGTCAGTAGCAAACAGGACATATTTGAAACCTACTACCACTGTCACCTTATTTGCTGTCACTGTTTTGAGAAATGAGTGGATCAAGTGGGAAGGGAAGCAAAGATTTAAGGATTCAATAATTTATACTTTTTTTTTCTCTCTTACCATCTCTTCTGGTCTATTCATTTCTCCCTCAAGAAATTTAAGCTGTTTACTTTAGCATCCAGCTGTAGTTGTCTCTCCAAAGGCTTTTACTTTGGATTAGGAAAACATTTTATTGTGTTCACTCCAGGAAAAAAAAAAAGCCTCTGAAAAAAAGGGGAAGAAATCAGTTCAGTTGCAAGTGGGATATTTCTATTTTTATAACTGTAAATGGTCTTCATCTGTACCTCTGTCTTATCCAGGAGTATTGAGAGCTGGTCAAGCAATAGAAAGCCGTCACCATTCTCTTCAGAGCAAGGAGAAACTAAAGATGTTCTCTGTGGTTAGTGGTCTACTGCAGTTTGGTAATGATAATTTTAGAGGGAAGGTGACAAAGTATGCTGTTAACAAGGTATTAAACTATTGAGGAGTTTGAAGAGCTTTGTGAAGCACAATAGACAATATGTTGAAGTGTGAAATTCAAGTGCAGAGGTGGAATGCTAATTCATAATGGAAAACTTTTTTCAGGATGTGGTAATTTGACATTTATTTTCACAAAAGGTCAGACACAATTGCTGTGATTGGATTTTGAAAAGTTATAGTGATTTGTGACAGCACAAGTTTGCATGCTATAGGTGGTGAAGTTAAAGTGGAATTCATAGCTTTAAAAGAGAAGTGTCTTCTCCCTGTGCAACATTGCACCTACAGGTTTTCAACCTTTTTTTCTTTGGCTCTCTGCCTATGTTCTTATGGACTATTAATCTGTAGTAACTGATTAAAATGGTATTTCAGAAGCTTCAGAGGCAAATTGTACTTTTGACACCTAGAAATATCAGTTATTAATTTAAAGCATATGGAGGGTGTTGGATTAGCCCTGCCACTAGTCTAGGTGTAGAACGCCACTTGTGCAAGATTATGTGCATGATCTGATGAGTTCTGAAATTATTATTTTTCTTTCTAGCTATATATTGCCAATATGTCTGCTTCCATAGAGAGGTTTTTTGTTTCCGCAGGAGTTATTGAAGGCTTAGCATATCATGCATTGAAGCAACCTGTGCTGCCAAATTTTGGTTTAGGTTCATATGAATAAGGCTTAGCCAGGAGCCTCTACAGTGCAGAAATGAAGGGGAGAATTTAGTCTTCTGACTAGCAGTGGACCTGTGTTTTCTTCTGTTTCCTGAAGGAGTTGATGAACTAGATTTGTCTCCTGGGCAAATGACTCGGGCTTTTAAGCATACTAAAATTTGAATTTGACTACTCACGGAAAACGTACAGTTGATCCAACTCTTACTGAGCATGTTTGCACAGTAAATGCAGGCATTTAACTTTTATGGCACAAACTCACCTCTGGGACTGGAAGTATTGCAAGAGAGTGATAAAAATACCAAGTGCTTTGCAGTATGATATCCTGCTACTATATTCACTAAAAATAGATTGTGTGGTGTATGACTTAATCAAGAAGCATCAGTTACCACCAAAAAACCAGATATCCAAGAAACATATTTCTTTTTCCTATTGTAAATAAGTGAGGTGGTACGGATGATGCTTTTACAGGCTTACGTGAGAGATGTACACTGCATATCAAAATTACCTGTCTGTTTTAAGCCCATGTTAATTGCAACCATCTGTACTTCATTTAAACATTTAGCAGTAAGAGGGTTACTTTCTCTGAATCACAGAAAGATCTGCTCAGTAACTCTGGACACACTTAACACAACTTCTCAGGTACTTAAGGAAAAATATAAGCATTACTTACAAGTGTACCTCAAATTTATTTTATTGTTGCAGGTTATTTTAGTGTCTGCTAATAAGCTGACTCGATATATAGAACCATGCCAACTAACAGAAGATTTTGGAGGAACTCTCACCTATGATCACATGGATTGGTTGAATAAGAGGCTGGTTAGTTTTTTGGGGTTTTTTTGGTTTGTTGTTTTGTTTGGGTTTTTTTTTTTTTTTCCAAATGTCTCATTCTTGAGCCATGAATTTTTATTTGTGTAGGAACTGCTAAGTGTGTAGAAATTGTCATATGTGTAGTAGTGCAGTTCAAATGCATGAATGGCCTTATGGTGATAATTAACGCTGGATTTGTGCAAGGGATGATAAAGCTAATGTAATTAATTTGTTGAACCAACAAGTTACTTAATGAAGCTCTCATGTACGCCCTCACTCTAGAAGAGCCTGAGTGTATGGCATAGTCACTACAAAGAGAAATTATTTGGCTGCTGATAGGAGAAATTGAAAACAAAGAGGAAATACTTGGACTCTGCAGATCTTCTGAGGTTATCTCTTAGGCTTTGGTTCCTCTGGATGAGAGACAAGTTTTAAACTGTCCTACACTAAAACCTCTGTCAGTGGAGTTTCCCCATTAAATACAGAGATGCTGTCAATGTCTAGGAGCAAATACACCCCAAATTCATTAATGGACACAAATTGTTTAAGCAACTGTTGGTACGCATAGCACTCCAGAATGTTTTTAATTTGTTCTTCAGAGATACTTGTTTTTCAGTCACTTAAATTGAATTTTCAAAAAAAGTATTTAATCTTCAAAGAAACCGTGTGTTCCTTTCCCATGTGATCTATTCTTAAAATGCGCATCTCCATCTAGGATCTCCAGTCTGACTATACAGGCTTAGTTATCTGAGATCCTATAATCAAAGAAACTGATAAGGATATTTCTATAGAATACATTTTTCTTTTATCTTAGTTATTCATTACAATATAGCCCATATTAGTGGTGATTAAAAGCTGGAATCTTCACAAAGTTGATTATTTTAATGCATTCAAGTGAGCTGTCAGATGCTTGTGTAACATGCCTTGATTCTCTAGCATTATTATTCAGATTTACTTAAAGGCTTAAATGAAAATGTAGAATAAATATGTCCATATGAACTTACAGGTTTGGAGAAATCTTAATTTTTCAGTATTTAATAATTCAGTCCATCGTCATTATATTCAATGTAACATTTACTGTCTGCCTAAGGAATCTTAGCACTCTTAAGTGCTCCTTGAACAAAACTGCATTTTCTATTCTTTCTACCCTACCATCTGAATGTTGGGAAATAATTACACTGTGTAAAGATTGAACTATTCTAACAGAACTAGTGGATAGATTTGCACTGATGCCTTCAATACTGCCACTTATATTTCATTTCCTAAATTAAAACTTGCCTTTTATCTAGGTATTTGAAAAGTTCACAAAGGAATCAACATCCTTACTGGATGAGCTTGCTCTAATTAACAATGGAAGTGATAAAGGAAATCAAGAAAAAGAGAGGTTTGTGATTTGCTTTTTGGAATCAATACTTTTGGATTACAAAATTTCATTGGAAATCCAAACTATTGCCTTTAATATTTTGAAATGTATAAAGAAATTCTGAAAGACTGTAATATAGACTACAAAATTCATCAGTGTGTGTAGATGGATGATCATTTGTCTATTGACCACATGCAGCTGAACTTTTCATACAGTGAGATGAAAAAGTGAGGACATTACTGAGTAAGGAAAGAAACATACAGCATAAGGTAGCTCTGGCTTTAGCTGAAGTTTTTAGTGCTACTGTAATACAAATTATTACTATGTTTTTTACTTTAAGTAGTTACTAAGCTTATTATTATTAATAATGTGTTTGTTGTTTTGTTCAAGATCAATAGATTTGAACTTCCTTCCATCAGTTGATCCTGAGACGGTATTGCAGACAGGTATAGTAAGTCAATAAAAAAATAAAAATAAAATAAATAAAATTTAAAAAAAAGTTGGTCAATAAAGTAGCATTATTCATTTCTAAGCCCCAAATGAAAGCACAGAAGGCACAATAACTATCTTAGCCATCTTCACAATGTAACAAGCTTATCAATTAATGTAATCTTTGTTAGGTTAAAAAAAGTGATGTTAACAAATGGAAGAACTCCAAATGTGTCTTTTTAATTATAGTTTTTAATAATCTTGATAACATCTTCTCGTTATTACCATAATTAATACATTTAATTTTGAGAATATGTTGTTTCTAGATGATGTTGATGTGTTGGCCTTATAGAATGAATTTGTCTTGGTAGCCACCAAATGGTTACAATACGTATAGCATTTTCCTACACAATTCTGATAATTTGTGTCAGCCTAGTTCTGACCTGACCATCTGTAAAAGTGAAGAATGCAGTCTTCTGACTCTTCACTGCTTCGATTCTCCCTTCAACATTAAATAATTTGGCGTTCTTTGATTGAAATCTTTTGGGTTTGGTTTTTTTTAGGGTGAATTTCCTATTGAAAATAATGTATAATAGAGTGTTGATTTGGAATGGAAGTTTGCTTAAAGATTTGTGCCTTTGTAGAATAGGAAGTAATTCATAGTGTTAAGGTGGTGATTAGAGTCTGAGTGCTCAGAATCCTTATCTTATAGACTCCTACAAACTAATGTGTGGATCACATGTAATATTTGCCACAGAGAACTAGTGGCTTTACATGCTCTCTGCATAAAATTTTACCTTATTTAGATGTGGGATAATATTGTTCGAGTTAAAAGGTGAAATAATAGCTCCTTGCTGTGGTCTTTAATGTTTTTAAAATATGAAGTGTCTATAGACACTGTCACTAGATTTTAGTCTAATTGTGTATCCTCCTCTAATGGCAAAATTTTTTGGACAATATGACACTTCAATTTTATGTTAGCAGATGGCTCCCAAGAGCATTAGTTTATATGTATTCTGTTTTCTTAATTATGGCATAATGAATTTTTTTTGAGCTATGAAGTTTAATAACTTTCATTAAATCATGGGAGTTCCTAAGAGGCAACCTTTCTCTTTGTTAGATTCACTGTTCTGAAAGCTTGAGAATAAAGAATAAACTTTCCCCAACTAAACTTTTCCATCTCTTAAGGGTAAATATGAACAAACTGAGGTTTTAGATAAAAGGCTTCTGTCTTCCATAGTTACAAGTACTGTTGCTTTCACAAGCTCCAAATCCACATACAAAGTATAGTTCTTGGAATTTGATAAGAATCTAGTTTTAAAAAAAGTTTTTCCGTTGAAAACATTTAATCCTTACCGCTGAAACAATACCATAAAAATTCAAAATTATCTCAGTAGAACTATGACTTAAAGTCTGTTTGCTCTGCAGCTATCTGTGCCTAGTATTATAAAAGATGTTTATTTCCATAGTATGGCAAAATGGATTTAAATTCTTAAGACGTGTTCATTTCACAAGAATATATGCTGAGTAATTTAAAGTTGGTTGCTGCAATCTCCAAAGCCCCTGGCATTTTGATTCTCTAGATAATACCAGTTGAATTTAGAGTCTATATTTCTGTATTTTCCTTGAGGTATTACAATTGCTATCCTAGTGGTAATTTTTTTTCTTTTGTTGAACTGGCAAGTTATCATTTTAAGACCTGCAGAACTGGTGATATGGAATTGGGAGATTTTCACTTTTATACCAACATTTCTTTAGTGACTGAACACTGTTTTATTTGTTAACTTGTTCATTGAGCTTTTGGGGAACAAATTGATCTAGGTTTACTGGTAGTATGGTGTTTACATCCTGAAAACTTTACCACAACTTGACAATAACATTCTTCAAATAGTTTAAATAGAGGATTAAGTAATCAAAACATACTAATTTTGCATCTATGAAAATTGTTACACTCTAGAGAGTCTGTACCCTGATATTGTATTTAAGAGCACAAAGAAAAATGAGAAAAAAATATTGATCAAAATACCTAGTATTCAGCTCCACGCTTTCATAGCAAGTTTCGTACTTGCAATAAAAATCCTGAAAGAAACACAGAAATTATATGCTCCGTTTGTTAGTGCTTCTAGATCATTCATTTAATCTAAGAATATGAATTGTTTGAGAGAAATACTTTGGATGCTACACAGTATTTTGAAGTAAACCAAAATACTTACAGTTGTTTCGGTCTCAGAATTGTGCTTTGCGATTTTTTCTTTACATTAATCAATACTATTGTCAATATGAATGTTAGTCACTGTATCTCTTTTATATATCTAAAATAAAATATACCTTGTGATTTCTACCCTATTTTATGACTGATACAACCCTACAAACCGTGGCCAGTGCTCTGCTTGAAATGGTATCATTAAATGTGCCCAATTCATGAAAGATCATTAGCTGCAAAAATGTACCGCTGGATGGTCTAAAAGCAGGCATTGATTACTAGTAATTTTTTGCTTGTTTTTTGAATCTAAATTAACCACGTCATTACATGTATCCTTCAAGGTCATGAGTTACTATCTGAGTTACAACAGCGTCGATTCAATGGTTCAGATGGAGGGGTATCCTGGTCTCCAATGGACGATGAACTTCTTGCTCAGCCACAGGTGATGAAGCTGCTAGATTCACTCAGAGAACAATATACCCGCTACCAGGAAGTCTGCAGACAACGTAGCAAGCGCACACAACTAGAGGAGATTCAGCAGAAGGTAATGCAGGTAAGCTTGGGGTTGTTCTTGAATACTGTGAGCCGGTGGCTTGAGCTCAAGCCCCAGACTGTGTTTCCTATAAAACTTAAGAATCAAGAGGTGAGAGCTTCATGCCTCCATTCACTCCTCAAACTGTGACGTGCTACTTTCATTTGATGCTTTACATTGTGGCTACCACAGTAACTTTCCAGAGGCTGTTCTGATACGTGGGGGTGACTAGAAATGCGCTATCTTGCCATCATGCTGAAGAACTTTCACATTGTCCCTGTGTTGCGTACTGTGGCAGTGTGACCCCTACATTGTCAGAGGGGCAAATGTCTGACCTGTTAGTGAAGAGAGGAATATTCACAAATGAGACACATTTGACTGTAATTTTGCATGAGTTGGAAACTGTCTCCTGCCCATGTTGTTTTAAGTTCCTGTTATTGAAGATAAGCCATTATTTATTCCTTTATTTGTCTACTGCTTGGTGTTTTAACTAAGTTAAAGTGATTAAACTCTCTGTATTTCAAGGGTACCCTGACAAGAATTGAATACAAACCTTCCTAATCAATCGTGTGTTAAAGGTCATAATAAATTGGTTTGGTCCTTTGGAAACAGGCATGTAATTAGCACTTTCAACGTTTTCTCAGCAGAGTCTCAGTAGAGAAAATCAAGAAAATGGAATTAATTTATTCCTGTTGTGTTTATTACTTAAAATTAGATTTATATATTTTCAAGCTTCTGTATAGTTTGAATATGCAGAAATGAAATGGATATTGCTTTTAACCTTTCAACATTGACATTTCTAATGCATGAGGAGTGCAAGTCAAGTACTTGCACTTCACAGCATTCCAGGTATGGGTAAAAATAAAAACTAATCAACCTTGTTATTTCTAGTAGTGAAAATATAAATCTCCTGAGGGAAATTGTTTTCAGTTACGTAGTAGTTCAGATTATTATAAAAAAAAATTAAAAAGCAAATGTCATCTTTTGATATGTTGACCTGGAAATAATAAAAATATGTAAGTGTTGAAAATAGTACTGTATAGAACATATATCACAGCCATGGATATAATCAGGTGAGATATTTTTTTTCCTGTGTTAAAATTATAGTGGTTGAACAAGATTTGGTGATTGAAATGAAATTTGTAATGTACTTTTGCAAATTGACATTGTTAATGCATTTAAATAGACCTGTTTACTGGGATAGCAGCCTCATTTTGCAATATTTTTATTAGAAATAGTTATTTGTTTGCTCTGTCTACACTATGGATGCTACATAGTAAGAGGACTGAGTCTTTGTGCACAGGAAAAATGTTTTGCTGTTGTACCAAGCTAATCGGTTTTACAAAGTGCATTTAAAAGCTCTCTAAATGACATGCAAATGTATTGGAAAAACTTACTAAATCTAGAAATTGATTTAGTTTCCTTCTGGTTTACGGGAGAAAACTAGGCTAACAGAGAAAAGTAACAAGAGAGTGATGGACTGGAGGAAACCAGGAGAGGCAAAGTGCTGTGGAATTTATTTTGCCAGAACAAACCGAAGTTGCAATATAACATGCTTGCAGTATTTTCAGTTGGAGTGGGAGTGTGCATAGAAAGTTTTTCCCCTGTGTTGCTGATATTTATTTTTTTTTAGTGTTTTATTTCCTGCTAGCTGTCATTAAAATTCATTCCTATGTCAATCTTTGTATAGTTTCTTATATTGCTAACAATTCCTGGCTTGCTTTTGTGTTCCTGTTTAACTTTTCACTATTTACTGCTTTTGCTCAGTGTGAAGTGCTTAGTTCTTACTCCTGTCTCAAAGCCCTCTTACCCATAACCACCTCTCTTCCCTTGTGCCTTCAGTTTCCTACCGTTTCTTTTTAACTACCGCTCTTCTCTTCTATTACATAGTTTTGTTTCCCTTTTCTTCCTCTTTCATTCTGCAGCGTAAAGATGGCAACGATTTGCCGACATTTTCTGATGAGCAGTTCTACTAAACGGGCTGTTAATGAGCAGCTCGGTATGTTATGATAAGTTCTAGCTTTGTCCCTCCGTAGGCAGAGGTGTGGCACACAGTGACAGCGATGCAGTAGTTGCTGGAAACTTGTAGTGGGGAGGAGGTCTTGGTCAGAGAGGGCACTGCAAAGCAGTAGTTTTGCACACTGATTCAGACTTGCGTTAAGAACTGTCGTTTCCGTGTGTGAGGAAACGCTGAGGTTACAGGGGGACATCTGGGTGCCTTCACTTCTAGGTCCATTCCATATTTAACCACCAACAGCTGTGCAGAGGTGCTGAGCACAACAGGAAGTTTCTGTTTAAACAAAACGAACTTAGAACTGTAGAGTCTTAGTTTGCCCTAGAAATGATAAAAGTAAGGAAGATTCAGTGTGCTTCTGGAGCAAAGAATATATGCTCTGAATATATTCTGGGGTGGGTGAAAATGGGGGGTGGGAAGACACAGACATGATGACTAAAAAGTGGGGTGACTTGAGTGCCCTTCTGTAATAGTGGTGGTCATTCTTGATTACTGTTGCAATGTAGCCTAGCAGCTCTAGGAAAGTGGTCCAATGAGTCTCTTTTTCATTTGTCTTCATGGTTATGGTGTTACATTGTGTATTGTATTATATTTCCTGAAAAAGTGTGTGAAGTTGTTCTGTCACCTTTGTTTAAACAAAAGTCATGTTAAAGAGAGGAAGCTGGCTTCCTATGCTTTTTCATTAAGGTTCAGAATGTGGGCGTATTTCCACATTTCCTTACTTCAGGACTCCGGTCCTGAAGTGTAATCAGTAAGTGACTGTTGCTCTAAGTTTCATCACAACTGTCTCTGTTTTCTAGATATTTAAAAACTTATGATAAAATTTTGCCATAGATATCATCTGATAATTCAAATGTGTATAAGGAACCCAAAATTTGAGATACTCTGCTTTGCTTTGAATAATACCAACATAAAATGAAATTGTTTCAAAATAATAATAATAAAAGAAATCCAGTATTCTAGTCCAAAATTGTGTTGCCGTGACCCTGCAAAAATTTCTGCAAAGGAGATTCCACGAGATGTGGTCACTGAGACTCTGTAAGAGGCTTCTGTTATTTGAATAGAGCAAGTTGAAGGACATAAATATGAAATACTAAGTTGTTGTGTAAATTTAATTTTGAAATAAGTACATGTTCTGTGCTTGAGTGTTAATATAATCAACAAAATAAGAAAAAACTCTCAGGTGTGAGGCTGAATACAGCTGTGCCTTGTCACTCACTTAGGCAAAAAAAAATAATTCTTGTTTGAACATGAGTGGTCCATTATCAAAAAAATTGTGTTTTAAGCTCTTTTATTGACAGAGATATGAAGTAACAGGTCTGTATGTGAGAAATCTTTTGCCAGCTGCCACCTGCTTTCATGGAGTTTACAGGCTAAGGTTAATGAAAAGTAGCTTCTACTTAAAGCTTTTGGCGATGTGAGTGGATTCAACAAGAAAGACTTCTACAGATCCTAGGATTTATTTTCTTTTCATAAACGTATACTTACTTTGAAATATTTCTGCTTATGTTACACAAAAACTGGTATAAAAAGAATTTTGTAATTGATTTGCAACTTTATCTTTGTCGTCTTTATCTTATTGACAGGTAGTCAATTGGCTTGAAGGACCTGGATCAGAACAGCTAAGAACCCAGTGGGGAATAGGTGATTCAATTAGAGCTTCACAAGCTTTGCAACAGAAACACGAAGAGATTGAGAGTCAGCACAGTGTGAGATTTCCTATACCCTTTTCAAGTAGCAAAATAATTCTAAGTACATGCAGTTATGAGCAATGTAATTTGGTTATGAATATCTAGGAATTTTGCATAGTGCATGATTTTATGGGTTACAAAGGAAAGTACCTGAGCAGTTTAAGAATGTAATATGGTCAGTATATGTACATGTTATTTATTTTGTTTTCCAGTATGGAAAAATACTGATTTCTATCTGTGATTTTTCTTGTTTTTATTATGTTACAACTGTTCTTAAATTTTAATTTTGAGTTTGAGGAGTAAATTTCCTTTTTCCTCCTTGACAAAATGGCTGAGAAGTCCTGTACTTCTCAGGTGAATAAGTTAATATTTTTATCTTTATTAAACTACATTTACTGAAATGAAAGCTGAAATCAATGAAAACTGAAACTGGCTTAACGCTTTCATTAATCAGGACTTAAGGTATGGTTTATGTACATAATGAAATCTTGAAAAAAGATTTTAAAAAAGGAGACCATAAAAAAAATAGAACGTTTTGTAACTCTACTGACTTGATGCTTTTGCTTCTAATTTTGTAGACTTCCTAAGGTTCAGTAGAATTTTGTCTTTCTCTCAGATGATTAACTATAATTGGGATATGAATACTCAGTGTTCCCAAAGGGAGTGTTGGTCACAGTGCTTCTACTCTTTTCTGACTTTCCTTGATGTAGATATTGACAATTCTCTCCACTAAGTTGCCCTTAACAGTCATGACAAAGAAAATAGTCACTGGGTTATAATATTTCTGACATAATTTAGAAAAAAAACCACATCCCAAACCTTTAGTCCGAGAAACAGTGTGCCCTAGACTACACTGGTTCTATAGACTAATCTCTACTGAATAGCGTTCTTGCTCAGCTGCAGAAGTGTGTGTCAGAGGTGTCTGTGTTTGGTCAAGTGAATCCCATCTTCTCTGTCTTCTCGTTGATTTAAGTTCTTCAAGCAATGTTCCACTCTGCAAATCCGTACTTTCTGAAGTGTAAAACATCTTACAGTTAAAATCGTAATTGAAAAGGAAAAAAAAAAATCCCCTGCCTACTTTATTGACAAAAATAATTTTGAATATCTTTGTCATATTAGCACTTCAAACTGAAAAGAGAAAACAAGATTTGAATATACTTTTTTCTCACTTGGATATCTGTAATGGAGAACTACGCTTTAGCTGGGGCTAACTACAGTTCTTGAAATCACTGAAATCCCACTGAAGTTTGCAGGCTGGCCTATAGTCTGCTTATCGGTAAAGCACTGGCAAGGTGGATGCTGCTTGGTTCTCAGATGTTGGCAGGAGTTTGTAGAAACAACAGTCAGAAAAATTTAAATTTATACCAAAAGAAGCAATTGGGAGACCGCTGACCTACCTTAAATTTAGATGCCTGTTTATAAATTAAAACCATTTTTTGACGACAGCACTGAAAAAATGTGCTTTGCCTTTCTCTTTGATTTTTTTTAAACATCTCATAATAACTGAGTGTATTCTTCCTCTTTCATTTTCTCTCCTAATAATTGAATTGACAGCTTGTATGCTTGCTTTCTTTCATCCTCTCCTATTTATTTATTATTTCTCTTTTGAAGATACTTGCAAAAATATTTCATTTGTTTTAAAGATAGACCTTTTTTACTTCAACTTACTCTGAAGTGAAAAAATAATTTTCTTAGGGTGGTTTTTTGTTTGTATTTTGTTTGTGTGTTTGGGGGTTTTTGTTTGTGTTTTGGGTTTTCATTTTCTGACTCTTATTGATGAGCAATATACTAGAGCTGTTATTTTTAAGCAAATGTTGGCCTTCTCTCTGTGCTTTTGAGCTGTCATGTACAGCTGTGCCTAATTTTCCTCTACGGAAAGGATCAGTAACACAATTCTTATATATGGATTGCCAGTCTCTTAATTTCACTGATAGCTTGGCCAAAACCAATTACTGCAACTGTTTTACTTTAATGCTAAAAGTAAAAACTAAAAATTACTAATCTAAATTTTTTGTTTGACTTCTCATATTATAGCTCACTTTTCACACTTAATAAGCTAAATTTGTATGTTCAGTGTCTAAAGGTAATAACAAGAGTTGTGTAAATTGAGTTTATTGAACCTGTGTATTTGTAGCACACGTGTGACAGTGGAAGATGTTTCCATATTATGTCATTTTAGTTGCCCTTTTAGGGTAGACGAAAGATTTATTCTGCTCTTAAATTTTTGGCTGATTGCTAATTCAACTTTTTCATTACTTTTTTTTTTTCCATCTTTTCATACTCTGTTTCTTCCTGTGAGCAGATGGTAGAGAAGGCTTTGGGTAAAAAGAAAAAAAAATCTGAATATGGATATTTATACTCTCTTTTGCATGCTTTGTAAATAAATTATGCAAAAGCTGAAGGCATAATTTAAAAAAAAATTGCAAATATCCCAATGAGAGTGTGACAAGACTACTAATTAAATCAGATATTTTAGGCCAATAGATGGTGCTATTCCATAGCATTAGAAATGCATGGAGCATTTGAAGGTCACTTTACTGTAGGCCAAAATAAAAGCTGTTGAACAAACATGTTTTGTTTTACAGGCATCTCAGTCATACAAGATGTGAATGTGATCTTGATATACCAAGTAGCTTTAAATTTCCCAGAACTGTTAAATATTTGAACTTTTTTTTTTTTTTTTGCAAATACACCACCATGGCAACATAACTATCTCCTATGTAGATATTCAGTAATCAAAGCATTTGAAAAGCAAATCTGCACATTTTGAATTGAGTAGTATAAAGCTTTTCTTAAATAAGAAACAAGGATCATTTTGAAGTTTCTGTTAATGGATACTCAGTTTTACTCAGAAGATAGAGATTACTTCCACTTTGTCAACGCTACTATATTTTTTGAAAATGTTTTTTAAAAAATTATTCCTTGTTTCAATCATGTCACTGAAAGTAACACCTAGATAGTCCTATGAGCAGCTTTTTGTAATAGCTTACCACTTGCCAAATCATCTTTTGCTTTGGTAGAGCACCATAGACGTATAAGCATTAGAAATATGTTTAAAGACAGTGGAATTCCTCTGTTGGTTCAGTAAAATAGTTTGAGTGGGAGTTTGTGCTGGGAGCTAGTAGCCATGCCTTACGATCTTCCCACCTTTCTGCACCATTTTTTTTATAGTACAGAACATACATTAAGATGTACTGAGTGCTTTTTGAGTTGATTTGAAATTAGGAATGTTTTTTCCTCCCGTGTGAGATTTCATAATTACTGTAAGCTGTAATAAGTTTCTTTTAAAATCTAATTATTTATTAATCTGCAGTTAGATGTGTGCCATTTTAAGAGAAATAGAATTATGTTTTGTATTACTTTAATGCTTAATTTTTCTTCTGGTTGTAGGAGTGGTTTGCTGTTTATGTTGAGCTTAATCAGCAGATAGCAGCTCTTCTAAATGCAGGGGATGAGGAGGACCTTGTGGAATTGAAAGCATTGCAGCAGCAGCTGAGTGACGTGTGTTACCGGCAGGCCAGTCAGCTGGAATTCAGGCAAAATCTATTACAAGCAGCACTTGAGTTCCACAGTGTTGCCCAGGATGTAAGTTTTTCTTTTAAACTTTTCAGTTTCACGTGCCAATATATTATTGCCTTAGTATTATAGATATTGAATACACTGGAAAAAAAATTTAGGGGGGGTGCTGGGAGATATAATCTCACTTGGAAAATGTCACCAGTTTTCATTAACTGTAATTGAAACATTGAGAAGATGGATTTCCCTGTTTTGAGGAGCAAAGTGCCTTGTAATATGTCCTATATTTCAATAGTATTTTAAATAAAATGGTTACTAGCTTTTTCCCCCCTCTTGTTAGAGGCATATGCATTAATTAAACAGCAATTTGGTGTAGTTCTCATAGTTTCTTTTTTAAATTGCCATTTATTCCTTTCCTATACTTGTCAAAAAAAAAAAAATCTTGGCTTCCTCCTCTCCTCTCATCTGGGAATGTATGTTTTTAGACTTTTATAGACAGATGGGTCATTTATCTTTCATCTTGATTTTATTTCCTATAGTTGTAAAGAGAAACTTCTAAAATGACAAATTTCCAAACATTTATAAAAAGACTGCAGACCCACCCATGAGAAGCTCAAACTTCTTTTTTAAATATCAACATTTATGTTGTTATTCATTTTAGTTGTCACAGCAACTGGATGGCTTACTAGGAATGTTGTGTGTAGATGTAGCGCCAGCAGATGGAGCATCAATTCAACAAACTTTAAAACTACTGGAAGAGAAGTTGAAAAGTGTTGGTAAGCAAAAGATTTCTGCATTTCAGGTACACACATTCTAATGAATGTATTGCAGGGAAAACCCTAGTAATCCCACTGCCCCCTTTAAAAAAAAAAAAGGCAGAAAAAATAGTTTTTATCTCCTCTGATTCCTAGCTAAGTAATGCTCCACCTAACTACCTTTGAGTTGCTTATCTTGCTTATGCTATCTACTGCATAGTTGTTCTATCTGGGAAAACAATCTGGAAATATTTTCTTTTAAATGTTTTACATGTAATATATATATTTTTATATACCATTATCATGCATTTAATCTGTAAACAAACTCCTCCTCAAATCATCCTTAGTATGTCGGAAATATACTGTTTAGATGATCTTTTTGTCTCCAGAACTGACCCTGTGATGATTGAGATTGTTATTCACTCAGTTTTAGAGTAGGTAGAGCTTGTACTGAATATTTTGCATAGCTTTGAATGTATATGTTAATAAGTGGCATGTTTAAGGTTGTTACAGTGTCGAGCATATAGAATATTTCAGTTGGAAGGGACCTACAATGATCATCTAGCCCAACACGTTGTTAGGGGAAAGAGCTTTGAAGCAAAATCATACATGGTAGAAGTAGTTATGATCGGAATATAACAGTCGCATACACATTGAATACAACAGATGCATAAACTAGATATTCCTTTAAGAAAACAGATAGTAGAGCTGCCAATAATAGATATAATAGCAGATTCTAAGGGTTGGCATATTTCAGTGTAGAAAAATCTATCAGCCATATCAGATGTATTATAAAGTAGTAACTTCTGCCAGCCATAGAAGAACATTTAGACTACAACTGCTTAGCAATGATAAATACTTTAGGTATTGTGCAACTGTGTGGATGAAAGATGTTAATTAGCTATTTATATGCTGAAAACTTAATACTCACTGTCAGCTCTTATTCCTGTTCTTGTTATCTGCTAGGTCATAAAATAGCAAAGGCTTCTTCATTAATATAGACAAATGCTCACTCCAACATAAAGTTGGAAAGGGCAGTGAAAGACATAGTAATGTCCTTTTCACTTTACAGCCTTCCATCTCAGATTCTGTTGCATTTTATATCTCTCCTTTGGGGAAAAAATCAACAAATTTATAAGAGTGACCATTGACTTTTTTCTTTCTTTTTTTCTTTAGACTCAGGCTTGCAAGGCTTGCGTGAGAAAGGTCAAAGTCTTCTTGATCAGATATCTAATCAGGCATCCTGGGCCTACGGAAAAGATGTAACCATAGAGAACAAAGAAAATGTGGACCATATCCAAGGAGTGATGGAAGATATGCAGCTTAGAAAACAGAGGTAATAAAAGTTCTAGTCATTAGGATTTTCGTATGCTGATAGGTTACTAGAGATGTATATATTTTTTTAAAGATACTATTTTGCTTTATCTTCAGTTAAGGGATATAATACAACTGTAACTTATATTTGTGGTATATTCAAATGGGACAGAAGCTTCCCTGTTGGAACATATTCCTAAATCCAAGCACCTTTTGTATTTCAGAACTGAATGGAGTATTTGAGTGCTTTTCTGTACTTGTAAATGCTCAAGAATTATACATTCCTTTTGTATGGAGCTACGGAATGGATGCAAGAGGCATCTTTTATATGTTAGCAGTTTGAGAAGGAAGGTATAATAAAAGTACAGTAGTGATAATGGCTCTAAAATTACATATTAATTATGTACTGACTCGTTAATCCTCTTCTTTTTCACAACCTTTGTCCTTTGAGCATGGCATTTTCACTTCTGAAGATAGGAAGAAAGATGAGATGGTGTCGGGGGTACAGGGTATAAAACGGAGGCACATAGTTCAGTTTCCAAAACTCCCCGCAAAAAAACATTTTGAAAAAAGAGTGGGGAATGACACTGCAGTAGGGGAAAATGCTGTGGAGAGTTGAATTTGCAAGATGGATTTTGCCATCATCCTTTTCCTCTAAGACTTTCACTGATTATTTTTTCTTAAAGACGTAGGAGTACTAGATTTGCTGTAGTACTACCTTTTTTTTTCTAGTCAACAGTATGAAAGAATCAGATGATGTTGCTCATTATTACTGCTGGAACCCCTGAGAAAATACAGTACTCTCCAAAGAAAGTGCCTGAACTTTGAGGGCAATGGCTGAACAAAAAAAGTCCCTCTAGGGAACAACAAGGTCTAATGAGCATCAAGTTGTTCATTTTAGGAATTAATTCTACCACTTACAAATTATTTTCTTGGAGAGCTTAGTGTGTAAGAAACCACGTGTATTGGTAACGCTTAGAGAAGATATTGTTTTAAGTATGTCCTCTGAACCCTCTTTACTTGAGTAGCACCTGTGTTTAGAGGGCAAACTGCAAAGAGCAATAGAGGACTATGTGTCACTGTGCAATAAAATGGCAGCTGGAATTCAGTACTGAGAAAAGAAATGCACATGGGAGAAGGAAAAACTTTATATACATAGTTAATGGACTCTGAACCAGCTGTTAACTCAAAGGTAAAAGTTTAAAAACTTTTGCAAAAACTGGTTTAATGTCCAATCATACTGTGAGAAGCAAGTAGAATGCTAAAGATTATTAGGAAAGTAGTAGAAAACTAAAAGGAAAATGTCATTGTGTCACTCTATAGATTTGTAGCCCACTTACATTTTAAGTGTTGAACAATTCTGGTCCCCGTTCTCTGAAGGGATATAGAATTGTGGGAAGTCAATTAGAGGATCAGAAAGTCAATAAGGTGTTCAGACAAAGGTGTGACGCAGCTTCCAGATGATGAATGATTAAACAAGGTTCTTCAGCCTGGATGAGAGACAAAAAAGTACAGAAAGGACCATTATCTCTCAGTAGCATTTAATAATAATTTTTGAGATACTTCATTTTTGTTTTTTTTCTCCCCCAAAAATTCTATTGAATGTTTCTCATTATTTGTATACACATGCAGTATAACATTTATTTCTAGGGGTGTTTTGCTGCTTTACTTATGATTTTGGAGCCCATAAACTGTTTTCCTGTATTATTAGAGCAATAAATTTCCTTTCTGTAAGCATTGCAGCGCTACAGGACATGTAACAAAACACAGCATGCTAACAAACTGTTCTTTGGAAGTGCTTATGTCTGCAACCAGTTTGAAAAAACAGATCTGTGCATACCATCTTTTGGATTCAGTTATAGTGCTAACTGTTGTTGCCATCAGTAATTCCATTTGCACTGGACAGGAGTCTGTATCTTGCTGTTTACTTTGTAGGCTCTGAAATTGAAATGGAAAGGTCATTCTGCTAAAGCTTAGCTCTCACTGTGGAAAGAAAAGGACTTTCAATACTTTTTTAAATTCTAACTAGAGAAAGAACTTCAAAATGTGCCTAATTCAGAACAAGAGAAGTAGAATTAGTTTTTATATGAATTAGATTTTTAAATGCTTCCTGACAAGTTATAGCAAAGGACATCATCATATGAAGGTTCAATGATTGCAATCTTTACTTAGCCAAAAAGAAAAATGGAAAGATGTATTAACATCTTTTAAACAGTGCTCGCTTATTCATCAAGAAAACTTTTTGCTACCAGCTCACAGTACAATTCAGAGTTATGCCAGGTTTAAGTCAGCTTTCACCTAGACTTCAGTAGGATAAAATCTGAGCCATGGAAACCTCTATGGGGCAAATCTTACCAGTGCAACAAGGTAAGGAACCTGCAATGCTGCTGGAAGGTGTTGTAATTACTGCTGGTATTACTATCTATAGCTTAGCCATATCAGGAGTCTTGAGGATCGTGATTTTGGTAGGTTGTAGTGCTCAGTTCTATTTATTGCATGTTTCTTATTGTTATGCAAGGCATTAAATATTTTGGCCAAGCTAAGCAGCACAAAAATGCTTTAACTGCCTTTTCATGAACACTTGTATCTTCACGTTGCTCACTGAAAACATTGCTGTCAAACTCAAAAGTGTATTGTGTCTGCTATGCTTGTGTTGGTGAGTCTGTCTGTGCTACTGTTTAAGGTGTGAGGATATGGTGGATGTGCGGCGACTGAAGATGCTTCAGATGGTACAGTTATTTAAATGTGAAGAGGATGCTGCTCAGGTATGAAAATGCCTACAGAATTTCATCATTCTGGTCTTTGTGGTCCACTAGCTAAACTTACGGGGATTGATAGTTGTACAGTATTATTTTTGTCACTTGCAAATATAGTTTTATTCAGTGAATTTGCACAGGGAAAATAAAGGATATAGCAATGACTGAAAATGGTGTATTTCGTGATTGCATGCATGATCTACCAGTTTATGATAACTCATAACTTTTTTCCATAGCAAAAGTATATGCTGGTACTGAAGTTTCTTTACCCTTCTGGATTAATTTCATTTTAATTTATGGGGTTTTCTCTTTTAACTTCTGTTTTTCAGGCAGTAGAATGGCTAAGTGAACTGCTGGATGCTCTTTTGAAGACACACATCCGATTGGGTGATGATGCTCAAGAAACAAAAGTCTTGTTGGAGAAACATCGAAAATTTGTTGATGTTGCACAGGTGAAATTAACTACTTTTTTAGCAATGAGTTTTGTACAGTTTCATAAGATCTTCTAAATAGAATTGGTACCTGTATGGACAAACATGCAATAGCTGTTACTAGTCTTAATAGTTTGCCTCAATGCTTGAATGAAGAAATCATGATTGCTGGAATTGGTGATGACCCTAATGAGATTTTGAAGTCCCATCAACAATAGCAACGCTGCAGTTTACTACCTGATAGCAGTTACTACTGCTATCTGATAGCAGTTTACTACTATTCTGCTTCACATAGGCAATGCAAAACACAAACATAAATTTACGTTGATTTTCTATAAAGGCATATATTTCAAACAGTCTTTATAATGACTTTTGAAGGACTGCAGTCAAGATACTGAAATATGGATGAGTCACTTGGTTTCGGTCTATTTTGTGCTGTACTTCATGAAACAGAGCCTGCCTCTATACTGGTTTACCAGATACAGTTGACTGTTGGTGTATGATGGTCCTGCTCATACAAGGAGTTTTGGCACTAACAGAGTTAGTGGTTAGAACAGAACTGACAGCTTTAGTTCTTGACTGTAGCAGCCAACTAATGAATCCTGCTGTAGAAGAGTCTACTGAAATTCACTGAAGCCACAGGGAGTGTTTGCATGACTGTTTACAAATCCTGAATATGCAAACAGATGCTGGGTACATGTGAAAGTGCTTTTTCATATGTATACTCCTCTTAGGAATGTCTAATTCAGACTTGCCAATTAACAGATGTGATGTTTTCAAATTGCACCTGGTACACTGGAACTGATTGTCTCTTTTGATGAATGAGAACTGATGGTGACAGGAGGGTAGCTTGCTGTTACAGCGATGTGCCACAATGCACCTGGATGCTGGGTGACCACAAACATGGTGACAGTGAAGTCAGTGAGCCAGTCATCTTGGCTGTAGATATCAAGCATCCCATGTAAGATCCAAGCAGCTGATTGATATTTTCAGGAAGCTCTGTGCTTTTGCCAGTGTGAACGTTAGACAACAGGGGATTATTTTTTAATTTTTTTAAACAGCAAAAGCACAGTTTGGTTATTACAATTTTATTCATACTTCAGCAGTGTTTTCTACTAGACCAGATTAGTTCAATATACTTTGTGGATCTAAATTGAGAAGGTTTCATAAACTTGTCTGCTGTTGTTTTAACATGCTAATTAGCTCCTAAGCTAAATGCAGAGGGTTTTATGTGTACTTTCTTTTCCATCCCCTACAACTTTTAGAGTACTTATGATTATGGGAGACAGTTACTGCAGGCAACGGTTGTCCTGTGCCAGTCCCTGCGATGCACTTCAAGGTCCTCAGGGGACACACTTCCAAGACTGAACAGAGTGTGGAAACAGTTTACAATAACTTCTGACGAAAGAGTGCACCGGCTGGAAACTGCTGTTGCATTTCATTCAAGTGCTGAAAAGGTGAGCGCTGTGTTTTTAAGACAAAAAATTTCTTATCAGAATTTAAGCAAACAAAATGTAAAAAAAAATGAAATTGTCAGTGCTTTTTTTCCTTTCTAAAATAAAAAAAAAAAAAGCAGAAAGAAGAAGAAAGACATGTTCTTCTAATTGTTAATTTCAATGCTTAATGCAATTATTGCTTGCATACCTACATTGGTATAGGGCCTGCTTAACAAGAACTAGAACAGCAGCCCTGAAGTTCAGGTGTGTTGAGTTGGGGCTGGGAGGAATTTATTTATTTTTTTTTAAACTCTTCGGAGGGGAACTCTGATGTCGATCATAAAGCATTTCTTTGTGTGTTTTATACTGTGCTTTTTAAAGGCAAGGAACACTTCTTGATTTGTGTTTTTGGGCAAGGTATAATACAAGACTATGGGGTCATTTAAGACCTTCAAAACACACCTCTGCTATGGTATGGTTTTCAAACTCCTGTCCATTAATGTAAATAATGAGAGGTAGGGCCTTTTCGTCCAGGAACCATTCTTTCTGAGAAGTGATACATTTTAGAAAAGCAATTTAGAATATATGTCCTAATGTTGACAATAAAATTGCATATAACTGCAAAATAAGCCAACCTTGTACACGGTAAAACAAAATAAATTCATTCTGTCATTGAAGGAGAGCATAGATGCAAAGCTGATTCATATGCTACTTGCTGGTATTCATTTCTTGTTTGTATTAATGGAAGATACTTTGAATTTGTAGGCGAGAGTTGCAAAAACAGAAATATATCCTCTATGCTGCTACGGATGGCTGAAAAAAGTTTTACCTGATACGGAATTAGAATTCAGCCCATAAGAATTGATTGTCTCAGTCCATATTATGAGCATTCTTTCATTATTGCAGTAGTTAATTGCTATGTTTTTAGGCAATCACAAGTTTTAAGAAAAAAAAGTAAATGGGTAGCTGAAAAAATAATGGTCTTGTTCAAAAACATAATTCTTCTGGCACTATTGTGACATATTAATGAGACTGTGAGGAAAATATGCTGTTAATATCCATACTGCTTTGGAAAAAAGAAAGAAGCAGCAGAGGGAGAAGTGGAAGAAAATACAGAACTAACTACTAGTATTGGGTCCCAATCCTGTCTGGAAACATTTGCCTTCAGACTTTTTTTTAATCCCACCTGTTCTGTACCAGATGTGGATTTTAGTTTTGAAATAGCCTGTAAAGGGCCCTTCATTATTCATGTTTATGGAATAGAATAGACTGTTTCAGTTGGGAGGGACCTACAACAGTCATCTAGTCTAACTGCCGCACCAATTCCGGGCTGACCAAGTTAAAGCATGTTGTTAAGGGCATTATCCAAATGTCTCTTAAACACTGACAGGTTACTATTTTTATGCATTTGATATTTGTTGCTGGAATACTGTCTAGCAAGACTATTTTTTTCTTTTTTATTCCCTCTCAGAAGTAATGTAAAACATTCTGGTACAGAACAGTGGTAGCCCTGAACTATCTTCTCAATGTAACTTAATTGACATTTTCCTTTCTTGAATTATATGAATATTTCAATTGATCTCATTCACCCAGTTAATTGCACTTAAAAAACTACATGCTATCCCTTGTCTACTTTATTCTGCATTTCTTTTTTTTTTTTTTTTAATAGATTTTGCAAGAATGTCCAGAGCAGCCTGAAGCTTTTAACGAAGTGGAGCAATTTGATGAAATTGAAGCAGTTGGGAAATCGTTGTTGGACAGACTAACAGTGCCTGTAGTTTATCCTGATGGGTATGCAGAATGTTTTGACTGAATCCTGAACATTATTTCTGACCCCTCTGGCATTTCAGTAGAGTTCTGTGTGTCCCCTTTATGAAAAGTGGGATCTTAGCTGTCTTAAATCCTGGCATCCCCGGCTCGTCATCCCTTGGCGTTCTATTTTTGATGCATGTAACAAACAATTAGCAAAGAGTTCACTCATTAGTAGAAGTGGTTTAAGAAATGTAGGAACACACAAAATGTCATAAAAAGCTTGGAGGAGTCTTCATCAGCCTCTTTACCGGTTCGGACTTTTGTCAGTATCTTCTTAGAAGTCCAGGTCACTGTTCCCTGTCCTGTTCATGGCTTCTAATCTGCATTAGGGAAAACAACTTCCCATATTGTGATCCCATGTGCAGTTGGGCAATCTGTTGTCTTTGGAGTTCCCCAGTCAAACTAGCCTACCGTGTGAAATAACTTTTCTGTCTGCTTATGCCTGTCCCCCTGCTCTGTCTGAAGTCCCTTGCCCTACCACCAAAGTCTATGCTTCGTAATTAGATTTGATACCTGTTCTTCCGGAACGTATTCTCTTCAAATTCTCCTTTTGCTGACAACTCGGTTTGTTGGAAACCAACAAAGTGATTTCCCTAACATTTTGGCTGTTCTTTTGTTGTGTTTGAATGGGAGAAATCAACTTACACAGCCATGTGTTCTTTTCAATTTGAGAGAGAGATGACATAATTTGGCAGCATGTGACTGACTTCCCATACACAGAGTCCTTCAATAACGCAGCAATCATATAGCCTCAGAAATCACGTACAGACAGATTTCCTTGATTGTCATAGTACTCAAAACTGCCAGACTGACTTGGGGAGTAGCTAGAGAACGGCAGTAAAAAACAGTGTTAGGAAATACCTGGTTGCACTTACAGAACAGCGCCCTGCTGTTGATAAAATCTTTTGGATATAAAAGGGTAATTTAGGATTTGTAATAATTTCATCAAGATCTGCCATCAACTCTGATCACTGAGTCTCCAAAGCCTGTTAAAGGTGGTTTTTAAATTTCAAGATGAAAAAGTGCCTGGTTTTCTTATCTGCTTTGTGTTTTCCAGTGCCATTCGTATGTGTATTCACGCACTGTCTTACTTATCACTGCTGACTTTTTGTGTTTTTTTGTTGTTTTTTTTTCTTTTAGGTCTGAGCAGTACTTTGGGAGCCCAAGTGATATGGCTTCTGCAGCAGAACACATTAGAGAGAAGATGAAGCTAGTTGGCCTGAAAAAGCAGCAGCTGAGACAACCAGAAGCCACTACCCCAGACAGCTAATACTGACCCTTGTCTACGAATTCGTAATAGGACTTCAGTTTGTAATCCAGCATGTTGTTTGCATATTACAGAATTTGGCATAATATATTAAAGTGCATTTCACAGCCGTTATAAGTCTCATCTTTTTTCAAAGTAACGTTCTCAGCATCTTAACACTGTACATCTATCAAGCCATAATTATTTAACATGCTATGAAACCATAGATTCCACGTATCTTATGAAGAGGAACTGTAAACTTTGCACTGAAATTTGCTGTAAAGCTTTATCTGACCTGTCAGCTGCTTCTGAGTTAAACAGCTGATGCAAGCTTTGAATGGTGCTAATGAAAGTGTTAGGAGTTCCATATTATGAAATTGTAGTTCTTTGCTTCCCCCTATGCCAAGGTGATGTAGTAATTTTAGACTGTAGGTAAAGTTCCTGCAGTGTAGACAGTGGTGACCTATAATTTTAATTTGAAATACTTTAAAAAAAAAAAAAAAAATCATTTTTATTGTGCCAGTATGCAACCTGCCCATCAAATCTTTGATATATCAAATTCATTAAACAGATGTTTTCCTATTTGTATTGATAATGTATTAAAAGCTGTTTGTGCTTAATAAAAATCATCTTTTTAAAATCTAATATAAATTTGTTCTGGTCTGTATTCCCAAATGTCATTTGTGTTATATTTTTTTTGTGATGAATAGTAGTAAAAGTCATCAATTCCCCCCAATATATTTACAAAGTCTGTATAATTTTTCTTAACAAATACTCTTTAACACACTGTAGCTATAAGGGGAACTGCTCTTGAACCATTATTAATAGGAGCAAGAGTCTGTATTTTTTTCTCTTACTTTCTGATAGCAGTACTTACAGAAAAGTAAGATAGTCTGTGCATTAGTCAGTGTTACATTAATAACAGTTTTGTTCCCATGTAAGACTGGTACGCATCTCTTGTGCTTTATTTCTAAGTCTTGTTTCCCTTTGAACAGAGAATCTTGAGCAATGTGAATATCCCTGGTAGTACCTTTGAGGTTAAAGATTTTCATCTAATGAAAAATGATTAACATGAAGTTCATAAGCAACTTAAAACCATGAGATTAGTAATAAAATGAAATTTATTAAAAGAAGGGAATTGGATTGAAATAAAATCAGATGTGTGCATAATTGGGTTAACTTCTTGCACTTCAGGATTTAATGTGGATAAATTCAATATTATATTTACTGGAAGGTGGTGTGACCATTTTAGAATACTATGTGTGAAACAAACAACTGTAGGTCTAAGTACCTTGTGTTAACTCACTATATTTTGCTCACAGTAAACATAATGCTCTCTTCCTGCAGGCATTGGTGTTATTCTGCAGGTTTTCTTGATGGATCTGTCATTCAAATATATTTATTTATTTGTCTCAGTTTTTCCACATTTTCTCCACAGGAAAGTGATATGTCAAATAGAGCAATTTCTCTATAAAAATAATAATTCAAAATTAATGGCTTCTCTTCACCTTCAGTGATAAAGGTATTTTTTTTTCTCTCAGGGTATGTTGGCAGAGGAAATCTGATTATTTTTTTGATGCAATGGTACAATATTATGGTAATACTAGTTTAACACAACCGAAGTTTCACAGACCTTATTTATTAATGTACTTTTTCAATGCAATCTTTTAAAATTTAATTTAGTTGTTCAATTCCATTTGAGAAAGCTGCTGTTACTATGGCTAATATTTGGATAGATAAATTTATTTAGAAAGAACCCAAATGTGAAAAATTGCATATATTTAATACAAAGCACAAACACAAAAGTAAATTAAGATTATACTCATTTATAAGCAGTGCGTCTCCAATTCTGCAGCATTTGTTTGTAAATTGAATCTACTTACAGTAAATAATGGTCTGCGGTGTAGAATCCCATTAAAATACTGGCTTACAGTAAGCATGTGTTACAAACATTAAGATTATTTGCAGGTTTTTATTTTTTTTTATTCTATTTATTATTCTCTTTAGGAGCTCAATAATGCATGCTAAACCAGAACAGTATCAGAAGCTCCTATCTCATTTGTGTGACAGCTGTGTGCGCAACTTGGAACTGATGACCGTTCACCCTAATAACCCCAATGTTAATTTTGGCTCGGTGCATGAAGTCCAATCTTGAGGCTGTTCTTATCTGTGTCCAGCATTCCGAGAGGCCAGTGGATTCTCACTTTCACCCTATTGTCTCTGATCAAGACTGATATTAACCCCTTGGGCTATGCAGCTTTTCTTCTCTCTCTCTGCTCCTTTCCCCTTCCTCTCTGGAATTCCTTGCCTTTAGGGAAATCAAGTGGCTGGTAAGGCGCTATTTACCAGTGATTTGCCCATTTTCTATGTATCAGGAATGATAGCAGTTGTTTTCTAGGTCACATTGTGTGAGTCTGACAGGTATTCTGAATCCTCCCTATGAACTCTGAGAATTCCTATCTTACTGAAAGAATGGAATAAACGCCATCTGTTAAGAATGCTGTTGAATGTAACTAATTGAGAGGGACATTTTTGTGCTGGTCTTCTCTCAGTCAATCTACCTTCTATGGTTGTACTTGCTATTGAACCTTTAGAAATGTACAACCCTTAATAGCATAGAGAGTCAATGAGATATACAGAGACATGCTAAAGGCAAAGCTGTGCTCAAGTGATCTGTTCTTACTTGTCTGTGCAGGTACTACTGCAAGCAGTAGGGGTGGCTCTACCTGTGCCCCTTGCTCTGCGCTTTCTGGTAGCAAAACTGATTCAGACAATGCAGTTCCAGAAGATGCAAATATGGTGGTTTATACTTTAACATAAATCACCTGCAGTGAGGGATACAGTGCTACATGTAAGATGGGGAGATACCAATAGAATAGGGAAGGACTGATTGTGAGGGTTGTGGTTACCATACTCCTAAGTATATGATGACTAATGACTTGGAAGCAATGGAGTCAACCCTGTTCCATGGTAATTAAATCAATACCGAGAATTTCTAAGTTCCTGTTAGCCAAGTTTGGATGCATTTGAAATGTTTCAAAATATGGTAAGCATTTTGTTACTCTTTCTGATAGTGTAATCCTGAGTGTGTTTTTTATGACAGTGAACAGTGAGCAGCATTGGAATGGTGATCAACTCGGTAGGTGTCATCCATTTTTAGTGGTGCATCAGTTGGATACGCTGGCAGTTGTATAAAATGCCTATACGCTCTTTTAATTGTGAAAGGTACGTGGGAATTTGTATTTGTTTCCACAAAAATGTTTGATTCTGTTTACTGCTTGACTTTGTATTGTGATTAGTAGGACTAATGGGGTTAATATTTTCTTGGAAAAAGCAGGTTGGGACCATGGAGACTTGTATAGCTTGTGTGACTGACTGAGCGTTCAAATAGAGTGACTCTGGAGGTACAGCAGTAGATGGAGAGGGGTTATGTGTGCATTGGGATTGTATAGCACTTCTTATACCACCATGCTAGCCTAAGGATATCAGCATCAGTTGAAGATTTTTTCCATCTCAGTAAAAAAAAAAAGTTAAATTGTCAGCAGGTCATGATCACAAGGAGAGGTTGTCATGGGCTTTCAGCAACAGTAATGACGTGTAATGCATGTAATGATGTTATGTTAACCTCCAATTTCCTGAATTCTTTCTACAGAATAATTTTAATCTGTGTAAAGAGATGATTAGGAAGAAAGGAAGCTTTTGGAGCTACAGATGAAATTCTGTGATAGCACATTACGTGAGCTCTGGAGCTAAAATGCTGAGAAACAGATGAAAGCAAAGATTTGGTGATTCTTAACTTCTCTTCAGACTGTTGCAACAATAAACAGTGAGTCAGCACTGTAAAAATGCCTAGTTATGTCAGACTTCCGTTCTAATTTAAAGAAAAAAATCAGGAGATTGGCCTAAGCGTACAGAATCTCAACCCCCATATGTATGTAACAGCTGCAAAAGCACCTGAATGTGAACTGCAGGGCCAAAAACTGTTTGAGTATCTGGAATTTACATAACATCGTTCCAACAAGGTCTCTTTGGAGAGTTATCTGTTGTCTTTGTCAGGTTTGTGGAAAAGTGATATTCTCTGAAATAAAAGACACAAAGGCAAATAGTCAAGCAGTTATATTACTTCTGGTTCCAACTTGCACAGTCATTTTGGATCTCAGTAGAGGGAGTCTCTTCTGTAGTGTGTCATTTCTACAGTTTCCTATTAGGAAACAACCAATGTGTAGGCTATTGCAGCATTACTCCTGGGGAATCAAAATCAGATGTTTGAAAAGTACACTGCGCGATCATTTTAAAATCACTGATTCCCACAATAATCCCAGTTTTGTTTCCTCCACTTACATAATCCCATCGTTATAGTATTGATGCCTGTCAAGACTGCATCTTAATTGAAAATTCTATTAAAAATTGACTAATTGCATGCCTCTTCAAGGATATGGAGTCAAGGACTTCTTCAAGATATTTTTCATCTGATGCTCAGTGGGATGTAATCTTGTTGTGGAGATTTACTGTGTGGAAATACAGGTAAGACTAAATAACCACACAAAAATAAGCTTGGTTTCCCACTTCCAATGGGTCCCTTTGTACAGATCTTCCAAACACAGGGTAGTTTAGGGCCATTTTTCTGTGACTTCAAGGTTATTTTGGAACCTGAAGGTGAATCGCTAAAGCAACTTGTGAGAACACTTCTGATTCTGATTCTGTCAAGTTGCAAGACAACATATTAATCAAATATCAAAGGTATTCACCAAAAATAGATGCTTATGTGACTAAAATTTTAATTATGCTAATACAAGAATTTATAGAGACAGGGCATATTTAAAAGTATTTAGTATATATAAAGCATTAATGATACACTTAAGCTCAAAATAGCAGTGAAAAATTAAGGCAATAGCTTTCACTTTTCCTGTCAGAGCTGACTTTAGTTAATATAGGTCTCTATTGCAGCAAAGGTTATGAGAATATAATACAGAGACAAGAGGAAGGCTGAGTCAAGATATGAATTCCTCTTTTAAATGGAGAGGAGAAAAAAATATACTTTCGTAACATTTCAAACATGCTAAGGAAATAGTTTGGAAGAAATTAAAACGCAAAGTGAAAATACCGATTTTTTTCAGTTGGAAAAGTTCAGCTAATTTTCCAGATACTAGTGATATGTATGGTTTATAAACTGGAGAGCAAAGAGTGAGAAAAACATTTCGAACTTCTGAATTACAAAGAAAAGCAAAGGAACCTTTAATCAGTCTTAAGCTTACCATTTTGAATATCTTAAGAGCAGGTTGTTAAATGGAACAATCGGTTGCGTTAGCTAGAGTTGTGTGGATAACTTAATAATGAATAGAAATGGCAACATATGATTTTTATTGCAGATAAACCACAGATTTTTAAATAATAATGCTGTTTTGTTGGCAGTTTAATGGCAGCATTGAAATATCAAATGTGTTGTGACTACCTAATGCTACAGTAAGAAGTATCTTTTTGTACACAGGTAACTGGCACACAAAGTGTGCTTAAAAATAAGTGTCCTTAAAAGCTTAAAGTAATTTAAAAATGTTAAGCATGTTTTTTTGATAGTTGTACAATTTTAAGTATATATATATTTACATATTAGCAAGCCTTCTAGCTTGTTCCTCAAACAGCTAGCCATTGATTACTGTCAGACATCACTCATGCGAGCTCCTGTCAGGAAGCCTCTAATGCATTTTGGATTTGTACGTAAACGGGAGGAATATTATATGCTGTGTAAAATCTCCTATTTATTTATTAACTCAAACATCTGTGCTTAAAATGTCTGAGTAGACCCAATGCAGTTACCCCTACTCAATATGTAATAGTTTTTCTTTGGGAAGGCTGATTTAGGCACAAACTTACCTGTCAAACTTCTATAGCAAAACATGCCACTGCCTGCCCGTTACCAAAATGACCTGTATGACTGCTTTGCACAGCCAGCGAAAACATCGTTTCTACCTGTGACCATACAAATACACTTCGCTCTTCTGAGGATCCTGATATTACATATCGCAGTCTTGTTCTGTCTACTCTGCTACAACACTGTTGCTGTCAGAAGGCAACATGTGTGTTAAGTAGATTAGAAAATAATGAAAAGGAGGTCTCATGGTAGCTGTCAGTCCTAGAACACACGCAGTAAGATGCTTGGGCAGTTCCGTGTAGGTATGTATTGCACGTAGAATTAGGCTGTGACAGCTCAAAGTAGAAGAACCCTGAGACTTCTGTGAAATCCTGAGAATTGCTGGCTCTATTTGAATGGGCAGAAATGCTCCTCACACAGCATGCTTATAGGTTGGGCCTTAAACTTATTGAGCCCTTTCCTAGATCTTACACCAAGCATTAATTCTAATAATCTATAAATTATGGAAATAAAATGGAGAGTGAAGCTTATCTTAGCTGTAAGAATTTGTGAGAACTGCCTCTGGGAGGAACTGATGGAAGACCTGTTACTGGAGATGTTTTGTATCAGAACAAAGCATAAACAGATACCTCTCAAAACCCCTGATTTTTATTTGTTACTGTTCTCCATTTTTGCAGGAGCAGTCAATGTGTTAATTTCAGTGGTGTAATTCTCAGACGTGGTTCACTCTGTTATGCTTGGTTTGCAGCGTATGTATTGCCATTGCAATTTCTGCTTCCCATGTTCATTTTCTCAGCAAGCGCTGCAGATGCTGGGTAAGTGACAGCACATTCCCACTGTCATTGCTGACTTTACAGGCATGCCTGGATTGCTCATGATCCCCATGCCTCACGGGATCAGAGGCTGCAGAGTTCCAGTGGGCTGGAGGGCTCCAGCAGGACATCAATAGGACGTTTCTCTCAAGTACTGTGCCGGGATGTGCATTTTTTAATTTATTTTTTTTTTAAGTCTTGGCCAAGTGATAAGTGGCTTTAAATGTTCCATTCTCCTCTTAAGGTTTTTAGACTACTAGGAAAGAGAGCGGTTTTCATGGTGTCTTAACCGTTTCCCCAGGCAAGTGTACAGCATGGTTACTCCATATTTATTATGATTGTGTGATGTGAGTATGACATTTAGAGACTTGGGAACAAGCCATATTCTAAACTGGTACTAAGTGCAGACTGTTCTCTTTCTGAACCTTTGTATGCAGCTCTGCATGCCTCTGTTGGATGATGGATAACTGCAAGCTAGGCTCAGCAGGGGGAAGATTGTACAATGTATTCAACACATTGGACTGCTACTCCGCATATCTGTGGTGATGATGTGACTGTGATGCCCCACTGTCTGCTTTGTATCACTCACTGCCTCTCAGAGCGTGGCCTTCTTCCTCTCCAAGACAAATGTATCCAAAGAAACACAGCAATGTGGTCAGCTGTAGCCAGGGGTTTTATTAATGCTTTGCTTGAAACCGCATCAAAAGGCTGCAGCGAGCCACATGCTTGATGAGCCCTGTAAGGTTTTTATTTCCACCCATCGTATTTGGACAATTTATTAGGTAGCTACCATTTGCAGGCATCATTTCATGGCGCATTACCTCTGCAGAACCAGTCATTTGTGAAGAAACCAGGGCATTTGCTCCTGCAGGTGACAGAAACGTGAACTATTGGAGTTCTGTTTGCTATTTGCTGTTAGCTGTTACCTCTTCTCTAGCTATTGCTTTGTCTTCTGGACCTTATCAGAGATATGTCCACACGTCTACCACTAAACTGTCTTCTCCACTAACAAGTGATCCAACAGACATTTTAAAGAGTCCCTTCATTGTTTCCATGGAAGAATTTGATTTCAGGGTGAAATGGCTGCTACTGCCAATGTGTGTGTGCTGGGAGGGGATGACAGCTGCATTCCCTGCTTCACGGGGTTGCTAGAAAGAAAACCTTATTAATATTCGGGAGTGGGTGTGATGTTATGGTCATGGAAATCATGCACACACCCAGAGGATATAAAAAGCACAGCGCAAATAATTTTCATCTTAGAACACTGAGGTGAAAGGGTATTTTCCTATATATGGTAGTGAGACCTGAAGAGCAGTAGTCAGCAAAAAGAAAGGAGGGAAAACCGAGGAAGTGTAATAAAACCAGTTGGTGAATTGCAAGATTTTAATTTATGATGAAAATATTTATAAAAATCATGTGGTGTCTGTAGGTGGGCTGTAAGGAAGTTTGGGAAGACCAAACTCATCCTTTGAAAGCAGTTAATTAAATTCCCTGCAAACAGAAGAAATGTTAACAAAGCAAGAAAAAGTAACTCAGAGAAAGGGGGTTAATTACAGAATACTTACTAAATATCAGATCAAGGTGGGGGGGGAAAATTTATGCAGCCCATGAAGTACTCTTGCATGCGATTTTTATACCTGGAACACTGAAAGCTAGGTTCTAAAACATAGTTACTACAGATCCTGCTGCATTGACAAGGGATCTAAATATTCCACCTTGCAATTTAAGAGGATTTAAGATCTTATTTTTTTTTTAATCTGAAGAGTACTGTAAAACATACTGCATGATTTAAATAACCAGTGCAAAAATAGACAAATATGAAATGTTTGCAAATACGATTTGCAAATACGTTAGCGTTGTTATTATTTTAAATTTATGCGGTATGTATCCCTTTCACCTCAGGGCCTGACAATATTCCCCAAGAGTGACACCCTGATTTATGGTCACTTGCAGATTAGAGGATAGGAACAGGCTGGAGCAAAACCTACTGCACAGCCAGTGATGCCATGGTATCTTTTGTAAACCTTCTGTAAAAATGTCAGTGTATTTTTGATGTAACCAGTCAAAACCTTAATTTGAAAATTTTTTTTTGCATTATGTGAATTTTACCTCATCACTCTAGCAAACTCCTTGTTGCCAGTGAGGACACGGTACTGTTCTCGGGCAAATTAATGTGAAGTCTGAGAACGTATGCCACAGGACTCTGCCTCAAGCATTCTAATATTAAAATTGCGTTAAGATTAAAAACAAAACAAGAACATCTGTGCAATTTTAAAAATGCAAGAAGTTTACAGCTGTACTTCATATGATATTTCATTTTTCCCTTCTCCCCTAGTCCCATTACATACAGAGGGTCCCCAGTGCAGCTTTGTGTCTTAACTGCAAATTTTACCTATAGTGCCTGCCTGCCTTTTGTCCCCACACGGTGAGGAAGATCACAGGATATTATACCAGGAAATCTTGTATCCACCGTATCATTAAACTTAATTTGTATCGTTTTTCAAACAAAGATGGTGATTATTGTCCTGGGCAAATCTATTTTCAAGTGCGAAATTTAAGATAATTAAGCAATGGGGATCCTTAATCAAAGCAGCTGACTGCAGGGTTCACTAGAGGACTGATAATTCAAAAGAAGCTAGTTTGAGAAATTGGAAAAAGTGGTGAAAAACAAGTTATTACATGATCTGCAGGAAAAGTCCTGGCAAAAGGATCCTGGGCATATTACTGGACACTCCATGATCGATAAAGCTCTTGGAAAAGATACATTCGAGCAACTGGTTTATTCGCGTAATCAACACTCGTGCTGGTGGCCTGGGGTAAATGTGCATCTGTAAAAGGGTCATAGATACAACCTAGACCTTGCAGGTCTAACACTGATAGCAAGGTCACAGATGGCCAATTTAGTGATTTGTTTTGCAACAACACTGCAGTGTTAAAGTGAACTTCTGACTGTGTTCATTCACTGCGTATTCCTTAGGCCCTGAGCACTGTTTTATTACATACAATTTAGTCTTTAGAATAAAGCTCATCTGGGAGCCTAGACCCAAATGTGATTTAAATTGATCCAACACTTAATGTGACATTAGGTTCTCAACCAATGTGTGTGCCACCTTCCCACAAGCTCTTTCAGCTTATACTTAACAGAGACATATCAGTAGCAAGATCTTGAATGATGCAGAGCTCTTTCAATACCCTTGCTACAAAGGGCCAAGTGCCCTTCGCACTTACTGTAGATTGTCAGTCCCTAATTCGTTCTTGCAACTTTCGGCTTCTCCTTCATCATTCATCAAGACTTCTCCTGATTCAAAATCTTGTCCAGTCTTTTGTTTTCCTCCATCTTGTTTGAATTCCTGCTTTTTCTTATCAACCTTCTTAAAATTGTCCTCTCTCCCATTTTTCGCTATTTTACCATGGTGAGAGCTATGTCTTCTGCCTCCTGCTGAATTTCAAGAGGAGAAACCTGGGGTCCTGAGGTGGCTGATCATTAATCTGTGTGGTGGAAGAGGCAGAAGCTGCTTGGAGCAGACAGCAGAACAATTCAGTGGCTCCTGAGAGTTTGCCACTTTCCTGACTGCTGTTGGGCATAAGAGAGAAGGAATGCTGTCTTGAAGTCAAGGGAGTGAAAGCAGTGCTCTTGAAGACTCGAAACAACAATTACACCTTGGGCACAGCATTGCAGCCACATACTCTGTATGAAGAGCCTGAAGGGACTGTCAGATGGGAACACACTGCCAAGGTGGGCTTTCTCAATACCTCCTGCTTTTTAACCACTTATAAGTATGTCACACAATTCAGCACTTAGGTGAAAGGGACGGGCAGGACCTGGTACGTGCTTGCTGTTTGAGGTACCATGACCTGGAAGAGGGAAATGCGTGACCAGAATGTGCAGAGGAATGCTCAGCAGCGTGAACCTTCAAGTAGCAGAGTTATACAAGATGGAGTTATCTTTTTTTTAAAACAAAACAAGGCACTGCTATTTATAACTCTGCTGATAAATGACTTTTTTAAAAGGATTCTAAAGCCTTGTGGTTCTTTAACACTTAAAATTCAACTCCCCTGCTGAATTTTTCTCTTCTGGGTAAACCCTCCCCAATATCAGATGTCTAAAATAACATGCTATTAGAAGTGAGGCTGTGTAACATAGTTTTGTACTTGTTCTAAATTTAGCTTTCTGAAATTTGTGTCCATTTATATCAACTCTTCCAAACAATAGCAACAATATGGCTTTAATCTTTTGATGTGGTTAGTATGATTATATCTACTTAATTAGTCTCCTGTTAAATTAATGACTCATACTGATCTTTTGCATCATTGCTGGCTGATTACTTTTGATAAGATTGAACAGAGATGTTTCACTCTTAAAAGACGGTCCTAAGAACCCAGTTACACTGATGTAACTGTCTCTTAGAACAGTCTGTGTGATTTTTAACTGATGATTTTATTTCACAAGTTTAATACAGACATCTGCATTCATGTGTAAACATTGAAAAAATAATTAAAGGGAAACAGTCTGTCAATACAGCTAAATTGTAAAGGTTAAACACAGAAATTAGTGACATGGACTAAAACTAGCATTTTAGCTGCCTTATTAGTGGGATGGTTTTCAGCTGCCTTGAGACTTAGATGTAGGTTAAAATCTGCATCTTTATCTTCCTTCTTTACGGGGAGAAAGCGTGGCCTGTCTCACATCTATATTTGGTGCAGAGTGCATACTCCACTGTGCTAACACACCACATCAGGAAGGAATGCCAAATGCTCCCAAGGAATTTAGTAACAAAAGTCCTGCTGGCTTTCCTTACATGCATGCGAAGGAACATACTAATCTTGTGTAATAAACTCTTCTCTTTCTGCTGCTGCTGATGGAGCCGGAAAAACGGAATAATGGACTATCTAATGTCTTTTCATCCTCCTGACAGAGATGAATACATTGGGCTACCGTTTTCTCTGTTGACGAGCTTGCAACTGGGCTGACAAGCGTATGTGCCACCTGTGAGCTGTTAAAACTTTGTCACTTGTGCATTCATCAGAGTACAGCTCCATAGGCTGTGCAGCCTTTGTTTTGGACAACACCCAGTGAGAGAAATGCTGAGCTTCCCCAGGGGTGCTGATGGGGTAAGTCCACTCCAGCTGATTCTGAGGAAACTGGAGATAGCCTCCCTGCCATTTCTTCAGCAAACTTAAGAGGACTTGCTAGTCTCTTTACCTGGGATGTGAGAGAGAATGAGATGTGATCACTTTGTGCTTCACACCTGTATATTGTCTTCCATTTTGTTTAATCTTTTCACCGCATTCAACAGTTAAAATTTTCATTGTTTATGTTTTGCCATTATATTTATATTTGAATAGCTATCAAGTCAGTTTTTTCTTTCAGTCTTTCGTGTTGCTGTCACTTTAAGGAAAGGTGTAAATCCAGTTTGTGTTTTTTATTGGCTGTGACAGCAAAATAAAATTAAACTTGCAAAGAAAAATGATACCAAGTAATTAATGTGTTTGGATTTGGAGACATCTGTTCAGATGAGTTGGCTTAGAGGTACATCTGTTCATCAATCAGAGCTGCCAGTGGCTTCAGAATTATCACAGGGACCTGTGCTCCTCTCTCCCTCTCTTTCTCTTCCTTTCCCTGAGGTGCTTTTTGTCCTCTTCCTCCAGTTTATTGTTGTATGAAACATCCTCAAGCTTATCTGTGAGTAAGGAATCTAAAGAAATAAACTTTTTGCATAGTGTTGTGCTTCAGAAGGAAAGGAGGTTCTTTCTGAAAGCACTAATGTTTTAACGCATTCTCAGAACAAGAAATTTGTTTTGCTGGAGGGGTTCTTGAGCAGAGACCCCAACACCTCAGTTTTCTACGCTGTCCATCTTGAGTTATGTGCTAAGATAAGAAGAAAGCAGATCAGATGAGCAGGTTATCACCAAGCTTGGTTTATTATTTCTGTATATTTGAAAACAATCAGGGTGATTGTACACTCTTCAGGAATTCAAGTAGTGTGATGCCTAGTGGATAAAAGTGTAAGCAGTCCCTCTGTGTCAGCATTCCTCTTTACCCTTATATAAGCCAGGTAAAGAACAGGAAGGCATTTTTTTCAAATAACAGGTGCTAGAAAGAACGTTCTTTGTTTATATAACATTTAGAAGCTGGAGTTCTAAATTTAAAGGCTATATGAGCTTTCTTAAAATAAGAGTGGAGGTTGAAATGATATAACATGTGGTTGCAAGCTCTAGTTGAATTTGCTGGATCTCTTCTATAATTTAATAAACAGTAGGGATTTTAGCTACTATTTTGACAAGTGCTAGGTACAAATAGCATGTCTACTTTGCAGAAATCCTCCACGATCCATGAAGAGGGATATAGGGAAGAGAATGCTTTGGGATGAAAGAGTGGGACATGAAAAATTAATGACCAGTAGACTGAAATGTATCAGATGTCACTGCTTCCCAGGTCTGTTTACTGTATGGTTTTTTTTAAATGTTGTTGTCCTTGGAAACAAACAAATAGTGATTTTGCTCTTACCATTGCACTGAATTAGCGATGGTAAACTGTTTGCCAGTTTCTCGATCTCTGATACACTGTTGTTTTTACAGCTGACAGTGGTTTATTTTTCTTTCACGGAGACATGTTCGGTGTGACAGGGGTGAACCAGGATACCTTTGCTTTTGGTCTTTTCTCCGCTTTGCGTGACGATGCATTTTGGGTAGTTTTTTCTCTTCATGCTGTTTTCTTTAGAGTGTTATAAAGTGTCTTCGGGATTGGTGATGAAGGAGCGAGAGTAGAAGGATTTTTGTTAGGGTGATGCACAGGAAGAATGGTAAGATACAAGCTCTAATGCTTCACTATACTTGTATGTGTTTTATTTAAAATGAATCTGGGAACTATCCAACAATAATCCAAGTAACACAGAATCATAGAATTGCCTCAGTTGGAAGGGACCTTTCAGATCATCCAGGCCAACCATCAACCTAACTCTGACAAAAACCACCACTAAACCCTATCTCTAAGCACTGTGTCTACCCGGCTTTTAAATACCTCCAGGGATGGTGCCTCAACCACTTCCCTGGGCAGCCTGTTCCAGTGCTTAATAACCCTTTCAGTGTAGAATTTTTTTCCTGATATCCAGTCTAAACCTCCCCTGGTGCAACCCGAGGCCTTTTCCTCTTGTCCTGTCGCCTGTAACTTGGGAGAAGAGACCGACCCCCACCTCTCTACACCCTCCTTTCAGGCAGTTGTAGAGAGCGAGAAGGTCTCCCCTCAGCCTCCTTTTCTCCAGGCCGAACAACCCCAGCTCCCTCAGCCACTCCTCATGAGACTTGTTCTCCAGACCCCTCACCAGCTTCATTGCCCTTCTCTGGACCTGCTCCAGCACCTCAATGTCTTTTTTGTGGTTTGTTTTTACTGCTTTTTGCTGGGGGGGAGTGGGGTGTCTTTTACCCCTCAGGCACTCTTGCACAGTTTTTTTCTGTGCCTTTACTGGGACTTCTGTGCCTTCTCTTTCCATGGCGGCAAAGATGGCACAACCCCCTTTTTGGGGCCCAGCAGGGTCCCCAGCTTGTTTTAGGGCTGCCTTTTCTTAAGCTCACGGACCCTAAACTGACAGGGAAACGGCTTCTGCCTGTGCTTCAGCTCTTACCTACCTGAAGTTAATCTCATTCACCTCAGCTGGCTCTTTCCCTCCCTTTTGCAGGTAATTAATAACCTCACTTTTGGGAGTGGGGAGTTTCCTCCCCTCACCTCGGTGTTACCTCAGTGACTTCGGCAGCAGAAACTCCTCGCTGGTGTGAAGGGAGCGAGGCCGGGCCGGGCCGGGCCACCCTTCGCCCCTGGGTGGTCGGGGGATGAAGGGAGGACAGACTTCCCTCGGCTGCGGGAGGACAGACTTCCCTCGGCTGTGGCCTGTGGCCCAATCTCACCGCTCTGCTGGGAGCCGTGGAGCAGCTTGCTCTATTCCTTGCTCTGCCTGGGTGCTGGGAAGTTAGTTTGTGCCTGGCCCCCACTGGTCTTGCCTCTCTGGCCCTACGCAAAAGGGTAATGTCTGCAAGTGCCTCAGTTCCCTTCTGTTTTCTGGCAGCCTTCATAGTGCAATTCTCTTCAAGAAACACTTCTCTCTAAGTGTTAAGAAAGAGATGGTATTACAAGGTACTGTTCCCCACATGCCATTCATGTGCTTTTTGACCTCAGGGCTGAGGCGCCTCTGTTTCCCCCCTTCCTCCCCTGGCTGCTACTGCTGCTGGGATGGCGTTTATTATTGTTGTTTTTGCTTTTTAGGAATTACAAAACTTGCTAGTATTTCAACCAGTTTGTCATTCTAGAAACTTAAGCAGTGTAGGGTAGAGAGGAGCCTCTTACAGGAGAAATACCTACCTCCTGCTCAACCCTCACCCTGATATGTGGCCTCTGTGGCGGCACAGTCCCCTCTTTATGAAGCTGGGGAGACTTGCAGACTGCTTGCTTTCATGCCTTCATTCCTGACGATACCTGAAAATGGTGCCAACTCAAAAGGTAAGATGGTAGGAGCCAGCAAAAAGCAGCAACCACAGACTTGGAGAGGTGTGACATCTTTGTCCTTCGTTCTGGTGGGGCTGCCAGAGAGAAGGCATTTTCATAGTGTACTGGCAGCTCCAAAGCTCTGAACATAAAGCAGCTCATCTCCAAGAAAGAATAGGCCCTTTTCCTATGCATAACTGTCAAAACTGTGATTAGCACACTTCCCTTGCCACACATGAGAAAAAGCTGCTGATAAGACACGCTCCACATTGAAAATGAAGTGAGTTTTATCATGTTTGCCTCTCAAATCCTTTTTGCCTGCAGTTGTTACAGATAATACCTGACATTATTTACACTAGAGAGACTTGATCTCTTTTTTCTGTTTTCCTGAGATTGTGTCCTTTATTCATTTGTTCAGTTTCGTTCTTTCTTGTGGACAGCTGGTGAATGCTAGTTTCCTCTTGTCCATCTTACTCTCGTCTTTCACACAGCAGTGCAAAGGGAACATATTTCTCTCCACTGACGCAGATAGCCCGCCTGTTTCTGGCTTCTAGCAGGATTTTTGTTTGTTTGTTTCAGACAGAGGAACAGATGACAGAGAGGTAAGTAAACAAGACAGTGAAAGGCATGCTTGTTAAATTTTGTTTCCCTGGACACAGCTGAAATGGATCATCATGTGATGCCAAAATCCTCAGCTCTTTCTCCCATTTCTGGTTCCTTGCTACCTTTTCTCTGCCTGTTACTCTGATGTTTCCCTGTTTCTATCTTGTATACTTAGCATATGCCAAACAAATATCCATGCATTTGTTATCAGACATTTTGAATCATTTGACTCAGCTGCTGCCAAACTTCCTTATGGTCAACTTCTTGAGTGTGGTGTTTTTCCATGATTTCCAGCTGTCAGCAGTATGAAAAATGATTCCTCGTTTAACCTGGGTGAAAAATATCTCTCATGTCTGGCTACCCTAGCGAAATGATGGATTGGCCCAACTTGTGCCATGAAAAAGTACACTTAAAATGTGCTTCTGAGAGAACAAAAACTCAAGGACACGCTTTGACATACTACCAAAATTGGTTTGTAACTCCTTTTATAAGACTAATGGGGAGTCAGGCTGTTTTTTTTCAATCAGTTTTTTCCAGCAGTCAAGTCCTGTTTGTTCTCGGTCCTGCCTGCAGGGTGAAAAATCCGAAGTCGCTTGTCTTCAGAAATGTTTTTTGGAAATCTTAAGTATTTAGCAAGCTTTGTGCAATGGATCCATCTTCTATACAAACCAAAATAGGGGGTGCTCTTCTGTTTCAATTTTGAGGTTTTCTACGGGACTTCTGTCCTCCAGTTTTTTGTGGCCATTAAATTTCAAACACTTTGAGTTCCACCATACCTATTACACGAATACCCACATAAGTGTCATGAATATCTACATAATGTTTCAGTGGCAGGGGTCCATGGACCTCTCTCAGGTGTTACAAGGAGTTTCGGAAAACTATGTGGTATTTGTTCCCTTGTTGGCAGCTTGAGGGTTCATGGCTTGAGGGTTCATAGCTCTGTTTTTGGCACAAGGGGTGGGAAAAGTGTTGTTTTGATTTGCCAAGCCTATTTAGTTCAGCACAAACCACAACAAGGTGCTTCTGGATACCACGTTTGAAACTCATGGTTTGAAGATGGCAATTAGATTAAGATTATAATCTGCCAACAGTTGTGGGGTGTGGCAGGGGGGGAAAGGACGAAGGACAAACAAACAAAAAATCTCAGACCTTGACACATCCGTTCAAACCCTAATCTTCTTCCAGTTCAAAATATTTTAGAATTTTCTCCCAGATCTTGGTTTCGTTGCAGGTGTGTGTTCTAGTTTGCAATTAGCAAATCTAGTTTATATAAAAACATATCTAAATGTTAGATATTTTTAAACAAACAAGCAAGCAGATGCTTGAAGGAGAGTTATGCGTGTGGTTTCTTGGGTGGAATTGTGTTTCCAGAGTGACCTGCGAACCTAAACACCAGTGTGACTTTCTCAGCTGTTCTGTGGAAGGAAATCTAGCAGCTGCTGTCTCCTACTGCAGGCTACTTGTGGCATGCTCTGGGCTTCTGGCAATGGAATTAATGTGCCAAACCAAGACTGTGATTTAAACGTGTCTATTCATTTCCCTGGACTGAATAAAAAAACTTAAGTTGAGTTTAAACAATTATCAGAGGGGTCTTCCTTATGCTCACTTGGAACAAAATGAAGACTATAGAAACAACTGATGATTAAATTGAAAAGCAGGTAAATTATCTTAATTTTAGGCAGGAATAAAACACTCCTTAAGAATTCACACAAAGTACTTGATTTCCTTCTCTGGTTGTTACGGTCACTGTACTTTAAAATATTTTTGGATTAAAAATCCCCTGTCTGTTTTGATTCAGCATCTGACGTATGTATACATGTTCATCCTGTTTAAATCTTTTGACTCGGTGGAAGAATTTCGTTGTGCAAATATATTCAGTAACTAGTAAACGAGAAAATATTTTACTTGTAGAATGTGAAAATATAGACTGTATAGTTGCATGTTTTGAAACCTCAAACACTGTGTTTGTCTTTATAGACTCAATAGTAGATTTTTTTCTGGCTATTTTAATTTGAAAATCTTTTTTCCTTTGGTTAGCAAGTGTCAGGTGATGTTCATGGAAGAAGCCCTTCACACTTCAGATGGTGACAAAAAAGAACAGGCAGCTTAATGCTACCAAACTAGGGGTGTGTCAAATCTCTCTCAAGAATGATAAACTCAATGGAGTTGTCTATTTTTAACCTCCTGTTCTTTCCTTTGGCAGACTAATCAGTGTTAGCTGAGCTGTTTCACTCAATGAATCCGAGCAACTTTGTGAAATGGACACCGTGCCTTGCAAGAGCATTTCAAGTCTTCTTTAATGTATGAAGTCCCATTTTGAAACACCATGTCAAATGAAGCCAGTTCGGAGCAGAAGCTTTCTACAACAACAGTCAGTTCAGTTGCTGTTCAGGCCGGGGATGCCAGTATTGTTATAGCTGTGCTTAAGGTAAGGCAGCAACTGCCAGCATGTCTGTTCTTGGCTTGCTTCTACTCAGGGATTACTACTTTTAAATGTTCTCTGCAAATGAAGAGCTAGAATAAAATGGTATGGCAAGGTCATTTAATCAGTTAATATCTAATAGAGCTTCCTTGGAAGTTAACCTTGTTTCTGTTCACGATTTCTGTTTGTGTTTTGGGGGTTTTCTTTTGTTTGTTTTTGAGTTGTGGGGTGGTTTTTTTTTTTCTTTTTTCTTTTAAATAGAGTAAATAATTTGACCAAAATATGTAGGCTCTTGCAGGCAAAAAATTCCTCTTACTTTGTTTAAAAAGTAAGAGATAAATGCAGAGTGCCATAGAAATGCGTTAATAAGTATGATGTTACCTTTAATTGTAGTTGAGACTCCTCCAGAGTTATTTTTAAACTATACTCAGTGATAATTTTACATAATTAGTCTACCAACTCCATAAATGGAGATTGTGTCTATTTTTTTTTTTTTTGAAGTATTTTGGAGGGGCGGGGGGGCAGGGGGGAAGCCTAAATCTGATAATGAGTGGTTATTTTTGAAAGCTGTAAATTCACGTTTCCGTGTGTTTTAGTAGAAGCCCTTGTGTGTTTATAGTTGTGCTTATAAGCACCTATGGGCCTGTTCTGTTGGCTGGAATCTGCACCTACAGCTTGCACAAAATTTGGCATGTGGAGAATTTATTGGCAGTTTGATTCTTCATTCTCCTGGCAACTTGGAAAACACGCTAGCCTCAGCCACTAGAGTTTCAGTACTGCAGAATAAGGTGATAATGAGTTGGGCTGTCACTGAATTAGGGTGATTATTCAGGGTGGAGTTACCTCAGTTGTGCCCATCAGGAAAGTTCTCTCTTATTCAGTTCTCGCCCTTCCTGGTAGACTCTGTCTGCCTCTGCAGGGGAGTAACTTCGTTTAAAGGAGGCTTAAGTTTAGGGTGAAGATATTTATTTTTCCCTTGTGTGCTGTGGGAACCATGCTAGCCTCCAGTGACATCACTGCTTCATTCCTTATCACCATCCTCTCCGAGTTAATACTTCTCGGACTGTAGCAGTTCCACAACACAGTGAGGAAAGAATTAGCTATGCTCTGGGTTGCTGTCAAGCTTCCTTTCTTTGTGCATCCTCAATGGGATGCTGCTGTTTGGGTTCCTATTCCAAAGGCTATTAAGTGTCCCTGCTCCTAGTTATGTGATCTCTCTCTAGACATATATTCACTACACAGGTATGCTGGATCTGTGTGGTAGAAATAAGATTTGGGGTTATGGCGTCGGCATCTGCTGTAATATATTTGTAACTTCTGCCCACCCTCCACCCACCAAGTTTCCTTAACTGTCTATGCGATCCTCAGCTGAAAGGGGAGATGAGTTGTAGAAACCTTTTTGGCTCATTGTGATAATTTTACTCTTCACAGGCAAAACCAAAATTGCTGCAGCTATTGGGGTAAGACTAGAGTCTGGGATTTTGATACCTATTTCAAATGAAATTAAGTTTATATTGTATGCTCAGTGCCTTCATTCTGCAGTTGAATATGTGTTTATGGGTGTCTGTGCTCCTGTGACTGTGTAAAGTATGTGTGACCTGAGAGCCTGTGTGAGTGAAAAAGATGAAGGAAAGCTTGTGTTTTCTGAAGGCTGTAATTGTTTACTTATTACAGTGTGGAAAATGGGTGAAGCTTCAACTGGCTGAATCAACACCAAACTTACTAGAAATTGGCAGCAATCAAGATGAGACTAAAAAACTACTGCAAGATCATGAATTCCTCCTAGCTAAACTTAAGGTAAGATGTGATAAGACCACACAAAAATACATCTAGTCATTATAGTTCAGGTACAACAGTTGACATAGCTCCCTGGGCCCCCTGTTGCAATGTGATTGTTAGGTTAAACTCCACATAGAAAATAATATGTTCAGTCTTTTTTAGCGTAACTGATCAAAGTTAGGCCTCTGCACTGGAAAAATACTCTCATACTCTCAGTGTTAATTACTATTTTCTGACAACAGCAGTAAAGATGCACTTTTTTTTCCACTTCATATATTACTGCTAAGTCAAGTGAAAAATTCCTGTAGCCCTCAGTAACTTAAATATAATGGAATGTCAATTTTTTTTTTATTCTTCAATGTCATGAAATGTTTGATTCGACAGCTGTAAACACAGGCAAGCTCTCTGTAAGTGTGCAGTAGATATTCCAGGCACACTTTTATTGAATATTAATTGATGCAAGTTATGGTAAGAAGGATATTATAAAATTAAATATTGCTTGTCTTGAGCTAGGAAGATTTTAGCTAAGTAACAGATCTAAAATCAGATTTTAGCATAGTTGAGAGCAGATTATAACAACACTGACATTTGGACAGAGTGATATGCTTGCATGAAAAAGCTGAATTATTTTAAATGTGTGTGTTTGACACTGGTAAGCACCTAAAGGCAACTAAGAAGAATTTTTTTTTTCTCATGTTTCGATAGGGCAGATTGACTTTATATCTGTAGACAAATAAATTCCTCTAAAATTTTGGAGCTGTGCACAGCAACTTATTTTAGTAGATTCCATCTATTTTATTTGTTTGAGATTACATAAAATTCAGATCTGAAAAAGCAAACATCATCTAGATAGGATCAAGTGCATTTGATTTAATACTAGTGACTATGTGTTTCCCCAGTCATTATAAATCTCTAACATATGTGAGGTAATTTTAATACAGTATATAGGGAATGTAATCTAATATGGTGCATAGTGTGGACTTTGAATAGTATGAAGAATAGCATTACAAAACAAAAAAACCACCCTCTCCCCCCGCCAAAACCCCACCCAAACCCCAGTTAGCATGGTTCTGTTATCTTTACTTATGCAAGTTCCTCATCTTCATTGCCATCAGTGCTAAACTCAGGCATTCGTAGAATAAGCTGCTGTATCCTGTTTGATCAATTCAGAATTAGCTGAGTTCTTACACACTGGCAAGAGGAAAAAGCAGAGTTTTGTATTCCAGTTGTCAAAAAATTTTAGAGTGGAAAATGAAAACATGGTAATTCCAATTTTTAAGAGAAAAACAAAGGTTCAAATAACATTTTACCATCAAGTCAAACCTTAGTGTTATATATTTATAGTAAATATTGTTCACTAGGAGGTAGAAAATAATATAAATTTTGCTTTAAGAGAGACCTTGTAGTTTTTCTTGGAAACTTGTACATGAACAGGGACAGTAAAACAATAAAGCCCTCTCCATATACTCCAACTTGAAATCTTCTTATTATAGAAAACAGAAAGAAAAAAAAAAAAGGCAAAAAAAACCCTGAAAAGCTGTTATATATGAAATCTCTAGATGTACCGCCAAGCTGCTATTCCATTTTTGTTTTAAAAGCTTAAAACTTTAAATTTAGTTTTGGATATGTTTCTTTTCATTAAAAAAATTACTTAAATAGTGGAAAAAATGAATAATTCAAAAGCATTTCATGCTCTCTGATGCTCATTTAAATATTTGACTTTCTCTTACTATTAGTCTAGATGTATGGAACCTTAAGTTTGTTTTTCATTTGGCAGCATTTACCTTGTACCTTGCACATTGTACCTTGTGAGCATTCCACTCACAGTAAACAATAAAATAATCGCAAATATTTTAGGCAATATTGATAAAAATGCTAAAATTTTTCACTCCTATTTGTGAGGTCTTGTGACTGATTGCTTGAACCCTTATGTGCCTGATCCTTACTTGGATCCCCAAAGATTAATAGGTTATATCAGATCAGAACGCATAAATTGTTAAAGAATGCATGTCATCCAAATACATCAGGAATGAACATTCATTATTTCATGTTTTATACCTGCAGTCCTTGCAAAATTCAGCATTGATTAATCACCATTCTATAAAAGGATTAAGTTCAAAATGATTATTTTTTTCCCTCAATTATTTAACAGCTGCAATAATACAGGACTTGCGATATCATTAAAATTTGTAATGACTGTGCATTTTTCGGACATGGCCCCTTCTGTCTTATAGTAAGCTGTTAACACTTGTCAGTAATTGTTCAGTCTTAAGTTACTAAATCGACTAATCACAAGTTTTTACAGGACAATTCTAAGTCTTTGAAGTATTGATTATAGTAATTTTTTCCACTTAGCATTTGTTAATGAATTATGCATTAGCTACGTGAAGATGGATAAAGAGGTAGTAATGTCTCAGTCTTCAACATTTAGAGACATAAAAATGTAGTTACTTATGAGGGGATAAAAAAAAGAATTTAGATGTGGGCAGGAGGGGGGGTTGAAAAGATGACACAAAGTTGCAGTTGTTAGAGGGTCCTTGTTTTGATGATGTCTGGTATATGCAATTCTATTTGATCTTTTACCCTTAGTGAGCAACATCATTTTGTAAATTTTAGCAATAATTAATTATAACTTGTTAATAGTAATTAATTATAACTTGTTCCAGTTATGTGGCAACATTATGATATTTTATCTCAGGTTTATATATCTTTTAAAAACCCTTATACGCAACTCTAGTGATGCCAATATGACATATGGCAAAACAGAAATACCTTGTTAGAACAGCATATTTATGAAAATGAAGGCTTCCATAAAGTAAATTATGAATATCCATCAAAAAGATTGTTCAATTCAAAATAGTGTATTCATTACACTTAGTATTTATATTGGTAATGATTTGAATTGCTTCAATGGTTAAACTTGTATGAATTTGGAAAGTTGTGAAATGTCATGTTAGCGTCATTTGTTTTTTACCAGTCTGTAACTTTTCAAAGTAAGAAGACTAGAAAGCTACATTATAGCAAGAGGGGAAAAAAGTTTATCTTTTTGCATTTTGCTTCATTAAAAAGAAGGGAGGATGGAATCCTTATGTTTTTAATTTTAGAGCTAGGAATTGTTTACATGTAGAAAGCAGTATAATTAAGAATTTCTCCACTTGGATCCCCAGAAAACATATACAATTTTGTATATTGTGGAATTTTTCAGTCATCTGAATTTAAAGTGCAACAGTGAGGCAGCTTGAGTTGTTTTTCCATTTCTTTTTTTTTGTTGTATTAAAAAAATGCAAAATAAATCATGTTTCCTGACAAATACTAATACTAGATATGCACATGCTTAACTTTCTGATTAATTCAATCTGATTCAAAGTTAAGTATTTGTTCAGGACAGGCAAAAATTCCTGAACCAGCAATAAGTTGAACGTGAAACTACTCCTGCTTAAGAGGAAAGAGTTAGATGATTAATACTAAATACATCTTTGGAATCACTGCTGAAGAGCGTATGGACTTTTAGAAGATAATTTATGGAATAATTGACTGTGCTGGCGTTATCCCATGTTATTTTGCAAACTCATTCTCAGTTTTGATCATCCTTTTGCTTTTTAGCTTCATTATTCTCATCCCAGTATATGTATTGTAAGTTATAATCAAAATATTCAGGCCAAGTTCTTTCATTGACTTCATACATTGAGGACTCACAGGTGTAAGTAGGGACAAAATTTGTCAGTGACCAGTGATCAGTTTATAGTACTTCTGATGCTAGAGGAAAAGGAACATAATCCAGCTGACTATTCCAGGGAATTGTTTTTGATTTAGCAATGTTAACAGGAGTTAAAAAATCCTAAACAACCAGTTTCACATTCAATAATGCAGATGGTACTTTAAAGGGCAATAGGAACAGAAGTATTGAATGAGAAAGCAGTAATTTTTAGGGCATTTCTTTACTGCTTTTAATGTTTAGAATTATTATGATAAAAAAAACACAACGGTGTGTGTACTTTAGGGCATTAGGAAAAACATATCCAAAATGTAAATGTGTGTGTATATATATATATATATATATGTATGTATGTTTTGATATCTCATTCTTTGCAATTTCAAAAAAAAATGTGAGAAGAATCAGAAGCAGAAAAACTTAAGAGACAAAGCTTCCAGGAGGTAAAATGGTATTGATTGCATTGTGCATCTACATTTCTCTGCCTGCCTTCAGTTCTCCATAATTCAGTTGTTTCCAACAGAAGCTCAATTTGGAGATAACATGCTTTTTTAGTGTTTGAATCTCCCAATAGTAATGCTTTCTGGATCATTTAAAAAAAAAAGTAGTAAAAAAAATAAAAGACTGTATGTGTGTGTTGCCATGCTTTTGGCAACGACAATGTTAAAATCCCCACTAAGGCAAACAGCAGCATTCTTGGTTTGCATCCAAAGTTCTGTTTTTTATCATGAAAGAGACTGTGTCAGAACCGCTACAAAACAGAACTAAATCTAGCCTATGAACTTAAGTTTAAAACCAACACTGTTATTAATTTTGTTCATGAACATGAAGATTGCTCTTATTTATTTTATTTACTTCAATTCATGGAGTATGATTCTATGATTCTAAATTGCAAAATAGTAATTTATATGCTAATGTCCAAGGAAAACAAATTAGAAAATTACGTTCTTCAAAAAGCGGTAATATAATATGCTCATTTTTTGCATTTGATATCTTTAAAGTAAGTCTTTCAGTTATTTCAAGTAAAAATATTTTCATAATGCTTATTTTTCAGTAAATTTGTCAATTTAGAAGAAATGAGTTGTTAATATCTTCTGAATTATTTATAATTAATTATTACGGTGCCCAACAGTACAATTAGTAGAAAAGTTCAGCTGCATTTTCATCATAAAGCAGAGATGATTTTTGCAAGTGATTTGAAAAGAAATATTTTTTTTAATGTTAGTTCAGCTCACTCACCAGTTTCCATATTTGCATAAACAAAATTCCTACTGAAATAGTATTTGTCTCAAAATAGTTTTATGACTACTTTCTAGGCTTCAAGTTAATAACTATTTGTGTCATGTAATTTCAGCACTACATATAAACAAAGATTAATTGTAGCAGCATGTCAGTGACAAGGATATTTTTTACCTCTGAAAATTCCGAGTTACAATATTCACTGTAAGAATCTGAAGCTGGACTTTGTACTATGTAAAACATGAGCTAAAGTGTGAAATTTGGCCCTCAATAATAATAATAATAATAAATATAGGGAAGGAAGAAGGAAAGAAACCACAGAGTAGGATCAGGGTTTAAACGTAAACTAGGTATAATTCTGTCATTATGAGAAATGTGTGATCCAGTCAGATGCACGTGCGAGTCTGCTCAAACAGTGTGACGAGCCCTACCTGTTTTTCAGGAAATAACTACAGACAGAAATAGGTGGAAAAAGGAATGGAAGGCAGAGATTTTTAAAAAATTCTCTCCTTCCAGAACAATCAAATATTTAGTTTCGATGAAATATTTAGTTTCAAACTATTGCTCATTGGGAACAACCTGATCATGAACCTCGTCATGAAATGGTGAACCTGAAATGCACATGATCATGAAAGGAAGAGGGTCAGAAGGAAGCAGATTAACTTCAGTAGTATAATAACAGAACTATTATGAAGTTCAGCAATCCAAATATAAGGTCATGCAGTTAAAGTGTATAGCAAGTATTTCTGTTCTGGCCGTAAGTTTACTACTTTACTGTGGAACAGCTTTTAATCACCATAGCTGTGGAAGCAGCATAGGATCTGGTACTTGCAACTATTCTGAAGAGAATTATGAAGTATGAAGGGAAATTTATAATTCTGGCCATCTATACTGAAAAAAGTCAACATCAGGCTCATGGTAGGTGCCTAATAGGGATTTCAAAAGGAAGCGTATCATCTTATTTCTTAGAGTGGATTAAGAAAATGTTTTGTTTGGATGAGTGTCCTGGTTCCGGCGGGACAGGGTTAGTTCTCCCCAGGCTCCGGCAGAGACACCGCTGTTCCACGCGGCGTGAGCCGTGCCCGGCCCGAGCTGCCGCGGCGGGGGGCAGGAAGTGCCGCCTGGAGCAGGCTGGGGCCTCCCGGCTCCGGTGGGTGAGTGGCACGGCGGTGCCGTAATCGTGTTTGTGTATTCTCTATTCGTGTTATTGTTGGAGTTTTCTTGTTCCCTTTGCTCTTCTGTTAAACTGCCTGTGTCTCAACCCAAGAGTTTTGCCTTTTTCTTCCGATTCTTCCCGTATTGGGAAGGCCTGAGCGAGCGGCACGTGGTTCTTTGTTGCCGTCTGAGGTCAAACAATGAGCAGAAAGACTGAGATTGACATAAATATATTGCATGGGTGAACACCATAGGAGAGCAACTGCTCAAGCTGAAGGCCACTGCTGGCATAGGAATATATAGGCACATGGAGATCATTAAAAGAGGTGGGCTGGAAAAGGTTTCTAACTGTAGCAGCAATGACCTATTTTCAGTGGCAATAAGAGGTGCAAAAATCCTAGGTGATTTTCATTGGCAATAAGAAATATTTGTGAAAATGACTGTCTAAAATTATTGTTTCTAAGACCCAGGGGCCTGAACTTGATGACCCAGGTGTTGTGTAATAACAGAGGATGAAAATTCAAGGATCATGGTTTTATTGAAGTTCTTCACTTCTGAGATCTTGATTGTACTATAGCTAATAATTTAAATCTCTGAGTTTTGTGTTGGCATAAACCACTGAAGATTGTGTGAATTTTAGTTATGAATTAGATATGAATTAGCTCTATCAAGTCAATCCACGTTAAAAAAAAAAAAAAAGGAGGAAAAAAAAAAGGACCTCGTCAAAATTCAGGTTTCTGTGAAATATTTTGTTTTCCATGAGTCATCTTTTTTTGATGGAAATACACTTTTTTCCTTTTATTGAATTTGCTTCTAGGACAAGAGACTCAAGTTAGAGAAAAGGAAATTCCAATTAGATAGTAGGAAAAAAATGTTTGACTGTGCAGGTGATTAAATTCTGGAACAGGTTGCCCAGAGAAGTTCTGGAATTTCCATTGTTGGCAATGTTCAAGACTTCACAGGATAAGTCCTTGTGTAACTTGAGAAATGGGTTGGACAGATGACCTGCAGAGTCCCTTCCAACCTAAATTATTCTATGATTCTGTGTTGATAAAAAGTTCATATTTCAAATACGAAAAGTATAAAAACAGTAATATCGGTCTACTCCATTTAAAAATAAACTTTTCCCATATGTAGTACATAGAAACTAAAATAGTTGAGGATAAATAAATATTTAAAAATTCACAGTAACTAATGGCTTTTACAGTTGTGGAAAGCCATTTCAAACAGATGGCAATAAAACCTTAATATCGCTCCGAAGACCTTTTTATGTATTTGAACTCTTCCTCAACGAAGTGAAGTGTCCTGTAAAATATTTCTCTTTTTTTACTAGTCTGTCTTCTCAAAATGCAACTGTGTTGTGTTGCTGGGGTAACAGACAAAATGACAACTGTTTTGATACTATATTAGGTCTTTGTAGTATCACATGAGCTATTATTTAAAGAAATAAATAAAAACCACAGATGTTTTAAATGTGTGAACCGTTTTCAATAGACATTGAAGAAAAAATGAATACTAAGTCTGTATTTCAAAATTTCCATGCATCAGTTATAATAACTAAAAGGTTATTACACATGAACAATTTTCCAATTCTTTTTTTGGAACTTGATGCACACTGGTGTTGCATTTCACTAAATATGGCAGTATAGTTTGCTTTAACTTTAAAGTTTTCTTTGGTTGGGTTTGAATTCTGAAAAAAAAACTTGCATGAAGCATGACTGATAGATAGTTTTCAAAAGTTATTCCAGTTTTCCCTGTTTTAGGGACTATGTGCCTCATAGCTAATCAATTACTGGAAAATATAGCATACTGGTCAAGTACAAAAGTTAATTAACAACCTGTTCAGGAAAAAAAAAAAGGCTTCTAAAAGAAGGAAGTCTACTTCTGGGCACTATATCAATTTTATAGTGTCTATCCTGAGTAGTTAGGAAAGATTTAACATTTGAAATGTCTTTTTAATGTGTTGAAGCTGATGTAATATTAGGATAAATGCACATCTAGTTTTATTTCAAAAGTCAGCTTTTAAAAAGTCAGACTTTGCCAAGAAATTCCAAATGGAGCTACCTCTGATGCCACCTGTTTTTCCACACTGTATTCAGGACAGCAGTGAAAGTGGTATGATAATTTGGGGGAAATTAACCTACTAGTGACAAGCAATCTATATGTGAAGTTCTGAAAATAGTTTACTTTTTTTTTTTAACATGCCAGTATTAAGCCATGACAATTATTTATTTTCATAGATTAATATTAAGATGTTGAATTAATAAAGAGACTATCAGTACCACATAGTCATTTAAGTCTTGTTATATTATATTAGTTACAGAGCTGGTCCGGAATGTTAAGAAAATCTCATGCTGGATAATTAATGAATGCCACTACTTTTATAGAGTTGTTGTGCATGCAGTCATTTTATGCCTCAGTAAGAAACATAATAATGGCTTCTCTTAGTGCTTTACTTCATCAATTTTTTTATCCAGTAGTATTAAAATGGCTGGTTTAGAAGTAGCATTTGTTTTTTAGATGTATTGATAGTGTTTGACAACGGCTGTCTTAACCCATTCTCTGCCCTTTCATGTCAATGCTATTCACAGACAAAATAAGATAAAGTGCTTGTTACTGCACTCAAAATTCTCTGGAAGAAAATATGTGTTTAATGCTACATAGGAAATGTCACCTCTCTATATACCTTAACTTATGGAGAAAGGCTCTCAATTAATTGCTTCTCTGATATGTTAAGTTTACTAAACAGGGGCTGTCAATATCTTATCTTGGAGGTGTGGTATTTTAGTGGTAAGTGTATGGATACTCAAAAAGATAAAAATGTTTTATAAAGTCTCCCTTTAAGTGTTTCATGGACTAGCTTCTCCATATATTTTTTTTTTCTGATGCTTTAATCATCCATGATGAGTGTGAAAGTGACTTAATTGCTATTACCTGAGTATGGAAAAAATGTTTAGGACCAAATTCAGTTTAAAGTCGTAGTTATTCCTGATGAAAGAAATTCAGATCCTGGGTCTTCAGTAGTGTGATGGGAGGGGTCTGTAGGACATTCCCTTTCCCAGGGCACATGGGAATCTTCTGAATTTCCCCAGCAGGGTCTACGAACATGGGTCTTCTAAAGTCCAGACAAAGTTAAAATTTATCTTTAGTCCTCTTTCCTTTAAAATAGCCTGTCAAAGAACAACATAAATTCCATGTACTTACTGCTGGGTGTTCCTTGAGGTCTTGGGGGTTGGTGGGGCTTTTTTTGTTGTTTGTTTGTTTGGGGTTTTTTGTTGTTTGGGTTTTTTTTTTGTTTGTTTGGTTTGGATGTTTTGTTTTGTTTAGGTGCTGGTTGTTGTCTAATACAAAACGAATTTTGCTCCAATGAGAAAATTTTCTGTAAAACTTTCAATATAATTAATAAACTTAAGAAATTAAGCGGATCACGAGCTGGTTAAATGCTTCAAAGTGTTAGCCTGCTCTAGCCTCTTTGGAAGTCAGAAAGGAGAGCAGCATTGATTTCCTTGCACCCTAAGGGTCAACGCTTATGCTTTGGAGTGCAAATAAACTTGTCAAATATATTAGGATATGGAGGTAGGAGAATGGGTTTGCATACACTAGTAAACGTTGTTATTTGGCCATGTTTTGCAAAATAAAAATACTACGTGCAAGTCTGAAAAATACCTGTAGGGATCATGGAGCTATACATGCAGAGTGATTTTAAGCTAACTTATGACCAAATTCCAAACCACAGATTTCTGTGAACGGTTGCCATAAGTATGATATGGGAAGTGTTTAGAAAAAAAAATATTTTTATTCATCAATTCAATTAGCTAGCATAAACAATGTTGAATTGAAAGTACCTGAAGATACAGTACCCCGTAATGGTTGCTTAGTTTGAGAGATTCACTGACTATCCTCCTAATAAATGCCTCTAAGCATCTGCTGGAAAATGATTATTTGTGCAGAGCTTGCTACGAGCAGTTTACGTCTATAAAAGCGATGTCTGGGGGCAGCCTTGCATGAGCCACCCAAATGGGACCAATGTTGTTGTCTTAACACTATTTCTGAGTTGCTGACGCAAGAAGGTGGTGATTTATTCTGCCTGTTCATCCAGTACTTGGTAGTTTTTTTTAAGCTATTGAAAGTCAGATTTAGTGCTTAAGAAAAGTAGAAATGATCAACGGGGTGGGAAGAAGAGTAAAATGCTGCTCACTGCACAACTTTTTTATTATACAGGAAAACTTTATTGGTTTGGGAGAAACTGCTATCTATTTTTAAAGAGCTGTTTAAGTTAAACTCTACATAAAAAATACGAGTGAATTGAACATTAGCAGTTTTATTGAAAGACAGTTTTTTCATATAGCAAAAAGAAAACCAAAACCTATAATTATTACTCTTGCACCTGCCCCAGGTGTTGCTGGCTCAGAAATGCATTTTTTCTGTCTCAGGTTCTCCTGTCTGGCTCCTGTTTCCTCTTTCTTTTTCTCAGCTGGGGTTATGTACAGCCAGGGGTAAAAGTGAAGAGATGTTTACAATGCACAGAGAAATGCCACGTGTACAACTGACAGGATTTTCCTGTGCTCTAAGCAGTTCCAGAATATTCGACTATAGAGCAAGTTTGACTGGACTTTTCAGGCTTGATCAGGCTAAAAGATATTTTTGGGTTTTCTCTTTTTTATTGCTACATAAACAGCTTGAGGACTTTAAAATCCATTAATTCAGTAGCTTTCCTATCGAATATTATACTGAAATGAAATGTGAAGATCAGATGCACATACTTCAGTGAAACTTTTTGTAGCCCTGCATAAAATTTACCAAGATTTAGAAATATTGTGAATAGTTTGTACCTTGGTATGATCTTTGTGATACAAAGCCTCTTTTTTCCTCTAAAGCTAATCTTAGCTATGTAACATTGAAATGAGATAATTCTGTAGCAGCAGAGACATACAAATATCTAAGCATGTTTGAAAACAACTTTGTAGCCTGTAGACTTCAACTAAAAATGCCTACCTATAAATAAGAGAGTAAACTGTTACAACATGAAATAATTTTAACTTAGTAAAAATAAAAAAAACACACCCACGATGATCTTTCACATTCTTTAGAACCTTTGGAGGTAAGAACCTTTGATGAAGCACAGCACTTACAGCAAAGAAGTAGTTGGGAAGCGATAAGCTGACTTTGGGTTATCTCAGCCCTGGGCTGGAACATCTGCTGAACCGACCTTGGACAAAGTGCAGAGGAAGCAAAAAAACAGAGGACAAATGGCTTTTTCAGTAATAACTATCTCTGAGGCTGAGTGGTCTGTACACTCCACGCTGCCTTATGTTTCTGTCCTCACCTGGCAAATGACTGCTTCAAGAAACAATCTCATGTTTTCCCTTTTCACTAGAGCCACACTTTGCAGGTTGGAAATAAACTGGGGGCTTTCAGGGACTCCAGCTTTCTGCAAGACTCTTGAAGTGGCTGGAAAGTGAGGGGATGTGAATCTCCCCCATGGTATCAGCTGTTAAAATTGTGGGTATGATTTATCACTTGCCTGTTCAGGATAGGTAGCTTCCCAGAGAAGCAAGTACCCTCACCAGTTTCTAGTCTTCTCACCAAATTTTAGAACAATCCAAACCATGAAAATTTTAACACTGCGTAAAAGTGAATTGACGCTTGGTACTTGAACTCCAACATGAACTTGCATTTTCCTACTAAAAGATTGTACAAGTGAATTAAAATCAAAGAATCAAAAAGCCACATGGATGTAATTTGTTGTAGGACATAAGCCCTAAATTTTAGGTCTGTTTTAAAACAAACTTTAGGACATAACAGCAATTTCCTAGCGTTGGGAGATAAATGACAAGAACGGAGAATGACCCAGTCTGCACATGAAACTTTTGTTCATTATTTTTGTTTTGCCTTTCAAGGTCTCTTCATATGCCTGCATTCATGAGTAGTTAAGCTATTGGAAAAATGAATGAAATCCATAAACATTATTTATTTTCCATTTTTATAGCTTTTTAAAAATTCATATTTTATTTCCTGATTCATGATCCTTTTAGAATATTCTTTTTCTAAATGCAAAATAGCGTTAGTGTTGAATTTGGGTCTTGAATGCTATAGCTTTGAGTAAGCTGAGCTGTTAGGAAAGAGTGAAACATTTTTGTGTGTCCTGTAGACAAGCAGAGCTCTAGGCATTTTCTGTTACCATATGTAGTTAGAAAATATTGATTATTTTGAAACTGGACAGAGAACAAAGCAATGTGACATGGAAAATTAGTAATAATTTCCTCTCTTTTGTGTCTGAAAAGCTAGTCAAATTATCTTTGTGCCTTCATGGTACAAAAACATTGTTTTATACTGTGCTTTTATTGGGGTAGCCTTTTAAAATTATCTTGCAAGCAGTCTGGCTGTGTTTTCAAAATAGATTTTGAGAATCAATATCTATGTCTGTTTTGAAGGACTGTAAATGTCATATCCTGCCTTTATGTGGTCTGTGAAATGTAATGAATGATAACAGGAACAGCTGGCATTAGAAGGGAATTGGAAGACTAAAATACATTTATTGAATGTATAGACTCTTTGAAGAGCATCATATTATAGTTATGGGTGCTCATTTACCTACTGGCAAATGGCTTCAGTTAGAGAAATTGTTCATTAGTATTCCTTGTGCAAAAGCTTAGAAACAAATTTAGTGGCATAATTAGTAAGATGAAAAAGAAATAGCACATGAGTCTAACTACCAATTTTACTAGCATTTTATGACACAATACAAATGTGGCTGCACTATTAATGATTAATGTAGGTTTGCCTTTGTGCTGGATTTGTTTTTATTGTGAAAATCCCTGTGTCTGAAGTGGAAAATAGAGGGTGGTGCCTGATAAGTTGGTATTTGGGTAAAGTGGCCTTTCCGGTGAAGTAACTTCTTTCTTCCTTTTGGTATTGTATTGACCATTGGAGATTTTAAGACCTTACCTAAAATGCAGTGTTCTCAAACAAGTGAACAATGTAGACAAAGATGTGCAGCCATCATGCCTGCACGTTACTTCTGAAGGCAATTACCAGTGGGGGTTAAAAACTCCCAAACTTCATTATTTTCAGTAACTGTAATCTGTTTTCTAAGAGAGGCAGAAATACTATATATTACCATTTTGCTAATTTCCCAGTTCCTTGATAAATATCAGTGAAAATAATCCCTGACTTTTAGTAATTTTTAAGTGAAAACAATGACTGCTAGCATATTGAATCTGCAGATTTTTTTTCTAACCATCACTTAGCTTTAGAGTGAGCTTTTTATTTTCACCAGGATGATTTTAACTGAACACTTAGAATTCTGATGTCATTTTATGGAATATCTATTTCAGGTGTCTCATAAATTAATTCTCCACTAAAAGCCAATATTCCTTACAGGATTGTTTCTCGAACAATAAGATGTTTTTCTGTACTTACGCGATGTCTGAAAGAAGTGTCGTGATTAGGAAACCAAACAAATGAAGGAAAGTGGGCATAATGGAGTCACAACAGCAGAATTTTCCAATTTTTTTTATTGTTTACCTTATGGCATTCACTTTTTCAAATGAAGTCAAACTTATCAGCTAAAAGCAAATGCTTGGTGTAAAGAAGTTTGAAAATCATTTTACGTCAAAAGTATTGGTAAAGCATTTTCAGCTATATCTAGTAAGCACTCTGAAGTATGTCTACATTAAAATCATCCTACTCTGCCATCACAGGGCGATGAAGTCACATCTTTGTGTATTTCGTTCGTTCATCTTCTGTTATGTATTTCTTTTATTCTATACTTTGGCCTTAAAGCTTCCACAAGACCTTCACAAGATATTTTCTTCTTGGTGCTAGGAAACAAAACAAACTTCCTTTAGGTCTCTTAGTCAGGATTCATCCAACACGGGTAGCACTAGGCAGTTAGCACTTGGAGTTTAGCATTTTTTGGAGATTGAACAAAGAACAAAAGCTTTGTTGACTCTGAAGAGATTGTGCATATATTTAGGAAAATCCAGTATTACATGGAAAATGTAATTTGTATGGCTTTGACAGTATAAAAAATATTTGAGAAATAATGATGCCAACCAATAAAAGAAAAATCAAGAAAGAACTGTGTTAAAGATTCCAGTGAAAGATGGGTTTTCATTTAAAATTTTCATGAGCTCAGATCATTAATTTACTATTATAATTATTTTGATGAAGCTGGGTTTTAGATTTTGTTAATTGTACAACCATATAATCTCTGCAGTTTAAAAATTGTCGTGAGTCTGTGCTGCACTCTTATTTCTAATAATAAGGATTCTGACTGCTGCATGTAAGACTAGAAAAACACCTTCAGCAACCATTTGTTACTTTGTCAGCTAGGTAAATATTCTTGAATAAAAGTTGATTTGGAGTACTTTGGATTAGATTCCTAAGGCCAGCTGTTTTTCCTGATCTGATTCTTGTTTCATTGTGGTACAATGGAGATATAAACCAGTTGCTATCAGTAGTTACATCAGAGTGACAGTATCTACTCTATGCAAATGACCTAATTTAAAGTCAAAGCATACTTTTAAATAAATGTTAATTAGATTTCTACTTAAATACAGAACAGGTAGCATTTGGGGGATTTGAGCTTTTATTCTCATATTATGAGGCAATCAGGATGGGGATTCAACAGAAAAAAAAGAACTGGTTTTATACAAGAACTAGACAAAGCAGCAGTTCCCATTCCTGGTATTCAAAAAATTACATGGAGCGTGTATTGTTCTCTAGAATGCTGGCTTTTGATCAGATGCTCATTTTGATGGATTTTTCACCAAACAGTAAGTATGTATTCATGTTGCTGATAATGACTTTTCTATATACTGTAGAAAAAAATGGATTTTTTGGAGCTGTTCTTATGCCTGTTAATTCTAGCACTGTTTGTTTTCAAAGTTGTCAGTCTGTAAAGTCAAGTTAATTTCATTCTTTTTTTTTCAAAGAAAAAATACAAGTTCCATAGCGTATTATACTGTTCTCACAGTACTGCTTTTAGAGACAACTGATGAGCCTCTTCAAGCTGATATCTTTGTGTAGTATACAAGGTCTAGGGAGGATTGGAGGTTATGATTCTGTGTTTAGAGCAATAAAGCTTTCTGCAATTTCCTCTTTTCTGTTGGATATGTCAGGAGAATTCAAAGATTTCAATTCTTTAGCCTTTATTAGAGTCTGTGTCATGAGAATGAGTTATCGTAGATTTTAATTTGCCTAATATAGATTTCTTTTCCCATTACACATTCATGTGATAGCATCTGTAATAACAGCAGAAATTGGCACTTTATTAATTCATGCTCATAATAAAACCCGAGATTGTGTGTGTGTGTGGGAGCAGAAATAGAATATAGTACTAATGCTAATCAATTTTTCTGACACACTTACGATTTTTAACATAAGCTGGAAATAGCCCAGCAGTTATCTTTCTCACGGTGAGAGCAGTAAAGGAAATGAAATACGGTAGAATGATTTTCTTGACAATAGGGTATTATTATTTGGCAGCCAGCTTCAGCAATGCAGCAAGCTGAACTTGAAACATTGCATAAATTTGGTGCTTTTCTCAAATATGTGCATATGTTCAAGCTACTCTTGTCTGGATTGCATTGAAGTCATCGGAGACCTATGAGTAAGTTACCTTACAAAATTTTAAAGCTTGTAATGTCACGTAATATAATATGATGGCTTGTGAAAGATCCAAAATACCTGTGTTTTTACCACTTCCAGCAAGATCTGTGTTTAAGGAGATGTAAACTCATTTGAATCTAAATATTAGAGATAGAATGATAAATTCTCTTAATGTTGTTTTTAAAATAAATTTCATAAAAATATTGCCTCAAATGCAGATGAAATTCAGAAGCTTACTCTGAAACATGCAGGAACAGCTACACTCCTGTCACTAGGAACTAGAAAGAAAGCAGGAGTAGGAGACTTGTAGGTAGTTTATTAGACCCACTGAAAAAGTATCCTGACACCAGAATCAGCACAGTGTTTTGGATTCTGTTCATGGTTTTCTTATGTGTTTTTTGTTTGGGTTTTTTTTTCCCCTCCTCAGGCATTGGAAGACCAGGTATGGGACCTGCTGCATGAAGCAGACAAGGCTGCAGAGGAGAACAAAGAAAAGAGTCAGGTTTATGATGCCATGGCAGAGACCCTTGGGGATGCATGGGATACCCTCATTGTTATGTTAGAGAAGCGACAGGCTCTTCTGGAACTTACTTCAGTGTTCTTTGAAAATGCTCTGGAGGTTTGTATTTAAATTAAATTACTCTTAATTTGAAACCTCCCACATCTTAGAGGTGCTCTGTCCTCTGTAATTTTACTCCGTTATATACATTCATTGCATTCCTAAAGGCTGGAGCAATTAAGAAAATAAAAATTTCTACATGCATCCTTCCTTTTCACTTTCTGGATTGTTCAGGATGAAACTGGACAAAAAACCATGTAGACTTTAAGAAATATCTTAGTCATGATGTCTCCAAAATTAGGACTTGACTGAACATGTCAGCGAAAAATGGAACTGGACAAAAACCTAAAGTATGTAATTCAGTGGCTATGGACGTTCTGCAGAATACCTTTCATTCCTTATGATTCAAATTATTTGGCATTAAAAGAACTAAATTCTCAGATGCCTTCACTAATGGTTACTGAAGATTGGTCACTGAAGGTTTTACACTGGAATGTTCATACAGCTACTTTAATTATGCAAACTAAACATTAGTTTAACTTGCCCGTCCCTTACCTGAGACTTCCACATGCTGATGTGCACAAAAGGACAATTGCGTGAGCCCAGAGACAGGTTTCAGAGTGTTGTCTTTTTCTGTTCACCATTCCTCTGTATCTCTTACGCTAGTTCACTGATACATGGGCAGCTAAAGCATGGCGACTCCATGCCCTGCAGGTGTGTGCTCACTCTGTGTGGCCTCACATTCAATTCTCCCCACATCCCTGGAGCTTTGAAGAGTTTAATAATTCTCCCTGATAATTTTGGTTCTACAATAGCCCATTGCCACCTATAAACTACAGAAGCAACCATTCTACTGCTAACTGTCCAAAGAACTTTAAGATCAACAATCTACTAATTATTGTGTCCTAACAATGTTTGTTATACAAATAAATTAGTACAGAGTTGGCATAAGTGTCACTATGATAAATTCTGTACTACCAAAGGTTGATCTAGTACAGACAAAATCCTTAAGGGGCTAACTGAATTGCCCCTGGAACGGGTTTATATCATTAAAACAACAAGCAGCATCTGGAGTACAGCACAAATCATACCCATTTTATATATATATATAAGGGAAAAAGAAATCCAATATCAATTTAAATAGAGTTTCTAAAACTTCTTATGGAAAGGCTTTTCTTTAAATGACAGCCTGTGATTATGGAAATCTTTGTTTTATTGTGATAAAACACAAAACACATCTCAAGAATAGTCTTTAGTGAAAATCAGGACTCAAATCTCAAATGCTGGTACCTAATGGATTTCCTTTATAGCATGCAGGTCAAGCGGGTGAAAAGTGTGGAACAATAGAGAAGACAGAAAAAGCAGAGTGCTTGCAGAGTACATCTCCCTTAATTTCACCATAGGTTTCTACATCTTGGCTTACACTGAAACAGAAGTTTGAACTCTGCTGGTTTCTTCATTCCTGAAATGAAGAAGTAGAATTGATAAAGATTGACGAAGATGCAGAGTTATGTGTCTCAACTATCTCTGAGCTACTCATAGTTGAAATTGCACGTGCAAATGTGGAAGCCGCACAAAGAATTCCAATCCCAGTTTTAACGATCTCAGTATATTACAAAATCTGCTCTAGATCTCCCTGAAACATAGCATGTTTCTATATTTAAAATATGGAACCCATGGAAAAATGAGCTGTAGAGGAGTAATCTAACTTCAGTCTTCCTTACAGAGATGCTGTTTCCCCGCTATAATTAATTACCGTGTTTGCCATAATATTAGTTAGCTTAAATTTGCTACTCATTTCTGCCTTCAAAAGATTGCTTTGAAGATTTTATCTCTGTCTGATGTTGCCCTTAAATTTTTTTTTTCCCCCCAATACTTTAACATTAGAAAGAAGTTCTGGGAAGGAGACCTAATTTAAAGGCTTCATTCATGTTAAATGATTTTACTCAAGGCTTTGAAATTAACAGATTCTTCCATAAGAATTTATTTTCAGTGGGTCTGAAGGCTAAGTAGGAAAGGTGATTCATAAAACAACAAACTGTAATTAGAGAATATGTAAACTGAAATCTGGGTTCCCTCAATCAATGAGAACCTCAAAAACCCAGAAGGTGCATAGAGGCCACAGAGCATCTGTATCTGTCAGTCACTTGTCTGTCACATCACTTAAGATGCCTTTTTCCAAGAATTTACAAATTCTCACGAACTTTCCTTATAATTCATAGATTATGATGAAGTTCTGTGAAAGAAAATTATACCATGTTTCTTCTCACCCTTTGTTTTCTTAATGCAGTTTGCTGTTAAAATTGATCAAGTTGAAGATTTCCTGAAAAATGCCCAAGAGTTTGACAATATTGACTCTTTGAGGGAACTCCTTCTGCAACAAGAACATCATACTAAAGGTACAAACAGTATTCTGTTCCTGAGGGTGTGTGATCGTCCATTGACTCCTGGAAGGATGAGTTTACTCTTCCTGTGCATATTTAAAAAAAATATTAATTAAATCTTAGAACAAATATCAAAATATTCTATTTGGAAAAATATAATGCTGAAATAACTCTTTATCAGGCTTCCTGAAAGATATGAAACTCCTGGTTTTGAGATAGCTCTCTTATGGTTCCATCTTTGCTGCTGCAGAGTAGCTAGTGGTAAGCTTGTATTCTGATTTCAAGGCAGTCTAGGTCAGGTGAGCTGCTAGGAAACCAAGCTGACTTGGATTGGCAAACAAGTTCTAAAACCCTCCCTCTGTTCCACGGGAAAATTCATCAAAGTTATCAAAGCTACCAATGAATTACCATTTTCCTATGGAAAACTTTGCGTTAGAAAATTTCCAATCACCTCTAGTAACAATCCCCTATAAAGTCCTACAGTTTCTTGACAGTGGCCAAGGGAGAAGTCCGCCCTCTTCTTTCCTTTGCCTAGGGATGGGGTTTGAAGCAGAAGTGGTGATGTGAGGGTGAGAGCTATGAGGTCGAGGTAGCAACTAGCCAGTTTCAGAATCTATTTGCCTATAATTGTTCCCTGTGTTATGGCTTCTGCCTTTAAGGAGTGGGGCTGTGTTTCACTTCCGCATTGTGTTGTCCAGTCTGTTCCAATACAGTCTGCAGCTACCATTGTAACACTCTTGGAAAAAAGGCCCTCTCCGCTTCCACCACAACTTTCCTGCACATACGTTTTCCTAGACAAATTCTTCCATGTGACCTCTTCTTGTTCATTCAAATTTTCACATGAAACACCTACTGCCATGTTGTAGTACTCTTAGATCAAAAAGGGCAAAAAAAAAATTTTCTCAAGATCAATCTCACTGTGTGGCTACTTCAGACACCTTTGCAATTCCATATTATTCTGTACTTTTTTTATAAAATTTTAAGACTCCATCTTTGTAATTTTAACCAAGTTTTGCTATAAGATTACTAACAACTGGCAGAACATAATTATACTTTATTATTCACTAGTGGAGTACCAGCTTAAATATTTTTAGCTGCCTTTAATGGCAGGTATTCTTCTCAGGAGACTGAATTGAACTTGGGTAATTCTAATATGGGTTTTGGGGCTTCCAATTCGATCTTCATGGGATCAAAGTGCTCACTATGCAGCAATTTTATCTGAATTATCTGGCAGTAATTTTTTGCTGAAAGGAGGATATATAACTGCAAGAATTAGATGAAATGGTTTGCCAGAGAAAGACTGTTTTTTCTGAGATTGAGGAAAGTGGTTGCAATTGATTGGCTTCTTAATCCATCTTAATCACATCAAATTTGTGAAAGTGATATTGGGCTATTTGATAAAAAACTGTGTGTATTGCATTCTGTGGGAGGGATACCATCTACCCTCTCCAAAGTAAGGTGGCTGAAAATATGACCTTTACAAAGTACTGGCTCTACCAGTCTGTGATGAGTAGTTTATCATAAATGTTTATCACCAGTAAAAAAAAAAAAGTGGTTTTGAAACAAATACATTTCAAATCAGGATAAAAAAGGTGAAAACACACGAATTATCCTCATTTATCTATTTTTATATCCATTTATATCCATTTTATATCTATTTTATATGTCCATTTTGGATGGACTGAAATGAAACGTTTCGGATTAATACCACCTTTCTGTAATGCAAGAAGCAAAATGGGCAGGCTTGTTGCAGTGAGCTCATGGAAACTAAACTCTCTTGTTAGCCCTTGGTGGCTGGAGAAGTGGAGACATTCCACATCTCTATCTTCCCTAGGTTCTCCATATGAAAAGTGGAGATTTAGGGTGCTTTGCCTTGAGTTACCAGTACACATACTCAGATGGGAAGATGAATGTTTCAGCTGTTTGCTGCCTGTTATTGGTTGCTTCACTAACAGATCCTTGCAAACGTTCTTTTCTTATACTTTTCTTCATGCCTACCTTGCCTGTTGTTCTGGCTTGGCTCTTCTTCCTCATTCCGTACCTAAAAAAAATTTCCCTTTTCATTTGAAAGACTTATAAACACTGATCGTTGTCTGTTCAATAAATTTTGTACTATGTGCTTTTAAGGAGCTGTAACAAAGATAGACACATGACTAGTAGGTCATTAAAGTGTACTAGTCCACTGAATTTTAACCCTGAATGTATCTAGGTAGAGGTTATTGAAAGAAGGTAAGAATTCCTGATATTATTGACTTAGTCATAAGGTTATAACAGCACCCAGACAGGAGAACTTTTTATTTCAACTTCTGTAAGGGACATAAAGACCTAAATTTTGCTTGCATTACTAATGAAAGACTACAGAGGCTACTGACCCATGCAAAAAGCAGGGTAGGAAATTTCTCTTCAGCTTACCTGAGGATAGGGAAAACATCAAAAAGAGGTCAGGTTTGAGGAAACTATATCAGTTATGGATTTTGTCTCAATGATTCTCAGTACACCATTATGTGTGTGTATAATATGTACCATTGTAGGTACATATATGTATGTGTATACATAGTTATACTTTGTTAGGCTTATGTAACAGCTGTCCAAACTGAAATATCTTAGGAGATATATCTTCTAAAGTAAGCATTCACAACTTGTTCATGCAATGCATGAAAATGCATTATGCTTATATATGTAAATAATAGGTAGTTCTAAAAATGCTTGAGTAGTACTTGAAATATGCTACCAGAATTAAAAAACACGTAGTTTTCTTTCCCTATGAAATTCTATTCTTACAGAGCTTTTGGAGAGGTCACTTGCGCTTTTAAACAAAAGCCAAGAGCTAACTGAATTCATAGAAGAATTCAAGTGTGAGGGGCCAAATGCAAATCCGGAGCTGATTCAGGGAGCCCACAGTAGCTGCTTGAAAATTGACAATCTCCTTGAAATGCTACAAGACAGGAGACGGCAACTGGACAGATTTCTTAAACATCAGCGCCAAGGACTGGAGCAGGTTCTGCAAATTTGTTTGTGGCATCAACAAGAGAACCAGGTAAGACAGATAATATTAAGGCAAGTCACAATAAAAAAAAAAAAGTCTAGCAACTGTTTTACAGAGACTATAACAGAAAAGGAACTTAAATATATTTATTAGGCCAATAACCCTGGTCCACTTCTATTTGAGATTGTAACCTTTGAATATTTGACTTTGTAACTATAACATCCTAATAATTTATTTTAATAGAACTTTAATGTCTTCAAAAGCACTATTTCCATTACATGGGTCTCTCCTGTAAGTTATCAAATGTGGTACTTCAAACCAAACTAGATTTCTTTCAGATTGAATTCCCAGCACAAACAAACCTCTAGGCACATGAGCAATAACAGTAATTGATAACAGCAATCACAACTGCAGCAGGCTGTTTCTGGACTGGTTAGTTGAAGATATAGCATAGGTAGCCAGTTGGTGTGTCTGAAAGCAGAGGAGTATTTTGTTCTTGGAATCAAAACAAAATTCTTTAGGGCACTGTAGTGATTGCGGGTTTTCCACACTTGCAACCTGTTTCTCTCTCTTCTTCTTTCTCCCCACTTAGCTCACATCTCTTACTGAATTTCAAATACAACCTGGTTTTGTACCTTCTTTTCAGAGCTGAGGTACCATTAAGTTTTACTCTTCCTTTTTATTCTTTCCAGTCCTACTGCTCGTTTTCCTTGTCGTTCCTCATCTCCCAGCATTCGGATCAGATAGCTTTTCTCTCTTTGTGCTCCACATTATCAAAGAAATTTCTGCAATGTAAGACTCATTTTCCTTGAGAAATGCCATGTAACTTCACCAACTTGTCAGAAAAAAGATACAGGGAGAGTCCTGCTCCACCTCTTTGGATATAAGTATGCTGAGAAGGAGGAACCTATGCAAATTTAACTGCCAAAGTCTAACAAGAGTAAAGCTGAGTTATTTTCAGTGTTTTGTAAATAGGCTAAAGTTTTGTATGGACCTCTGACAGTAGAGTCCTGATTGTGATACCTCCGTAAGTTTCTTTCTTTGCCTCCAAAATAAAGTTTCTTCCTGTATCAGAGGAAAATGTTAGAAACTGTTAGCAGTAGTTTATTCTGTAGGCACTAACTTTGCCTGTGAGGTTTTTTAAGATGAGAAGCACCTTATTTAACAAGCACAACTCTTTGTAATTTTACATAGAGAGAACAAAATTGTTAAGGTACACAAGCAAGCCGACAGCCTTATTTCTGGGGCACTCAATATCAGTAGCTGCTAGAAATAGAGCAAGAGTTCCTTATTTAATGATTAGATAGAAAAAAACCTCCCAAACAGATAAAAATAGTATGGTCTTATGCAAGTGTCATAATCTCAGTATGTAGTTATAACTACAAGGTGACAAAAATACTGAAAAACAAGGACTACAATATAGGAGGGCTGTATCTGTGTCTCTGCAAATCATTAGAAAACATACAGTGTTTGCTTACACGCATATTATTGCTGCTGTTTCTGGGTTGTTTTTTTTTCAGTATTACCACATTACCATAAAAGAAAGTTCCTCAAAAAGAAATGTTGTTTCAAATTCTAATAAATTTACAACAGCTACAGCTGAACTTTCAGTGTCTGTCTAACTCACTACATTGGAAATATGTCCTATTTCATCTAGAAAAATGATCCTTTCTCTACATTGAAAAGTATTAGATATTACTACAATTAACCTGATCACATCAGTGTTATTCCATAGTATACGAACATGAAGGAACGTTCAAAAAGGGAACATTTCAGAAACAGCTTGTTGTTGAAGAGTAAGGGATAAATTTGGAGCCAAGCACACTTATTTAAAAAAAAAATTAGAAAAAAATTTACATTGTCTAAGATGTGAATGTCATGATTTCATAAAATTTACCAGAGAATTCTACTTGTCCTCATCACATAAGGGATAAATATTTGGGAGTAACCAGCTAGAATTCACCCTAATTTAGATTAGATTGTAAATATTGTGAAGTGAATTTTTTGTGTGAATATTTCTATTTCCTCTCGGGTATGTGCTCACATCACAAAGAGTAAGTATAGAAACAGTTTTCTACTGGCAAGTTTCCTGATAATCTGAAGAGATTGGCCAGTATTTAACTACCTGCTAGCTCATACCTGCATCCGGTTTGAGGCTGGCGTACACATGGAGGGACAATGTCAAATAGTTTTTAACATCATGCTTATCAGAATATACTTGTTTAGTATCCGCATTAGAGTCAAACCTGGTAAAATGTATGGTTTGTACATACATGGACAATTAATTTTCATGCATCATGGACAAATAATATATTCACATGTAAATAGAAACACTGGAAAATTAACTTTTACAGACTTTATGTTAAATTTCTATCTCTGGCCTCTGACACATTATGTATATATTTCTGAGTGATGACAGAAATTAAACTTGCAAAGCCTCTCATCACATCTGAAAACTAATATTCCAATCTCTACATGGAGTGAACTCCTCTTGATGTCTCATGATGCTACATATGCAAGAACAGCATATTGAACTCCCACCAACATTAATGGGAGTTCAGGGGATAAGAGAAAGCAAAGTACTGGAGATGAGTTCTGCCGTGTAATATCTAAGAGTGTATTTTTGCTCTTTGCATTGCTTCTGTTTCGCTAGGCATGACTCTAATGCAGAAGGCTGCGAAATTTGTGGGCTGCTTTTTTAAAAGAAAAGCCAGCAGCAGTAAAGATCACCGCTTACTACTTTGTTCTGAAGGACTAAAAATGCAGCACCTTCCTTTGACCTCTAATCGGAATGTGATGATCTGATAGTCATGATTGTAACATGTAGTATGTTTCTTTTTCAATATTTTCAATATGTGTAAGCATACTTACTTTATGCTTAGAGAGGGGTATTTGACCTTCCTTTGTGGAAGTGTAAGCATCATATTTTCTGATAATCTCTTTCATTAATGAAAATGAGAGGCAGATTGGCCTATTTTGTGCATAATTAGTTACCTTTGGAAGAAGATTTATGAAAGTAATTTTTCTTAATTGATCCAATTATGCATATATGGGACAATTAAAATTATTCATGGTACTTGGTCACATCAAGGGCAGCGATAAGAGCTGAGTAAAACTCAAAGGACAGGTGAGTACACCTACATTTGCTATCTAGACAGATATATGGGAAACAAACTATCTTGGTATAAGTCACAGTCGTAGCTAATGTGTAGAGAATTGTCTTAACTTGGACTATGCCTGCTGGTGGTGTGCTCTTTGCTGATTTTTTTTTTTTTTTTCCCAATAACTGTTCTCAGCATAGTGCTGCTACTGATGGCTAGAATGAAAACATGGAGTTTTTAATCTCAGGCAATTTGGAGGCAAATCTGCAGATTGTCATCTAATGCATAAAACTATTTGAATCATCAAAACATTGTACGAAGTTCCTCTATGAAGTTTCGACTTCATGTTTGATTCCATGCACATTCTGTGAAGGCTTTCTTCATAAATATCAAAAATTGTATTTTACAATGATTGCTAAGACATTTAGACCTAAATGGGTTTAAGTTATTCAAAACTCTATAATAAGATCAATTTAAGATTACTTCTCTGCTAGCTACTTCTGATGAAATTGTGGTACCAGTGATTTTGCCACTTTCTTAATTATGGCCATCGCCTCTCCTTTTATGTATTTCCAAATTTCTGATCTCCTGTTCTGTTTCTCCTGATAGTGATAACTTAGTTCCCCTTACTAATTTTGCATGTATGGGCCAACCTCACAGGATTCCCAGGGTTTGATCTTATGTAAAAAAATCCCCACATCTTGAAACCAAATGAGTTTCTGACATCCTGTCAAACTGACTCCATTGTTGGTCAGCCATACTATTTCCTGAGAGTATACATAATCTTGTTAAAGTATGCACGTACCTATATGGATTACTTTGGTTTAATATCTCACAATTGCAAACGTTCCCTTCAAAATGGAAACGATTACTCTTATTAGCTAAATTCTAAATAACTTCTGCATTTGGGAAGATCATGTAAACAAAGTCTTTCTTATAAAAACAAAAAAATGAGGCTGATAAAAGCGTACAGTGCTTTTGTCTACATTGGCAAGAAATATCACAAATGAAAAAGCCTGTTCCAATATATTGGAACTTGAAATGCTTTTGTTGACTGGTATACATCACATTTAGTGGTGTTTCGTGTTTTTTCTTTTTTTTTTTTTTTCTATTTCCAGGGTCTTTTACAGTCCTTCACAAATATAACAAGCCCCTAGTATCTACTCTGGGACAATGCCATACTGATACTTATTTTTTTTCCCATAAAAGATTATTTTATCATTCCTCTTCTTTATAAGGCTGTACTTGGTCATAGAAAAAACACTAAAGCCCAGACTTTAAACTGAAGTGCTGCATTCTTCTTTAAAAATGCGTCCGTGGTCCCATTTTGCCTTAACTTGTTATTTATGAAATTAGCCAAGGATGCTTCACTAGCAATGTTGTGAAGATAAATACATGGGGGATTGGGGAAGAGTTTTGGTAGTGTTGTTATGAAGAGACTGAAATGTCCCACAGATGAAGCAAGACAGATCTGTATTGTCATGGTGATGCCTTCACATAGTGATGTTAAAAATATTATTTGAGATTTAAGATAGTAAGTAAAGCATCAGCCACTCAAATACAGTGATTCATAGAATCATAGAATGGGTTGGAAGGGACCTTAAAGATCACCTAGTTCCATCCCCCCTGCCCTGGGTAGGGACACCTTCCACTAGACCAGGTTGCTCAAAGCCCCATCCAGCCTGGCCTTGAACACCTCCAGGGATGGGGCATCCACAGCTTCCCTGGGCAACCTGTTCCAGTGTCTCCCCACCCTGACAGTAAAGAATTTCTTCCTAATATCTAGTCTAAATCTGCCCTATTTCAGTTTAAAACCGTTACCCCTTGTCCTATCATTACACTCCCTGATAAAGAGTCCCTCCCCATCTTTCCTGTACTCCCCCTTTAAGCACTGGAAGGCTGCTATAACGTCTGCCTGGAGCTTTCTCTTATCTGGGTTGAACAGCCACAACTCTCTCATCCTGTCTTTGTAAGAGAGGTGCTCCAGCCCTCTGATTGTCTTTGTGGTGCTGCTCTAGACTCACTTCAGTAGGTCCATGTCCTTCTGTTGGGGGCCCCAGAGTTGGACACAGTACTCCAGATGGGGTCTCACCAGAGTGGAGTAAAGGGTCAGAATCACCTCCCTCGATCTGCTGTCCATGATTCTTTTGATGCAGCTCAGGATATGGTTGGCTTTCTGGGCTGTGCGTGCACATTGCCAGGTTATGTTGAGCTTCTTATCAACCAACACCACCAAGTCCTTTTCCTCAGGGCTGCTCTCAGTCTATTCTCTGCCCAGCCTGTATTTGTGCTTGGGATTGCCCGGACCCATGTGCAAGACTTTGCACTTGGCCTTGTTGAATTTTATGAGGTTTGCACAGGCCCACCTCTCAAGCTTGTCCATGTCTCTCTGGATGCCATCCCATCCCTCCTGCATGTTGATTGCACCACACAGCTTGGCATTGCCAGCAAATTTCCTGAGGGTGCACTCGATCCTACTGTCCATGTCACTGACAAAGATACCAAACACTGCCGCTCCCAATACTGACCCCTGAGGAATGCCACTTACTACTGGTCTCCATTTACTTACTGTAAGTACGCTGTTTAGGGCTTGAGTTTTGTCCTGCTGGCTGGCTGGTTTGCTGACCTGGACTCAATGGAACAGGCAACAGGTAGTGTGGGCATGCAAGAAATACTTAACACAGAAAGTTGTTGGTTTTGTTCCTCCCTACCCCGCAGTTATTTGTTGGAAAACTCACTGCTTCTGAATTGACAGTGGGAAATGTAGAAAGGCAGTGGAAGACTATAAACATTGAAATCACCTGGACCATAATCAGTGCAAAATGAGCAGTTTAGCAACATGAGAAAAATGTTGAAGAGCCTTTGATTTCTGATATGGATTATTCATGGCACACAGAGCAGATAATTTTTGTAAATGAATGAGAAAAACCTAATTTTTGAAGAACAGGAGTGATTTTAGATTTCAACCCATCAAGGAAAACAACTGTCTTTTTCAAACAGGTATATTAACCTCCTCTCCTTTCCCATCTCTCTACCAAAATCACTGAAAGTAAGATTCTGTGGGTTTCTTAAAAAGCAGTTAAATATTCCCAGCTGTTGCTTAAGAGCTAAGCCAGCACAACTGAAATCACTCAGAGGTATTAGCTGTAGTGGAAGCCGACTGATTAAACTCACTGTAATGGAAAGAAATATTGCCAGGTGGTAACAGGTAACACAGGGTTAAAGAATTACTTTTTCCTCTGGCTGGCATTACAGAAATACTAGTTTGTTTTGATAAGCAGATACATGATACAAAGAACAGTCCTAATTCACAGAGAAATTTTTCTTTCCCTTTTAGCACAGTTTTTATTGTCCATTCCATTCATTTGTAGTTTGGTGGACCCATAGTAAATGTTGTGTGAAAATGTGCTTCCAAGAAAAATGTTTCAATCAGTAAGTTCTCATCTGGAGGATAAGAAATGAAGGCTCAGTAGTAAAATAGTTTGTTTACTTTCCTAGCTCTGCTGAACCTCTGAGATAATGCGCCCCATTTTTTATTTGTATCTGAAAATGCTTCCAAGACATTTTAAAGGTTCTTTCATGTTTCGTATTGTCTAAATTTATTAAAAATAGGTCCCACATGAGCAGATGAAACAAAAAAAGATCTGTAGTGTTCTATTAAAAGCTGTAGTACCTAGTACAAAGTAATTCTTAGTATGTCACGTACAATTTCAGTATAGTGGTGATTTTCCAGACTGAAAAGATTGGAGGGAAGTCTCCTTGATACTAATAACATGTTCCGACTAATATTTTAAAATGCAAAGCTTCGCTGAGGAATTCTTGCCATGTGTTGTTTGCAAAGAAAGTGAGAGGTACCTACCGTGAATCAAGCAGAAATAAATGCAAGTTGTTCTGTGCAATTTAGAAAATATATTTGTATTCTGCATATGTTTGCTGCATATACTTGCTGAAGTAAGTCTAGTAAGATGTAATAATTTCTTTTTTTAAGCTACTAAAGATTATTCCTTGTAGTATTATCTCAATAGCTTAACTGGGTTTTTCAAGCCATGGATGAAGAGGTTCTATGGAGAGGTCATAAAGCCTATTTGGTCTTTTTTTTCTTCTTCTTTTTTTTTTAATATTCTTGCAAAAGTACCTATAGTCTTTTACTGTAAGCAAAGGGAAATTTTTAAGTCAATGTGATTCTAGGGAAAACATACAATATTTTTATTGTGTTATAAAACATGCATTTATTCTATGTGTGACTATAACTTGATTTTTCTTTTACTGTTTTAATTCATAATTTGGTCATAATTGATGAATACACTTTTGTCTATTTTGTTACATATGTTACAATATGTGTTTGTTTTGACCACAATATTTTCCTTCTGCATTTATTAACATTTAAATAATACAAATGTAAGCATTCTGAGAAAAGCATGAACATTAGGAATGAAAATTGAAAGGAATTAAAATCAGGGCTTCTTTTGTAGATGAAACTGTCTCATAGATATTGTAAAAAATGGACAATCGCTTCTCAAATTTTTCACTGACTGAATTCTTTTTATTATTTATTTAGGTAACATCTTGGTACAATAAAAACATCAGAGATTATTTTCACAAGCAATATTTAGGCTCATCCCTGTTGGAAAATGAAGAGTTACTTCAAGAGCTTGACGAAATGGAAGTGAAAGTGAAAGTAAGAAATATCACTGATTGGTGAAGCAACTTTAAAATAGAGTAGCAAAGTGTGAACTCAGGCATTTAATAAGGAGTAGATACATGGTATATGTACATCAGATACATATTTCTGTGTATCTAAATGAGTATTTTTTAATTTTGCTTCTTTTGATGCAAGCCCACATGTGTCTCAGTGTTTTTCTCACTTAAAACTTTAAAAGCTATTGATAAGGTAAAAGAAGAGTAATCCTTGATGTTGTTATGTTACTTTTTTCAATTCAGTGATCAAGTTCCAGACTGGTAGTTTACATATTATACCATATTGCAAAAATAAAGAAAAGCAATTTTGTTAGAATATTACCTAATTTTAATGTTCATAAAGGATAAAAAGCTAGCCAGTTCTACCATAGTTCATTGTCACTGAGCTGTGTACGTGATTGGAAGAGGTATTTGCCCATTTATTTCTTGGGAATAAAAGTAATTGAAAATATTATTTTCATTGTGAATATCAGTTTTCCAGAGAATAAATCCATTAATTACCATCACTTATAAAAACAAGATGGGATTAAAGAAAATGTTGATATAAAAAAAAAAGGGTAATTGCATGATGTAAATTGCATATATTTAGAACCTTTTTATAGACATTTCAGTTGTGCTTTTACCAGGTAAGTGCTGTTGTTGGGTCAGGATCATCCCTAACTGTATCATTTTCAATCAGTTGGATTTGGATAACCCAGATGATCAAGTAAGCTTTTTTTTGCCCAAAACCCATTCCTGTAGAAAAAAAAAATCTGCTTAAAAAAGGCTATTGTGTTGATAGCAACTAACAGGTTTAAGATTGTTTACAGTTATGTTTCCTTGTAAGCTTTGTAGTTAAATATCACATCATGTTTGCCTGTTTGCATAATTTACATTTAACTGCTTCAAGGTTGTCAGGTAAGAAGAATACAATAACATTTGTAATGCTTCTCCAAGCACCAAGACAAAAAACACATTTTCTTCATCTGAGGAAGATGAGTATGAAACGCTAAATTCTGCTGCAAAGCCTGAACAGACCTTTGGCACAAAAAAATCAGAATATAAATAACAAATGAATGAACTGTGTGATATTTCCAGAGAAATAGGGGCCCACAGAAATATTTGAGGTTTCCTAAAGTATTTTCCTAAAGTATTACTGAATGTCAGAATTAGCCAAATGATAGTTTATCCCCCACATTACACATTGAAAGGGTATTCTTGTAATTTGCTGTCTGAATTAGAAATGCACTGTAAGTGCATAAAGGAGAACAATATGCATTTTCATTTTGTATAACAATCAATCCTTTTCATGGTTGACCATCCAGAAGCTAACTTTGAACGACAACACTTGTTCTTACAGTTTCACCTAATGGTTCTTCTCCCATATATTATGTAATAGATCATTCATGTCATCTTACTGAGTTGCCTTTTTTTTTTCTTAAGGTCATTTACAACTGTTTAGCGTTAAAAATCTTTGTTACACATCCATGTGAATTATGATGTAGAACATCCTATCTCTAGCCTTCTGCTGTTCTTACTAGCAGCATGTTCTAGCAGAGGGAAATGAAATTCTTGAAGTGGATGTTATTGAACGTGTTGGTTATGGTTATCATGTGCAAAAAAGAGTGGCCAGGTTGAACTGCATAATGCAAAGATCGTTCAGGGGCTGAGTTATGGGGCTTTGTGTATTAGTTTTTACAGCACTGAGCTGTAGATGTTGATTCCAGAATAACGGAGGAGCCTTTCTTTTCCTTTCTTTTCCAAAGCCACTTTTCCTGTAAAATTTTCATTTCAGTTGGTCACACAGCATGATGCTGTTGTCCAGGGTCACTACTTTCATACAGTCTTTTCACCCCAGTAATGACACAAATTCCTGATAAGTCTGAAATTAGACAGCTGTTTCGTTCAAATGAGCCTACTTCAAAAAAAGGTTGTGCTCAATCGTTATATCTGACCTTTCCTAATTACTACATAGCCTTCCGCTACTTTTTGTGAAGCTAGAAATTTTATTAAGCAATGCTTTTCTATTTTCTTCCAAATCACCTGTGAAGTTATCAAATATAATGTGGCAAGAACATATTTAGACATGTAATGATTTTAGAAATGCAGTACTAGCAATTTATCTAGCTTTCTGTAAAGCAATCATCTATAATTCTCAAAATACGTTTTCACACTGCATTCAGACCAAAAGCATATTGTGATGTATAACAACTCTGCTACATCTGTGCAACCTGATGTACTTTGCAGACAATGATAGCATCACTGTAAAATGACACTGTTCACCTTGCAACACAATCTGCTATAAAACATGCAACAAGTTCTGCTTTTTGGAGCTCTATGGCATAGATTTTACATATGTGCATGTGATCACCACACGTTTGGATATTTGCCTGGCAATTTTGTGGTAAAGAGTCATCATAATTATTTTCTATTTGTTTGATTTTTGTCTCATGAGATTTTTTTTCTGCAGCTTTCTCCCTGAAATCAAGAGTCATTATATACCTTGACAGTAACTTGTCATATGTGACAAAAGTGTAAAACAGTCATAAAAATAATGCCAGACTCACCTGGAAAATTGGTGGGGAAAAAACTCCACCACAAAACCCCCACAATACATAGCTATGGTACCATTCATTGGAAAATCTTTGCGTAGAAATTAAATCCATCTTTTCAAATAGAAAGACAACTAACTGCATTAGTGCTTCAAAATTCTTCCACCTCTATTTTATTGAGTAATTGTTTAATATTTCTGATTCTTTAATGTTTTCTTGAGAGAAAAGCAGACACCAGTTTTTACTATGTATATATTGGAAGCAATCTCTTTAGCAATAGGAAAAATACAATATCCGTTTTTTCTAGTAATGCTAAATCTGCAGTTGGGGTTACGTTCCCTTCACTAATCCCTTTAGTGTCCAAGTTATGTTTTAATAAAAAAAAGTGAATATTCTACATTAATTTCAGGCCGAGATGTAATTTCCAGAAGTCATCAGAAATTTTATCAGTTCAGGTAACTATTTTATCAGTTTATGTAAGAAAATACAGAAATGGTTGTGAAGAACATTTCAGTTTATGTTCAGGAAGAACTCTTAGGAATATCTTACTTGTCTAATTAATGAATTACATGCTTTTTCTGCAGCTTGGTCATTACTTAGAGAATAGTTGATGTCTGCTGTCATTTGTCTGGTTCCCCCATGCCAAAACTGCATGTTTCCAAAAAGCAATTAGGGGCTTTAAAATATTTTATTTATCTTGCTGCAAAAATAAAAGTAGATTTTGGTTAGAGTCTTTCCCATACTGTCTAAATGGCCATGACAATTTTTAACGGCATTCTGCTAGAGGTAATAAGGACATTGATAAACTAGTCTTAAACTACTTTGGGGTTTCTGTTTTAGGATCTGAAGTGGTATAAATTAATCTTTTCAAGTAACATTTCATATGTATACTATAGCTTTGAGGGTATGGTGAAAAGTTTAGATATAATAGATGTGCAGAGCAAGTGTAGATGTTCTCATAGGGAATAAGGTAGTGGAAAGTTCTGGTATCTGAACTGTTTCACACAAAGGAAATACACATGTGTGTACTTACCTGTATTGTTGCATTAAGAAGAACAGGACAATTAATTTGTTGAAATTGTTCACAGGCTGGCCTACGAAGGATCTAAAGATTATCACCTTATTTATGTGACTGGGCTGAGAGAAGAAAGGTGAATGGTTTATTATGTTCTCTAGCTGATATCTTACTAAGAGGTGAAACCACTGAGAACATTACTGCTGTCTTGTACAACAATCAAGACCAAAGATAAAACCAAGCTTTCATAATTGGGGAAAAAGGCCCTCAACCATCCCAAAAGTTCAAAGGACCACCCCCTGAAGATCTGAGAGAAGAGACAGATTTAGGAAATCATGTTTCAATGGGGATATCTGCTGGCACTGATTATCTTCTTGCTGTTACATTTCTATGCGTATTGGAGGTGCTTGGCATGGTAAAAAAGAACTGTCAGCACCACTTTGTGGCCAAGTAACTTTAGAGATGAAGAAGAGTAGTTTTCTAAATTGTTTGCATTTTGTCTTTTTCAGGACTGAAAAATGCTGGAATCAGTCCTCCTTTTAATAACGGATTAGTAGCAAGACAAGAGAGTGCTTTTCTGTTTTAAAGATCTGCATGCTTATTGGGTCTGGAGTAGCCATGCTAGGGTAATAACACGCTCTGATGAGATCTCAGGATGGTTCTTGATGACCAAATTAAATATCACTATGAATGGTATTAATGGCTCTATTTGTTATCATTAACATAAGGATCGAGAATATTGTATTTACCTGCTTTTTTTCCCCAGATCTCACAGCTAATTCTTAGATACGTGGAAAAGTTATTTCACAGGTAAATTTCTGTCTGGAGCTCTCCCCTCTCTCTGGCCCTCCTGGATGGCTGTGCTCCTTTGCCATTCTCTGCATGGATCCAAACTCATGCTATCCAGATCATCTTGCCAGTTTTTCTGAGACTGGCATTCTACTGAGGTTTGACGAATATTGCTTTCCATCCATGTAGCAGATGTTTTAACCCACTCCTATATTTTGATAGCTAGAAAAAAACCATGTAAATAAAAATAATTTTTCTTTACAGGTAATTTTATTTTTACCTAAACATTCATCTTTCACATGTGGCAGATGTAAATATACATTTATCTGTCAGATTCTTCTCACTGTCTGATTTTCCTGTAGTGCCATCTTGGGAGAGTGCTCATTTTCTTTCTACTATTTTTTGTTTAATCATTTGGGCTTTTTGGTTTGGGTTGGGTTTTTTGGTAGGTCCGGTCCGTCTCTGCATTATCTTTTAACATCTCTCACTAATTTTCTGTGAGGTGACTGACTTTGATTTTTTTTTTTTTCCTCTTTCTGTCTGTTGATTCTAAAAACTCACTGTTAAATACAGTGATATAGTCATCCACTGAAGTTCCCAACAAACAGATCATATGGTAATTGTCACAATCCTTTGCAGTTGTATTAGTGCACACTCTTTTATTGGTAATTTGGGGGAATGATATGATTATATTGGTAGTTATACTGTAATGTAGTAATTGAAGGTAAAAGCCTTTCAAATATTCACATGGGCTAAATTATCAGTGTACCAATGTATCTAGTGAATCAATTTCAGGCAGAAGTCAGGCTCAGAAAAAGTTCAGTTGTGAACGTTTTTGCAATATGAGAGAAGGGGCTAATTTATCCCAGATCCTAAAAAATACATATTTTTATACTTAATTGGCTTGTGGTTTAAATGCTAATTTATCTACTATATGAGTCACATATAGATGTGTTTCAAGGTTTTCTCAACCTAACCCTAGAATATTCCAGTGAAGACAATTTTGCACAACTTCTCACATTTTAACCCAAAATTAAAAGTTTTAAGTAAAGAAGTGTTTATGCTATAGACCAAAAAAGCCCATTTATCCCACAATAGTTGTTTAATAACAAGATAAAGTTGTAGGTATTTCTACTTTACAGGAAATGTTCAAGACTTTTACTTAAAGCCACAATGATTTTAATTCATGAGTTTTAAGACTCTTGAAAAATATCTGATTAATCAAGGAAGCTAGAAAGCTCAATTTCCTTGCCAAATGGAATAGTAAAAGCAAGTGTTTAAAAGACTCACTACTGTGAGATAAAGTTAGAATAGTGACGTGAGCTAAGGAGACCCATTGAGTATAGGCGCATACGGTGCAATGTGTCTTTAACAGGTCAGAGGCAATCACAAGTGTTTCTTGACAAATTGAAAAGTCAAGGTAATAGTAGGCTTTGTGTTCCTTTCAGGGAAAATGAGTAACAAATATCTCAGTGCTGACTGACAGATTGTTATGAGTTTAACACGTAAGAGGCTGAAGGACAGAAGAAAAGGACAAAGATTCTTCCACTGAGTTTGTATGTCCTGTTGAGGGAAAGTATAGGCTCTTTATGTATAGAAACATCTCCTTATAAATAGAAAGATGAAAATTAAATTGTTACTAGCAATTTCATAGAAAATTGAACCAAGTTTGAGTAATGATCAAATAGCATTGCAAATGAGCCTAACTACATTTAACACCCTCAGAGAGTTTGCAAGGTTGTAATGTTCATGGAATATTTTAAATTATAAATTATTAAAACAAATAGGTTTTTCGAGCTTTTGTGAAAGTTAGAGAAGAAGCTTGCCACAGTATAAACAAGGGCAGAGTTTAACCTCTGCTATAAGATTGCCTAAAAGTTGCTATTGGGCACATTGAATGAACCAAACAAATTTGTGAATGTTGTAACAGTGAAATCCTCTTATAGGACATCATTTCACTACAAGTTGAGTCATTTTCTTGTAATTAGCCTTGCCTGCTGTAATTGTAATTTACACATTGCGATACACTGAAACAATTCAGAAGTTTTTTGGTTTTCTATATCTGCTTCTAAGCTAACTATAGACAATGTGTTACATTGAAATACACATTTTTCATTCTTGCATAAAATATTATTTTTAATTATTATACAAATAATAACAAAAGGAGGACGCGTATGTTCAGCTGCACTTTCGTTGCCTTTTTTTGGTTAATTATTATTAGTCCCAGTTAAAAGCTTCCAAGTGCAGTGTTGTTTTCTCATTAACATCTATGTGTTTAAATGTAAGTAAAATTTTGATTAGAATCTGACCATGGAATGCATTTGGTACCAGTCATTCCAGCTGCAAGTATTGAAAGTTGATGACCTTGTGGTGCTGATATAATTGGATGTCAGGGGTCCACACCTCATTCATAAATAGGCCAATTAAGCTGTGTGTTTGGAGAGATCTCCTTACTACTTTTTCCCAAGTTCTTCAGGTAAAAAGGAACAAATACAGCACAGCAGACTGTAATTATCCTCAAAATCCTCATTCTTGCTGAATATTATTTAGGACAGAGAGACAAAGACAGGGTTGTATGAAAGGGGAACAGCGGATTAAATAACGCAGTGCAGGTTTCACTTAATTAAAAGTGCAGGCTGAAGATTATTGCATCCAGATCTCAGAAGTGGTGTCATTATTTTCATTTGAAAGAAAAATAAAAAAAAAAATAGAAAAAAGATTTTATTATAGGTGTTTATCAGTAAAAAAAAAAAATGTAAAAAAATGAATCTCTTTTTATTTCACTAGGAATCTGAAAGCATTTGGTTCAAGTCCTCAAGGAATACTTGTATGGGGTTTGGTCTTGGGGTTTTTTTCAGTGTTTTCTTGGGAAGTCGTGCAATTTCATTGCAGGATATTCTAGAACAGCAGTATTTTTTACAAGCATACGAGGAAATATAGCAGGCAGCAGGTGCTTGTTTGTGGAAATGCTGACCTTGAAAAATCTCTGAGAAGGCTTTTCATAAAGGTTCCCTTATGGAAGGAAAGAAGGGCTAGGATTAGTGAAACAGGTTTGCATCGTTGTAAGCATTCAGTGCAGGTAGGTTGAAGCATAACCAAAACACAGTTCTTCATGGAATTCTGGTATTCTGACACATATTTCTTTTTCAAAATTAAACAAAGCTAAATTTGTTTAAGTATGTTGAATTATTTTTCTTATTAAACCGCTTAGAAGCCGGTTGAAACATTTTACCTCTGTTGAATTGTTTTATGTTGGCTTTTGGTTGTTTGGGTTTTTTGTGGTTTGTTTTTTTTTTATTTTATTTTATTGGTAATACTATAATAAAAGTTAAATGCAAAAGTAGATTTAACATGAAAAATCTAAATAAGGCATTAATGCAGATCTAATTTGCAAATCTAATGATAGATTTTTACAGCTGCTTAGCTCTTCCATGGCAGAAAGGTGAGGAGTATTCACCACAGTGGAAAAATGACTTACAAACTCAGCAGGATTGTCATAATTTTCCTTTTCCTAGTCATCAGATTTTCAAGATGAAAGAAAAGTTGCATTGCACAGAAATAGGATACTGATCAAATAAGTCTGTAATCTGAAACATTACTACTTCAGTGAAGGTATTAGCAGTCCTTACATGTTTATTAACATTATGTCTTTTTTTAAATTTTTCCTCCTCAAAAACCTTACTTCATACTTAAATAAGTTTTAATATCCTTTTAAATTGATTTTAATTTAATGAAAATATGCATGTTAAAATCTTGTTTAGAGTCTCATTTATCATATAAAATGCGTATCTTTCTTTTCCTCAACTTTGCTAAAATATTTGTCTCTGTTATAACCTGCAGCAGTTAGTACCACAGACTAATTAACACAGAAAGGTTCATCACTTAATATACCTTGGTAGAGATATTAAAGGTATTTTTATATAGTTAATGATTTTGAGACTACTGTTGCTATGTATTGACATCACACCAGGCATCACAGTCCTTATTCCCATGGGTTTGTTCATATTTTAAAATTACTTTTGTTACCCATGTCAATACCCTCTGTTTCAGCTTTAGTTCATGTGCTGTTCATGTGCAGAAATGAATCCAAAGTTCAAGGCAAGAACATACAGGCACGGTCTGGTCTTGAATGCATGTGTTTTCCATTTTGAGGTGTGTTTTTCACTGACCTGTGAGTAATGCTAGGTCTTTTTCCTGAATTGTTCAAGTTAATCTAGAATGCAGCAAGGAAATTAGTCCTTTCCATTGGAATTACCATGTACTATTTAAGCTTGGCTATGTTGGGCAATGGGTACATTGGGAATTGTAGACTGTCTCTCATTAGTTCTTGGTCCAGATCTAGTCCATACCAATACGCAGGGAGAGGTAACTGCATCTGGTGGAGAATACTGTGTAAAATAAGTTGCTGATCTCTTTGCACAAGTGTTTTTACCATGCCAGTTGTTGTCACAACAATGGACAACATCAGGAAAGGAATGCACTGACCTACACAGATCAAAATAGGTCTACTTCCTCTTTCTGTGTTTCGAAGAAGGATAAAGCAGCATGGTGGGACACTGGGGCAATTAAAATTGCTGCTATTTGTGAAAGATCTATGAATAACTACTACTTCTGGGAAAACTTCCAAAATAGCGTCCTCCACTAGCAATAATTTCTCTAAAAAGAAATATCAAATGTGAGGCTAATGTTCATTAAACATGCTGAAAATAAAAGAACCTGCCCTATAATCTTGTTGTGCCATGTGCACAGTTTGGAGTCTTTTAATGAAAAAATTCGTGTCTTATTTTTAAATATTTTTCTGTCTGCTTTAATAGACATTTGGTACAGATCTGTGGAAGGAAATGATAAATGAATTTCAAAAAGGTTCTTCTCTTATTTAATTAATTACCAGAAAAAACGAAGGAAATATGCTACCTAAGGCATGGGAAATTGCAGTATAGTTATCAGAAGCTCCTTTTAATTTGAACAGCATAATAATGTACCAATTTTAAGTGTTGACAGGCACAGCAGGGATAAAGTACACTGTGTAACAGTTTTACTGGTTTATATTTTTTTCTATAAAAACACAGGAAAAACAAAGAAGCAACTGAGCACCAAAGCAGTAATTGCAAGACAGGAAGAGATGAAATGTCATTTTTCTTTTGACTCTCTTAAAGCAAAGCTCTTTTCTGTTTAGGCTATGTAGTCTGATATGCCTTTCAATACCTCTCTATAACCTACAGAAGATATTGAGATTGAATAATAGTGTTAATAATAGTGAATAATAGAATTAATAGTGTTTATCACAGCTATAAAAACATAGGGGAAAAAGTTTTGTTCATGAAGGTTTAATCCCTAAATTTGATGTATAATTTGGGTCAGTACGCTAGAAATGCAAATCAGTTCACTATGAATAGTTGAAAAAAGAAATAGGAGTCAAACAGAAAATCAGTTCTGATTAGCTAAATATGCTTCCAAGTGGTGCAATGTAGGCAAAATATCTATATGCAAATTTGTACTGATTCAGCTGAATCCTTTTTAAAGCACCTTAGTTTTATGTACCTACCTCAATTAAATGTCAGTAATGTTTCTGACTATGTGGCTTGAAATGCTGAAGTACGATCTTCCTTTTTAAAGCACCTCTTCCATCTGTCACTGCCACTAGGAAGGCAGAGGCATGCTTTGAACCGACTTGTGGTTTTGTTTAGAAAGTCAGGGAATATGTACAATGGAGAGTGTCAAGGATGATAGCACACCTCACTGTAAAGGAAAGTAATTTCATTTGATTGATTACCAGACAGCTCTCAGCAGAAATTGTTTTGCTGGAAGCAGCTATTATCTAGGCAATATTTTAATTTGTTCTTGGTTAAATCATTGGGCTTAAGGGGGTGTTTGCCATGGGAGTGTGGTCTTACCCAGTAGAAGTTTCTTGTCTTTACATTATCTAGACCATTTTTCCCGGCAGACAGACTAACAACTGCTACTTCTGCCTGTGAAACTGTGTCAAAGAATGTAGAATACCACCACTGAAAACTCTATCACAAAACCCATAATTTGCTGAGAAATCCCTCCCAGTATAAATGCTGTTTTAAATGGTGATAACTTTCAGGCCTATAAATGTGATACATGTTTTCCAGTATTCATATTATTATTGTGCAGGTATATCACTTTTTTATGTGTAATTGATTAAAATAGAATTTTTCCTTTTAGGAATGGAATTGCACTGTGGAGCAACTGGAAGCCGAAGCACTTAAGATCTTGCTTTCGGAGGACTATACAGAAAAAGAACATCTAAAGTTTTCAAATCAGAAACTCTCTCTGTTGCGAGAAGAAGTGTGCTTCCATATGGAAGAAAGGAAAGCCCTGCTACAAGAGGCCAATGACTTTTTTCATACTGCTGGCAAGGTTGGTAAGAAGCCAAGTCTGGAATAATAACCTGATAATACAACTGTCAGTGTGCTCTTGAAGACATTATGTGAACAGCGTTTGCTAAACAATTTGGAATGGAAAAATACAAATCTGGTTACCTTTTAATATGACCTTTCACCTCAAAGTTTGAAATTGCAAACACATTTTAAAAAACATTTTTTTTTTTTTCAAATAAGTGTATTAAGATGAGCACTCAGTTTCCAAAATAAGATATTTGGGAAATATTATCTGCCAAAAACTGGACTTTAAGATCATGGGCTCTCTTGTGCGATACAGGAGTTGCTCTAAAATACCCAAACTGTTACAGGCTAGTATGGATACCAGAAACAATATCTATACTTGCAGTGGTCTCCACAGGGGCTAATTAATAATCAAACATGAGAAAAATCAAGGTCAATATACAATTCCTCGTGGTGGGCATGTAATATACTGCACGGTCTAGACATGATGTAACACCAAAGTGGCCAGTTAAAAAAGTACAAAACTCCCTTAGTCACAGCACAAATGATGAATTATGGCCCACACCTCTACTAAGGTCAGCAAGTTATTGTGTAGGCAATAATTTCCATCACCGATGTACTCATGTGGAGAAGCAGTGATTCAGATTCCAGAATTATATTCTTGCAGCTCTCACAGGAGAAGGCTAAGAGGGGCCTATCTGTCTACTGACTTCTATACATTGCTTGTTTTGTGTGGGCTGTGTTTGAGTACAAGCAGCCTTGACTAGTATGTCTGTTTAATTTTCTGTCCCTTCCCAGTCTTCTGTGATGAAAATGGGTAAATCATTGATGACTAAAAAAAATATGAATACTTTAAAACTAAATTTTTACTTTTTTCAAACACCACGTCCAGTAATGACTACTTGTATGAAAATTATTTTCATAAAATTCGTCATGAATTTTTGTTACATCCTATTTAAAATACTTTTTTCCTCTATAATATCAGCTGTTTATCATACTTGAATACTTCAATGCACTTTCAAGAGTTCTGTTCATCATTTCTTTTCTTTTTCTTCATTGATCGTAATGTAAGCATGAAAAGAGTAGTCTTGTAGACTTTCTCTTCAAATCCCTATCCCAAAACAAATATATCAGATTTTTTTCTTCAGTCATCTTCTGAGGTTGTTTTAGACCAGTCATCATGTAGTTGTATGTGGGTTAGATTACTTTTGATATTCTTACTGGCTCAAGTCTGAAGATCTTAAAATTATTTTTCAAATGCTATGATATTACAGGGTAGCACTTAATCGCAGTTAAAAATATATCATGAATTTTTTAGTTAAACTGATTCAATGGGGAATTTTAATAGGTCTTCAGTAAACAAATGCTGTAAAACTTATTACTCAAGTAAAGAAAATAGACTGAAATAAAAAAAATTAAAACGCCAAAAAAAATTGCTATATAGGAGTACAGTACAGTCAAGGAAATGCATGTAGAAAGGAATAAAATAATAATGGAATGATAGGCATAATACAAATTACTTGAGATTTAGCCACATTCAGTCAAGTAGAATTAAAATGGTGAAAGTGTGCACTTATGTGGAAAAGAAAATGAGTCTTCAGGAATCCAGTGTCTATTGTTTGCTGTAAAATGCTCCCAGATAAATCTAAAAGATTTATAGGTTGGTTACTGAAAGTGTATTCACTTGTATTGCTTCTGAGCCTTTCTCTTTTGAGAGACTAGATTGAATTCGGAATTAGTCTTTCCAAAAATTAAACAATCCTCTGAACAGTTTTCCTTGGTATAAGCAAAATCGTTCCATCTGGTTTGCAGTGAATGTATGCCCGTATAATGAAAATCCAAACCCTATTTGAAGGCTAATTTGGTGCCAACTTCAACTGTTTTCTAGATTGGAGAGATGAAAAAGAAGTTGAGTAAGATTTTTTTTCCCCTCTTAAGAAGTAGTGCTGTAAAATCTTGAAAACTTCCAATTTCCCCCAAAATGTTAGAATGTTGAGGTGGGAAGAGGATGGCATAGTTAATTCAGAAGTTTTGAACCTAAAATCAGCGTTGAGCAAACTCATGGGAACAGCTGATAGAAGCTGATAGATTAATAAAGAATTGAGGGAGCTTAATATCATTAGGTCAAATCCATGGATATGTGTCGGGTTAACAATAGTTTTTTTATGAGAAAGCCAAATAAGGATCAATAAAGATGAAAATAGTGTTATAACAGACTTCTGTAAGGTTCTGTTACTGCTATTTCTTGTGTTCATGGTGAAAGTGAATAATACAAAATCCTCAAGACACTCTCAGCTAAGTCAGAGCCAAATCTGTTTTAAGCCTTAAAATGGGAAAACAAGTAGGGATTTTAATCAACAGATGAGCTTCCAGTGGAAATTGTGGATTGACTGCTGGTATTTTTAGAACCATAGAATGGTTTGGGTTGGAAGGTTCCTTAAAGATCATCTAGTTCCATCCCCTGTGCCATGGGCAGGGACACCTCCCACTAGATCAGGTTGCTCAGAGCCCCATCCAGCCTGGCCTTGAACACTTCCAGGGACAGGGCTTCCACCACCTGTCTGGGCAACCTGTTCCAGTGTCTCACCATGCTTGTGGTGAAGAACTTCTTCCTAACGTCCAGTCTGAATCGTCCCATCTCTAGTTTTAATCCATTCCCTCTGGTCCTACCATTACCTGACATCCTAAAAAGTCCCTCACCAGCTTTCTTGTAGGCCCCCTTAAGATACTGGTAGGCCACTATAAGGTCTCCTCCGAGCCTTCTTTTCTCCAGAGAAAGAAGGTTCTTTTCTGGTTATAATATTTGTAATTTATGTGTGAGTAGTAGGTAATGAAGACAGACGATCTATTAGCAGCTATACGGGCAAGGAAATCTTAGTAACATATGATTTTTCTATCCAGCAGACAACAAAATCCACAGACAGATGTTGAACTTTGCCAAATTCCAATCAGTAATAGAGCATATTTTTAAACAGTGAAGAAATGAGCGATTGGAACAGTTTGCACAGTTGTATTAGATTTTTCATAGCTGCAAACTGCATGATATTCTTTAGTTAAAGCAAGAAGTAATTTAGTAATTTGTTCAGCTTACCATATAATAGAAGTCAGTTCTGTTATTACATTTTAGTATTAATGCACAACAACTTGTTAAAGGAAATTTATGTGAGTTAGAGCAGAAGGATTAAGCAAAGAATCCTCTATGTCATCATTCCTTGATGTCAGTAGAGAATTTATTCAAGCTTTTTCCAGGTGTGTGAGATCAGATAAGAGAGCTCTCTTTTAAAAAATAGGTTCTCAATTTTGTTGTCTTTATTTAGGGCACAAAGCTTTTAAAACATTAGGACTTTAGCCAGTGGTGCTGACCAGCTGCCTATTACACTGCAGTTAAAGAAAACGAGGATTTGTATGCTTTTTGGAAATACTAAGCAACTAGACTCTGCTATCTGAAGGCGTCCCATTGAGTTTTGTCTCTGATAATTTTGAAAATAAGGAGCTACACCTGAAAATTTTCCTCTGAAAAGACAAACCTCAACATTAAAGACCAAACCTAAAATGTGAAATCTCTCTGCTTTGGTTTTACAGCAAGCCTGTTCTTCAAGTGCACGTACAGCAAGTAGTGTTAGTAATGCAAAGTTTTTTTCAAAATCTTTTAGCTAGAAGACTACTTAGACAAGTTTATATTTCAAGGTGTCCAAAGACCAAATGGTCTTTTTGTATTTTTTTTTAAACATATGGTTTGCAGGTCGTTAATAGAATCTTTAAAAACAGATAATTTCCGATGATAGCTCCAACAATAATCTTCATAGCTTTATTAAATATGCTAAAAAAACAACCTAAAGACTTTGCCTGCACTAATTTTTGTTTTAAGCACCAGGTGGGGCTGTAATCACGCTTGTCTTCAACCTGTACTGTGTTGCTTCGGTATTTTTTTAGCAACACATAAACAATACTTAGCGTTGAAATTATTTACTGACCCTTGAATTGAGAGGGATCTTTTGCTCCGATAAGTCTAATCTTTTTTGATTTCAGTTATAATGAGGAATCTGAGATAGGCTAATGGAAACAGTGTTAAAACCGTTGCTGATAGTCAACCTCCTTGTAGTTTGGACAAGGAGCTATACAAATATAGGCCTATTGCTTTGCAAGCAAAGGTGGCATCTTTCAGAATATAGCGCTGTGCCTTGTGGAAGCACCTGTTGAAGAAAGCACTGTCAGGTGTGTCTCCACAGCATGCTGTTACACCTGCTATATGTAACAGTGAAGAAACCACTATAGTTAGCATAGTTCAGAAAAGAGTCATTTTCAGTTGTTCTCAGGGTATACCTGAATCTCTGAACCCTCTTTACATGTTAAGGGCAAATGAAAAAAATAGGGTATTAGTTGTTTTGAACTAAGTCAAAGAGAACTCCTTTTAGATCTTGCGTATCTCATTGTCATTTTAATTTTTAATGAGTTCAGGAAAATATAAATGCAGAAGTATATCACTTGCATTGTTTTTGTGCTCTTAAGTGTACATTTGGCTGCATTCTGTTGTATATTTGGGATGTATTAAGTAATATTTTTCTGCACGTTTGCAAGCTCCGTGACTCTTTTGTAATCATCTACATTGCTTGCTAAGCTTTCCTTTAAATATCAATCCATTTCTATATTTATGTAGTTACCTTCGGTTTGACTTTCTGCAGGGGAATGTCTGTCTAGATGTCCTCTGAGAATACTTGGGAAATGACGTGGAATAGTCTGAGGTTGCTTTGGTATGGCAAAATCTTAAAAAACATTAACTTCCACAGCTTTAAGTAAATAAATAAGGCTTTTATTGAGTAAAAGTATGTTTGCAGATTCACATTTTTAGTTAGCTGTGGAGTATCTTGTGCTTTGGCACTCAAGTTACTTCAAAATTCACCTTCTGATTTTGAACTCCAGGATGTACATAGTTTCTTCGAACTACTTCAGGTGCTGGAGTTTTTTTCCTCCAATGTGCCATTGGAAAATTAAAAATCATTCGAGATAGTGTAGATAGTAACTAGCTTTAAAGCGAACATACAGGAGGGACTTAAAGGTGGAGCATTCTCGGCTTGTAGCTGTGGGTATTGGAATACAGACCTCTGCGTGATCCAGTGAAATTTTTTTGCTTAACCTTCTAGACTCTCTTTTTCCTTGTTAATGGAATTTTCAGGTTTGTATATGTTGTTAGTCAACATGATTTTTTGGTGATAACATTCAGTATAGGTAGAAATAAATAAACAAATAGAGGTCCATATTGCTGAGTAGAAGCCTTGCTGAAAAAGCCTTTCCTTTCTTTTGATCTTGGTAATTAGTAAAGCACAAGGAGCTGTAGAGAAACAATTGAACAGGCACAGGACTTAGAAAGCGAGAGAACTATCTGGAGCCAGATGACAGTAGAGAAGCAGAGGATATACAGAGGGATTATGTCCTTTATTTCCTTGAAAAGATCTCAAAACTATGTTCAGTGAATGAGGAAGACAGACTGAACTAAAATAAAACTAAAGCAAAATAAAAGAATTACAGTGGAAATCATGCTGTATTATACTTGCTACTTTAGTTCTGCTTCAGTATGTCAGATTGGTCTGACTATTGCTGAAAAAATGGAATAGTTTTAAATTCAAAAAGTAATCATGACTGCACATGCCCATACTTGTATTAACTCTTATTGAATTATACTTGTGTTCTTATGTGACTTGCAAAGTCAATATCAGGCCCTAAATTAAAATACTGCTTTTCTTTTGTGAAGATATGTCAAATATTAAATGTCTATCGATCATCTATTTGTGTAAAAGAATATACATGCACATTTTAAAGAGAAATATTGACAATAGATGTTTTTTGTTTTCCAGGTTCTTGATGGTCTTGAAGGTATTGAGAATTACCTGAAAATCTTTAATTCAGAAGGCTTACATTTGCCTATCTTGATAATGAAGTATGAGGAATTACAGGAAGCAATTAAAGATTGCACAGCAACTACCTTGCAAAAGGGACAAACTTTAGTTAATAAAGCAGACTCTCACAGGTATTCCCTCCATTTTTGCCTATCTGCTGCATTTCTACATATTTACCTGTTGCTTTGTAACTCAACTAGTTGGAATCAGACCGCATGTAGAGCCAGTGTAGTTAACTAAGTAGGTGTGCATTTAAATGACCTGAAAATCAAAGTTTCTGCCATACTTATCTGTTGGTATTTATACAAACCAATCTCTTTAACAAAAATCTTTAGGAATACTACATGCTGCTTGTAAGAGTGGTGTCAAGCAGTGGAATTGGTATGTTAAAGTGGTATTCAGAAACAGTGGTTTAGTTAACGTTTTGGAAAAGTAAATATATGTAAATTAAAATTAAAATATCAATGGCTATGAACACTTCCCGCTGCACGATGTAATCCTTTTAGACCTTTTTGAAAGTTATCATTATAGCAATTATAATGTGATTTGAAGCAAGACAAAAATACAGGTGTTAAGCCAAGTGCAGAAAATATGGAAGTTTCTCCACTTCTTACTAGTTTTAATTCATGAATGAAGTACTTATTTTTTTTCTTCCAAAGCTTGCGTTAGTTATAATTATGATGTACTCTACAGATATGATTTTTACATTGGTGTAAAGCATGACTTCATTTAGAATCAGTCCCAGTGGCTTAATATCTCCTACTTTTCAGGTCTTCAGAGGCTGGTGCAATAAGAATGAAGATCGTTTACAATAATGAGTTCTACTTCAAAGACAGAGCAGATGACCATGGCTGATGGTTGGCTCATGGTCAGCTTAGCTCTGCCTTTCCATTACACGCTTAAGTCCTTAATTATTCCTGAAATTTGAATAGCTTTACTTCAACCCAGCAACTGAAAGTCTAGATAAGATTTTCATTTAATCTCATGACCTTGCAAAAAATTTTATCCAAAGTGCCTTCACCTGTCATCCTAGATGTAATTGGCTTGAGGGATGAAATAGAAAATTCAAATAAAAAATTGTTTTGCGAACACATAAAGTTGGCCTTGCAGCTATTGTTACTACTTCAGCATCTCCTGATATTTTAATTAAATGGAAAGGAAAGGGATTTTCCTCAGTGAAACTTTGACTTTGATTCCTAAACCAGCCATAATTCCGGAATGCATGCTTCTGTTCTCTAGGACTTTATGTTCTGCTTGATGTTGCCTCAACAGAAGATGATGTTGTGTTTCAAATTATGTCTGCACAGCATTGATTAATGTTAGGAATGCTAAAGACCTTGATAAAATGAATCCCTAAAATAAGAAGTCGTTAATCTTCTTTCTTCCTCATTGAGAGTCTTTAAAAAAAGTTTTAAACAGTCCAAATCAGGAGTGGGATACTAAAATATCATAGGTACACATCAAGAAGAATGGGATGAGTTTGTCAAAATAACCCTATCAGTCATTTCTGGTAAAATTCAATAAAAACAGTAATGCACAGGCAGACCTCCTGTGTGCCAAAGCACTGCTCAAGATACTCTTTAAATAAATAAAGAAAGGTAAGATTTCTGCCTAGAAGGCATTCTAATTTAAAAAATGGCAAAGCATTACACCTGAAGCAGCAGTGATTTAGAGAAGGAACTTGAAACTTAAAACAATATCAATAGGCAATCTCACTAGAAATGTGTTTTGCTGTTTCTTAAGAACAGTGAAAAATTGCAGGCTCTCAAATATGTTAAATGTCTGCTTGCATCATAAAAATAAGCAAGTCCCTTTCTAAGAAAAAAACACAGAATACTGCAGCTTTTTAGTTTTTCCCTGCTGCCTTCAGGCCTCATTGCCCAAATGTAATGAGTTTTCCGTATATTTCAATGACTAACGCTAGCACTTCTGTGCAGGTGGAACACTTTATATTCCTAGACATGGGCTTGAGGATTAAAATAATGGAATAATTTAAACTGGCAAGGAACTCTGGATGTTACTTGGAGCAATCCCTTGCTCAAAGTCTGTCAGTTAGATTAGGTTGCTCAGGGCCAAATTTTGAATATCTCCAAGGATGGAGATTCCATAGCCTCTCTGGGGAACCTGTTCTAGTGCTTAAACACTCTCCTTGTGAAACATGTTTTTCTTTATCTAGCCAAAATTTCTGTTGCTGCAACTTGTGAACATTGACCCTTCCCTTTGGCTGTACACCTCTGAAAAGACTCTGATACTGTCTTTTGTATAACCCCACTTCCTCATAGATAATGAAAGACAGCAATTAGATCATCTCTTCACCTCTACTCTGAACAGAGTTCTGCCAGCACCCCGTTGTACATCATGTGCCCTGGTCTCCAACCGTCTTGGTAGCCTCTGCTCAATTCACTTCAGCTTCTCTGTCTGTCTTGTAAATGTGGGGACCCAAACTGGCCTCCAGACACAGTTTCACAAGCCCTTAACAGAGGGGAGAAATCTGCTGGCTAGTTTCTTCCAGATGCAGCTCAGCACAGGGCTAGTCATCAATGCCCCAAGAATGATCCTGACTTGCATTCAACTTTCGGTACACGAAGACAAGTCTATGTTTTTTTGCCTAACTCATGGCTTTAGGAGATACCCAGAATTCTCCCAGCCAGCTCATAAGCCTAGTGATGGTGACACAGTGAGTTCTTGTCAGCAAATGCTGTAAGGTGTTATATTCTAGAATATTAATTTTACCCAGAAATGTTAATGTTTTGAAAGAGGAATGAGGGAGGCCTCTCATTGTCATGAATAAGTCACTGTGCTATCCTTAAATGCTGGCCAGTATTTAGCCCAGTGATTAACCCACATGGGACAAGATTTGTATGAACAGCTGAGGGTCAAAGGAAGAAGATTTGGACAGAAAAGAGAACTCTTATCAAGGCTAAATCCTGATGACTATTTTGTTCCCTTTATTGCACAATTCATTGGTAGTCTTAACTGCCCTCAGACTTCTCATTTGCTTTTTCTAACGACACTGTCGATTTTGATGAGATGATGCCCTGAATTGCACCGTATCTTCTGAAAGAGGCTACTGGAAAATGCGTTTTTAATGCAGTATCAAAGTGGCTGCCTTGTAGTTCTGGTTTAAATGCATTGAGAGAAGATAGATTACTTGAACATTAAGAGAATTTAAATGTAGATGGAGTTCTGTATCCACATTGTTTCATTATTTTCATTTTCAGAGTACACAAAAATAAGCCAGGCATTTTGTATGCATATGATTAGGTAGTTATAGTAGTTTATGATTTACAAATCTAATACTGATACCCTCACACTGAGGTAGGACTATGTTTAAGGCTAGTGACACTGGCTTCAGTGACATAATTGGAAATCCAACTCACAGTAAAAATGGAGAAATATTATATTAATTCTGTCCTACTTTCACATCTTCTTGAAGCATGTTGCAGCCTCATACTAAAAGTCCAAATAAATGAAAATGCTGAAAATGTTCACATTGGAAGAGTAGTAAATTATAGAAAAGTGACAGAAGGCGGTTTTTTATTGTAATCCTAGAGTGTTTCGGAATGAAAATATTGGTAAGTCTGATTTTTGAGATCTCATATTTTCAAATTAAAGCCAGCTAGAAAAACAGGAGGAGCAAAAATTTATATGTATTAATTCTAAAAAAAATATACAATCAGGAAGTTTTGTCCATTAAGAGAACCCTTGTTACTTTGCCAGCCAATTATCTTGCCTATGAGTGTAAGAACAGTCTTTATTTTCCTGCTGTTATAAATTTATTGTGTTAACTCACAGCAAAGCAATGATTCTTTCAAACGTTTTGTTGAGATCTAAGTTATTTTCAAAACCTATAAATCGTGTTCTCTTAGTGTTCTCTTTTTAAAGAAGTGATGCTAGTAGAAGTTTTTAAACATACCACTTTTTAAGGAGGACTGAAATAGTGGAGTGACATTTTTAGAATTTAACCACAAACTAGCAGGTTGATAATTTTTGAAAGAGTAATTTACAGAATTTAAAACCATCTACTCTCTAAAAAGGACTAAAAATTTTGTTTCTCTTTGTGACCAGTTCTTGGGTCAGATTCGAACAGAATGGTCTATTAATACCATAATTCATGTTAGTGATGTAGAACAAGATTTTTCTTTGAGGTTGCAGAATTTTAACTCTCTGAGCCTGATCTGAAGTAAGGAGCAAATTTCCTTTAATTTTAGAGGACAAAGGAGGAAGCTTTGAATAAGTACCTGTATTAACATAAGTTTCTGATGAAACTAAAGTAATGAAAAAAATATTTTGAACATGTTTGTCTTACACGAATTCTTATGATGATGAACGAATTTCAGTAGTAAATCAATTGATGTGTGGGATTCTTTTTTTTTTTTTTAATCAAAACTTCAGATCTTAATTTTATGTGGTAACTTCTTTACAATTTGAAGAGGACTGCCTCAGGTATTCAGATTGTGAATTGTTTCTGTGATAGTAAATGTCTTAAGCTATAAGGCAAGGTATTGTTTTGTAAATTGATGTCTTTTCTCCAGTTAAAACAGCATCTTTGAAGAAATGTTGACTCAGAATGTATATGACATTCTTTTTTCAACTACTTTAAAAACACTGAAATTTTTGAAAGTCCAAAGAAAACATTCTTTTTAAAGTAGAAGTGATATGCCATATATTTCCACTCATTTTAGGCTGTTCCATTTGTGGTTTTAGTCTTTAGATAGTATAACTAAAGTCAGAATTATTTGTGAGATGAAGTATTTCTCAGTGATTCAGGATATCTGGCATGCGAATTTAACTTACGAACTGGTGATAAATTATATGTTTGGAAATGTCATTCCTGTGTTCTACTCATTATCAATTTTGTTTGGATTCATTTTAACATTATTCTTGGTTATTTTTCTTTTAAGGCTCACAGTTTAAAATTCATAAGTTACTTGTCATACAAATCAACAGAAAATGTGGTTTTTAAAAAAATCTTTATCATCCCGATGAGCAAAAATGAGGAATAACAGCAGTTCTACTTTTCCATTTTAGCTCTTGGGTCACAGGAATTCGGAAAATGATGGAATATATTAAAAAAAAAGTAGATCAATTAACCAGGCAGTGTCCACATTATGAAGAATTTACTTTGAAGAAACAGCAATGGACTGCCTCCCTTGAAGATCATCTAAATAAGGTACTTCATAATGTGTCATCTTCTTATTGCATTCGTGAACAGTGCATTGCATTTCCATAATTTAGCAATGTGAATTAAAATTGACTCAAATAATTACAAATAACATATTGGTTTGTTAGAGAGCGTACAGTTGTAGTTAGAATGCTATTATCAGCACAAATGAACCTAAAGCTGTTCTGAAAAACGTAGCTGTTTCCATGAGAACATTTTATCAGTGATCTTCAATAAAGCATGGATTTGCTTGGTTAATGAACTATTACAATTTTTCCTTTTGGAAAAGAAGTGAGCATTCGGACTGTGACCTGCATGCAGGTTTGCTATACTGGTTCTATGTCTTCTGTTTCATTTGGCTGAAAATAAAAATAAATGTGGCAAAAATGAGGGTTAATAAGCATGGTGACTTTGAACTGTAGCAAATTTTCAGTACGGCTGAAGGAGAGTAGATATTGTTCACTATAAAAATTCCCTTTATTCATTAAGATACGGATGCATCAAGGACATCACAACCTTCTTTAGGCTGTTGAATGGTCTGTAGTACTGCAGACCTTTTTAATGACTTCTCAGAAATGGAATAGACAACGCTCCTAAATAAGGTTCCAATGTGAATTCAAATTAAAAAAATATACTCTTTTAACAAGGTTCATATGAAGGAAATCCCAAAGCATAGACCAAAAAAAGTAAATCAGATCTAATGACTGAATAACTAAGTCTGCAGTCTGATATTTTATAATATTTGCATTATGTTTATAATGAGCTATTCTGAATCAAATGGGAAGATAATTTGCCATAAAATGGTCCCTTTGCATACGATTTATGTAGGAGAGGTCTTGTGGTATTAGAACACAGGGAAAGTCTTTTTGAGTTTTGTGGAAAATAAAAGATTTGCTGACAGCTACTGTTGGTCTTGTAGAAATGATGTCACCAGCATACTGTGAATTTTAAGCTGAAACTTCCATTATGAAGGTAATTTTTACTAAAAATGTAGACCCCAATTTTGATATATGGTTTCATTCTGCAGTTTGTTCTATTCACTTTGCACCCAGTCTTGCATTAGAGAGGATCCCATCTTGAAGATTTGAGTCATGATACATGATCTTTCATTACAGTGGACAGTGCTTATTGTTATACTCCTACCAAGAAAAACATTTTTAATTCTGCTAACGCAAAGTATCCCAAAGAATCTGGAGCTAAATTCAACTGCCCCTGAGCTTCCTGTAATGAAGTTTGAACTTCAGTCAGCAGACACTTCTTAAAATACGTGGTACTTGTGAATTCACCTGTCTAATAATAACTATACATACTACGGCTGTTATCATTTGCCTCTGCTCTTCATAATCTCCTTTGTTATCGTCATGCATATATGAATCTTACAGTGGCAATGAAATGGAGTTTTGTACGTGTATCTGCACACAAACACGTCTCTTGTCTTGGCAGAGAAGCTTTAAATGTACTTTCTGAAAAAAACCTGGAGCACAATAAAAGTATTTCTGCCAAGGTTATATCTAGATTATAATGCAGCTGTGCCGTATTGAAAAAAACAAGCCTTGGGATACTTAAGGTAAAGGAAAGCACTATCAATAAAATGAGAGCAAACAGAAGGTTTTTTTTCTCAAATTCTGACCATACCTGTTAGAATTTTCTTAAGAGAAACAGTAGCGTTTTCTTCTATATATTTCATTCCTGACTTTCTCTGATTATACAAAGTACATAATCTAAACACAAACAGACAGGTGTTACTACACTTTTTTTTATACAAACTGCTGTTTTATACTGTTTTTATACTGTTTGCTTGTATAAATTAACTATATAAACAATGCTTTCAAATAAAGGTATCAGAGTGGATTAAAAAAATCACCCCGATGCTTGCAGTTGGCATGGAGATCGGTTCATGTTTGTCCGAGTCAGAAAGAGTTTTGAACAAACACCTTGAACTGGCTAAACAAAAAAAGGTAAAAAAAAAAAAAAGGAAGCTTTAATAATGTTAAATACTTTTGGGAACAAATGTATGCTGTAGTTCTAAATAAGGCGAGAGACAGAGTTTCTTATGGATTCTTGGAAAGAAAATGGGTCTATAGTTTAGTTTAAAACGGTAGTTAATGAAAAACACAGTTAATGAAAAAAAAAACATAGAAATCGATCCTTATATCGTTGGTTATCCCCATTGTCTCTATCTCATCCTGTTATTTTTTTCTGCCTCAAGATCCCAGTATCAGCCCTTGATAGGAAGACTCCTCCAATGTGGATTGCTACTCCTACCTGAGGCACCAAGTTTAAAAATTGTCTAGGCACAGAAAATTCTGCTTGCGGTTTATTATGCCAAATAAAAGGGATTAATTAGCAAAAAAGAAAAAAGTAGTTCCCAGGTGAAAAAATATTTGAAGGGAGCTGTAAAGTTGCCATCAGATAGCCATGGGTCATGTTGGGAATGAAGCCATGCTAGGAAAGCACTGCAGCACCCAGCTCTGTTACACAGATGAGGGTATTTTTAAGTCACATCCAAGGCCTTTCCAACTGCCACAGCAGTACTGCTGTATCTGAAAGTGGCTTAAAACAAGTTGAATTCCTTCTGTGATCTTGACACAGGTGCATATTTCATGGCTAAGTGGAACAATATGGCAGTATATATTTTAGGAGTATATTATTTTTTTCTTAAATTCTAATAACTCCATTACTCCTATGGAGTTCTTTTTTATTTCAGGCAATAGTTTGCGTAACCCAAGAGCTGTATCTGTACAGTGTCTGTGGAAATAAAATTCACTTTAAAGAAAAGCGGGAGAGCACGTAGTAAAAAATATAAAAAGTTCAGCAGATTAGCAAGAGCCTCTTTTTGTTCCACAAGACTGTATAACAGTTTTTAGTGTCTTTTCTGCCAAATTTTTGCATACCAGGGTGTTACCTTGTGTTGTTGCCCTGACAATAGTAACTTCTACCTATTCTTTCTGGGGATTGTGATATGCTGGAGTTTGCACTCTTGGCTGAATGTCAGCGGTAGATATGCTAAGTGTTATTGAGTTAAATATATAAATATAGATAAGCATTTACACATAGATATATGAAGCTATGAGTTAAGACAGTGAATCTGAAAACCAGAATCACAACTGAATCATGGAAATGTTAGTAACTCAGCTCTTGCTGAGACAGCATACTATGACTTTCTTCTGGGTCTGAGCAGTTGACGCAGTAACAGATACAACCCACTATTCGATGTCCATCTGATTTCTGCAGATTTGTTGCATGTATGAATGTTGTTTTGGGTTGGAATGCAGGCTAGTCTAGCTTGAGGGGTAGGGACTAGTCTGGAGCTAGGAAGCAATTATTGATTCGAGAATGAAGGCATGAGTGGAACTAAGATTGATAAGGCAAAGTGCTACAAGGACAGGCCTTAAAGCAATTACAGCAGCAGCAGCCTTATGAGGACCCAGTGCTTCTGTAATCTCACTAGAGTGAACACTGTGTTGTTCTACAAGAACTGAGTATCTGAGAAGCAGCTAAGAGGGATTTAGACTCAAGAGAATCAGTTCAGAATAATGGGCTACACTGTTTATTAAAGGAATTGTATCAGTCCTGGCTATTGATGTTCCCATATGCAATGCTTCTGCTGTTTTCATTCTTACACTTTGGTTTACTTAATCTGAATATCGAGATTGCTACTGGTTTTTTCCCATTGAAAATAGTTATGTTAATAACTACATCCATAGCTTTTAGTATAAAAAAGTTAGAGAAAAGAAACGGTTATTTTTAGCAAATAATGTCCATTATAAGCTCTTCAACTAAGTAATTGAATTATACGTAAGAAAGCAATACTACTGAAAATTAACAATGTGATATCAAAACTCGCAAGTCGTTTTCAGTCATTACGTGTGTTTTTCTATGCTTGTACCCTCAAAGGAAATGTCACATGAACTGGAAGCAGCCGAGAGAATCACCAAAGATATGGAAGAGTTTGAACCTGAGCAGCTGGCAGCTTTTTCTAGCAGAACTGACTTTCTGAATGAAGAACTGAAAAAAATTGAAAAAAAAATTAGTTCAAAATTAGAAATTCTAGAAACTTATGTGGCCTTTTTAAAGTCAGCTACGGAGGTACAGATTACTTATTTATTCTCTGATTGGACTGTGGAAATCTTACAAGCGAAAAATGTGCTTTTAGCTAGCTAAGACAAATCCCGTAAATGCTGTGCCATGGAAGCAATGCAAGTCTTTGTAAGCTCCTTTGTACTTTGAAGGAGATCTGTTTCATCAGGGCAAGCAGCCCCGATCATTGACCTTGCATCACCGTAACGACTAGTCTATGTAGAGATTTTCTACTGATTTAAATCTCCATTGTAGGAAGTATTATAATTGAATTTTTACTTTTTCTCCTGTGCACATACACTCTCTCATATGCATAATAAAAATGCTTATGTGTATGTACTCTGACTCTTAAATTTACTTATTTTGCTTTATATAATTTTTAAAATATTTCACATAACATGTTGATATAGATATTTATTGCTGTTTTGCACTACTTCCACTGAATTTCATAGTTCATCTAAAGGGCCTTAAAAATTAAATATAAACCAGTTCCAGGTGAAATCATAATCCATTCAATACCAATGTAGTTTTGGTAGCTGTGCTAATGATGCCAGGATGGTTATTTTTCATTTTGATGTAATCCTTGTTTTAAGATTCTACAAAACTGTTTTTCTTTTATATTTAGAAAGAGATTGAGGATGGAAATAAAATCTATCAGATAAAATTACCCATAAGATTTACTTATTTGAAGGTAAACCTCCAAAAAAGTTGGATTGCGTCTACTTCTGATTATTGCGAACTTCAGTTACTTCATATTAAACAGATCTGTAAAAATCATTGTGTTTCCACCTCTCTGCTTGCCATCTACTGGTTTAAAGGTTCTTTAAAACTTTTTTATTATTTAGTTTTTGTATAGCTTTTAGGGAGGATAATAGAACTTAAACCTGGAAAAGATTCAGAGGCTTCTATTCAATTTTACTGTCTGTGTACCTTGTGATTATAGCAGTTCAATTTTTGATTTGTTTTTTTTTTTGATGCTTATTTGATGTCTTTCTGTAGGTAAATGATGATATTCAAACTCTGAAGGAGTTCTACAAATCAGAATCACTGCAAACAAACAAGGAGGCTGAAAATAAAAATGCAATGGAATCAGCTAATACTCAGTGGCAAAAGGCTATAAAGAAGATTTTTTCAACTCAAAATATGGGTTGCGATTTTATTACTTTAGTAAACATGGTGAGTAAAATCTGATAAACCATATTGAATATTTGATGTTTGCCTGTGATGAAGTCTAATCCTAGTTCTGTGGCAAATGGATTTCTTCAGTACCTAGTTTTAAAGGGACTAATGCCGCTATAAACTTCTCAAGTATTAAAGTATTGTTTGAGTGCTAATGGCATAATAGGTTTTGTGGTTAACAATGACAGAGCCCTTAATAAATGATCCATTCCATGCATACAAGTATAATACATGCACATATCTGTTTTGTTCATGTTGGAAAGCAGCATATGCACCAGTACAGTATTAAGTTTATTTCACTTACACTAAGAAGCAGTCTTTACTAATTGAGTGTATAAAGTTCTCCTGAAAAAATGGGTCCTAGAGCTACTTCCTTACAGGTAATCTTTCCTGGTGTCTTTACATTCCGTCTTGGATTTAGTTGCACTGCCTAGGCATGCCTATCTAATTTTCCATCACCCCATTGTGAGATGATCGTTTGAGATGTGCAATCATTCCCTAAGTCATTCCTCCTAAAGTGATCCCAATTAATGTAGACGATCCTGGATATCCAGCTGTTCCTTCTGTTTTTATAGGACAGACTAGGGAACAGTTACATTAGGGTGAGATGGGGGAGCTGGTGTTGCTAACATACAGCAGCATGGGAGATAAGCCGGAAAAAACTGCTTAGGAGGGAAGGTGCTCAGGCAATTAGTGTGGGCTAAAGTGTGTGCTGTCACAGCTGGATGCAGCCAGGCACAGATAAAATAGTGTAAAGGCAAGCTGAATATGTGTGAATATGAGATTGCCCTGCAGTAGCTTAAAGTCTAAACATATCTTCAGATATTATCTCTTTAAAGACCCGGAAGTGTGTCGCCACCATATTTTCTGCTACTCTGATATTCTGAGGTTGTAGCTTCTAAGTATCTGAAAGATACAGATCATACAAGTAATTTACTAATGCAACTTTTCTTAAAAGAAAGATTCTGAAATTGGAAAAGCAGAAACAGCATTACCCAGTTTTCTGGTGTTTCCGATATGGGCTCTGTTAAAAAGAAGAAAAAACCCTAAACGTTCAAATGTTAAACACTTTATCCTTCCTATGCTTCGGTGTTGCTTTGTTTATCAGCACAAAGGAGTGGTCTTTTCTTCACCCAAGTCACTTTCTAGTTGCCATTCCCCAAAAGGCGATTTTGGGTTGTTCTGTCTATTCAGAAATGAGTTTATTTTGTATCAGTGTTAAACAACTGTCAGCCATAATTCGGTCATTACTGACCTGTTCTAGGTTTTAAAATTTAACATTAGCCATGTCCTCAATATACAAATTCTGTTGATCTATGCCTATTTCTCAGAGAACAGTGTATTTAAAGACACCTAGAGTACCAGAAGTTTTCAAAGACCTTATGCTAGAGTAGTTGTTTTTTATTGAGATTTGTTGACACTTTAATATTATGAGGGTTTGATTGTATTTTATAAAAGCATTTGTGGAAAAAAACGTGTCTGTTCATTTGTCAGGTAAATGAGAGTTTAATATTAAAAGTAGAAAAATCTATACGAGTAACAGAAGATATCATTGCTAACCTGAGTAAAGAAAAGAAAGAGCTGACCGATCTTTGGACAATCTGGAATTTTAAAATCACTCAAGTAAAACCCATCAAGCAAAAGTGCCGGATATTTAAAGAACAACTAAAAACTGTAAGTAAAAAAGCTAGAAAGAAAGAAACTGTGGCAAACATTTCTAGATTTTTATTAGCTTGTCTGTGACTTTCTCGTCAGCTATTACAGGTATCGTTTAAGAGAGAGATGATCAGTAAGGTACTTATCCATAGCCTATTCTGTCATTCAGATAGTCAACAAGAAGCATGAAATGTTTCATAGAAAATAGACTGAGTGTATGGGTCCTCTGATCTCAGTGTCTGAATTATTTTTGCATGCTATCGTAAAGACTTCTATCACCTTTGTCAGAGGGTTTGAGACAGAGAGATTTATAGTTAAAAAAATAAATAATACATTAGTGACCTTAAATTCAGAATCTTTTTTTTTTTTTTTTTTTTTTTTTTTACACTAGTAATCTCATAATGAAATTTAATGACAGCATTTGGGTGTCTGTTTTGGGGAAGCTTCTTGTTAAAAATTCAGATTTAAGTTTAAATTTTTTTTATTTACTACAGGTAAATAAATAGTAAATACAATAAATTTTATTTTTTCTTTCTGTTCTTTCTTTCTTTCTAAATTTTATTTACTATTTACAAACTGAACTGTTTGATTACCTTTTAGACTACCCGTGGATTACAAATTCTTCAAGAAGCACTCCAGCTTGCACAAACAGTTGACCTTGGAAGTGACCTTTTTATTATTCTGGAACTACAAAAAAAGCTTAACCAAATGAAACCACAGTATCAGGTGAGAAACTGAGCTGGTGAAGTGCATGCAGGATCAAAAGCTCTTTTTTGTACAGTAAGGATGGACATACACCCAGACAGAGCGTCTGGGGTTGCAGTGTTTTATGTTTTACATTACTTTTCCAGAAGGAAGGGTTTGTGTGTGCTTACAAGGTAAGGGAGAAGGCATTTTACCTTCAGTGTCTAGAGAATGTCTTATGTGGTGTTAACTGTGTACTAAAGTGGCACACAAGCATTGGGGTGGTGGAAGTAGAAGGAGAGCATCAGCTTCATGCTTTCAAGTTAGAGCTGGTCAGAGGCTGGGGTGCGTCATACTGAGCTTCCTACCTCCTCTGAATACTGAGTTTTAGCAAATCAGTCTGCTGTTCCCCTGCAGGTCAGTTTGACTTGTTTTGATCCAAGGCTCTTTCTGGGTGAGAGCTGAGATGCATGCCTGGCAAAAAGTAAAGTATTTGGAGAGTGTTCTAAAAACAACATGGCATTGATTTTTTCCCCAAGGCAATTTACCATTGTTAGGTTATTTCATCAAATGTAAGGGAAAACTTGCAATTATGTTTGTGTAATTTGAGTAACTTCTGCTTTTTTTTTTTTTTGCTAGCAACTGAATGCTGAGCTTGGGTACCTGATAAGACTGTTAGAATTGCCAAACCAGAAGGGATTTCCTGTGAAAGAGAATTCTGAGAGAATAAGTGAGCTTATTCACCTCCATCAAGTGGTAAAGGACACCATGACAGAATATGATGAGATTTTCAACAAGACAGTCAAATTCCATCACATTAAAAAAGAAGTGAGTGTAATCTTTTAAATTATACCTTCTTGTTGCAGTTAAACTCTTTGGCTTTGGTGCCTGTTGTCTTTCTTTTTTTTTTCCCCAAACAAGCAGCACTAACTCACCTGATGATCAGAATTAAAATTTTGGATGTAAAACTGCTTGAATTTGGAGAATTGAAAATTCAGACCTGAATCCAAATTTAATTACTTAATTCCACGTCAACAGAGTTAAGGGTAATACATTATGGCTAAGGAAGGAACTGTAAGCTTTCTTTCACATTATTTTAAACACACACTGATTTGCATTTTAATATATTCCAGCTGGAATGTCTGTCAAAGTCAGGAGAACTGGATATTCCTGAAATACGCGAGGACCCTGAAAATGTGCACCATGCTAAAGCCTACCTTGTAAATGCTCAGGAGAAACATGCGTATATCAGACAGCTATATAAACTGCTTATTACCCAGGGAGTGGATATCTTGTCTGCAGTGCAGCAACCTGTGAGTAGAATTAGAATGGTTTGTGAAATCAAGGATAAATATAAAAGATGATTATTGGAGCTATCTGACTGACTTTTAGATGTACAAAAAAATGTATTAATAGTCTGAGAAAAATAAATAAAGAGCTAAGATCTTTTTAAAAGAAAGCAAACCATAAAATGTATAACAGTTGTCATTTTTAGATTTCTACTTTTGAAGTTTGCAGGTATACAGCCATCAAAGTAAATGAAACATCCAGAAACGATGAAACTTATTCTTCAGTGGTTACTCACATTCTGAATGGCTTTTTCCAAGAGAAAAGAAAGACTAATTTATTTGAAACCTTGTTTTAATTTTTTAGCGCTCTGTGAACAGATTTTACTCTGGAAAACATTGAAATAGATTTGAAATAGGGAGGAAATTAATCTTAAAATATCAGTGCTTGTGGGGAAAAAAAAAAAACATGACCTCCTGGTCTCTAGTATTCTTTGTGCAGTTCAAGGCCCTGTTGGTGACTTCTTGAATGCCACGTCTATATATTCGAATCCTGCTACTTTCTAAAAGTTGCTTTGCATGTTTATTCTCCTATAAAGAAAGGATAACAAAAGGACAAAAAGTAAATATAATTAACAGTGTTACCTTATTAGTGGATCCAGACTGATTTGCATGGCAAAATGGATATCATTTTAGAAAGGAGTTATTTATTCAGGGCAGAATTGTCATTGCCCTGTGTTCATTTACTAGGGAGAAAGCGAGACATTCCCTTACGACCTGCATAGATTATCCACATTGCCAGTCTGCTCTTCTGACTCCGTAAACTGATTGACAGCAGGAAGGAGCTAATCTCCAGGTGGTAAAGGACTAGAGCAGGCCAATTCCTCTTTAGTCAGAGAAGATACCATGTGTGAGTGGTGACTTTGATCCAAAACTACTCCTCAGACTACTAGTGATTGAAACTGCTGTGTACTTGCTCTCGTTACATTGGAGGTTTAATAGTTTACTCTAGCCCATCGTGACTGACTCTGCATGTTCTCCCTCAAAATAAATTATTTTAATTTTAGATTGGTTAAATCATTACATTTCCTGAGTTTCATAAATTTCTTTGTCTATTTCCTGTTTAGAATTGCTTGAATGTTTCTGTAAAGAATCTGAAGCAAGAGCTTGCTAGATTTGAGTGTGATAGCATTAACTGGAGCTCCAAAGCTGATAAGTATGAGGAAGAACTGTCACAACATTTCCAACACTGCACCACTCAAGAGGAGATAAATGAGGTAAATGAGATAAATCCCAACACATTAAATGACTGTCAAAAGGGCTGTTGTGTTTTGTAATATATCGTACTGTTTACCATTGCCCTAGATGCGTCATACCTATATAGAAATGTTGATTTTCATCTTAACAGCAACCTTGGATCCACACAGCCACAGTAATAATCTATGGTCCATACCTCTGCAGTTCAGGATTATGTCAAGTTGTTGGGCTGGCAATAAAGTGCTTTCACTGTACCAAGAAGACTGGAAATAGAGCAGCTGTATTTTCTTTGGCTTTCAGCTCTGTGAGCTTCATCTGAAATATACGAGTCTTCAGATGTCTTTCTTATGAAGCTAAAGTTTCAAACAAAAGTAGAATTTACATATATTGCAGTTGTAAGGCTATTAGAAAGAACTTTCACTTTTTTTAATGAAAAGTTCAGAATAGTTTAGTACTTAACATTTTTTCAGAAAACCAAGATACGATACTTAAAAAACTGCTAGAAGAAAAGGAAATGTTCTTTGGCACAAGATATTAGAATTTATTATTATGGAAATTAGGCTAGGAAAAATTACTTAGTTAATGTGATTATTAATTTAGCATCTTAGTAGGCCAAATACAAATCTACTCGCAACCTAGAAGGTTGAACTGGATAGACGTCTCAGCAAAAATTAATTTAGGAAAAACATTCCATAGAATTAATCTTCTCAGAGTGACCCATTAAAATAAGAGGCTGATGGTCTCTACACTTGACGTTCTGTAGATTGTACTTCTGTGCATCCATGAAGCACAGAAACTGGATTCTTACTTGGGTGGATTTCACGCTAATGTTCCCAAATGAGAAGCAAGGGCAGTGGAAACACAGAACACTGGAAGTTATATTTTCTTATTTCATAGTTAATGGACGCCCTTTGCAAAATAATTGCATAGCATATGCATAGCATATTCAATTACAGTGTTAATTATTGTTGGTGGATTGTTTTGGAGTTTTTTTTTTTTCTTTCTCATTTTAAGTTGGAAAAGTCATGTCAAAATCCTGTCATCCCCAAACCTAATTGAAACTAACTGAATTATACTAATTTGGCTTGTGGATACCTTTTTCTTTAGATTCCTTTTCTATTGGAGATTAGTACAGAATATAAATCCTAAAAAAATACTTGGCTAATGTACCTCTATATGCATTAATCTACTGCCATTTTTCTTCATTTTTTTTCATGAAGTAATTATAACGAATTCTGGTTAAGGATCCAAGAAACTGGGCACTGAACTTCAAGAATGTTAAAGTTATGAATAATCCCTTCAGTATTTTAAGTTCTGTTAATTTTAACATCAGAAATTAGTCTGAGTATTGCTAATATCTAACAGACCTGTCTGAAATAACTATTTCTTTACCATCTACTATGTATAAGCAAATAAATATATCATGTGCAAGCAGCAGCTGTTCATAGCTGTGACATAATAAACAGCCAATCAGATAATTTAGTTGTGATTTACCAGTGTATAGAGCAAACTTTAAAGCTGCCTGAAAATATTTGAAATTCTGCCGTAAATATGTAAATTATTTTACATTTAATGTGGTGAATTTAAGGGTGTAAATAAAGCACAAGAGAGGGGGCTTTGGTGATTAGGACTCGCTGGTGTTTGAAAATACCATACTTAGAAGACTTGGCTAGATCCCTGTGTTTGTAACATATTAATGCTTCTATAAGAAGCAAGGAAACAAATACTTACATTTATAGTCAAGGATACATAGGATGAGTTTTTAAACAATCTTGAAGGACAGAATAGTGAAATGCATGCCTTCCGTGTGCCTTCTCTAATTTAAAGAGAATGTGCAAAGGCCAAAAAAAAAAGGATTTATACCCCCTACATCTTTGTGAGGTGTAAGGAAAGCTCATATGACTTTTGAGACCTGTATTTGCCAGTTTGGGCTTCCTGCTTCACTAACTAGCTCTGGTAGCGGATTCTGAAGAGCCACAACTCCACTGCGTTACACTGCAATCATTTGCGATAGAGCTGAGTCAAGCCTCGGGCAACTGTAGCTTAATACTGCACTGAATCTGTCCATGGGATTATAAGTGACACAGTTATTTACATAAGATAACTTTTGCAATGAAAAAGCCTTTAATTTAGGTGATTGCTTTAAAAATAACATTTATGCATGTCTGCACAAAACTTGCAACAGAAGACTAACAGATCCTGAAGCAGGTTCTCAGGTCTCCCCAGCCATCTCACCTCTTTCCTCTTCATGAAGTCATCATTTTTACACTTCTGGAAAGGTACAACTGAAAATGTGGATTTTAACCATAGAGGGTAATGCGTTATCTCTGTTCACAAGTCAGTAGGAACTGATACTTCTTAACACATTTCTCACCTTGTAATCTATTTTTATTGTGGTCCCAGAATTAAAGTAATCATTAATGACTTGAACAGCACCTTTTTTTTTTTCTTCCCAGTTTCTGACTGGCTGCTCTTTCTTCATTGCCACTTTGAAAATCTGTTTTCAGCAACCTGCTTTCATGGGCTGTTTTGATTATTAGTGCTACTAAAAGTTTTATGTATAAATAAAAAGGGAAGGGTAAGTGGCTAACAACACTGAAGTACCTCCTAGAGTGGCTCACACAGGAATCAAAGCATTTTACTGGAACTGTAATTTTAACAAAAATGTGTTTAAAGCAGCTGTATAACTTGCTTTTTCCATTTATTTTGTAGTTGTGTGATAAATCGGAACAATTGGCCCCTAAACCCCCTCTCCTCTGCTATCATTCTCCACCCGTGACAGGCCAACTATAGTTAGGAACAGCTGCCTGATTAATGACTATGACACAATAGACAAGTTACAAAGTTCCATTAAACTTGTGGGCTGGAGTCACTGAAGCGTGTTAGGGTGTACAGGTCCTTTAGCATTTCTCATTTAATTTTGTAGAAAATAGTGGAAAACTGAGATACGTTTAGATTTCTAAAAATTGGCTGTCATATATCATCCTTGGTACAGTTGCTGATGATAACCGGAGTTGTGTACATGCACTCTGAGGGGGTGATGTACAAGTCCGAGCTGAATCTGTTTTTTCCACTGAGGCTAAAAGAGAAGAGTGACAGCAGCTGCAGACCTTTGACACATGAGCCATCACATCTGAAACAAGGAGATCTGATTTCACATACTGCTGTGAGGAGAGCCTCTGGCCTTATAAATGATAGCTCGCCTATCTATGTGCATCAGCCAGTGAAATAAACTAAAATAAACTCTTGCTCATCTCTTATTTTCCTCAAAATTAAACCAGCAAATAAGGATCTTCTGGTTTGAATACAAAATATTGTTCTGCAAAAGTGGTTTTATTAACAGAGGCCTTTTAGATAGATTTTATTATTCTGTGTACTTAGGTGGGATAAAGAGCTTAAACTAATTGGAGATCACAGAGCCAGTGATAGAATTCCCTTCCTTTCCATTACACTGACTGAACACCATCTGTCTATTCACTGCTGAAATAAGGTGGCAACGTCCCACTAGATGAAATTAAAATGAACAATATATCCCTTGATGGATTAACATTAGTATGTAATAATAATAATAATGATTGATTGTTAACAGTTCCAATAACAGTAGCTGCAAAATGAGCATTTATTACTCTCTGGCTTCTTTGGCGGGGAGGGGGAGTTGCGCAGGGGGAAGTCTGTAGGACTTTTCAATATTAAAAAAAGCCTCAAATATGCTAACTAAATATCAAATTGTGGATGTGACCTGAACTTGTTAACACTAATCAAGTAAGTTAAGTTCTTTTCATTTGTGTGTCTGGAGGAATAGACCCTAAAGCGTTAGAACTGTTGCGTTTTTTATATATCAGTTCCTTTAGATAAATGTAATTTTGCGTAATTTATTCTACATTTTCCTAAAAGCAAAAGATTGTCAACCCAAAGGATGCGAAATTCTCAAAAAAACCTGTCAGTCATTTTTATATTCTGCCATTTCAAATTCTATGAATTAATTATAAGTAAATGAAAATTTGAAAATGTGATCATGGAATTGCAATGTAATTAAAATAGTATCTTTTATAGGGTACCAGAAGCATATTTTAAGCAGGTTCTTTACTTGTCTGGTTCTTGAATCTGTTGCTTGAAGTCATTTGTAAGTAACTGTTACATCTAAAAGGATTTTTTGCAGTTGTAAATAAAATTGAAAATTACATAGTTTTCAGAGGAAAAAGTATTGAATAAATAAAATTTTATACTTAAAAAATTCATAGTGCTTTAAAGATAATTTAGCGTAGTATATTTGATATGCTTATTTATATAACATTGCTAATGCCAAGAATGACATATGCTTTATTAAGGGCGTACTTGTAAGAGGACATTAAAGCAAATAGGTAATTGGCATGGGGGGGGGGAAAGCATAAAGAAAGAATATAAAAACCCTATATAATAACTATTTCCCATGGTAAATAAACACTGTTTTTTAAATTATGTTGATCATATATGACTCTTCTTTTTGATAGGTATCAAACTCATTCTGGTAAATTGTCAATGCATCTGATCCATATGTGTGTAAATTAAAGTGTAGCTTCCTAGAGCTTCATCAGTCATTTCTATCATTCTTGAATTTTTAAAATATATCATAGATTGAAGAAAATGTAGCAACATTCCATCTAAGTAACAAAAGAGTTTTACAGCAAATTTAATATAACTGAATCTAATAGTAGTTATATCAGCTGTTATAAGTCCATCTGAAAAGTCTTGAAAGACATGGATGCTTCATAATCAGAGCTACTGGTTCATCTTAATTTATATTATTATAAGAATCACTTTCCCTAATCTTGAGCTTGCTGCACGAAGTCACTGCTGACTGGTAATAACACTCTCACGTGGTACCAAATCTATCTAGCTGTAGTTAGGCAGGGCTTTCTTTGGATATCTGTTAGGCAGAATCTCCCTGCTACTATACGCATAGAATAGTTATTTGAAAGGCAGATGCTTGTATAATCTACATGTTGATCCAGCAAAGACCTGGATTCATCCTTGTATGCTGTGAATAATTGTACTAAGATGTTTGGACTAGCACAGTGTATAAAATTAAGGCCTTGTGTAACTTTCAGAAGCAGGGCTTATGAAAAGCAAGGGCAGGAGGGAACCCAACAAAAAGACCAACCTGACATAAACTAAATGTTGCATTGTTGGAGAAAAGTACTGTGAATGAATACAAATCTACTTGCCCAAGCCCAGTAAAACAATCTTTTTCTGGAAACTTGGTGTGTGTATGCATCTACATGGCTACCACTTCTACTGAATGGACTAGTGTATGTGAAGAACATCTGCCTCTAGTTAGAATCAATGAAAGCTTTTGGACAGGATTTTTTCATAGATTGTCTGAGCAAGGATCTCATTCTTTGCCCCAATCTGGTTTTGCCCCAGCCATTCTGGAAACAATATTCTGCATTCAGAATGCAAAAATGTTGATTTAGCAAGATTATGACTTTCCACTACTGGAAAGAAATTCTTAGAAAATAAGGATGCTTTATGAGATGGCACGTTATTATTAATTTCTGTATTAAATTTTCAATGTTCAGATGATGGTCTGTTAAACAGCTCTTGAAAAACTTAAGTTGAAGTGTGCTGGTTTCTTTTTTTACTAACATATGCTTACTCTGTTTCAGCTCAGAGAATCATTCAAGGATCTCAAAAAGAAATTCAATAATTTGAAGTTTAATTATACGAAGAAAACTGAAAAAGCTCGAAATTTGAAAGTACTTAAAATACAGATTCAGCAAGTTGATACGTATGCAGAGAAAATACAGGTAAATATTAGAAATTTTAGTCTTAGTGAAGGCTTCACTGGTGGTATTGCTGTGGCCTGTGCCAAGCAGATCAGAGGAGATCCAAAATGTATTGTGAGCTTCCCTGTAACTCAGCTTTATATCCTTCCCTGTCTCAGTCACCGAGAGACATTTTTCAGTATTCTGTTCCTTTTATTCTTCCATTTCCTTCAGTGAGATGATCTTACCTCAGTTTCTGACTTCTCTGTGTTCACTCCTTTTATCCCTCATAGTTTTTCTATTTAATCTTTTATTCTTACTGCCTCTGTTCCTTCACAATATGACCTAATCTTCCCCCTCCTTAAAGAAAGCCCCCAAAACCCCAAAAAACCAAATACCCCATCAAAATCAACAAATCGACAGTAAATGCACACATATTCCCTCTTGTATCCAGCTACTTTTTGTCTTCCTCATTTCATTGTGTTAGTTTCTGGAACCTTTTTCTGTACCCATTGCCTGGAGTTGATCATGTGTATTTGCACCTTAGAACGCTGCTAGCCTCGCCCATTCTTTGCATTCACCAGAAACTCTTCTTCCAAAGCCTCCAATGACCTTTTTACTTGCCAATCAGAAATAGTCCTTTTTCTTTTGCTTGCCCTGCCAGTCTCTTCCTTCACAACTTTTTTACTTGAAATTTTCAGTGGCTTCTATGATTCTATTTTTGCGATTTTATTTGTTGTCATTGACTATTCCTTTTGCAATCTCCACACACACACCCACCCCACCCCCATCCCTCATTTCTTGGCAATTTCCTCCACAAATGCAAATTCAAATCGCAGAATCAATGAGTTTGGAAGGAACCTCTGGAGATCATCCAGTCAAAATTCCTTCCTCAGAGCAGGGTCAACTACAGAAGGTTGCTCTATGTCATGCCTAGTTGTTTCAGGAATGTCTCCAGGGATGGAAACTCCACAACCTCTTTGGCCAAGCTGTTCCACCCTTAGAGTAAAAAAAATTATTTGGGTTTTTTTTCCACTTAAGCAAAATTTCCTGTATGTCCTTGTTCCACTTGGTCTTTGGGATTATTATGGGGTTATGCTAGGTTCTCACTGATGTTGCTTACATCACATTCTTAAGCATTATGTTAATATTCTAGTACATAAACAAATACGATGCTTAAATTGACATATATTTAGTCAAAGACTCCAAAGGCTTAGTACTATTTTTTTCCTTTGCAGATTCAATGAAAATTACTTTGTTCAAGATCCCATGTTTTATTACTACAGATATTTGTTTATTTTTAAACTGAAACATGTAATTCAATTCCACCTTTAATAAATATCATTTACATTGATTTTAATCAGCATTGTAGAGGCCCTCCAGTTTCCTTTGATTCTTGAAAAAGCAATTTGTACATGTAATTTTAAAAACATAGGACAAGAAATAAGTTTGTGTGGGTTTTCCCATGTTTCTTTTTATTTCTAAAAATGGAAACATTTTTGTTGTGGTATTTAACTCTGCTACATCTTTTAAACAGATTCTTAAAAAGAAGATGGATAATTGTGAGAAGAAAGTCATTGGCTCTGTAGTAAATGAACCTAATGCTAAAGTTAGGGTCCTCTTGGACTCTATCAGCGACTTACAAAAACAGCTGAATGACTTTAGCAGAGTTGTGGAGGATTACAAGCAAAATCTGGATCTTGTGGAGCATCTGCAACAGATGATGGAAGAGGTACTAGTAAACCTGAGATCCCCACTGTGGCTGTAATAATGATCCAGGATTGGGATAGGTGAAAGTGCTTATAACTACTTCAGGCAAAATCTGTGGCTTCCAAAAGTAGTAGATTGGTAAAGATCTATATTTTCTCTTCTCTTTTTGATTGTAACTTTGTGGAGAAAGTGGGGATAAAACATGCAATGTGGCCATATTCTTGCACTGCTGTGCATATGACTGGGGTATCCATCTATATATGACTTTCATAGTGATTCAGCACATCTATGATCACACTTATGAGCTCATTTTCTCTAAGTGTGTTCTGAGGCAACACAGAAAGTACCACAAGGCCCTCGTTAATAGCTGTCCAGTCATAAGAGCCAGGTTATCACAATACCTACATTGTTAGTTGTCAGGAAGGGCTGTCTGTGTGGTATGTAATTCTGGAACTGAAATGTAAAATATTCAGTTCCTTAAAAGCAGCATATGATTTTTTTTTAAATAGACTTAATCGTTAAGTTTATGTTGTTGGTTTTTTTCTGAACTGCAGTCTAAGTCTTTTTGGAGACTTCTGTAATTTTATTTTTATGTGTCTGAGGACTGCCTTGTGCATTGCCTTTTTAAAAAAGATAAAAAAAGTTTGTAGCAGTGTTTTCCCTCCTGCCACATTGTGTTGGTGCATCTGCTGTGAGGCAAGCACATTCCTGTCATCATTGTTTATTTTTAGAAATAACGCTGTTCATATCTCCAAAGTTATCTATATGCATGACAAATAAATCCCCTTAATGATGGATCGCAATACTAAAATTTTGTTTAAAAGATGTTTTTAATGTCCAGTGATCTGGTCAATATGTCATTTCATATATTGTTAGCAAAGCAATTTGTTACCATTTGTTGTGCATTTAGATTTTCAAACCGCCAGCCACACCCCCCCCAGCTTTACCTTGAGGGAAATAAATTGTTCCTTAGAGCTAAAATTTAAGATTGCTTTTTTTTGCTCAGTGTAAAGAATCACCTTTTACTCAACAGTTTTCTTTCAGTGAATAGGCACAGTCTTCAAATACCGATTTTAATGGCATTTAGAAATGGTGATTATTAGCTGCTTGCTGTAATGATGCAATATGGGTGACACTGAGTGAACATCCCATTCTGTCCTCCCCTGAGTGTTGTTAACCAAAAATGTTTATTAAAGGTATGTTCTGAAGCCTGTTCTTGTCAGTGGAAAGACTGCTAGCAACTTTAATGCTTGCTGAGACCCAAACCCCTGTTGCTATTAGACTAAATCTCTAAGTGACCTTGCTGCCCTTACAGAGGTCTAACTGTGGCCATGATATGGAGTTTCTGAAGTTAGTTGATATACAAGATGGAAGGAACTCAGAAATAAAACGTATGTTTGTAGGACCATTAACTAATAACCTCACCATGCTTTTAAGATGAGCATGGATTTAGCGTTTAAAGAAAACTTAACAGCTACGAATATTTGAAGCAGGATTGGTAGAGAAAAATTGTTTTTCAGGTTAAATTAATATCAGAAAACTTAAGACATACTGTACGCCACTGATTATGGAAAGTCTAAGAATAGTCCAGTCTATTCTACAAAAGCTTGAACTACTGATAATAATTCATTATAATGCAGTGTTTTTATCCCTCAGTGTCAATTTTGGTTTGAAGATGTGAGCGCAACAGTCATTAGAGTTAGCAAGTATTCTGCAGAATGCAAAACAAGAGAAGCCATAGAGACTCTCTACAAGCAATTTAATAAGTTTATTGAGCCTACAGTGCCTCAGCAAGAAGAAAAAATTCAGCAGATTATAGACCTCGCTGAACGGTTGTATGGTGAGGAGCTGTCTGGTAATGTACTGGGGGGGAAAATGCAATAACTTAGGACAGGAGGAAGCAGATTCCTAGGTTTGTTCATTTAAGAAGAAAATCCCATGAAGTTAAAAAAAAAATGTTTTTTTTAAAGTATTGACTGGAAGAGGCGAAGGATTTCAGAAAAAATATTTAAAAAATAAAAATATGAAAGTACTCAACAGTCTGGTGGTTACTTGATTTTCTGTATACAGCCTCAGTTCACCTTGAAATCAAAGTGTGAAAGTCCTTGTAATATTTATGAGCTTGAAATTAAGACTTCATGGTTTATGCTATCTCATAACAGGAAAGCCTTTGAAGTCAAAGTATATTACAGTGATATACCTCAGCGCTGAGTGAACTTTTTACATTAATGCTGTGAATAACTAGTGGTATTTGATTGCCAATTTTCTTAAGCACTTTATTAGCAAAAAATGTAGATTGTTATGCAAATACTGTATTTGCAATTGTATCGATTTGGAATATCATTGACCAGAAAGAATGAAACTTCAGGTTTTGCTTTTTTCTCCCACTTGCAATGTTTATATACTTGTTGAAGTTATTTTATCCAAAGTAAGGTGACCATCCAAATGTGCATGGATACTGTGTAATCTATCAGTTCAAGTAGTAAGTCTGAAAAAAATTCAACAGAGTCAAACTGTGCTTTTAAATTCCTCTAAATTAGTGTTGAAAAGGCTATTTGGAGAGAACAGATGACTTTTTCCCCCGTCTCTCTTTTTTTCTTCTTTTTTTTTTTTTTTTTAACCATGTCAGTATTTTTAATATTCCTGTCTGTAGGAAAGGAGCTGACAGAATGGATTCTTGACACCAGCTGATTAGGAACAGAGAAAGAAGCAGCTTCGTGTTTTTTAAGTCATTACATGGGAAGAAGCTTCTTCATCCTGCCTTTGTTTTGTATGTCTTATAAGAGGAATCTAAGTGCCTTCTAGCTGTATAATAAGGCAACTAGTTTAGGAGACACTTTATGAAGTCAGAATCTTTTAAAGCAGTATCACTAACCAGAGAAAAGTCATTTTGTTTGAGGAGAAGCCTATCAGAAGACCTGCAGTGACTGAGAGGGCCCATTTCAAGTAAGCTAGTAAGAGGTAGGAAAGCACCTTGCTGGGAATCACGGAACTTCTTCAGCAAAACAAAACATAGAAAAATGTAATTATTGTAGCGTACTGGGGATACAAAGTACATTGATTGTTACACATCTCTCTCATATTTTTTTACCTTTGTAGGTATCGAGGAAGGAAAGAAGTATGTTGAAAAAGCTGTATTAAAGCACAAAGAAATCATTAATTCTGTTGATGAGTTGTGTAGATCTCTGAGAGAACTTAAAGAGATTAAGGTATTTTTTTATATTCTGCAATTACATTTTACATTACAATGCATTCTGGAGAATGTATTGCCTCTGCATCAACCTATCAGGCTTAGTGTCTAAATTAGTACTTTTAACTGAAGATCATCTATGATAGTATGAAGCATTTCTTAATTGTTCATTTTTCCATTACCTTAGATAATGATCATAATGAATCAATGAAGTGATACTTGTTTGTTCACTAAATATTCCTCCTAGGTTTCTTTTTCTCGACTTCTTTCAGAACTGTTATTGCTTTCAAGTAACCTTTTGGGGGAAAATATCACAATTTTTTGAGTAACTAGACAAATACTTTTTTTTCATATTTCTTCTTCCCTTGGTACTGTAATACAGGTAACTGCTAGATCTATAAAATGCCAAACAACCTAGCTTGGCTCCCTATTGGAAAAATCATCCCCAAAACCAAGTTGTGTTAAAACCAAAGTAATTTAAATTAGAGAAGTGTGGTTTAACACAAAATATTAAAGAGAACAGCAACATTTTTAGTTTCATATTCTGATAAGCTTCTTTAAATGTAATTAAGTATAAGGTATCAGCTGAGGAAGAATTAGAGAAGACAGCTGAGAGGGTGAGATTTTGTTAATAAAGACTCCATCTACTCCACCCCCTACTCTCAAAGTAACGCCTCAAAAATCTCCCACATGCAGCGATAGCTGATGGATTAATTCTTCTGCAGATTTGGAAGACTGAAGATGCTTACATATCCTGCTCTTGTTGGTGTTGTTTCACTTTTCTTTGATGGAATTATACTATAAAAACTGATGAACATTCAAATTATCCATTAATACACTTAAAAGCAGCAAGAGATGACAAAAATACAAATGAGTTTCAAAAGCCATTAGATGAATAGAAAAAAGGCTTTGCCTTGCACTGTGGCCATAAAGAAACTTCAATGGAAATGCCAATTAGGTTTTCAAAGTTCTCCTCCCAATCCATGTGTTACATAACTGCTATTGTGTGCAGTAGCCTCAGGTTATGTCAGAACAGGACTTTAACGTTTGATCTTTTTTGCTAGCCCAACATAATATGGTTCTTTTCAGGAGTAGTGGAATTTCAAAAGAATTGGAATATTTGACTTATTTTGCTAATTGTTTGGAGTATGCTTTTTTTCACACAGAATCAGTCATAAACTGTTTACTGATTACTTTAACCTTTAATTTAGATAATTATTTTTAAAAGGCCAGTCAAAAGGAATATTATAAAAATGAATTTTCTGCAATAGAGAGTAGTTCTGCAACTTTTTTCAAATGAAAGTTGTTATTTTTTATAATATGTAGTATTCTGAAATTTTGAAACTAATATTCTTATTGAACATTTCCAGAATATCTCAATAGTTGAAGTCTGTATCTTATGAAGAATACATCCTTCAGGAAATTATCTACACAGATAGATAGATGCTATGAGTATGGAATGCCATGACTGTGAATTCAGTTTCACTTCCTGTCATTTTTAAAGCATAACAAATTAAGGGAGAATGTTGTATTGCGCAATCTTTCCTGATTTTACATGGCTGAATGTCAGAAGAAAACAACTCTTGGATTTTTCAAGAGCAAAACAAAAGACTTTTTCTTCAGAAAAAAATAGATTGAACGCATCATGTAGAATTTTTCACTTTTTTAATGATAGAATATAAAATTAATAATGCAGCACTTCCTTAGAAGAACTTTAGGACTGTAACTTTTGGCTGGACAGCTAAAGATATGAAATACACAAAATTGTAACTATAAAACTTTTGGTTTTCATTACCTTGTGCCACTGTGATGTTCTTTGAAACCTGTAGATTTATTCCATGACAATTTTAAAGGGCTCATGAAGTCTTCATAAAATAGAGTATGGTTGTCTAGATTTCTGTTATGTAAGTACTCTGTTGTGCAGAGTTGTGCAGCCTTTGAGGCTTAAGCTAGAAATAAGTATCAGCCAAGAAGAATAGTAAAGCAGCTGATTTAAAATACAGTTAACTACATTCAGAGTGGTTATGGACTGACCGGATGGGAAGTTGAAGGAGGGAGGAAAACAAGAGCAAATGCAAATTCTGCCTGGTTATGTTTTATGCTTAGAATGCATTCTCCCTTTTCCCCCTTTTAGACAAATTTGAACATTCTAGAGAGTCCTCTAGAGAGTCCTTTTCCTTGCCTCAGAAAAGATCCACTCATCTTTCAAAAATGTTGTCTTTGTCCAGGAATGAACGAATCAGGTTTTGCTGCATATTTTTACCATAATTTTACCAATTTACACTTATGCTGATGACAGGTTCTAGATAAGATTTCACTTCTTTTTTTTTTCTACTCTCTTGTACAGAGTATAAGTCGGTGTGTAGTTAACAGTTGCTACCTTCTATTGTGCATAAGCTTACTTAATTTTATTTTCTCATGGCAGAAAGATGAGTTTTCTGAAGAGCTGGTTACTGTTCAAAAAGAAGAAAGAAATGGTCAAGAAGCACGTGAGACTGCTCTTAAAGACAAGGCAGAGCAACAAAAGCAGCAGGTTAGTTAGGTGCTGGGTTGTTTTAACTGGAATTCTATTTCTTAAAAGGTTTTGTGTATTGCTGGAAGGTTTCTTGCTTTTTGGTCTTAAAGCCTCCCTTAATATGAGTGTTATCAGTGTAGTCTTGGTCATTTATCTTTCTTTTTTTTTTTTTAATTACCCCTTTGCTTTCTATCCAATCCACATATTCTTCATATGAATTTTATTTTTTAGCCTTCTTTTTATTTGCCCCGGTATCCCTTTTCTAAAGTGATATTATTTTAATAATCTTTTACCAATTTTTCTTTGGTCCTATTGCCTCAGTATTCTTAATGCAAATGTTGTCTTTGTGGCCATTCCTTCTTCCTCAAGGGAGAAAACACATTCTGCTCTCTCCTTTATAATATGACTTAAGGGAATATATGAAGTAATAGAGGAGACTGCTGTTAGTATTTCCTAGAGCCCTAATCATATAATCCCTAGAGACAAGCTATAGAAGTATTTGATTTATAAGTAATATGCTATGTGAGAAGCCTCATAGTTCAGAATTTGAACTAAGTAACAGTGCAAATTGTGGTTCTTTGTTGAATCATTATGGTCTTCATCAGAAAAAATAGTGAGGTTTAAACATTTGTCTTTCAGATGGCACCAAGTAAATTGCTTACAAACTCAGAAAGCATTACTGAGAAGAGAAACAATACTCTATCTCCTACCAACACTAAACAGGTATCTGCTGTTCATATTGTTTTGGGGTTTTTTTTAATCATATTGATGGGCGTTGTTGTGTACTCTCAAAGGAATTTTACTCCTTAATTCATTGCAGCTCAAAAGTGATGGATATTGTTATAGATTGGTGGGCTTTGATTGTCTTTGCCTGTACAGTATTACAAAAACCCAATGCAAAACAAGCACATAATTGCTTCAGTTTTGCAACACTGAATAACAGGAAAGCAGTCACGGCAAAAACATGATGGAACACAGCTACAGCTGTCAGCAGTTCAGGATGACATCACGTCACAGATAATCTGCTGTACTGTTGATACGACACTGTACATCAAATAAATAACAGAACTCAGCATCAAATAGTCGTCTTCACCCTCACCTCAAAACATCTAAGTTATGTTTCAGTTTCCAAAATTCCGTGCAGCAGAGATCATAAATACGTACATTCCAAGTATGGATTGCATGTTGAGGACAATCCACAAAAGGAAATCAGATAGTAAAAGACTGGGTATGCATTTAGAATGATAAAAGTCCTAGCAGACAAGCATGTTTTATTCATGGATATACAGTAAATTAATATGAATGGTACCAAATTGTCAATAAATAAATGTAGCATTAGAAATACAGGCAATTATGAGATGAATGAGATTAATTCCTTCAGCTTAAAGAACATTTTGAAGCCTTGGGATCCTGGATGTAGATGTAAATAATTTACTATGCGAAATAGTCTGGTAAATTGGAGTGGATGGTAATATATTGAAGTCTTTAGAAAGGTAGGATACACTGGTAATTGATTTAGAGCTCTAAAATTTCCATTTTGCAAGCTGATAACATAGACCAATACTGCAAAACATTAAATTGTGATGTTTTATAGAAATTTAACCAACATTAACATTCCCTTCAGTTCAACGCAGAATTATCCTGTAATCTGTTGATGAGCCAAAATTGAGCCTAATTAATTTTGTTACCTCCATTCCAAGTCAATGGGAGTTTCACCTTTGACTTGGAGCCCAGATTTCACTCAAAATTTTGTGACTGATCTGAAAAGCCACCCTCAGGAGAATCACCTCCCCTAGCAGATGTCTGTAGCCCTATTTGCTATTTGGCTAGGCCGCAGTTTTGTCAGTCCTCATCAGACTGTGCCTCAGCTGCCAAGGGGAGAAGTCAAGGGTATGCGAAACAGCAAATATCAGATGTGAAGTATGGCAGCTATGATGACTCCACCCTTTTCATCACTCCATACTTCACTTAAAGAAGTAGCAGGTTCTTCTCACTAGAGCTTTTCTGTCTTCCATTTCCATCCTTTCCAAGGAAAGACTTGGCCCATCCCCAGCCCCTTGTCTAGTGAGCCAGCAGTCTTTAATTTTGTCTATACTCTGCAAGCTAGTTTTGCAGTATTAATTTGCTTCAGTAATAAATACCACCCTCTAAAAAGTGGCCTAGGCCTTCTCATGGCACATTCACCCTCATGCTGCTTTGATCCCACGTGGCACACCAGGGCTGAAGGTCTTCCTGCTACCAAAGCCTGTCTGACAGCTTGCTCACTCACTGCCCACCTGACATTCTTTTCCCCAGCGTTTTCCCCAGGGACATTTTCCAGCAATGTCTTAAATAACTCTGCTCAGTTCCGTGATCTCCAGATGAGGTGGCCATGAAACTGACAGCACATCCCTGCACTAAGATCCTAAATTAGTCGCTGGAAGATTCCTACGTTGTTGTGGCCCTCCCTGTAGTTACCAAAATGTATGCCACTGTGTGTACATGTGTGTAGGCTCCTCAATAGACTGAATGAATCTGGACCACGGATTTCATTCAGACAGTAGAGACTGACTATTCAGAAAGTTTGACCTATGCTTTTTAATTATATCTGCTCAGAATTTAGCATTCTAAAGAATTTTTCAACTTCTTAATATTTAATCAGATTTGGTTTATTAAATTTGTTAGTGCAAGTCACATCAAAACCGCCATCATTTACTACTGAAGTGCCTATTAACACTTCATTTAAGAAAAACTTGCAAATCTGGTCAGGCTTAAAACTGAGAAAGTTAATTAGAACAACACTGACAAAGTTAAAAGAGCTAGCTTTTCTGAGTAATTGGAAAGGGGGAAAAAATTAGAATTTCACCAAATTGGAAAGTCAATTATAACTGATCATGTTTATATCCATGATCTATCCATACTGAAAGACACTTTGGGGCATGTCTCCACAAGCATCAGGGGACGCTTGTGGAAAACACATTTAATACCCAAACTTGAACTTCATCTTACAACCAAATAGACACAGTAAAATCCGAGATTTGTTACAATCATTCATTCATGGATCTGCCATGAATCACATGGCATTGAAGTAACAATTGTATTAACTTGGAAAAACATCTATATTAAAGCTACCATATCTACCGGACCAGGGCACATATGAGGTTCTCTTACTTCTTTTTACTTTTATTAATTTTGTGCACTGTTTATTAGGTTATATTTACAGCAATAAAGCATGAATGTGCTCCCGCACTTTTGTACTGGATACTGCCAAAGAGACCTGGTTTTGAAAGCAATGACATTCAGTGTATCAGACGATTGATTTGAGTGAACAGTTCATAGGTGATAGAAACATTGTATGGTAGATTATGTATTATTTTGTATAGAACTCAACAACGGGAGAATAGTATTAGAAAACATTATGAACACCTTTGGTCAGAGTGCTGGCATAGCACAAATGAAGTAAGCCTGAATATGTGATTACACTTTTATATAAAAGTCAAGCAGCAGAGAAGTAATTAATAAATCAGATAATGTCTTTGATGCTTGGCGATTAAAATTAATGCACTCATGCCACGTCCAATTCTTTTTGAAACATGATGAGAGGAATTTTTTTTTAATTCTGGATCCAAGATAATACAAAAATAATTTTAACATTGTTTTCTGTTAATGTTTTGACAAGATCTTGAAACAGCTGGTAAAAAATGCTTGGAAAATACCTTGAAGACGTTGGTTTAATTCTGTAACCCTTGAACATGACTGGTGACTCTCTCAAAGAATCAAAGTCCGATAACTTGGCTGCTAATATATTTTTTTTTCTATGTAACTGTTTCCCATTTAGATGTAATTAGGCCACCTCCTCCTCTACTTTCCCCTTGCCAATGCTCTTATAAACAGCAGCTACAGGAAATCCACAGGCTGTCATTTTTTTATAGACAGAAGTACTTTTTCTTTTATTGCTACTGTTACAATAAATGCTTATATATAATAATATCTGCTAGAATCTATACAAACAGTTTGAAATTCAAGTCAGCTGCTGCAAAACTTTCTGATGAATTATCCTTTTCCACGTATTTCCTCCTGCTTCTCAGAAAACATTAAACTTAACTAGAAGAAATATTTCAAATATTGTTGCTAGCTTCTGCATGAAAAGGGGGTCCATAGGATGATAACTCATTCTCTCTCGGTTTTTCTTCTTCTCTCTCATCTCTTCTTTCCCCTCCTAATTTAAGGAGAGGAATAAATTGGCTGATACTCCAATTATCTGTCCAGCTGGTGAGGATCTTGTTTCACAGGATACAGAGCTGTCATCTCCAGCCAAAGAGGATAGTTTACAGACTGAATTCCTGGCAGAAGAAATACCCTCCGGAGATGAATATGAGTGTATATCACCTGATGATATCTCTTTGCCACCGCTTTCTGAGACACCAGAATCCAACCTTTTACATTCTGAAACAGAGCTAGAAGAGCAGTGCTGCTGTAGTTCTTATAGTCTGCATGTCAGTTCCTATAGCTTGCAAATGCAGAAAACCACTTGTATTAAAAAAGTGATGGAAGCGTCTGATCTCTTAACAAATTCTGCTTATGCTGATGCTACAAATAATAGAATGGAAAAACCATCAGATCAGTTCGATAAGTTTTGTATTTCTTCAGCAGATTCTGGTCCAAAAGTCAGAGCAGTGTCTCCTTTGACTTGTAGCTTACAAGGAGAATCTGAAGCTAGCACTACTTCCTGCACTATAGATGCCAAACCAGTATATAGCATGATGAGTGAAGCGTGCAAAACACATTTGCAACACCTTGAAATTCGTAACAGCATGGCAGAAACACAAGAACAATTGCATGACTTGAATAACTGTACTAAAACCCAGGACAGGCTGCATGCTTTGCCTGATGCATTCTCAGGTTTCATGTTTCAACCAGACACCACCAGAAGCTGTCAGAGGCAGATGGTCACCCGAGAAGAGATTAAAAGTTCATCAGAAAAGAACAGCATGGCCAGCCTAACTGGACAGGCGCCTAACTTCTCCCAGCTTCTGTCTAACAAAACCGTCATGGAAGGTTCTCCGGTAACTTTGGAAGTAGAAGTAACGGGATTCCCAGAGCCTACACTGACATGGTGGGTAGCTTATAATGAGAAGTAGTAAATACGCCTATTAGCAAGGCACCTTGAACCACTTATAACCAAATTATTTAATCTATAGACTAGAATAAATGGCTTGTATCCTTTCTACTCCACACTTCTGCACGATTCCCACCTTCAAAATTGCTTTTGACAATTAACCTACTTGAAATGATCCCTCTGTACTTAATTTTATGAATAATGAGAGCATCAAACTACTGCAAGCATATCCAATGTTTTTTTAAGCAAATACATCATATAGTTTTTATTCTGTAATATGACATTCCACTTGTTCAGTAATTTCTTAAAACAAACGCACACTCCAGATTTACTGTAAGTAAATTCACCTACATTTTTTCAGGGTCTTGGCACTATATATGGATGGACAGACACATGCATGCACACTGAAATATATAGCCACTACATATACATAGAGACACATATTTTTATATATGTGAGAATAAGTTGTTGAAAACTGGAGAGAGGTTACAGGTTAAAAATACCCCCTAAATGTCTACACTAAGAGAACCAGTTTTATATATTATATATTTGTGTGCACTCTCTATCTCTCTCTGAATTGTTGTATGTCTAATTAGGTTGCTTTATACTGCATTTGTGAGAAATACAGATGATGTAACATAAACATCTTTTTAGATGACCTTTTAGAAATTCCCTCCCAAAGGGAATAGGGACGGAAAGAGGGGTAGGATTTCAAGATTTTGGTAGTAGTTCTCTGTTGGCATATTTTCCTAAAATCTTACCTCATTTGCCATTTCTTCACTTATTCCATTAGACTTAACAATGGAAGCCTTTCTTTTAATGTATTAAAGTTAGATATGCCTCTTACTGGAAATGTTTTGATGTTAAGATTATTATTACACGTGTAAAGAATAAGGCAAACTATACACTTCTAATAAGCTGAATTTTCTTCTATGTCACTGAGAAAAATACTAGGCACTGGAACCATGGGGCTATACTGTGTTAGTATGAATAAAGTTACTTTGCTTTAAATCCCGGTATTCTACACTTTGAGGAGTATTGTTAGTGAAATAAGAAGTACCCTCAGTTCTATTTTATTGTAAGAAAGCACTTATTTAGCTCAAAAATATATACACTGTTGATAACATGGTCTTTTAAAAAACATCATTCAACTGAAAGCATTTTGCAAATCAGAAATTTATGAAAACAGAAAAAAAAATGGGGTTTCTGTATTAAAAATTTACCAATACCACGTATTTTGTACTGATGTAGACTTTTTTTGGATATACACGTGAAAAACATTTCTGCGTTTGTGTCATGTTAAATGTAGCTTATGCTGAAGCATCATAAGGCAAGAAGAGCCAGAATTTTCTCCCACTTCCAATACGTAAATCTGGAGTCAATACCAGACATGGTGACGGATCCTCAAGTTTTAGAATATGACGCTCTCTGAAATAACTCCTGATGCATTGTTCTATCCTGTTTGATTATGGGACCTAAGTAAATGTTAAGTGGACTGGGAGGAACAGGTCTTTGACTGTTCCATATACTAAAGGCACAAGTTCAGAAAGTTTGTACGTTGCTTATGCATTTTAAGAGCCTATTCATGAGTTGAATGTGGATTGACCTTACTAGCAAAAAAGTTTCAGCCCAAAACTGAGGGCCCAGGCCTTCATGCTACTGTCTCCAATACTGCAGTGAGCTAACTGTGACTTGTCCGTTGAAAACCGTTTTCAGAATCGCGTTTTCTAGTATTAAGAATCTATTATCCAACAATTTGAATTGCTTAAATATTCATCCATATTTACATATAACTTTAAAACTGGGGAATGAGAGCGCAGCAGCGAGCTCTATCTCTTGCTGTCAATGGAGTGTTATAGAGGTTGTCTGAATTTGCAAAGTTCTGCTTGGCATTCAGTGATATAAATCTGACTTGAAAACTGACTCTCTGCTTCAGGTACAAGAAGGGCCAGAAACTGACTGCAGATGAGCACTTAAAGCTTTTACAAAAGGAGACAAAGCATACTTTGTTCATTCAGAAGGTGTGTGATAAAGATGCTGGCCTCTATGTTGTTCGGGCTAAAAATTTGAACGGCACTATCTCATCAAGTGCCATTCTCCACGTGAAAGGTAACAGGCCACCTATTACAAGAATAGACTGGATAATGCTGTGTGTCATCTATATTAGCATATCACTAATATACTGGCTATTCACAAAACAAGTACAATATTGACTGCACTGGACTTAATTCTCACATTCTCAAAGTTAAATTTATTTTCTTCTGCATCTTTCACAATCTGTACCAAACCACTTTTATGTCACACTTGATATATTGCTTGTTTCTTTAGTTACCAGTATTATGTGCTTATTTTCCTTTGTCGTAGTGATTTTGAGATAAAAAAGTTACAAAGGTTTTCTAGAATCTGAGGCAGAGTGTTGCTTTCTAAAATGCAGGCATTACAAAGTGTTGGAAACAGTTTTAATGGTTATAGGTATTTTAAATGTCAAGATACGCCCAGATGGAGTGCTGAGAATGTGTGTTTTATAATATGCCTTTTTGGGGGAGGGGGTTGAAATGGTTTTTAAACATTGAATAGATTATTTTGAACCACATTTTTCTTGTATATTTTTAAAAAACTTTTATTTGTAGGATAAAACTTCCTAGTAAAGAAACTGTACCATTCATGATTGCACTAGCAGACATCAAATTTAGATCTGTCTCAGGTCAGCAGAGTTTCCACAAATGAAAGTTGCAGTAGTTTCAGTAGAGTTGTGATCATTTGCACTGCAAAGGTTTGACCCAGAATCATCAGGATTTGTGTAAGTGGCACCTAGCATACAGTAGACCAATACCCCCAAATGTTTAAAAAATGAGACGTTCCAACATATCAGTATGCTTAGGTAGATGCTTGTGATACTTCCTCTGCCTTCTTATATAATTAAAGATATAAATATTTCTAATAATCCACTAAATTGTTAGCATAAGACAAGAAAGATAACAGTTTATGAAGTGGGCGTTTGTGCATGTTTAAAAATTTTTAACATACTGATTTCAAACAGAATCAACCAAATTGGGGAAATACTCAAAAGTGTATTCATACAAAAAAAAAATTGTTTTATTTCCATCAAGTAGACTTCTATAACTTCAAAGCAGTAGATCCAAACCAGAATTTTGTTCACCTACATACTGTGTTTCATTCTTGACAAGGACAACCACAAATATTATTTTTTATTAAAGTAGTAATTTGTTTAAATATTTGATAACAATGTAACTGTGTCAGTGGAAGGCTTCATTTATAAATCCTCAAATGTAACTTCATTTTTTAGCTCCAGTACTTGTTGTATTTATACAGTAAAACAGTTGACAAACAGCTACATGATTTTTCCTGCATCTTTGATTTGCAAGTTTTGTATTACAGCTGCGTTTGTGTGGAAAATTTGTAGAGAGGAATTATTTACTTTCTCTTGCATAATTTGCTGAAATGAAGTATGCCTTTTACTGTGTGGCATCTTATGAGCAGAACATATATTGCAAATTGCCAGGGGTCAGTGAGATTGAAGACTGACATTTAGATATTTTGGCCCAGTGACTGCAACTTTATTAAAATTCCTGTAACTTTGAAACAGGAGAAGTCCTCAGGGGAATATAACCTCACAGCAATACGAGAGGGAGCAGGAGGAGGAGGTCGTGGGCAGATGGGGGAGCAAAGTAATTTCTAGCTGAAATTGGTATTACCCTTAATGAACACATTTCCAAGTTTAATCGTCTCCCAAAAATTTTGATTCATAATAATTCAGGTATAAAAATCACCTGTTTTCCTAAAATGTACTTTCCATTTCACAATAAAGTTAATTTTAACAATTAGTATGATTTTGAATGTTTCAATTTTCATAAAAGTGAAATTCAGTGTAGTGGTTTTGTGCCCTTGTGACTTTATGTATGGTTGTTATACAGCAAAGAACCTCTGTGAGTTAAGTGGACTTGCATAAGTGGTACATTAAGCAATATTGTGGTAAGAACAAACCAAAATGCCTCTCCTACATGCTGTAAGGTTTTGCATGCTGCAGAGCTGCCAGTACTTGATAACTTTATCCTGTTCATAACACTAATTTTCTGTTTGAAAGTGAATCTTCTATGTGATGGCTGCCCTTCAAGCTTCTATTTTTACTGAGGGTTGCCATCGTTCAAAAATTAAAAGTAATCATGGATGTCCTTTGACTTGTTTTTTGCTTTTCTATGTAAATTTAAATAATACTTAGGTAACTTTTAAAGGTATTTTTGCCTTCAGCATTAAGGCTAAATGAGGAGTGAAAGCAGGGATATTCTCTTTCCTCTTCTTCCTTGCGTCTGCCAGAATTAGGCCTTTAAATTAAGCATTAACTCTCATAAGGCTTGTGACAGAAAGAGTCATTGTAGCTCTACAGATGTTGGGCTCAAAGCTGCATCTCTGTTTTAACTTCTGCGTCCTTCACCTTGAAAACTATGGAAAGTTCAGTGCTAGAATGGTCATTGTTCTGTCTTTTTATATGGTCAGTATGTGAGTTCAGAAATATGCATGTGACCTTTTTGGTTGGAGGAGAGCCATTTGTTGAGCAAAACAACACTGTGAAGTGAGTCTCTGTCCTTCAGAAAGCAAGGCTAGAGCTAGAATTCCAGCCCTGCTTGGAAAAAATTGTCCCAAACTCACTTGTACTTCTATTAAAGCAGGAGAAAAAGATGTGAACTTTTCATAATGTCATAGAGCAGGAATTTGAGGTAGCTTGGATCTAGACTTGGATCTTCTTGCTTGCTTTCACTTACAGAAAGACCTCTCGCTATTTATGACAATCAGCCTTACAAGCTAAGGCAACAAAGGGACACAGAACTGCCGGACAAGTGTACACGGATTATGGGGACAAATTCTTTCCCCTCCCTTGTAACACTTCCTGATGTACATCCAGCCTTCTAGAGTATTACGGTAGAGCAGGCATGCAGACCTTTTCCCTCATAAACATTTGCAGTGAAGCTGTTTCCATTAACTTCATTTAACAATCTTTAGAACAAGTGGGAGAGATGTCATGTACTTGCATTACCTGAGATTTGGCAGCCAGAATACAGGGCTGGTTTGCAAATATGTGTGAGAGTAAGAGATGCAGCTTTGAATCCAAGTGGGAATTACTCCATCTTTTTATTAATATTATTTAGAAGCTAGACAGTGATGTAGCCTTTTATTGGAGTTTGACTTACATTCCTGGTTCCAAGCATAGCAAGGAGGACTGTCATCTTTCCTCTAAGAGGGGAGGAATTAGAGTAGCCTGAGAGAGTGAGCAAATTTTATTCCAACATTTACAAATCTGTGCTGCATATAGTAAAATTCTGAGTACATATCATGCTGCATATGTCTAATTGAGTATAATAATATTTTGCCCCCTTTAGCAGAAAAAATATTTAAAATCAATACAATGTTTATTTTGTTTCTTCTGAATTACGGTTTAAATAGTTCATGAAATGACCCTTGTTGCTAAAGTTTGTATTTTTCTTACCTATTTTTCTCTTTTTTCATCTTATTTTGAAAGTACTATTGGTAGTTCATGCACTGAACAAGACATAAAAGTAGTTTTTCTCCATGGACTTTTTCAAGGCATGGCTATTTGGGACTTGATTTGGTATTATATGCGCCAGGAAGGCTTTCCAGATGAGGAAGCTGTATTGACATGATGCCCCTGTAACTGTTCACTGCTACAATGTGGTGTTGAAACAGCACCCACACTCAATTTTATTGGCTGGAGAAGGATATTTTTAAGCCACGTGTATCTAGAAAATAGCTAAAGAAAAGCTGCCTTCTGCCCACAAAACTACAAAAGCAGAATGACAGTGAAATGCCACACTTGGTGACCTTAACACCAATTTTCCTGCTTGAACCATAAATGCTTGTTGTAACTGACAAATTAGGTAGCCCAGGTTTCAACAGAGCCTCGAAGAAAAAAAGATTTTAAGGGTGTCAAACAACACAAAATTATTCCACTGGGGAAGGGAAGATTAAAGCAGCACTCTTTGTACACCCTGATTAAAATTATATGTGTCTAAAGCTTATATGGAAGATCCCTATAGCTTACCTGTCACTCAGGGAAGCCAGCTGGCTTTCTAAGGAAAATCACCCTCAGTTTTGCTGTTCCGTTCAAAAGCAGCTGAAGTGGCTTATGATCTGCTTCTGTGCCAATGCATCAACTTTCATTTTTATTCAAACGTGTTATCTGTGAAAGTAAGTTTCCTACTACTGGACTAAATCCTGGAATTGAGTTCCTACTTAAATGTTAAGTAAGATCTTTCAAGTTTGACTCGTGAGAAGAAAGTGAGATGCAAATGAATCCAGCTTTTAAAATCTAAGTACACTATTATTTTCAAAAGTACACACAAGGATGATATTCGTGCTATTGCTATATAACAGTCACTGTGAAATAATAAAAGGTCAAAAAACCCCCCACCTCGTCACTTCTGAGAATGTTGTTATTTTTGCACAGTCAAGTGTTCTAATTAATAAAGGTATAAACATAAGGCTAGAAATTGCATTAGCACATCTGTAGATCTTAATAAGTCATTGTAGAAGTATGTAATCCCTTTGTTCATTAAACATTTCCTCTGAGAATTTGAACATTTCTGTAAATTTTAGATTAACAAAACTTGATTTCATGAGTATGGTATTGCATCTTTAAAAGAGGAATAGTTATAAATGCACAAGTTTTTAATGGGTATGTGGATACCAGCCACATTTTTAATCGCTGCAAGAAACGATATTAAAAAAGGAGAGATTACAGATATTGGATACACAGCAGAATACTGCAAGTCTCCTGGTTTCAATGCTTTGCTTTGTAAACAAAGGTGTAATCAGTGCTGATTACTGCTGTGTTGGCAGTCTGGGTTTAAATACTCTTTATTTAAGGACTATAACGAATGTCCTAAAAATCTTGCTGGAAAATTCCTGCTGTTTTCTGTTCAGATAATCTTTAAAAAAAAAAACAAAAAAAAGAGTGACAGTGAAACAGTGATGTAGTCTCATGATGTTCTAATACTTCTCTGAAAGGAAACCACACTCATTCTGTTTCAGCAGCAATTTCAAAGTAATGTGCCCCCTCCCCCCCTTTTTTTAATAGTTGCTGTTGTTCATGCTTCAGTTCCTCCTCCTTTAACCACACTCTATAAGCAGGGAATACATCTAGGTGTTTTACATTGTTCTGGCTCTGCTACTTTCTTGATTTACAGTACTGAGTTCCTCTCATCACAGTCACAGTTTGAACCTATAGTTACTTCAAGACCCCAACATCTTTACAACTTCCTGATTGCTCTCTTAAAGAGCAGATTTAAATCTCAATCTCTCTAGCCTTACCATAGAAACATTATATTTAGGCATGTTACTAACTTAGCCTCCCTTCCTCTTTCCCCATATGCGGACACCCATTAAGAAAGTAAGTGATGAATGAGATTGCCGGAATACAAGATATGGAGTTGTGTGAACAGGTATTTATACAAGGTGAATAAATTTGGAGGGGAAAGGCATTAATTACTTTCATTTTTCAAAAGAAGCAGCCTGTCTGAGGGCCCAAGTGTGAGTCAGTAGGCAAAGGGAGGATGAGGCATTCCCCTGTTTTGGCTCTGGACAAGATGTGGCTGGAGCTGCAATGGAGAAGTTGGCTTCCTCTCAAATGACTGGTAAGGTAGGCCTATTTCTGGACCTTTCTCTGGAGACTTTGCTAGGGTAAGCTAGTAACGTGTGTGTGTGTGTGTATATCTTTTGTGGCTTAGAGGAGCTGTGTCTTTAAAAATCACTGCTTACATTTACTTTAATGAGGCTGTGCCATGGTATTCAAGGAGACTGGAGCTCTGGATTATGGATATTTTTTATCAATTGGATCATGAGACCCACTTGGTATTCCTTAATAAAGTTCCTTCTGATTATTTTTCAGAGATTTTGCCTCAGTCAAGCTCCTAACACAAAGTGCAGTGTCTTAATTTAGAGCGATGCTGAGCAAAACCAAAGTCTCTGAGCAGTATAGTGTGAGTCTCGGTCTAGCCTAAATTTTTAGAGAAGATAGGGGAAAGTTTATAAACTTGCTAGTATCACATATCAAGACATCAGAGATTGGAAATTAAATGCTCAGAGTAAATAGATTAAGAATAACTGTGAAGCAAAGTAATAAAAAATGGCTACTGAAAACAATTTGGATCGACCTGGTCCTACCTGCGTGTGAGAGACTTGGGGCAGGGGTGAAAGCTGTGTGATAAAGCCAGATGCAGGTGATTTCTCCACCTGCAGTTTTTGCATTGCTCCAAGCTGCTGAGTTTTCCTTGCTGGTTCCCCGGTTTGCAGTAGAACTTTACTGATTCCTGCAAATAGCTTATGTAACGTTTAATAATTGGCAAACTTCTGATCTGAAGTCATCAGAGTGGGATTTCGGTACCACTGACTACCTGAAGGTTGCTGTCAGAGGATGAACACTTCTTTTACAGCAGACTTTGTTTCCCTGTTGAGTTCTAACCCTTAGAGAGTTGTAGTAACTGTCTCTTCATGGTTTTCTTTGCACATACTTTTCCCTTTGCTCTCTAGAAACTGGGCATTTTAGTTTTTACGTTGTGCTGACTTACTGATACAAAATCAAGATGATTTTGATCAAGATGATCATTGTCACCATTCCACTGAGATGATGATTTTTTTTTTTTTTTAATGGTAAAAACCACCCTGGTATGAGCTGCAGCCTGACTTCACAAGGTAATACAAACCACACAAGTAATGGAATTCAGCCAAAAATAACACAAGGAGTAGCTGATGCCCCCTTAACATTTTCTACTGGGTTACAAGCTAATCATGCACTGTTTATGACTTTGCCAGCTGCCTGCAAAGAGGAGGCAGGGGTGTAAGCTTGGTTCTCTTGCTTGAAGTGAAGCTGCAGATCCCAAATTTCTGTGCTTCAGGTGCACGCAATGCAACGGCGGTGGCAGCTTGCACGTGCTAACTTCCGACAGCTAAGAACTGAGTTGTTTGAGCTGCTGGGACTGGCTAATACAGAACTTAGGTTAGCAAGGGTATGAGAGAGTAAAACTCAACCTGCTTCTGCTCCATATTGTGGCCTAAGTCCTGCAGTACATAAGAAGAATGTAAAAGCAGCTAAGCTTGGAAGCTTATTGCAAGTAAGAGCTCACCTAAGTAGTGGATTTATTAATACAGTGGGTGAAAATGTCTGCCTCACAATGGTGACTGTCCCACATTTGGCAAAAAATAGCCAAGGGCTCAATATATTTAGGTTTAGAAGTTGCTGGGCACCTTTATGAGATATGTTGATTTTTGTTTCACAATAGCATAAAGAAAAAATTTTCATCCTAAAACAGTGGAGTAATGCTGGCTTAGTTGAGAGCAGTGTCAAGCTCTGTTATTGATCACAAATTTCAACAACTTTCCATTTCTGAGAAGGCCAGTGATTACTTCCAGTAAATATTATGGACACACGGTACAATTTATAGCGAAGAGGAGCAAGAAGACATTCTTTATATGATAGAAATGCAAAATGTTCATTTTTGTTGTAATAAATGTCTTTGTGTGTGCTTCAGTGTGTTAGCATCTGCTGCTTTGGATTCCCTGTGTCAACAATACTTAGTCTGAGTTCTGAGGTCATCTTTTTTTACTGTGGCCCTGGAAGTGGAACATTAGTGGAACCTTAGGTAGCAGTACAGTGGTCCAGTAAATCCAGCTCTACAGCTCAGTAAGTTACATGTCACATGAAGCAACGCTTTGATTCAGTACGAACTGATGCTCGTGATTGAAATTTCTTCAAACAATTTTGATGGGTTAATTTGTATTAGCCAGGTTTTGTACTGGTTCAGGTGTCATCTGTCCTCCCACAGTTGACATGAAGGCAGTACAAACTCAGTCCCATGTGCTCTGGATATTGCAATAAAAATGCAGTTACTTGCCCATCCTTGATCTGAACCAGATTTGTACTGGATGATCTAGTAGTACATGGTTTCAGTATTAATGATGGCCAAAATAGTGATCTTGATCAAAGCGGTACAGGGGCCACATTCTGGCCTTCATCATTTTTGCAAATATAGATCAATCTTGTTTTATTTTTTCAATAACTTTTTTTTGACTAGAACAATAGGGAAAAAAGTGAAGAAAGAGTGTGATGTACAACAATGCACTAAATGCCAAAGTTTGCTCTCTTGACTTTGTCACTTTAGATTTGTGTGGAATATTTACACTTCCACTTTCACTGGAACACGATGACCCACGTAGACTTGCCTACTACCTACACAAAGAACAAGATTCTTTAGCATTACCATGGGACTAATATCACTATGCTGATGCATATAATTCTTGGGTGCTTAATATCCCTGTGTTTCAACAAATTTTATATTATAGAGGTAAACAATGTCTGCCTACTAACTGTCTTGCGAACAAGTTATCCTGAGCTCCAAGCATCAATAAAGGCTCTCTTTGTCATGCAATGTGGTGAACTTTATGAGAACAGATTTTTTCCTTCAGTTTCTTTAGTTGTGCCTTTTTGAAATACAGTGAATATATTTTTCTCAGTACAAGGAATACAGCCAAACTTCATACACAAGTTTGAACATACAACTCTACAAGAAGGAGAAGATTTAATCCTGCATTGCACTATACATGGAAAGCCCAAACCAAATGTCTGCTGGATGAAGGATGATATCCAAGTGGTACCTGGAGACATCAGCGTATGTTTTAATGTTCTTGAAATATTTCTTGGCAGAAAGATAATATATTTTGGTTTATGCTACTAATGATCTCCTATGTACGTTCTATTGTTTTACAGATTGAGAAATTAGGAGATACCTATTACCTTTTAAAAAGAAATGTAGTCCTTGCTGATAGTGGGAAATATATCTGTATTGCCAGCAATGAAATTGGAAAGGCACACTGTTCTGCTTTCGTAACAGTAATAGGTAATTCAACCTACCAGCTGCATGTTTTTAGGCATGTTGTTGCCATATTAAATGAGCGCCTTGTTTCCACTTAGTAATGTTCATGTTTTGTTTCAGAGAAAAATAAACCCCCAGAAATTTCCACCATAACTCAGGCTAAATCAGAATGGGAAGATGGATACTTTTCAGAAGAAGTGAATGTCACCACAACTGGGCTAGTACAAGCCTATAACACACATGGTGTGCAAGATCAAAGGCCAGTGGCTAAACATCTCCCAGTAAGGTAACTTACAGCTTACTTTGTGCTACATCTGCTGGTACTCCAATAGCTGTAATGACCTTAATTTACAAAGCGCACATCAAACACTCTTCCTAATCCGATGAATTTTTGCATAACGCAAACCAAGTGCATAATGTGTGATTGCCTTTTACACTTAATTCTTCATCAGAAGATATGCAATTCTGTTAGATGAAAAACCTTGTAATACAATAGAAAATGGGGTTTGTGCAATAAGGTACTTAGTTTAGTGAAATAATTCTTAAAAAATATAGGTATCTTAATCTAGATATTCATGTAAGATTGGACAGCTAACAGAAACAAAGTATTCCAGAAGTTCAAACTGGTAGAACTACATGACGTTTCAATAACAGACTATGTAAACAAAGTTTTCTACTAGGTAAGCATCTTATTTAGAAGAGTAAGTATCAGTTCTAATAGCACAGGAACAGTCATTGTTCATTAATTGATTAAAGATGCCAAAAATTCCCACTGTGCAATCTCAGAAGATTAAATGAGATACCTGAAGTCAATAGTGTTTGTGGTGACTTCTTGCACAAGGTTAAATATTCCCTCCTGAATTTAGGCTCTGAGAGCCTACTGTAGTTCATAGTGCTAGAACTGCCTGTCTTTTAAGTAATGTATTCAGGGATGAGAGATTTTTTTATATCCTGTGACTGTTACCAATCTGGTTTACTCTACTATTAGTTCACTGTTACACTGGAAACATGGAACACATGTAGGTGGGGATTAGGAAGATTGTGCACATAAAACTAGGACTTGCTGTCAGAGGTTTTCAATAGAAAATACCTGAACAATTCTGTTGATAATGTTTATTACACAACTCTGAAATTGGTAATTGGTTTTATGGTGAAAAGCTGGTTTCGTGATGATACAGTAAAATAGCTTTTTTTCTAGAAGGTATGTGGATCAATGTAATGGAAAAGAGTCTCCAGGATTCTCCTGGCTTTAGAGAAGTGATGGTTAATATGACCTGGGAAGTCACTGAGAATCTGTGGGATTGCTATCAGGCTGGTCTTTCACAGTGTGCTAAAAATGTTAAGCCTAGAGTGGTCACGTGAAAATGCATTTGTTGCCTAAAAGTCTCTGAATTTTTTCTGATCTTTTCATACATAGTGAATTCTATGACCAAAAGCCATAGAAAAAAGAAAGAACAGTCATCTTTTGTCTTTAAGGTCCTGAAATTCGTCTATCTGCATGTAAAGCAACGTGTAAAAGGAAAGGAAAATTATTGCATGTGTTGATTCAAAAGCTGTTCCCATTTCATCATAAGCTGCCTGCACGCTTTCCCTCGTGCAGCTGATCAAGCACTGATCCCATATATTTTGTTCTTTTTTTTTTTTCCTGTATTGCTGTGAGATGGCAGATATTCCAAAGCAAAAAAAAGTCAAATGCAAGATCATGTTAATTTTACTTAGGGCACATAAAGAATTCAGAATGATTAAAACATGTAAATCATACAGAAAGGTCAAATTTCTCTTCATTTTTCTCATCTCTTCTGTTCTTTATAACTAAAGTGCCTCTGGCTATTTGTTATTGTCAGTAAGATGAGTTTGAGGATATTTTATGTTCTGTCTGGAATCACTCTTTATTTGATCTCTAATCTCGTATTGTCTCAAGACCACAGAGAACAGTCTATGCCAACCACCACTGTGTTGCATGTGAAAGGGAATGCTGTAGCTGCCGGCATTAAGAATATTAACTGACCTTTTTTAAACAGGTTTAAAGAGAAACTCTGGCTTCAAGGAGTGTATCTTGAACTTGAGAGGCCACAAGAGATTAGCTTCAATTTTGAACATGATCCTGTTCTTCTCCTGCCTGCTGCAGAGGATCAGAAGATGGACTGAACTGCACGATGCCCAGTCATGCAGGGTGCTCATGTTGTTTGCTGTGTCCTTTAGTAGATATTGCCCATAGGTCAGGAGATGAATCTTTGAGTGCTCTTAAATTTATATCTAGGTTATAATTTGTATTTGGTTTCTTTATAAGTAAATCATTAATAAAAGTCAACTGCACAGCAGTTATTAGACAGTGATTTCTGATTTCTTGCAGTTTTGTTCTGGTTTGTTGGACAAATCTAACAGAAGATGATGATGGAAAAAAGAGACACTAGCCTTTAAAATTACAGATCTCCTTGGTGATTCATCAGTACCCACTGTTTTATTCTTCTACAAATTCCATCAATGCCATCGATTCTATCAATAGTTCTTCCCACTAGCTTATATAGAGAATTCAGACACAAATGAATGAGGACTTAAAATCAAATGAGTTTATAACTACAGAATTCTCTGGTTTATTAAATACAGTGCTCATTACCTTATTTCTAACAGCTTTGAGACATTTTGAGGAGGCTGGGCATCAAAAGAAGTGGTTACTAGTAATAGCAAACCTTGTCTAATGAATGCTTATTACCAAGAATGTCTCCAGGGAAGAGGGAGTCTCTTTAAGGCAGCATAATGGAGAATTCTTCTGCTATATTGCTTCTGGTTTCAGGACTGGATTAGTGCGACACAGCAGTCCATCTCCAGTTAATGCATGTCATTACAGTCCACAGGAGTGGATTATGAAGCGATACCCACGCTAATTTTAAAGCACATCCTTAGTTTAACAAAGGACTTCCCAATGATAGAATTCCTCAGGACCCACAGCATCCATTCAGGATACAAAGAAAACATGAAGTGAAATTGAATCTTTTGGATTGTAGGGCAGTGTGATGAAATTTTTGGTCCATCTCTTGAATTCAGAGTCTAGGTGTCTTTTCTACTTCGCTGCAAAGCTCCATGCAGATAAAGAGGAGGACTTCCACAGTGTTATCCCTTTGGGGCGTTGAAAAAAGTTCAGAAAATACCCCATTTCAGACGGCTGTTTGACTGACGCAATAACCATCAGAACATCTAGTTAGACCTCAGAATAACTGTTCTTCAGCTTGATCGTTCTGATTCATATTTTCAAAGTCCTACCTAGCTAATGATTTGTATGCTACTCAGACTTCTGCTTCAGTGCACTGAATGGTATGGCTTTGTCAATACCACAGGTACACGTGTACTGTGCAGCTGCCTGTTGTGCAACATTTTGTCATTCTTTATATAAACTCTGTTTAGGCCTACCCTGGGTTTGTATACCCCAGCAATGCACTCGCACCTCTCACAGAGAGCAGATAGGGGTTTAAGCAGTGCAGCTTCTTTGTGTTTCATCCAGGTAGGCATCATCTGTGCAAAACTGGGACTGAAACAACATTTTTAAGAGTTGCTTAAATCGTAATGCCAAAAACATTAAACGTTTGTCTCCAGCAAGATGCAGGTTGGCTGGTAGAAACTTAAATTTATCTCCAAATTAAAGCACAGGCATACAGAGGAAACGAGCTGAAAAAAATATCATGTACATGTCTTCACCTGATCACATAAATCACTTGCTTGACATTATGGAAAACTCAATGGCATCCCGCCCACAGAAGAGTCACAAGGCTGTGTATACGTGCACGTAAATATAGTAGCTGAGGACTGCGGTTTTTGCTCTGCTTATTTACCCTGTATCTCACAAACAGCTTCTCCCAAAAGGGAATGGAGACAAGTATCTAACATCTTGTGGATCCCATACAGTTACCTTTCTGATGACTAAGCTCCTTCTTTGCACATGTTGTTTAGATTTAAAGATTTTACGGAAAATATTGTCTTTCTAACTGCAGTCACATTCAGAGGACTGACAAAGTACACGTCAGACACCACCCTCCCCCCCCCCCACCCCCCCAATATTAAAAAATTCCTAAAAGGTATGTTCTTTTATCAACTGGAATCTGTAAGTACGGCATATAAGATTTCCTATGTATAAGATTACCTATTCTGTAAAAATGCAAGTGCAGAATGCAGTGACTGCTGACCTTGATTCCTCAGCAAATTTAAGGCATTGGATTCTTCTTTCTTTTCCTCTTGATTGTCAGCCCGTAAGAATAACATGAACTTTAATAGCCTTGATTAAAAAAAAAAAAAAAGTTAATCCTTTCTAAATAATACATGAGGCAAAATAGAAATCTGTTCTTAACTATGGTTTTCTTACAAAATAGTAGAAAGTGATGTTTATAAACAAAAAACCCAGGATCATTCTTTTGCCAATGAGGAGCACAGTAATTGCTCCAAGTGTTTCCAGGGAACGGATCCGTTATGAAACACAGTAAGTGTGCTTGTTTCTTTTCATTTTATAAATCATAGATGCCCATGAATTCATAAAAAGGTCTGCAAAATTTGTCAGGATGCAGGTATCTATCTATCAAATTTTAATGACTAGCTCGATGTTAGTTAAAATTTGTCCCCAGTATTATGATATTAATTATTGTTTTGTGGAAGGAAGTGGAAGAGTTAGTAGATGTACTCTTCATCAGGGTCTAGGTTTTGTTAGTAGGGCCCTGCTTTCTAAGGTGAGGTGCTGAGTAAGTAATGTTTTTATTCCTCCCTCATTCCACATATGTAAATGTGCAGGGTGATATATAAAGAAATAACATACAAGACAGACTTCGGAAAAGGGATGTCTGTAAATCTCCTCCTTAGATATTTCCAAGGAGATGATATGAGCAACAGCTATCACCAATGAACCCTGATAACCATTCCATACCCATTCAAATCTAGTCACGTGTAAGTTGTTAACATGTGAAATAGATAAAGTAGTTTCAAAAATTGCTTGGTGTCTTAGATATTGTTTCTGCGATGGGAGCAGCTGGCAGTGCCTTCTTCAGTAACAGTAAAACATTTTTATGCAAGAAAGTTCTAGTTTGTATTGAAAAAGATGAATGAATCTTGCACAGTCAGTTACAACAGTTAGGCTAGGAGATGTTAGCATCTGAAAATGCTGCAGTTTTTCAGAAGCCAGCTGCACCACACAAACATGGATATTCTTGTGACTATAAAGCATTTTATAGCCTTTATCTAAGGTTCTAAAGGTCTTATTGCAAAGTACTGTTTATAGCATTTTCAGGGCAAGGGGAGCTGATGAAGGTGGTGGAAATGCATTTGGATTTCAGGTCAGGATTTAACAGTTAAGAATTTTTTAGTTATTTCTAAGTTTAAAGAAAGAATGTGGGTGGGAGGAGGGAAAGCAATTTTTTTCCCCCCAAATTTAGACTTTAGAAAACTGGAAATTCAGCAAGGATATAGTGTCTAAATACATTTTGGGTTGTGTTTTATCAGTTCTATAAGGATTTAGGACAGCATCTTATCAGTGAGAAGTTTTATTTCAAGTGACCAAATTATTTATTTCATAACTCCCTTGGTTCTGAACATTTGGTTTGGGGGGCAGAGTGAAATTAAAATAGTCTATGGAAGGAGGTACAGCAGACAATGTATCGGAAAGAACCGGACAAAGAACGAAGGGAGCAAGGGAAATTATAAGTGGAGAAGGAAACGGGAAAGATACTTACTCTTTTTATGCAGTTTGCAAATTAGCATGTCTAGATAGATTAAGAAACCAGGAAAGAAAGCAGGGGTTATGCTATATTGGCTATGCCGCTACAGCATGCAGTACTGTTTGACACTACCACTGACAGTACACTGCTACCGTTTGATAAATAATGGAGAAAAGGAAAGGTTGTGATTTTTTAAAAAAACAGATTAGGAAGTTGCACTCCAAAAAAGCACATTGAAAACTTACGTAGATGGCAGTTTAAAGCTTTCAGTGTTGAAGTAAGAATGGATTTGTCTTTATGCTCTGACTAAAGTTTTCAGCTTTCAAGGCATCTTCACGTGGGCCAACTTCTGTGCAGCTCCACTCATCAAGTCAATAGTATTATTAGAATTAATCAAAGCGAATCAGATACAAAGAGGTTGCTGATATCCACACCACAATGTTTCAGGTGTTGAAGATTACTTGTGATTTCTTAAATGTATTGTTGGCCTACGATGTAATACGTATACTATAGAAATATTGGCAATATATAGTTTATACTTAAAACAGTAGCAGACTGAAGCAAATGCTGAAATTTTCATAACCATCTCCAATCTGTAAGTCTGCCTGAAAAGAAGTCTTTGTCATTATCTGGATCTGACTTATGTTAGATCCTGGAGGAAAGAAATGCAGTTTTCACCAGCAGTGTCCTTGCTACACAATAATAAGACGGAAGTCTTGTTGCTTTTTATTGTGGATGCACTATGTTACACTAAACATATCGAAATCACACTGTGCTGATAGTCATTCTGTTAACAGAAGGCATGCGATATAAATAATTCCTATTTCCTTGAGAGCATGAGAGAAATATTTCACAGTTCAATTTCTTTTCTGAATTCACCAGCGAAAGTAAAAAGTTGAGAAGGTACAAACCTTTGTTAGAAAGGAAATAGATTTAATAGCGATCAAAAGCAAATGTAAAACTTCTAAAAAAAGTAAGCGGGTAGGAACTGATTTAAAAAATACAATATATTTCTTTTACATATTTGAATGAAGCAAAATTTTTTCCATGTAACTTTCTATTATTGTCATCAATTGTTGACTTGATTGAAATAGAAAAATTTCAACTTCTGATCATCTCGTAACTTCAAAAGTGACAGTTTGCACACTTCTGTCCTTTAGAAATTATCACGTATTTATAAACTTTTTCATTGTTTATTTGACTTAGACATCATCATTAAGCTGGCTGTGTTTGTTAAGCTTGCAGATACTAGCCTGTGTTCTTTCTCCAAGTTTGATTTCTCACTGAATATTTAAACATTTAACTACAGAGAAAAAATGGTCATCTGCTAATGTAGCAAGTCCCTGATTAGAATCACGTATTACATACCCTTCACACAGATTTCTTTGAACTTTTTGTGCCTTCTAGTAGAAGCTAACTTCTTCTCCCCACTAATGCATAAAGTTTCATTTGTTATCATACTAAGTCTTATACAGAGAGAGTGGGCTCTCTGACATCTGTTTGCAACACAAAGTTAAAAATAAGCCACAGTACTCTGACTTTCAACCGCTGCAAAAGTCCAGGGTAGTACCAGTGTGGAGACTATTCTTCCAGTTTCTGTTGCTGCTGTTACTGCTGCATGCCAAGAGTAGCCATAAAGTTGACACCTTGTGGCATGGATAAATTAAAGGTCAGATCAAACTTCTGAAGTTATTTTATGAGATCACAGCAATATGTCATTTCTTGTTTCTTCCAGATCTGCAGCCTCTAGTATAATACCCTCTTGCAGGTATCGTAGCGGTGGTATTCTCTCTCCTTGGCAGGCATTTTCTGGAGCTCCTGCTGGAGGTTTCGTTCAGGTTGTTTCTATCAGGTTGCAGCTGATTGATAGTACAAAACTCCAGCCTGTGCTTACTTCTCTAGGTATCCTCTGGGTGATACTTTTCAATGTGGATCTTGGTAACAGCAGATTGAAGATTTACCAAAAGAGCTGAGCACATGCTTGAATTTAAGCACATAAGTAGGCTTATAAGCCAGTTATGTGCTTAAAGAGTTTACTAGATATGCGTTATATATGTTCCACTTCATAGGAAAGGAAAAGGCAACAAATGAAACAGGCAGATGTGGTGTTGGGGCAAAACACCTCCCATTCCAGCTATAGAAGAGGGTCGTTTTCTAGCTCTGCCCCTGTTCTGGAGGCAACAAATCTAATGGTACAATTAGCTGCATAGAGTGGCAAAGCTGGGCTAGTGGAGGTTCACAAACTCATATGCTATTCCATGGATGATTAACTCTGTGGTCTGCACAAGGCCTCCACAGGTCTAGAAAAAAGCCATTAGACTTAAGATCTGCTTTTTTAGAAATTACAGTAGTTGCCTGTGTTAATTTACTCTCAAAAAATTTATATTTCTGCACATTGCATGCTATTGTTTGTTAAGCCTAACTGTGTGGAACATCCAACAGAAAAATTGTGATGGAAACAAAAAAACCCAACCAAATCGCAGAATCTATATATTACCAAATACAATTATAGAATGCAAAGTTATGGAAAAAAATAATTTACACAGTGTATTCTAATAGCATGCAGCCACATGTCTGAGCTCAGCTTACTTATTTAGTCTGGTGATTGACAGATGCATTTGGTATCTTCTTGGATGTTTTATATTGAAAGAAAGTAAGGCTGAAGCTCACCAATATGACTGCTGCTGACTTTCCCGTATCCTCTGCTAAAATGTTCCAATATCACTTTCTTTGTCTTGTGCTTATGACTTAGGAAATTCGCAATGGCTTGTAAACTGCACATTATAAACCAAATCAAATTATAAATCAAAATCTTTGGAACAGATGATGTTTCCTCGGTGAATCCCTTTTGTGCTTCCAGAATTAGCGTTGTCGATCAAACCAACAGGTGGTGTACGGTTACACAGAGCGGATCCCCCCTCACAAGATACTTTCTGTTAGGAAACCAATCAGAACTGGCACTGACAGGATGAGGCAGACCTGTCAGCAGAGCTGGGGTATATAAAGCAAAACAACTATGTTAGCACTTCTGAGCAGTCGTGCATTCCCCGCCTCGCCTCGGGTGTAGGGATTGCAAAAAAACAAAACTACACTGTCAAGACTGTGTAGTTTTGTTTTTATGATTAGAGGCTCAACAATTCTCATGCTGGGATTGTCTAAAAAATCTTACTCTGGATAAGGACGTCGTTCAAGAAGATTTCGTTGGGCTTAGCCCACTCTTACAGGCACTTTGAGAGATCAGGTTAGTAGCATGTTTCTGCTGGTGTAATGAGTATTTTATCAGTCATTAATAATCCTGGTATGATCTGTTCTTTACAAATTTGCTCACAGAAGGGTATAGTTTTCAGAGTATAGACATGGAGCGCTTAAATTCTCTGGCTGGATTATATCTTAAATTTCTGGGAGTAAATTTCAATAACACTCAGCAAAAAGTTTTTCCAGTGTATTTATTGTTGGAGACTATATAAATTAAGATTTGAAAAGTGCATGGAAACATCTGCTTAACTTAAAACCTCCTTTCTGTTGGGAGTGTTCAAGGTTATCCTACTGAGAGATAAACTGAGAAGCTCCAAGAATAGCTCTGATAAAATGCATATGGTATCAGCTAAGCGCTGATGACTTTTTAAGGGAATCAACTGCTAAGGTATCAGTTACATGGCAGCTCTGGAACACTTGTCTGCTGTCATTCAGAGCTGGGAAGGTTATTTCTGGAACATGACATTTCAGATGCATACTTTCAGTTCTAATTATACAAAAAGCCTTATAAGATCAGATCTCCATCACTGAAATTTGCCTTGACAATGAAAGATATAAACTTTCTGTGAACTCCATGACAATTCTACTTAATTAAATGATTTCCAATCTATTCTGGAATCAGGAAATTACATATATATATAAGCTTTCATAATGTTTAATTATATTCTAACATTATTTCCATATATTTTATCTGAGCTTCAAAACATAGTTATAACTGAAGTAGATCTTAGCGAATTACGTGTGACAGATATTTGTCTTCATCTTTCAGAAAACTAGTGTTGTGTTATGATGAAATGCTGGTCATTTGTTTCTAATTTGAACTCATTTCCCTCTACCCTCAAAGCTGAAAATCTTTGTTAAAAAGGCTGTTCCTCTGTCAAGCTGCAACAAGTATCCAGATAACCAGTAAAGGTGATAAAAAGCAGCTCAAAATCCCAATACAATATCCAGTGCTGCCCCTATGCACTTATTGTCTGTAGGCACCGGGCACTGATTTTGTTGAAGGAACTCATATAATGAAGGATTTTCACCCATTTGAAAGGTGGCATAAATCTGGCTGATAGTGAAAGAAACTTCACTTTCTTGTTAATTTTTAAGTTATCCTGGGACTGTCACAAAACCAGGCACAAAAGCTAAAGTAACCAACAGTAAATGTGTGAGTGAGATTGACTTGAAAAGATCGTGGGCTTAACCCCTGTTTAGTAAGAGCGTGATATGCTCTCAGGGAGACTTTTTAATGAGAAAAATTGTAACTTTAATAGATGTATGATACTCTTAAGAAAACACTAAATACATTTTAAAAACCTGCACAATTCAACATCAGTAAATAAATATGTTCAGGCAAATATAAAATACTCCTGATACAGAAGCTTATCTAGTGGCAGTGTGCTATTTCAAAGTAAGATCTTGTGGCGTAGGAAAAGAAAGCAAACTTTTTTCCTTTCAGATTTCACATGGATCTGCAGTTGTTCAAACCATCAGTGTCAGTGGCTACTTTATATCCTAGCTCACATTTCCAAGGTGGCTGTCTTCCCATATTCAAAATTCCACTGAGAAACTCTCTAAGAAAGAGTAGAATTTTATCTTCATCTTTGTTGCCAGTATGCATCTGTGTAAAATGAAATTATTCATTGCTTACAGACTGCTTTTAAAAGAGAGTCCTGGATTATTTTTTTTTAATTTTAAAAACCAAATGGATTTTAGACCTTCACATTTTTTTCAGTTGCTACTGAGTGATCTAGTTGTCTTTCCACTGGAGAATGCAAATGCTTTGCACCAGCAAAATATTGTGAAATCGTTCAAAAAAATTTTTACGTGGAGATTATTTTCCCTTTAGGCAAAGGAGATTAATGGACAAATAGAGGCTAGATGACCTGCACAAGGTCATGCAATGAGTCAAGCAGAACTTTGTCTCCTGCTGCATACTTGTAGTGCCAAATCACAGCTTCACTAAATATAACAGTTTCACATCCAACTCAGCCAAGTGTGCCCTAAGAGTAATAGGCTGTATAACTTTGTCAAAACCTAGAGTCTCCACATTTCACCAGGTCAACATGATTTAAAATGAGAAGAGTAATTTGTTATGAAAATAATTACAAATATTCCTAAAATCTAGCAAGAAGGATGTGTGTGTAATAAGAATTTCGCCATTGATATCTAATTATGTTTTTGTTGCTTTCAGAGTGCCTGTAAAGATGACGACGAAAGCACCAACATTTACGCAGCCGTTACAAAGTGTTGTGGCACTGGAGGGTAGTGCCGCAACCTTTGAGGCTCATATTAGTGGTAAGGTTTTGATTCATTCTTGCAAGACTGATTATATTTTATTGTTATTTTTAGTAACGTTTATGCTGAGACAAACGATAACGCTTTTCGTAGATCATAATCTGATCTGAATGGGTAAAAATCAGTGCTGAAACATGAATTCATATCCACATCATACGGTACTGATCAGCACTGTGAAGGGCTGTCAGATATCCAAAAGCATATTGCATAAGGTCACAAGGCTTCCCAGGCAACAGCCAACCATCCTGCCAATGAGACCGATGTCTAATTCTCATGTACGTTAGAATCATCAAAACTGGGTGGAAATAGCATGAAAAGTATGTACATAAAAATACATACTGTGCTAATAAGGGAACTTGATATGAGTGCAGAGAGAATAATGTTTGGATGATGATTGGACAGAATGAGGATTCAAGGTGCAAAAGGCAAGGCATATATGCTAGTTCTTCATTGACCTGGTGCTAAGCCTTACTCTGGCTGAGGCTTATTTCCACCTTCTGTGTTTACTTGACTCCAGAGTTCTGGCAGGGGGATTAAAAGCACAAAATCTGGGTTCATGTGGCCACTGAATAGGGTAGAAAACCCTCATTTGCTAGATTGTAGACGTGTATGGTGATCATGATGGTTGTACAAGACTAGATTAATATAATTTGTTTGTGCAATTTAAAGGTGCCGCATAATTTTAAAGGATGGTTCATTTTGCTAGTCTACACACTATTAAAGCACCCGATCTTGTGCAAAACCCCATAGAAGCCCCCGAGGTAACTTTAACTTAACCAACACCCTGTTTTAAGAGTGCCTCTGACCTGGGCAGTGAGTAAGGAGAAATGACACGTGTTCCTGCCGATGGAATTATATTGTCTTACAGGCATTAGCAATGTGATGATCCACATACCGTAAAACACTACCCAAATGCTCTGTGACAGGTGCAAACACATGATCTGTCCAGCTATAGAGATCTCTGACATCTACGGTCCACTGTGGTTCATTCCTTGGCCCCTTTGGATGACACTGACTCACACAAGGTTCACACAAGGTGTTTGAACACCTCCTGTAGCCAATTCAGGATATTTTTTCATGCCTTATTCTGTTACTTGGCCCTCTACTCTTCAGTTAATTGCCTGGACCTCTTCTTGTCTGTACGCTGTAAATTTTCTGTGAAAAGTTTCTTTCCACTCATGATTACAATGCTTATTATTATTATGAATACATAAATATATCATCAGAAAAAGTTAGGATGCTAATGTTAATGTGTGATTTTGGCTATTTTCATTTGTGTAATATCATGGAGTACTTGGGAGGGGAACTTGATTTCTCACTAAGAGGAGATAGAGCAGCTTTTCTAATAGCATATGCTGTATTTGTACTTTAGTCCCACATATCATGTGAGGCAATCTCCTGTTAGCTTTTATTCACATTGTGGGATTCTGGAGTATCTTTCCTGCCCCAAAAGCATCCACCAAGATTGACTGATCTGACAGTGGCTCGGCATTTAGTTTTTCTAATGTGTAAAAAATATGAAAGTTTAATTTCTTTAACTAATTGCATAAATAATGGACTATACAGCTTTATTCTGCTACGTTGTATGCCCTTCCTTTCTGTCATAAATTATTGTGGATTTGAAATTCAGACTTTCTGTTTATCTTTGATAACCCAGCTTTTTTAATATGCAAGTCAAGTATTAATACAGAGCTACATTTTGAACGTGAAGAGCCTGGTTAATCTAAGAGTACCACGAAGAGCTTAGCAACCACCTGAGATGCAATTTTGCAGTCTATAAACCAGAACAAATGAATTGTACTGTTGTATCAGACTGTGAATTAAGTGCCAGTTTACAAGGGTTTGATAGCAGACAAAAATACCCAGTACCTCCCCCTGGGCTCAGAAAGCGCAGAACACACAAACCCTATGATTAAAAGCAGTAGATGCCAGAGCAGGTAGGACATCGTCACAGGGGGAGTCCTACTGGGTGAACAGTGACTGAGGGGACATGAGACAGCACGTCACTGTCAAGAAAGTCTGCAGTGCTGCTGCTATTAGAACTGTGCCCATCCTCATGTCTCCGCAGTACGGATCAAGTATTGAATTTGTCCATAAAGAACAAATTAACTCTCCACTTAACTTTCTTTGAACTGATGTTTTCAGGTATTACGCAACGCAAGCCAGCCTTTACACTCTGCATATTGTTGAAAGCAGGACATACATTGTACACAAATTGGCAGTTCCTGTCACTTCTGTCATTGTCAGGACAATCTCACCTGATTCAATTACTTAAGCGGTGAAGTTGAGGCACTTCAGGTTCATTTGCTTCTTTCTTGCAATAAAGCTTAAAAAACCTCAAGGACAGTTCTAAAATGAAAAAGAATATCCTAATAATTAATATTCGAAACATAGTGCAATTTGGCACTTGTAAAAGTAAGTCCTTACTCCAAGTCCAGGCAAAAATATCTATAATCTGAGCTAGATCTTACCTTCTAGTTCCCAGCTCTGTGGCATGGGACTAGCAGAGTGCTAGTAGATTTGTGAAGAAGCTGAGTTTCTTTTAATGTGAATTAGGGCTCAGATTTCCAAAACAGCTTCTAACTTTGGATCCCTTGAACATATGAGTTTGAGACATAAAAATAGACTCAATTTTTAAAAATGTAGGCCTTGTTCAACTTACCACAAAAACTCCTGTGCTTGCTAATCATGCTGCACCAAGAATATAAAAATGTTTCAAGGATTTCACTATTGACAACATGATTTTTGGTTGCCTAGCTTGAAACATCTTGAAACTGATTTGCACAAATGTTGAAGACGTATCTCTGGATGAAATCAGTGGGATCTGCTGGTTACTCTGTATTTATGGTGATAATGCCCAAATTGTCCTATACCAGTAGTACAAAGTTGAATTATACCAGCACCATCAGGGCTGTTTGATAGGAAATTTGACCAACTTCCACCTGTGAAATTAACAACGCTTAAACATACTTTTACCCTTTTGATTTTAATCCTCTCTAAAACTGGTCGCATTCTCTTTCTCTGTGTTTCTATTTTACATATATCTAAAAATCATTTTTTCAACTATGAGTAAAATTTAAAACTTTCCAAACCAAGTCTGGTGTGACTGCAGGAGACTTCAATCTCCTCTTTTTTTTTAGTCTCACACAGTCATATTCCTGGCACATTAAAGCACAAAATAATGAAATGAGTTTATAGGAGGGATACTCTAAAAAGGAAGCAGAACTCTGTGGTCTTGGGGTTTTCCAAACCACGGAGAGTGGAACTAGGAAAATTAGAGCAGCTGTAGCAAGGAGAGTCTCAGACGTCATTCCTGAGCCCCTGTGCAGTGCACTTGGTGATTTGGCTTGAGTAGAGAAGTACCTAAAGTAAATCTGCAGGGATTTTCATTTTGGAGAAATGGTATTCTAGGACTACAAAAAGACTTTGAGCTGGAACTGTCTCCTTAAATTAGCTGTTCTCCTTAAGTGACTCATATAAGAATTTTACCTGTTTGCCAAATGGATTTCAGTTGCTCAATAAAGTTGGCCGAGTAGAACGATGGGAAGAGACTTTCCATTAGGAATCTAAAATCACCATTTACATCTTAAAAACCAGCAGTAGATACAGGTGAAACTCTTCTGACCAGAAGAGTCTTGCTCATGATCCCAACAACAAAAGAATAATATATTTGAACAACAAAAGATCAGCTGATTCCAGATGACTGCTTTCCACCAAGCTCAAACAGAATTCACTCTAGAAGAAAGAAACAAAAACCCACAACATTGGGGTACTTGATGTTAATGTCTGCAACAGTCACTTTTTCTGTCACTTCGTTTTCTGAAATCATTTAGTGTTAGGACAAGTACTTGGTTGCAAGTTCAGATTTTACTTTTTCTCCAAAGTATTGGCCTGGATTTTGTTAGCAATACTACTTAGATACTAGCAAATAAATAAAAAAAACCCTCACATGCATCAATTCACCCCCCTCGTAATTTGTACTTTTATTCCACAACAGGACTGCCAAACTACAGACTGCTCATTATTCAAGTGACTTCCTAAATGCAGTAGCCTGTGCAGTTGACCTGTTGCTCTGAGTATTTTAAAGACCTTTCTGAAAAATAAATTCACCACTGTGGCACTGGACATGCGATCATTGATCTGTTCCTCTGTCCTTACACTTCACTATAACTGTGCATACGTGAGCAAGTATTATGGGAGTTTTGTATATATGGCATTTCCTAGCATCTTAATCTCCTCTTGTCGTCCTTTTTCTTCAGGTTTCCCAGTTCCTGAGGTGAGCTGGTATCGGGATGGCCAGGTTCTCTCTGCTGCAACTCTGCCCGGTGTGCAGATCTCGTTTAGTGATGGCCGCGCTAAACTGGTGATCCCCACCGTGACAGAAGCAAACAGTGGAAGATACACCGTACAAGCCACCAATGGATCTGGGCAAGCAACTAGTACTGCTGAGCTACTTGTCACAGGTATCAAGCAGCTAAAGAAAGGCACCTCTCTCTGCTGGCAATGTGAGAAAGTGAGCGACAGCCGCAGTGCCACAGATAATGAAAGAAGTTTGGATTTGAAACACATGATTAGCAAAGAAACAGCAAAACAAATTATTTCTCCTAAAGCAGTCTAGAATTCAGCATATATTCCCACCAGTAATTTCTAACGGCGTCCTTCACATCTTAACTGTATAAAGTTTAATCTTGATCTTATAAACTCTTAATCACAGTCACAAACTTCTGGCTTAGCCCTGTATACTTCTGCTCATGTCATCTGTCACACTGGCTGCATTCAAACTACACATAAAAAAAGGATAAAGTTCTGCAGGATGGAGCCCTTAATGATATTTAATGATGTAAATGGTATTTAACAGAATGACTCACATAAAAGGCCATACCCAAGAGATTGCACTCACTCCTTATGTAGTATACATGTATGATCAATGTATAATCAATGTACCTCTAATTCTAGAAACATTCGCAATCATGGGCATAATCAGAATTATCAGAAATTTTAAGCATGTGGAAAAAAGTTCCAGGTGTTTGCATTTTGGCAAATCAACTCATAATGTTTTGAATGAGAAGGTAGTATCACCTGTGAGTAGCATGCGAAGGAGAAATAGACCTTGTGCACTTCTAGTAATGAAAATATCTAGCCCTTACAGTTCTTTTTAACAGACATTATTGTTATTCTATTTATTTTTTCAATAAAACCGTAGCTGGAACAGCACCACCAAACTTCTCACAACGACTACAGAGCATGACTGCAAGACAGGGAAGTCAAGTTCGACTTGACGTGAGAGTGACTGGAATCCCTACACCTGTGGTGAAGTTCTATCGGGATGGAGTAGAAATCCAAAGCTCCCCCGATTTTCAAATTTTACAAGAAGGAGACCTTTACAGCTTAATAATTGCAGAAGCATATCCTGAAGACTCCGGTACCTATTCAGTAAATGCCACAAATAACGTGGGACGTGCTACTTCAACAGCTGAATTGCTAATTCAAGGTAACAGAGATGAAGTTGTGAGCCATGAAAATAAGAGAGTATTCATTGTAGTAATGGTACAATATGCACCACTTCATCAAAGTTATATCAATAGGTTCATTTATAACTTCTTTCTATAAGGCTATTAACTTGTTGTGAAAAAGCAGTGTCTTTGGTGAAATTTGACAAAGATTTTTGTCTGAGAATTCCAAAGGACCGTTTCTCCATAATTAAACTTCTTTAAACTGAGGATAGAGTAGACAGAAAAAAAAGTGTGGGATACTTTTGGTTGTTCTTGTTTTGTTCTGTATATTTCTCAAAGTTGTATTTTTAAGCTGGCGTTGATAGACCAGGTAGATTGGGCTGCACAACTGTAAATGGTCTTGTAAATGAGCCTGGAAAGGATGAAGACAGTTCTTAGATAGAGGAGAATTGTAGCAGTGAATCGTTCTACCCAGAGCAGTATTGCTTGGATTTCCTCTCAGTCAGGCTTCCAGATTGTGTAGTCATTTGAGATCCAGGACTGATTCTGAAGAATCTACAATAAATGTATTTTTCTTTGTTTGTTTTTTTTTTTTTTTCTAATGACATAGTAATGCAGAAATATTATTTCAACTGTTTTCACAACTATCTGTCTATAGATACTGCAGGAAAAATAGATGGTTGCTTAATTCTTTCTCTGTTGTTCATATACATTTATATATAATTGGAATTGACCATTCATTTGTTTCTGCAGCTGTTTATTGTTTGTTGCTGTATGCAATTCTCCTGAACATGTTTTCTCTTCCAAAAGGTGAGGAAGAAGCCGTTCCTGCTAAAAAGACAAAGACAATTGTTTCGACTGCTCAGATTTCACAAACAAGACAAGCCAGAATTGAAAAGGTATATTTTTCAAAAACAAAGCAGGTAAGGCTAAAATGTGGATGATTACTTCTACAGTATCTCAGACTTCTTTTCCTGATTTCATTGTAGAAGATTGAAGCCCACTTTGATGCCAGGTCACTTACAAGTGTTGAAATGGTCATAGAAGGTGCGACAGCCCAACAGCTCCCACACAAAGCACCTCCACGAATGCCTCCTAGACCTACATCGAAATCACCAACCCCACCAATAATTGCTGCAAAAGCACAAATGGCACGACAGCAATCACCATCTCCTGTTAGACAATCACCATCACCTGTAAGACATGTCAGAGCACCAACACCCTCACCAGTAAGGTAAACTTATTACTCTTTCAGACAAGATTGCTTTTTGAATCACTTTCACTTATAGCAGTAATGCCGTAGAAGGAGAGCATAGTACAAAAATGGAAGAAGGAACTGACTTAAAACTGACTGAGTTTATTCTGACTGCGAGCTATAATGTGCTGTTGCCACTGTTACAGAAGTGAGTGCTTCTTATGTAAATTTTCTATCCCATATGGAAGAAAATCCTTTAGAGAATAAATCCCATTTGATTGCTCTGCATTCAGCTGAAGTAGCTGAAGTTCATGACGGAAGAGAAGAAAACAGCAGAGCACTTGGCCCTTGATTATTTTAGATGAACAGAGAAAAGAGGAATGACATTCTGATGTCAGGCAGACAGAATGGAAGGATATGTAAAAAAAAAAATAAAAAATGAACATGTGCGTGCTGGAAGTGACTGCGGAAATAGCGTTTTGAGGTTAGGCAAGGTAACTGTGGTTGTGGAAAGGTGAAGTTTATCTCTGCTGTATAAAGGGCCTTGAGAGGGAAAGTGAGTGATTTGAAGATCAGGGCTTGTGGTCTGTGAGACCCCAGGAGGTCTGTGCTGAGGGGCAAGTAGAGAGAAAATTGCTTTGGACGTCCTGAAGTTTCAGCATCCTGAAGCACCAGCATCATGGAATGTCTCCAAGCTGAGTTCTTAGAGGAAACCCATTTAACTTGTCAGAGCTATGTATGCTGGTGAATTTTGCCTCATTGAGAATAACTTTCAAGGACAGGAACAAATTAATTGACAGTAACTAGCAACAACTAGATGAAAGAATAATTCAATAGTGCCATCTAGAGTGCACATGGAACTAGGAGTTTGTACTCCCCCACTAGTCAAACCACTTTTAGACATACAACACATTAGAAAATAAATCTAAAAATTCATATGATACTGCTGCCCCCTACTGCTGCAATTTGTTAATTCGATCTGGGAAATACAGCATTAAAAAATTCCTTTTGAAGAAAATCTAAGTTAGAAAGCCTGTTAAAGCATTTTGAGAAATGCTTTAAAACTCTCTGCTAGGAATGGGATTGAATTTTTGGAATATCAAAATTTAGAAACTATCACTTTCCAAGCGGCTACCAATTTTGTGGCTGAGATTTGTAAATGTAAATATGGGAAAGAGTATAGGCCCTGATCAGAAGCTGGAGTCTGAACACATGTATGGATGACACGTGGAAATGAGATGTGGTGCAGGAATAGCTAGTTATGTTGTTGCTAGGTGGCTACCACATGCTATTTTTTATGTGACAAAAACACACATTAGGCATAATGTTAAAACCAGGTAAGCGTAATTTACAAGTAGAACCCCTCAAAAACCTTTTTAAAATCAAACTACAAACTAATGAAGATATCCTAAATGGGGAGTGAATTCAAGTTCAGGCTGAAGTTGTTTATATAATTGTCATTGTGTGACACTACATTAATTATATTAATACTTTATTCTTTCATTAGGTCAGTTTCTCCTGCTGGAAGAATCTCCACCTCACCTATCAGACCAGTGAAATCTCCATCTCCAATCCGTAGAACACAGGTAGTGACAACAGCTGGGGCCGAAGTCCTTCCTCCTTGGAAGCAGGAAGGATACACTGCAACCACAGAAGCCCAGATGAAGGAAACAAGAGTATCTACAAGTGCTACCCAAATAAGAACTGAAGAAAGATGGGAGGGGAGATACGGGGTCCAAGAACAAGTTACCGTTAGCGGTGCTGGTGAGGCTGCAGCTGGTGCTAGAGAGGTAAAGTCTGTTTTAAGGATTAAGATTTTGCTCTGTGGGTGGACTTACCACTGCTGAATAGATCTGCTAAATGGAATCTGAGACGCTGTGAATAAAAACTGTGTGTATCTGCTGTTGAGAGAGTTCTGCTGCAAATGCTTCCTTGCAACATTCTGTCTCTGTACTTGTTTTGTGCTTCTTCTGAACGTGTGCAAAACATGAAAAAATGTCTTTTGATGTGACTAATGTAGGTGAGAAAGGACAGTGAAAAAACAGCAGCTGTTGCTACGGTTGTTGCTGCTGTGGATCAAGCCATGGTGAGAGAACCAGCTCCAAGTGTTGTAGAGCAAACTGCTAAAAGGACAGCAATGACTGCAGTCCACGTTCAACCTGTTCAGGAGCAGGTAGAAATAGAGCACAGACATTCTATGATTTCCCTTTTATCCCTTCATCCAACGTGCAAGCAAGGCATGATTCACCGTGAGGAATTAACAAGATATTATCCAGTGCACCGCAAACGCATGCATACTCTTACAGAGCACCTGGACTGTAAAGGAGTGTTCTTGGATCACTTATTCCATGGCTTTCCATCATAGCAGGATTGAATTATTCTTAAACTGTTCTTAAGTTTAAGAATGCCTCCTATGAAAGTGATCCTTTATTATCCCTTGTCATTTATTTTCTAACATTGTTCTTACACCGATGAAGTTTTCCCTCTAATATCTCATTTAAAATTTCCCCACTAGGAATGAAATAATTCTCCCTTAGTATTTTTCCTTCACTTGCATTCCTCTCTTATTTTTCCTTTTCCTCTTCTTTTGATGATCAATTTGTTAAAATAAATTTTAAGGCTTTGTTTTTTTTGTTTGTTGCTACAAAAATCAGGTGAGAAAGGAGGCAACAGTAGTAGTTACCAGTGATAAAGCAACAAAACAAACAGTAATATCAAGAACTAGAGAAGAAATGGTTACTTCACAAGAAAAAAGGCACATCTCTCATGAAAAGGTGAATACAGACAGATGTTACCTATGGTTGTCATCCCCTACCTTGTTCAAGAAATCTAATATCTCATCAAAAAGACAAGCCTATGAACAAGACAAATGACATACCATAATATTATTTTTTCCTTTTATATGTGGTCACTCTTCTAGTTTACATTGCTATCGTTCTCCTGTCTCTCTTTGATGATGACTGTATTTCCTTTTTTATTTCAGTTCCATTTTTAATGCCTAAGAACATGATAGATAAACTCGCGAAGCTTTAACTTAGAAAAAAATCTATTTTTTATGTATTGTATGGCGATTTACTAGATAGTATTCTCAATCATTTAAGGAATTGACAGTAGGAAATAAGTCCTAAATTTTCCATTTTTTTTTCTGATTTTGTTTCTAAGCTTGCTATTTGTAGCCTGCTTTGTTTGTTGGCAGCACAGTGGGTCAGAAAAAAGGAGGAAAAACTCATTCTGCATTGAAATCAATTTTGAAAATAATGGCTGATTGGAATTCAGATGATTTTAGCATGTGCTTTATCAGACAAATGTGATTTAATGGAAGACCAGCTTTTATGGAGAAATGTTACATTTGCATTCTAGCCGAAAGGTGTAAGGAAGAAAGTGTAACCTATCTTTAAAGTACTGAGAAACAGAAATCCACTTGGGCAAAAAATTACATGTTTATGTGCAGATTGCATCTAAACTTCTTGGCAAAGTAAAAGTTACCTAAAGCTTGTTTTTAATATCCTACACTTTCTCAACCTGATTATGATGCAGGACAGTTTTCCTCTGATCTGATTTTTTTATTTTATTACTGCTTTTGGTAGCAAAGCAAGTATTTTTATGCTAAGTGTATATGCATTTTATAAAAAGTCTGTTTATGGTGGTGTTGGTGTTGTTTCCAGACTAGATGATTTTGAATTCTAGAGTTTTGCATTTTTCCTCTCTTTGCGTCCTCTTTTCCACATGTATTGAAAATCACATACCTTATATTTTTTAACAATATACAATTTAAACTTCTTTATTTGTAAACATGTAGATAAGAAAAGAACCAGAGAAAACTCCAGTACCCAAAGTAATAATTGCCACAGACAAAGATAAAGAACAAGAAAGAATATCAAGAGCCAGAGAAGAAATATCTACCAGACATGAGCAAGTGCACATTGCTCATGAAAAGGTAAATAAATGTTACAGGTGTTTAACTCGTTGTTATACTCTAATAAGTTTACAAAACCTCTTTCTTCATCAAATGTGCTACGTATCTTTGTTCTGCTTCTTTTTGAAGAGAAGATTACAAAATGAAAACTTTATAAAGCAAGATATTGCAGATATAGGCCCAGCGTTGAAGGTCTGGTTCTACTGACCCCGTAGCAGCTCTTTCTACAGAGGAAGAATGCAGCTGCCCTTCCTTTGAGCATTATGGCTTTTATTGCCAGGGTACTCAGAATTTCATCTGATGCTTGTCAACTTTTGCTTTTTGTCTGAAGGTAGATTTGTGAAGACCAATTGTAAAGGTTATCTCTCGTGATATATTTAGGTGTGGAGTTTGATTTAAGGAAGTTCATATTTGTGTGAGGACTGAATGCATCTGCTAGACCATATTGTGGAACCATTGTTTGTTGGAGTAAATGATGAAATATTTCCATCTACTGATGGGAGCAAATATTAAGTCAGTAATACTCATTTTTATGCAAACAGTTTCTACAAAACAAAACAATGATGTATCACAATTAACTAGGAAGTGTGAAGATTCTTCTCTAATTCACACACAGATTAATGCAATATGTTAATGACTTTGAATCTACTTCATTCATATAAATGTAGCATATACAATAGGCTATAACTTGGTCTGTACAAAGGAATTATTTCATTTCTCAGGTGGTGTTTTTCTTTTATTGATATGCATTCTGAAACCTTATCCCACTTTCCTGAAAAGCTGTGTAATTTTGACAACAGACATAACTGATTGCTATTATTTTTCTTTACCATAACAACTAGATAAGAAAGGAAGATATGAAACCTTCTGTACCTAAGGTAGTAATTACCACTGATAAACCTAAACCACCGGTCATAATATCGAAAAGTAAAGAAGGAATTGCTACCAAACAAGAACAAGTCAGCATAACCCATGAAAAGGTGAATAGCACTATTATAACCATATTTGGTCTTTTATCCTCTCTTCTTTACAAAGCTTATGTGTCCCTCAAAAAATACTAACTGTACATTTCCAGCTCATTCTTTCTAAGATTTATTCCACTTACAAATTTTTAGAACTACTGCTAATTAGACTGTATTATTCCATCTCTATCTTTCTCTCCTAACTGTTTTCATTAATAGAATGTCTGCAGCACTTTTCTCTGACTGACCTTTGAAATGGACTGACTGACTCCTGAAATGCATTTTAGCTTTTTTTTTTTTAAAAAAAATCATTACTTATATTTAAATAGGTGTCAGGGTGTAACGGTACTTATGAGTATACATATAATACAGAGCTGTGTGCAGTGCACAAGGGTCTAACCCCTTAATTCTCCTTCCTTTTTCCCATTCCAAAATGCTTTCCCATTGTTCAAATTTCTTTCAAGATCGTATGTAACTGAAACTTTTATTTCTACTATAATAATTAGATTAAAAAGGAAGCTAAGAAAACTACTGTAGTTCCGAAAATAATTGCCACTGATAAAACCAAAGCACCAGTCACAGTGTCCAGAACTAGAGAAGAAATTACAGCCAAGCAAGACCAAATTCATCTAGCTTATGATCAGGTGAATATAGCTGTTGCATATCTGTAATGCAATGTTACAATTTGTTTTATCTGCAAAATGCACCTTTTAAGAGCTACTTGGGTACAATAGAATGCCCTCAAATTAATTCCTGCTAACATATCCATTAAGTGGGATGATTGCCAAGTGACAGTCAGTGTGATAAGTTTCTAGTGAAAAAGAGATTTATGTCTCACCCTGTTACAAAATGCCACTTTTCAGACTACAGTCAGGTTTCTCTGTGAAAGCCTACACCATACCAACTTGACTTTCAAGTAATGTTTACTTGTTCAAATTTCTGACTCTGCAAACTTTTTTTCCACAAGACGATTCCTTGCAATTTTATGGTTGTCAGATGAAACAACCTCTCTATTAAGGTTTGAATTGTATTGTTCTTTGTACAATACAAACTTCGACATCCATTCAAGTCTGTCCAGTTTATTACTTCTGACAATCAGACACTTGTTGACACTGCTTTGTTCCAGTAGGACTCCCACAGTAGAAAAGCTTTTGTATTATAATATAGCCAGGAACTCTCATATGCAGAAGAATAGCATAGTTGCCAACAGCTTTTATTTAAAGTCTACCTACTTTGTTAGAAACTGTACGATACATTCATAAAATACTTTTATAAAGTATAATTAAAAGAGCATAGCATATAAAACTCACTCAGAGTAGTCAGATTGCTAAGAGATTACAGTTACTTGTTAGATGATGCAAATTTAGGACCAAATTCAAGTTGGTATAAAAAATGATTTTGAAATTGGCAATGATACTGAATAAGAGGTCCCTTTTACCAAAACACTACTTTAATAATAAAACAAAATCTCCGTAAACAATCACTTTTGGGCCTCACTCAAGTTATTTCAGTTTAAGGTGATAATGATTATAAAATCAGCATGAAATAATTTATTACTTTTTTTTTTCATCTACAAGGCATACATTTCATGTGCTCTGTTGCTACATCTGGATCAGTTATGACAGTAATAATAAACACTAGTAGTAATCATCCTATCACCTACTGTTGGCTGACTGGGCAGAAATTTGGATCCTGATAACATAGAAGTTGACAGTATTTATCAGTTATTAGAAAAAAAATAAAAGTCCTGATATAAATGCATTATTTCCAATTTCTCAGAAAGCCCTGTTTTCCTACTTTTGTAAAATAATTTAAAATAGATTAGCGCTGAATTAACAGATACTCCTGTGGTAAAAAAATTTATGGGTATATTCCTCAGTAAATATATTCACATCAGATGCTAGACACATTCTTTACATTTTTAGTAGCATCTAACAGTTATATGGAGCCGATGAGCATACTGACTTTGAAATTACGTGTGCATTTACGTACCTGCCTTACTCTTAGATAAGTAGCCATAAATGTAACTATAAAGTATTAAAAGTGGGCTTGCTTACAAACACTGATGAGTATAAAGCACGCAACCATAGATGTGTTCTGAATATGCATAGACAGAGCTTAGAAAAAAATATGTCTATCTTTGAATGTACTGACTCTGAAGTATACTTATGGGTGAACACATTTGATATTTATGTTATTACTTTTGCATACCTATGCACTCTTTCTTTATCTGGAATATACTTTACTGAGCATTATACTTACAAGTATTTGCCAGATATGCGAGTCTTTAATATAATGATGAATATTTGTATTAATTCTGCCAATGCTCTCTGTAGACTCAAGTTGGAAAAAGGGCTGAAGCTGTAGCTACGGTTGTTGCAGCAGTTGATCAGGCACGTGTTCGATCACCTTGGGAACAAGAACAAGCAGATGAAGCTTATGTAAAGCAGAAAACTTTGGAATATGGCTATAAAGAGCATGTTGCAGAGGCCCCAGCAGAACGTCATGTTGTCACTAAAGAGGTTAAAACTGTCTATGTTCCTCCTGAGAAACATATCTCAGCTGCTGAAAAGAAGCAAGTTCATATATCAACAGAGGTTAGACTCAGTTTACGTTGCATTCTTTTCCAAAAAGTATGTCCCAGTGAAATCTGTTTCAGTTTGCAGAACAGCATCACATTCTCAACAACGTTTTTCAATGCTTTGTGTAGATAAAAAGAGCAACAGAAATTGAGAAAACAATTCATGTCGAACACCCGCGACCCCGCACGCCAAGTCCTCACTTCACAGTCTCCAAAATTGCGGTTCCTAAACCAGATCATACATATGAGGTAAGAAGTGAAAACTCCAAGAACGGCATGCTCATTGATAATAACCAGTTGGTCACGCATTCCATTTGACTTTTCCTCCCACTCTAGTGTGGTGCTTTCCCAAGAAGAAGAAGAATTTTATGCTCTCTACAGTTGTTTTTGTTGGTCTGTTTGACTAGTGAAGAGCAGTGCTGTAAACAGACACATGAACTGCTAAAATGTCATTTGTAATTATTAGCTATTTAAACAAGGTTTCACGTCTCTAAGGATGCAGCTTCAATACTTCAGGTTGTACAGTGAAATCGTAAACATTTGTCATGCAACTTATGTTTTTTAAAGAGCAGAAGTATTCCTCTTCAGTCCTATCATGTGCATCATCAGTTCACTAGCACATTGAAAACAGTGCTTCTGTCTTTCTTGCAGACTACTACATACTAAGCTAGTTTCTGAAACAGAAAAATTCCAGACTGCAAAATGTGACACCATCCATTTTTAATGTTATTTTTTCCATTTTTCTGTTTGACTCTTTCATATAATATTAAAAGTTCCCATTTAATTAATTTTCTCATTCAAGCATACTTTGCCTCCCCAGCTGGACTTGAAAAAAGATCTATTTTTTTCCCTCAAACATAATTAAACACTATAAAAATGAAGTAAAATATTTTTGTCTTTAGAGATTTTCCAAAGTTATTACACCTACAATAACATTTTGAAATATCTTCAGTTATTTTAATCACTGACAATTACGTAATTAGGAGTTTTGTTTGTTGTAGTATCAGACTGATTAAAAGGAAAGCTAAGGCCTCAAGTGAATAAATTTAGAGGATATTTCTCATGTTGCACTTAAGAGCTTCTTGACCATTTAAAGATCAAATTCTAAAGTAAAAAAAAAAGAGAAAATATGCGAATGCTAGGCACATCAACAATAATATAAGGGTATCTCCGGTATTCTACTACTGCAATCTAAAACTAGAAGTCATTGTTGATATGTAGCTTTTGCAGTGTCCACAAATAAGTAACTAAGGAAGCAATAGGTGCATATGCAAGCTGCTCAAGAAATACACTGGCGCCTTTGAAAACAACTCTTTCTCTTCTGTTCCCTAGGTTTCAATAGCTGGATCTGCCATGGCTACTCTGGAAAAAGAATTATCAGCTACTTCTGCTGTGCAAAAGATCACCAAGTCAGTGAAACCACCCCAGCTAAAGCCACATGAAGTCAGGATAAAAGCAGAGCCCGTTCCCTCTCCCTTTGGAGAGGCTGCTGAGACCTATAAGAGTCGCTATGATGTTGAGACTAAAAAAGAGATGGGTGTAAGCTTTAAAGGTGAAGCAGTGCGTGAAGAACACTTGGTGTTGCGGAAAGAAGGTGAAGCAAAGGTATGTTATTACGCAAATTTCCATCACTTAGACTGACTTTCATCTTAAAAAAAAGCTTCACTTGTTTGTTGTTTCGTTATTGTGATTTTCCACTTTTACAGCATTCCGCTGACTTTTATCTTTGTTATTTTACACAAATCCTTCTAAGGACCTAATATTTTCCTATGGCAAGCAAAGAGTTCTCTTTACCTAATTTCTTTTCATATCTAAATTCTGCTGCTTATGTCCTTGGCTTTGTTAGCTGTCTATTAACTGTGCTTTGAACAACCTAGGTGACAGAAACTGCCAGAGTTCCCGTGCCTGCGGAAATCCCTGCTACTCCACCCACCTTAGTCTCAGTAAGTAATTTGAATGTAGACTGGGGGAGTGACACTATGTTTTCACCCATTTGGCATTCTAACTTTTGTCTCTGAAAACCTGACCATGAAAATTTGGCTTTATTGAATCTTTTAAACTCTGTATTAGACTTAGCCACACAATTTATCTCTGATACAAACTATTCTGGATGACTGTTATGGGGGTGATTCTTCACACTTACACCACATAGTAGATTGACCTTTGCTGCAGTGAAACAATTTCTCACCATAATCTGTATAAACATCAACCTAAGTTTTAATTTTCTTGTTAATAACAGTAATGTTCAGTTATCTCAAATACAGCTTCAAATAACTCCCTTTGGAAAATACCTCTTTTTTCCTGGATACAATGCTGAACACAACACTGTTTTGAAGTTGACATTAAAGTTTCCATTTAAATAGGCTTTAGTTATTTCAATGTCTGAAAATATATACTAACTGTGATACTTATTTTTTGTCATACAGGGCCTCAAAAATAAGACTGTGACTGAAGGTGAGTCTGTCACTCTGGAGTGCCATATCTCTGGTCATCCTCAGCCTACTGTGACATGGTACAGGGAAGACTACAAGATTGAGACCTCAATGGACTTCCAGATCACTTTCAAAGCAGGGCTTGCTCGCCTTGTGATCCGCGAAGCCTTTGCAGAAGACAGTGGAAGATTTACCTGCACTGCTACCAATAAGGCTGGGAGTGTCAGCACATCTTGCCACTTACACGTGAAAGGTAAGTATATTTATCACTGTAGGAAGATTACAATTTTGTTAGCTGCATCATATTACCTGTAATGTAACTTAGGTGTTTTGTCAGCTCCCAAGTAGAACATATGCCTTGAGTTGTATTCCAGGGCTGTTAGGTAACATGGTTGGAAGAATATGAGGAAAAGGCCAATTACAGGCTGATGGAGACTCTTAACTTGCTTCCTAAGTGGAAGTATCTGGCCCTCTGAGCCAACCAACTACTTAACCTTCTCTCTCTTTGTGTCAACAAAACTTGCGGCTTAAGTGCTATTAAAGTATTTTAAAATCCACTGTATCATATTTGCCTTGCAGTTTCAGAAGAAATTGAGACTCGAGAAACCATTTCTGAGAAGGCTGTTACAGAAGAAAAACGGTAAAGTTACTTTCCTAAACAGACTGCTCCTATTGTGGTCATTAGTCTCTTGCACTCTGTTTATGAGAGCTTCAGATATCAGCTCGCTTACCTGTGTTGGAATCTTATTTCAGCTATGTGGAGACAAAGGACATTGTAATGGAAGATGTCTCTGCTGCAGCAGAGGAAGTATCGGGAGAACCCATACCTCCTTTCTTCATAAGAAAACCCATGGTACATAAATTAATTGAAGGTGGGAGCATTGTTTTTGAATGCCAAGTAGGGGGCAACCCAAAGCCACATGTCTACTGGAAAAAAGGTGGAGTTCCTTTAACGACTGGCTACAGGTACTTTGAATACAATGCACAAAAACGGTTTAAACATATTTTTTAAGAATATTTAATTGACGGTACCATAATTTTGTTTCCCTTGCTGATGCTTATCCAAATAACATCACTGAAATTTTATTTTTGAAATGGAAAAATCATAGGATCATGTCTTAATGTGAGACTTCAGAAGGCTGTTTTAAAATACAAATATTCAAAAGACTATAAAATGAGAAATGCTAAATATACTTAAAAAATCAGGAGGAAGTTTTGCATTTGTTTTATTCTGTCTATGCAATGTTTGCATTCTATCTATGCAAATTGTTGTCTATAGAAAGCAACACACTTTCTAAAAAAATACATTTGTAGCATTCTTGAAATATATCCTGCTATAATGACTCATTAGGACAAACTGTGCACACAGTATATGCCATTTTACTGTTTCTGATAACTAGATCTCTGATATTTCAGTACTGCAGTTTGCATCCCATTTATTTTAGTGACAACAGAAAGAAAGTAAACCTGTAGTCTAGTTTCAGCATGGTTATTTTTCCTATGCTGTTCTGCAGATTTATTGAGAATTGCCTGAAAAAGTTTCTCTTTTTTTTGTCTTGTACAATTTAGGAGTGATTCTGATCAATTGCGTAACTAAAAGCAAATACACTAGGAAGTCTGTTCTATAATCAGAATTATAGAGAACTTGTACTTTTATGTTTTCTATAGATACAAAGTGAGTTACAAAAGAGAAACCGGGGAATGCAAACTTGAAATTTCCATGACTTTTGCCGACGATGCCGGAGAATATACTATTGTTGTTCGTAATAAACATGGAGAAGCTTCTGCAACGGTCTCCTTACTAGAAGAAGGTACACTGTAGATTAAAGAAATGGGAAAAATATTTCTTAAAATTAACTTTAAAATGGGAAAAAGATTTTAAAGTGTACTGCGAACTCTTTGCAGCTTATTTTGGTCAATTCAAGAAATATAAAAGGAGACCTGGTGGCTCCATTCCTGCAAGACAGAGTATTTGACATCAGGTTCTTGAAGGACTTGTATTCTTTGCTAGAATGTATAGCTACAGAATCCCTCTTCTGTTGATGTCCATAACAATCTATATAACATAAGACACTCAGAGAGTGATGTGGGGAAAGGAGGGTAACCAAGTAATAGGTTGTTCTATTACAGGGAAAGAAGCGAACTTTTTTTTTTTTAATTGTCCGTGTAAAAATGCGTGAAAGTTTGCGGGAGACAGAGCCACAGTGAAGAAACTGTGAAATAGTCCCTACAAGTGCTTTCACTTTGAGAACTAGAACACCAAAAAAGCACAGTAAAACTTTTACCTGTTTATAAAGCTCATCTGAGGGCATCAGTCTTTGCATTTTATTGCTGTTTGTATTTTATTGGCTAAACAGGCAGAAACTCTACTTGAATCACCAAAACCAGTAAAATAAGTTTGTATTTGTTTTCTCTATTCAGTCCAGTGAAAACCACAAAAACTTATCAAAATGAATATGTTCTTAATTCTCAGCTGATTATGAAGCCTACATAAAATCTCAACAAGAAATGATGTACCAAACCCAGGTGACTGCATATGTACAGGAACCTAAAGTGGCTGAGGTAGCCCCTGCTATTTCATATGGTGACTTTGAAAAAGAATATGAAAAAGAACAAGCCCTAATTAGGAAGAAAATGGCAAAAGATACAGTGATGGTCAGAACTTTTGTAGAAGATGAGGTATGTCTACCACTTGATACCTGTATTGTGTATTGACATTTTACCAGTAGAAATCACTTCTTTACAAGGTCATTATCTGACACACAGAACTTAATGGTCTTGCTTTTCTATATAGGAATTCCATATTTCTTCTTTTGAAGAAAGACTTATCAAGGAAATTGAACTCAGAATTATTAAGACCACCTTAGATGAACTTCTCGAAGAAGACGGAGAGGAGATGATGGTTGATATTTCTGAATCTGAAGCTGTAGAAGCAGGATTCGAATTAAGATTAAAGAATTACAGAACCTTTGAAGGGACAGGAGTTACTTTCCATTGCAAGACGACTGGATATCCATTGCCAAAGGTACCCCAAACCTGTCTATTTAATCTATTTAAAAACCATCTGATGCTCTACTTGAAACATCTCGTTGTGAGACATTCTACATTCTGCATAGAAAGCAGCAAATCTGAAAGGAAATCCATTTTTTTGTTTTGATATCAAGCTAAATTTTCCTTTTGCCCCTTAATAGAATAGTGTTAAGTTGGCTAGCCAGTTTGGAGGTAGGTTAGATTTACCAGTTAAGTTGGTCTTGCTTCTGAGTATCTCCGAGTTAGCCCACCCAAGTGGGCAACACAGTATCAAGTCCGGCCCTAGGTCACTTTGTTCTTTGTCAAAATGGGCTTTATATCTGTTTCTAGCTCCAAAACTTGTGTTTCAGGTTACTGTGAAAGCATGTTACTTTAGTCTTGTTTCAAGTAAAAATGTTAATGTGAACAAATATACATGGGCTGTGATGACACATCAGCTGAAAAATAAGAAGTTGTAATATGTTGTATGCGTGGGTCACTACTGGATCCTTGTCTTTAGGAGAGCTCACATAACATTCCACTGTTTCTTTCCATGCAGATCGCATGGTACAAAGACGGTAAGCGCATAAGACATGGAGAACGCTACCGCATGGAAGTTCTGCAAGACGGCAGTGCCAGCCTGCGTTTGCCTGTTGTTTTACCTGAAGATGAAGGAATTTATACTGTCTTTGCCAGTAACATGAAAGGAAATGCCATTTGCTCAGCAAAACTCTACGTTGAGCCAGTTGCACCCACAGCAGCTCCAGGTTATATGCCAGGACCGGAAGTTATGAGAAGATATAGGTAGGTACACATTAACATAAAAATTTCATGAGACTTCAGTCTGCTGTGATAGACAATACAAAAACTCATTACACAGCAGCTAAACAGCTTAAGTTATTGGAGTCTGCATACCTCTAAAGAAGTTCTAAATGCTGGGTTTTGTGGCTTAAATTGATTTATGTGCCAACTCTGTCTGATTTGCCTTCTTAATGAGTAATGCAGTTCCCAGAGTATCATCATTCACATGCATATCCAGCCACAGTATCAGATTTACAACCTCAGAAAATGTATTTATTTCTTAAAGTAGTCATGTTTTGGGAGAATATTCTTTTGCGCTTGGAGTTTTAGTACTGTGTGCAGCTCTTACTTCCCACTCTTGAAATAGCTGTATTTCTATGACAGAAAGAAATCCAATGTTGCCACGTACTGTGTTATGTCTTCATACATACACATGCACAAATGTGTACAGGATTACATCCATATCTGTACAGTATCCAAATCCCCAAAATTTCCCTGGCTGTGGTGTATCCTAATACTATACAGCTATACAAATTGCTGTCAAAAACCTAAAGAAAATTGACTACAAGTAAAAATTAATTTCCTCACAATTTCTCACATAGATAAATTGGTTAACCTGTTTAAGATATATTATGCTAAAGGCAAAAGTTGCACTCCATTTACCATGTCAGCCCACTGCTATATGACGTTGTCATACACACCTCATTTTTTTCCTTGCAGGTCTATTTCTCCACGCTCTCCAAGCCGGTCTCCTGCCCGCAGTTCTCCTTCTCGTTCTCCTGCCCGCAGATTAGAAGAAACAGATGAAGGACAACTAGAGAGACTATATAAGCCGGTTTTTGTGCTGAAACCTACGTCATTTAAATGTTCACAGGGGCAGACAGCAAGATTTGACTTAAAAGTTGTTGGCAGACCTATGCCAGAGACATACTGGTTCCATAATGGTACATCAACAAACGATCTTAAAAAACAGTCTTAAATGCATTTTACATTTTGTTGAGACACTGCTTTGAGTGCAACTTTTTTTTTCCATGTGTATCTGCAGGTCAACAAGTGGTTAATGACTACACCCATAAAATAGTGATTAAAGAAGATGGCACCCAGTCATTGATCATTGTTCCTGCTATGCCTGATGACTCTGGAGAATGGGCTGTAATTGCTCAGAATAGAGCAGGCAAAGCTTCAGTCTCAATGACGCTGACTGTGGAAGGTATCCACTGTGCATGCTGTTTTTAGGAGGCTGAGGAGTGTTTCTTATTAAAAAACATGGTTACGTCATTTCCTTTCGTGATAACTTACCCTTGTTTTTTCAGCTAAGGAAGACCTAGTCAGACCACACTTCGTGGAAAGGCTGAAGAATGTTAGCGTAAAGGAGGGCTCTAGATTGCAGATGACAGTGAAAGCTACTGGCAACCCAAATCCTGACATTGTATGGCTGAAGAACAGTGACATCATAGTACCTCATAAATACCCTAAAATAAAGTAAGCATTTTTATTTTGTTTAAATAGAAAAGTTAATAATCACCGTCCTATAGTGTGCTGAATATCCTTGCTTCCATAGAAGGGATTCACTAAGGGCTTAGTCCAATGACTACTGAGGCTACTAACAGCTTTTGCATTGCAGTAAGTCTGAGAGATAGAAAATGCCTTGTAGGACTCCATTTTTTCCAGCTTGTATATTTTGCATTCTGCAAAGCCAATGCTTTTACAACAGAGATTTAGGGAACCTTTATCTGTCTCTAATTTTTAAGTCCTCTGAAGGCCAAACTGCCACTGAATTCAAGACTGGTTTTTATTATCCTGTCTGTTTGATTCTTAGGCACTGCACTCATAAACATGAATAAATAAAAACAAAACGTCTAGTTCCTCCAGAGATTTGCCTTTGGAGGCTTTGGCCTAATTTTGGACAAGGGCAAAAATGAATAACAAAGATGTGCAAAAAAGTTAAAATAAGTGGTTTTAATATTTCAGGATTGAGGGAACCAAGGGGGCAGCTGCCCTTAAAATTGAATCTACTGCCAGGCAAGATGCTGCATGGTATACTGCTACTGCTATCAATAAAGCTGGGCGTGACACTACTCGGTGCAAAGTAAATGTTGAAGTTGAACATGCAGAACCTGAACCAGAAAGGAGATTAATCATTCCGAAAGGAACTTATAAAGCCAAGGAGATTGCAGCACCAGAGTTAGAGCCTCTCCATTTGCGTTATGGTCAAGAGCAATGGGAGGAAGGAGACCTCTATGACAAAGAAAAGCAGCAGAAACCATTTTTTAAGAAGAAGCTCACATCTTTAAGGCTCAAGCAATTTGGACCAGCGCACTTTGAGTGCAGGCTTACACCAATTGGTGACCCAACCATGGTGGTGGAGTGGTTGCATGATGGCAAACCCTTGGAAGCAGCTAACAGACTCCGCATGATCAATGAGTTTGGGTACTGTAGCCTGGACTATGGGGTAGCCTATTCCAGAGATAGTGGAGTGATCACTTGCAGGGCAACTAACAAATATGGTACAGACCATACATCTGCTACTCTGATCGTGAAGGATGAGAAAAGCCTTGTGGAAGAATCCCAGTTGCCAGAAGGCAGAAGGGGACTGCAGCGAATTGAAGAGTTAGAAAGAATGGCCCATGAGGGTGCTCTTCCTGCAGTTGCACTGGACCAAAAGGAAAAACAAAAACCAGAAATTGTTTTGGTTCCTGAACCTTCAAGAGTCCTGGAAGGTGAAACAGCGCGCTTCCGCTGCCGTGTGACTGGCTATCCTTTGCCCAAGGTCAACTGGTACCTCAATGGGCAGCTCATCCGTAAGAGCAAAAGGTTTAGACTCCGTTATGACGGAATCTACTACCTGGATATTGTGGACTGCAAATCATATGACACAGGAGAGGTGAAAGTCACTGCAGAGAATCCAGAAGGCTTTATTGAACATAAGGTGAAACTTGAGATCCAGCAGAGGGAAGACTTCAGATCTGTTCTTCGTCGTGCTCCTGAACCCAAACACGAGCCTGTAGTGACAGAGCCTGGAAAACTTCTCTTTGAGGTACAGAAGGTAGACAAACCTGCAGAGGCAACAACCAAAGAAGTGGTGAAACTGAAAAGGGCTGAAAGAATCACTCACGAGAAGCTTTCAGAGGAATCTGAAGAGCTGCGTAGTAAATTCAAGCGTAGGACAGAAGAGGGCTATTATGAAGCCATCACTGCTGTGGAACTTAAGTCTCGCAAAAAAGATGAATCGTATGAAGAAATGCTAAAAAAGACAAAAGAAGAACTTCTTCACTGGACCAAAGAGATCCCAGAGGAAGAGAAGAAAGCACTTCCTCCTGAAGGCAAAATCACCATTCCAACATTCAAACCAGAGAAGGTTGAACTTAGTCCAAGCATGGAGGCTCCCAAGATATTTGAACGAATTCAAAGCCAGACGGTAGACCAGGGGACAGATGCACACTTCCGTGTGAGAGTGGTGGGAAAACCAGACCCTGAGTGCCAGTGGTTCAAAAACGGTGTCCAGATTGAAAGGACTGATCGTGTGTATTGGTACTGGCCTGAAGATAACGTTTGCGAATTAGTCATCAGAGATGTGACTTCTGATGATTCTGCCAGCATCATGGTGAAAGCAGTCAATATAGCTGGTGAAACTTCTAGCCATGCTTTCCTGTTAGTACAAGGTAATTTAAATTCTTACTTTTATGCTACTGCTTATCATAGTGTGTTAAGTCTATATGGCCGGCGCATTGTTGATTCATTGCATATTGTTTTGCAGCCAAGCAGTTAATCAGCTTCACCCAGAAGTTACAAGATGTTGTTGCCAAAGAGAGAGACTCTATGGCAACATTTGAATGTGAGACATCAGAACCCTTTGTCAAAGTGAAATGGTTTAAGGATGGGATTGAGATTCATTCTGGAGACAAATACAGGATGCACTCGGACAGAAAGGCTCATTTTCTTTCTGTACTAGCAATTGAAATGTCCGATGCTGATGACTACAGCTGTGCACTGATAGAAGACGAATCCATAAAAACTACTGCAAAGCTTAATGTGGAAGGTAAGAAGCACATAGCTCAGTACTATGCAGTACTGTTAAAGTGAAATCAGCTTCAGGAAGAAATAAAACAATTTAAACTGATGTCTAATCCACTAAGAAATGTTTAAGCTGCTTTCATATTCTCAGAATCCAGCATGAAAGTTTGGAGATATATTTACGTAAAATGGTTACACCATATATATATTAATTTCCTTAGGCTCATTTAATAAATGTTTTCATCAGGGGTATCTGATCAAGCTTATCCATGAATGTAATTATTTTTGCCTGTAGGAGTTGTGGTTGAGTTTATTAAAGAACTTGAAGATGTTGAAGTACCAGAATCCTTCTCAGGTGAACTTGAATGTGAGGTTTCCCCAGAAGACGTGGAGGGGAAATGGTATCACAGAGACGTCGAACTCACTTCTAACCATAAATACGTGATTGCATCCCGTCGTGGTCGCCAAATCCTCACTATTAAAGACGTTAATAAAGATGATCAAGGAGAGTATAGCTTTGTTGTTAGTGGAAAAAGGACTCGCTGCAAACTGAAGATGAAGCGTAAGCCTTTCTAATAATATTGTCGATATATTATAGATTTTCTATATTATAGTATACGTGATAGCTATTTCCCTATATCCCATGCTGCCTGAATATTCAATATTCTGATTATCTGTTTTGAGGATTAATTAACTTCATTTCATTTCACAGCTCGTCCCATGGCTATTCTTCAAGGACTTACCGATCAAAAAGTCTGTGAGGGAGACATTGTACAACTTGAAGTTAAAGTCTCCCTAGAAAATGTGGAAGGTGTCTGGATGAAAGATGGTCATGAAATTCAATCAAGTGATCGTATTCACATTGTGCTGGATAAACAGTCACACATGTTGCTGATAGAAGATGCAACAAAGGAAGATATGGGAAATTACTCTTTTAGCGTTCCTGGTCTTGAACTGTCAACCACTGGACGGATCACAGTGTACAGTAAGTCATTATCATGATTGTGAAGGCGTGTTTGATTTTTGGGTCCTGAAGGATTACTTCTTAAAGGTATAGTTTTTTTAATTATGAATATTTTTGTAACTTGACAGGTGTGGAAATAGTGGTGCCTCTAAAAGATGTTCACGTAGTTGAAGGAACAAAAGCTATCCTTGAATGCAAAGTTTCAGCGCCTGATGTGTCTTCCTCCAAATGGTACCTAAATGATCATCAGATAAAGCCTGATGAACGTGTACAAGCTGTGTGTAAAGGCAATAAACAGAGGCTAGTGCTTACCAGAACCCATGCATCAGATGAAGGACGGTATAAGCTAATGGTTGGCAAAGTTGAAACAAGTTGCAGTGTCACAGTTGAAAGTAGGTTTCCTTTAAGATGCGCAGTTCTTTGTGAAATTATTACTTTAAATACAAGGTTGTGGAAGTAACTAACGAATTTCTAATGTATTTTTTTTTATAGAAATTCAGATTATTAGAGGTCTTCATGACATCACCTGCACTGAAACACAGAATGTATCCTTTGAGGTCGAGCTCTCCCATTCAGGGATTGATGTAATTTGGCATTTCAAAGGCCAAGAGATCAAGGCTGGTCCTAAATATAAAATTGAAGCACATGGCAAAATATATAAATTGACAGTGGTGAAGATGATGAAAGATGATGAAGGAGAATATGTATTTTATGCTGGAGAGAAGAAAACATCTGGAAAGCTTATAGTAGCAGGTTAGTAGGGCTAATGGCTAAGATTTTTGTTTCACTGTGATTTATAAAACAATGCTCAACGTACTATATTTTGTAATTGTAGCAATTGTGCTGTTTCTGCACTTTTTTGTCTTTAATTTATCTTTTTTTCTGTGTTCTCCTTGCTCTTCCGCTTATCTTTTGTGATTGGTATAATTTTATTTTAACAAAGCTTTTACATAATTGCTTATATGTTTTCCTGAATCAGAGCCATAGTATTTAATTCGGTAGTACACTTTGGATGTAATTAATGTAAAAAATAAGGTTTTTGTCTTGAATGTTCAATGCAGCTGTGCTGATAATAAAAAATAATAAATGAGAAAAACTAGGATAGAAGGAAGAAGTATCTCTTTGTGATGTTCAGGTCACATTCTATTCTTGATTTTTCACAGAACTCAGAATGTCTATGGGCATGCTGCAAACTAGGGCAAAGAATTCCAGCACCAACTTTTCACGTGGTTGCATTTCTGTATGGGGGAAAGCTGAACGGCAACACAACAAACACATGTGCTTTTCCTTCCCAACAGGTGGTGCCATTTCAAAGCCTCTCACTGACCTGACTGTGGCTGAGTCCCAGGCAGCTGTTTTTGAATGTGAGGTGGCAAATCCTGAATCAGATGGCCAGTGGCTAAAAAATGGTAGACCATTACCTATGACAGATCAGTACCGTGCTGAATCTGATGGTGTAAAGAGAAGGCTCAATATCCCTGTCACGAAACTGGATGATATGGGTGAATATAGCTATGAAATAGCAAGCTCAAAGACATCTGCCAAACTGAAGGTTGAAGGTCAGTATTTTTTACAACCAACTGGTGTCTTTAAGACTCAGCCCAGAGTCACTCACTATGTCTTAGATAAGGCCTTAAGATACAAGCATATTTTGCTTCATTTTTTGAAAATATTTTTATACTATGATGTGTTTTCTGAGATAGCAAACTGACTGTATTTTTGGAGTCTCCGTATTTGGAATTTAGCTTGGTATTTTAATAAAAACACATTTTATTCAAGGTACTGGCTAGCAAGTAGAAACTCACTCTTTGCTACTTGTGCAGTAAACATATAAAAAAATCTGTTTCTCATGGATGTTACAAGTAAATATTCCTTTTTGTGTTCCAACCACACCACCTTGCTGGAAACTGTATAAATCAATATATACATACTAGATTTTAAAATGAAGACCCACGATTCAGGTTTATTAAGAATATTATATTTTCTACAATTTTTAGTTTTGGTCTGTTTTGTCAAGTTTTGTTTTTTCCTTTTTTTTTTTTTCCCTCTAGCTGTTAAGATAAAGAAGACACTAAAGAACTTAACTGTGACGGAAACACAGGAGGCAGTTTTCAGTGTAGAACTTACCCACCCTGATGTGAAAGGAGCTCTGTGGATTAAAAATGGTGTTGAACTTGAATCAAATGATAAATATGAAATTTCAGTGAAAGGAACTGTTCACACACTGAAAATCAAACACTGTGTTGTCACTGATGAGTCTGTTTATAGCTTTAAGCTTGGAAAGATAGGAGCAAATGCCAGACTTCATGTGGAAAGTAAGTCAATCTGGTTTCAATATTTGCTTTAACATGTGGTTTGAAATTCAAATGAAACACACTGCTGAATCTTGCTAACTTTTTTCCTCAAGCTGTCAAGATCATCAAAAAGCCAAAGGATGTGACTGCTTTGGAAAATGCTGTTGTCTCGTTTGAACTGAGTGTATCCCATGACACTGTACCAGTCCGATGGTTCCACAAAAATATTGAGCTTAAACAAAGTGATAAATGCAAGATGATCTCTCAAAGGAAAGTTCACAAGCTTATGCTGCATAACATATCTCCTGCTGATGCTGGGGAATACACAGCTCTTGTTGGGCAAATCGAGTGTAAAGCAAAGCTGTTTGTGGAAAGTAAGTATTGTTAAGTTTGTAAGAAAGTAATTATACGAATTGCTACACCAACCCATATCAAACAACTTGACCTGATGCTTCGTACGCGGTTACCCTTATTTTTTTGCAGTCTTCCATACATACTGACTTTTAAAAAATCCTTTCTTTTCTTTTATCTTTTTTTTTCCCTCTTAGCCATACACATCACAAAGACCATGAAAAATATTGAGATCCCTGAGACCAAAACTGCCTCTTTTCAATGTGAAGTTTCTCATTTCAATGTGCCTGCCGTCTGGTTGAAAAATGGTGTGGAGATTGAAATGAGTGAAAAGTTCAAAATAGTAGTCCAGGGGAAACTCCATCAGCTCAATATCATGAACACAAGCAGTGAAGATTCTGCAGAATACACATTTGTCTGTGGAAATGACAGAGTCAGTGCAACTCTGACTGTAAAACGTATGTAAAAATGAATTTAACCAGAATATTTTACAGTTACCAATAATAGAGTTTGTGTTAATACATGCACTTGGTGCAATTCAGACAAAACCAGCACTGTTGTAGACGTATTTTCAAATAACCTTAAACAGCCTCAATTACATTTTTAAAAAAGATCTACAAGCTGTGAACTTGAAAGTCAGATCCTGGCTTGTTCTGTTTAGGCCAACATGCCTAAATGCCAAGTCATCATAGGAGACAGAATTAGAATTTGAATTCCTATGTCATTCAGAAGTTTTTGGAAATTTAGTTGTACTATTGATTCTGGACACAGAGCTTTCCTTTTAATATTACCAAAAATCAGGATCTGTCTTAAAGAATTTGAAATGTGTCTGATCCAGTTAACATTCGTTTAAAATAAAGCAAACCAGAACAAAAAAAAATGAAACCATGTCCATTTCTTTTCTTTTAGCCATCCTAATTACCTCCATGCTAAAAGACATCAATGCTGAAGAGAAAGACACAATAACATTTGAAGTTACTGTTAACTATGAAGGTATCTCATATAAATGGCTGAAGAATGGAGTAGAAATAAAATCAACTGATAAATGCCAGATACGAACAAAGAAGCTCACACACTCCCTCTCCATAAGGAATGTGCATTTTGGTGATGCTGCAGAATACACCTTTGTTGCTGGAAAAGCAGCTTCATCAGCCACTTTATATGTGGAAGGTATTTGCCCTCTTGATTTGTATATTTAGTGATGTCTAGTGCCTTAAATAGTATCATGGCACTCATTCTATTTTTTTTCTGCCCTAGCTCGTCACATTGAATTTAGAAAGCATATTAAAGATATCAAGGTTGTGGAGAAGAGGAGGGCTATTTTTGAATGTGAAATTTCAGAACCTGACATTCAGGTCCAGTGGATGAAGGATGGACAAGAACTCCAGATTGGTGACAGGTAAATGATTGCTTCTACACTGTATTGACTTTTGTTACGTATTTTCCACCAGAAAAGAACTTGTTCATTTTCTTTTCTGATGAAATCATCCTTAGGATGAAAATTCAGAGAGAGAAATATGTCCATCGTCTCATCATTCCTTCCACAAGAATGTCTGATGCTGGTCAGTACACTGTAGTGGCAGGTGGAAACACATCCAGTGCCAATTTGATAGTGGAAGGTCGTGACATTCGTATCAGAAGCATCCATAAAGATATCCAGGTATGGCCTATACAGAAGAATAAAGATTTCATAACTTTGTCACTCAAAGAATAATGCAAAGGCAGAACATCAATATGTAACCAAACAGAGTCCTAATATAAAAATCTGCAATCGTAAGGTCAGGGCCTTCTTCTAGGAAACTGGAATGTGGGACCATCTGTGAAAACAAATGCTATTTCTAATATTTATTCTGCTTGTTCAAAGGTCATTGAGAGACAAAGAGCTGAAATTGAATTTGAAGTCAATGAAGATGACATTGAACCACAGTGGTACAAGGACGGTATTGAGATCAACTTCCAATATGAGGAAAGATACAGTTATGTGGTGGAAAGGAGAGTTCATCGAATGAGCATCTTTGAAACCACTTACTCTGATGCTGGAGAATATACTTTTGTTGCAGGACGGAATAGGAGTTCTGTTGTTCTTTATGTGAATGGTATGTGTCCCCGCAAACAATGCTTTTACTGCGTTTATTACCCTGTTTTTTTCTGATTACTATGTAGCTTTTCTGGAATTTTAACTCTGAAAGTAAAAAAAAAAAATAAATATCCAAAGAGAATCTTATGTTTGGAACACTACCAAAACGCTCATGTGCAAGGATGTTTCTTGCTCTACTGAAATAGTTGTCTCACTGATGAAAATGCTATAGCAGTTCTTTTCCCCAGTGTATTTATTTAGACCAGGAAATTCTCAAGTCCAAATAAAACTAATTTGTTCATATGGACAAATATGCCTTGCCAGAGGGATCAGCCTAACAATTTTTGGACACATTTTGACAGAAAACACAAACACCAACATACATAGCTAATTATGTTAAGACACTTGCTGCTAGATCATTCCCCCTGTATCAAAGAAAAGGGCAGATTTTCATGGGCATGCAAGATTGGGACTAATAAGATTAAAAAAAAATATCCTCGCTAATACTTTTGAAGCCTTGATAAATATTGATAATGAGATTTCTCTCTCTCCTCCTTTCTCCCCTTCCTTTCCCCACCTTGCCTCCCCCCTTCCCCATTTTGCAGCTCCAGAGCCACCCCGGATTATTCAGGAGCTAGAACCAACCACTGTGGAGTCTGGCAAACCTGCCCGCTTCTGTGCTATGATATCAGGCAAACCCCAGCCCAAAGTTTCTTGGTACAAAGATGATCAACAGCTTTCTCCAGGTTTCAAGTGCAAATTTCTTCATGATGCGCAAGAATATACTCTATTGCTGATCGAAACTTTCCCTGAAGATGCAGCAGTGTACACCTGTGAAGCAAAAAATGACTACGGAGTTGCTACAACTTCAGCTTCACTTTCAGTGGAGAGTGAGTTTCCTGGCCTCATAACAATATCTGTGAAATGAGATTGTCAACATGTGTGTGATCATCTTTAAAAATGACTTCTTTTTCTTATCCTTTAGTCCCAGAAGTTGTTTCTCCTGAGCTAGAAGTGCCAGTATATCCACCTGCTGTCATAATACCACTGCGTGATGCTGTTACATCCGAGGGACAGTCCGCTCGTTTTCAGTGCAGAGTTACAGGGACAGGTGGGTTTAATGAGAACCTGTACATCTTTTCATCTCTCAGAATTTTTCATCTTGAGCTCAGAAAAAATGCAACAGTATATACGCTGGGATTGGACTTTCTCTAGAAGTAGTTATTTGATATACGCGCACAGCAAAATATTACTCGCTGACAGCTATCAGTTAAGCAAGTCATATGTTAAAGATGGCATCAAGCATGGAAGCGATAAACTGTCATAAACATTAAGCATTTCTAAAAAGTAGGTCTGTTTCAAAAACTTTGTCTTTGGAAACTTCTCAGTGTTTCAAATGCTAACAGATGTTGGAAAACTGTGTCAATGAGTAAAACGCAGTTTCAAAACATGGAGTGTCATGGTGGAAATGCATTATCATGTTAAATGAACTTGATGAAGTATCTGATGACACAGTGTCATGTCAATTATCTAAGCAAACAGACTGAAACTATGCCTCAATCTTTATCCTAATATTCCTAAGTATCTCATATCACTCTGCAAACAGTAAACGGCAATTGCATTATTTTTAACAGCATAAAAAGGTGTTTGCTAGTTTTAGTTACAAAGAATACAATTCTCCAATTAATATAATTCTTTCTAAGTTAACACAAAACCACATAAAACCTTTTTTCACTTCAATAAATGGACTTAAGTATGACTAGTAATAAAATATTCACATGGTAAACTGCAGAATGAGATACAGTTCCAATCCCAAAGAATTTACAATTATGTAATGATAAATAAAACTCCAAATTTAAACATAATCCTGAGTGATAACTGTGTAAAAATCCATGTAAAATTGGTAATATACATTTATATGCAAATATATAAAATTTGGATTTCCACTACTTGAAATCAAACTCCAACTTTTTTTAAAAAAGCTTTACACAAATCTGATCCTGCTTTAGAAGTGGTGCTAAAACTCAGAAAATGTAAGTTGGAAGGACTGGCCTGCCCTCTGTGAAAAGCCTGCTAGTGTAACTCTTTTTACAAGAACTGTATTTATGTGAATGCGGAAGCCGCATTTACAGCACAGAGCATAAGGATCCTTTCATCTAGGTCCCCTTTCATAGAATCATAGAATTGTTTAGGTTGGAAGAGACCTTTAAGATCATCGAGTCCAACCGTTAACCTAACACTGCCAAAGCCACCACTAAACCATGTCCCCAAGCGCCACACCTACACATCTTTTAAATACCTCCAGAGATGGTGACTCAACCACTTCCCTGGGCAGCCTGGTCCAGTGCCTGATAATCCTTTCGGTGATTAAATTTTTTGTATTGAAAATTTCCTTTATTGAATAGTCTATCCAAATGGATTTGCATACCTCTTACTTGAGTTGTGAAAACCTTTTATCTTAGGTTAGGTAATACATGAATGCAAATACAGTTGTTTAAAGGTACACACTATGCATCTCTATTGAAAACACCGTCGCTTTCTTCTGATGTCAGTAATAGCACACTATTTGTGTGAAAACATTTGATTCATGATGTAATATAGTGCCAGGTGGAGAGGCAAGGTTCTGAAGTCTGCTTCAGTCCTCTTCTTTCCCAAGTCTAAAAGAATCTACATGAGTCAAGTAAGACAGCATTTTATACAGGAATTTTACAAAGGAACAAAGAAACACAGGACCATTCTTGAGAAATGTGAAGTGCAAAACTTAGAATATTTGCAACAAAAAGAGGTGAGGTACTGTCCTTAGCAAAAGGATATTCTATTTTAATTTCTTTAATTTGTTCAGCTCAACCAAGCGATTTTATAGCCTGTTTAATCCCTTTTTAAAAGTGAGACTTTCTCTGAGTTTGGTAGTGGCAAAATATTTTTAAACTTATACATTAAGAGGGGAAAGGAAAAACTATTTTTACACTGGAATACAGCAGCACCAGAATCAGTTTTCCCATACAAATATTTTCAGTGCAGAAATGAAAACTTAAAGCCATTTTCCACTGATCATACATTACCAAAGTAATACAAGGCACATTTAAATTTAAAGAGATGCTTGAGATTTAAGATTTCTGAGCGATATAAATGTACAAATAATGTTTACTTACTAGTCTAATATCATAACTTAGACATTTTTGTCTTCTTTCTGTTGCTTGAGCAGATCTGAAAGTCTCTTGGTACAGCAAAGAGAGAGAGATCAAGCCATCACGTTTTTTTAGAATGACTCAGTTTGAAGATACTTACCAGCTGGAGATTGCTGAAGCTTATCCAGAGGATGAAGGAATCTATACCTTTGTGGCTAGTAATTCTGTAGGCCAAGTGACAAGCACTGCTACCTTGAAGTTAGAAGGTACAGTGTGCGATTAAAGAAGATGTCTTGTTTAGGTCATGTTCCAATACTAATCTTAATATACACTATTATATGTGAGTCATTGTCTGTCATGTTGTCTTTTAACTCAATTGCCACCATTTACAATGTCCACAGTATACATTTATGTCTTCAGAATATTGGTCATGCACAGGAAAACTTATTTCACCCTTTTCACTGTTCCATGCACCTCACCTTTTCATTCTCTCCAGTATAAGAATCTGTCACGCAGCAAACACGGTAGAAACCTTCTTTCTAATGGAATTGCTTTGCTTACACATGCTTTGGTTTGACTGAGTGGAGAATCTAGTAAGAGGTTTTGTATAAAATAAATTACTTTGAAAGTGTTGGAAAACATGTTAAATAGAGGTGTGTACCAGGTACTTGGGCAACTGAAAAAAAATAGTTTACATTTGTATGAATTGATGAAATATTGACCGAAGTTTTAGAGCAGAATTATTGTCTGGAGAATTTGCTATTTAAGTTCTATATTGTCTTTGATATTATTTAACCATAAATATTTTGTTTTCTTTTTGCAACAGATTTTATAAATTATGAATTAGTATAATCCACGCTGTTAAATTGCAAGTTAGAAAAATAAAATCTTGAATGAGAGAGAAAATTTATTGTAGTGTAGGGTAAGAAATTAAAAGTTGGCGTGCTTCTTTTCAGGATTTAAAAATGTTGAAGAAGTTACATCAGAGTCCCATTGGCATGTTTCTTCATCTGTTTCACTTAAGGAGGAGTCTGTTGGCCAAAGGCCCACCTTTATCCAGCCTATTTCGAGCTGCAGGGTATACAACGGGGAATCAGTCAGATTTCAAGCTAGAGTCTCTGGCATGCCCAAACCAAAAATCCAGTGGTTTCATAATCAACAACTCATGTTGCCAACAAAAGACATAGTTTTCCACTTTGATGAGTCTACAGGCACAGCTATACTGATAATAGTAGATGCTTTCTTAGAGCATGCTGGCCAATACTCTTGCAAGGCAAGAAATAGTGCTGGAGAAACAACTTGTACAGCTACACTTACAGTGACTGCAGAAGGTAAAGCCCCATTTTTACTTCAAAGGGATTCAGTTTGTTTTATACCACACTTTTACACTGTTACTAATGTTCTTCTTTCCTTGTTTCACACCATTTCTTTACCAGTTAATGTTAGTAGAACCTACGCTCTGTAACCCAGCCACTCTCATTTCTTCTGTTTAAGCTGTTAACATTTGGAAATTTGCAAATTTGCATCTTGAGATTGGTCAAAGAATAGAATCTTTTTACTGCAGGCGTTCAGTTTTTTAAAACAAGGAATTAAGTGATCTTTATAGCATTGACTGAGGTATTTTGCGCTATCCTGTAGGGAAAAAGAAAGTAAAATACCTCCTTAAAAAGTTCCATAATAAGTTTCCAATACTAAAACGGGCAACTTCAGTGAAAGAAGAGACAAGCATCAACTGTGTATCAACTGCATGACTAGATTAGGCATCACTTGTCATTCATATATGTGAATGGATAATCTTTGTGTCAAGAGCGCAGTGCATCTGGCATGCTGAGTTTTCAAATGAAGATAATTCATTTTCATCCTTCATGCTGTTTGATTTTGTTCAGAGCATGGCCTAGTAAAGTTATTTAGATACTAATATTGTTGTTATTTTTGTTACTTGATTACACAGTGCAAGCCCTAGATAGGCAAAGTTCTGGGAAAGACGTAAAAGAGTCTATCCGGTCACAGGCTATATCAGAACTTCATGTTGCTCCCCTCACAAAGAAGAACATTAAAACTTACCAAAAAGAATTTAAAACAGCGCAACAACCACCACAGCAATTGGGTGTACAGGTTTTTGAGAGCGTATCAGAAAGTTTGACCATGAAGGCTACATCGGTTGAAGAAATGGAAGCTATGCACACAACAGTCCTTTCCCAAACATCTCAGAGCACCAGGATCTCTGTGGCCACTGCTCAGGAAATGAATGTCCCTCCAAAGATTCTCTTGCAGCTCAAAGACCTAACCGTGAAATGTGGTGATACTGCTCAGTTCGTATGTGGCTTAGAAAGTGAATTCTTCTCTGAGTTTCTTTGGGCCCATGAAGGTGAAACGATAGAAGGATCTGAAAAACTGAAGATATCACAAAATGGAAGTGTCCTACTGCTCACAATCCTAAATGCCCAGCTGATAGATCAAGGACTGTACAGTTGTACTGTATACAATGATTATGGAGGGACAACAACTGCTGCAATGCTAACAGTCAAAGGTGGTTATCTGACTTTTAACATTATGACTTATCTTTTGCAACTTCATTATCACTGCCTACAGCTCACTCATATTTCCTTTACTATCAGTATTTAATTAAGAAAGCTCTATTAATAATGCTTTGGAGTTTTTCCTCCACATTTACAGCTCTATTCAAAATTGACCTGTGCAGTACTGGGAAGTTGGTATTGTAACTTCATGCCTCTTCCCAGCAAGTCACAGACATCTGAGGCTTTTTATTCCTCATATCCTTCATGATACGCAGTGCGATGTAAAGCAAAACAGGCTGGTAGGAATTTTAGCATTTTGAGAATTCCCAAAGCTGGAGTTTAAGGAAGATAAGAATGTCAGATAAGCAATGTTGAAATAGATACCTGGTCATTTCAAACTCTATGGGCCCAACTCGTTTCCAGTAAATCCAAGGTTCCAATTCCAAGGTTGGCAATGTAGGCAAATGCAATTGAAAGGATTAACGGGTGCAAGCATTGTATTACTGCGCTAGTGAATTGTCTTCTACCCTTCACTCTCCCTGAGATATAAGTATTTATTTTTGATAAGACTTCGTTCACTTCTTCCTGACATCAGCATATTAAAATGTTACTAGTGTAACCACTAGTGGAGACCCAAAAATGTATTATCACTACACTGGACAGGTGACAGTATTTCTGCTGAGGTCAAAGAGCAAGCCATTGATCGTGTTTTGGCTCTTAAATACTGAAGTTTCTTTCTTCACTCTTGAGCTGTGCAAAGCACTTTACATAATCTTCTGCTGCTACTTCCTAAATTGAGGCTCTCAATTAAAAATAAAGATGTTCTTGCATTAGGCATTACAGACCAAGTCTTGATCCCATGAAAATCTCATAGACTTAACTGCTACCTAAAATTACCCTAGCAGGAATAGAGCTCTTGAATGGGTAATCACTCATATTTAATAACGTTGTTGTAGCACTAATATGCTGGACATTCTTTCAATACTAATTATTGGGTTTTTTTTCCCACTAAGTATACGGATATTTTTAATTCCTGCAAAAGATCTCATCTAATCCTTTTCCTAACTTTATTCTTACCTAGCAAAAGAAGCACAAGCCAAAGCAGTAACAAAAATTACCCTTGAATCAGACACTAAAAGCTTTAAAGCAGCCAGAGATTGTCAGTTTAAAGCATCTGAAGTTAAGCAAGAATCTGCCAAGAAAACATCGAGCTTGTTTATATCTACGTCCCAAAGACCATATGAAACTGAGAAGCAAAGAAACAGAGTCTACTATCCTGATGTTGTGCCGTGTGAAGACATCACAGACACTGACGCCGAAGCACCAGAGTTTCTTGAAACTCTGCCTTCAGAAACCACTGTAAAAGAAGGAGATGATGTGTTACTCTTTTGTATAATGAAGGGTGCACCTACACCTTGTGTGGTCTGGCTGTGCAATCAGCAAATAGTTGAGGAGTCTGCATTGTGTTCCTTAAAACACGATGGGCCACTGTGCAGTTTAAGATTGTTGAAAGTTGGTCAGAGCCACAAGGGTATATACAAGTGCAGAATAGTTAATCCTGCAGGACAAGCCGAGTGCAGCACCCATCTGAGAGTGACAGGTTGGCAACTGCATGTTCCTTCCAAGTATCAATTCCTCGTGCATAGCATCATTGCATTCCAGTCCATTCATTCCCTGGGAGATAATAAAGAACGAGAAGCATCTCATTAGTCTGTGGATTGTTGAATGTTTTCTTTAGGGATTTAAGGCATGATAAAGGCATGTTACTTTAGAAACTTTTCCCCACCCTGCAAAAAAGAAAGAAAATCTTATAGAAAAGTGTACATTGCAAACAAGTTTGAAAGCATTTGATTACTCTGTTCTCAAAATTTATCAAGTGTTTGAATTGTTTGGCATGCATTTATGTGTACGTATGTGTGAATTTCTGTATATTTTCAAGAGATACTGGATGGTTTAACTATATAAGTTGTTGATTGGCGTATTTAGCACCTATAGCTCAAAAATTTTTGTCTTTTTATTCTAGCTCCTGAAAAAATTATTCATGAGAAGCTAGAGGAAGAGGTTGAAATGGAAGTGAAAGGTACAGTCACCAATGATGTTACACTGAATAATTAGTACCAGTGATTGTGAAAAGCTTTTATCTGCTTACATGTAGTGTCTGAGGGGAAAGACAGACATACTTTGAAGCATATTGGAACATGTTGCATGTTTGTTTTGATATGCAAAGGGTTACCTGCATTTTAAGGTTATTTAAGTTTTAAAATATGTTTAAAACTTCAAATTTATAATTTTGCAGCCGTATTCTTAACTTTTACTTCATGCTTTGCAGCTGTTCACAGAGCTTTTATTTGTTCAATTTCCTTTTGAATGCATGGAATAGTTTACTTCAGAAGGAAGTTATACAAATCTTAATCATTATTTGTAAACAAGTTAGCAACCTAACATTAATCAGTACAATGGACACTATTGGATGGATGGATGAAGTATACTAGAAAGCATTTGTTGTTTAGGATATGTGAAAGCTACACATTCCCATTGATTCCTTGCACTTTTTTTTTACGTACATTAATTCATCATTATACATTTCTTACCCTGGCTTGCAGATAGCATACGTGGTTCATGTTGCTTGCTTTTTTCCTTGTGCATAACACTGTGAAGTTAGTGGCTGTATTAGTTCGAATAAACGCCTTCTCATTTCATGTTAGCTAATTACTTACTTTTTAAAAAATATCTTTCAAAATATTTTTTCTCAATTGTTTGAACATTTAATCTGCAAACAGAAGGGTCAGAAAGGGCGTTTATTCTACTGTCTGCAAGTCAGGTAAGATTTTCTTCTTTGCCACCCAAAGACACACAGCTTTTCCAGGCAGCAAAAACATACACGCAGAGAAGAACGTGTTATTTTGAAATTCATTTTTGCTTGTTCAAGAAGAAATTTCCACACTCTGAAGAAAGAACAGACAACGAACGATTTTCGTGTCAATCTTTAAAACAGAGCAAGGCGTTGCGTTTATTCGAACAAATATGGTGAGTGAATTACTTTTTTTTCCCTGGGTGTGTGATGAAATCTGTTGCATGCCCATTTTTTATTTCAATATATTGCTATTTCATTTTTTTCAATCAGATGGCAGGCAGAGTGTGGTGTGTTGTAACCCAGTCTCCTTCTCTTGCAGAGCAGCACAGCAAGGAGAACCTCGAGGGACCTGGGATGGCGGCGGTGCTGGCTTGCACCCAGAACCGTAAACCCACCTTCACACAAGGCCTCAAGTGTAGGTCTGTCTTGGAGGGGGACCCTGCCCTCTTCCAGTGCAAGCTGGTGGCATGCCCAGCGCCCCACATGTCCTGGTTTCACAACAACCGTCCGGTCCGCCAGGACTGCCGCAAGGTGATCCGCACCGAGAGTGAGGAGCACACGCACCATGCCAGCTTGGAGGTGCGGGATGTGCGGGAGCATGACGCTGGCAGTTACAGGGTATTTGCCATTAACAGTGAGGGCTCAGCCGAGTCCACTGCTTCGCTGCTGGTGGCACGCAGTGGGGAACAGCAGGGCTTAGGTTCCGCAGGGAAAGCGGAGTGGATGCAGGGGAGCTGGGAGTGCCTGCTGCAGCAGCGGCAGGAGGACCGGCTGCGGGTGGTGCTCCGTTGCACCGGCTCGCCCTTTGACAAGGGGCAGGAGGCTGAGCAGTTGCTTGGGGATGTCTCCTCAGGCAGGGGTATGGTACGAACCATCCATTTCCAGAGGCTGCCACTGGTGGGGCCTCACCGTCCAGGGCTGGCATGTGGTAGGGAGCACGGTGGCACAGTGGTGGATGCTGAGGAGCTGCTGGATGAGGAGATCCGTTGGAAGCTGCAGCGACTGCGGGAGGCAAAGCGGGCAGCGCTGAAAAAGAAGCAGGAAACCTTCATGTCCATGCCTCAGGGAGGCCCTCCTGGGAAACCCAGCCCACCTGAGGTGGCTGCCACAATGGATGGCTCGGAGCCCCTCACAATGCAGGTAGTGAAGGGGTACCACAGGCCCAAGGCCGCAGGGGAGAGATGGCAGAGGCCAGGTGGACTCCTGGAGCCCTGCCCACCCCTCTTTGTCCAGGAAATCAAGTCCCAGGAGGCTGTTGAGGGGCATAAATGCACCTTCTCCTGCCTCTTCCATGGCCGCCCACAGCCCACAGTCACTTGGTACAACAACAACAAGCCTGTGGGACGCATCCGAGGCACCGCTGTTCACACCACAGAGTGCCGCTCTACACTGACGTTCCCATCCCTGCTCCCACAGCATGGTGGGACCATCACCTGTGTGATCTTCAATCCACTGGGCACAGTCAGCACCTCAGCTGCACTCCATGTGAGGCGGCAGATGCCAGCCTATGAGGCCATGAAGAAGGAGGAGGAAGAGGAAGGGAAGAAAGAGGAGGAGGAGGAAGAGGAGGAGAAGGTGAAGGAGGAGGAAGAGGGGAAGGAGGAGGAAGAGGAGAAGAAGGTGGAGGAGGAAGAGGAGGAGAAGGTGAAGGAGGAAGAAGGGGAGGAGGAAGAGAAGGTGGTGGAGGAAGAGGAGAAGGTGAAGGTGAAGGAGATGGAGGAGGAGGAGGAAGAAGTCAGCCTGGCCTTCGCAGCAGAGCAGGGACTGCTAAGTGCAGTTCCAGACTCAGACTTGCTGTCGCTGCCTGTGGAAATCAAAATCACTGCCCCCACTCCAACACCAGAGCAAGACACAGAAATGAGGGACGCCACGCGTCCCTCTCCAGGCCAGGCTGCTCCCACCATAAAGCACAAGTTCAAGTTTTCATTTGATGTGGGAAATGAACCACCCCAAATTGTGGCAGAAGCCCCAGCACACATTCATTGCCACGAAGGAGAGGCAGTGGTGTTGGAGTGTGCTGTGTCTGGGCAGCCCCCACCAGCTGTGGCCTGGTCCCTGAATGGCCAGAGCCTCTCTGCCTGTGAGAGGCTGAGGTTTGAGAAAGGCAAGAGTGGCATGTACCGTTTACATATCCGAGAGGTCTCTGTCGCGGATGCTGGGCTGTATTGTTGTGTGGCCAAGAATGCGGCTGGAACAGCACAGACTTCCTCTGAGCTGACAGTGCAGCCCAGTGCACCCAGGTTGTATAGCAAGGATGGAGGCACTGAGGAACTGCCTGCCATGGACCACGTTCTCCAGCTCCAAGGTCTCAGCACACTTGGGAAGGATAAAGAGGAACAGATCACATGTCCCAAGGAGGAGGAAGCCCACCTACCCTGGTCCCTGAGGCTGTCTCCATCTTCTGGTGAGCAGTTCGAGGCAGAGTCTGAGAAAACTACTCACTTTAGGGAAAGTGAGATTGAGGAGACAGTGGTGCTGGATACCATGGAAGTTTATGCAAGGCAAGAAATAGATTTTACAAAAGAACGCGTGAGGGATACAGATGGTATTTCTGAAATGAGGCAGAACAAAGGAAAAGCTGTCTCTGAGGAGCATATCTTTGGAATTGATGCCACTGAGATGTACACCAGCATGCCCAGGGAAGAGCATGAGCTAGTGGCCAAGGACTCAGGTCACTTTTCAGAGGAGCCAGAGGCTGAGGGAGACAAGGTGGTACCACATACAGATGCTCTGTCCTGGGACATCCTGAAGGCACCATTTATGGAAGTGAAAGGGCAAACACACATTTCTGAGCGGTCTGCTCTGACAAGGGAGTGTGAGGATTCACAGTTTTTCATTCCTGTATCACCTGTGATGCAAGAAGGGAGTGATGTTTACATGGAGGAGAGCAATGCCCCTGCCTGTGAGGCAACGTCTCCTGATGTGCCTCTTGTAGAAGAGCCAAGTGTTCCCCACCTGCAGGACAACATTGCAAGCACACCCACAAAGAAGCAGTTTGGCTTTTATGACTTATGCACAGAAGAGCAGCAGGAGGAACAGTCCAAGGAGCAGGAGAGATCAGTTGATATTGAACAGGACATCGAGGTTGATGATCGTCTTTGTAAAGAAGAAATGATTGATGCTGGGGGTGCCACACACTGGGAAATGCATAGTGATGGGCAAACACTGCAAGAAATAGAGTCTGATGTAGGCAACGCTTCTATGCCTCCTGGCATAGAAAACTCAGGCCAGGTTTTTACTGAGGAAGCTGAGGTTCACCTAGAAGAAGTGCATTTCAAAGAGCAGCTCTTGCCATCTGATTCTGAAGACACCAATATCACATTTGATCTGAAGACGTTTGTGGAGTCTTTCCCAGCAGAAGAGACTGTAGACACAGAACAGGGACAAACCCCCATAGCGCTGGAGAGTGTAGAAGTAGGAGTGACTGGGCTCATCTCTCCTGTGCACCAACATGATGTGCTTGTGGAAGAGATGTCTTTAAGTGAGGAGCTGCGTCAGAGCTATAGGATGCAGCAGGAGGAGGTTGGTGCCCAGGAAGAGGCACAGCCAAGAGAAATCAGAAGGGACAATTTGCAAATCCATAATGGGGACCTTGACAGTATCATGATACCTGCTGAAGAGGGATCTTCGGCTGAAGAAATTAATGAGTTAGAGGTGAGTGTCTGTGGGGAGGATTCACCTGAGGGCAAAATGCAGAGTTTTCTGGTGGAATCCACAGCAGATTTCCAAAGAGGAGTGCAGGAAACACACGTGTGGGAGAGTGGGGAGCGACTGGAGACCACAGACTCACAGAGTGACAGCTTCATCATTGACTTGAAAAAAGCTGCACGTGAAAAGAAACCCCAGACTGTGCATCAGGCAGAGGAGGAAGAAGGTTCTGGGATAGAAAAGGTCTTTGAGACAGGAATGACCAGCTCCACCTGTGAGATAGAAAGCACGGATTCCCCTGAGGAGATGCTCAGGGACACTCAACAGGAATCAAACACAACCCAGGGCTTCTCTTTTGGCCAACTATTACTTGATTTAATAATGGATGATCCTGTGGTACAGAAGGAACAAAGGAAGGAGTCTTGGGGCAAGAAGAGGACTCCCACTGAGGAAGCCTCTGAGAATAGCTTGGATGGAGAAGGACTGTGGGAGGATATTTCTGCAGGTCCAGAGCCCAGTACTGTTCAAGCCTCAGGGCTGGAGCCTGACTTGTCCCTGGCCAAGTATTTAAGGTCAAGTGGGGTGCAGGAAACTCCAGATCTCAAAGGGACAGTTCAGAAGGAGCAGCGAGAGACCATCACGTCACTGGAAGTGGAGGAGGTTACCTTTAGCACAGTTTACGACTACTACAACAACCAACAGGAACTCACCCGGCCCTTCTCTCCTGAGTCGGAAATGTCTATAGAGCTGGAGAGTGGGAGTGGAGAGGAGTCACCTGATTCGGACCGCTTCTACACACCTCCCTCCTCAGCAGAGATCTTTGAAACAGCTTCATCAACATCCTATCACACACCACTCAGCACGCCTGAGCGCTACTTCACACCATCTGAGGGCTCAGGATACAGCACACCACCCGAGCACTACTCCACACCATCAGAGGGCTCAGGGTACGGCACACCACCCGAGCGCTACTCCACACCATCAGAGGGCTCAGGGTACGGCACACCACCTGAGCGCTACTCCACACCATCTGAAGGCTCAGTGTATAGCACACCACCTGAGCACTACTCCACACCCTCCGAGGGCTCAAAATGCAACACACCCTTGGAGCGCTACTTCACACCCTTTGAGGGACCCTGCTCTGCATCAGGGGACAGCACGCCACCAGAGCGCTACCGGACACCCACTGGGGAGTATATGGATGCCCTGTCCGTGCTCCCCTTCTGTGAGAGAAGGCAGCAACCTCCAGACGAGACACAGGCTGAGGTGTTTAGGACACCCTGTGAAGCCCTAGAGCCATCAGACAGGGACATGCCACCGGCATTCCTCAAGGCGCTGAGCAGGAGGAGGCTGTATGAGGGCAGCACGCTGAGCTTTGTGGCTGAGGTGGTGGGTGTACCCAAGCCAGGGGTGAAATGGTATCATAATAAATCTCTGTTGGAGATGGATGAGAGAGTGCGGATAGAGAAGGAAGGGAACAAATATGTGCTGGAGATCACTAACGTCCAGAAAGCTGATGGAGGACAGTATCTGTGCCATGCAGTGAACATTGTTGGGGAAGCTAAAAGTATTGCGCAGGTGGAAGTTTTGCCTGAAGATGGGCGGTCACTAGCACTGCCACCCCCTGTCACCCACCAGCATGTTATACACTTTGACTTGGAGCAAAACACATCTTCAAGGTCACCTTCACCACAGGAAATCCTCCTGGAAGTGGAGCTGGATGAAAATGAGGTGAAGGAGTTTGAAAAGCAGGTCAAAATCATAACCAGTCCTGAATTTAGCCCAGACAAGAAGAGCATGGTGGTTTCCCTGGATGTCCTTCCGCTTGCCTTGTTGGAGCAAGCTGCAGGCTTGGCCACAGAGGATAATGAGGATGTAAAAATCAATTTCCAAGTAACTGAAATGCCTCCCCGCTTTGCCGTGCCCTTTGCAGATGTCGAGGTGACAGAAGGATCGGAGGCAGTGTTTGAGTGTGTGGTAACAGGTACTCCTGTCCCAGTAGTGCAGTGGTTCAGAGATGGAACTTGTGTGACATCTGCCACAGGGAAGTATGTTGTGAGTCAGAAAGAGGGACTTCACAGTCTGAAGGTCCAAAATGTACGTCCTTCTGATGGCGGCTGTTATCGCTGTCGGGCAAACAATAGGCTGGGAGAAGCAATGTGCAAAGGCTCCCTTGTAGTCATGGCTCAGCAGGGAACAAGTACCAAGGCGAGCAGTGAGACGGTCACAGGCCATCAACCACACAGGCCCCAGAAGTGTGACTTGCTTTTGAGTAAGGCTGTGAACCTGGGTGACCAGTCAGAAATAGAACTGGAGTTTGAGTTCGAGCCACACATAGATGACTCAGAGAAAGCGATCCGACTGCTTGCGGTGACTCAACAAGAGCAGGAAGTGGAAGGGGAGAAGTGTGTCAACATTAGTTTTGATGTGTTTGCGGAGCCGTCCCAAGAGGAACAGGTCGAGTTTAGGGCAGAGGACTCAGAGAGCTGCAGCTTTGAGTTCCAGGTTACGGAAGCCCCTCCAAAATTTATCAAGCTCATTTCTGACTACAGTACATTTGTGGGTGCCTCAGCATGCTTCCAGTGTCTCGTGACTGGTTCCCCCCACCCAAGTGTCTGTTGGTACAAGGATGGGGTGTTGTTGGAAGGGGATAGGTACTGTGTGCAGGAAGAGCAGGGGGGCTCTCATAGCCTTACTATTGAAAACTTGATGCAAAGTGACCGTGGGCAGTACAAGTGTATAGCTACTAACAGGGCAGGAACTGCTGAGACTTGTGCTGTGTTAACGTTATACTAAAGTTCCGTAATTTGTTTCAGAGTCTTTTTGAAACAGTAGATGTTTTTATGCTGTTGTTCACTGCAGGTAAAATGCAGCACACATTTTAGGGGCATTGTTTTTCATCTCTTTAGGGATGAAAACCACTCTTTGTGGGCATATTTCTGTCTTACTTAAACTTGCTTTTGTTGGGGAATTTAAGTGAGACTTAATCTGTGCATAGGTCTTGTGCACACTTTCTGCACCGAGGTATATTTCAGACGCCTTCCAAGCTCCTTACTCCTTCTTGTATAGATATTTTAACTGACACTCATTTATGTAGGACTAATTTTTTCATATAGTGTACATATTCCTGTGTGTCTGTAACAGTGCAATCGTTATTGTTTTATGTAGGCTAGAAATCACCTGAAAACGTAGAAGCAACCTTTTTCTTGTAACTTAAACGTATGGAATGCTAACTTACACTTGCTGTTTAGTTTGGATATAGTTCTGTGAAAGAACTCCTTAGATTGGTATTCTCCCTTCTCACAACGTTGTGTCAGAACATGCGAGTCTCACTGATTCAAATCCTGTTTACAGTTTCTATCACTGCAAAATTCTTACATCCATGGGCCTCATTCTATTGACTCATGGAATTAAACGACTTTTTTTTAAAGTCAATGGAATTATGCCGTTGCAATGAAAAGCAACACAATGGGAAGAAAATGAAAGTTTTGCATTAGTAGAACTGAACAGGATTTTTTTCTCTATTACCAAGTAATAAACATGAAAACATATTTTGTACTGTATCTTTAGAAGTTAAAGGGAAAGGAGTGGAAGCATAATAAATCAATGATGTAACTGTAAATTCATTAAAATAATTTTTATTGTCCCCGTATTCCAGTGTCATTCATAAAAAATACATAGTAGTAACAAGTGAGAGATTTTTATGCAGTACTCTTGTTTCACATTAGAACTAAATCTCTACAGATTCCATTTTTCTTTTTTTTTTTTTTTTAATTAGTGACAGTTAAGTTTGCTATATGTCAAGATGACCAGAAATAAGTAGAATACATTCAATTATTTTCTGTGGCATTTTCTCAGCAGATTTTTACATTAATATTCTCAATGTGAGTATATATTTTTTTATTTAAAATAATGCTAATATTTAGGAGGAGGAATCAGCAGTAGCTGGCATAATTAAATCAGAACTAAATCTATCTTACATGAACAGCGATAAAATTATTAAGAAAATCTGTTAAAAGTATGAAAGTTATTAATGTTTATCAGAAGTTAAGTAACTATTTACAAATTGCTGTCAGTTTTCTTGCAAACTGCTTTAAGGAGCACAGTGAATTTAAGCGTAAAAGAACTACTCCTATAGGACACTCAGTTATGTTCATGCATGCTCTTATTTCTGAGTTTGATGTGTCCTCACACTGAGGTCAGCATGCCTCAAAAACTCAATAAAATCTTTAAGACTATCCCATCAGTCACCTGGGATAGTAATTTTTGATCAAAATTTTTGATCACTTTGCCCAATTGTGTTGCCCAATATAAACTTATAGTCAGGAGTGGCAAATTCTAATGACCCGGTACACGGGGAAAATGACTGTAGTGGTTAGGCTAATACCAGTGTGTCACTTTGGTTTCTTCCCTCTCATGACCTCATGGTAAATATTTAAGATTTGTACATCATGACAAGGCAGAGATAATTGTGGTGTCTCATAGGTAATGGTGGTAGGAAAGAAAAGTGTCTGACCCAACCTTGTGCTGGGAAAGAATTGCTTCATGATGCATCCTTAATCCATTCCTTGTGTAGATATGTAGCACTGATTCATTAGACAGCTGAGGTCCCTAGGGAAGTTGACATGAAGAAGTTGGCAAGAAGTCTGATGTTGTATGTCAGCTGTGATATGAGAGGTCTTTTAGATCCAAAGCCAAAGAGGTCAGAGGCCCTTTCGTTAGGTCCTAAGCAGTTATGAAGTGTGTTTCATTTGCACGTAAATGAACTGAATTTTTTAGTAGAAACAGGCCCATAAGTTGTTTTTTGAAACCATAAGCCAAACAGGTCCAAGTTCATGTTCACATCTAAAATATATGGCCAAGCATCTTTATCTCTACCTGTATAATAGTGTTTGTTGTTTATGTAAGTTTAAAAGTCTTGTTTTACATTTCATACAATGGCCAGGAGCGCTATCATGTGGTTATGGAGAGACAAAGTCTCACTTCAGCTACAACGTTATAAATCTGGAGTAATTCTAGTTTTGAATAAACTTGCTCTGGGGCAACTGGTATAGCTTAGAGCCATGACTGACCATCTCTCTTAAAAATTTTGTGCCTTCATAGGAATTACAAAACTCATAATTTCATTGCCAGGTTTAATATCGTCTTCATTTCAACAAACTATGTATCTTAAAAAAAGGATTAATTATGTTTGTTTGTCATCAAAGTGTATTGAATGTTAATATGTATGGTTAATTTGTGAAATAAATATGTAAATTATTTAAGTCTGGTGCTTCTTGTAGTTTATTCATTTCACAGAGACAGCTAAAATATTAAAAAGTACCTGTACAGTTTTTCTGTCATAAATATCCAGGAACACACAAAAGTGTATTAATTTTTGCCACACTCCTGTATATAAAGCATTCTCATGTGTGTTAGCATAGGTTCCATTCTGCAATTTTTATACTTTATTATGGGCCCAATTCTGCCACCTATTCTCAAATTCACTAGCACATTGTATTTCTGGGGAAATTTCCCTACTGTTTTAACAAGGCTAGCAGGTAATACTGAAAGACTGGTGTAATTTCTTTTTTTTTACCTAAACATTTCTTCTCTGCGGTTAATCGTCATATGCACTGTGCTGTGTCATGTATCTTATGGTATTTGTGGCAAGATTAATAATTGCTAAAACCAATGAGAAAGAACTGGGTATGGCATATTCTGTTGTTCTTTATAGTTGCTATTGGAGTGCAGCAAAAATTATTACCACATGGTAAGTTTTGGAATTTAAGGCACCGTAATTGGGAACGTATCAAGGTTCACCATTAGAGTGCCTGGAGACATTTATCCACTCACACGTCCTTTATTCTTTTTTAACAACTCTCATATCTTTCCAGCATCAAATACTGTAAGCATTGACTCAGTGAGGACAACAGGATTTGATTTCCAAAGGTTTTCTTTGCGCCGTGCTTTTCATGGATGGCTTGTTCTGTTCCTTGAAGTCTCATATTTCACTGATGTTTCTAGTGTCAAGCATCTGCAGAGAATTACATGATCCTGATGTCTGCTTCCTCTCATTTTTAAACCACCATTAGAAGAAAGTGGTCCTACATATAAATATCTAAATGCACAAAGGCAAGAAAAAGAAGAACCTTAAAGTGCTTTGTCCTGTTTTTCTCTGATATTGTGGGAGTTTTAATACGCAACATTGGAGGGGGAAGAGTTTAAAAGGAGAGATTTAAATCAATGATATTAAATCAATGACACTAAATCAAGGGTGCAAACTTGTGATTTTACTAATAATGGTGTTGCAAGTGTACTAATAATGGTTTTGTCTAATGACAAAAACAGGACAAAGCTGATCAGGGAGAGGTAGTATCTTAGCGTGTTAGACAGAGAGTTGAAAGAGATGAACTAACTGCACCAGAAGAAAGACTGGTGTGCTGAAAAGTTTGTGTTATTTTTCCAATACTAATTCTGGCATTCTACTTTTTCTTGTTTTGAATTCAACTATGGTCTTTGCAGTGCTCTGCTGTACTTGTTTGTATGAATGTACATAGAAATAGGTATGGTGCATAGCGCTTTGATTATATTTGTGAAATATACCAATGTGTGTTTTGACTGGTACTTGCACTGTACATGCTGGGGGTGTGCCTAACCCATACTGTCATGTCAGGTTTAAAGAGACGCCCATGTCGTTTCGGATGGGAAGTTTATAAGTAACCTGACAGCACAGCATGTCTTGCTGGTTTTGGCAGGTGTGGGTTTGACAGCAAGAGGACCTCATGTCCATTGTTAACTGCTTTACAGTGCTGAGAAAGCCTCCAGATGTACAAACATAGCTGCACTAACACTGTCTATTGCTATCTGCAAGCGTTCTCTTAAACATCCTAGTAAAATACAACATTTTTTTTCCATACAGACATCACTAGCTCTCTTATTGTGTCTTCTGAGGAAGGAAGAAGTGAAGGCTACAGCAGCGGCCTTCAGTTGCCTGATAGAGAGAAAACACTTGAATTTGAGCCTGAAAAACCAGTTTATTCCAGCGAAGCAAAGATGAAAATGGAGGAAGGGGGCAAAGCCCCTGTTTTCCTTAAACAGGTCTCAGACGTTGAAGTCTGGCAGGGAGATGTAGCTAGGCTCTCTGTTACTGTTAGTGGCAGCCCCACACCCAAAATCCAGTGGTTTTTCAACAGTACGAAGCTAACCCCATCCATGGACTGTAAGTTAGTGTTTGCTGGCAATGACCACAGCCTCATCCTCCCATATGCAGGTGTGCAGGATGAAGGTGAGTACACATGTGTGGCCAGCAATGTACACGGTGAGACCACATGCAGCGCCCACCTCCACGTGCGGCAGCGGATACCAGGGGTCCCTTCCTTTGCCAGGGAGCCGGCCAGCGTGCGGTGCGCACCGGGCTCCACCGCAATCTTTGAGTACACCGTAGCTGGGGAGCCACGCCCCGATGTGCAGTGGTTCAAGGGGAGTGAGGAGCTCTTGTCCGATGCACATCATTCTGTTGCTCACCATCCTGATGGCTCGGGCTCTCTGACAGTGCGGGAGTGCATGGAGGAGGACACGGGGCTCTACACGTGCAAGGCGGTGAACACCCTGGGTGAGGCCACATGCTCTGCTGAGCTCCTTGTGGTGCCCGAGGAGCATGCTGTGTGCAGGCAGAGCCCGGCCTTGCAGCACTCTGCGGTGGCAGAAGACCAAAGCCCCCTCTCCTACGAGGAGGCTGGCGAGCTTCCTGCCATGGAAGGAGCACTCAGCCTTGAGGCCATGAGGGAGCCCCCGGCCCTCCTTCAGCTTCAGACAAGCCAGGCAGAGCACGTGCTGCCCAGGGAGGACATCTTGCCTGACCTGCCACCAGCCTGCCTGGCTGCACGGAGTGTTGAAGAGATGCTCACCCGGGTAGCCACAACACAAGAGAGCAGCAGGCTTCTGGCAGAGCCACTGCAAACCCTTCCTGTTGGCCCCCAGGGCGTGGTGCCTGCAGCAGCGATGGAGACACAACTACCAGGGTGCCTTGGGACTGTAGCTGCACAGATACTCTTGCCCAAAGAGCAAGTCATCCCCAAGGCAGCAGAGCAAATGGCTGCTCCGAAGACAGAGGTTTCCCAAGCCCCTCTACACGTGTCAAGCACCACTGAGAGCCATGCCATAGACGGTGACCACATCCAGGTCCTTGAGGGCTTCCAAGCAATGCAAGGTGAGCTGAAGGCTGAACCCAGATTTGCCTCCGAATTGTCCTTCACTGAGGGCCAAGCTGTCCCCCTGGAGAACATTTCTTCCCTGGAAGCAGCAGAGGAAGATTTTGCTGCAAGAATCAATGAGGGACAGGCTGTGAGATTTCCCTTGCTGCTAGAAGAAAACCAGCCCCTGGAGGAGGAACACGTCGTCGAGCTTGCCAGCCCACTTAGGCAGTCTCCAAGGGCAGGAAGACAACCCCATGAAGCAATGTACACTCACCAGCTCCAGCCAAGCCAAGTCCTCAACAAAGAGAGCCAGCTCACTGCTCAGGTTCCCAAGAGCTGCAACTTATACATAAAGTCTCAAATTAGAAATGCACTGAAAGCTGCAGTAGTAAGTGAGCAAAACCTCTTGTTTTCAGAATGGTTGGCTGATAAGGAAAACATTGAAGTACAGACAATAAACATCACCAAGGAAAATAAACACACCCTATGCACCTATGTTGTGACAGCAGGAGGACTCAGTCCCATAGAAATTGCAGTCTCCTTGGGAGAAGTCAGCATTCAGACTGCTGATCAGAAAGCAGTCTTGAAGGAGGCTTTCTATTCTCTTATTTGTGAAGAAAAACATCTCTTGATGGATGAAAAATCCAAAGCATTGCCAGCCCATCCCAGTCCACTTCTCTCAGGAAAATCCTGTGGTGAAACATCTGAGCTGGAGCCCCAGCAGGCTGAGAGGACTATGGAGGCAGAAATACCCCTGGAACAGTCTCTGTCTGCACAAGCAATCAACACTATGACTAGGCATGCTCAAATCAAGGACGTGGGTGCAGCTGGAGCCACTGCTGATGTGGCCTCCACAGGTGTTCCCATTGAGACACCCACAGAAATACTGAAAAGGAAGGAGAAAAGGGAACAAATATGTGAAGAAGAGGGCAGAGAGGGTCTAGAAACTAGAGCTAGGAAGCTAGAGGATGAGCTGGGCAAAGAGAATTATCCCATCATACACAGCAAACTGGTTGACACTGTTGTGGAGGAAGGGGAGAGTGTCAGTCTGGTGTCTGTCATAAGAAATGTCAGAGAGGTGAACTGGTACTTTGAGGGAAAACTGGTGTCTTCAGGCGACAAATTCAAGTGTTTGCAAGATCAGGACACATACACACTAGTAATAAGCAAAGTGTGCGGGGAGATTCACCAAGGAGAGTACACCTGTGAGGCGCTGAATCAAGGTGGAAAAAGATCAACAGCAGCAAAACTCACAGTTGTTAAAAGAGGTTGGATTATGGGGCTAAAATACTGCCTTTCTAATACACTGCTCTACTAATGAAACTGCCGTACTATGTGTCTATATCTTTGGATACAGATACAGTATTAATACCATCATGCCACTAATCAGAGGGCCCCTTTTCTCTCTGGATTTATGGTCTCCTTTTACGACATTGCAAAGTCTCTCACTTCCCTCACTCAAGTCTTCGGTCAGGAACTCTGTTGCTTCCTGTTCTCATCACACAAGTGCGATCACGACAAGCTGTATCTCAGTCCCGAACACTTCTTCCCATGGTTGCCTGTGATGTGGACCTGCTCTTCCCACTTTTCTCACTGCTGTACCCTCTCTCACTCTTTAGAGTTATTGCACAGTTTTAGCACAATTTCTCATTGACACCGTAATTTCTCACAGCTCCAGGATATCATGGTGTATGTTTCTATCACATGCTATTGCATGTTGTTTTTCCAGCATCACCACTGTGTTTCCGGATGTTATTATGCACCATATCACTGTCTGCCCACTGAGCCTGGTACTGCCTTCATTTCTTACAGATATTGTTTTCTTTTACAGTCACTTTATGTGGATTGCATGGATTTTTCAGTCAGTCACTTCACTGTTACTTTCCAGAATTTCAGCAGGCAGGGTTTTGAGTTACTCTCTGCTTCTGATTTCAGTTGCACCAATCCTGAGGAGAAGGCTCAAACCTCTGGAGGTGGCTGTAAATCACGTGGCCAAGTTTACCTGTGAGGTAGAGACTGCTCCCAATGTCAGGTTTCAGTGGTACAAAGCCGGACGAGAGATATACGATGGGGACAAATACTCCATTCGCACGTCCAACTACCTCTCCACACTGGAGATCCCAAGGCCTCAGGTTGTTGACTATGGAGAGTACAGCTGTAAGGCTTCCAACCAGCATGGCAGTGTTAGCTCTACAGCCCTTTTAACAGTCACTGGTAAGTACAGACTTCCAAGCACGTCTCCTTCTCCAGAAAATATCTTGGTTTATTAGAATGCTTTCATTGTTATACTTACAAATGTTTACGGTAGCACTCTTGATTGCCATTGTTATGCATAATCCATACCTCATTTTGGCAGGCACAAACTTAGAGAAGGAATAATTTTTGAGAATGCTTATTTTACATGCTTTCTGTACCTAGAAAAGGGACTGAGTGTGAAAAGTTTCAGAGGGGAAGAAGGAAGGGGGAAACAGAGAGCAGGAGGCACTAGATCGTCAACAAAATGGGGTTGGTTTGTGAATACATTCTTGAAGAAGGTATTTAACTTTCAGACAACAAGAAAACATACACTTTTAAATCTGATTTCTTCGGTGTAATAATCACTGTGCGATTATCCTAGCACTCTATGTTTATCCTTCAGTTATACTTGTGAGGCAGGCTATGCAGCTATGCGTACCTGAACATCTGTGTGCCATGGCCAGAGGGGAACTCTGTGTGATTGGGGAAATAGATCTTCTTAAACAAACAAAAGAGGGTTTAAAGCTGCTTCAGTTTACAAACTTTTTTTGTGTATTGAGAGCTATACAATTCTCTTCTTTTTTTTTCTTTAAAAAAAAACCCACCATCTTTTGGACTTTTAGTGTATAGTGGTTTTTTTTACTCTGACTTTTCTCTTTGTGGGAGGAGTCTTTATGTGGTCTTTGCTAAGTGCCAGATGCTAGAGACTAAAGAAAGATGCACAAACTGTGAAATGCATGCAAACTTGTCCATCTTGAGGGAATGGTGCGCAAACACGTCAGTCTTGGGGGAGGAAGTTCTGGGGTTTGGCTTATTTTCCTTTAGTTTGTACGTTGCTCCAGAGATTCAAAATGCCTTCAAGCTCTGGAGCAATATTCAGACCCAATAAGTACAAAAACAAAAGCCAAAATTCATCATCTTTAATACCTCTTACATCCTTCACTGCTGGCTTCTTTTGCTTAAGAGTGTCCAGTGACAAACTGGCCCCTCTTGCTCTCTTTCCCTGGCAAATGTGGAGAAAGAGCATAAGTTCTGGTCCTCACCTCTGGATAACATTGAACCCCTTTGTTTTGCAGAAGCATTTCCGCCAACGTTTCTTACCAGACCTGAATCTATCACTACTTTTGTGGGCAAAAGTGCCAAGTTCCTGTGTACTGTTTCGGGCACTCCAGTCATCGACGTCGCCTGGCAGAAAGATGGCACGACCATTTCACCTTCGGACCGCCACAAGATCTCCAAAGTGGAAAATAAACACGTGTTAGAAATTTCCCTTCTCACCACCAGTGACAGAGGGGTTTACACTTGCAAAGCTTCCAACAAGTTTGGGGCTGACATTTGCCAGGCTGAAATGGTCATTATAGACAAACCCCACTTCATTAAAGTTTTGCAGTCAGTGCAGTCAGCAGTCAATAAAAAAATACGTCTTGAATGTCAGGTAGATGAAGACAGGAAAGTAACAGTAGGGTGGACAAAGGATGGAAACAAAATCCCCCCAGGCAAAGATTATAAGATTTTCTTTGAAGACAAAATAGCCTCACTTGAGATTCCTCTGGCTAAGCTCAAGGATTCAGGCCATTATGTGTGCACTGCCTCAAACGAGGCAGGAAGCAGCTCCTCTTCTGCCAGCGTCACAGTCAGAGGTAAGATAGTCCCATGCCCCCTTTACCTTTGCTCTTCTTGGGTTCCCATTTCTTCTTTTTCAGACAAAAGACTTATTTGGGCTCAAATCACACTGTGAACTCTTTTTAGACCTGCCATCAGGTCCATTCACTTCTTGCTTGTTTCCCCTGCTGCCTTCGGGTGCTCTGTGTGTTGCTTCAATATTTCTTTCACCAGCCAGATCCAAGAATTGCTCCTGCATGCAGGGGAGAGATGGATGGAGAGGACAAGAGAAACCACAAGAATTGCAGCTCAGCCAAGATTATGTTGATCTTTTCTGAAGTCATGCTTTATTCTTGCACTAGAAACCAATCTTTCAAAGCTATGTATTTCAGCCTTCTTTCCTTTTCTCATTTCCTTTTCCCCTTTTCCCTTTTCTTCCCCTTTTTTTCCCTTTCTTCCCCTTTCTTCCCTTTCCTTCCCATTCCTTCCCATTTCTAGAACCACCATCCTTTGTGAAGAAGGTCGATCCATCTTATTTACTGACCCCAGGCGACTCTGCACGCCTTCAGTGCAAAATCAAAGGGTCTCCTGAAATCCAGGTTACTTGGTTCAAGAACAATAAGGAAGTTCGTGAAAGCAACACACACAGGATGTCCTTTGTCAATTCTGTGGCTGTGTTAGATATTTTGGAGATGAAAGTTGATGACAGTGGGAGCTACTCATGTGAAGCTGTAAATGAGGTTGGAAGTGACAGCTGCACCACCGAAGTAGTTGTCAAAGGTCTGTTCTTGCTGCTGCCAGTCCATTCTTGAGAAAAATATTCCCTTTTTTTCTTTTTTTTTTTTTTTCTTGGTTGACTAATTCTTTCTCGCTGCTTTTATAGAACCTCCGTCTTTCATCCGAACACTTGAACCAGCAGAGGTAGTGAAGGGAACAAACACCGTTCTTCAGTGTGAGATTGCTGGCACTGGACCGTTTGAGATTAGCTGGTACAAAGACAAGAAACAGATTCGCAGTAGTAAAAAATACAGGTTGACCTCTCAGAAAACTATTATTTCTCTGGAGGTGTCCTCATTTAACAGTGCGGATGTCGGTGAATACGAGTGTGTGGTAGCTAACGAAGTTGGGAAATGCATATGCAGTGCAACGTACATCTTGAAAGGTCAGTGGGAAAGAGAAAACTTCACTTACTGAAGGGATTGGCAAGAACCTCTTATTTCTTAAAATGTCTTTTCTTCAGATTTGTGGGTGGCTAGGGAGGGTGGGCAGGGAGAGTATCTTCTTATTCTCTTAAAGTGCTGTGTATATCTTAACTCTTATGTGGCGTCAAACCTGTGAATTTGAAAGATGTTAAGCTTAAAGGGCCGTGCATTAGCTCCCAGCTGGGGAACGCAGCTCTTCTCCTTGCCTGCTCTTTAGCTGAATTGTGCCATGTACTGCATATACTGTCTCATGCAACTGTCTGTAAGCAGCAGATTTAATGGGATGGTGTGGCAGCAAATGAGTATTTCTTCTCGTCTCTTCTCTTTGAACCAGAACCACCGTCTTTTGTTAAGAAAATCGAAAATGTGACAGCTCTGGCTGGAGATAGCGTTACATTACAGGCTGTGGTGAAAGGGTCAGAGCCTATTTCTGTGATGTGGATGAAGGGCAAAGACGTTATTCAGGATGATAACAAAGTGAGAGTGACATTTGAACACGGTCTAGCAACACTGCAAATTACTGGTGTCCAGCTGAGCTCTGGTGGCAAATACACCTGCGTGGCTGAGAATGATGCAGGCAGTCAGTCCTGCTTTGGTGAACTAGCAGTGAAAGGTCAGTGGAGTAGTGCTGTGACTCCCACATTGTCTCTCACCTGAGAGGAAGAACAGTTTCCTTTTGTCCTTAACACCAGTTGTTTAATTCTGTTGTAGAACCTGCCAAAATCATTGAAAAAGCTGAAATCATCCAGGTAACAGCAGGGGAACCAGCCATTTTGGAGTACACTGTCACAGGCACTCCAGAGCTAAAAACCAAATGGTTCAAGGATGGAAGGCCACTACCTGCCAGCAAAAAATATAGGATCAGCTTTAAAAATAACATTGCCCAGCTCAAGTTTTATGCCACTGAAATGCAGGACAGTGGCGAATACACCTTTGAGATATCAAATGATGTGGGCATCAGCTCCTGTACTACCAGCTTCACTGTGCTAGGTTGGTACTGACTCTTTGCAAAGAGCCTTGCTACTCTGCTCTGAGCCCAACAGAGCCAGAAGCAGAACTGGATGCCTGTTTTGCTCATGTGTTGGTTTCTTTTGTTTTTTTCACTCTCAACAGATCGCACTCTCCCTCCCTTCTTTACTAAACCACTGAAGAATATCGACAGCATCATTAGCACCTCGTGCCGCCTAGACTGCAAAATTTCAGGCTCTCTTCCAATGACGGTGTCTTGGTTTAAGCAGGACACTGAGATCACTTCAAGTGCCAAGTACACAGTACACTTTGCAGAAGGCTCTGCATCTTTGGAAATAAAACACCTAGATGCAAGTGACGCTGGGGTCTACGTTTGCAGAGCCACAAACTCTGCTGGTAGCAAAGACAGCAGTAGCACTTTGTTTATAAAAGGTTTGGCAATTTGTTTCACATTTCTTGGAGTTTTACTTCTCACGTGATAATAGTTTTCTTCCCCAAAGTGCAGGCCGTGTGTCTTACTCTTGACAACTGTTTTCTTTCAACGCAATCTAGAGCCACCCAGCTTCACTGTAGAACCAGAGTCCCAAGATGTACTACCTGCATCAACTGTACGTTTCAAAGGCACATTTAAAGGCACAACACCACTGACGGTGAAATGGTTTAAAGGTGATACTGAACTGGTGACAGGAGGAGCCTGCTACATTATGACAGAAGCATTAGCAAGTTACTTGGAGCTTTATGCGGTCAAACCAACAGACTCAGGAAAATACACCTGCAAAGTCTCCAATGTAGCTGGTTCAGTAACATGCAGTGCAAACTTGTTTGTAAAAGGTTTGCATTCTTACTCTCTTTTAAACTTTCAGCTGCTGGATTGACCCAGTGGCACTCTTTCTTACCTTCTTTGTCCTGAACACTCTTCTTAAATCCACAGAACCTGCTGCCTTCAAGGAGAAGCTAGAGCCAACCCATCTGGTAAAGAAAGGTGGATATGCTGAGCTGACCTGTGAAGTCACTGGTACTCCTGAGATTAAAATCACATGGTTCAAGGATGATAGAGAGCTAAAAGAGAGTGACAAATACAGGATGTCTTTTGCAAAATCCTTGGCAATACTCCGTCTTACAGAGGTTGAGACTGAAGACAGTGGGGAATACATTTGCGAGGCCAAAAATGATGCTGGAAAAGATATTTGCAGTAGCATTGTTACAATCAAAGGTGTGTGTGACATCCAGCCACCCACTTTGTCTCTTTAAACTCAGCGCAGTTTTGCAGGCTTCATAAGTATGATTAATACAAACTGCACTCTCTCTTTTGCACTGTAGAGTCACCTTATTTTAGCAAGGAGTTTCAATCCATGGAAGTCTTGAAGGATTCTGATGTGGTTTTGGAGTGCGAGGTGCTTGGCACACCTCCCTTTGAAGTGTTTTGGGTGAAAGATGATAAACCCGTGCGGAGCAGTAAGAAGCACAGAATAAGCATTGAGAAATCATTGATTAGCCTCCACATTTTCAGGTTTGATGCTTCTGATGTTGGCGAGTATCAGTGTAGAGTAACAAACGATGTCGGGAGCTGCCTCTGCAGTTCAGAGGTCACACTGAAAGGTTAGTGCAAGATGCAGAACACCCCTAGCATGCTCTTATCCCAGTGTGGTTTTCATGCCACACTGTCGTGCACCAGACCCGTACTTACAAAGCCACTTTCTTCCTGCCAGAACCCCCACAGTTCTTGAAGAGGATAGAAAACATTAGTTCCCTTCGAGGGGGCACGGTCGTGTTTCAGGCTGCTATTAAAGGCTCCTTGCCCATCACTGTCTCCTGGCTGAAAGACAATGATGAAGTGATTGAAGACAACAATATCAAAATGACCTTTGTGAACAATGTTGCCACTCTTCTGGTGAGGTCTATTGAACTGAAACATGATGGGAAATATTTTTGTCAGGCTAAAAATGAGGCGGGAATTCAGAGGTGTTCTGCTCTGCTGACTGTCAAAGGTTGGTCCTGCCCTGAGAGCTTGCAGTGATCTCAGAGAGCTTCCTTGTGATTTTCACAGATGCCCTTAACATTCTGTCTCCTTCTTTACAACAGAACCTGCTACAATCGTGGACAAGGCCGTGTCAATAGATGTGACTGAGGGAGACCCAGCAACCTTGCAGTGTAAATTTTCAGGAACCAAAGATATTACAGCCAAATGGTTCAAAGATGGCAAGGAACTGACGTTAGGCCCAAAATATAAGATCAGTGTTACAGACACCGTATCAGTCCTAAAGGTGCTTCATGCAGAAAAGAAAGATAGTGGGGAATACATTTTTGAGGTTCACAATGACGTTGGGAGCAGCAGCTGTTCTGCCAGTATTAACGTCCTAGGTGTGTACGGTCTCTCTTTTGTCATTGTTTTTACATACAAAATCTTTTCTCCTGAGCTGACATTTGCCACAGTCAAGGTTGAATTTCATGCTTTTTCTTTTTACTCTGTCTTGTATAGATCTCATTATACCACCTAAATTCACCAAAAAGCTCAAGAAAATGGACAGCATTAAGGGGTCTTTTGTCCACCTGGAATGCATAGTGTCTGGTTCACATCCTATAAGTATCCAGTGGTACAAGGACGGCCAAGAATTAACAGCAAGTGAAAAGCACAAATATTCTTTCCATGATAACACCGCATTTCTAGAAATCAATAAACTGGAAGGCACAGACAGTGGCTCTTACACCTGTGAAGCGACAAATAAGGCAGGAAGCAACCAATGCAGCGGGTTCTTAACAGTCAAAGGTTTGAACTCCTCCTTTCTCTTCTGTTAGGTGTCTCATTCAAAATTTCGAATTCCCTTGTCTCAGAGTAATCCTCTTTCTTCCTTTTTACCTGTTATAGAACCACCATATTTTGTGGAAAAACCCCAGTCCCAAGAGGTTGTGCCCAATTCTAGGGTTCAGTTCAAAGCACTGGTGAAGGGCTCTACTCCTCTGCAGATAAAGTGGTTTAAAGACAGCCAGGAGCTCCTCTCTGGAGCAAATCGATCTGTCTGGAAGGACGACACATCTAGTGTACTGGAGCTATTCTCAGCTAGGACATCTGACTCCGGGAACTACACTTGTCAAATAAGCAATGATGTGGGGACTGCAACTTGCAAAGCAGCTCTGTTTGTAAAAGGTGTGCAACCCAATGTTCTTCTCACCTTTGTGGCTCTGATTTTTCTGTGAAATTTGGGGGGAAGGAGTAGGAAACCCTTGTATTTCTTTAAATCACCTTGAATATTATAAAGCCCCATTTTTTTCTGTCCACCTTCTAGAGCCTCCCAGATTTATTCAGATGCCAACTTCTGTAGTAGCTTTGCGTGAAGGACAGTCCACCACTTTTGAGTGCCAGGTAGTAGGCACACCAGAGATCCACATCACATGGTACCTGGATGGGAATGAAGTGACTGACCAAGCTAAGTATGGCATCTCCTTCGTAGACGGTTTAGCCACTTTGAAAGTCACTCAAGCCAGCGTGTCAGATAGTGGGATTTATGTTTGTGAAGCCCACAATGATGCAGGTAGTGAGAGCTGCAGCATCGAGCTGAAAGTAAAAGGTTGGTTTTGAACATCTTTTTATCATGCTGCATAGCTGGGGTGATGGCGCAGGGGAGACTACTTCTCCCCTCCAAACCGTTCAACATTACTATCTACTTTTCCCTCATTCCTCTTTGTAGAGCCTCCAACATTTGTTCGAGAGTTGAGACCCACCGAGGTAGTGAAGGGTTTGGAGGCCACACTTGAGTGTGAGGTGACTGGTACTCCTCCATTTGAGGTGAAGTGGCTGAAGAACAACAAGGAGATGTTCAGCAGCAAGAAATATGCCATCTCCACCAAAGAATCAGTATTTACTCTTAATGTGACTAACTGTGATGTTGCAGATGTTGGTGAATATCAGTGTATTATATCAAATGAAGGTGGGAGCTGTTCCTGCAGCACAAGGCTCAGCTTGAAAGGTCAGTCCTCTAGGAAGGATAATGCAAACATTACATCCCCTAGCTAAACTGTAGTGACTAGGATGACTCTATATGATCTCTCTTTCCCCTCTTCCCTTTTCATGACTTCTCTTCCAAACAACGAACAAAACCTCACACCACAGAACCACCGTCCTTTGTCAAGAAGCTGGAGAACATCACTAGCATTTTGAAAGGAACTGCAGTCTTCCAGTGCGTTGTAGCAGGCGCTCAACCCTTATCTGTGTCATGGATAAAAGATGAGAAAATACTAGAAGACGATGAGCACCACCATATTACCTTTGAGAACAGCGTGGCCACACTGAAGCTTACCAATGTTGATCTCAGCCACAGAGGGAGATACACCTGCCAGGCAAAGAATGAGTCTGGCGTGGAGAAGTGCTTTGCTTTGCTTTTTGTACAAGGTGTGTACAAGGTGTGACCCTTGAAGCTCATCCTTGATGAGTACTTGGAAAGTCAGTCCTTTATCTGTGTAGCTAACTGCCATTTTTATACACTTTATACCTCAGAGCCTGCACAAATCATAGAAAAGGCTAAATCACTTAAAGTCACTGAAAGAGACCCTGTGACTTTGGAGTGTACTGTGGCTGGAACACCAGAGCTCCGAATAAGATGGTACAAAGATGGCAAACAGCTCCTGCCCAGTAGATACTACACAATGAGCTTTGAAAACAACGTGGCCAGTTTCAGGATCGAACCTGTATCAAAGGAGGATAGCGGTACATACAGTTTTAAGGTTGAAAATGACTTCGGAAGTAGCACCTGTGAAGCTGTTCTGACTGTGCTAGGTTTGTATTGTCATTTGGCAAATTCGCCAATCCAGCAGGGAGGGAATGAAAAAATTATAACCTCTGTTTGTGAAAGATAGGCAAGAAAGTAACCAGTGTGTTTTTGCCATTTTTTGTGTTGGGCAGATCAATCAATTCCTCCTGCATTTATCAAAAAGCTAACCAAAAAGGATACCATTCTGGGATCTTCTATCCAAATGGAGTGCAAAGTTTCTGGATCACTCCCCATTACTGCAAAATGGTTTAAGGATGGCAAAGAAATAACTGACAGTGCAAAATATAGAAGCCTGTGCCATGAGAACACTGTGTCACTCGAGATTGCTAATCTAGAACTGGCAGACAGTGCAAATTACACATGCAGTGTCTCTAATGTTGCTGGGAATGATTCTTGCAGTGCTGTCCTGACTGTGAAAGGTTTGAAACTCTTACTACTTCTTATTTGTGATAGATGCTGGGAAAATATCTTAAATCTTATGCTAACACAACACTCTTATAACTCTTAATATTAATGCTGAAAACTTGGTCTTCATGCTTACCTCACTAATTTTCTTCATTCTTAGACATTTCTGAAGTAACTGAATATTTCTTTGTCTTAAAAACTGCAGAGCCACCAAGCTTCTTAGTAAAACCTGAAAGCCAGCAAGCCATCCCAGATTCCACAGTGGAGTTTAAGGCCACACTAAAAGGAACACCACCCTTTACAGTAAAGTGGTTCAAAGAAGACTTAGAACTTGTATCTGGTCCAACTTGTTTCATTGGGATTGAAGGGTCAACTGGGTTCTTAACCCTCTATTCAGTGGATGCTTCTAGGAGTGGGCACTACACTTGCCACGTTTCAAATGACGTTGGCAGTGACTCTTGCACTACAACATTGATGGTAACAGGTGTGCACTCATTCTTGTTGTGTTGCAGTCTTCTTGTCTATTTCTTTTCTTTCCTCTTTCCCAAACACACCTCAGTGATCTTTGATACTCTGCCAAGTGAATTCCCCACCCTGTGTTTGCAACCCACAGTTGTTTGGCTCTTTCCCTCCTCTTTTCTTTCCAGTATTGATTCATACCTTCCTGACCCCACTTTTCTGGTTTTTTAGAACCACCCAAGTTTGCTAAGAAGCTAGAGGCGGCGAAAGTAGTCAAGCAGGGTGACTCAGCCCGGCTTGAGTGCAAAGTAAGTGGATCTCCAGAGATGAAAGTAGTGTGGTTCAGAAATGACCATGAAATTGTTGCCAGTGAAAAATTCCGGACATCATTCATTGACTCCGTGGCTGTGCTTGAAATGAATCACCTCAGTACTGATGAGAGCGGTGACTACATCTGTGAAGCTCACAACCCCGCCGGCAAGGCCAGCTGTAGCACCAAGGTCACAGTGAAAGGTTAGCCACCCTCATGTTCTCTGACTACATCCTATTGCTCCCTGGTGGTTTTATCCCTTGGAAATCCACAGGATGGTGAGATTAATTTCTTTTTTCAGGACTGCCTTTTTCTTCATGTCATATTTGTTTCTTGATACCCCCTCACCCCCTCTGCCAGGGCCTGAACAAGAGAGGTTATTCTCAATGCAGATGAGTCCTAAGCTAGGTGTTCCCTAGTTCTATGATTGTCAATGTCCAAGACAGATCACAGTGGGAATTGTTATATCAAGGAGCTGAAATGTGAAGAAAAATAGCAGACCCAAACTGATCAGTGTCAGCTTTACACTCTGTATTTGAGACTACTACCTGCTAAATGAGGCCTGTACCCTCTCTGCCAAGGGTCACCCCTCTGTTTACCTTTTCTATAGAGGAGCTAAGAGCTCTGAATACTCACATACCTGCAAGATCATTTCATGATGTGCCCAGAAAATGAGGAAAGTCCTTGCCCATTCTGTCGATTTTCTCAGCAATCTTGTTGTGTAGAAGCTGGCATTAGTAAACTGGTTTTGGTCAAATAACTCCAGACTCCTTTCTAAAAATGTTCCTTTCTTCCTTTGTTAGAACCTCCTGTCTTTAGCAGGAAGCCCTCTCCAGTAGACATGCTGAGAGGAACTGAGGTTAGCCTGGAATGTGAGATTTCAGGAACACCACCATTTGACGTTACCTGGTACAAAGACAGGAGACAAATCCGCAGTAGTAAGAAGTACAAAGTTACAGCCAAAAACTACCATACAAGTGTTCGCATTCTTAATGTTGAAGCTGCAGATGTTGGCGAATATCAGTGCAAAGCACAGAACGACGTAGGAAGTGACACTTGCTTTTGCACTGTGAAGCTGAAAGGTAAAGTATTGGCATGTATGCCTTCTACAGTGCTCCCAATGGCACTGCATTGCTCTTCTTTACATAAACACTGTGAGTTATTACTATAACTACATATTTCTTCTTCAGAACCACCAAAATTCTTGACTAAAATAAACAGCATGACTGTTGTGGTTGGTGAACCAGTGGAGTTACAAGCAAGAGTGGAGGGCTCTCCGCCAATTTCTGTGCAGTGGCTTAAAGACAAAGAGGAAATTATTAGAGAAAGCGAGAACACGAAGATCACATTTATAGAAAATATTGCAACTTTACAACTTGTGCGCACAGAGACAAGCAGTGCTGGAAAATACACCTGTCAGATCACAAATGATGCTGGAAGTCGCGAGTGCATGGCTACCTTAACTATTTTAGGTTGGTAAAAAGCACAAGTTCATAAGAGATTTTTTTAAAGTTAGGAACTTGGCTATTTACTGTCAGCTGTATGCTTTGCTTATGCTACTGGGTTCAAAACAATCAAAACAGAGAATCCTTGTGTCCCCAGGAAGCAGTAGTCAGGTTCCCTATTTCCAGTTGTCCAGGGATAGGGGTGAAAGGAACCACAGCCCTCTACACTGTGATGGGTGACTGGATTTCTAAGTTGTGTCTTCTGCTCACACCTGCTTGGAGAGGGACAGACAATTGCATTTCTCTCCGAGGAATTTAAAAGTATTTTTACTTCATTTTGGAGAGCATCTGAAATCCCCATTTTAGGGTAGAATAAAGGGTGGAAAAATCAGAGCTGAAAAAATTCCCTGACCCAACAAATGGTGGTATCCTTAATATCAAATGTGTAAGCCCCATCTCAGAGTGCTATAATACTTAGAGGTAGTACCAATCAAATCCTATTTTCACCATACATGTTACCCATCTCTCCTTCCAGAGCCTGCAGTCATTGTAGAGAAAGCAGAGCCAATGAGAGTTACTATAGGAGACGCCTGTACTTTGGAGTGCAAAGTGGCAGGCACACCAGAGCTTTCCACTGGGTGGTTCAAGGATGGCAAAGAGCTGACCAGCAGCCAAAAATACAGAATTACTTTCGTCAATAAAGTATCTACACTTAAAATTATGGATGCAGAAAAGGAAGATGGTGGATTGTACACTTTCGCAGTGCAGAATGACGTGGGGAAAAGCAGTTGCACAGCATCGGTTGATGTTTTAGGTTGGTTGGGTTGCTTGTCTTCTATCTTTTACAAAAACTTTCTTTTGGTCATGTTCTCTTTCCTCTCTTCCGTTCCTTCCCTCCTTTTTTCTCTAACTATGGATTTATTATGTTTTGTTATGCAGATCGAATCATTCCTCCTTCTTTCACAAGAAAACTAAAGGAAACCCCTTGTGTCCTGGGTTCCTCAGCATTGCTGGAATGCAAAGTGTCGGGTTCACCTCCTATTTCTGTTGCCTGGTTCCAAAATGGACATAAGTTAGTCAATGGGGAAAAACACCAAATCTCCTTTTCAGATAACCTATGTGTTTTAGAAGTGAATTCACTGAGCAACTCAGATACTGGAACTTACACCTGCAAAGCTACCAACATAGCTGGTTCAGATGAATGCAGTGCTGTATTGACCGTACAAGGTCAGTATACGGGGGGTCAGGAAGCTCTCTGAGCTATTCTTTTCTCTTTCTCTCTTGAAATTGCCTTTGGTCTTTTGTAAATATACTCAGGGGAAATTACTTACCGGAAAATAAAGATTTTGTTCTCTGCTTTCACATGGTATGTGGAAATGCCAGGGTTATGCTCTAGCAACCTGTTTGATCTCTCTTTTTCTCTTGTGTGTTTAGAACCACCTTCTTTTGAGAGGACACCAGAGCCTCTGGATGTCTTGCCAGGCACAAGCATCACTTTTACATGTGTTATCAGAGGAACCCCTCCTTTTAAGGTGAACTGGTTTAAAGGGGCCAATGAGCTTGTGCCAGGGGACAAATGCAATATCTACTTGGAGGACTCCATCGTGGAGCTTGAATTATTTGATGTAACTCCTCTCCAAAGTGGAGAGTACACTTGTCTAGTGACTAATGATGCTGGCAGGGCAAATTGTACAACACACCTTACAGTAAAAGGTTTGTAAAAATTGTGTCTCTCTATTCACCTTAAAATATTGTTTCCTTCCTTCCATTTCTCGTGCTGTGCTCAATATTTGTGACTTCTTATCCTTCATTAGAGCCAGCTGTCTTTGTGAAGAAACTGAGCGATCAGTATGTGGAGCCTGGCAAGCCCATCATCTTGGAGGGCACTTACACAGGCAGCCTCCCCATCTCTGTGACATGGAAGAAGAACGGCTACACCATCTCTCAATCTCAGAAGTGTAGCATCACCACCACAGAGAAATCCTGCATCCTGGAAATAGTTGACAGCACCAAAGAAGATGCAGGAGAATATACCTGCCATGTTGAAAATGAGGCAGGAAGAGATGTTTGTGAGGCTGTAGTGTCTACCCTAGGTGTGTGCTCCCTTTACTTCTTTTTCTTGCCTGTTCTTCCAAGTGTATGCTTTCCAAGGCCTGGCACTATAATGAGCCTATCTAATTGCTTCTCTTTTTTAGAACCTCCCTATTTTGTTACACACTTGGAACCTCTTGAGGTGTCAGTCGGGGATTATACAACATTGCAATGTCATGTTGCTGGAACACCAGAAATCACTGTGTCTTGGTATAAAGGTGACACAAAACTCAGGTCTACTCCTGAGTACAAAGTGTTCTTTAAAGACAATGTTGCTACACTAATTTTCAACAAAGTGGTTAGCAATGACAGTGGAGAATATACCTGCAAGGCAGAAAACAGTGTAGGAACTGCATCTACAAAGGCTCTCTTAACAGTTCAAGGTGATGATTTTATATTAGCTTACTACAAATTCTTTTGCTCTTGCAAAACTATAAAAAAATTGCTTCCTGGGGCATATTTATCCTTTACTTGCTTTCTTCTAGAGCGCAAACGACCACCTTCCTTTGCAAGAAAATTAAAGGACATCGAGCACCCTGTCGGTTTACCCCTTAAACTTATGTGTCGGCTCAATGGCTCAGAGCCCATTACTGTGACTTGGCATAAAGATGGTGTGCTGCTAAGTGATGACCACAACGTGCACACATCCTTTGTAGATAATGTTGCAGTGCTGCAGCTGGTGCGAACTGAGTTGAATCATACCGGGCAGTACTCCTGCACAGCCACCAACGCTGTGGGCACTGCCACCTCAAGTGCTCGGCTCACAGTGGCAGGTGTGTTGGCTTACAAAAATTCTGCCTGGATTACAGGCTCCCCCTTCCCATTTCCTGCGTGCAATTGTATCTGTGTGTCGGATTAGCATTTGCTTGAGTTATGAGTATTAAAATGTTTTCTTGTGTTTCTAGAACCCAAGCAAGCACCTGTCTTTGACACCAAACCAGAATCTATTGATGTGCCTTTTGGAGAAAGTGCTGACTTTGAATGCCATGTTACTGGAGCCCAGCCAATGCACATCACCTGGTCCAAGGATGGTCGGGAGATCCGAACTGGAGGAAACTTCAATATTACTTTTGTAGCCAACACAGCTCACCTTCGAGTGCTCAGAGTGGGTAAAGGAGACTCTGGCCAATATACTTGCCAAGCTAGTAACGAAGCTGGGAAAGACTTTTGCTCAGCCCAACTCAGTGTCAAAGGTATTAAGATTAAGTCACCCTCATTGGTGTGTTTTCTTTCTCTTGGGCAAAGAGACCTCTTTGTTACTGAGTCTCATCTTCCACCCTTTTCAGTTTGGAAATATACAGAAAGTAGCTTTCCAGATGGCAGACATACATCATGTGTTGACCTTCTTCTAGCATACTGTATGACAGTAGAAGCCTTGTGCGCCTGCAAAATCTCCAAAGGGAAAGGTCCCTTTGTGCAGCTGTTTGTATGGAGAGTTGCGCTCACCCTGCTTTTTACTCTGTCATTAGTGCTTAAACTACAGTCACAGTGGTATTCACACATAGCAATTATATGGAAAATGGTGATACGGTAAATAAAATTACCTTGCATTTGTAGGCCAGCATTAGTTACTCTTTCAAATTTGCTAAAGATTTCAATTGGAGTTGTAAATTGCTGATTTAATCTAGACTATGAATCACTTAAGTTCTTCGTGCAGAAATACGCTTTAAAGGTGTGTAAGCAAGTGAAACTCTCCCTACCGTGTTTCTGCTGCTCCTGGGGGTGAAGGGCTTGTCAAATCCTTCATGCTGGCCTGGGGATATTTTCACTCCTCGAAGGTAAGAGCAAAATTTCCCCTGGGTGGAGCAATTGTCCTTCATGTGTTTTTTACAGCTCCAATTGTCTGATACAGCAGGCTCCTGAGTTGGCAGAACATAGTTTTAGTTGTTGTCTTTGCCTTCTTTTCTCCTTCTTGCGTCTTTCCTTGAGAGAAAACTCTGGTTGGGGCGACAGCCAGCTGCTGTAGCAAGCTTACTTTCTTGTGCCCCACTACTCTTGTGCTCCCCATAACTCTTGCTCAGCACTGAAGATTTCACATGGCAAGCAAGTATACTGTCACTCCCTACATACTTCTTCTGTTCTGCAGAACCTCCCAAGTTCATCAAGAAGCCAGAAGCTTTGCGGTTCGTGAAGCAGGGAGACACAGTTCAACTTGAATGTAAAATCAGTGGCACGCCAGAGATCAGAATCACATGGTACAAAAATGATCAGGCACTCCAGGCGAGCGACAGGCTGCACATGTCCTTTGTAGACTCCGTGGCAACGCTAACCATCTTGGGTGCCAACACTGAAGATGCCGGTGATTACATATGTGAAGCCCATAACTCTGCCGGCACAGCCAGCTGCAGTGCTTCAGTCACAGTGAAAGGTTAGCAGCATGGATCCACACACCACCTGAATCCCTGGCTTCTGGGCCCACTCCCAGCTGCCCATCCCCCTGGACAGGGAGCTGCTGCTATGGCAGTTGGTGGCTGCTGGGGCAGTGTCTCTCCAGCTGCTCTCACAGTCAAACGCTGCTGTGTTTAAGCTGTGGAGACCAGGCAGGAAATAGTGGTGGGTGTCCAGCACTGTGCAGCCATTCCCTTGTCTCCCCATTTCAGTCAATTAGGAGATGAATAAGGAAGCTTGTCAAGTCACAAGGGAAGCACAGACTAGATGGAGCACCAGCCATGGTGAGGGAGCTGGGCATACTTTGCAACCATCCCTCTGCCTCCTCTTTATATACTGTGATCCTGGCAGGAATGAAATTTAAGACGGAAGAGGAGGCTTGTTGCTGAGCCTTACTGATGATAGCTTTCATGACTAGAACGAGGCAGGGAAAGCTGGAATGTGGTCCTGGAGAGAGAGGAGAGTGGATTTTGGGGAGGGGCACTGGGCACTGACTCCAAACAGGTGCAGAAGTGTCACATTTTCTGCCCTTGGGACTCTGAGAGCTGGGATGGCTTGCTGAGAGATGCCGGGAGCTCAGCATTTTTTAGAGGTGAGGCCACATATTTGGAAGCTAAATATGGGCTTACAAGAATAAGTGTAGGCCCCCTTCCTGAATATGTTGCCTGCTGCTACAATCCAGAAACCCACCCAGGGAAGCAGGCTCACACATTGTGATGTGATTCTTCTTTTATAGAACCACCTGTTTTTAGCAAGGTGCCGAGCCCTGTGGACACACTTAAAGGCTCAGATGTTATCCTTCAGTGTGAGATAGCAGGCACTCCACCCTTTGAGGTGGCTTGGTTCAAGGATCGGAGGCAGGTCAGGAGCAGCAAGAAGTTCAAGGTGACAGCAAAGCACTCCATTGCCAGTCTTCATATTCTCAACCTGGAATCTCAAGATACTGGAGAATATCAGTGCAAAGCTATGAATGAAGTGGGAAGCGACACGTGCACCTGTCCAGTGAAATTCAAAGGTTTGTATGCTAAAGAATCAACAGCATCACCACTCTCTTTTCTTGATCTCCTGGCTGTCTCTCTTCCAAGCAGGCATGCAAGATTAACCCTCCTCTGCCTCCTTGTTTTTGCCATCAGAACCCCCACGCTTTGCCAAGAAGCTGAGTGACACTGCAATATTCATCGGGGAGCCAACAGCCCTGCAGGCAGTGGTGGAAGGATCCCAACCAATTTCTGTTGTCTGGCTCAAGGACAAGGGAGAAGTTATTAGAGAGAGTGAAAATGTCCAAATGTGGTTTATGGACAACATTGCAACTCTTGAGATTGCCAGTGCAGTGGGAGCTGACGTTGGGAAGTACATCTGCCAGATCAAAAATGATGCTGGTATGCGGGAGTGCTCTGCCTTTTTACAAGTCCTAGGTGGGTATAGCCTGCTTCACAGGTACTATATCTTACAACTTGCTCAATTGCGTCTACCAGCCTTTGTTTTCTGCTTCTATCCTGTGCTCACTGGTTTGTGGGTAGATTTCCTCATGACACACTGACCCCTCCCTTCCTATTTCAGAACCGGCAGTCATCTTAGAGAAGACAGAGCCAATCACAGTAATGGCTGGCAATCCTTTTACCTTGGAGTGCAAAGTAGGAGGAACACCTGAACTTATCACTAAGTGGTACAAAGACGGCAGAGAACTAAGGAGTGACCGCAAATACCAAATTACCTTTTTCAACAATATATCCACTTTGAAAGTCTTTTCTGCAGACAGGGGTGACAGGGGCCTGTATACTTTTGAGGTGCACAATGAGGTGGGGGACAGCAGTTGCACTACTTCCGTTGATGTTTCAGGTCAGCTCTATGTCTCTGTTGTTCACGCTTCTCTTTAAAGGAAGCTTTTTTTTTCCCCTTTTCCTACCCCGTTAAAAAACCTCAACACTTTTCTTGCTGTTCTTCTGTCCTGTCCTACTTAGATCGTCTTGTTCCTCCTTCATTCTCAAGAAAACTAAAGGAAACAAATGGGGTACTGGGATCCTCAGTGCTTCTGGAGTGTAAAGTGTCAGGCACATCCCCCATATCTGTGGCCTGGTTTCAGGATGGAAATGAGATTGTTAGCGGAGAAAAATATGAAATCTCATTCTTGGATAATGTTTGTGCTTTGAAGCTGAATGCCCTGGATGTCACAGATACAGGGCCGTATACCTGTGTGGCAGCCAATGTGGCTGGATCTGATGAATGCAGTGCCTTCTTGACTGTACAAGGTCAGTGGAAGGATACTACAGCCCCTTCAACAAAATTCTTCCCTCTTCTCTTTCTTCCCTCTGGTTTCCCATGGCTTCTTTTTTTTTCTTTTTCTTTTTTTTTCTTTCTGTTCCCTCCCTCTTTCTCTCATTTTTTGGACTCAAACCTCTTTCAGTTTTCCTTCCCCACAGACTCTCCTATTAACATCTTTCTCCTCTTCACTTCTTTGCATGATCCTTAGAACCACCTTCTTTTGTGAAGACACCTGATCCCCAGGAAGTTTTGCCCGGATCAAGTGTGACATTCACCAGCTACATCAAGGGTAGTACTCCCTTCAAAGTGACCTGGTTCCGAGGCATCAGGGAGCTGGTGCCAGACAGCAACTGCTTCATCTCTCTGGACGAGTCTGTGGCACAGCTGCAGCTCTACAATGTGGAGCCAGGCCAGAGCGGGGACTATGCCTGCATGGTCACAAATGATGCTGGCAGTGCCTCATGCACAACCCAACTCTTTGTGAAAGGTGTGTTTGTGTGTGTGCGTGTATGCACAGGTCTCTTCCTTCACGCTCTGCCTGCAGCCCTGCCACATCTGTCCCTCTCACTATTGATCTATGCCTCCCCACAGAGCCTGCAGTCTTTGTGAAGAAATTAAGTGATTTCAGTGTGGAGCAGGGGAAGTCCATTGTGCTGGAAAGCAGCTACACAGGCACCCCTCCCATCTCTGTCACCTGGAAAAGAAATGGCACGCCCATCGCTCAGTCTCCACGTTGCAGTGTTACAACTACTGACAAATCTGGCATTCTTGAAATCTTCAACAGCACCAAGAGTGATGAAGGCGAATACACCTGTGAGGTGGCAAATGAGGCGGGTGGGGATGTTTGCCACAGCCTTGTATCCATCTTAGGTACACATCACCCCGATCCCCCTAAGGCACCCCAGTGATGCTCCTTCTCTGCTCACCATGCTCTCTCCTTCCCTAGAACCACCCTATTTTGTCACGCACCTGGACCGTGTGGAGGTGAAGGTTGGCGAGCCCTTGATCTTAAAATGCCAGATTGGTGGTGCGCCAGAAATCAAGGTGTCCTGGTACAAAGATGAAACCAAGCTCAGATCAACACAGGCTTACAAAATGCACTTCAAGAATAATGTGGCAACGCTGGCATTCTCCACAGTGGAGGATAGTGACATTGGAGAATATATCTGCAAAGCAGAAAATAGTGTTGGCTTCGCCACCTCCACAGCTTTGCTTGTCGTTAAAGGTGATGGGCCAAGGGCCACTCTTTCCTGGGGTAGTTTGTAGGAACTCTTTGTTGCTACTGAAACGGGTTCTTATTAATTTCAGATTTAGTTAATTCTAGATTGGCAGTGTGGCTTGCTACTTATAGTGGTGATTATTATTGTTTTGCAGAACGTCAGCTTCCCCCTACATTCGCGAGAAAACTGAAAGATATTCAGGAGGTGGTTGGTGCTCCAGTGACATTTGATTGCCGCATAAATGGCTCAGAGCCTATCCAGGTGTCTTGGTACAAGGATGGGGTTCTCTTAAGTGACAGTGATAATGTGCAATCAGCCTTCTTAAACAATGTTGCGACTCTCCAGATCTTGGAAACTAGTATGGCTTACTGTGGCCAATATACTTGCTCAGCCCAAAACGCTCTGGGGACTGCATCTTCCAGCGCCAAACTTCTCCTCACAGGTTTGTAGCTCACACTTAAACAAAGATCTTTTGTATGTCTTTGCTCTTTTATTTCTTCACCTTTTTTCCCACTCTGCCCATTGTATGGTGGACAGGGAGCATGGGCATAGCATGTTGAATTGTGTGTTGTGGAGGGCTTGGTGGTGAACTCTGCCATGCATTCCTCTTTGCAGAACATCTACAAGCCCCCTTCTTTGACATCAAGCCGGTATCTATTGATGTGGCATTAGGGGAAAGTGCAACCTTTAAGTGCCACTTGACTGGCTCTGCTCCCATGAGGATTACTTGGACCAGAGACAACAGAGAGATCCGTCCAGGTGGCAACTACAAGATGACGCTGGTGGAAAACACAGCTAGCTTGACGGTCCTAAAAGTCAGTAAAGGGGATGCTGGACTCTACACATGTACTGCCAGCAACAGTGTTGGAAAGGATGCGTGCGCAGCTCAGCTGGCTGTACAAGGTATTGCTATGAGCTTTAGTGTTCACGAGGCTTTTCGTTGCAAGGCAGACACCTGGAAAACAAAGCCATGAATGCAGACGTGTGTGAAACTAACAACCTTTACAAGAGGCTACGCTGAGATGTCTTATTTCATTTAAATATTATTGTAATACTTAAATACTTACTCATCTTTCTTCTGGTCTGGTACAGTATGTGATTTGTCTTATCAAAGGGATTCTTCCATTGAAATGTTAACTCTGACTCTTTATGCACTCTTTATGACTCTCTATGAATGGCCAGCAAAATCTGTCTTCCTTAAGGTCTTTCTCCAGCACCGACATTCACTAAGTTGTCCAGGGGAGAGAAAGGTTACTGGGAGAAACTCAGTTCACTTATGAGACTTAAATGTAATTTTACTGGGTGTGCAATTAGTTTTACTCTTTCACAGACTGAAAGCATTGAAAACCGCTGTTCTAGACAGCAAAACTGGAGGATCTGAGGGCAGACTTGGTGACAAATAGCCATTCTGCCAACACTCTACTTCTCCACATAGAGTGTGGATCTTATACATTTCAATGACCTAAATTTATGACTGGATCAAACTGTCTTGGTATAAGTGACACTTGTATATCAGTGTAATTTCCTCAATGTAGGTGGTAACATTGCATTTATTTATAGCTGTTCCGGATGTCTCATTCTTACTGATTTTATAAAAGAACAAATGTAAAATACACTACTTAAATTATGCATGCGTTCAAATGTCCCTGTTTGGTTTAGAGTTTCCTTTTTTGACCCTCTGTGTGAATTGGGAGAAAACAACCAAATACATTTGAAGAGTAAACACTATGACTTTTACTTTCTAAGACAAATAACACAAGGAGTTGAACTACCACCAGCAAGATTTTGTAATAATTTCTTGTCAAATGTATTATATATATGTAGAGTATATTCTATCAGTACGGATTTTTCTTGGTGGGGGTGGGAAGAGTGTGGCAGAGTGAATTACCTGTGAATTCAGTGGCAAATAGGGATGCTGTTATTATGTAGCTTGACTTAACAAAAGCATTGAAAGATTATAGCAAGAAATCTAACCTCTTTAAAAGATTTAAAGCTTGTTTCCACCAGGATCACAGTTCTGTTTGTTATTAGTGATAACACTAATAGGTTTATTTGACTGGAGTTACCATTCATAAAATGATCCTGACTGACCTTATTTATTGTCTTGCTCTTCAGCTCTTTATTCATAAAATGCTGAAATTATTTTTTTTTCTGGGATTATTATTTTCTTTTTTGATCCTAAACTTACACTGACACTCATTTCAATCCTTTAGAAATCGTACAATTTCCCAAGCCTGTAAAATTAATGATGTTCATTGTCAGCTAGTTTCTATAGAACTTGGAAGGGCAAGATATTTGTGTGCATTGATTTGCATGTGTTTAATTTGAGCAGATGCTGTCTCACTTCTATGACACACTGCCTTTACTTTGTAGAATTAAGATCTTTTGTTCAACTGACATTGAAAATTTCCCAGTTTTTTATTAACTTTCCCACTTTAACATCTAATATTTACAATCTGTAGTTTTAACTATTGCTTTAGGCTCTAGAAACTGCTTTACATTCTAAGTATATACCTTACTAACTTGTATATCTTAATTTTTGGAAAGGAATGGCATTAGGGTGTGAGGACTCAACAACTGTTAGTATGCAGATAGATAATCAACTCTTTGTCAAAGTGAAATCTGATAGTAAATTACTAAGTTTCCAAGTGTCCTTGTGTTAACAAGTCATCATTTCTATTTTTAGAAACTCTAAGGAAGTTTTGTTACTAACAACATAGGATGTTCTGCAAATGTCCCACAGATTGAAATAACCCACAATAAAATAGATATTCTTCCTACACTTTACAGACAGATGCAGAAAGAGGCACTTCATCCTGTTTTGCAGAGAGATTTGTTTATTGTGCCCACATTACCACCTCTTGGTTTCACCAGTTATATCTTTGATCTAAGAGCATTCAGTCTTGTGATTCTGAATCATCCATGTGGTACTTTTTATGAAAAGTGTCAAACCTCCACTCCTTTCTCTACTTATATAACAAAATGTAACCATCCGGTTTAATTTTCAGTCGCAGGACCTTTAACAGCAATTTCTGTGATAGCAGCCATCTCACAATTCTTCTCAGCAAATTTTGAACCTCTTTTGTTTACTGCCTAAGCTCCTCGACTTTTATTCCTTATATGCACCTTTATGCTTGGCTTTGCAATAAATGTGTGAAGGTTATAATGCAGATACATTTTTTAACTATATCAATTATTGACATAGTAATATATAAAGCAGTTGCTAAAATGCTCAGCATAAATGCTTTTAATAATATTTCTTGGTTAAACAGTTTGGATTTTTGCAATTCCGTCAGGCATTTTTATTGCTCATGCACTGCAAGAGGATATTGCTTAAAACCACGTCAGCTGATCTGTACTGAATACATAAAAGGAGAAGTAGAGTGGGACAATAAAGTAAGGAGAAACTAACCAAAACACAGATAGAGAATTTGTTTCTTTCCTAGTATAGATCTTGGACCAACTTGAAAATATCTAAAAAATAATTCACAGTGATTGCAAAATTAGAATGTTTGCATAAGTCCCTAAAGTTTATGTTCTCTGTTATGTATTTCCCTGCTTATTGAAAGAATCAGCCCAGTTTAAAGCATCATCTCCCCTTTTCGGCTTTCCAGAACCACCAAGGTTTATTAAGAAACTAGACTCCTCAAGACTTGTGAAACAGCATGATTCCACTAAGTATGAATGCAAAATAGGTGGATCTCCAGAAATCAGAGTCACCTGGTACAAAGGTGAAACCCAGATCCATCCCAGTGAAAAATACAGAATGTCCTTTGTGGATTCGGTGGCAGTCATCGAAATGCACAACCTCAGTGTTGAAGACAGCGGAGACTACACTTGCGAAGCTCAGAATCCGGCGGGTAGTGCAAGCACCACTACCTCACTGAAAGTAAAAGGTCAGAATCCTGGATCTTTCCTTGCCTTTCTATCTGTGTGAGTCCTTCTTTGTGGAAAAGATGTTAAATCCCACTCTCTTTAGTCAGAGAGGCGAAAACTTGTCTGAATAGATGGCAAATCTTTTGCCTGTTTGTTATGTTGTGGGAAATCTTTCTTATTTATGGTTTGTCTTTGCTGTTCAGCATTAGAAGGGCTGCTTGAATAGTTTGTCCTCTTTAATCTTCTTTGCTCAAATAACACAAACTTTAACCCCATTTTTTTTTTTTCAGCACCCCCCATTTTTACCAAGAAGCCCCATCCAGTCCAGATCTTGAAAGGGTCTGATATTCACCTGGAATGTGAGCTTCAGGGCACCCCTCCATTCCAGATTTCATGGTATAAAGACAAACGAGAAATTCGGAGCAGCAAGAAGTATAAAGTCATGTCCGAGAACTACCTGGCTAGTATTCACATTCTCAGTGTGGATACTGCAGATGTTGGTGAATATCACTGTAAAGCTGTAAATGATGTGGGAAGTGACTCCTGCATCGGCTTTGTAACACTAAGAGGTTTGTATAAAGATTGGCACCTTCTTGGCATTTCATTGTTCCTGTCATTCTCCTCCTACTTTTCCGCTCCTGGAATGTTTTTTACTGTTAAATATCTTCTCTTAAATAGCACCACCAACCTTTGTGAAGAAGCTGAGTGATCTCACTGTCGTAGTTGGGGAGTCGATTGAACTGCAGGCTGCAGTAGAAGGATCACAGCCCATTTCCGTTCTATGGTTAAAAGACAAAGGGGAAATCATTAGAGAAAGTGACAATCTTTGGATCTCCTATTCAGAAAACATTGCAACTATGCGGATTGGAAATGCAGAACCAGCCAATGCTGGGAAATACGTTTGTCAGATAAAAAATGATGCTGGAGTTCAGGAATGCTTTGCCACGCTGACAGTGCTAGGTTGGTAGCATGAGATAAAACACACGTGTTTTAAGATGCTTTAAAATTACCATTGCATTGTTGTTTTTAAAAATTCTGTGATTTGCATCTCATTGCAGAACCTGCAGTCATTGTAGAGAAGCCAGGCCCAGTCAAAGTTACAGCTGGAGACTCTTGTACTCTGGAATGCACAGTAGACGGCACGCCAGAGCTTACTGCTAGGTGGTTTAAGGATGGGAATGAACTGTCCACTGACCATAAATATAAAATCAGTTTCTTCAACAAAGTATCTGGGCTTAAGATCCTCAATGCAGGACTAGAAGACAGTGGAGAATATACTTTTGAGGTGAAAAACAGTGTTGGTAAAAGCAGCTGCACAGCTTCAGTGCACGTTTCAGGTTAGTTGACTACCCTTTTTGAGTCACAACTGATCCCATTGTTCCTTTACAAAGCCTTCAGATAGCAAACTGTTTCTCATGAGTGGCAGCCTCAGAGACCCATTGCTTGTATAATCTTAGGAGCGCTTGGTGTGCCACTTTGACAGGCATCAAGAATAGATGCCTGCCTGACCTCTGAGGGGCAGGAGTTGTTGCAGGGGCTTGATTTCTTCAGCTTTAATCTACATGTCTTCTTGGACAGCTGGTGCAATATTTTTGTTTATGAAAAAGAACTGAAAAAACAAAAGCTGTCCCTCCAAAAGTGTGAACGAAAGCTCCAGAGTATCTTTAACCATCAATGACTTAGGTGCGTAGGAGCAGAGTGTTAAAGCAGGCATACCAAAACAAATCTAACTGATTTACTATGCATGAGGAACTTTTCACATTTTAAGCTCCTGTATGGTAATATTTTTATTTTTTTTTTAAACAAATGCAGATCGTATTATACCTCCTTCTTTCACAAGAAAACTGAAAGAAACATACGGTCAGCTGGGTTCTTCTGCTGTACTAGAGTGCAAAGTTTATGGGTCTCCACCTATTCTGGTTTCCTGGTTTCATGACGGACAGGAGATTGCCAGTGGAGACAAGTATCAGGCCACGCTTACAGACAATACCTGTTCTCTGAAAGTGAATGGACTTCAGGAATCTGATATGGGAACTTATTTGTGCACAGCTACTAACGTAGCTGGGTCTGATGAATGCAGCGCATTTTTGAGTGTTAGAGGTCAGTATCAATACGAAGCCAGAGTCAGAGGGCACAAATCTATTTTCAAAGAGACTTCATTCTTTGATTTGTTACATATTTCTAATTTCTATGCTCTTCATCATAAATTCAAACATACTTCTCTCTTTTATTTGCGTGCCTAGAACCACCATCTTTTGTGAAGAAACCTGAACCACTGAATGTTTTATCTGGAGCAAACATAACCTTTACCAGTATCATAAAAGGCTCCTCTCCATTGGAAGTTAAATGGTTTAGAGGTAGTGTTGAGCTAGTACCAGGACCCAGATGCAATATCACCTTGCAAGATTCAATTGCAGAACTGGAGCTGTTTGATGTAAATCCACTTCAGAGCGGAGACTATACCTGCCAGGTCTCTAATGAGGCAGGGAAAATTTCTTGCACAACACATCTTTTTGTCAAAGGTTTGTCCAGACTACTATTTCTTATTCTTATTCTTCTAAGAATGATCTCTTGGCTTTATTTAATTGGTTTTCTCCCCATTGTTCATTATAGAACCAGCCAAATTTGTGAAGAAGGTGAACGATTTAAGTGTAGAGAAAGGGAAAAATTTAATCTTGGAATGCACATATACGGGTACTCCACCAATTTCAGTGACATGGAAGAAAAATGGAGTAAAAATAATGCACTCTGAAAAGTGCAGCATCACCACTACAGAAACATCTGCCATACTGGAAATCCCTAGTAGCAAACTAGAAGATCAGGGGCAATATTCTTGTCATATTGAAAATGACTCTGGACAAGATAATTGCCACGGTGCAATCACAATACTAGGTGCGTCAAGCCACCATCACTTCATCAAGTGTTATTTGAACTACTAACGGTCATTGTGCAATAGCTTTTTATGCTAATGGTGTGTGTTTGTTCTTCAGAACCACCTTACTTCATCACACCCTTGGAGCCAGTGCAGGTGACTGTTGGGGATTCTGCATCCTTACAGTGCCAGGTTGCTGGAACACCAGAAATGATTGTGTCGTGGTACAAAGGCGATACAAAGCTGAGAGGAACTGCTACTATGAAAATGCACTTTAAGAACCAAGTTGCCACTCTGGTTTTCAGCCAGGTAGACAGTAGGGACAGTGGGGAGTACATCTGCAAAGTAGAAAACACTGTCGGGGAGGCTACTTCATCGTCTTTGCTGACAGTTCAAGGTGAATATTTAATTCTAAAAAACACAAAAATGGCCTATTTTTCTTAAGTATGCTTTGCTATTTTGAAAAACAAAGATTGCCTTTTCTTTTTTAAACACTTTATTGTTTCTTGAAGTGTAAGATACCCCATGGCACTGTCTTCTATTAGCAAAGGCCTACCAGTAAAGCTGCTCAAAATATGTCTCATACTGATACAAGCTTCTGCATCTTCCTTCCCCATTGAGGATATTGCTTTGACTGTTTCCACCATTATCAGTGGAGGGTTAAATAGGCTCACTGGGTGTAACTGAGGCCAAAATGGTTATATATTTTCTTGCAACTATATGCACAGTGCTCTTTTCACATCTGGTTCCAAATAAATGATATGCTGAATAACTATTTTTAATCCGAAGTTATGAGCAAAAATCCAGCATACTCTTCAGTGTATTAGGCAGTGATTATTGGTGAGTACAGCAATAGGTGCATAACTTCTGAAAGCCCTCACTGTACAATACCTGTTCTCTTACAGACCGTAAACTTCCTCCTTCTTTTACACGAAAATTAAGAGATGTTCATGAAACTACTGGCTTACCAGTTACATTTGATTGTGGCATTGCTGGTTCAGAACCTATTGAAGTATCTTGGTTTAAAGACGGTGCACGTGTGAAAGAGGACTACAATGTTCACACATCCTTCGTAGATAATGTAGCAACTCTCCGCATTCTGAAGACAGATAGGAGCCTTATTGGGCAATATACCTGCACAGCTACCAATGCGATTGGGACTGCTTCGTCTAGTGGCAGGCTTGTCCTTACAGGTCGGTGGGCTGTGAAATATTTAATGGAAATATCTTAAAACTCACTTCTGCTTTATATATGGATTTAATACTGTACAAATAGTATTTATTTCACCAAGGTTTAAAGCAAATCAAGATTTTAAAGTGACGCTTTTTTATTTGTTTCACTCTTCAGAAGGGAAGACTCCTCCATTCTTTGACATCCCAGTTGCACCTGTGGATGGTATTATTGGAGAAAGCGCGGACTTTGAGTGTCACGTTACTGGAACACAGCCTATTAGAGTCACTTGGGCTAAAGATAACCAAGAGATTAGAACAGGAAGAAACTACCAGATCAGTTATGTAGACAACACAGCCCACTTGACTATCTTGAGAGTTGACAGGGGAGACTCTGGGAAGTATACGTGCTATGCTAGCAATGAAGTTGGAAAGGACTCTTGCACAGCTCAACTGACTGTTAAAGGTACTGAATAGATTATACATTGTGTGCATATTTTTGTTCTTTTAATAATAAAGGAAGGTAGCCTTATTGCTGCAAGGTAAGTTTTAGAAAAACTTTTCAGATGTAGCTTGAAAGTACCTATCTTCATACCCATGAATCTCTTTAGGGCATTAGGACGGGTCACTAACAATGAGAGGAGAAATGAAAGAATATTTTCTTTGGCCTAGTTTCTTTATAGTCTTTGGCCTATTTCTTTATTGAGAATTCAACAAAAATCTTGGGTTTTTTTTAAATGACATTTGACTTAAATCAATATAAGAGAATTTTTTTTTTTTCAAATAGGAAAATCAACTATGATAGTGACTGTATGAACAAGATACATGCTGTTTAATCCTGGCATGCTTTCACTTTAAAAAAATCCTACTTAAATGAGAGCAATTATCAGTTCCCCAATGTTCAAGTTTTTCTTGAAACATTTGCTTTAGAACTTTTCATTTCAGGGTTGTTTTATGGAATTTGAATAATATGTTCTTTTTTTTACAGAACGAAAAACTCCACCTACTTTTACTAAGAAGCTGTCTGAAGCAGTAGAAGAAACAGAAGGGAATGAACTTAAACTTGAGGGCCGTGTTTCCGGCTCTCAGCCTTTGACTGTTGCTTGGTATAAGAACAATCAGGAAGTTCATTCAAGCCCTCATTGTGAAATATCTTTCAAAAACAATACCTTACTTCTACATATAAAGAGCACAGAGCAATCAGATGCTGGTTTATATACCTGTAAAGTATCCAATGAAGCAGGAAGCGTGTTATGTACATCTTCTGTTGTTATCAGAGGTTAGTTGAAGTCTTATTTTTCTTTGCTTCTTACTTTTCTTTGTTGCATGTTATAGCTTCATTCAGCTTCTACCTCATGACACGGTTTTACTTACCTTAACAGCAGTAATTTGTCCTGATATGGACAAGATAAAACTGAGTTAAGCGACAAGGAATTCTTTTAATTTTGTGACTAAAATAAAACAATATTTTTCAATAGTTTTCTTTTTCGCTATTTGCTACGACTGATCTAAAGTGAACATTGTAATCTTTACGTGACATTTCTGTTGAATTTTTAATCATTCTCTTTTCATGGATTAACAGTTTTTCTGTGCAATTAGATCTAAGCTTGGGCAACCCTGACAGTGTGTTGTGGCAGCATGGCACTTCATCATAATACTCTTGCAGGAGACTGCATATTTTTTTCTTTAAAGGTGCTTATATAGCTTTGCAGCCTAATGGCAGTGCTGTAGTTCTTATACTGTTTTTTGCGTGTGAATGTCCTTGTTGCGTGAAGAAAAGATATTTCGTGCATGTTTGCATAGAAAACATACTCTCTTGATATTTATTTATTCCATTTTCTAAAACTGATTGACATTCTCAGACTTCTGTTTATCCTTCTTCATTCCTTGCTGTTGTCTTCTTAAGAATCACACGTATCTCTCTTTCTCTTACGTTCTCAACCATACTTTCCTTCCTTGAGTATTTACTCAAGCATTTTCATATTCCAGAACCTAAACAGCCTCCAGTTTTTGACCAGCCTCTTCAGCCAGCAGCAGCAGTGGAAGGTGATACCCTACAGCTCGCCTGCCACGTCCAAGGATCACAGCCAATCCGGATTCAGTGGCTGAAGGCAGGGAGAGAAATAAGAGCTTCAGACAGATGCAACTTCAGCTTTGCTAATGGAGTAGCACTTCTGGAACTTGCTGCTGTTACTAAATCCGATTCAGGAGAATATGTATGCAAAGCTTCAAATGCAGCTGGCACTGACACTTGCAAATCTAAAGTGACAGTTAAAGGTAGAGTAACATGGAGAAAATCAAGGCATATGGTGGAAATTTAAAGCAAAAATTCCATCCTGCTTTGTTTTCTGCGGAAAAAAGATATTAATAATCTAATAGCAAACAATTAGTATCTTTTAGCTCTTTGTAAAACTGTACAATCTGGGAAGACAGTTTATTAACAATAATTGATATGTAAATAGTGACATAAACAGTGGGAGATCAGTGTCAAATCAATAGTATATTCTTACCAAAACATTAAGAATTTAGTTTCTAAATCTAAACATCAAATTTAAGGTTGAGTGAGAGAATGAGTGAAATTACTTGGACATGCATATTTTATGGAAAGGATAAGGGGAACAGTGGTGTTTATTAAAGGAAAATACAAAAGGAATTTGATTGAGCATGTGGCCTAAGAGGCTAATTGCTTCAGAACTGTTACAACTCCAAGACATTTTGTCCTTTTAACTGAAAGTAAATATTGCCTAAGCATGTGTCCTTCCATGCAAGTCTTGTTTTACCGTAGCATAAAAGACATAAGAGTTCAGTAATATGTAGAAACAGTACCTTTTTCACTACATGGGTAGCCACAAGGCTAAGAACTATGCAAAAGAAAAAAAGAAAGAATTTAACAGATCACAGATAAAAAACTGCAAGTAACTCTGTGGGTGAAATTTCCAGAAATAGATAGAAAAGAGAATACCTCACTAAAAACTGATCCATTTTAGAAAATTAGGCTTCTCATTTGCATATCCATCAATGAATTTCCATCCATGCAGAATATAAATGACCTGACTGAAGTTAAGAACAGCACAATATGACCCACAGTGTTCAGTTTAATCTGGGAAGTAAAATACAAGTTAATTAAAACAATATGAAAGTATTCTGCATTTCATTTTTATCTCTTGCACAATATTTTGCTCCATCTCTGTAATTAATTCCTTTCTTACAATTCCTTTGGAAGCACCATCACGCATGAACATAAACTATTACATGAAACCATCTATTTTAATTGTTTGACTCTATTTTTTAGAAAAACCAGCAGCTGCACCAGCAGCTAAGAAAGCAGAAGTGGAAGGAAAACTTTATTTTGTGTCAGAGCCTCAGAGTATCAAAGTCATGGAAAGTAAGAACTTTTTTCAAAACAGTACATTGTCTTCTATTTGCCTATACCTTTTATTTGAGATTATGTCCTGCTGTCATAGAAAGCTGGAAAGACTTAGCTTCCTCATTTGCATCTTTCTGCAGAGACTGTTGCAAGATTTATTGCAAAAGTTGGGGGAGACCCAATTCCAAATGTTAAATGGATGAAGGGAAAATGGAGGCAACTCAACCAGGGAGGTCGCATTATAATCCAGCAGAGAGGAGATGAAGCCAAACTAGAAATAAAGGACGCAATAAAAACGGATTCTGGCATGTACAAATGTGTAGCTTTTAACCAACATGGTGAAATTGAGAGGAGTGTAAACCTACAAGTTGAAGAAAGAAAGAAAGAAGTTGTTGAAGGGGATCTCAGGGCAAAACTGAAAAGGTATATGGAAAGGTTTTATAGATTAATTTGCCATCAACACAGAAGAAACATTTTTTATTATCTGTCTCAGATCAAGATATAATTTTTTAATATTCATTAAATATGAATTGTGCTAAAAATAGAAGCACTTGAATAGAGTAAACTAAAGGATTCTATTGCAGAGGGCAGCTCTAGGCTAATTCATTTTTCCAGTGAACAACTTTCTAGGAATGAAGCATTGTATATTTAACTGATGTCATTGATTTGAATAGCACTCCAACAAAACGGAAGGAAGAAGAGGAAGAGCAAACTATCGATATCTTGGAACTTCTCAAAAATGTAGATCCCAAAGAATATGAGAAATATGCTCGCATGTATGGAATTACAGATTTCCGTGGCCTCCTGCAAGCCTTTGAGTTACTAAAGCAAACCCAAGCAGAAGAAAGCCATAGATTGGTAAGACACAGTGTGACTGCAACATTGGCTTTGTTAGGAGTAACACAGCTCCTTTGAACAGACTTGGTGTCCGCTCTCTGATATTGCTGTGTGTTCAGGAATTTCTGGTTTCTCTTGAGATCTTGCACTGACAGTTCTCAATTTCTTGCATGCTTAAGCCCAAGAAGAATGAATGGGCCTTCTGGCCAAGTATTTTCTGTCTTCACAATTTGGCTACAGTTTTTAAGACGGGAATATTTGATGTAGGAGCTAATTCTATGTTGGATAAACATGACACCTTGACATTTAGTATCCTTTAGTCTTTGAGTATATTCTGCCTTTTTACAGGAAATTGAGCTTACAGAAAAAGCTCGAACAGAAGATCAGGAGTTTGATGAACTTGTAGCTTTTATTCAGCAACGACTCACACAGACAGAGGTAACATATTTTCAGACTGATTTGTGAAATATTCAAACACGTAACAGGGAACTTGAAACTAATTAAACTAATATTTTACAGCCTATTACTCTGATCAAAGACATTGAAAATCAGACAGTTTTAACAGATGAGGATGCCGTCTTTGAATGTGAGATTAAAATTAACTATCCAGAAATTAAACTTTCCTGGTACAAGGGAACCCAGAAATTGGACTCCAATGACAAATATGAAATTAGAATTGAAGGTGATCGCCACATACTGAGAATCAGGAACTGCCAACTTGAAGATCAGGGAAATTTCAGAATAGTGTGTGGACCACACATTGCCAGTGCCAGGCTAACTGTGATCGGTAAGTGCACTTTTGAGCTATATATTTGAATTAATTTATACTTTAATTATTCCACTGTCTTATGTCTGCTAAAATGTATGTTTTAACATGCTAATAGAACCTGCAGTTGAACGGCATCTTCATGACACTGCTTTCAAGGAAGGAAACACATGCACGCTGTCTTGTCAGTTCTCTATCCCAAATGCCAAGTCTCAGTGGTATAGAAATGGGAGACCCATTAAGATAGGAGGGAGATATTCAACACAAGTCTCTGACAAAGTACACAAACTCATCATCAAGGATGTTAGAACAGAAGACCAGGGGCAATATACCTGCAAGCTTGACAATCTAGAAACAACTGCAGATCTGGCCATTGAAGGTTTGTAAACACATATAGAATCTCTTTATTACAGTAGTGGTAAACAGTTTCTGGATGTTCCATTAACAGAAAAAATGAAAATAAAAGGAATTCTTAAAGAGATACTCACAAACTTGGAAATGGACTAAACAAGAAATTTTGCTCTCCTTTCTCTTTGAACTGTATGTGACATACTTGTGTAAGTTTGTATTTTTAACTAAATCACCATTACTAATGTCCCCTGGCCCTCAAACAATCCAAGTCATACTTGTTTTTATTTTCTTTTCCTCCGATACTCTTATATTTTCCTTGGATTTCCTCTTTTTCTTAATTATTCTTTAATTTCCTTAATGGCTTCTCTTGTATAATTTATCTGCACAGCAATCTTATTATAGTTGTATTCTTATGTCTTCTAATCTTCATTCTTACATAAAAAACTTCAAAGAAGATGGAATCCCTTTCTCTTACTCTACTTTTTCAAGATCCTTTGTTATTATCTCTTATTATAATGTAGCTATTATTACGAAAACAATGAGAAGGAATTAGATAAGCTAAATAACAATTGGTATATTTTTTGTTTCTAAAAACAGCGGAACCAATTCAGTTCACAAAGAGCATACAGAACATTGTAGTGAGTGAACACCAGTCTGCAACCTTTGAGTGCGAGGTGTCTTTTGATGATGCAGTTGTGACATGGTACAAAGGCCCCACTGAACTGACAGAGAGTCCCAAGTACAGCTTCAGAAGTGAAGGTCGCTGTCATTATATGACTATTCACAATGTTACTGCAGAAGATGAAGGTAAAAATGCATGGAATATTTGTGCTGATGCCATTCTTTTATCTGATTTTGTTGTCTGTTTTTTTAATGATAAAGGCACATAAATATCAACATTCTTGGCTATTGCAGGTGTATACTCTGTAATTGCTCGCCTTGAGCCAAGAGGAGAAGCAAGAAGCACTGCAGAGCTCTATCTGGTAACCAAAGGTTAGCAAATTCGTGAAACAAATTTGTGATCATAGCCATCTGCAAATTTGTGAGTTTAAAACACGATTCTGGAAAAATAAATAGTCCTAAAAGAAATCTAATATTCTTTTGCAGAAATTAAACTGGAGTTGAAGCCACCAGGTAAAGATCAGGAGCAAGACTGGCACAAGATGGTGCATTGCTCTGCTTTATTTTTTATTTTCAAATTCTTTTTTCCTTGTTATAGTAAGTCAGACCTACACCCTGAAAAACTATTCTATCCATAGATATGAGGAACTATTTATGCTCGTACATAGTGGCAATGAACACTGTGATAACTCCAAAATCAGTGATATTAATGTGTCTGGGGTCCTAGTTTGTACGATATGGGAAGCCACATTCTCTGAAACACAAAAGTTTCTTTTTCTTTGAATGACTGAGGAATACAACAATGAAGAGGTACCAATGAATAGATTCAACGTGCTCTGCACAACTGAAAAAAAATAACCAAGGAGGCAAAATGGGCAGCAATCATTTCCTTATGATATATTATGTTGTTCTTCTCTGAATGTTCTTAAGAGCCTACTCCAAAATGACACAAGAATTATTTAAAAATAAAATGAAGCACTGTAGAGTCTGGCCAGACTGAAAGATTAATGCAATTAGTTATCTGTTGATCAGCTAGCTTATTCTTGAGGAGCAAGCTATAATCGTTGTACACTACAACAGAAAGATTAAGCACCATGAACTACTCTTCTTGGGCACAGCATATTCAGATCTATTTCTAAGTCAATTAAACATCTTGATTTTCTAGATGTTCCTGATGCCAAGGTTGCAGTTCCACCTCAAAAACCAGCTGAAGGTAGGGTAACAAACCCATACTTCTTCTGTAGTGCTGTTTTATATCTGCACTGAAGCAGCAGGCCAGTGGGAACTTCAGAGGAAAATCTTAGACAGCTCAGTGACAAAATCTAGTTAATTCTCTCTACACAAACATAATTATGATCAAGGCTTGGCTTGCATAGGCTTGTTTTGCTGGGTGAAAGGTGAAAACTATAGACGGGTAGTGGTAGGAATGAAGCCTTTTCTCTTAAAAAGAGTTTTTCCTTTCCATCTTCTTTTCCTATCAGTCTCTTGTTCATTCCATCTTCCTTTTATTTCAATTTTCTTCTTCTGATCGTCCTTTATTTTCACCTTTTCTTCTTTTTGCCACAGAAGTATCTTTCAAACAAGCTGTCTGAATTACTACTCTTTGTGGAAAAAAAAAAAAAAAAGGAAAATAAAATACAAATATTCTTTTAAAGCCATGCAATGGATTGCAGGTTTATTGCAAATGGTCTCTCCCCAGGCTCTGGTATTGAACTACAGGCTAGAAACATGACGTACATTTCTGTTACATTCAACAGTTTACTATGAACCTTAGAAGTTCAATCTTCTTGGTTTCATTTCCAGGACAATTTGGTAAATGCTTGCAGTGGCAGCAGCAGGGGAAAGATATTTATATTGATATTTAGATGAATTACTACCAGCAAAGACAGGAGAGTGATGGCTGTAAGCAAAATAAAGCTGAGAAGGGTCAGGGTTCAAATAAAGGTAGACTGGGAATTCCCACTCAACATGTATTCTTCCAGGTACAGTAAGCTGTCAGAACGAGCACCATGTTTGCTTTTATTATGCAGCTGCAATAAAATCAATTCCTCTATTGTCCAACTGCACTAGGATTTTTCTTAATTTACAAGAAAACATCGTACTCACATTTTATTCCAAATATTTCTTTTTTCCTACAAGCTGCCCCTATTCCTATTCTTCTGCCTCTTGTTCCACCACCAGAGGAGAAAAAGCCAGGTAAGAACATTTAAAGTATTTGGGCAGTGTGTACATGCTTCATTATGACTTTTGGGTGGTTGATTATTTTTTTTTCAATTTAAATTTTAAAATATATTGTTTTTAAGCAGAAAAAAAGGTTCCAGTAAAGAAAGTTTCCAAAAAGGTGGTTAAAAAAGGTCCTGAAGAAGTCCCACCACCTAAAGGTAACTTTTTTACTTTTTTTTTTTTTATAAACTTTTTTAAAAACAGTAAAATCACCTTGTGGAAGCCAGGCAACTTTTTTCAAATTACCTTGAATCAGGGAAATCTATTTGATTTTTATCTTTATGTTAAAAACATACGCATTTAAAATCCAAGTTAATTAGGACTGCTTAAAAAATAGGCACTTCTTTAAACTGTCTATGAGAGTAAAATCATTTCATTAACTATGAACATCCAATGCACCTTGCCGATTCCAGGCTATGATATGAATAATCTATTTGTTATTTATTTTAAGTTCCTGAGGTGCTTCCAGAGAAGCCCAAAGAGATCAAAATAACATCCATAGCAAGGAGAGAAGAGGTTCATGAAGAAAAGAAGGAAATCTATGAAAAGCCCAAAGAAACTTATGAAGAATGGGAAGAAGATTATGGAGAAGACCATGACTATTATGTTACGGAAGAGGGCTATGACGAAGGGGAAGAGGAATGGGAAGAAGCTTATGAGAAAAGAGAAGTGACTTATGAAGAAAAACGAGTCATTCATGAAGAAGGTATTTTAATTATCATACCATTTTATTTCTTCTCTTTTCTCATATTTATTATTAAGGCCCAACAATTTTGAGCCAGACAGCATTTTTTTGTTTGTGGTTTTTTGGGTTTTTTGTGTTACAATAACTTGAACCTTAACATGCTGCCAAATTTTAAGTGGCACTTGATGATAGGACAAGGACTCTAGTGTGGTGAGGTATAGATGCAGATAGAAATTGATACACTATAATTTGGTTGCCAATGGACTTTGCAGTTTGGGACATCTTTAAAACCTACTATGAGTTAGTAGTTTGTAACGATGTGTGTCAATTTTGGTTGGTTTGGATATTTCTTCTGTCATTCTCGTGTATCCTAGATAAATTTGATTTAGGTTAAAAGTTTCACACATTAATTCCTTGATGTTAATAGCTGTATTTTGCAATTCCTTGCATGCTTTATCTCTCTTGGGTAGTAGGAGCATGTATACCTCTAGGACCAGAATTTGGCTCTGATGAAAAACCATCAAACTTGGAAATAAGCAGAAAATTTTACTGCAACAATTGGATCTCCAAAACTCTGTGTGTGTTTTTCAACTTCATAAAATTATAACGCTGTAACTACTAACTTTTGTGTATATGGGGCCTTTAGACAATGCATTTTCATCATTAAGCAATGTTGTTATTTTTAAAGTGGTTGAAGTTCCTAAGAAGCCCGTGCCTGAGCGAAAACAACCAGCAATTATAGCTGAAAAGAAGGAAAAGAAAGAAGTAACAGTTCATAAAGGTATGACTTTCCTGCAAAACTAAGAGGAACATGCAGATTAAGATCTCTCATGCATCTCCTTCAAGCTGAACTGTGGTGGTTATTCACATTTCACTGAAATGGAGAGAATTCTCTTTATGCTGGACAGTGCCATGAGCAAGGCTCATGTCAACCCCTCCTCTTCTCCCACTTCATTTTTTCAAGCGGAGAAAGAATAGTGGCAATGGCGGTTGAAGCAAACCAGGAATTGCTGGCAAAATCAGACTGAGCCTCAGTTATCTTTCCTGCTCCCTGTATATGAGCCTTGGGCATGGGTGGTGCTTTTGAGCCAGTGAACGCTGCGCTTCTGAGAAGTGTCCTCCGTTTAGATCATTGCATATCTCTCAGGGGAGGGTGGGCCTGATCACCTGTCTCACAGGTGCCTTCACCACCACTGTTCACCACCAGTGAACAATGCGCTAAACAGTGTATGGGATGCACAAAGGTTATAACATCCTAAAAAAGAAAATAGCCAGTTCTACCTGGTTTGTGTCCAGAAAATATTTTGCAAGATGATTTAAACAGTAAATATATCTGAATCACTTACAGTTGTCAAGAAACCTGCTGATGAAAAAGTCGAGATAACCACTCAGAAAGTTGCAGAACAAAAAGTCAAACGGGCTGAGGGTAACTGCTGTTTAATTACCTTAATGTCACCATTATGTGGAAGTAGTGGCTACTGTTACTTAGCTGGTCTGCGTGTGCTTTGTCTTCATTTAACATGGGTCTGATCAATTTTTCAGTCTTTGAAACGTCTAATTAATGCTTCTGCTGAAATGTATAAAAGAAAAATGAAAAGCTTTTTAGGGGAAAATATTAAATGCAGATGCTAGCTACCAATGCTTTAAGAAAGGAAGTGAGTATAAAACTGCACTGGGTGAAATGGTATGTTTCACTCTAAGCTGAAAACGTAAAATCCCCATCTTCCTCAGGTTTACATCCTGACCTGTCTACCAGGATGTCTTGGTTAATTGTTCAGTTATGAAATAAAGATGCATCCTTATTCTCTTGCTAACCACCTCTTCTCGTACGGCATTTCCCATTCTGCAGCAGGAGTCTGCAGGCTGCAATTTGATATATGTCAGCATGTGACCTGTGTACTAAATGCCCTTAGTTACCCAGACTCTACAGAAGGTAGCAATAAAAGGAAGCAAACACATTCCTTCTCTTGCTTTGCATGGCTTCAAGGTGCCTGATTTAGCTACTAAGTTAGATTATGTTTGTCTGGTTTGTTGTTTTTTCAACATCATTGCTAGATAGTTGTAGACTTATTTTGATCTCTTTGCTAAATATATGACTGAGTAACAAAATTTTAATGCCAACAGTTACCAAGAAAGTTCTACCACCAAAACCTACACCAATGATCGTTGAGGAAAAAGTTATGAAAAAGGAAGGTACAGATCAGTGTCTTTCAATTGCAGTTTACATTTTTTCCAATACCCTGTGTGTTCTTGTGCTTCTTGTGAATATGTGGGCCTGTGTGTATGCACCTGGACCTATTGTAGTAGTCATGCTGTGACTACTCTCAATGTTTAAATAGAATGTGTACCATGTTTTTATCTTTCATAAAGTCTGTCTTTAACGTGTTTGTGGCTAGCCTTTTGATTCTTGTTTAAACAGCATACAGGATATTGCAGTGTAATTTAGCTTTTTCTTCATCTATTCTGCCTGCTGGCCTGTGCTTACGTAATAATGGCCTGGTGCCCCAAAATTTCTTTGAAGAACCGCTTTTGGAATTCTTCTGATAAACTGTTTCCAAAAGCCTGTGCATGCATTTATTTTAAATTTTCAGGTTAAAGGTGTCTGTGTCTTTAGCCTTTAACAGATACTAAATATTATACTTGTATGCTTGTTCTGTGTTCAGTATTTTATTATATGAATACTGACTGTCTAAATATGTCTAAGACATAAATGTGCGATATAGATACAGATTTGATAAAAACTCACATGCTGACTACCACTAATGTGGATCTAAAATATAAAATACTAAAACAAAATCCTATCTTTAAAGTACCGACAGTAGAAACATGGACTGTTTCAGAAGAAAAGATGTCGGTTTCTGTCCACAGAGAAGAAGAATATTCATATGTCACAGGTATGTACAAAATCAAAAATCTGTGCACCCAAACCAAAACAATATTTCAATCCTACTAGATTTTCTTATAATCCATTTTTATGTATGGCAAATTACATATTTAGACACATCGTATATTTGTCTTTCAACATGTATTGCTTCTTTTTGTTCATTGTGTTATGTAGCCTCAGTTTTCATTAGATTCATAGATGTCAACATTTCAACTACTTTATCTTAACATTGTTTAAATGCTTTTCTTTGAAGAGCCAACAGAGCATGAGAAAACAGTTGAAGAAAGATTCTTTGAAGCTGTTTACCCAATTGAAGGTAGATGAATTAAGAATGAAAGGCTAACCAATGTTTAAGATTTTTTTAAACAATTTGAATCTCTAGTTAATCAAAACTCATTGTGAGATTTGCACATGCTGTTGGTTTTCTGGATGAAATTTTTTTTACATATTAGCATATGTGTTTCAGTGACTTTTGTGTACTGAACACACATAATATCTTCTTAAAAGCTCTTCAGATTTACTACGGACATTGATATTTCCTGTCTCCAAATTTAATATCTTTCAAATTCCTATTGTAGAACATAAGGAAGTCGAAGAGGAGGAAGAAGAGGAAGAAGAAGTAATTTCTACAGAACTGGAGATCCCTCACGTTGAAGGTGAATAAAATCTTTGTATCATCCTGTGCTCCATTTTTGTGAACTTTCACGTTATCTGCCTGTACCAGTCTTTACCAAAGGATAGAATATCAGAACTGAGATCTTTCCATCTCTCTGTGGCTCAACTCTCAAAAGCTCAAGCCCTATTGCATTTCTAAATCTAATTCTTCATCATCACTGCTTTAAACAATTCTTTGAATAGCTTTTCTTTGAGATGAGCATATTGTATCTGTCTGATAAAACAGCATATCTTTTGACATATAATATTTGCTTAACCAGGGTGTTGAAAGTAGCCTACTGTGATATTTTTACTGTCTCTTACGTCATCACCACCTATCTCTTTAAAGTGCCTGAGGTACCAAAGAGGCATGTTCCAGAAGAAAGAAAAACCGTTCCTGTCCCTAAAAAAGAAGCTCCACCAGCTAAAGGTATTTCTGCTGCCCTAGTGAAAAAAACAAAAATGAAAACCCAAATTGTCTTTCATTATATTATTTTTCATGTTTTCTTGAATATATTTATGAATTCACTCTCTATGTGGCTTTGGTTTTCCATTATCTTCATATGCATAATTTGATTTTGCATTATCTCCATTATCTCCACACTTTCACTTTTTCATTTGTGCTATAACTTAGCCTACAGCTTGCACTTATCTCAGCTTTGGCCCTTTACTTTCCTACCAATCTTGTGCTTGTTTGTGTTTAGGTTGTGTGGCTTTGCAGACAAGGATAGGGTGTTTTTACTTCAATAGAGTGCCATTAAAGACCGTGCAGAAATGTTAACATTGGAATTTTATACTCTATCGTAGTGTCTTTCCCATATAGTCTGCTGTATGTCCAAAAGTACATTGTATTGTGTTGCAGTTGCTCACCTCCTTGTCCAGACGCTATGTTCTATAAAACAAACTTGGATTACTGAAATCGGGATAAGTAGTCCAAAAACTAAAGCTTTCTCACTTTGACCATGTTTTCCAAAGTGCCTGAAGTCCCTAAGAAACCTGTTCCAGAAAAGAAAGTTGCTGTTGCTAAAAAGGAGGTGGCTCCCCCAGCAAAAGGTACAGCATCTTTTGAATGTGGGCTTTAACCAGTCCTGTACTATTGTGCTGTTTTTCTAACTACTTTTCACTTCTCAGTATAAGAATATGATAAATATAGTCTTTGTGTGTTATGTTGTATGTCTGTTCTAACCTAAGACAAACTCAAAAGCCTTAGAAAGATTACTTAAACAAATTTTAATACCTTTTAAGTTCCTGAAGTGCCTAAAAAGCCTGTGCCTGAAGAAAAAGTACTTCCCAAAGAAGAACCTCCACGTGCCAAAGGTATTCTTAGTGATAGAGTGTACACCTACCTGTTGAATAACTTTTTAATTTTGTTGTTGTTGTTGTCAGCCTGTACGTAAACATGTTTGTGTTAGACATTGATTTTTTTATGTGTCATTCTCTGTGCATATATAACAGTTTTTACTGCCAGGTAACATACTTGAGCAGTGCTTTCTTCAGTTAAGAAATCAGTCTTAAAGCACTTGATAGGCTTACAGAGACTGGTCTGATTTCTTTTTTTCTTTTCTTTTTTTTACAAAGATGTGTTGCTCTTGTCTTATACTTTTCTATGTTAAGTGTATTAATATGTTATGTGGTGTGTCTTGATATTCTTATAAATGGATTAATGAAATTCTGTAATACTCCAATAAATCTTTGAAAAATAGAATTCAGTTATCTTACATTTTATCTTTTTTAAGTGCCAGAGGTGCCTAAGAGAGCTCCCCCAGAGAAAAAAATTGCTGTTCCAAAAAGAGAGGAAGCTCCACCACCTACAGGTAAACATGAATAAATAAAATTCTTTTCTTGTTATCTTAAGCATCCTCTTTATGTCCAATTTTGGGCTTGGTTGTCAAGTGAATGTGGTTTTAGTTGTACTTCAGTTACATTAGCTATGTAACTTTTGTGTCAGTTTTGTGGATAGCTGTGCTATAGTTGCATTCTTAAAACACCTGTAATTTTAGTTACTTAATATCATTATAATTCGTATCTTTGAAGTGCCAGAAGTACCTAAGAAACCAGCTCCAGAAGAAAAAATACCACATGTTCCTAAAGTAGAAGAAGCTCCACCTGCAAAAGGTACAATATTGTTCACTCTAATATCATTTATTGTAGTCTTTAGAACATTGCATTTGTCTCAGCTTGCTCAGCTGTTGTATTTTGTAAGCAGAATATGTCCATGTGTAATCTTTTTGAATGATACATTTCTGCTATGTGGTGCTTTTGTCACTTTTGCACGTTGTAGGTCCTAAAACTAAATACTTTTTTTAAAGTGCCTGCAGTTCCTAAGAAACCTGTCCCTAAAGAAAAAGTATCTCCTGCTGTTCCTAAAAAACCTGAGGCACCTCCAGCTAAAGGTATGCTTTCCAGCAGAATGAAAGAATATGCTGTTTCTCAGCTTCTGTTTATGTTCTGTATTGTATCAGTCATTGGTTTGTGCTTCCACTGTGAATTCTGCTGATTTAGTAGCAATGAATCATTCCTGTATGTTGTATGTGTTGTGCAGTACTTCTAAAAATATTATTTCTAAGTATTGAATCTCTGTGTTATGTGCTCAGTACCCTTAAGCAATTCTTTGGAAACTTAGACTTAGCATTTTGCAAAATTGCTTTCACAATGGAATTAGAAAAGCATACATTTGATATTATTATCTTTCAAAGTGCCTGAAGTGCAGAAGAAAGCCACTTTTGAAGAAAGAGTACTTATTACAGAAGAAAAAATATCTGTTGCCATTCCAGAGGAAATCCCAACACCTGAAGGTACACTATAAACAGACAATAGTGAGAAACTTGTGCTTTGTCTACAAGTCTGTTGTTCTAAGACCAAGATCAAAATACACACAAATTTAGTGTTAGTTATCTTGTATGAGTTTTGTGATGAACATTTTACAAACTTACAGGCAGCTAAGAGCCTCCCCGGTGTCATTTGCCATTTCAGTCTGTTAGCTTCTCACCAGCTATTTAGTTCACATTCTCTTACTCGGTGCTTTGAGATAGCTGAAATTAACATTTTTAGTGTTTTTATATCCCATTAATAACTAGGCAGTCGGGAAAATTTACATATTCTATTAAAAAGCATAAATGAGTATTTAAAAGCAGATATGGAAGTTATCTATCTAAAATATGATCATTCAAATATATTTTCACATGGATACATGCAGTGTTAATTTCTGTTTGTCTCCTGCAAATTAACCTTTTACGTCAAAACAAGTTGTTTTCCCTGATACAGTCACATCTGTAGATGTGCACATGCCAGACTTTCCGTAATTCTTGACCTACCCTTCTCATCTTGTTCCTGTCCTTCTCACTTTCAAGTGGCTGAATCAAGGAGTAACCCCTGACTCTTCGACTGTTGCTTCCCCCCGCTTAGCTGTTGTGATGGGAAAGTTTGGGGAGCTGAGGCATTCTGATGGACTGACAGTTAACTAGTGAAGGGTGTTTGAGAGATACAACAGCACACAAAAGAGTACATGGGGCATGGATAAAACACATCATTTAGAGCAAATCATATATATGTGTGTGCAGCACTTTCTGTATTGTATGCATATCTGTCATTGTCATATAGAACTTGTAAGAATTGGTCTTCATCTTCATCCATCCATCGATCCCTATCTCCCTCCATCCATCTATCCCTTCACCAGAAATACTAAAACTAATAATTTTCTTTAAAGAACCAACAGTTGAGGAATGGGCTGAAGAAGAAATGGAGGAAGTGTCTATTTCCATTCACAGAGAAGAGATTTCTGAAGGTACGACCACAATTCAGGAATACTAGGTGTCGTGGTTTAACTCCAGCCAGCAACTGGGAACGCACAGCCGCTCACTCACTCCCCGTTCCCCCACTAGAGTAGGGAGAAGAGGCAGAGAAGGAGAAGGGAAAAAAACCTTATGGTCTGAGATAAAGACAATTTAATAGAACAACAACAGAGAAGGAAAAAAATATTATAAAAGAATATACAAAATAAGTCGCTCTCACCATCCAATGATGGATTCCCCAGCCCATCCTGAGCAGTGATTGCAAATTTCTGCCCCCCAGCCAACCCCCATTAATATACTGAGCATGACGTCTATAGTATGGAATATTCCTTTGGCCAGCTTGTCATATCTATGCTCCCTCTCAGCTTCCATGGGAAGCTGAAAAAGACTAATGTAAACATCACTTAGCAACAACTAAAACAATACGTATTATCAGCATTGTTCTCATACTAAATCTGAAACACAGCAGCTACTAGAAAAAAAATTAACCCTGTCCCACTTGAAACCAGGACACTAAGCAAAAACAAAAAGTATTTTTTTTTCTGTAGCAAAAATAGTGTGGATTAATATCTACTCTATTCTTAAAGAAAAATTTGCTACCATATAAATATGTTTCATATCTTATAAACTTTAATGATGAGAACGTCTACAATTTCTATTTGCAGAGTGTAGCAGTTAATCCTGTTTTGATACAGTGAAAATAATGAGGTATCTCTTGGATGTTCAGAATTATCAGCCCTTCCTTTTTTTATACAAAAATTCTCTGTTGGAAGTTCCTCTTCTACCAGGCTGGCTGGATAAAGTAAAGATCCTTCAGAATATCATGGCACAGTTTGGTTCCACAGACTATTTAATTGCAAAATGACTAAATTGTTTCCACCTGTAAATTTATTGGTGGTAACATAAAGTTGTGAAGGATGGCAACATACACTGATTGACTCAATTTCCATTACAAGTGACACTCTAAAAAGTATTTTCAAGGGGTGGCTTTAGTCAAGGCATTTTCTTGGTGTTTGGGAGAGAGGCTTTCTCAAAGTGAATGAATTCCAACATTAGTGAACTACTGGACAGAGGAATGGAAAGTGCTGATCTAGTACTTCAAATGCTGAGCATTTTGAAGTTCCACAGAAATACAAGATGAGAGCTCAATCTCAGGTCCATTTAAGTTGCTTGGACTTTTTCTACTGGTTTCAGAGGGAACAGGATGGTTTGATTTTGTAATACCAGAGGTATCTGTTAGTTAAGCACACTGCTTATTCTTGTCCTACAAACATTTTGTTGCTTACCAGGGCCGTAAAGACAGTAATAGATATCAAATACTTAAACTCAAGTATTTTTTTATTTTATTCTTTTTAAGTGACCGAAGAAGAGTCTTACTACATAGAGGAGAGGGTAACTGTTCCTAAAAGAGAGGAAGCCCCACCTGCTAAAGGTATACATTCTTTTCATTACAAAATATTTGTTGTTTCATCGTTCTGAGTGTTATGTTGCCACTATATGTTTATGTCCATGTGTGGGTTTTTTGTATTGAGGAAATGTGTGCATGTTATAGTGATGTTACCCCTCTTTGTAAAACTATATATTGTAATCTTTTAAAGTGCCTGAGAAGCATAGGAGAGTTGTCCCTGAACAAAAAGTTCCAGCTGCCCCTAAGGAAGCTCCAGGAGTTAAAGGTATAAACCATGTCTTCATCTGGATGATGTGTCTTCATCTGGGTGATGTATCTTCAAGGAGATTATGTTTGTCTTACTGTGATGTTTGTAAGTGTTGACGTGGGTAGTGTCTGCTTCCAGTGATGAATGGTTGTCTCATATTCCATCTTGTACTATGAAAAGTATTGTTTGTGTTAACTCAGTAAAACACATTGTGATGTAGTACACAATTACAAATATTACACCTTAATATTCTTTCTCATCTTTCTTCTCATCCTACTAATTTTCTAAAGTTCCTGAAGTTCATAAGAAAGCAGTTCCTAAAGAGAAAGTACCTGTCCCTGTGCCTAAAAAAATGGAGGCTCCATCAGCAAGAGGTATATCAGTGGTTTGTTCCTGTTGCAAAAAAATGCTTTTTTTGCTGCATTCTGTCTTTGACATATATGCATGTTGATTAAAAAAAAATCTCATCTATCAAATTGCTTCAACATTAAACATGTACTTATGTCCATTTGTCTACAATGGGGCCTGTGGCCTGTGTCATCTTGTTGAGATTTATGTGTTATTTCATCTTTTATCTTATGCCTGTTGGTGAAATCAATAAATTTTCTAAAGTTAAGCAATCTCATTTTAAGAACCTGCAGAAGAACGGGTGCCCACTTTTGAGATAGAAGTGGAAGAACCTCCATCAACCAAAGGTAAACAAACGGAGAATATTATTATCATGGAGATTTTTTTGTTTGGCCTTGCAGTATTGATGTTTAGGCATTTTACTTATATAAATTTTTGTTTATTACTATCTATAACCTCTGTCTGTTACCCCTTTCTTTTGACTATTTACTCATCTTTGTGCTACAGCTGTGAAGTACATTCTTCTGCAGTGTCTTGTCTTTGTTGCTGTTTACTTAGCATTTTGAAGTTTACTTAGCATTTTCTTTTAAAAAAAAATCAGTTTAAGTAGAAAGAAATTTATGTATGTCTGCATTTCAAATATTGCAATTAAATAATCTTACACTTATTATTTTTAAGTGACTGCAGTGCACAGGAAAATTATCACAGAAGAAAAAGTTGCAGTTCCTAAAAAAGAGGAGGCTCCACCAAAAAGAGGTATATAATTTTTCAGAGCTACGCAAGAGAAGTCTTATTTCAGAATACTGACTTACATTTATTATGTCTAATTGTCTGACACAAGCTGTGATGTTCAGTGTTTGTTGTCTTTTTTTTTATTTGACTTGAAGAAATGTCAAGTCTCTGCATTTATGTTTTGTCACCTGATTATGTTCATAAATTTTGATTAATTCAAAAATCTTTTAAAATAACCTCTTTTTAAAAAAAAAAAAAATTAAAATATGTCAGCAGTTCCCAAGAAGCCTGTGCCAGAAGAGAAAGTACCTGTTCCAATTTCACGGAAAGTGGCAGCTCCACCAGCTAAAGGTATACAAGTTCTTCTGAAAGTACAGAAGGCTTGTGAATATCAGATATCCGTGTGCATCATACTCACCATCTGCCTTGTTAATCAAATCCCAGTCTCTCCTGACTTGATTATAAATGAAAAGGACCTTTCTCTTCCCCCCTGCAAAAGAATGCAGAAGGTGACAGAGAACGGTCACACACCTGCATTCCTTGCATTTTCCAGCCACTATTTAACTTCATTGATTACTCTGGCTGCTTAAGAGCTTTAGAAAGCTGAGTGAAGACATTTACTCAATGAAGAAGTTAAATAAATGTGAACACATTTAGAAAAAAATTACCAATTCTTTATAACATTGTCAATGTTCAGTGAAGGGTTTCAAACTTACAAATATGTCCTCTGTTTCTGTGATTTTCTTGTGTTTGAAAAGTGATTTTGTTATGTATCCTGTATGTGTGGTGTTCTGAGGTTTAATTACATTTCTGAAGAGCCTAGAGGAAAATTATTTACGTCTCACTTTCATCTCAATGACTCCATCTTACTTCATGATGTGTGAATATGCTGTTTGCTTTTTGATGCGTTTTGGTGTATGTATCTATTATTCTAACAGTATAGGTATTATTTCAGTAGATATCATTTTAATATTTAGCTGTATTTCTGCAGTTACTAAAATTGCATGGGGTTTCAAAGTGTCTAATTTATCTGGGGAATTTATTCCTGGAGCACCCCCAAACTAGCAGTCTTCAGAATACTTAATGCATATCTAGCTACTATGCATTAAAGCTTCAGCTGGTCATTTTCTCTGTTAAATGTCTTTAGGTTTGTATGTCTGGTGTGATTGTTGTGTTTATCGTAAGTATCTTTGCTATGTAAATGTGTACTTTTTTCCCATAATTGTTTGTCCATAATTCTGTCTTATGAACTTCAGAAAGTGTGTGACGACTTCTAGAATTTAGCATTCTTACAATTACTATCTTTAAAGTACCAGAAGCACCAAAGAAAATCACCAGAGAAGAAAGAGTATCCATTGCTGTTCCAAAAAGAAAAGTGTCTCCACCACCAGAAGGTACTCCAGCCCATTGATTAATCTATGAGCAGACTCTCCTCATGCAGTACCACCAGAGCTTCAAGCCTACTGGTTTGGCACCTTTCTTGAAGTTCTAATGTTAGAATCATAGAACCATTTAGGTTGGAAAAGACCCTTAAGATCATTGAGTCCAACTGTTCACCTAACACTACCAAGTCCACCACTATGATCCACCATAGTCCCAAAGGAGCCTTAGGTCTTTGAGAAACACTAGGGACATATTTTTCCCAATTACTCTGGGTGTGGGAGGTATCAGGAAATAATAACTAGTTTTCTAGAAACCCCAAATGGCATATGTATTATTTTACATGATATTGCACCAAAGAAAAATATTAACGTTAGACTCTGTCTTTGAAGTACCAACAGAAGAAGAACACTGGGCTATGTCAGAGGAAGTATCCATTTCTCTTCACACAGAAAAGGAGATTTCATACACAGGTATGAATGGACTAAAAAGATCCTATGTCCAAATTTACATCTTGTCCTACTTCCAAAAAAAAACCACCACCCAAAAAAATACAGCAAAACGCAATTCAGGTCCCGTGTAGATTGATGGTTTATCCTGAAAGTGACGCTTGTAGAATACCACAGGACAGTATTCCATTCTCACAAAAGGCTTAAATCTTTCCTCCTAGCTTGCTGCTGTTGTCATAGTGGAAGCACAACCATTTCACTAGGTCCTCCTTTGCAAATCTTGCCACCTGTCAGATCTGCTGCTGTTGATAAATGTCATTATTATGTTCATATAATGAAAGATTAATACAATCACATCATAGTGAAGTTAAATAACCTATTTAGTCTCTCTATTGGAGAATGATGGGGGGACAGGCAGATCATGGGTACTAAGAGGAGGACGGAAGGGGATCTTTGACTGGCTTTCTGTAGGTAGGGGTAACATACCAGCTGGTCTGTAAAAAAAGGGTGAAAGCAGAAGGACATTAAATGCAACAGTTCTCCCATGGGATACCAAGTAGAGGTGTTGAAGCTAGGAAAAAAGAATCCAAAGGAACCTGAACTTCCTGGCGAGGGCACTCATGCACAATGCAGTTTTTGTTATCAAATCAACTAAAGTTACAGTCTCCAGTTTTAGTTTAAGATTCCAAATGCAGATATACCTGACGCTTACAATTAAATATCAAGCAGGGCTCTGCCACATAATATTTAAGGAACTGGTCTGTCTTCACATTGCCCCAAAAGTAACACCCACCTATCAAGCATCAAGACTTGTTGCAGCCACTCATCTACACTTACTGTAGCTTGTCATGAAGGAAGCGTGTAGAAATTCTCAAATCTGCCACTGCAGAATGGATTCCATCTCTTAAGAAGATCAAAAAAGATCTCCAATCTTTTAAGAAAATGCCAAGGTTATTCTCTAGCTTGGCAAGTCTAGTAGTCTCCCAGACACTAAAATGCTAGGGTAAGTTTCTGTGCAATTTCCATTTATATTTTTCAAAAACTTCCCAAGCACCTGCCTCAGAAGACAAGACCTATGCATTGCTGTTCTGAAGAAGACAATATACTGCTTAAACATGTCATGCATTCTTTCCTGAATAAATCTTAAAAACCGAACATATTCACACCTTAATCTTTTGGAAATTTTCCTACTCTTATAGGTAAAGGCTCCTTGCCATGCCTGAACAAACAAGCCACTTTGTAAAGCAATCAACAGAAGAGAAAAAACACCTTCCTCACTGAGCAATTAATTCTTTTACCTTTAATTGTACCAGAGCTCTTATCCACTGTCAGTCACTCACAAAGTTTTTCTCTGTGTGCTCCCTCATGTTCATCTAGAGTTTCCTATGCAAATCTTTTCTTACCAGTGATTGAGGACCCTTGATCTAATACTTAGTGCAAGGTGTTACTGCTGTGAAGAGGGGCTGCCACAGAGGACAGCGGAATTTAGTGATTTTGCAATTGGTTGAATTTGGATTTTGAGTTCCACCCACTAGCAAGCTTAACTTCACTACTGGCAGCAGAGGATGAAGCAGGAATCGTATCAGTTGTCTATACTGGGATCTTGAAATGTTCGTTGTTACTTAATTGAATAGGAGCCTAATGGCTTCCATAATTACATGTCCAGTGTCAATAAGCGCACTTGTCTTTCACATATCAGCCATGTATTTGTAAGGTATCTTTTTGTGTTTCTTGCCAAGAATATTTTTGCTTTTAAACATTTTTAAAAATTCTTAAATGTAAATGTACTGTATCTTTTAAGTGCCTGATGTACCTGAGAGGGCTATCATTGAAGAAAGAGTACCAATTTATCCTCCAAAAAAATTGGCAAGACCACCAGCCAAAGGTATTACTGGATAGAGTATTAAAATACAGTATAAGTGTTTTTGTGTCTTGTATGTTCTGTGTACAGTGAATATTGATCTGTTTTTTACGGAATGTTCTTCCTTTGGTTAAATTCTTATTTGAAAATGCCTTGTGATCCTTATTATTAGCAAGATCTATGTGCTAAATTTTAAGATTCTTTTAATTGATATCTTTTAAAGTGCCTGAAGTACGCAAGACAGTTGTCCGAAAAGAAAAAGTGTATGTTGAAGTTCCTCAGTATGAAGAGGAAGAAGAGATTCCAAAATACGAAGAGGAAGAACCCACCAGATATGAGAAGGAAGTAATCCATTACAAGGAGGAAGTCCACCATTATGAAGAAGTTACTCACTATGAGGAGGAAGTTCCTCAGTATGAAGAAGTTCCTCAATATGAAGAGGAAGAAGTCACTCATTATGAAGAAGAAGCTGCTTACTATGAAGAGGAAGTTCCTGAATATGAGGAGGAGGAGTCAGGAGTTCCCCAGTACGAAGAGGAGGCTCCCCCACCAGTTAGAGGTATACTTTAATTTTGGAATTTGTGTGAGAAAAAGTTGTATCTTTTCATTCTTTTAATGTACCAAAGGTTTGTTTTAATATGTTCCTGTGTGCTTTACACTGTGCCTTTTTTCAAGATGTTTAACGATTAGTATATAGTGCAGAAAACGTGCGATGGCTGTGTGTCTACTCTTTGTTACTACCTCTATACATTTAAATGTTCCATGTCATACATGTTCATTCCTCTTTCAAATGAAGTCTGTATAACCCACTAAAGAAATTTAACTTAACTTTATTTCATCCTTGTCTGGGGTCCAATTTTGCTATCAGATTGTGCATGAAATACTTAGAAATATTAGAATTCTGCAGTCACAGAAAAAAACTTGTTTATCTAGAAAATAGGTAGGGTACTTGAAAATAAGTGATTTAGGAACACAAGTCTCATTGACTTTCTCTCAGAAAACTTTGAAAACCCTGTAATTGTTTATTTCTTGAAGGGAATAATATATTTTCATGGAAAGGAAAGTTATATAAATGTTCTATTAAATTACCAGATGTAAATACTCTTAGGTTTAGGTCTTTTCCTTAGGAATAATTTTTGTGGTACTGGTGTAAATCTTCAACATTTTCAGTACAGGATGAATGTACTATTCACTACTTAAAGAAGACAACTAAGTCATACCAAGATCTTGGCAATAAAGCCTTTCTACATTGTAATATAAAGATATAGACTAACTATATACAATTTTCCAAAATTACATAACCATCTAAGAGTGCTTAAAAATGTATATTTTCCAGTCCTGATTCAAATCATTCCAATAATGTCTCTTCCCCAAAAAGAAGTTCAGAATTTCTCTTGACTAATTAATGAATGCCAAAATTACATTCATCTTTGTTCACATTAGAATTTTGACGTATTGATTAGCACATTTTTCTTAGTAAAGAAAAGGCCAGGCTGTACGCTGCAAAAACTAGGCTAAGCCTGAACAGGAAGATTAACAGGAAGATTAAGGTTACCTAAAATTTCCTTTGATCCTGTCATAGTAATTAATTTTAATTCATAGGTGCTCCAAACTTTCTTCAGATTTTTACTTTAGTTAAGTAAACCACTCAAAAACATTGTCACAAACAAATTGTGCTATAAACTGCTGGCTACTTATAATGTGTCCGCAGTTCTGTGTTTGAAGTAAATCTGTCAATAAACTTGATGTGCTTGCTTTTTACATGTAGAAAGCACTTGGAAGTACTGAGGAAGAAAATGTAATCAGCAATATTTATTCAATAAATACATAAAATTGGCTTATTCAACATGTTCAGATGCAAACTATTACATGCCTGAGAAGTATTAGGATCATAGCTCTAGGGGAAAATAAGGAGTAAATAAGTAGTAAAACCACTAAATATCAAATAGAGCAATTAAAATAGTTTTTTATTACAATGTTTGTATTAAACATACAAAAATTGGAGGAAAAAATAAAATTCTCATTTTGCAAGTTTCCTCACCCTAAGACTTTTTAATCTTCTTTAATAGCTGGTTCTAAAAAGTCAAACTCTGTCTTAACTCAATCTTTTGATCAGCAAATAAGCCCTTGAGGTTAAAAACATTTCTATGGATGGCCTCAACGTCTGAACAGGGAGAATAGACATAATAGCAGTTAATATAATCTGTTTGTTATTTTATTTTTTCTTAATGTTCAAAATATGAAAAATCATAGCTGTATGTTTTGGGTATGTACTTGTGATGCTTGCTTGCTATTGATGTTCCTGTTGCTTTAGAAGTAAATACCTAAAACATTAATGGTATCTTTCAAGTGCCTGAAGTTCCCAAGAAGCCTGTTCCAGAGGAAAAAATACCTATTCTGAAGAAAAAAGAAGCTCCTCCAGCAAAAGGTATATATCATCTCTTTATGTTAGCGGACATCCTCTGAATATGTAATTCACAGTATTTTTCAGAAGCCTTACTCGATAATTACTTTTTTCTATTCTTTTTGGAGGGTGCTCTTCATATGAAGTGTTTGTGTTGCTGTCTTTGTTGTTTTAGTTCTGTTTTGAATAGCTTGTTGCTTATTTTTTAACCAAAATAATGTTTTTGAAGCGCCTGAGATGCCAAAGAAACCTGTACCTGAAAAGAAAGTCCAAGTGCCGAAGAAGGAAGCTCCCCCAGCTAAAGGTATATGAACTTATAATTTGCTGTGATCAGAAAGGTCTTCTAGACTTCATTTATCTTCTTGTTTATGTTAAACACTAGGATAGTAAAAGGATTGTTGCTCTTAAGAACTCTGGTTCTTCTTGTTTGTGTTAAATTGTTTAGTGTCACTGGTTTGCACGTCATGGTGTTTTAGATTCTTATGCCAAGCTCAATTTATAATAATATCTTACAAAGTTCCAGAAGTGCCAAAGAAACCTGTGCCAGAAGAGAAGGTTCCTGTTCCTGTACCAAAAAAGAAGGAAGTTCCACCAGCCAAAGGTATATCAGCCTTGACTGAATGTGTTAATTTTTTTTTTTTAAATTAGTCTTTGTTCATCTTTCCTCTTTAATGTAATGTAGAGTGAAGAGTATTTTCTGTTCTTGACAGTTCGTCTTTGTCATTGCACTTTATTGATTCATATCATTGTTCTTTACCTTACGGTTCAAAAATGAAATTCTTAAACTACAATAATATCTTTAAAGTGCCTGAAGTACCAAAGAAACCTGTGCCAGAAGAGAAGGTACTTGTCCCAGTGCCTAAAAAAGTGGAAGAACCTCCACCAGCCAAAGGTATACCAGTTTCTGGTTCAACTGTGTAATTCTAGTTTTGTTTCTTCAGCTTTAGAAGACTGCAAGTAACAGTCCTGTGCCTCATCCTAGTGTGTTTGATCAGGACACTGTACTGTGGCCGTTTCTGTTAGTCAAGGGTGCTATGCTTATTCTACACTTTGGAAATTTCTATGTTTGTGTCTTGTAACATCTCTGTCTTTTGGATCTTATATATCTAAAGTATTTTAAATTACTTGATGCTTCAAAAACAGATGCTTCAAAAGATAAACAGTGTACCTAAACAGCTAGACTTCCCCCTTAGCCTTACTAAACCAATTTCTAATGCTGTAGTCTGTATGTTTTTGAGTTTACGTCTGTGCAAAAATTTGTGGATAAAATCAATGTTATCTTTCATACACAATGAAATCTTACCGTATTTGTGTATTTATCTTAATATCAGTTATACAGTTATCATTTACTATGTTTTATGTTACATTGAAAATTAATTCCTTCGCCAAAAATGTCTTTAAAGTGCCCGAAGTGCCCAAGAAAGTTCCAGAAAAGAAAGTACCTGTCACTGTACATAAAAAGCCAGAACCTCCACCAGCCAAAGGTATCTCTTCTTATCTCAACTGAACATGTGGATGATGCTTCTTATTGTTCCTGTATGTTTGTTGTTAGAATTCAACTGAAGTATCGTAGTAGTTTGTGACAAATGTACTTGCTTCTGTGTAACTTGTCTCTCCGTTTCTGATGTTGTGTCTAAGTTTTCTACAATTAAATAATATCTTTGAAGTGCCAGAAATACCAAGACCTCCCCCTGAAGAGGTACCTATTTTTGTTCCTGAAGAAGAAGAGGAGGAAGAGGAACATGTTCCAGAGATACCAGCAAAAGGTACATCATTCCTTCTTGAAAATTATCAGAGAGCTCTGTTCAGTTGATTAAAAGACCTTCATCTCTGTTGATTGTTTTAAGCTGCGTGTAAATCTTATTTATCCTTTTGAGGGGAGTTGTCTTCATCTTATTGTCTTTGTGACTTTGTCCTGTGGTTTTAGTAGTTTTGATGCTCTAAAAGTAATTGAAATTTTCGTATCGAAACAATATCTTTAAAGTGCCAGAGGTGCCCAAGAGAGCTGTCCCAGAAGAAAAAGTACCTGTTGCAGTTCCTAAAGTAAAGAAAATTCCACCGGCTAAAGGTATATCACACTGTGGAGTATGCAGATAATTGCTTTCCCTTACATTTTCATATTTCAGTGGAACCTAATTTTAAAAATCAGTTTATACTCATGGAAAGTCAGATCCTTGGTTCTAGCACCCTGCTGCTCCCCTGTTGCAAGCAGTGTTAGGTCTCAGGCAGGGCTTGATTGTCTATTTTGTTATTGACTTCAGCGGGCTGAGAATCAGGCCTTGAATGATCAACTTGTTCCCCATTTTAAGTGATTACTGTGAATGAAATAATTAATTGTGATATCATTATTCAGAACTAATGTTTAAATTAATATAAATTTTGTTTAAACAAAATACCTGGAATAATATTTTATGGGCCTTTACCTGGAAATTCTTCAATTCAGGGAGATCATTCTGACATGTACCTTGAGAGTACGCTAAAATCTCAAGTCTTTTAGCTAAACTTATATGAAAATAAAATCAAATCAAAACTGACTATACAAGTAACTCGAAGATATACCCTAAATGTGAAATTCAAAGTGGAGGCAGACTATTGCAGGGGCCAGCCTTTGATGCTGAGCAAACTTTACCTGAACAGCTGAGTTTTCAGAAAAAAAATGAAAAGCAGACACTGGAAGTTTTTTATGTAAAAAATTAGATGTTTGTAATCTTCTACAACCTCTCATTTGTCGCATATCTTGCTAATATTTTCCCCTGGCAATGATGCTGTGTCATTAACAATGGGGCAAAAGAGATAATCCTCATATAACTCATAACCCAGTTGCACTTCGTTGTTCTCAGGGAGTGAAAAATAACAAATAGAGTTTCCCTTATTTTTATTACTGTTGTTACTTTAAAGTTGTTGTCCTTGTATTTTATGTTATGAATTTTTCTTTGTGATGTTGTGAAAGTAAATTCTTAAAATAATATCTTTAAAGTGCCTGAGGTGGCAAAGAAAGTTGTGCCTGAAGAAAAGGTTCCCATTTTTGTTCCTGAGGAAGAAGAGGAGGAAACTATTCCAGAGGAAAGTATACCAGCAAAAGGTACACAATCTTTTCCTGCAAGTTACTCATGAGATCTTTTAGGTCATTAAAATTCATCTTTATTTCTTGTTCTAAGTTTTATGTAAATCTTAATGATCTTTTGGGGGAGCTTGTGATGTTTTGTGATGTTCGTGTTTTTACATGTTTTTAATGCTCTGTAAGTAATTTTAAAATGTATTTGCAAAATAATATCTTTAAAGAGCCAGAGATTCCTAAGAAACCTGTCCCAAAAGAAAAAACACCTGTACCCACTCCTAAGAAACAGGAGCTTCCTCCAGCAAAAGGTACATAAATTAATACCTAGGAAAACAACGTGATGTTATTCTCATTCAGTGTCTCTATTTGTTATTGTTATTATTTTGTTGGTTATTTATGTTAGTTTTGTGTCCCTGCTGTCTTTCTGTATTGATGTCTCAGAGTGCCTGTGAAATTCCTAGCGAAAGTAAGCTCTGAAATTATTTGACTTGTTCAAGAAATCTGCCTGTCACTATGAAGTGTCTTGTTTTTATTTCTCTTTCATCTTTAAAACGTTTAAAATATATTTTGCAGATCAGTTCTTCTTTCATTATGTGTGCTTCTATATGTTTTCTGTTGTCTTTCTCACACTACTGGTGGATGATATTCTTAAAAAAAAATAATGTCTTTAAAGTGCCCGAGATGCCTAAGAAACCCATTCTTGAAGAGAAAGAACCTGTTCCTAAAAAGGTGCCAGCTCCACCAGCCAAAGGTATTGCAGTTTCTAAATGCTGTTATCATTAATAGATTACATTCTTCATCCAAGTTGAGTTTAGTAAAGGACATTTTAGTATGTCTGTCTTGTATTTGTCCCTACACTGTTTGTTTGTTTGTAAGTTTCTGTTCTACTGTTTGTAAGCTTCTGGGTTTATGTGTGTTTACAAGCTTCTGGGTTTGTGTGTGTTTACCAATTGTGCAAAAGATCACTGAAGTCAGGTCCTATCTTTAAAGTACCCAAGATACCCAAGAAGGTTGTTCCTGAAGAGAAGGTACCTGTTACCCCCCCTGAAAAAGTGGAGGTTCCAGCTGCAAAAGGTATATGTGCTCCTGATTATAATTAATACTTATGCTAAAAAATACTCTTGACTTTCTTCTTTATAACTTTTGTCTTTGTTGTATGAGATTTCTGCTTGAATTTATGTTAAAACTCTTCATTACAAAGCTCCCATTGTAGAATCGTAAAGTTCTGTTTCTTGTGCTTTTTTACTTATACCGCTTTAAAGTGTTTTTTCAAATTCCTAAAAGAAATCCTTATCTTTAAAGTCCCTGAGGTGCGTAAAAGAGCTGTTGCAGAAGTGAAAGTGCCAGCCGTTGTGCCCAAACCCAAAGAACCAACACCAACTACAGGTACAGATATATTTCTTCTTATTCCTCCCAAAGATTTATTTCTCCTCCTTATTCCAAAAACCTTTTATATTATAGATACTATTTCAGGAGCACGTTCTTATATTTTAATGTAATTTATGCTTGTGGTTATCATGTACGTTTTCTGTTCTATGTGATTCACCTTGACTTAACTGTAAAAAAAAAAAATAAAAAAAAAAATTAATGTAGTAACAATCATACTGTTTCCGAAGTGCCTGAAGTATCCAAGAAGCTTGTCCGGAAAGAAAAAGTCCCTGCTCCTGCGGTGGAGAAGTATGAGTATACATATGAAGAGTACGAGAAGTATGAGACATATGAAGGTATTGAAGAATTTGAAGAGGTTCAGGAAACTGAAGAAATTGAGGCATATGAGGAACCTGAAGAACCTGAGAGATACAAAGAGATTCAGCAACAGGAATATGAAGAGGAAGCTGAGGAGAAAGAAGATGTCTATGAAAAGTATGAGTTTAAGGAGAAGGAAGAGATCTATGAGAAATATGAGGAGGTATATGAGGAGGCTTACGAAATCCAACCAGCAATAGGTACAATTCATGATTTCTTTATTCTTATAGTTTGTTGAGTTCGCAGCTGCTGCTTAAGCCTCCTTTGGGTCTTTATTTATATTTTTCCCCATTAGTAGTCCTATGTGTGTCTTTTGCTGGTAGTGATAAAGCCATTCAAAGATCGTTTCTCTCCTACTCCTTCCTAAGGAATTCTTCCCTTCGGAGTGGAATAGGAGGATTCCCCATCTGACTGCCCAAGAGTGTGCTAGGATAACTATGAGACAAGCAAAGTAAATGATAATTTTCTGATGCAGTTCAGGTTCAATCTGAACTATATTTTTATGTCTCAATATTTATTTCTCTCACCCAGTTTAGCTCCTTTGAGTTACGGAGATGTTAAAACTCATGTAGGACCTTCCTTCTCATCATTTAAATTTATGATCATGGGATCCCTCATGCCAAACAGAAGGTGCATCTAAAATGTACCGAAAAGATGTACACTGATATTCCTTAGTTTTCATTGCTCAAAAACTCTGAGATAAGTGGATGTTCAGTTGTCTCTGCATAAATGATGAGAAGATTCCTCTACAAATGAGTGATTGCTCTGCTTGCTTCTGTCTGTTTTCTGCTTGTCTTTGTATCTGTTGTTATTCCTCACAAATAAAATCCATAATGAAATATTTTTTAAAGTGCCTGAGGTGCCTAAAAGACCTCTGCCAGAAGAAAAAGTACCTGTTCCTGTTCCTAAAAAAGAAGCTCCACCAGCTAAAGGTACATCAGCTATTAGTTAAATTTAAAAACACAGCCTTCTGAATCCCCATATCCAGTAATTTGCCTAGTCTGATTTGATTGCTGGACCCCTAACTTTCTTTTGCAGTACAGTCAAAGACAGGGATTGTTACTAAAAAAATAATATTTCTTTAAGAAATCAAAACAGACATTTTCTGAGGACTAAGAAAGTGCAGGCAGGACCCTCAAGATTTAATTTTTCTGTCATGATATTAGTGATGTTTTATAGTTAATCATTGAAAACGAGCAGATGAATAAATTAATAGAAGTCTGTTGAGCTATAGTGCCGTATCAGTGAAACTCTAGTTTCCTACAGAATCCTAAAAAAGTAGGACCTTATTCAACCTAATGATGTGCTGGAGTGCATATGCTCTTAATAAGCATTCTTTGTATCAGGCTCTACAAAAGATAAGTGTAATGAATAGCAATTGTCAGTGGATGCTAGTAGAGTTTCTGTATTAGTCTGGAGCTCTGCAATATTCTGTGCAGAGCACTTAATTTGACAGAAATTCATTTTGTGCTAACTTTTATAGTTGTTTCTCATATGAACTATCAAAACAAAACCAGTGGGAAAGAGGTTTTTTTTTCCCATAAAGACTTGGAGTTAGTTAATAGGAACTTAAAACCTTATCATATTCTCTGCTGTCATTAATTAGAGATGATAGTTCATGAAACCTAGTTGTTAAGACTTATCCCAGTCAAAAAATCACACAACAAGGGCAGTGTTTTTCTTTCAGTGAATACTGAAGACTCTAGCTGTGTGAATCCAAGCAAAATAATCCAGATGGGTGGCCTGCAAGGTCATCACTCAATAGCAATTTAGGATACTGTAGTTTGTATTTTTCTAAATTTTCTGACTCTTTGAATTGTTTGCTTTTTGTTTAACTTCTATTCTTAAATAATATTCATATTGCAAAAGATCTTAAAAAAAAATACCAATGTCTTTAAAGTGCCAGTGGCGCCGAAGAAACCTGTTCCAAAAGAAAAAGGACTACCTGCTGTCCCTAAAAAGGAAATTACTCCACCACCTAAAGGTATACTTAGTCTGCATTGTTCTCATGAATCATGAAGTCTGATTTTCAGTCTTTTGTCTTCATTATTTGTTGAAAGAGGTGTTCATATGTTTCATGTCCCCACGGTGTTTTTTTTTCAACTGTTTGTGATTGAGTCTTTTTTTGCCTGTCGGTGTCAAGTTATTTGTTGAAAATAGGTGAGTCTCTTTAAAAAATGTGTTTTCTGTTGTTCAGCTACATATGAAAGTAGTTCAGAAAGAAAAAATATTTTTGTTTCTTCTAAAAAGGAGGAGATTCCATCATCCAAATATGTGGCCATCTGTCAAGAATATTTTTTTAATATGTTATTCTTCTGTCAAATCTTCATAAAATAGATGTTCTTTCAAGGAGCATTTAATTCTTTGTTACTTCATGAATCTTCCTTCTTAGATTTGCTCTTCTTCTTTCTAACTTCTTCCAAATAACTTTGAAAGCCCTAAAAGTAAATTATATCTTAAAGGGCCAGCTGTTGTCAAAAGAACTGTCCCTGAAGAAAAGAAACTTACACATACACCTGAAATAGAAGTTCCACCACTGAAAGGTAAAGGAACTTTTGATATGAGATTTTATGGAAAGGAAATACGTGCGTTGTTTGTCCCAACTAACCCCTTCTAAAATGATCCTTATTCTTGTTACACCATGGCAAGAGTATCCAGTCTAGGAGATTCAGCTCTCAGTGACAGATTGAAAACATTTCAGATATGTGCTATACGTGTGCTAAATGGTATATACATTTATTTATGAATGAAAACATGATGAGGAGGTATCACTCCTTACACGACCAGTATGTAAACATTCAGTGCTTTGATATTTGTGATGTAGTTGTGAATTTAGTTTAAACTGGGGTTTTGAAGCCAATGCATTGGTCATGGTATTGGGGAAGTAATAGGGCAAGAGTTAGTAAGTTAAAACCCTTAAAGCTGTTACACATATCAGAAGGAAAAGCATGACAAGACAGTGAGAAAAGCAAATGGATTATGCTCTTTGAGAGCAGAAACTATAAATTTCTTCACATAATGAATTGTTACAGCAAGACAGTTCTAGAACTGTATAATATTTCATTCTTGGAAAGGCGCTGTATTTGGGACTTCAAACCTAGTATTTGGGACTTCAACCTTAGTTTTCTGGGTTTATTTCTGTTTGGGATTTTAAAAGTTTAAAATTATTTTGATATTACTAAAAGAAAGCTAATATCTTTGAAGTTCCTGAGTTTCATAAGAGAACTGTCCTTGAAGAGAAAGTACCCTCCGTTATTCCTAGAGAAGAGGAGCCTCCTTTGTATGAAGGTACATTAATGACACCTTTACAAGCAATAAATTGCAGAGAATATATCAATTCATGTTCTAGATTCTGTAAAATATGAGACATTTTCATATTTTTTTTTCGAATTATTTAAAAGTAACTTCCATCCATGTCTTTGAGACCCTCTCTCCCTCCAAATTTAGTTAGAGTTTAGCATTTTTAAAATGTTCTTTTCCCCTCTGTTAATGGGAGAAAGAAACATAAATAAGAGAGAAACTAAGTTTCTGATCCAGGAAAGCACTTCAGCCACATTGGACCAAAGAAATGAACTTAAGTAGGCACTGTTTTAAGAGCCATCTTGAGTAAGACTTAATTAATTTTTGAGCTGGCATACAGAGATATTTAAATAATTTATGTTCAAACAGGTCTTTGTCTATGTACATGTCTGCATTTTTGCATTATAAGTTGTCTTTCTAATCTTGTCTTGTAAATAATATTAAAATATGTAAACTAACCTAATATCTTTAAAGAGCCTGAAGTTCACAGAGAAGTTCCAACAGAAGAAGAAGTCCCTGTTATTATTCCTAGTGAACCAGAAGCTCCAGCAGCTAAAGGTACACCAACTATTCAAGCAATTTATAATGCAATACCTTCTCTACGAATTAGTTATTCATCTTCATCATTCCATCTGTGTTTTTATCTGGTATTTAATGTGTTCAGCGTATTGTTTCCTTTCATACTATGTGTCTGTCATTGCTTCTTTGTTACTTCCATTTTTTATGTTATAATGTTCTTAAAAAAACTGTAATATCTTTGAAGTACCTGCAGTGTCAAAGAAAACTGTCCCACCGAAGAAATTACCTGCTGCTGTACCTACAGAAATAGCTCCTCCAGCTAAAGGTACATGACTTCCAAATGTATTTTCTCTAGCCCCTTTCAAAAGTGAGGTAGCAAGTGAGAAACCCAACATACTTGTCTGTCTTGAACAACATGACGAGGTGCTATAAACAGTTTTCTTCCATTTGATCTCTTGTTGCAAGAGTAAATTTTGTCTGTTTGTTTGTTTATTTTTATCATAGAAAGAGACAATACATACAGGGACATCAGAAATTAAAAAAATAATCATAACCATTTACAAAGAATTCCAAAAATATTTCAGCATCTTTCTTCATATGTTAAACTAATGAACAATTATTAAGACATAATAATTCATCATTCAGGAAAAAAAAAAATCCAAGGAACATTTTCTTTAAGTTCTTATTTTTGTCTTGTGGTAGCAGTTGCTCAAACAGATTGATAGATTTTGCATCAAGAATTTAAAAATTAAAAAGAAAAAATTAGACAAATACAAAGAAATTTGATAGATACGAAATTCACAGCAGGGCCAGGGATTAGCCTTATATTTTTTTGACTTTTTGTCTCATGTTCTATTTCCCAAAATACTTTCTCTGTCAATGTATTTTAAAAAAATATAAAAGGCTGTGGTAGAAATGTTTTTGCAGAAGCACTCTTTGCATTCATGTCAGGAGCTTTAATAAAGTCGAGATTAAAGTGAGACTTCAAATCAGGACAAAATATAAAGCCACAATTTTTTTTTCATAGCAACATAGTTTTGTAATAAAATTCCAGTGTTGGGGAACATAATAGACATTTGAAACATAATTTTTTGTTAATTGCACTGGAGTTTTGCCTTGCTTTTATAGGTAATTTTGAAATTTCAAAAAAAACCCCAACCTTTAAATTGCAAAAATTCCTAAAGATTATTTGATAAGAAAAAAACACCTAACTGCTATCTTTTCAGAGAAGGGCAAATTCAGACCTGTTAGTGTTAGGAGTTAGAAAAACAGTGAACTCCAGAGAGTGAAGTTGTTGAGTTGTATTCACAGGTTGATGCCATGTATTTTCATATTGTGCTAGTAGAATTTTCTATTGTTTTACAAAACTGTACTACTTATTTCCTAATGCAAATTTCTAAAATAAACCAATATTTTTAAGTTCCTGAAGTACCAAAGAAAGCTATCCGCAAAGAAAAAATACCTCCTGCTCTACCTAAAGAAGAAGCTTCACACATTAAAGGTACAAGAAATTCTGAGTAGGATTTGAAGGATAAAAAAATATGTTTTCATATGTAAATCTTTAATTTTTTTGAGAACATTCTGTCTACCATAAACAAGTTTAGTTAACAGCTTCAGGTAGTTGCAACAGTATACATATAATTTTTAAAAAAATTAAAAATTATATCACCTGTAGTTGTTCTTAAGGGGGAAATTAGTTTTATGTGCAAAAGAGACAATTTCAAGGGACCCTGCTACTTGGATCAGTCTGAGGAGAAAAACAACAAAGTAGAAAAAGTGACAGAACTTAATAGACAGGGCCTAACTGTTTGCCCTCAAGGAAGTAGCTCAGTTCAGGACATATCACACATCTTCTGGCAAGCTGCACAGGTCAGATCAGGGTAGAATATAAAATTTTTTTCTTCCCTCATTCGAAAGAATCCTGATTTTGAGGTTAGATATAAAATAGACCTGTGTATCTTAATATGAACTTGAATATTTGATTGTATTTGATTTTTATATTTCACATTGTCTATGTTCTGAAGATTTCTAAGTATTTAAACTAATATCTTTCAAGTACATGAAGTTTATGAGGAGATGCACATAGAAGAAGAAATTTCTACTGTTCATCGAAAAGAAGAGGCTCCAGCAGCTAGAGGTATATATCTTCTTCATCATCTCTTCCTGCAATTTGCAAAGTCATCAACTCCAGGAAAATTGATTATTCGTGTTCATGGTCTAGCTCTCGTTCAATGTAACTAATATTTATGTTCATTCTTTTAGTATCTTACTTACCTCACAAACAGGACTTTTTTATGAGTTGTCTTTCTATTCTATATAAATTCTTTAAATGAACTAATATCTTTAAAGTGCCCACAGTTAAGAAAGCTGTCCCAGAAGAAAAAGTGCCTATTGCTGTGCCTAAAAAACCAGAACCTACTCCTGTGCCTAAAAGACCAGAATCTCCACCATCTAAAGGTACTTTGACAGCCTAATAGAACTTAGGACTTTTACTGATAACGTCTTATGTCTGTTTCTTACATCGTTTCTCATTTAATAGTTTGTGGTCCACTTGTGTCAGATTTGTGGTCTTTGTGTTTTATATGTCCCTTTTCCTGTTTCTCAACTTGTCTTTAAGTCATAAAATTAAAACTAAAATCAGTAAATATCTTTCAAGTGCCTGAAATGCCCAAGATAACTATTCCTGAAGAGAAACCCATCCCTCTGCCTAAAAAGCCGGAAGCTCCACCTGCCAAAGGTATAGGTCAACGTATCCTTTCCTTCTCCTTTTTCTTCAAGTTTCTTCTGTCCCTTGTTTTGTTGTTGTCAATCATTAAAAATTAGTTGAGTTTGTCATTTTCTTCTACCCAAGAGTAATCCATTCTGATGGCACAGGAATTGTATCAGAAACTAGTCAAAGGGACTAAAAATAAGGAATACTCTAGCTGAGTCAACACACAGTGAGATTTACAGAACAGATATTTTCACTTCATGCGTGTTTATAGGTACCGGAAACAGCCTCAGAAATTCTATCAATACTCAAGCAAGAAGTTTATACACTTCCTCTTTCACATTGGTCATGTTAAACTTAGGAGTCAATTGATTTAATTTTGAATGTAAATAGCATTAGGCACAGAAAACAGCTGTTTCAATTCATTCAGATGTTTTAGAAGTCTGTCTGAACAACCAGTTTGTGTGACGTGTCAGCACTGCATGACAAAAGATCGCCAGCAAAGCTGCTTCAAACAGTTATTTGCCAGAGAGATAGAGCCACAGAGACTTTTCAGGACATGTAACTGTTGCCAGAGTATCCTTATACATCTACTTGTTTTGTCTTATTGCTCTGTGTTGCATGTTTTATTTTTGTAATTCTTAAAAGTACACTAATATCTTTAAAATGCCCGAGGTACCTAAGAAGTCTGTCTTAGAAGAGAAAGTAAATGTTGCACTGCCTAAAAAACCAAGAGTAACACCACCTAAAGCTTACGTGTCAATAACGGTGACTCTCTGAGGAGACTTCTCTTTCTCTTGGGCAATAGGTTTTATAGTAAAAGAAAAAATTACCCTTTATTTCTCATTTATAAAAAAATCCCAGTAGTATGTAATAGTATGCAACATATCTCTTTTTATATCTGATCTTACGTTTCTTTCTGATATGCTTCTTGGGAGACTCTTTCTTCTTAATAATTTACATATTTTTAAATGCCTGAAATATAACAGAACTGAATGCTGTTTTCTTTAAAGTGCCAGAGGTGCCCAAGAAAATTCCAGAAGAGAAAGTACCCATTGCTGTGCCTAAAAAAGCAGAACCACCACCAGCCAAAGGTATGTTGCACTACAGATAACTAAAATTTGGAAGAGAAAAAAACCTCTGCCTTGATTGTGCAGGTTAAGTTTTTTGACATTTTGTTTGTGTTGTCCAATTACTTCTATTTTGTGTGCCCACGGTTCTATATATACTACTATTTTGAAAATTCTTCTTTTTGAATCAGAGCTATAATCAGTGTACCAATGTGTTAGAAATACTGATGATGGCTGGGCAGAGAAGAGATTGATACTTGAGAACCATAGCAGAAATCTTAAAGAGAAAACAGGGCTTCTGTGATCCGAAATACTCCTGAGTGACAGTGAAAATTTAGCCCCCCAAAAAAGTTTCATAATTTCAAAGTACAGAATAAGTGATGCAGATATCTAACACAGGAGAAAACCCTCCATGTACAGATGAAAAATTGATACCAAGAAGTGATTGTGCGTAGAAGAATGTGACAGGGAATGCAGAATGCACAATGGCACCCTTAGTCAAATGGAGATCCAGGAGGTGGTTGAATAAAATGGAAAAATAATGTAATGTAGGAGGCAAAGAAACTCCAAAAAAACTCTGAGGTGTTTCCTCACACTTTGCAGGGACATAAAAAAACCTTAAGACTTATTAACATGTCAGATCAATGGCTCCATTAAGAAACTTCCCTGTTTTGCAATTTCTACTGAAAAGCTTTGAACTTAGCTGTAAAATGCCATATAATACCTGAAAATAATCTCTTTCCTTAAAATGCCTGAAGCAGCCAAGGAAGTAGTTGTAGAAGAGAAAGTCAAAGTTGCTGTTCCTAAAAAGCCTGACGTACCACCAGCTAAAGGCACTTGTCATTAATAAAGCTATGGCAATAATTTGTATTACTTTCGCTGATAAGACCTTTTTGATACTATTTCCCCATCTTTCTATCTTATAACTGGGATTTTCGTATTTCATTTTTGGGAGCAGCCTCTTTACTCCTCTCAAATGACTCTCGATCTAGATTGAGAGCAAAAAGGTAAAGGGTGTTATGTTTAATTGATGTTACCTGGTGTCATTTTGTTTGTTTCTTTTTCCACTTTACTGCTATTTAAATTTCTTCAAATTCTTAGTATTAACATAATTATTAATCTTAAAGTGCCGGAAGTGCCCAAGAAAGTCCCAGATGAGAAAATACCAGTTGCGGAGCCTAAAAAACCTGAAGTTCCACCAGCTAAAGGTACTGTTCATTAAGAAAAAAATAATAGAATCAAAAACATCACTCTTTTATTGTTTAACACTATAAAAGACAGTACCCAAGATGTCTGTTAGAATTTTCTTCTGTTGTCAAAGATTTTTCAAGTGAAAAAGTGTGTTGTGTGAAAAAAATAGATTTTGGTAATTAGTGTTCCCAATAATACTGTTCTGTTGCTATGCTTTAATGTTCTTTATTAAATTCTTATAGTAAAAGTTATTAATATTTTTCAAGTGCCTGAGGTACCAAAGAAAGCGGTCCAAGAAGAGGTTTCAGTTAAAGTACCAAAGAAACCAGAACCTCCAACAACTAAAGGTAACTGCTGTACATAATTAATGAAAGAAAATCCCTTCATTGTCTAGGGTACCATTTTAACATATTGGTAATTAACTTTTACCATAAATGTCTATAAAATGTTTTTGTTGTTTAAGTTTTTGCATCTGTACCTCAGAGAGACATCAGAGAGAATTTCTGTTAATATTCACATCCAAACCCACTGATGCTTTTGATGTGCCTGAGTTTTACTTCTTCTTAATGTCTTAATGCTGCAGACATTATATTTGAATTTCATAAAATTAAAATTAATTACTTCCTTTAAAGTGCCTGAAGTGCCCAAGAAAGTGGTTTCAGAAGAAAAAGTACACATTGAAGTTCCTAAAAAACCAGAACCTCCACCGCCTAAAGGTACATGTTCAGTACTGATAAAATTGCCCAGAAATTTTAGTCTGTTTCTCTAAAAATGATCTTTTTAAAGTTTGTGTAATCCTCTTTTTTTTTATATTCTAATATTTATAAATGGTACAGACTGTGTTATCTTCTTCATTTTTGAATAGCTCCTAGTAAGCAACAGTGACTATTAATAGTCAAGACAAAAAAACCCACAGATGATTTAAGGGGTATTTTTTTTCTGATGCTGTTTGATAATTTTCACCTTGGAGCTACTGTCACCTTTTTAATTCCTATTCTTCAAATTCCTGAAATTAAAACAAATAAATATCTTTAAAGAACCTGAGGTGCCGAAGAAAGTTGTTCCAGAAAAGAAAATACCTGTGCCTAAAGAACCAGAACCTGTGGTTGTCCCAGAACCAAAGGCTGCACCTGAAGAACCAGAACCTCTACCAGAGCAAGGTAAATCTCAACACTAATAAAATAACAAAAGTAATATTTTTCTTCTTTTCTTTAACACTGTGATTTTCCAGGCCTTCTGTTTTCTGAGATTCTAAATTATACTTGTTCTATGTATCTGCATATGTGTGTGAAACAGATGTACATGGGTCTTTTTGAAGAATAGTGACACATCTTGGATGTCTGAATTGTCTCTATTTTATACTTCAATTCTTCTTACTATTTTGGATTTTTCTTACTATTCTACCCACTTGGGTTCATGAAAACAACCACAACTAATATCTTTAAAGTGATATAGTAGAAGACAAGAAAGTACCCATTCTATTAGCTAAGAGCAGAAGATATCAATGTACTTGAAATGCCAGAAGCTCTACCAAGAAAAACTAGATGCCATCACTGCTAATTATTGAGTCTTCAGCTTATTACCTGCAATGTTATTAATATCTTTTGTCCTGTCCTTTCTGTTTATAATTATCATGGATTTTACTTGTAGCTTAAGTTATACTATCAATGCACGTGTGCACTTGCACATGGGGACATGAGGCTTTAGGGGGCAGGGCGTGTGCGTACAGTTGAGAGAAAAGGGAGAAAAGCCAAATGTGGTATATTCATTCTTAAAAAGGCCAACATAAATAATTGATACCTGATATGTATTTAATGTTTTCATTGTAATTGTGGGTTTACGTTTTATGATTCACTTAAATTTGGTATGATTGTCTGTGCAGTTGTTAAATTTAGAACTAATATCTTTTATGTACATAAAGTGGCCAAGACAACTTTCCCAGAAAAGAAAGTACCTCTTCCAGTTTCCCGAAAACCAAAGCCCATTGCAGGACTCCCAACACCAAAGCCTCAAGAGGTAGAACCTCAAGAACTGGAACCTATTAAAGTGGCCCAAACACAGAAGCTTGTTGTGGCAACCCAAACAATAGAGCGTGTTGTGGCATCTGAGGAGCCCGAGACTGTTTTGGCATCCCAAAAAACAGAATCTGTTGTGATATCCCAAAAAACAGAGCGTGTTGTGTTGTCTGAGAAACTAGAGTTTGTTGTGGTACCTGAGGAACCCAAGACTGATGTGGCATCCCAAAAACTAAAGCATGGTGTGATGCCCCCAAAACAAAAGCCTGTTGTGGAACCGCGAAAAACAGAGCATGTTGTAGTGCCTGAGAAACCAGAGTTTGTTGTGGTACCTGAGGAACCTAAGCTTGATGTGCCACCCCAAAAGCTAAAGCATGGCGTGATGCCCTCAAAACAAAAGCCTATTGTGGAACCCCAAAAACCAGAGCCATTCATGGCCCCCAAGGAACCTGAGCTCACTGTGGTGCCTGAGGAGTCAGAGAGAGTTTCATCAACGCAAAAATCAGAGCGTGTTATGGTGCCCCCCAAAACAAAACCTCTTTTGCCACCCCAAAAAACAGAGCTCATTGTAGCACCTGAAGAAACAGAGGTTGTTGCAGATTTCCAAAAATCAATGACTACTGCAGTGTCCAGAAAATCGAAGCCTGTTGTGGCACCACGCAAGCCAGAACCTGTGGTGGTGCCTGAGGAACCAGAACCAATTTTAGCACCCCAAAAACTAGAGCCTTCTACGGCACTTCAAAAACCAAAGCCTGAAGTGGCATCCAAAGAACTGGAGCCTGTTCTGGCACCTGAGGAACGACCACAAGCCAAGCTGGACGAAAAGCAAGACAGTGTTGCTATACCCAAAAAGAGAGCAGCTCTACGGTCTAAAGGTACCTCTTATGAATAGGATCTCTTTTTCTTCTTTTGAGTATACTATGTTTCACTGCTCGTTTTAAAGCTTAATACACATAACTAAATGATACTAATATCTTTAAAGAGCCTGCAATGCCCAAAAAGGCTGTCCCAGAAGAGAAAATTCCTGTAGCTGTTCCTGAAAAATCAGAACCTCCATCAGCCAGAGGTACATGTTATCATGAATGCAAGATAAACACATCTAATCTTCTTCTCTTAAGTATTATCTTAACCTCTTTTGTCCTGTCTGTCATTTTGAATTTAAGGTTTTGAATGATGCTTGCTAAACAAACTGCACTGAGTGTGAGTGCATGCCAAATTGTTACTTCAGAACATTTCTGTTGTCCTCTGTGTTTCAGTCTCTGTGCTTATGTTCAGTTGTATTGTAACTGTAAAATGAAATACACTAATATCTTTGAAGTGCCTGAGATGCCTGAGATGGCTGTCCCAGAGGAGAAAGAGCCCATTGCTGTACCTAAAAAACCAGGAGCTCCACTTGTTAAAGGTACATACCACCATGACTATCATCATAAGGAAGGGTTTTGGGTTTTTTTAAATTAATCTTATTTTAAATCAATTTTTCACTGCATAATCTGATATCTAAAATGTGAGAGAGATGTACCAAATATGAATTGCTGTGCAGGGGCATCAGATGTATCCTCAACTAAAACCATCCAAACTTTTGTTGTACTGGTTTTTTGGCATATTCAAAAAGTTTAGGAGGTAAGATTTGATTTCATAAGATATAGCAATAAATAAAGCAGGTATGATCATAGAATCATAGAATTGCGTAGGTTGGAAGGGACCTTTGATGAACTCCTGTCTACCAATAAATGCCAAAACTTTATGGATTCTAATGAGAGAATGGATGCATAAACTGTTGTTCACATTATTGGTAGAGATGGTTTAGTACATGGCTTAGTGGGACTTGGCGGTGTTAGATTTATGTTTGGACTCGATGATCTTAAAGGTCTTTTCCAACCTAAATGATTCTATGATTCTATGAGAAAGGATGAAATAATTAGAAACTGAAGGTTTCAGCAGAGACTAGCGATTTCTGTACATGCAGCAAAATAATTGCAAATGTCTGCACGCACCTGTCTTGCCATGGGTACCATCATGGAGCAGAATCATTTTTTTAAACCGTTAATTATAATTGGCCTGTGTTTTGGTCATACATGAACATTCTCCATTCTGTGATTTGCGAAGTTATTACATTGTATGAATAGCACCGAAGACCTGTAAAGCTCTTGTGAACAACTAATTCACTGAGCATTGTAAGAGGTATTTATTTTCTCAGATAATTCAGGATGAGACATTTTATAATTGAAATATTAAAAAATTACATAAAATACTCTAAAACTGTACATACCGTAGATTGATGCAGTGCTGCATCATTTCATTTTCGTTAGAAAGTCCCAAGTACTGGCCAGAGAAGTAAATATTCCCTCTGACACCAGATTCTCTCCATCTGAAATACAATGACATTCCTCAAGTGAAATACCACCTCACAGTGATGATATTTAAAACATTTAAATAATTTAAATTAATAGAACAGGAAACAGTTATAAGCAACATCTAGTGATTAGAATGGAAGCCAGAGCTCTTACAGGAAAGAATGTGCGAAGTGAAAAAAAGAGAAGAAACATTCAAAGACAGAAAAAGAAAGGTGAAGTCTACTTGAAGAACAAAAATAGTCATAATACCCAAGTGACAAGTAAAAAGATGACAGTGACTGCCAAAACCAGCACAGAACACACAGTCATTTACGATACATGACTGATACTTAAATACAGTGGGATTCCATAAATAAATCTCCAATCAGTTGTTACGAAGAGGGCATATGTTTTCTACATTTCCACCTTGACTCTGAAACTAAACACAGAATTCCCATCCTCTCTGTGATATATTTGACACCCTGGTCATTCCACGTGTTTGAAGCAAAGCGTAACTGGTGACTGACTGTAACCACAGCACTTTCTCAAAGAAGACTGCATGCATTTACTATTGATTGTCTTACTGTTTCATATACAAAACTAAAATATACTAATATCTTTGAAGTGCCCAAGGTGCCCAAGAAAGGTGTTCTGGAAGAGCCCACACCTGTTACTGCGCCAAAAAAGCCAGAACTTAAACCAGTTCGAGGTACCTGTCACCATGTACATCAGCCTGAATGAGACTGTTTCTTACTGTCTTACGTGTTCCTTCTGACGTCTGTTATCCTGTCCATTTGTGATTACCTGAAATTTCTATGTTCTGTGCTGTGTATAAATTCTAATCTTAGAATGGCAAATACATAGGGAACTTGAGAGACTCTCCCAATCTCCTTCATATGTGTTCAGAATCTAAAATTCTATATACCAAAACTGATAAGATACATGGAAAAGAGCATTTTACTTTGCATTTTTAATGTAATGTCTGTCATTATAATTTTACCAAGAATCTCAGGTAACATAAAGGGGTTTTTTGCCCAAAGTATTTTTCTGTAACCACTACCAAATGGCAACCCTGTCCCATTGCGTGGTAGCGACAACCAGACACAGTCATGACACAGCAATATTTAAAAAAAACAAAAAAGACAAACTGATCATTTCAGAGAGGATGAGGAGAAAAGCCGGGTTCAATGGACTGTGAAGGAACCAAAGTTGCTATGGGAAAAGAAGTCCCAAAGTAAAAAGAGGGATGTACCTAGATACGACAGTAGTATTTTAAGACTATGTGATCTGTGCCTAGATCCAAAATAACAGGTATGCCAAACTTGTTAGTAAGTGCAGTGCTTATTCAAATGCATGGTAGATCAGAATGGTCTTCATTCTGTGGTCTAATTTCATGTAAGAAAAACATATGACTGTAGTCATACAAGTTGATGTAACTTTTTTCCAACCATAAGTTCATGGGGACTCAAGAAAGTGGGTTCTGCAAATCTGCAATTGAACTACACATAGTTATTAGGGACAAGACCACCAGAGCGTCTGTATGTGTGCAGAACAGTTCTGCATCACATGAAGAACGAGAGCAAGGAAACTTGTTCACTCTGCAGGTAGCCCTTTTACCCTCTCCAAATGCAATTTCTAGATATAGGATTGTAGAAGCCCTGAAAGCTCACTAAGTCAAAAACTCGCACATACTTATACTGCGAACGAGCTGAAAAACCAGAACAGAAATGGGGAAAAGGAATAGTAATGATGATGGGATTGCTGTTCCTCACGCTGTCACTGCCCACGCTGCTGAATGCAAAACACCAGCAGATTTATGAGGAATGGTGACAGATAAGATACGGACAGGGGTTGCTCCCAGGGAAAAGTCAGATCCCAGCGGGGCTGAGAATGACAGTCCCTCCTCCCAGGGAGGGAAGGCTGCTGAGGACAGAGCGGGTATATCCTAATGCATCCGTCACCCTCGAGCTGTACCTGACCATAGTCAACAGCTTTCTCGCAGAACCCGTGTGGCCTCACCACTCTGTGTTTTTGCCCGTGTGTGGTTTTGTGTGTATGTGAGTGAGAGAGACAGACACGGGTTGATACCGTGAGACCAGTTGGGTTGCTTTCATGAGCGCATCTCTAGCTTACGTTTCGTTGTTCATCTTCCTGTTTAATGTATAAAACTGACTGTTACTAATATCTTTGAAGTCCCTGAGGTGCCCAGGAAGGCTACTCGTGAGGAAAGAGTACCTGTGGCCATTGCCAAAGCACCAGAGCTTCCAGCACCCAGAGGTACCTGTCTTCACAGATTACTTAACAAAGAAGATACTTAATCATCTTCTCTTAAGCGTTGTCCTGCCCTTTCTTGGCCTGTCTCTGTTTCCTGTCTGAGATTCTCAGGGTTGTGCATGCTGGGTAAACGGTGCTGCACGCGCGTGGGAGGTTTTGAGCTGGCGGTCGTGATCTTCTGTGTCTGTGTTGCCCTGGTTTTTGTTCCTCCTTGGCACGTGTTTTCACCAGTGTAAAATGAAACGCACTAATATCTTTGAAGTGCCCGAGGTGCCTGAGGCAGAGGTCCCAGAAGAGGAAGAGGAGGAGGAAGCACCCGAAGAGGTGGCACCAGTTGCAGAGCCTGGAGAGCCAGAAGCTCCTCCAGCTGAAGGTATACGGTGGTGTTCTGAAAGAGCCTGCCGTGCCCTCTGGGTTGCTGCGGTGCTGAGTGCCCTCTGCCCCCCTGCCTTCTGTGGGGAGGGGGCGAGAGAGGCATTTGGTCCTCTTATGTCTGTGTGTGCCCGCACGTGCCTTCAGGAGAGGGGGTGGCTCGTGAGCCACCACGTGCTCACAAGCCCATACTTTGGCTCTTTGCTGCGAGTAGTCCCCCTGAAGGAAGAGTGGTTGTCTGAAGAGTACTCCCCGGTAGTCTGTCAAGGGTTTCCTTTCCTGCTTTGCTGCTTGCCATTTGGCTTTTTGATGACCTTTAGCTCGGTCAAGTAAAAGGAGCTAATATCTTTAAAGTGCCTGAGGTGGCCGAGGAGGAAGAGCCAGAAGAGGAGGTGCCAGTGGTCGTTCCCCCAAAGCCTGTGGCTGTGCCCAAGAAGCCTGTGGCTGTGCCAATGAAACCAGAAGCTCCACAAGCTAAAGGTATATCTTCTGGGGAAAGTTACTTTTTTATTTTACTATATTGATTAATATTTTCATTTATTATCCCTTCTTTTGTATACGATTTGTTACGTGTCCTCTACCCCTTGCCTCTGCTGTGCCTGTCTTTGCATATGTGACTAACCAACCAGTCTCTAGATAAATGTTATGGTGTTAAAAATATCTAAAGTCTTTGATTTTGTCATAAGGTTATGATCTTTTATGTTTTTTTAACTGTGAAATTAAGAGGAAATAATATCTTTAAAGTGCTGAAGGTGTCCAAGAAAGCTGTCCCGCAAGAAAAAACGCCTGTTGCTGTACCCAAAAAACCAGAACCACCAACAGTCAAAGGTACATGTCATTACTGTACTATCATCATTAGAAAGAAACATTATGCTCTTCTGTATTTAAGTTGAAATAATTTTTCTGGTCATGACCTATCAGAGATAGCTGCATAAAAAACGCGAAGTGCAATACGGAGTGTCAAAAACATGACGGAAAAACTAGATTCAATTCCTTGAAAAATATCTGCAGCTTTCTGAACTTTTTGTAAACTTTAAGAACAAACATTTACTGAATGCTTAGTTTAAACAGAATAATGTGTTGTTCTGAAGAAAAGCCTGCAAATAATTCCTCAGTTTAAAGAATATAGAGTTGCATCCCTGGCTATTCTAATAGACGGTATTGCTGGATGGCAGCAGCAATATCAGTTCTCCACAACTTTAAAAGTAACTTAATGCCAGTGTACGTGAGGTAGATTTGCTACCAAAAGATTGGGTATGTCTGACGACGATCTTGTTAGTACATGAAAAAGTCATTAATACAATCCAAAAGAAAGGAGACAAAGTTTATATTTCTGTAAAAAATAGAATCTACAAGGCAAGAACTGTGAGAAACTGAAAATGAAGTGAAGGTGTAAAGAATGGAAATAATTGATATCAAAAACATGGGAGTGATAAATCAAATGTTACTTTTCTAAAATAATTATGTTACAATGACAAAGTAGTCATGAATGATACATGACTGATAATCAAATACAGTAAGATTCCATAAATAAGTCTCTGATCAGCTGTTTACAAAGAGGGCATACATTTTCTACATTTTAATCTTGACTCATAATTCCCATCTCCTCTGTGATATATTTGACACCCTGGTCATTCCACGTGTTTGAAGCAAAGCGTAACTGGTGACTGACTGTAACCACAGCACTTTCTCAAAGAAGACTGCATGCATGTACTATTGATTGTCTTACTGTTTCATATACATCTGTAGTGCCCACAAAACTAAAATATACTAATATCTTTGAAGTGCCCAAGGTGCCCAAGAAAGGTGTTCTGGAAGAGCCCACACCTGTTACTGCGCCAAAAAAGCCAGAACTTAAACCAGTTCGAGGTACCTGTCACCATGTACATCAGCCTGAATGAGACTGTTTCTTACTGTCTTACGTGTTCCTTCTGACATCTGTTATCCTGTCCATTTGTGATTACCTGAAATTTCTGCATTCTGTGCTGTGTATCAGTTAGGAATTCAATTATCTAGTATTTTGTATAAACAACCCAAATGATATTTTGAATTTACTGTTTTGTTTGCATATTTTGAATTAGCAGATACTAAAAGGTTACAATTTAAAACTTGAGCATAGGTTTTTCCGATTACTGCCAAATTTTGTAATCTTCAGTTGACACAGTGAACATCTCCATGACTCTTTCACAGTCTCAGTTAGTTTATATGATAGACATGAATCTTTCAAAACGAAAAATCCATTTTTACTCAGAAATGCACATGTGAGGGCAGTAAGAAGTGACGGCATATCAAGCGGTAATAGAAAATGCTGATAATTTAAGAGTTTATAATGAAGAAGAAATGTTTATCAAAACCGCTGTACCACACAGGCTGTGGACATTGTCACAATGAAGGGAAAATTGAGGCAAGAAAGCTAAATAGGATAAGAAAATAAGCCAATAAAAAGAAAAGCATAAAGAAAGAATGGTAATGTAGAAGGACCAAAGCAGGGACAAAGGAGAAGTACTGAGTTCCTCACGCTGTCACTGCCCACGCTGCTGAATGCAAAACACCAGCAGATTTATGAGGAATGGTGACAGATAAGATACGGACAGGGGTTGCTCCCAGGGAAAAGTCAGATCCCAGCGGGGCTGAGAATGACAGTCCCTCCTCCCAGGGAGGGAAGGCTGCTGAGGACAGAGCGGGTATATCCTAATGCATCCGTCACCCTCGAGCTGTACCTGACCATAGTCAACAGCTTTCTCGCAGAACCCGTGTGGCCTCACCACTCTGTGTTTTTGCCCGTGTGTGGTTTTGTGTGTATGTGAGTGAGAGAGACAGACACGGGTTGATACCGTGAGACCAGTTGGGTTGCTTTCATGAGCGCATCTCTAGCTTACATTTCGTTGTTCATCTTCCTGTTTAATGTATAAAACTGACTGTTACTAATATCTTTGAAGTCCCTGAGGTGCCCAGGAAGGCTACTCGTGAGGAAAGAGTACCTGTGGCCATTGCCAAAGCACCAGAGCTTCCAGCACCCAGAGGTACCTGTCTTCACAGATTACTTAACAAAGAAGATACTTAATCATCTTCTCTTAAGCGTTGTCCTGCCCTCTCTTGGCCTGTCTCTGTTTCCTGTCTGAGATTCTCAGGGTTGTGCATGCTGGGTAAACGGTGCTGCACGCGCGCGGGAGGTTTTGAGCTGGCGGTCGTGATCTTCTGTGTCTGTGTTGCCCTGGTTTTTGTTCCTCCTTGGCACGTGTTTTCACCAGTGTAAAATGAAACGCACTAATATCTTTGAAGTGCCCGAGGTGCCTGAGGCAGAGGTCCCAGAAGAGGAAGAGGAGGAGGAAGCACCCGAAGAGGTGGCACCGGTTGCAGAGCCTGGAGAGCCAGAAGCTCCTCCAGCTGAAGGTATACGGTGGTGTTCTGAAAGAGCCTGCCGTGCCCTCTGGGTTGCTGCGGTGCTGAGTGCCCTCTGCCCCCCTGCCTTCTGCGGGGAGGGGGCGAGAGAGGCATTTGGTCCTCTTATGTCTGTGTGTGCCTGACCTTTGGCTCGGTTAAGTAAAAGGAGCTAATATCTTTAAAGTGCCTGAGGTGGCCGAGGAGGAAGAACCAGAAGAGGAGGTGCAAGTGATTGTTCCCCCAAAGCCTGTGGCTGTGCCCAAGAAGCCTGTGGCTGTGGTCGAGAAACCTGTGGCAGTACCAAAGAAGCCTGTGGCTGTGCCCAAGAAACCAGAGCCTGTGGTCGAGAAACCTGTGGCAGTACCAAAGAAGCCTGTGGCTGTGCCCAAGAAACCAGAGCCTGTGGCTGTGCCAAAAATTCCTGAGCCTGTGCCTGTCCTTAAAAAACCTAAAGTTCCTTCAGTTAAAGGTACATGCATCAGCGACTGCACCTCTCCTTTTCCCTGTTCTCTGAATGCTTTTTCCCTTTTTTCATTGATGTACACAGTGCTTAGGTATCTGAGTGAATAATCTGTCACTTGTAATCTTCTTCATGTTTTAAATGCCTTACTCTTTTTAGTCGTTGCACTTTTCACTGCATGCCGTTGTATGTATGTACGTATCTTAATGTTCACAAAAATGAAAATTTACTAATATCTTTAAAGCACCTGAAGTGCCAGAGAGAACTGTCCGAGAAGAGAAAGTGTCTCTTACAACACCTAAAAAGCCAGAATTTAAAAAGCCAGAGCTTCCTCCAGCCAAAGGTATATATTGCCAGGAGGCACCTCCTGAGAAGAAATGTTTTCTGTTCTTTTCTTTTTTCTTTGTTCGTAAGTGAGTCTATAAAATGTGGCAGTTGTATGTAGACTACCTTGGGAAAGACTGTTTGGAGTATAGTCAGTCTTTTGTGATTATGGCCACTGTTACTCACTGTGATTTTCTGTGTGTTAGGTGTCTTTGTCTTTTTTATGTTTCCTATGTTCATTTATATACATGAAAATAAAAGGAACTAATATTTTTTAAAGTGTCTGAGGTGCCCGAGAAACCTGTCCCAGAGGAGGAAGTACCTGTTGCTGTTCCTAAAATACCTGAACCACTCCCAAGTGAAGGTATATGCCATCATAGCTGTTACTGTAAGGACAATCCTTTGTCCTGTTCTTCCAAACAAAAGCATTAAAATAGACATTATCCTTTTTCCCCCATTGTAATGTTTGTAAATTGTTCTGTTCATATTTTAGATGATACCAGTCTGTGTTTCTTGTATCTACTATTTTATTTTCATATTTGGAAATAAAATATCACTTTCAGAATTAAATATTTTCAAGTCACATATGCTCCTTAACAGGATGTTCCTCACAAATTCTGTCTCTTTTTAATATAATAATCAATTCCCACTAAATTTGAATCTCTCAAAACCTATATTTTATAATAGTTTATATTGCTATTATATTCTTAAATGACTTGAGAGAGTTGAAGTTTTTATTCTTTCCAGTTACAAAGACTCATCCACAAATTTAATGTTTAGTTAATATTGCACAAATAAAAAATGTTGTCCTTCAGACCACCCTGATTCATTTTACATACAAAGAGAGTAGTTTTTCAAAAGCATGCATTAACTGCAAAGGTAATAGATACTGAGTGATTACTTATCCTAACATGTATTTGTCTGTGTCTACCGAGTAGCTTTCTTTTTAGTGATACATAATTGTTCATGTGAAACAATCTTATAATTGGGAACTTACACCAGTTATCAATATTCTTTAAAGAATATGAAATCGTAAAGGAGATTGAGTCTGAAGAAGCAGAAGAAATTCCAGTTGCAGAAGTAGAGGAAGCTTTACCAGTTGAAGGTATACAAAGTACCTACCTAGAGGCTGCCGGACACCTTTCTTTCATTACTGTGCAGTTGGTCTTTTTCTCTGTCATTCTTCGCACACGTGCCTGTATGTTGTAGGTCTCTGCATCATTCTTCCTCTGTTACTATGTTTTGGAAATGAGTTCTAATCTCTTAATTCCAGATACAACATACAGATTTTTTTTTTAAATGCTTTCATTTTGTTTCTTGTCAATGAGAGTCTTCCTGTCATTTGGTTTCCCACCTTTGTTCTTGTGTTATTAACATGCTTTCTTAAGTCATCTTGGGTATTTGTACTGTGTGCATGCTGCAAAGCAATAGCCTAAGCCTTTTTCATGCTCCCTTTTAATTCAATGAGATTTTTTCACTGGCTTCACTGGAAATGGAAAATGACTGTCTTTACATTTGTAAATTACTCTTCACGTAACTACTGTGGTAGTAAATGTATAGTAAATCTACCTAATGTTATTTAAAGCGCCGGAACCTGAAAAGAAGATCCCTGAAAAACGAAAACCACGACCACCTACTCCACCAAAAGAAGATATTAAAATGGCAAAAGAACTACTTAAAGGTATAATCATCTGAAGCCACAATTAACAGTGGGAACTCAAACATATAATCCATTTAAATTATACTGATGAATCTTGAAAAGCATGCTTTAAAACATATCACTTTGGATCATTTTTTTCTTTTCTAATTTACTATTGCTCTAATAGTGCGCCTTACTAACACTCAATCCCTCATGAATTTTTACCAGTGTATACCAAGTCAGTTTACATGGATTCTTTTAAATAGTTACAGAAAAAAACCAATTTATTTAAAAAAAAATCTTAACCAAGTTAACACATTCTTCTATCCTTAACATAATTCTTCTCTCTTTAACATGTTCTTATAAATGAAACGTATCCCCAGCAGGTTCCTACAGATCATCTGACTTCTTCTAATCAGTTAGTCAGCCAGAATCTTAGCTTTGTAGCTCTTTTCTTTCTATTATGTCAATTGTATTAGTCAGTTGTTTGGATTTTTTTAAAAAATTCTTCTCTTTTTTGAATCTAATTATGTGTATGGTAAAATTCAAATAATTTTCTTTAAAGCTCCTGAATCAAGGAAGAAAGTCGTGGCTGCAAAACCTGTTGAGCCTCCAAAATTGGAACCCCCACCGGCTAAAGGTACCTAGCTAATAAAAGAATCTTATTGAAATTAAGCCTCTCATAGCTGAAAGTTGTAGTTCTCAGTATCTTCTTCTTCTTTAATTTGCTCAGAAATATCAAAAAGCTGTCTGTGTTAGATTATGCTCAACAGTGGACTCAAGTCTTGGATTTATATGTTCATGTTATATTTGTGTCCACTTTAATGTCCCATCATGCAATTCATGAGATGCAAGAGACGGAATCACAGAAGAGTGAAAGAGTTTTTATGAGTTTTGTCACTGGGGTAGATGATCATTTTGGTTCTCTTCTTAGGGAGAAATAAAAAATAATATACTGTTTAAATACATATAGCATTGTTCAAACGTACTTGGTTTATTATTTGTCTGAAATGTAATTCATTTCTGTGAGACAACACTTTCCAGAGATGGAGATGAATATTGAATTGAGCAAGCCGCTTGGCAAGTACTGCCTGATATTTTTCATATATACTGGAGCTTAAGACAAGCTAAGTAGCTAACCAGTGAACATCTCTTCTTAATTCTGTTCCAAGTTTAGAAATTAAATTTAGGAACATCATAGATAGACAGTTCAGATTAACAGATATGTAACATAAGCCTGTGATGAGGGAGGGAAAGGAGATAAAAATGTTACTGTGGTAACTGTCTTTGAATACATAACCTTTATGGTTTTGTCAAACCATACTTCTCTTTTGTTGATTTGGATGAAAATTTCCTCTTATGCGTAAGCCTAGAAGAAGACTGTATGCAAATAATATTGAAAGAGTATTAAAATTATTTACTTCAATCTCAGTAGTTTTACTTTTACTTTAATATTCAGTAGTGGACCAGCATTTGATCTGTGTGTTTGTAATGGTTAGTTGTTAGTTAGCTCTTACTACTGTTATGAACCCATAATAAAATCTTGAATTATATTCTTTTAAGTGCCTGGACTTGTAAAGAAACCTCGCAGAGTAATTCCTGAAGTTACTCCTCCACCAAAAGAAGAAGTTGTTTTGAAAAGAGGTATAATAACTTGATTCTGTTTCAAAAAACCCAGCATATCAACATTGTTCAGTATATTCCCCTAAGTAACATTGTTTTATGTGTGTTATGGGCAATTACACAAACAATGTCTTTTTCTTGGGAAAAGACTTTATAGTTGCAGGAATTAAGTGGGAATACCCTGAAAATCCATCAGATCCAAAGGATCTGTGATGAAAAGAGAGCAGAACACTGAAAATCTGGTTCCCTATAACTCTCTTCTGTTTTCTTATTCTCTGTAAAGTCCTTACTAGAGTTGACAGTTTTACACTATGTTCAGCTTCTGGATCCCTAAATATTTTCCTGTGACAGTGTAAATGTCATTAAAGTCACATATGTAGCATGTGTATTCTCTTTTATGGTTTACTTAGAAGTACTTCGCAGATTGTAGGACCCCGTGGTACTATCCGATATCAGTCTCCTTTCCTGCAAAGTCTGGAACCTTCTGAATCACTTCATGCTCAATTATTGCTTAGAAAATGGAAGCACTAATTTCAGTTCTCTTTAAAATACCACAGAGGGATGATTCATGCCCATGTACCTTGAAGCTGACCTTCAAATTTCAGACAACATAATAAAATGCAGATATTCAGTTTTTCAGATGACCGTATCATTAGATATCCAAGACTCATATCTGACAGGACAAAAATAAGTGAAATAAGTAAAATGAAAAACAGACATTGTATAAATTTAAACTCTCCAAATATAACACTTGCAGATTCAGTCTTGTTCTCTCACTGAAGTTGAGTTTAATCCTGCAATTTTTCCCCTGAAAATCACGTGTAACTGCAGTTTTTAATGCATAATTATGTATCATAAGTCATCATTTAAATATGATAAGAAATTCATGATAAAATATTATAAGAAATTTTATTCTATCATAGACAGTTAACATTGACATCTTTCCTCTCAGACACACTGCTGTTAATATAAGCATCTTTTTGCTCTGGATGACTTTGAATTTTAAATGCTTTCAGAATAGTATCTTGAATAGTTACACAAAATCTTCCATTAATATTGAACTACATATTTTACATTCCGGTTTCTTCATGATTGTTGATATATTTTCAATCTTTTACCTTGTTCACAGTCTTATTCTTTTGTTTACCTGTGCCTTAAAAAATTAAATTATTTTTCTTTTGAAGTTCTTAAAAAGAAATCAGAAGAGGAAGAACCTAAACCAGAAAAAGAACCTAAACCAGAAGTTAAACCAGTACCTACACCAGTAGAAAAAATTAAGAAACCTGAAGGTACTAGATTGCATTCAAATTTATCTGGTAAAGTATAATTAAAAAAAAAAAAATCCCACTTTTAAGTAGTATTCTCTTAAATTCATGAATGAAAGTGAGATTTTAAGAGATGATTAACCTAATTATGTAAATTAAAGCTTTGCTGAAAGCACAGCCAAATTTGACATCCACATTTGGGTCTGAATTCTGCATTTTGGGATTGTTTCTCAGTCTTCACTGTGTATAGAAGAGAACTTTACAAATATTTTAGAATAATGATGAAAATATAACTACAGGGAAACAAGCATTCTTTTAGTTAATGTTTTGCAAATATTTGTCTTTTGTCCATTTAGTGTTTCTAATTTATTCAAATCTCACTCTTAAAAATACATATTCCTAAACTTTATGAACATCTGAAACTGTTTATGACTAAAAAGAATTAAAATTTTAAATATATTTGAGAAAATTGTATTTGGGGATTCAAGGTGTTTCATTCTATCTTACAAAATAAAAATAATATTTTAAAGTCCCAGAAGTTCCGAAGAAGAAAACTGAGATACCGGTCATTAAAAAAGAGGAGAAACATGTGCCTGAACCACCAAAAGGTATAGACGTGTGGTGTTCTTTTTCCTTATTGCAGCAACTAAATGATATTCTTTGCTGAGTATCGTGCTGTCTTAACCTAATGCATTACTATCATCCAGTCTGTCCATGACTATTGTGTCATGATTAACCACTTTGCATTCTTCTGGATTTCTTGTCGCCTTTAATTCTTCAGTGCTTGAAAAATTTATCTTTTTTGCATCATATCTTGCTTTACAAGTGTTCATCTCCAGTTAATTTCTTGCTTTCTGGCTAAATAAAATATAAAAAATAAATTCTGTCTTTGATTAACTCTCTCTGTATTACTGCTTCTAACTTTAATGTTCAGTGGGATTACAAAACATGTAAATTAACTTATTTGTAATTGTTGTGTTTGGAATGACAGAACCTAAGCAAGCAGCCATCCCAGCTCCTGTGCCTGAACCTAAACCTGCAGTGGGTAAGAAATGTTTAGTTATGAATACTGGTGCAGCCTTTCTTGTGTATCTAGTATTTTCCATTCAGAGATTTCTGGCTAAAAGGACATTAACCAAATGTCTTTAATATTGCTAAGACTGGAACTGTCATACAATCTACAGAACATCAAACTTAAACCAAAATTATTTATTAGAACAAATATATGAGAACTCTTTTTTTTTTTTTTTTTTACAGCTCTGAAATCTCCAAAACCAGCAGCAGAACCAGCAACAGCTGTTACTACTCCAGTGACAGTTCCCGTGGTTGGAAAGAAAGCAGGTATTTATGTTTATTCAATGTTATTTAGGGTTTTTCTCTCTGAGATACCTAAATACCTTCAGAATAAAGAGAATGAAGAGCTGTACAATCCTATAACTCATTCATTAGAGGAAGATTTGAGGTCCTATTCAAGGATCTTGTTATTTTAGGTACTATCACCTAATCTAAAAGACAAGTGTCTCTGATACACCATTGGGATGAATCTGTGCTCTTGTTTCTGGATGGTGATATGTGTGCCTTTATTTATTGTCCTACTATGAAGTTTGTGTATTCTGTTGATTCCTTGGTGTTGTTTATGTTCTGGTGTATGTCTTGTGAACTCTTCTTGTATTTCTGTATAGCAAAAGAAAGGTTACATGTGTTTCTAAATAATTCGTCTGTTGTTTAGTTTTCTGCTTTTTATTTGTTATTGAACTCCTGAGGAAAAGTGACAGTGGTGTTGAAGAACTAGAGTATGGCTACCCTCATTTGATGTGCTTAGGACTCTGGATCATACCCTGCTGTGAAAAAAGAACTGTGAAGAAACCAGTCCATCTGAAGCGCTCTGAGCCTGAGGTCCATCAGTAGAGCTGATGTACATGTTGCTCGCCCATTGTTCAAAGGGCCTCATGTTACAGTAGAGCTCAGATCTTGGGGCACTTGAGAACCTTAATCATGAATGTCTCTTCGCCATTGATTTGGTGATGTAGCCAGGCCTGCAGTGGCATAACCAACCCATTTTATGTAGGTGACCAGATAGGCCTTAGAAAGCTGTCATTTTCTGCTACTTTTAACCTGGATTGGATTTAAATTGGCAGACTGGTGGGATAATGCTCTGTACCATGACAGTGGTTTACTTGGCTCTTCTGTACTGTTTGGCTGTGCCATTCTTACCTGTCTTTTGTTTTGTGATTGTGTTGTCAGTTTTCTGTTGTGTGGAGAAAAGGTGTTCTATGTTCATTTTATTTCAGGTATAGCTGGAAATTTTGTCTTAAAATATATTGTTCCTGATGCTTATTCTTATGGATTTTTAACTCTCTAAATTACCTGTGAAACCTTTGTAGCTGCAGAAAAGCCTGATGCACCATCTGTACTAAAGCATAGAGATAAAATGCCCCCAGTGGAAGAAGAAAAGCCTGAATCAATTGTGTTAAAGAAGATTTCGGTTGAGAAACGCTTGCCTGTAGAAGAAAGAGTAAGTCCTAAGCAGACAGTTCTGGACATTCAGACAGTAGAGCCACTTGAGTTTAAAGTATCACTGGAAACAGCTGATGGAATACTGAAGCCAGAGGGAGATGAGCAGGAGAAAGTAGCTCTTAAATATTTTATCTTGTCTCCTGAAGAAGAGGAGCCAGAAATGACACCTATACTTTCAAGAAAGACTACCCTTGCAGGTGAGAAAACAGAAGTTACAATAGATCACGTTACTTATGCAACGGATGAACCACGGCTATCTGATGAGGAATTGAAATTGGTTTCTATAGCATCTGAACATGCGGAAAGAGATTCTGGAGAAGAAAAGGGGGATGAAATTAAATCGGTTGTTCATAGGGCAGGTGCTGTAGAGAAAATCTCAGACAAGTTTAGTGTTCTTCACGAAGAAAAGATTCGCGGGCATGAAAAAGAAGAGGTAATTGAGTCAACTTATGTACCTAAACATATACCCAGAGAGCCATATGAGTTAAGGGACCGGAAGAGACTTCTAGGAAAAGAGGCAAAATCAAAAATCAGTCTGCAACCTGAAGAATTTCCCATTAAGGATGACACTTCATTTGTAAAGGATATCACAGAGGCAGGAATAGCTGAAACTCCTCTGCTTAGAAGTGTGGAAGAGAGAGGAGATTTTACTCTAGAGAAATCTGAAGTTCCTCTTGGAGAATTCATGAAGGAGCACGACATAAAAAATAAAACTCAATGGATTAGGAAGTCTGGTACCACAGTAGCTGAAATTCCTATAGATAAGATTCTTAATAAAGAAGCAAAGAAACTGGAAATTATTCAAGATGATGAGAAAGATGAGAATCTGGACTTTACAACAGCTGAACAGCATTCCTTAGACTTGTCTGAGGAGGCTGAACCGGCATTGAGAAAAGATGTTGTCTTAGAACACCCCACTGAAGATGAGGACGTTCCCAGAGACAAAGCTTACATAACCTTTAAACCGTCTGCTCTTAAGCCAGAAGTAGTAGAAAGGAAGGCAAGACAAAAATGTTCTGCAGAAGAAGTTGTTCATTATAAGGAGGGTTCAGGACAATTGTTGACTGAGAAAGCACTCCTAAATGATAAAAAAACAGGCAAAAAGGTCATACCAGAGAAGCAAGAGAAAAGTACTTTCAGCACTCACTTGAAAAAAGATAAAATAAGGCAGTCAGATGCCCCTGAAAAGCTGCCCGTGGAAAAAGAAGAATTTGATACAGTGATTACAGGAGAAGGAATGGAAGGTGAAGTTTCCATAGGAGAACATGAAAAAGGAGTCAAAGATGAAAATGTTGACAGATCTGAGTCAGTAAAGAAAGTTCCTATTCATCCACCAGGGAGTCAAGACAAAAAACAATTTCAAGAAGTTTGTACCATTCAGGACGAATGTAAAGAAACTCCATCTCTCAAAAGCAGCAAAGAAAAAACTGAAGAAAAGAAATCTTCTTTGACTGTGGAAGAAGTGAAGCCTTCAGAAAAAGAACTTCCAGTGACAGAAGGTACATCAGATGAAAAAACATCAGCTAAACGTGGCATTGGAAAAAGCACATCTGTTACCATGAAAAAAGGGAAGGGAAAACTTTCAGACAAAATACCATCAAGCAAAGGAATCCCAACAAACGGAGAAGTTACTTACTCCTCAAACATAGGTAAGATAGTAAGTCCCAAGAAAGCAGAAGGAGAGAAAGAATATCAGAAATCAGAACCTGCTCACATGATTGAGCAGGCCAGCAGACTTTTGAGTGATAACAGGAATTTGGATGCACCTGGAGAATCACGTGAAGTTCTGGACGTTCCTGCAAAATCTCACACAAAACGAGGTGAGGAAGACTGCTGCCAAATTCTTCCACGAAGTGCTTGTACTATTTGCTTCAGGAGAATACAGTTTGCCATTGTGATGTTTGTTTTCATTCTTTAACACAGTTCACACTTCCATCTAGTCTGTCAGCTGGCTGTACTGGCATTCAGCCACTCTTGACATGTTTGTCTTACCTGTCTGTACATACATCTGTGTGAACAATGTTCATTGTCTTAATCTCACACTTTCATAAGACTGCATAAATCATGTTGTGTGCCATTGTCTTCTCAGAAAAACTCACACATTTTTCTAGTATTCATTTTTCCATCCACTGCAATAAAAATCTGTCCTACATTTCATTCATTTCATTCTCCCATTAAGAGTAGCTTTTATATTTTCTTTCACAAAATGATGGTGAGAAGCAGCATAGCATGGGAAATATTTTCAAAAGTCTGAGATGATTCATCACAAGTTGGTCAACTAACAGAACATCCCTCACTTGTAAGAGTATCACATTGCCCTGAAACATGGATTTAATTTATACAGCTTATATTTTTGTTGTCTACATAAGTAAAAGTGTGTGGTTTTTTCTAAAAAAAACCTCATATAATTTGTAACAGGTACTTAAGCGATTTTGGTTGACAGGTGGGTATTGATCAAGGGCCTAATTATGAGTAAAGTGTCAGGGAATGGCAGAATTTACAAAATAATGGGCAGGACAATAAACTGAGGAAGTAGGAGCTTCTAAGTTGCCTTTCACTCCACGCTGCTGAACATCTGTCTTTCCCATGCTTCAAGATATTGAACTTACCATTGAGATATAGACAGTATAAGTTGTATAAATATATACGTATGTTTATATCTTCCTCACCTTTTATTTATATATAGCTAAAGGAAGAGAAAATTTGATTTGTAAAAGAAATGTTTGTCTAAATTTTAGTACGTATGTATATTTAACTACATTCCTAATAATATTGCTGTTCTACTTCAGAGGCCAAGACACCGAAAGAAGAAACTCCAAAGGGTATCAGTCCAGTCAAAGGTAGGTTACTACAAGTCAATACCTACAAGCAAAAGCAATAAATAAGGATTAGTTTATTCATTTCAATCTGAATTACAGCCAAGAAGACACCTTCACCGGCAGATGCAGAAAGAAGGAAACTCAGACCGGGCAGTGGTGGTGAAAAACCTCCTGAAGAGCCTCCGTTCACTTACCAACTCAAGGCTGTACCACTGAAGTTTGTGAAGGAGATGAAAGATATAGTTCTAACAGAAGCTGAGTCTGTTGGGTCTTCTGCAATCTTTGAAGTCCTTATTTCACCATCCACTGCAATTACCAGCTGGATGAAAGATGGAAGTAACATCCGAGAGAGCCCAAAACACAAGTTTATTGCTGATGGCAAAGATAGGAAGCTACATATCATTGATGTCCAGCTGTCAGATGCTGGTGAATATACTTGTGTATTACGACTGGGGAACAAAGAGAAGACCTCTACAGCCAAACTCATTGTTGAAGGTATTCCCTGTTTCATGTTTATCAATAATTAAAAGGCTAGCTACTCCTCAAGCTAGAAGTACTGGTACTTCATGAATTTACGTGGTTGGTAGATGAAGCTTTTTGTCTCCATCAATCACTACACATATTGATTTAATATGTAAGGCACTTCTGCATATAAATGAGACAAATAAAAATGTCGTGTTTCCCACAGAACTCCCAGTGAAGTTTGTGAAAACTCTTGAAGAAGAAGTCACTGTGGTTAAAGGCCAGCCACTGTACTTGACCTGTGAGCTAAACAAAGAAAGAAATGTGATCTGGAGGAAGGATGGGAAGATCATCAAAGACAAGCCTGGGAAATTTGCTCTGGGCATTATTGGTTTGTCACATTCCCTCACGATCACGGATTCAGATGATGCTGATGCTGGCACTTACACGGTTACTGTGGAAGACTCTGAGCTATCATGCTCGTCTTGTGTTAAGGTAGTAGGTAAGCAATCAAAATCGTGTCCTCCTTTCTCTGTAGGATATTTGGTCTGTTTTAAGATTAGGAAAGATTTTCATCATAGTATTACAATATAAATGGACAGATAAGGTTTGTACAGCTATTAAAAGCTTGTTGTAATACAAAATCTGTTAGTTTTATTTCTTCTATTTATGACCCATCTCCTTATAGTAAAATTCTGCTAAGGTATATTTTTATGTAACTTTTTGTCACGCAGAAGTGATAAGAGACTGGTTAGTAAAACCCATAAGAGACCAGCATGTGAAACCAAAAGGAACAGCTACTTTCAGCTGTGACATTGTCAAGGATACACCAAACATTAAATGGTTTAAAGGAGATGAGGAAATCCCTGCAGAGCCAACTGACAAGACAGAAATCTTGAAAGAAGGAAAGAAAATTTTCCTGAAAGTTAAGAATGCTGGCCCTGATGATATTGGGGAATATTCAGTGGAAATTGAAGGTCGCAGATACCCAGCTAAACTGACCCTTGGTGGTAAGAAAGTTTTTATTTGTATTATATTTAATCAGCTCATAGGCCAGTGTTCAAAAACCTCTAAACAAACAAACAAAAAGGTAACCTGAATTATTATGAAGCTCTGTCGAAACTTGACCTAATTATGTATGTGTTCATTTGTTCATTCTAGAACGTGAAGTTGAACTTCTGAAGCCATTAGAGGATGTTACGGTTTATGAAAAAGAAACAGCAAACTTTGATACAGAAATATCTGAGGATGATGTTCCTGGTGAATGGAAGCTGAAAGGAGAAGTCCTGAGACCCTCACCTGTAAGCTTGCTTGAATTTTGCAACGCAATTTATTTAATTTTAAACACTGTGAAGAGGTTCCCTTCAATCTTTTTGGTAATATCTTTGCAGTTCTGTCATTGCTACTCAGTCCAGAAAGTAGAAAGGCTAAGCATTATGGTGATTAAAAAAACACTGGTTCTCTAAGTGAGAATTTTATGCTATAAAAGGTAAATTTTGAAGGGCTTCATTTTCTCGAACAATTACAGCACATTATTCAGACAATAATAAAAATATCCTACATACATTGCTAGGAATGATGCTGACATTTGAAAGTGTGGAATGGTGAAGAAATGCACTCCGTTGTTTTATTATTGAGTAAAAGTGTTAACTTTCCTTGAAAAGCAATTTAATCTTTCCAGATGTCTCTTTACTGTGTATAAAATCTTGATAGAATCCCTTTATTAAATATACCTAGCAGTAAGGCATAGGCATTTTATTTACCAAGTCTGTCATCTCTCCAGACATGTGAAATCAAAGCTGAAGGAGGAAAACGCTTCCTAACCTTGCACAAAGTCAAGTTAGACCAAGCTGGTGAAGTCCTTTACCAGGCACTTAATGCAGTTACTACAGCTATCCTGACAGTGAAAGGTATGATGCACCATGGAGTATGGTATCAACTTAAACAGAGTTCACATGGAGCACATTACAAATGATGTGTTCTGTTTCTCTTCCAGAAATTGAACTGGACTTTGCTGTGCCCCTAAAAGATGTTACTGTCCCTGAGAGGCGCCAAGCAAGATTTGAATGTGTCCTTACCAGAGAAGCCAATGTTATATGGTCTAAGGGCACTGATATACTCAAGATTGGAGAAAAATTTGACATCATTGCAGATGGAAAGAAGCATATTCTTGTAATCAATGATTCTCAGTTTGATGATGAGGGAGAATACACTGCTGAAGTTGATGGCAAGAAGAGCACAGCAAGACTGTTTGTGGAAGGCAAGCATCTTCTTATGAACAAACATCAAAAATGAATAAGGAATGTGTTTTGTAGAACCACATTAGCCTTTTTCTGATGGTATTTATGTGTCTACATTACAGGTGTGAGGCTGAAGTTCATCTCACCTCTACAGGATCAAACAGTAAAAGAAGGGGAAACAGCTCACTTCCAGTTTGAGCTTTCTCATGAAGACATGCCAGTGAAATGGTACAAAAATGACAAGAGGCTCCACACGAGCAGAACAGTTTTTATGACTTCAGAAGGCAAAGTTCATAAACTAGAAATGAGAGAAGTAACACTTGATGATATCTCCGAAATAAAGGCCGTAGTCAAGGACTTGAACACGCAAGCACACCTCAAAGTCTTAGGTAATTACATAATTTGAAATATGCTATATAATATGTATAAACAATTTTTATAAGTACAAAGTGACAAAACAGTGATGTTTTAGTACATTTATATTACTAATTTACCATTTCATATCCACCATGCCTTTTGTAGAGGCCGATCCATATTTCACTGTGAAATTACAAGACTACAGTGCTGTGGAGAAAGATGATATTACTCTGGAGTGTGAACTTAGCAAAGATGTGCCAGTAAAATGGTACAAAGATGGTGAAGAGCTAGTAGCTTCCAACAGAATTTCCATAAAAACGGATGGCTTGCGCCGTATCCTGAAAATCAAGAAATCTGCAGAGAGTGATAAGGGTGTTTATGAGTGTGACTGTGGAACTGACAAGACAAGTGCTAATGTCAGCGTTGAGCGTAAGTTACCATGCCTTGGCTTAGGAAAAGTACTGAAACCTTTGTAAAACTTGTAGACAGGCAGACAGACACTCTGTAGTATACACCACCAAAAACTGTACCTTTAGAAAACATGCTGTTATGATGAATAGCTGAAATACCTAGATTTACAATTATTAAGAGTATTTATCTTAAGATATTACAAATAGCTGTTGTAAAGGCGGTGATGATCAATTATTCTCTATGTCCATTTACAGTCAGAAAAAAAGCAATTACTTTAATTCACTGTAACAGGTATCTGGGTTAATTATGAGGAAAAATATTCTTACTAAAAATAAATAAATTTTCAGACATATTGTAGAAGAGAGTTGTAGACTGCCCAAACTTGCAGCTTTTTAAAAAGGGGATAAATGAGCATTTATCAGTGATAGCATTTCAATGCCATAAGGAAGGGACGGGGAGAGAGTTGAGATCCTTTCCGGTACCACATTTCTATGGTATAGAATGAGTGAATAAATGATGTGAACTTTTGGGTTTTTTTCTTTTAGCTCGCTTAATTAAAGTGGAGCGCCCACTGTATGGAGTGGAAGTATTTGTTGGTGAAACAGCACGTTTTGAAATTGAAATTTCTGAGCCTGATGTCCGTCCTATATGGAAGCTAAAGGGAGAAACCCTAACACCTTCACCTGTAAGGCTTCTTGTTTACTTTTAGACCACAATTTACACTAGAAAAAACATATTTAATAATAATGTCTTCAGAGTGGTTCTTAGAATACTCATATTTGTGGGGGTGTGTTTCTTTATCACCAGGACTGTGAAATCATTGAAGATGGGAAGAAGCATACTCTTGTCCTTCATAACTGCAAACTTGATATGACTGGAGAAGTGTCTTTCCAAGCTGCTAATGCTAAAAGTGCTGCTAATCTCAAAGTGAAAGGTACAGTCTGCACTTTGCCAACATTTCCATTTGTATCTCAGGGCATTAGAACAAATCTAGCAGCAGAAAGGTCTATATGAACCTATCGCTGAACTAAAAGTGCTCTTCTTTGATTTCAGAATTGCCTCTCATCTTTATCACTCCACTAAGCGATGTGAAGGTCTTTGAGAAAGATGAAGCCAAATTTGAATGTGAGGTCTCCAGAGAACCCAAGACTTTCCGCTGGTTGAAAGGAACGCAAGAGATCACCCCTGATGAAAGATTTGAAATTATTTCAGATGGAACAAAGCATGCTCTGATTATTAAATCTGTTGCATTTGAGGATGAAGCTAAATACATGTTTGAAGCTGAGGATAAGAGAACAAGTGCCAAGCTAATTATTGAAGGTTTGTCTGACTTTGCCTTTCTAGGAAAGATCTGCACTGTAGTCCTTGAATAGTTTTTATTGATAAGATTGTTTTAATGAAATGTTATGTTGTTATAGGTATCCGCCTGAAATTCATTACTCCTCTCAAGGATGTCACAAAAAAGGAGCGAGAAACTGCGGTGTTCACTGTGGAACTCTCCCATGAAAATATCCCTGTTATCTGGTTCAAGAATGACCAGCGATTACATACCAGCAAACTTGTTTCAATGACAGATGATGGCAAATTCCATACGCTCACAATCAAAGATCTTACTATTGATGATACTTCTCAGATTAGAGTGGAAGCTATGGGAAAATCCTCAGAAGCTAAACTCACTGTTCTTGGTAAGAATACCCAAAAGGATTTACATGATGTATATTATCAGAAAAGGGTTATTAATGAAAAATGATGATCAGAAAGTCTTTGGGTTGGTTTTGGTTTGCTTTGATGTTTGTTTTTTTTTTTTTGGTTTCACCTAAACTTACATTGTGATTTTTGACAAATTTACAATTTGTTTGTCTTCTTTGGGTCTCCATTTCCCCATTCACAAAGCATAATTAAAATAACTTTAAAACGTCATGCAACTGTTGCAAAAGTGTCTATTGGATACTTAAATGGTGCTCTGAAATTCCTAGTGCACCAAAACAATTGTTGTCAGTAATATTAGTAATAAGCTGAATTGTTTCTTACATATTTGTTGTTTTCTCTCTTTGCAACAGAACTCTGTAATATTTATAGGGACTATATTTAATCCTTCTTGCAGGGCATAAAGAAGAAATGTATTTTATGGTAAGAACTAATTGTCCTTTCTGAAAGCTTAAAACTTCAGACTGAAACATGTCTCCAACTTTTGCTTGCAGAGGGAGACCCTTACTTCACTGGGAAGCTGCAGGATTACACTGCTGTAGAGAAAGATGAAGTAATCTTACAATGTGAAATCAGCAAAGCAGATGCCCCAGTGAAATGGATGAAGGATGGCCAACCAATTACTCCATCAAAGAATGTTGTTATTAAGGCTGATGGTAAAAAGAGAATCCTTATCCTCAAGAAAGCTTTAAAGAAGGATATTGGACAGTACACTTGTGACTGTGGTACTGATCAAACCTCTGCTAAACTCAATATTGAAGGTATGGTTATTTTACTGGGCTGCTCTGTAGTAGAGATCTTTTGGGGTCTGTTAGAGATTGAGGGAATCAATCACTTTTTTTTTTTCTTTTTTTTTTCCTCCAGATCGGGATATTGAGATTATACGTCCACTATACAGTGTGGAGGTGATTGAGACAGAGACTGCCCGTTTTGATATTGAAATCTCTGAGGAAGGTGTCCATGGCAATTGGAAGCTAAAAGGAGAACCCCTAACTGAATCAGCTGTAAGCAAATGTCTCAGGATATTTCTTATGTGTGTCTCAACCATGCGTGGGATGGTAGGGTATGAGGGAGAAGAAGGTGGCTGCAGAAATTAAGTGAAATCTATTTCTGCTTTCAATAAGGGTGACTATAATAAAAATACTGTTTTTTTTCATTAATAACTTTTAAAATGTAGAATCATAGAATCATGGAATGGTTTGGATTGGAAGTGACCTTGAAGTAGTTCCACCCTCCTTGCCGTGGGCAGGGACACCTCCCACTAGACCAGGTTACTCAAAGCCCCATGCAGCCTGGCCTTGAACACTTACAGGAAGGAGCATCCACAGCCTCTCTGGGCAACCTGTTCCAGTGTCTCCCCACCCTGACAGTAAAGAATTTCTTCTTGATATCTAATCTAAATCTGCCCTCTTTCAGTTTAAAACTTGTTACCCCTCGTCCTATCACTACACTCCCTGATAAAGAGTCCCTCCCCAGCTTTCCTGTAGGTCCCCTTTAAGTACTGGAAGGCCATTATAAGGTCTCCCTGGAGCCTCCTCTTCTACAGGCTGAACAACTCCAACTCTCTCAGCCTGTCTTCGTAGGAGAGGTGCTCCAGCCCTCTGGACTGCTCCAACAGGTCCAGGTCCTTCTTCTGTTGAGGGCCCCAGAGCTGGACTCAGAACTCGAGGTGGGGTCTCATGAGAGTGGAGTAGAGGGGCAGAATCACCTCCCTTAACCTGCTGGCCACACTTCTTTTGAAGCAGACCAGAATACGGTTGGCTTTCTGGGCAGCAAGCGGACATTGCACGGTCCAAGTCTTTCTCCTCAGGGCTGCTTTCTATCCATTCTCCACCCATCCTGTATTTGTGCTTGGGATTGCCCCAACCCACATGCAGGACCTTGCACTTGACCTTGTTGAACTTCATGAAGTTCACACAGGCCCACCTCTCAAGCCTGTCCAGGTCCCTCTGGATGGCGTCCCCTCCAGCATGTTGACCACAACACACAGCCTTGGTGTTGTCGGCAAACTTGCTGAGGGTGCACTCAATCCCACTGTCCATGTTGCCAACAAAGATGTTAAACAGCACCAGCCCAATACCAACCCCTGAGGAATGCCACTCGTCACTGGTCTCCAGTTGGACATCGAGCCATTGACCACAACTCTTTGAGTGCAACCATCCAGACAATTCCTTATAAACCAGTGGTCCATTTGTCCCAATTTAGAGACAAGGAAGTTGTATGGGACAGCGTCAAATGCTTTGCACAAGTCCAGATAAATGATGTCAACCAACATTATAACCCTGTTGTAGAAGGCCACCAAATTTGTCAGACACAAATTCCCCTTACTGAAGCCACGATGGCTGTCACCAATCACTTCATTTTCTGCGTGCCTTAGCATAGTTTCCAGGAGGATCTTGAGTTCCATTATCTTGCCAGGCACAGAGGTGAGGCTGACTGGCCTGTAGTTCCCTGGGTCTTCCTTTTCCCCCTTTTTAATATTGGGGTTATGTTTCCCCTATTCCAGTCCGTGGGAACTTCAACAGACTGATACAACTTCTCAGATATGATGGATAATGTCTTAGCAACTTCATCTGCCATTTCCCTCAGGACCTGCAGATGCAACTCATCAGGTCCCATGGATTTGTACACTTTCAGGTTCTTTAGATGTCTCAAACCTGATCTTCTGTACTTGGCACTGGTGAGGCCTCACCTCGAGTACTGTGTTCAGTTCTGGGCCCCGCTGTACAAGAGGGACATAGAAGTGCTGAAGCGTGTCCAGAGGAGACCTACCAGGCTGGTGAGGGGTCTGGAGACCAGGTCATATGAGGAGAGGCTGAGGGAGCTGGGCATGTTTAGCTTGGAGAAGAGGAGGCTGAGGGGAAACCTCATTGCCCTCTTCGACTACCTGAAAGGATGTTGTAGAGAGGTGGGTGTTGGCCTCTTCTCCCAAGTGAATAATGACAGGACCAGAGGAAATGGTCTGAAGTTGCGGCAGAGGAGGTTTAGATTAGATATTAGGAAGAATTACTTTACTGAAAGAGTGGTCAGGCACTGGAACAGCCTGCCCAGCGAGGTGGTTGAGTCACCATCCCTAGGGGTGTTTAAGAAACATCTAGATGCAGCACTTCAGGGCGTGCTCTGGTGGCAGAGATTGTAGGTTGTTTGGTTGTTCTCGATGATCTCAAAGGTCCTTTCCAACCATGAAGATTCTATGATTCTGTGATTCTCCTACAGTAGGCAGTTCTTCATTCTCCCAGTCCCTGCTTTTGCCTTCTGCAACTCGGGCAGCATGGCTAGAGCCAGTGAAGACTGAGACAAAAAAGTTGTTGAGTACCTCAGCCTTCTCCATATCCCATGTAACCAGGTCTCCTGTTTCCTTCTGGAGAGGGACCACATTTTGCAGTGTCTTTCTTTTATCACTGACTTGCCTGTAGAAGCTTTTCTTGTCGCCCTTAACGTCCCTAGACAGATTTATTTCTCTCTGGGCTTTGGCTTTCCTAAACAGATCCCTGGCTGCTCAGGCAGTTTCTCTGTAGTCCTCCCAGCCCACCTGTCCTGTATGAACTTAATCCAAAATATTATATAAAATAGTTGAATAATAAATGATTTTACATAAATAAGTACATTCTGTATTGCTAGTCCCTAGGCAATTCTCTTATGGTGAGGTGAACAAAAAAGATGCTGAAAAAATTGTTTCAATTCTCTTTTTGCAGGACTGTGAAATCAAGGAGGAAGGCAAAAAGCACTTTCTTACACTGTACAACGTACGCTTAGATCAAGCTGGTGGAGTAGACTTCCAAGCAGCAAATGCCAAATCCGGTGCTCACCTTCGAGTGAAACGTAAGCATCTTTTAAACTTAAGGTCTTTTATCTTAAAAGTTTAAAAGTGAAAACAAGGTACTTTTGCCTATTTGGAACGGGTGGACAAATCTCTATACTGTATTGAACCCACAGCAATTGTTTCCAGAACAGCAACTCAAGGATCAATTACTCGAGCGATTTTAATTTTTTAGCTGAGAAATGTCCTATATGTTTTTAACCTTGTATAGAGTTTATTCGTACAGGAGAAGTGAAAATAAGGAGATGGCCTTGAAGGCTGCTTCATGGTTGTTATGAAATCAAAGTATTACAAGCAAAGGCTTTACTGCATTAAAGTATCAGGTTAACCTGAGAGGATGGGATCACAGTGATATCTGGGGATAGGGCTAAGAGCTTGATGGACAGGAACAGACCACACAGTTGAAGACCACTTGTTTCCCACTCCAATCCTGGCCCTCGCTATTTTGGAAAACACATGCCTTATCTAGCAAGAGGAATGCCAGGCCTGGCAGGGAGACAGATGCACGGCAACTTTCCTGCTGACCTTGTTCAATTTAAAGAAACATGGTCTGCAAATAGGAAAATTTAGGTGACCAGCCCTCCCCTAAAAACCCAGGGTGGCCTCTTCTATTTCGGGAATTTAAAGAGCAGCACTGCGATGTCTTTCTCTCTTGAGGGAAGCCACCATGGAGATTAGTACATAAGGGCAGCAGCTCTCTCTTTTGGGTAGAAGTGACTAATCTGAAAATTATGTCTTCTCCTTACCAAGCTCGAGTAATTGGCTTGCTGAGACCCCTCAAGGATGTAACGGTGACAGCTGGGGAATCGGCAACCTTCGATTGCGAACTCTCTTATGAGGGAATCCCAGTAGAGTGGTTCCTGCAAGGAAAGAAGCTGGAGCCCAGTGAAAAGGTAAAGAAACTAAACTTTATTTTTCTCACATTTCCTCCTCCTTCCTCTCTTCCAGCTCTCTTACCCTTCTTTATTTCCTATTTACTCTCCACCAGTAGAAGTACTAACGCACAGCAATACAGTAGTGCTGCTGTGTCAAGTGGTAAATCCTTTCTAAATAAGATATAGCATTTTTTGCCCCCAGAAATTCCAATATTCTGGAATCCTACAAGTTATTTATCGTACAAAGGGAAACTGGGGTTCCAAAATATCAATCATTACAACAGTCATTTTGTGCCTGATTCTGTTGGAGACTCAGTCACAGGGGTACTGAATGAGTTTTGCTCAGGTTAATTGTAGTTACAGTGAGAGGGTTTTGAAAGGTGCTATCAGGAAATGCTTTTTTCATCTGAATGCTCAGTTGCAGTCCAATTCTGCATATAAGGGGATTAAGAGGATTCAGATTCCATTTCAGGCATTTGTTCTGGCTCTCCAGATAACTTTCTGGGCAGATTTGCTTGTCAAGCACTTCTCACTAGCTATTTTTAACCCTTCATCAAGTGCTGGCTCTTAACTCTGAGATCTGAGCAGCCTGGAATGGAGTCAGTTTAATATATAAAGTTAATAAAGAAACATAAAGAAATACATTAAGAAACATAAAATATAAATGGATATCACTGGTTTTAAGACTTCTTTTTCATGTACTTTTTCACGTGCGCCTAAGGGAAATAATGCAAATGGAAACACAAATTGGAAGCCTCAGGCAAAGCAAACTTTCAAGGCATTACATTTCCTAGCAAAGTTTTAGAACCTGTAATAATGCTGCTAAAAATACTTTGGTACAGGTTTTTTTCTTTTAAATAGAATTTTTACCATATTATTTTTACGTTTTACTAGATCTTTCTGAGCTTCACCAAATTTGCCTACGTCAAAACTATTTAATTAAAAAAATAAATAAATATACAAATATGAAAAGGAAAACCAATCATGGCAATAGGTGACCCCATTACAGTATTTAAGGACAGATAAACAAAATTGAAACTCAGCAGATGAGACATATAATAAATCAAAGTATTTGCTTCTGAGTCTAGGAATAAAAATGTAGAAAGCTAATTGTCAGTGCAGTGGCTTGATAGTTATGACTGCCTGGCAAGAGAATTATTATATGTTAAATATTCCGTATGATGGAACATTATTTTGTTCTTATCTGTCTGACCTATCATTTTAATTAGAAGCTTGCTTTTCCCTTAATTTTTCTAAACCAACATCTACTACTTGATCACATACTTGTCTGAAAATAAATAAATAGAATTCTTCAAGAGCTATGTTAAAATTTATGACCTGCATGCGTAGCAGCCCTGTTAATGGCTGCAATGTGGGATGTATCTTTGAATCTCCCAGGTCTGCTCCCAGAGAAAAGGGATGTTTGTGTAGGAGTAGCCCAATTTAAACTCATGGTTGCAAAGTAGTTTCACCAATAGATCAACACAGCAATGGTTTTTTAGGTAGGATTTTTTACCAAAATTTAATAATAGAAAATCAAACTCACATTTACAAAAGAATGTATGAAGAGGGGGTGATAAACCTCTTTATATCTCTCTAAAAGTTTTTACTTTAGATGTAGCCAGGAGCAATACCAACTTTTTCCCATAAATTTACTTATTTTGGTATTTACTGGTACCTATTCAAAATAAACATGATTTCATGTCAGCCTCCCATAGTAGATGATAGTAGACTTACATTATCTAATACAAGGCCACAAATACCTTAAAACATGGGGAAACTTAAAATTACAATTTCTTGCAAGTGGAAGGACAAACCAGAAATGTTTCTCAAAATCCTCAAAGCATTTGCATCTTGAGCTATATCTAGTATATACAAAAGGAAATTATCAAAATTTCATATAAAAATAAACATCCGAACTTCGTAGATAACAATAAATAGCAATGCTATCTCATTAAATATTTCTTAAATATTTGTTGTACATACTGACAAAGGACTTTTTTAATGTACTTTATAAGGTCGTGATACGTGCTGAAGGGAGAGTTCACACACTTATTCTTAGAGATGTCAAGTTAACAGATGCGGGAGAGGTATCACTGACAGCAAAAGATTTCAGAACTCAAGCAAATCTTTTTGTAAAAGGTAAGTAAGTTATTTTAATTATACCATAATCAGTGTTAATGGTCTGTTCATGATTCACCCTGGAATAGGTTGTTAATATACACCATATATCAAATTTGTAGGATCATACATACAATATTGAACTGGTGATAACTTTCCTGATTAGAAAAGCCACTTAAAATCTTCATGCTTCACAGAAGACATTAGGAAAGGGGGAAATACTGGAAATGTGTCATACCTGGGAGAGGAATCAGTTCTTTAGGATTTCCAGGGCTTCAGTGCAGAACTGAACATTCAGTTTTCCTCAAGATGACCCACAAATACTGGGCTTTATGGCTCCAATGGCTTTTTTTCTGTTCTTTGGAGTATCGAGAAACCTATGATAGCACAAATACACCATCAGTCAAGTGACATAACATTGACTGTTTACCCACTTGCACTGCTTGCAAGTTGTGTATGGATAAGAGGTAAAAAAAAAATCTGCACACACTTCGAACTAATTTAGTAATTAAAGGAGAAATAAAAAAAAAACATTCCTTAAGTTCAGAGCATAACTTCAGAGTCACTGAGATCACATGGGTATAATTCAGCTAAAGAAACTGAGTTGCAAGGGTTTGTGATGTTTTATGAGTAAAAACCCCATGGAGAAGGATATCGTTCAATCTAATTTTACAGTAGGCTCTAAATGAGGAAATTAGCTCATTTAGAACATATCTGGGCATTAAAAATAAAAACTAAAAAAACCCACTTCATCAGAGACATCTAAGAGCCTTTTTGATTAGTCGTCAAGGACAATTAGTGAACTGTATGAGACAGTTCTGCACTAGCATAGGGCTGGCTATAATTTAGATCTTTTCTATCAAAAATCTGTCTGTTTCTTTTAGAACCCCCAGTCGAATTTACTAAACCACTTGAGGACCAGACTGTTGAAGAGGAGGCCACTGCAGTACTGGAATGTGAAGTTTCCAGGGAAAATGCAAAAGTTAAATGGTTCAAAAATGGAGAAGAAATTCACAAAACAAAGAAGTATGATATCATTTCTGATGGCAGGGTCAGAAAACTCATTATCCATGGCTGCACACTGGATGATGCAAAAACCTATACCTGTGATGCTAAGGACTTTAAGACATCATGTTTTCTCAATGTAGAACGTGAGTAATTCACAAATTTCTACAAAATGTCTAAGTGCTATAAATGCTGTGTACTAGTGTCTATGACTGGCAATGTTATCAATGTCAGCAATTTATTCTTCTCTACTGGAGACTTTCCTCTACTAAAATTTTTCTTTTCTCTTACAGCTATTCGTATTGAGTTCCTGAAACCCCTAACTGACCTTGAAGTTAAAGAAAAAGAATCCGCTCGGTTTGAATGTGAAATTTCTCGTCCAGGTGTCAAGGTCAATAATAATACTTTTTAATCTGAGTAACTCCTTCAACTAGAGCTTTCTTTTAAATTGACAACTTTATTGTGTTGTTACAAAAGAACACATAACTGAAATCTATGATGAGTATGTTAATATTAATAGCCATACTGATTTGTTCTAAAACAGGTGAAGTGGTTTAAGGATGGCGTTGAAATCAGAAAAGGCAAAAAGTATGACATAATTTCCAAAGGTGCAGAACACATTCTTGTTGTCAGTAAATGCGTCTTCGATGATGAAGCTGAATATGCCTGTGAAGCAAAAACAGCTCGAACTTCAGGCCTACTCACAGTGATAGGTAAACACAGTTTTTTAGAATCTAATCTATGAACAAGAAAAAATGTTTTTTTGATTAAAGGCTTTAATCATCTTTCTAAATTCTTGTTGCAGAGGAAGAGGCTGTTTTCACAAAAAATCTTCCTGATCTTGAAGTAAATGAAAATGACACTGTAAAATTCGTCTGTGAAGTTTCAAAGCCTAATGCCGAAGTTACTTGGTTTAAAGGAGATGAAGAGGTGCCTGATGGTGGTAGATTTGAACACATTTCAGATGGCCGGAAGAGAATTCTTCTCATACGTAATGCTCATCCTGAAGATGCTGGCAAATATACTTGCAAGCTCCGAAGCTCTAGTACAACAGGAAAACTTACAGTACATGGTAAGAGTTACTTTAGTGTCCTTGTTTTCTGGAAAAAAATAAAAAAAATCAACAAGAATACACAACTTGGTGTATTCTCTTCATAAGTAAAAAATAAAATAAACTCATATGTATGTACAAAAATGTTTTCTTTCAGAACTTGCAGCAGAATTTCTTACCAGACCACAAAATCTTGAGGTGCTTGAAGGAGACAAAGCTGAATTTGCCTGTTCAGTATCAAAAGAGGCAATTACAGTACAGTGGCTGAGGGGTGACACAGTCCTGGAGCCTGGTGATAAGTATGACATCATTTCAGATGGCAAAAAGAGAACACTTGTGGTTAAAGACTCTATTCTAGGAGATGCAGGAAAGTATACTGTCATGGTTGGTGAAGCTAAAGCTACAGCACGCTTAACAGTGATAGGTAAGCTTTATTTTATCAATGTGCAGGTGCACATTTTTTTGCATTGCTTATACTACATGAGGTCCTATTTCTTCTGTTTTCTCAATTTCAGAAAAACTCAGGATTATAACTCCCCTGAAGGACCAAGAAGTTAATGAGGGTCAAGAAATTATCTTCAGTTGTGAAGTCAATAAAGAAGGTGCCAAAGAGAAGTGGTACAAAAATGATGAAGCAATATTTGATAGTGCAAAATACATTATTGTCCAGAAGGATTTAGTTTACACTCTCAGAATCAGAGATGCACAGTTGAAAGATCAAGCTACCTATACCATCTCACTGTCAAACCAGAGAGGCGAACGCGCCAAAAGCTCTGCTGCCTTAACAGTATTGGGTAAATAACTTGCACTACATTAAAATTATTTCATCATCTTACATTCAATCTCATGTCAGGATCATAAGGATGTGAATTAATCAGTTTGGCTTTTTTTGTCTTAACAGAGGAGGATCTCAGAATTGTTGAGCCTCTTGAAGATATTGAGACCATGGAAAAGAAAACTGTCACATTCTGGTGCAAAGTCAATCGCCTTAATGCTACCCTCAAATGGACAAAGAATGGTGAAGAGATCACATTCAACAAGCGGATTTTGTACAAAGTTGATAAATACAAACACTCACTCATCATTAAAGACTGTGGGTTTATAGATGAAGGTGAATACACTGTTACTGCTGGACAGGACAAATCTGTTGCAGAGCTTCTCATCACAGAAGCACCGGCAGACTTCATTGAACATCTCCGGGACCAGACCGTCACTGAATTTGATGATGCTGTCTTTACGTGCCAGCTTTCCAAAGAGAAAGCCAGTGTAAGATGGTACAGAAATGGAAGAGAAATCAAAGAAGGCAAAAAGTATGTACATTTTATTATGCTTTTTAATATGCTGAACATGCTTGCTTTACTTTGGTGCTTTGTCTGGAAACTAAAATACTACTTACTTTTCTCCCCCATAAAGATACCAGTTTGAAAAGGATGGAAATCTGCACAGATTAATCATAAAAGACTGTAGACTTGATGATGAGTGTGAATATTCCTGTGGAGTGGATGACAGGAAATCTAGGGCAAGACTTTTTGTTGAAGGTCTGTGTAAAATTGAATAGGATTTATTTCTTCATTATTTAGTAATAATAAAAGCAATACACAAGTAACACCAAATGAATGGACATTTATTTCAGAAATACCTGTTGAGATCATCCGACCACCACAAGATATTTACGAAGCTCCTGGTGCAGATGTTATCTTCATGGCTGAGTTGAACAAAGATGGTGTAGAGGTCAAATGGTTGAGAAACAACATGATTATCGTCCAAGGTGACAAACATCAGATGATGAGTGAAGGAAAGGTCCACAGGCTGCAGGTGTGCGACATAAAGCCCCGTGACCAAGGGGAATACAGATTTATTGCCAAAGATAAGGAAGCTAGAGCTAAGCTTGAACTAGCTGGTAAGTTGCTTGCTTTGTGTTTCTTTTATAAAATCTTAGATTAGTGAATTAACTCTGTAATTAATTGATTTTTCTTCTTTCAACGAGTTTAGTTAAAATGAATACACAGTCAGACTGAGAAAAGTGCATCTGTATAACTGTATGAGTTATAATTCAGGCAACAAATATTTTTTTAATTATACGATGCTGATCCAACTGTTGACGAAAATACAAGTCACTTTCCAGTGTCTATACCAAAGAGCATGAATTGAGCTTAAAGGACACAGAACCTTTTCATTAGGTTACCGCAGATCCAAAGCATGAAAAATATTTGACCTACTCATTTCAGTCATATAAGACATTTAATTCCTAATTTGTCTATTTCACAGGATCAGACCAATAAAATGCATTAAATTGTTGCTCAAAAAAGCAAATCCCTCTTCCCTGGTTTTATAGGAGGACACGCTACATACCAACCAGCCTGAGTTTCTTTACCTAGAGCAGTCCAATGAATGTATGAAGGACTTGCTTAGAATTCACACAACAGCTCCTTTTCTATGTTAGCTTCTTTGCTGACTACACAAATGAATAGATTTATTTTTTAAAAAAAACATAAGTGCTTACTTGTCACATTGATCTTCCATAGCTGCACCTAGAATCAAGACTGGTGATCAAAACCTTGTGGTTGATGTTGGGAAGCCTTTAACAATGACTGTTCCATATGATGCCTATCCAAGAGCAGAAGCTGAATGGTTGAAAGAGGAGGAAAGTCTGCCCACAACAACTGTTGATACAACAACTGACTGCAGTACCTTCAAAATTTATGAAGCAAAGAAATCAGATAAGGGAAGGTACAAAGTTATACTTCGAAACAAACATGGCCAGGCAGAAGCATTCATCAATGTAGAGGTCATTGGTAAGTACTCCCACCATTAAAACCTTGCTTACGTTTATTTAAGCCACAGGGAAGGGGGAAAAAAAAAGATGCAATGCCCTAAAATATTGTCATATCTTTGTTAGATGTTCCGGGTCCAGTTAGAAACTTGGAAGTCACTGAAACTTATGATGGTGAAGTTGGCCTCGCCTGGCAAGAACCAGAAAGTGATGGTGGAAGTAAAATAATAGGCTATGTCGTTGAAAGACGTGATATCAAGCGTAAGACCTGGATTACAGTCACTGATCGTGCTGAAAATTGTGAATACACTGTTACTGGACTTCAAAAAGGAGGAGTTGAGTACCTCTTCCGTGTTAGTGCACGGAATAGAGTGGGAACTGGTGAGCCAGTGGAAACAGAGAGACCTGTGGAAGCTAAGAGCAAATTTGGTGAGCAGAAGTTATGACTCAGTGATTGATGACAGTGTAAAAAAAGCAGTAAAAACTCTAAGAACAGGTAAAAAACACATACCTTGTTTTTCCTTTTTCTCCCCAAAATAAACTGTAGAAGTTCCTGGTCCTCCTCAAAATGTAGAAGTTACTGATGTGAACAGGTTTGGAGCTACACTTACCTGGGAACCACCTGAGTATGATGGAGGATCTCCAATTACTGGCTACGTTATCGAACTGCGTAACAGAGCTTCCATCAAATGGGAGCCAACCATGACTACTGGAGCTGATGAACTGTCAGCTGTCCTGACTGATGTTGTGGAAAATGAAGAATATTTCTTCAGAGTAAGAGCTCAAAACGTGGTTGGAGTTGGCAAACCAAGTCCTGCTACACGGGCAGTAAAAATTATGGACCCAATTGGTAAGCGTGCAAGCACTGATTGTGGTTACACTATAAGACAGGGACATTTTGGCTGTTTATATATTATGTGTGCAGGAAAGTTCAATTGAGAAACATGTGCTGCAAATACCATGTACAGTTAGTTTTTTCCTACTTTTGTCCTTCAAACATATCAGAAGTAACTTGCTACCATTTGGTTCGGTAAGGACTCCAAATATTTTTGCTCTGAAATTAGGATTCAACTTAAATTTTAAAAAATGGTTTAGAAAAAACTATGCAAAGGCTGTAAAAAAGAGTACTTTAATGTATAGACAGCTGATATGCACAACCATACTCCATTATCAATTGCAAAAATGTCTTTCTCTCAAATTATTTTCAGAGAGACCAAGTCCTCCCATTAACCTGGATCATTCAGATCAAACTAAGTCATCAGTGCAGCTTACATGGGAACCTCCTCTCAAAGATGGAGGAAGTCCAGTCTTGGGCTATATTGTTGAAAGGCGAGAAGAAGGAACAGACAAGTGGATTCGCTGTAACCCAAAACTAGTACCCACTCTTACTTTTAAGGTAAGATGTTCTGTTCATCAACAAAGTACTCAAAATGTGTAGATAATTTTTAATATGAGTTAACTATATGATTATTTGTGCTTTTTAGGTAACTGGATTGAAACCAGGATGCAGTTATTACTACAGAGTCTCAGCAGAAAATGCAGCTGGTGTGTCTGACCCAGCAGAGGCTATTGGGCCATTAACTGCAGATGATACCTTTGGTAAGCCATATGCTATTTATTCAAGATAATTAAAGTTCATCTTTTGGGGTAATATGTATATATTTCACCAGATAACTGTGATGCCAACTAGCATAAAGAACCTTAGACCTTTGAGATTCTGAGCTATTTCTCCTCCATTGTGAATTCTGCAGATAATAAGCTGTACTATTAGGTAGAGACCTATTAGGCTGCCTGAAGAGAAAGGCATGAACTTTTGTCTCCTGACCTAGCTTTGTGGAAGGTGGGAGGTAACAGGAGAGAAAGTCAGAGAAGATAAAAAAATCAAAAAGTAAAAAAAAATACATAGTTTTTATATTAAAGGGTGAATTAGATCTCCTACTTGATAATGCTAAGATGCCTTATCATCGCACATATTTCTAAAAAATGTTTAGCCAGGAGAGGTAGGGAGTGATAAATCACAGCTAGGCCTAGACAGCTCCAACCTTCAGGCTGAGATACAGTCAGAATCAGCCTCTCGACACAACTACTATTAGCCATATTCAGCACATCTGAAAATATTTCATCGAATCCATTTTCCTCTTTTTCCAGTTGGACCTACAATGGACCTGAGTGCATTTAAAGATGGGCTGGAGGTTATTGTTCCAGAGCCAATCAAGATCCGTGTTCCTATCACTGGCTACCCTGTGCCAACCGCCACGTGGTCTTTTGGTGATCAAGTCTTAGAAGAGGGTGATCGTGTAACAATGAAGACCACTGCCTCCTTTGCAGAACTTGTAATCACTCCAAGTGAACGCCCAGACAAGGGAGTTTATTTCTTAACATTAGAAAACCCTGTGTCATCTGTTTCAGGAGAAATTGACGTTAATGTCATTGGTAAGTGGACATGTATATATTCTATCAATAACATACCACACCACATTTGTCTTGCTAAAATCTAATAAAGTTAATAATGTGAAATCACACAGCTTTCAGTAAACCAAGTATATTAAAATATAACTAAAAACTAGAAATCCATCCTCAAAAAAACCCTTTTTTCTGGTTTTCAATATCCAACTGTGTTTAAGGAAGAATGACTAAGAAGAATAAGTCTTCTGGCAGATAGATTACATAGAGATCACTGTCAAACTCCAATCGCAAAATAATTAATACAATTTCTGTGATTTCTAGCTTGTCCAAGTGCACCAAGAGAACTTAAAGTTTTAGACGTAATCAAGAACACAGTGCAGCTGTCATGGGAACCTCCAGAAGATGATGGTGGAAGTCCAGTTACTGGCTATATAATTGAAAAACGCGAAGTAAGCCGGAAAACATGGAACAAAGTAAGTTCATTCTTTCTCATTTCAATTTCTATTTGCTATATTGTTGCCACATGTGCTACTGAATTTTCTGTCTAATTTTGGTAATTGCTCTTTGGAAATAAATTTTAGAAACACATTGGATCTTTACTTCTCTTTAGGTTATGGACCATGTTGTTGACCAAGAGTTCACTGTACCTGACCTCATCCAAGGAAAAGAATATCTGTTTAGAGTTTCTGCATGCAATAAATGTGGCCCAGGAGAACCTGCATACATTGATGAACCTGTAAATATGTCAGCACCAGCAAGTGAGTCAACTGTTTCACATTGTGGCTGATTTTCTGTTTCTGAAATCTTGCTGATTTTCTTCAAAATAAGATGTAAAAAAATATCTTCCTTAGACTGGTTTCTAAGACCCCATATGTTTTTAATTTTTAATAGCGGTGCCTGATCCACCAGAGAACGTTAAATGGAGAAATCCAACATCGAAAGGAATCTTCCTAACATGGGAGCCTCCCAAATATGATGGTGGTGCCCGCATTAAGGGTTATTTGGTAGAAAAATCTCAACGTGGCACAGACAAGTGGGAGATATGCGGGGAGCCTGTTGTTGAAACAAAGTAAGTAAAATAAACACAGAAGGTATATCCTTTCAAGTAACAGAGCCATACTCACCACTTTAAATATCTGGATTTTTTTAATTTTTTTTTGACAAACAGAATGGAAGTAACAAAACTCAAGGAAGGGGAGTGGTATGCATATCGGGTTAAGGCTTTGAACAGAATCGGAGCCAGCAAGCCAAGTAAGCCAACAGACGATATTCAGGCCATCGATGCAAAAGGTAATTACTTCAATCATTGAATTACAGTAGCTGCTTTATTTTTACCAGTCTCTGAAATACTGTTTCTATAACAATGTTTTCATTCTCTCCTAAATCAGAGGCTCCAGAAATTTTCTTAGATGTGAAACTTCTTGCTGGACTTACTGTGAAAGCTGGAACTAAAATTGAGCTACCAGCTAAAGTAACTGGAAAGCCTGAGCCCCAGATTACTTGGACCAAGGCTGACAAAATTTTGAGACCTGACAACAGAATCACCATTGAAACCAAACCTAATCATTCTACAGTCACTATTACAGACAGCAAGAGGAGTGACAGTGGAACCTATATTATAGAAGCTGTAAATTCCAGTGGACGTGCAACTGCTGTTGTTGAAGTTAATGTTCTTGGTATGCATGTATTTTATGTTGTTTATAACAGTCATTAGTCATGGACTGAGGTATGCAAGCAGAAGATTAACAGTCACATCTTGTTCCTCTACAGATAAACCTGGTCCACCAGCTGCATTTGATGTATCAGAAATCACAAATGAATCCTGCCTTCTGACATGGAATCCTCCACGAGATGATGGGGGCTCTAAAATCACCAACTATGTCCTTGAGAAAAGAGCTACAGACAGTGAAATATGGCACAAGTTATCATCAACTATTAAGGATACAAAATTCAGAGCTACTAATTTAACTCCTCTTAAAGAATATGTGTTCCGAGTCAGTGCTGAGAACATGTATGGTATTGGGGAGCCAGCACAATGTGACTCCATCATTGCAAAATACCCATTTGGTTAGTTAATTAAATTAATGTTACATTTTTACAATATTTTAACAGGGAAAAAAACCCAAACATATGTGTGATGGTTTTGTTTTTTTTTAAATTTATTAATTTATACAGATCCACCAGGCCCTCCAACAGGTCTTAAGCCTACAGAGGTCACTAAAGATTCAGTCACCTTAACATGGAATGAACCAGATGAAGATGGTGGCAGCCCCATAACTGGATACTGGGTTGAAAGATATGATCCTGAGCAAGATAAATGGATAAAATGCAATAAAATGCCAGTGAAAGATACAACATTCAAGTAAGGCTGTAGTCAGTTTAGTCTGAAATAGGTCACAGGGACATAAAAATGTCACAGTAGGCTTTTAAACAAGTTTTACATTGTTCTTACTCGTATTTCCTTGCTTCCATAAGTTTAGATCCAACTAACATCTGGTGGCATACTTCTTTTGATAATTAGTTTTAAAGAAGAACGTCTTTACAGAAGGGTGAATCATCTCTTTTTTTAAAATAGAATCATAGAATCGTTTGGGTTGGAAAGGGCCTTTGAAGGTCATCTAGTCCAATTTCTGCTGCAATGAGCAGGGACATCTTCAAGTAGATCAGGTTGCTCAGAGCCCTGTCCAACCTGATCTTGAATGTTTCCAGGGATGGCACATCTACCACCTTTCTGGGCAACCTGTTCCAGAGATTCACCACCCTCGGTGTAAAAAATTTCTTCCATATATCTAGTGTAGATCTTCCCTCTTTTAGTTTGAAGCCATCAGATCATTTTTGTGGCCCTCCTCTGGACCCGCTCCATGTCTTTCCTGTGCCGAGGTCTCCAGGGTGGAGTAGAATGTTATGCTTAGTAATTTCAGTGCTATGTGGTTATTCATAAGACATTCTAAAATAGCAGACACAGACATCTCAAATATCAATTTGGCAAAACCCAGGGCGGGGGGGGGGGGAGTTTCTCCTGATACTCATAGAATCATATTAACTAACAACCATGGAACATACAAAAATGTAAGATGGCTCTCAAAACATTGGTTTTTGTGTTGTGATGCACCATTTTACTGTTGACAAAATACCTATTTTGAATGTTCACCATTTCATAAAACATCATTAGCAGTAATTTGTGTATTTTCAGATTTTATCAGGTAAACTGTAGTACGAAGAGTAGAAAGAATAATATTTTAGGCATGAGTTAATGTGTAGATTTGGTTTAATCAAATATCATTTTTATTTACAGAGTTAAAGGTCTTACAAATAAGAAGAAATATAAGTTCCGTGTCTTGGCAGAGAATCTTGCAGGACCTGGAAAACCAAGCAAGGAAACAGAGCCAATCTTAGTGAAAGACCCAATTGGTACAATAAGCACATTTTTAATGGTTTAATTTAACAACAAAAAAATCCTTTGTTTTCAGTCATCTAATTAATATTGGACTCTTCTCTAGATCCACCATGGCCTCCTGGAAAGCCAACTGTGAAAGATGTTGGCAAGACATCATTAGTCCTGAACTGGACAAAGCCAGAACATGACGGAGGAGCAAAGATCGAATCTTACGTCATTGAATTGTTAAAGACCGGAACAGACGAGTGGGTGAGAGTGGCTGAAGGAGTTCCCACAACTGAACACTTCCTCAAAGGGCTTATGGAGAAACAAGAATATTCATTCCGCGTAAGAGCTGTGAACAAGGCCGGTGAGAGTGAGCCCAGTGAACCCAGTGACCCTGTGCTGTGCAAGGAGAGACTCTGTGAGTAGTTTTTCAGAACATGCTGCTACTGCAAAAACACAGTCTTTGTCTTTAAAGGCCCCATGTCTGCCTGTCTCTGTAGGTACCAAATGAACTCTTGGAAGGCTCATTAACTATTAGAGTCTCCCCTGCTTCAGCTAAGAAAATACAAAGTTTTAATAGTTTGGGTGTATTCCCTGTCTTCCAAGATCTTCGATGGGAAATACACTAACCTGTTTTACCTTCTTTTTCTATTTTACAGATCCTCCTTCACCACCTCGGTGGCTTGAGGTTATTAATATTACTAAAAACACAGCAGATCTTAAATGGACAGTACCAGAAAAAGATGGGGGTTCCCCAATTACCAACTACATCGTAGAAAAGAGAGATGTAAGGCGAAAAGGCTGGCAGACAGTTGATACAACAGTGAAAGATACCAAGTACACAGTGAGCCCACTGACGGAAGGCTCATTGTATGTGTTCCGTGTGGCTGCTGAAAATGCCATTGGACAGAGTGACTACTGTGAAATTGAAGATTCAGTGCTTGCTAAAGATACTTTCAGTAAGTTTCAGATTTCTGGAGTGATCAGTAAAAACAGCTCAAGTGTAATGGATTCCTGTTCTTCTAATGTGTGTATTTTTGTCTTTAGCAACTCCTGGGCCTCCATACGCTCTTACAATAGTTGAAGTGACAAAAGGCCATGTTGATTTGAAGTGGGAACCACCTAAGAATGATGGTGGCAGACCGATTCAAAGGTAAGGTCATTTTAAGTTTGTTTAGTGTTTCCTGTAGATTAAGATCTTTTCATGAATGAAGACATTTCTCTTGAAATGTTTAAATTTTAAATGAACACATTTTATATGAAAAAGAGGTGGGTGGATGTAAAAGAGAAGCCATGTTGTCAAAGCATTTAAGGGGTTGATTTTAAAATGTGGAAATTATGCAAATATAAATAACTTAATGTGTATGAACAATGAATGTGTGTCAACATCCTCAAAACATCATCAATCAAATCAAACTGAACTGTATATAAAATAAAAAAAAAATAATGTAACTATAGTCTCCAGTTCCTCCAGAGCTGTAGCCACTTAAAGCCGTCTACCAAGTAATATTACTATATTTTTCTTCTGCCGTAGTTTCTCATTCAAACTGTATACACTCAGCCAAGGTGAAGCCTCATCTCTTTTCTGTACATTCTCTTCTTTATTACACTTTTCGAAGAGACCATTTTACTCCTTTGGGTTGCTTCTCATATCCTTTTCTTTGGTTTCTAAAGTATCTGTTCTCTGAAATTCACCTTGAATGCCAGTTAGATTTTTCCTCTTCGTATTTTCACTCTTCCTCTCCTTCCTGATCGCAGTAAGCATATCTTAAACTGAGAACTACAGAGATCTGCCTGAAGCAACATAAGTCATTTAATTCTCATTACTTTCCCATAGGCTATCACAGGCAGAATTTTGACAGCTGAGTAACTCACAGATAATATCTACAAATATTCTCAGTGGACTGACCACTGAGATTCAAACTAGCAAAGATACAAGTATAGCTTGGAGGGTCTTTTACCTCTGCAGCTCTCTAAAACCTGAGAACACAGCAGAAGTTCAGGAACTGGCTTTCAGAATTGGGTCTGTCAGTAATGTCAGCCCCATTATGTCGAAGACCTACCAGGACTGCTAGGACTAAGTGGCTGATATGTGAAATAAAGTTCATTGAATATGTCACCCACGACTCTTTCTACTTTTCCATTGGCCAGACTATTCTAATCGCTCTTCATCTAATTTATTGAGCAAGAAGTCTGAAGTATTCATATTTCAACACTGATAATATTTTCCCCAATTTATTCAGATATGTTATTGAAAAGAAAGAAAAGCTAGCCACTCGCTGGGTAAAAGCTGGCAAGACAGCTGGTCCAGATTGCAATTTCAGAGTGACTGATGTCATCGAAGGTACAGATGTACAGTTCCAGGTTCGTGCAGAAAATGAAGCTGGCTGTGGTCATCCCAGTGAACCAACTGACCTCATCCATATTGAAGATCCAACAAGTAAGTAGTAGTATACTACAGAGTGTATGGATTATGAAAGCAGTGTACTGTGTAGAACAGATATTCTGGGAGAAAACTGACACAATTCTTTTCCATTTCTGCAGGCCCTCCTTCACCTCCTCAGGATTTACATGTCACAGATGCAGGTCGAAAGCATATTTGCATTGCATGGAAACCACCTGAGAAGAACGGTGGAAGCCCTATTATTGGGTATAATGTTGAGATGTGTGAAGCAGGAACAGAAAAATGGATGCGAATCAATTCTCGTCCAATAAAAGACCTGAAATGTAAAGTGGAGGAAGGTGTTGTTCCAGACAAGGAATACGTGCTGAGAGTCAGAGCTGTCAATGCTGTTGGAGCTAGTGAGCCATCAGACATCTCAGAAAAAGTGGTTGCCAAGGACCCAGACTGTAAGAATAAATTCCTTTTGTTTTCTTCAGATCTGCAAAACTGAAAAAAAAGAATGGTGTTTGGCAACTTTCTGGTAATATTATAATTACTTTTACAGGTAATCCAACCATTGATCTAAAAACTCGTGACATCGTTGTTGTTAAAGGACAGAAATTAAGTATCCCTATACCCTTCAGAGCTGTTCCATCCCCAACTATAACATGGCACAAAGACGGCAAAGAGTTGAAAGCTGGTGACAGAACAACAATGAAGAGTGACTACACCTCTGCATTGCTTGAAGTCATAGACAGTGTTCATTCTGATGCTGGTGTTTATACTATCACATTGGAGAACAAGCTGGCATCAACAACTGGCTCAGTCAACGTCAAAGTCATAGGTAACTAGGCTTCTTCCATTCTGAGAAAGATACTTATCCTCACTCGAGCCCTGTAGCTGACAAAAGAAAGGACTAGAAAAATCCCTTTTCTGCCACAGGGAGGAATCACTTCAACTCAGACGCATGTAGATTGCAATAGAGGCATTAATGTTACAAAATCCCACCAAAAAAACACTTTACCCCAAGTTGGTCTAACTGCTCAGTGGCTGCTCAAAGCCCAATTATTATGAATAGTCATTATATAAATATTAAAAAGCCTATAAGAATTCTGTATATTTTTCACCTTTAGGAACACAAATTCATATATATGCTTTGTAGCCAAAATTTGTGGGTTTGATCTGCTTTCTGCAAAGCAAAGAAATGAAATATAATTTCATATTTGTAGGAATACAGTTTCCCATCTATTTAGTTAACTAATTTTATTATTCTTATTTAAAACAGGTCCACCTGGACAGTGCAAAGACATTAAGGCAAGCGAAGTAACTAAGAATTCTTGCAAAGTGTCCTGGGAACCTCCAGACTTTGATGGTGGTACTCCTATTTTACATTATGTTCTGGAACGCAGAGAAGCTGGTCGTAGAACATATATCCCAGTCATGTCTGGTGAAAATAAGCTTTCATGGCAAGTCAAAGATCTTATCCCAAACAGTGAATATTACTTCCGTGTTAAAGCTGTCAATAAGATTGGAGGAGGTGAATATCTTGAACTAAGAAACCCAATCATTGCAGAAGACCCAAAACGTAAGGGTTTTTTCTACTAAATAATCTAGCAAATTGAATTTTAACTAAAATCTTCATGCTTTCTTTTCTCATATAATTCCTCTTTTGCTACTCTTCTACAGAGCCTCCAGATCCCCCTGTTGACCTTGAAGTCCATAATCCAACAGCAAAATCAGTAACACTTACATGGAAACCACCCCTGTTTGATGGTGGAAGCAAGATTATGGGCTACATAATAGAAAAGCTCGCTAAGGGCAAGGAGAGGTGGGAGAGATGCAATGACTATCTGGTACCTCTATTAACTTACACAGTGAAAGGTCTTGAGGAAGGAAAGGAATATCAGTTTCGTGTTCGTGCTGAGAATGCTGCTGGCATCAGTGAGCCTTCTCGGATTACTCCTTTTGTGAAAGCTGTGGATCCTATTGGTATGAATCACTCATTTGATTGTTTGCAGTAATTGCCATACATCTTCAAACATAGTGGAAGATTCTACTCTCCATTTATCATTCTGCTTTATTACAGAGGCTCCAAAAGTCTTCCTTGCTGCAAACCTACAGTCTGGCCTTGAGGTGAAGAGAGGTGATGAGATCATACTTGAGGCACATATTTCAGGGTCACCTTATCCATCTATCACTTGGCTGAGGAATGATGAAGTTATCAAACCAGAGGAAATCAAAAAGAGAGTAACAACGTATACAAGGAAGAAGAAGGGTGAAGCTGCAGAAGAGGAACCTTTCCAGCTTTCACTGCCAGAACGTATGAGCATTGACAACCATAAAGAAGGAGAATCTATACTATCAATCCGTGACTCCATCAGAGCTGACCATGGCACATTTACAATTAAAGTGGAAAATGATCATGGTGTTGCAAAAGCCTCATGTGAAGTCAATGTGTTAGGTAAGTAATGAATGTCCTCAAACCACCTAGTTGTTCAGGGTATTGGGTAAGAGGTGCACAAGATGAGTACTCATCATTTTTCTTACTTTGCTAACAGATACACCAGGGCCTCCAGTCAACTTTGTATTTGAAGATGTGAGGAAAAATTCTGTCATTTGCAAGTGGGAGCCTCCCCTTGATGATGGTGGAAGTGAAATCCTAAACTATGTACTGGAAAAGAAAGACAATACAAAAGCTGAAATGGGCTGGGTCACTGTCAGTTCAACACTCAGGCATTGCAAATTCCATGTAACAAAACTGATTGAAGGAAAAGAATATCTCTTCCGTGTATTTGCTGAAAACAGAGTTGGATCAGGGCCACCATGTGTTTCAAAACCAATGACAGCGAAAGATCCTTTCTGTAAGTTTTAATTTTGAAATACAACCTTTTCAGAAAACCAGTGTAAAACTGCACAGAACACTCAGCTTCATCTATGCGAACGTTTCCCAGAAGAAACTTGACCAATGTAATTATTATTTATTGCACATTTTAAACCATTGAAATAAAGGGGAATATTGAAAACATTATAATTTCAGTAGTAAAGAAATAAGAATGACAATCACTGTCATAAAACTTTACACTTAAAACACTTAACATCTGAATAGTGATATTCTCTGAGTTCAATAGACTAATATTCTTACCAAAAGAGAGAACCGCTACAAGTTTGATTAGTGGTTGCAGTTAGGAATCAAAGCTTCTAAGAAAGAGACTAGAAGAACTATGAATGACTTAAAATTAGTCATTTCTTATATCTTAGATCTCTCTTAGCTTTGAGTAAGCTCCAAAGAAGACAGTAATGATGACAAAATTACAATTCTTTATTTCAGCTCCACCAGATCCACCTAATAAGCCTGATGTGCAAGATGTTACCAGCAACAGTATGGTGGTTAAATGGAATGAACCAAAAGACAATGGCAGCCCAATCATAGGATATTGGATTGAAAAACGTGAAATTAATAGTACTCATTGGGCTCGGGTCAACAGGAACCTTGTGAATGCTCTGGAAATAAAAGTTGAAGGACTGTTGGAAGGATTAACCTACATCTTTAGAGTATGTGCTGAAAATGCAGCTGGCCCTGGTAAATTTAGTCCACCATCAGATCCAAAAACTGCACAGGACCCAATAAGTAAGTAGCTTAGTAGAAGCTAATAGCAGATGGGTGACAGAATAGGATTCATAGCCTTTAACTTTGATTTACACCTATTTATTTACAGTGCCACCCGGTCCACCGATTCCAAGGGTTGCTGATACAAGCTCAACTTCTATTGAGTTAGAATGGGAACCTCCTGTGTATAATGGTGGTGGAGATATCACTGGTTACCATGTATACAAACAACTGATGGGAGTAAAAGAGTGGTCACGTTGCACAGAGAAGCCCATTAAGGTTCGACAGTATACTGTTAAAGAAGTCAGAGAAGGTGCAGACTATAAACTCCGTGTTACTGCACTTAATGCAGCTGGTGAAGGACCACCTGGTGAAACTGAACCCGTAACCGTTGCAGAACCACAAGGTATTGCAATTGTATTATTTTCAAGAAATGCCCAGCTGCCTGAAAGGTGTTTTTGAATCTCTCCCTTGAACTAATGAACTGTTTCTCTCTCTTCTGCAGAGCCTCCCACTGTTGAGCTGGATGTTTCTGTCAAAGCAGGCATTCAGATCATGGCTGGGCAAACTATTAAAATTCCTGCTACTGTGACAGGCCGTCCTACTCCCACCATTGCGTGGGCTGTGGAGGAGGGTGAATTAGACAAAGATCGAGTTGTTATTGAAAATGTTGGCACAAAATCTGAGTTAACCATTAAGAATGCATTGAGAAAAGACCATGGAAGATATGTAATTACTGCTACCAATAGCAGTGGTTCCAAATCTGCAGGAACCAGAGTAGAAGTATTTGGTAAGAAAAATATTTTCTGAAATCAACTGAGTGTTTCTTTTGGTGAGCTAATCTTTGGGCTTTATCCTATTTGTTTGATTTTGTTTTTCAGATGTTCCTGGGCCAGTCCTTGACCTAAAGCCAGTCGTCACAAACAGAAAGATGTGTTTGCTTAACTGGTCTGATCCTGAAGATGATGGTGGCAGTGATATCATAGGCTTCATTGTTGAACGAAAGGATGCCAAAATGCATACATGGAGACTAGCTGTAGACACAGAGAGATCTAAATGTGATATTACAGGTCTAGTTGAAGGGCAGGAATATAAATTCCGTGTTAGTGCCAAGAACAAGTTTGGTACTGGTCCACCTGTTGAAATAGGACCCATTCTTGCAGTTGATCCATTAGGTAAGATGACTATTTTTGTGGGGCTTTTAAACAATTTTTAATTATAGGTTAATAAACCAGTATTATTGTGTGGATTTCTTTCTGTACAAACAGTGTATTTACTTTTCTACTACATGGATAAGGCATCTGCCTTAGATTAATTACTTCTGTCAGATCTCTGACTCAGTTCTATAAAACTACAAATACCGATGTCTGCTGAGATACTGCTTGTTACCTTTTTGTCCGCATACATGAGAAACTTAATACTATCCATAACCACACTCAGATGCTTTGCATACAAAAGCTTTGGCTTTAAAAAACAAAGCTACTGTATTCATATGATTAAAAAATCTCTATTTTTTAAAATTTTTTTTCATTTTTATTTATCTGTGTTAATAGGTCCTCCGACAGCACCTGAGAGGTTCATGTACACAGAGAGGACGAAGTCAACCATTACACTTGATTGGAAGCCTCCACGTAGTGATGGTGGCAGTCCTGTCTTAGGATATATTGTTGAGAAGAGGAGACATGATTCAAAAGACTACGAAAGAGTTAATGCAAGGCTTTGTCCAAAAACATCTCTTCTTGTTGAAAAACTTGACGAACTTCATATGTATGAATTCCGTGTCAAAGCTGTCAATGCTATTGGAGAAAGTGAACCATCATTGCCCCTTAATGTAGTTATACAAGATGATGAAGGTATATCTGCTTTAAAGAAATCCATACAAATATCTCCAAAACACTGCAAAGCAATTTCTCTGTTTCACCTCCATCTTCACTCTCATTTTTCTTCTTGCTTTCAGTACCTCCAACTGTTACATTACGCTTGGCTGTGAGGGGAGATACTATCAAAGTGAAGGCAGGAGAACCAGTTAATATTCCCGCTGATGTGACAGGTCTGCCAATGCCAAAGATTGAATGGGACAAGAATGAAGTTTTAATTGACCAAACATCCAGTGCACTTAAGATAACCAAGGAAGAAGTATCCAGAAGTGAGGCAAAAACTGAACTTAACCTGCCTGCAACAGTGAGGGACGATAAAGGCACTTACACTGTGAGAGCTTCCAATCGTCTTGGCACTGCATTTCGCAATGTGCATGTTGAAGTGTATGGTAAGGACGTGACATTTCAATAAAACAACAGCTAATAAAATGCTTTTGCCTTTTTCTTAATGTAATTCTATGCTCTGTTACTTTCATACAGATCGTCCTTCTCCACCAAGAAATCTTGCTGTTTCTGATATTAAAGCAGAATCATGTTATTTAACATGGGACGCACCTCTTGATAATGGTGGTAGTGAAATCACCCATTACATTATTGAGAAACGTGATGCTAGTAGGAAGAAATCTGAGTGGGAAGAAGTCTCCAAAAGTGCTGTTGAGAGAAGATTTGGGGTAATTAATAAAATATCTTTATTACATACTTTAGTATGCATAAAAAATAACAATAGTACATATCTGATGAAAAGCGCTACTTGCGTAGACACCTGTGCTCATGCTCCATTTAGACTCCAGAATTACTGGATGAATCTTGCCCATCTATGTATTTGTATTTTCTTCATGCGACAAAACAAAATAAATTGTTCTCATTTGCTACCTAATCTCAGATGAGTTTAGAAGACATCTTCCTTTCCATTTCCCAGCATTATTCATAGCTTTAACAACTGCAAAAACAAACATGGTGACATTTTTATTTATGTTTGGTCCTATGCATGTGAAATAAGAATATCCGTAGGGCATTACATACAGCTATATATAAACATAGGTATGTTAATGAGATTCCAAGACAGAATTTAAAGCAAAAACTGCTGCATAACTTCAAATAAATTTATTCTGAAAGTAGCCAAGTATTGATTTGAAATCTTGTTTTTCAGGTATGGAATCTTGCAACAAATGAAAAATATCAATTTAGAGTCCGGGCTGTAAACAAATATGGAATAAGTGATGAATGCCTCTCAGAAAAAGTTGTTATTAAGGATCCCTATGGCCTTCCTGGGCCTCCTGGAAAGCCAAAAATTTTAGATCGCACTAGATCATCAATGCTGGTGACTTGGGAGCCTCCTTTGGACAATGGTGGCAGCCCAATAACTGGCTATTGGCTGGAGAAGAGAGAGGTGGGAGGTGTCTACTGGTCACGTGTTAACAGGGCTCCAGTAACAAAACCATCAGTAAAAGGTTTAGAGTACAACGTGCTTCGTTTGGCTGAAGGTGTTGAATACCAGTTTAGAGTTATGGCTGAAAATCTTGCTGGAATTGGCCCTCCCAGTGAACCATCAGATCCTGCCTTAGCAGCAGATCCCATATGTAAGTATATGATTTGTATGACTATTTTTAAGGACTGTACCACACCAGACCAAAATGTGCTACTACTATTTATATTGAATTTAGTGCAATTAATCCAATGCTTTGTTTTCATTAAACCAAAAAGAATATATTGACACAAAGTAGTTTCCTCTGTTTTTCAGCATTTTAAAAATAATTAGCATTAATTTAATTTTTTATCTCTTTTATGAACCTTAAACTGTGATTACAGCAATGCAAACATTACCAAATAAACTTAAGTTCAGAGTCAGATTTTTATATTATTTTCTTTATTGTTCAAGTTCAATCTTGATGCCTTGTACCTTAAGTATCCCTTAATAATATATGTAATATATGTAATTAGTATGAATGTCTAGGATGATACACACAATGTATGACAAAAAAACGCAAATACTTGCATTCTTCTAGAAACTATTCAGAAAAATATAGGCAGACACTAACTCTCAGGTAATTCTCACTTGCTCTTGTTTTACAAGTTGTGCCTGGTCCTCCATCTTGCCCAGAGGTCAAAGACAAAACCAAATCATCTGTAGCTCTTGCGTGGAAGCCGCCACAAAAGGATGGTGGCAGTCCTATAAAAGGATATATTGTTGAAATGCAAGATGAAGGTAGTACTGACTGGAAGAAGGTGAATGAAGGAGATAAACTCTTTCCTACTTGTGAATGTGTTATTCCCAACTTGAAAGAGCTCAGAAAATACCGATTTAGGGTGAAAGCTGTAAATGCTGCTGGAGAATCAGAACCAAGTCCTGCAACATCAGAAATACCTGTCCAAGATATTCTAGGTAAGTGTTCTTGGAATTAATTTAAATAATTATGTCTAAATGACACCTACTGCTGCGAATGTTCAAGTAGGATGCCAAGCAAGCCAAAGTCAAAACAGAACAAACAATTATGCAAAAATGTAAGAAAAGCCTGACACGCATTTTTGAAAGTGTCATGATGACCATTACCAGGGCAGGATCCATTAGAAAACCAATGGGCACTTACAGTCATACTAAGGAAATAATGTGTATTTTATGAAGAAATGACTACAACAAATTTTTCTATTCGTATACTTCTCATCTTTCTTTTTGCACACAAAAACTTTCTCACATAAACATTCATTCTGCATGTTTGTGTGGGGTTTTAGCTCAGTGATGACAGAAATCTACTTACCATAGCTCTTAAAATTTATATATTAAAATATTTTTGCAGAGGAACCAGAAATCTTCCTTGATATTGGAGCACAGGATTTCCTCTCTTGTCGTGCTGGCACAACAATTAAAATCCCGGCTGTCATCAAGGGTCGTCCAGTTCCAAAAACATTTTGGGAGTTTGAAGGAAAAGCAAAGACAACAGCAAAGGTTAGTAAAAGAAAAAGCTTTTTTCTACATATGTTTCTAAACATTTCAGCCTATGCCCTTTTATATTTACATTATTTCCCTTTGTTTACAGGACGGAGGTCATAATGTACCTGAAGAAGCTCAGGTAAAGCAAACAATTTTTGTAACTTTACTATTCTTGCATTTTTCAAACATAAATATTTAAAGTTGATCTATAACTTCTCTTTCTTTTTATAATACACAGGTGGAAGCAACTGATACACGTTCAGTGATCATCATCCCTGAGTGCAACAGAAGTCATTCTGGACGATACAGTATTACAGCAAAGAACAAAGCAGGACAAAAAACCGTGCATATCAGAGTCAATGTGCTTGGTATGGTTTACACATATTGAAGTACTCAAATACTAGGTTTTAGTCTTATTTTTCTATGTACTTATGTAAAATTGGTTCTATTGTGCTTTTACCTTAACAGATGTCCCAGGTCCACCAAAAGACCTAAAAGTAAGTGATATCACAAGAGGTAGTTGTAAACTTTCGTGGAAGATGCCAGACGATGATGGTGGAGATAGAATCAGAGGCTATGTTATAGAGAAAAGAACTATTGATGGGAAGGCCTGGACTAAAGTCAATGCAAACTGTGGAAGTACTTCCTTTGTTGTGCCTGATCTCATATCTGGCCAAGAGTATTTCTTCCGGGTACGTGCAGAAAACCGTTTTGGTGTTGGCCCTCCTGCAGAAACCATCCAACGGACCACAGCCAGAGATCCAATCCGTAAGTGAATTCAAAGTCAAACTATTTAAAAACAGGTACTACTGTACAGTGGATTTATTCACATTTCTGTTTTTTTTGTGAAGATCCTCCTGATCCACCCATTAAACTCAAAATTGGCCTTGTAACCAAGAACACGGTGAGCTTGACATGGAAACCACCAAAGAATGATGGTGGAGCTCCTGTTACACATTATAATGTTGAATGTCTTCGCTGGGATCGTACTGGAGAGGTGAAAGAGACTTGGAAGCAATGCAACAGACGTGACGTGGAGGAAACAAAGTTTACTGTTGAGGATCTTGTAGAAGGTGGAGAATACGAATTTAGAGTCAAAGCTGTAAACATAGCAGGTCCTAGTAGGCCTTCAGCCACTGTTGGCCCACTTGTTGTCAAAGATCAGACATGTAAGTATTAGCCGATGCCAGTAAACACAAATTCTGTTTAAAAATTATGACGTCTTTTTGTATGTTAATTTTTTCAACTTTTCATTGTAGGCCCACCATCTATTGAACTCAAAGAATTCATGGAGGTTGAAGAAGGAACAGATGTTAACATTGTGGCCAAGATAAAGGGTGTACCCTTCCCCACATTAACATGGCTAAAAGCTTCTCCAAAGAAACCAGATGACAAAACACCAGTGATGTATGATCAACATGTCAACAAGATTGTTGGTGAAGATACTTGCACTTTATTGATTCAACAGTCTCGCAGAAGTGATACAGGCTTATATACTATAACAGCTGTAAATAATCTGGGAACTGCTTCAAAGGAGATGAGACTAAATGTTCTGGGTAGATATCAAGAACTCTTATGCATTGAATGAATTGGTAGCATTCATGTGATACTTTATTTGAATAGCATTTGAATTAATTCTTCTTTATAAAAATGTATCTTTTAGGTCGTCCTGGACCTCCAGTGGGACCCATTAAATTTGAATCCATTTTGGCTGATAAAATGACAATATCATGGCTTCCTCCATTAGATGATGGTGGTTCTAAGATTACAAACTACGTTATAGAGAAAAAAGAAGTAAATAGGAAGACATGGGTACCTGTTACCAGTGAGCCTAAGGAATGCCTATTCACTGTTCCTAAGTTGATGGAAGGCCATGAATATGTGTTCCGCATTATGGCACAAAACAAATATGGTATTGGACCACCTTTGGATAGTGAACCAGAAACAGCACGAAACCTTTTCAGTAAGTAGGAACATGCTTTCAGATTATGTTAGGTGTTTTCATTCGCTGGTATGTGTACAGCATCTGTTAAATATCACTACTTTTCTCTCTTCACATATGTAAATTTTCTAGAATAACTTGAAGAGTTTTAGCACTAGTAGTTAGTTCTTACAAGCACACGTAGTACTTAAAAATACTTTTCTCCCTCATTATATATTAAAATACCATCTCAAGCTTTTTTTAAGGTTTAAATATACGAATAAGGATTCATCTGATAAGAGTCAGGTCATTCTGTTGTGTTCGAGACATTATTTACCTTATAGATCAGGAAGAGTCAATTTCCTGCCTTCAGTTTTCAAAGAGAAATTAGACAGAGTAGCTCTGATGCAGAATGTTAGGCTGGCGAGAGAAAATCATTCCTAAAATATCCAAGTTTGGGCTGGGCACTGAAATGAGGTACTGATCCAGGAAGGTGGGAGAAACTCATTTTTGACAATTGTTTTTTGAAGGAAAGATACTTTATGTTTCATGGAAGTATATGTACCTGTATAGGGATGGGAATGTGAATGGGGGAAGGAGTTTCATGCAGATAGGTAACTTCCTAATGCAACTATAATCATGTGAATGCATAGCTCTGTTTTGTACTCTAGCTATCTCCATCTTACTTTAGCATTAATTTTTTACAAGCTACACATGAATTTTCCCCCCACAGCTGTTCCTGGACCTTGTGACAAGCCAACAGTTAGCAGTATAACACGTGACTCAATGACTGTAAACTGGGAAGAACCAGAACATGATGGTGGCTCTCCTATTACTGGTTACTGGTTGGAGCGCAAAGAGACTACCGGAAAGAGGTGGACCAGGGTTAACCGTGATCCTATCAAACCTATGCCACTGGGGGTTTCATACAAAGTTACAGGTCTTATTGAAGGCTCTGAATACCAGTTCCGTGTTTCAGCTATCAATGCAGCTGGTGTTGGTCCACCAAGCATGCCATCTGATCCAGCAGTTGCTAGAGATCCTATTGGTAAATATTTTAGATTCCTATTTTTGAATTTGAAAATATTTGGTTAAGAACATAGAACGTATTGTGATGCTGTAATGGTATGATGATATTTTTCAGCGCCACCTGGCCCTCCTATTCCAAAAGTTACTGATTGGACAAAGTCTTCTGTAGACTTGGAGTGGACTCCACCACTAAAGGATGGTGGTTCTAGGGTCACTGGCTACATTGTTGAGTATAAAGAGGAAGGAAAGGAGGAATGGGAACGGGTAGGTGGAAAACTATTACAGAATCTGCGTTTCTTCTCTCTGTGTGTCTTATCAAAAGAAATCCCTCCAGAAAATACATTTTTTAAAAAATTTCACGCTGCAGGTTATTTTCTAAAAGTTCATACTTTGCACCATAATTATCTTCATATGTTTAAAATATAAGACCAAATGTAAAAGTAATTGCCCCTCACAACATCAAGTTAACTTCGCAGTTTCCTAAACTTAGAATTTTAAAATTTCTCTTTAAAGACATGAGAAAATACGTAGGTAATTTGTGATAAAAGAAGAGGAGATTAAATTAGAACTGGCACAAAAGTAAGTCTCAGTGGTATCAGATTGTGCCAAATCGTTTGCAGCTACTGTGTCCCTACATTTTTCTACATTTTTCAATAATGTATTACGGAAGTGGGTTTATTTTTTAATAATGCATACCTTGGCTATTTTTTGTATCTCCATAAAAATTTGGGTGCATTTTAAGTAGTACCTAAATTTCCTGCACTGTTTCTAGGTAAACAGGCTTCGTATTGCAGTTATAAAAGAACAAAGAATTCCCACTTTTTACCACTCTCACTTATGTGAGTTTATTTGTCCAATAGCACATGTAATTCTTCTGAGACCAAAGACTGTTTTGATTGCTGTAACATCCTTGTCTGTTAGAATTATGAAAAAGATGATTCTTCAGAGTAGCTTGTATGTCCATGTCCTGTATTTCTTTACAGAGATTCTGAAGAATTCTGTGTGAGCTAGATCCATGTATGCTTAAGACTGTCTTGTGCTTGTAAATCTCAAACAACATCTAATCTAAGACTTGTTTCAAATATCACAAAGAAATTGATGATACCTTGGTGTTATCTAATGTTATAATATTTTTTCCAGGTAAAAGATAAAGAAGTTAGAGGAACCAAGTTCGTTGTGGCAGGATTAAAAGAAGGATGTTTTTACAAATTTAGAGTTAGAGCAGTGAATGCTGCTGGCATCGGGGAGCCTGGAGAAGTTACAGACATTATTGAAATGAAGGACAGAATTGGTACTTATCATTTACGTTTGCATTTTTAGTACCTCTAAGTCAAAATGAGAAAAAAAAATATTCACTAAATATTTTTGTTCACCTCCCACAGTGGCTCCTGATATTAATTTGGATGCAAGCGTCAGGGACAGAATTGTTGTTCATGCTGGAGGAGTAATTCGTATCATAGCATATGTCTCAGGAAAACCAGCTCCAACAGTGACTTGGAGCAGGGATGACCGAGCTTTACCAGAAGAAGCCAAAATTGAAGAAACAGCTATTAGTTCTTCTTTGGTCATCAAAAATTGCAAAAGGAGCCATCAGGGTATATACACTCTTCTTGCTAAAAACGCCGGTGGTGAGCGGAAGAAAACTATTATTGTTGATGTGCTAGGTAAATGGCAACTTCAGTCCTTGTGAACAAGTAAAATTTCATAACATTCAACATGCGTACTTAAATACTCCATTTCTTCTTTGCTTTCAGATGTGCCAGGCCCGGTTGGAATGCCATTCCTTACCGAGAACCTAACCAGTGACTCTTGTAAATTGACATGGTTTACTCCAGAAGATGATGGTGGCTCTCCTATTACGAACTATATAATTGAAAAACGTGAATCTGACCATAGAGCTTGGACTCCAGTAAGCTATACAGTTACAAGACAGAATGCTACTGTTCAGGGACTCACCGAAGGGAAAGCCTACTTTTTCCGAATTGCAGCGGAGAATATAATTGGCATGGGTCCGTTCACAGAGACAACAAAAGAGATTGTCATTAGAGATCCAATAAGTAAGTATATTTTCAGGTTTGGATTACTGTCATATGAGGTGAATATGCAGAAAAATGCATTTACCATATATTTTTTTTATTTATTCATAGCTGTTCCTGACCGTCCAGAAGACCTGGAAGTAAAAGCAGTTACTAAGAACTCTGTTACATTAACTTGGAACCCTCCAAAATATAATGGAGGCTCAGATATCACCATGTACGTTCTAGAGAGCCGTCTCATTGGAAAAGAGAAATTCCACAAAGTTACAAAGGAGAAAATGCTTGATAGGAAATACACTATAGAGGGCTTGAAAGAGGGTGACACCTATGAGTATCGTGTGAGTGCTTGCAATATTGTGGGGCAAGGCAAGCCATCTTTTTGCACAAAACCAATCACATGCAAGGATGAAATTGGTATGTATCTTTTTAATATTTCTTTTGAAAACATTGTTACATTTACTGATTTCTTACTTTTTCTTATTAATCTTGCTGGCATTCGTGGGCATTGTGTTTTTTAATATTGTCTTTCAGCTCCTCCGACACTTGACCTTGACTTCAGAGACAAGCTTATTGTTCGGGTTGGTGAAGCTTTCAGCCTGACTGGACGTTACTCAGGCAAGCCTGCACCAAAGGTTACTTGGCTAAAGGATGATGTTGTTGTGAAAGAAGATGACCGTACAAAGATCAAGACAACTCCTACAACTCTTTGCTTGGGGGTACTAAAATCTGTCCGTGAAGACTCAGGCAAATATTGTGTTACCGTAGAGAACAGCACAGGATCAAGAAAAGGATTTTGTCAAGTTAATGTTGTTGGTAGGTTTTACTGAAAAACAGTATTGTATGTGTTTTTTAGTAGTGATTAGAATTCATTGAATTATTTAAAATGTAAATATTAAAATGTGTTCTTTATTACAATAATTTGATTTACTGCATTCTCATTTATACTGAAATACTATTTATTAATTTTGAGTACATAGTTAACTCTGGCTTAGTTTATTCAGTGTGAATAATTTAATGTCTCTACATGCATAGAATGTCAACACTGTAGAAAATGTCAATCACTAAATACTTTATAAGCATTAAGGAATTAAGTCTAGTGAGTTAAACACGTATTAAAGAGGAATAGTCTTGAGGTCTCGATTCCTTATTAAAACTGTGATGCCAAGTTTCTAATTTTATAATATATTTACTGTATTGATACTGTTTATGTCGTTATGTGAAGTTCATATAAAAGCATGGATATGCTTTATTTTTTCTTAAACAGATCGCCCATCACCTCCAGTAGGTCCAGTTATATTTGATGAAGTTCATAAAGATCATATGGTAGTTTCCTGGAAACCACCATTGGATGATGGAGGCAGCGAAATTACAAATTACATTATTGAGAAAAAAGATGCACACAGAGATTTGTGGATGCCAGTTACATCTGCCACAGTTAAGACAACATGCAAAATTCCTAAGCTGCTTGAAGGAAGAGAATATCAAATTCGAATTTATGCTGAAAATCTTTACGGCATAAGTGATCCTTTGATCTCTGATGAGATGAAAGCCAAGGACCGTTTCCGTATGTTAATTAATTTGCTATCTTACTTTGATACTTTAACCTTTACTCTGTTTGTAGTGCTCATAAACTTTTTTTTCCTCCTCAGGTGTTCCTGATGCACCTGAGCAACCAATCATTAAGGATGTTACCAAAGACTCTGCAGTAGTGGTTTGGAACAAACCATATGATGGAGGCAAGCCAATAACAAACTATATTATAGAAAAGAAGGAAACAATGTCTACAAGATGGGTCAGAGTTACCAAAGACCCAATCTTCCCTGGTACTCAGTTCAAAGTACTGGACCTCCTTGAAGGCTGTCAATATGAATTCCGTGTTTCAGCAGAAAATGAAATCGGTGTTGGTGATCCTAGTCCACCGTCAAAGCCCATTTTCGCTAGAGATCCAATCGGTAAAGTATTAAATTTCATTTCTCCTTGAAATTTTAATGCAGTCTTCATTAACAGTTAGAAGAGTCAACAGTTAGAAAAACATTTTAATAGTTTCCTTTTTACCCATTTCTTTTCTTTTTTGCTTTTTTTAACAGCCAAACCAAGCCCACCTGTTAATCCAGAAGCAGTAGATAAAACTAAAAATTCAGTTGACTTATCTTGGCAACCACCACGCCATGATGGTAATGGCAAGATAATTGGCTACCTTATTGAGTATCAGAAAGTTGGAGATGAAGACTGGAAAAAGGCCAATCTTGCAGCAGATTCTTGTCCTGAAACAAAATACAAAGTCACTGGCCTTACTGAGGGTTTGACCTATAAGTTCAGGGTCAAGGCAGTCAATGCAGCAGGTGAATCAGAACCAGCCTATGTTCCTGATCCAGTAGAAGTAAAGGACAGACTTGGTGAGTTCAATAAAATAAGATAAGTTTTACTGAAGAAGATATTTTTTTCCTCGTTTTCTAAAAAACATATAATTTTGATTCCAGAACCTCCTGAGCTGATACTTGATGCTAATATGGCCCGAGAACAGCACGTAAAAGCTGGAGATACCCTGAGACTTAGTGCTGTTATTAAAGGTGTTCCATTCCCAAAAGTTTCATGGAAGAAAGAAGATCATGAGGTCTCACCCAAAGCTGATATTGAGGTTACAGGAGTCGGCAGTAAGCTTGAAATTCGTAACACTGTCCATGAAGATGGTGGAATTTACTCCCTGACAGTTGAAAATCCAGCTGGTTCAAAAACTGTTTCAGTAAAAGTTGTTGTCTTAGGTAATCTTTTTGATGTTTCATTTATACTGCATACTTTTGTTCTATAACTAGAGATTTAGAAATAAAGGAATGTCTGGAAAATATCAATAAACTGAGTAATAAGAACTACACAGTAGAAGAAGGACTCTGCCCTGGTGAGGCTGCATCTGGAGTACTGTGTCCAGCTCTGGGCTCCCCAGTTCAAGAAGGAAAGGGAACTGCTGGAGACCGTGCAGCAAAGGGCTATGAAGATGATTAGGAGACTAGAACATCTCTCTTACGAAGAAAGGCTGAGGGACGTGGGTCTTTTTAGTATGGAAAAAAAGAAGACTGAGGGAGGAGCTTATCAACGCTTATAAATACTTAAAGGGTGGGTGTCAGGAGGATGGGGCCAATCTTTTCTCAGTGGTACCCAGTGACAGAACAAGAGGTAATGGGCACAAACTTGAACATAGGAAGTTCCACCTAAATATGAGGAGGAACTTCTTTAGTTTGAGGGTGGCAGAGCACCCAGAGAGGTGTTGGAGTCTCCCAACTCTGGAGACATTCAAAACCTGCCTGGACATGTTCCAGTGCAGCCTGCTTTAGGACAACCTGCTCTGGCAGGGGGGTTGGACTAGATGATCTCCAGAGGTCCCTTCCAATAGCCCTATCATTCTGTAATTCTGTGACTAAAAAATACATGAAATATATTAATTTCTCTTGAAATTTACTAAGTTTTGTAAAAAATGATGCGGTTATAAAATAAATAACAGATTCAATTTTTGTCAATATTAGATAAGCCTGGTCCACCCAGAAACCTACAAGTCAGTGAAGTTAGAAGTGATTCTTGCTATCTCACTTGGATGGAACCAGAAGATGATGGTGGCTCTGTCATTACCAACTATGTGGTAGAAAGGAGAGACGTAGCTTCTGCACAGTGGGTAGCCATCTCATCATCCTCCAAGAAACGCAGTCACATGGCTAAATATCTGATGGAAGGCATTCAGTATCTCTTCCGAGTTGCAGCTGAGAATCAGTTTGGTAGAGGTCCATATGTGGAAACACTCAAGCCTATTAAAGCTATAGATCCACTGCGTAAGTGTTTTTCAATGATATGATTTGTGTTTTGCATATTGTTCTTGGTAATTTTTGAGATTATCTTGTTGATACTAATGTGAACATGGTACAGTGCTACCATAGATTGGCTGTCCTAGTAACCATTTTGGTTCTGTATTTTAAAAGATCCTCCAGGGCCACCAAAGAATCTGCATCATGTAGATGTTGACAAGACTGAAGTTTCCCTTGTTTGGAATCGACCAGATCGTGATGGTGGTGCTGAGATAACTGGGTATTTGGTGGAATATCAAGAAGATGGTGCAGATGAGTGGACAAAGTTCCAGACAGTCCCTATGCTAGACTGTGTTGTTACAGGCCTACAAAAAGGAAAAATATACAAATTCCGTGTGAGGGCTCAGAATATTGTTGGTCTTAGTCTTCCAGATACAACTATACCAATAGAGTGTCAAGAAAAACTAGGTAATTTTTAGTTTTCTTATTGTTTCACTGATTCTTTCTCTCTCTCTTTGAGCATTCCCCTGAAAACATAATTTCTATTTTTCTCTAATTTCAGTACCTCCATCCGTGGAACTAGATGTGAAGTTAATCGAAGGTCTTGTTGTTAAAGCTGGCACCACAGTGAGACTTCCTGCCATTATGAGAGGTGTGCCAGTTCCCACTGCAAAATGGGTTACTGATGACGTTGAAATTAAAACCGATGGCAGATACAAGATTGAGACTGACGATTATTCAACTGTACTTACCATCAAAGACTGTATAAGAAAAGATACAGGAGAATATCTACTCACAGTTTCTAATGCAGCTGGCAGCAAAACTGTTGCTCTACATCTTACAGTTTTGGATGTTCCTGGCCCACCAACTGGTCCGATTAATATTCTTGAAGTAACACCAGAACATATGGTTATTTCTTGGCGCCCTCCTAAAGATGATGGTGGGAGTCCTATAATAAATTATATCGTTGAGAAGCGTCAATCAAAGAAAGAAACTTGGGGAGTGGTTAGCTCTGGAACAAGTCACACAAAAATTAAGATTCCACGACTGCAGAAGGGCTGTGAATATATTTTCCGTGTCCGGGCAGAAAATAAGATAGGCATTGGTGCACCCCTTGATTCAGAACCAACAGTTGCTAAACATATGTTTGATCCACCATCCCCTCCTGGTAAACCAACTGTTTATGATATCACAGAAAATGCTGCAACAGTGGCTTGGACCCTACCAAAATCTGATGGTGGAACTCCAATAACTGGTTATATACTTGAACGTCGGGAAGCATCTGGTAAATGGGTGCGTGTCAATAAGGCACCAATACTTGATATGAAATACAGAGTCACTGGTCTTTTTGAAGGCAACACATATGAATTCAGAGTTTTTGCAGAAAACATGGTGGGCTTAAGCAAACCATCTCCAAGCTCTGATCCAATAAAGGCATCACGTCCTATCACTCCTCCTGGACCACCTATAAATCCAAAATTAAAAGACAAAACCAAAGAATCAGCTGATCTTGTGTGGACAAAGCCCCTCAAAGATGGTGGCAGTCCCATTCTGGGATACATCGTGGAATGTCAGAAAACTGGAACTAAGGAGTGGAATAGGATTAATAAGGATGAACTTATTAGACAGTGTGCCTACAGAGTACCTGGGTTAATAGAAGGAAATGAATATAAATTCCGAATAAAAGCTGTTAACATTGTGGGAGAGGGAGAACCAAGAGAACTGGCAGAAACTGTACTGGCAAAGGATATTCTTTCTCCTCCAGAAGTAAGCCTAGATGTGACCTGTCGAGACTTAATTACTGTCCGAGTAGGTCAAACAATCCATATTACTGGTAAAGTAAAAGGCAGGCCAGATCCTGACATAACATGGTCCAAAGATGGCAAAGTACTAGTCCAAGATAAGCGTGTTGAAATAATCCATGATCTACCTAATGTTGAACTGCAAGTGAAAGAAGCCAAAAGATCTGATCATGGCAAATACATAATAGCAGCTAAGAACAGCTGTGGACATGCTCAAGCTTTTGCTGTTGTTAATGTACTTGACAGACCTGGACCATGTCAGAACCTGAAAATAAGCTATGTCACAAAAGATTCATGTATGATTGCTTGGGAGAGTCCAGTGGATAATGGTGGCTCTGAAATTACAAACTACATAGTAGAGTGCCGTCAGCCAAACCAGAGGGGATGGTCGATTGTCTCCTCTGATATCACTAAACGATTAGTAAAGGCAAATCTTATAGAGAACCGTGAATACTTCTTCAGAGTTTGTGCAGAAAATAAAATAGGTCCAGGTCCTTGCATTGAGACCAAGACTCCCATCCTTGCCATCAATCCTATTGACAAGCCTGGAGAGCCAGAAAATCTTCACATTGCAGAGAAAGGAAAGACGTTTGTATATCTGAAATGGAGAAGGCCAGATTATGATGGTGGAAGTCCCAATTTAAGTTACCATGTTGAGAGAAAACTGAAAGATTCAGATGAATGGGAAAGGGTTCACAAAGGCAGCATTAAGGAAACACACTACATGGTAGATAAATGTGTTGAAAATAAGATTTACCAATTCCGAGTTCAAACCAAGAATGAGGCAGGTGAAAGTGGCTGGGTAAGAACAGCTGAAGTTGTTGTGAAGGAAGATCTGCAGAAACCAGTGCTAGACTTGAAGTTAAGTGGGGTGCTAACAGTGAAAGCAGGTGACACAATTAGAATTGAGGCTGGAGTCAGAGGAAAACCACAACCTGAAGTTGTATGGACAAAAGACAAAGATGCCACAGATCTAACCAGATCTCCAAGAGTCAGTATTGAAACAACTTCTGATACATCTAAATTTGTTCTCACAAAATCAAGACGTAGTGATGGTGGGAAATATGTGATTACTGCAACTAACACGGCTGGTAGTTTTGTAGCATACGCTACTGTTATTGTCTTGGATAAACCAGGTCCTGTAAGAAACTTGAAAGTTACTGACATTTCAAGTGACAGATGTACTGTTACTTGGGACCCCCCAGAAGATGATGGTGGTTGTGAAATACAGAACTACATCCTGGAAAAATGTGAAAGCAAGCGTATGGTTTGGTCTACATACTCTTCCGCTGTCCTAACGAACTATGCAAATGTGACACGCCTTATTGAAGGTAATGAATATATATTCAGAGTTCGTGCAGAGAATAAAATGGGCACTGGTCCACCAACAGAAACACAACCAATTATTGCAAAAACAAAATATGATAGACCCGGACGCCCTGACCCTCCAGATGTCACAAGAGTTAGCAAAGAAGAGATGACTGTAGTTTGGAATCCACCAGAATATGATGGTGGCAAATCAATTACAGGATACATTTTAGAGAAGAAAGAGAAACGGTCGCTAAGATGGGTTCCTGTTACTAAGACTGCAATCCCAGAGAGACGCAAGAAGGTTACTAATCTCATCCCTGGTCATGAATATCAGTTCCGTGTCAGTGCCGAAAATGAAGTCGGACTTGGAGAACCAAGCTTGCCATCAAGACCTGTAGTAGCAAAAGACCCAATAGGTATCATACCTCTGTATTCTACTGTATTTTTTTTTTTAATGTTAGCATAAGCGATTGCTAAATTGCACAATTGTGTTCTTATCTGTAATTTTTATTGTCCTTCAGAACCACCTGGTCCTCCCACAAACTTAAGAGTGGTTGATAGCACAAAGAATTCCATAACCCTTGGCTGGGGAAAACCAGTGTATGATGGTGGTGCTCCAATTATTGGATATGTTGTGGAAATTAGACCAAAAGTTGAGGGTGCTGATCCTGAAGCAGGGTGGAAACGATGCAATGTTGCTGCCCAAGTTATTCATACAGAATTTACAGCCACCAGCCTGGATGAGAACCAACTGTATGAATTCAGAGTTTCTGCCCAAAACCAAGTTGGCCTTGGCCGACCAGCTGAATTGAAAGAAGCTGTGTCTCCCAAAGAAATACTTGGTGAGTTTTTCCATCCTCTTTATGAGTATTTACACGCAGTCGTTATTTGCTCTGGTTTTATTTTATTTCATGTGCTAAACTTTGTATTTTATGTCTTTATTTTTTTTCCTTCAGAACCTCCCGAAATTGAGTTGGATGCAAGCATGAGAAAGTTAGTCACAGTTAGGGCAGGATGCCCTATTAGACTTTTTGCCATTATTAGGGGTCGCCCAGCACCAAAAGTCACCTGGAGGAGAATGGGTATTGACAATGTTATCAGAAAAGGACAAGTTGATCTGGTTGACACTATGGCCTTCTGTGTCATCCCTGATTCAACTCGTGATGACTCAGGCAAATATTCATTGACACTTGTTAATGCAGCTGGAGAAAAGGCTGTATTTGTGAACGTCAGAGTCCTGGGTAAGTAATGAGAGAAATACCTCTAGACAATTTTTTAACTATGTTGAATGTTCATTGCAGGAATTTTTATGACCCCCAAGTGCTACAGTTTTTGAGAACAACTATATCAGCTAACACTAAGTCTCCCTGTATAGGAAGCTGTTAGCTTCCTTTAATTTTAACTTATTAAAGAAGAAAAAACTAGTATAAATTGAAATCTCTTTATAGATACTCCTGGACCTGTGTCGGACTTCAAGGTTTCAGACGTCACCAAGATGTCATGCCACCTTTCATGGGCACCTCCAGAGAATGATGGTGGTAGCCCCGTGACTCATTACATCCTGCAGAAACGTGAGGCTGACAGGAAGACCTGGGGAACAGTCACTGCAGAACTAAAGAAGACTAGTTTCCAAATAGCTAACCTTGTACCTGGAAATGAATATTTCTTTAGAGTAACAGCAGTAAATGAATATGGGTCAGGTGTTCCAAGTGACTTACCAAAACCAGTTCTAGCAACAGATCCCCTAAGTAAGTATTTCTCTATGCATATTTTATGTTTTTTCTTTAATTTTAATAAGATTTTGCATTTTTTTTTTTTACTTGGTGTTTCCAAATTGAACAATCCTACTAAGTACCCAATGATAAATATTTCTGTGTCAGTTTCTTTCAAATAATACAATATATGAATATAATACCTTTGCAATTATTAAGAATTTTGCTCTTTTCCATATTGTCCTTGTTGAGTTAGCATGGATAGCATCCAATAATTCAACAAGTATTCAATAGTCAGAAAATCTTGGAAAGTCAGTGTTTAATGTGTTTCTTTTTTTCCCCCCCTAAAAGGTGAACCTGATCCACCAAGAAAACTTGAAGTTACTGAAATTACAAAGAATAGTGCTACTTTAGGCTGGCTGCCACCACTTCGTGATGGAGGCTCTAAAGTTGATGGGTATATTGTTAGCTACAAAGAAGATGACCAACCAGCGGATCGCTGGACAGAATATTCAGTTGTTAAAGATCTCTCCATTGTTGTAGCTGGTCTGAAAGAGGGAAAGAAGTACAAGTTTAGAGTGGCAGCTAGAAATGCTGTAGGAGTAAGTTTGCCAAGAGAAACTGAAGGAGTATTTGAAATTAAAGAACAACTCAGTAAGTAACAATTTAAATACTACCTGTGTTGCAATATTCTGCTTTAATAATGAAATGAGCAAGAATTATAGTTCTTTGAGTGAGTCCCAGAAAGATATATGCTTTATGAAGTCATCTGGAGGATTATGGTTAACTGTAACGAATATTTTGACGGCTCAGAAAAGATGAGAGTTGACAGCTAATTCAGAATTATTAAAGAATTTTGCAGGTATGGTTTCAGTTGGAACCAGAAGATAGGAACTAAGGAGAAATAATTAATACCTTTAATGAACTTAAAATGAAAAAGAGTCAGAGTGGTAGTTTGAGAGATAAATGGGGCCAGAAGTGGGAGCTGTTTTAAGATAAGAGAAAACAAGTTGTTAATATTGTAGAGTTGGTTGAGAATGTAAAGTGAAACACAGGGAGCACAGGTTGATGTAATTAAAGTGCTAGGGTCCCTGAGGCACAGGAAAACCTAGGGGTAAGGAGCAGATGAGAAGAACCTTTTTCCTTTTTTGACATGGAAAGAGGAAGAGAGAGTTATAGGAGCCAAAGAGAATAAAAACTAGCGAATGGCAGGAAGAAACATACTGCCAGGTTTCTTTTGGAAGAAATCAGAAAGATGTAGTGCAAAAGAAGTAGTAGGATAAGGGGCTTTACTTGAATAATTCAAGAGTATAAAAACATCAACTGTGGAAATAGGTTTAGTTCAGTGAGAACTTCAGTCTTTCTTTTCTCCTCCTTCATGTCTGTCTTGTAGAAAGTCAGCAATAAGTTAGCAATGACAAGTTCCAGATATAAAGAAGAATTACATGTCATGCAGTAATAGTGCACAAGTCTCTACATAAACAAGTGAGAAGGCAATCTAAACTCAAAAATATTCTCTTATAAACTGTACATGAATGAAAAATAAGACTGGAATAGATACTGCCCACTGCAGAATCTCTGGTTGTCCATAAGTGCAACCTAAATTAAAAATTATCAAGTCATTCCTACTGGTGATTCCACTTGAGAGAGAAGCAGAGAGCTTTCAAATGAAAATGTAAGAAAAGGTAAATTAATATGTCACAGAAATTGAATTTATATATCTGCGTGTTATTTTATTTTTCAGTCCCACCTAAGATCCTGATGCCTGATCACGTTCACATTAAAGCCGGAAAGAAACTGAGAATTGAAGCTCATGTATATGGGAAGCCTCAGCCAGTCTGTAAATGGTTGAAAGGAGATCAAGATGTACTTACATCCAGTCGCCTTGCCGTGCATAAAGCAGAAAAGTCTTCCGTTCTTATCATTAAGGATGTAACTAGAAAAGATTCTGATTTTTACACTCTTACTGCAGAAAATAGCTCTGGTACTGACAGTCAGAAAATCAGAGTGATAGTCATGGGTATGTTCTACTTGATTATTTTTAAACGCAGCTTTATACAAAACCAGTTTTAGTGTATTCCAGTGGTTACCATTTTCTTTCATCCCTTTTTTCTTAATATGTGTTTTTGTGCAGATAAACCGGGTCCACCACAGCCTCCATTTGATATTTCTGAAATAGATGCTGATGCTTGCACTCTTGCATGGCATATACCTCTCGAGGATGGTGGCAGTAACATTACAAACTATGTAGTTGAGAAATGTGATGTAAGCAGAGGAGACTGGGTAACAGCTTTAGCTTCTGTCACAAAGACGAGCTGCAGAATTGGAAAACTGATTCCTGGAGAAGAGTATATGTTTCGCGTTCGTGCTGAAAATCGTTTTGGGATTTCTGAGCCACTTACTTCTGGCAAGATGATTGCAAGGTTCCCATTTGGTATGTCAGGTTTTGATAGCAGCATTTCTCTTTTTAGTCCTCCTAGTAAGAAGGCATGTGATTGATATCCATCTTTGTTTTTCTTTCTAGATGTTCCCAGTGAACCAAAGAATGCACGTATCACAAAGGTCAATAAGGACTGCATTTTTGTTGCCTGGGATAGACCAGATAGTGATGGAGGCAGTCCAATCACTGGTTATCTCATTGAGCGCAAAGAAAGGAACAGTTTACTGTGGGTGAAAGCGAATGACACAGCTGTGCGCTCCACAGAATACCCTTGTGTGGGGCTCATCGAAGGTCTTGAGTATACTTTCAGAATTTATGCATTGAACAGAGCTGGAGCCAGTAAACCTAGTAAACCAACTGAGTTTGTCACAGCAAGAGCGCCAGTTGGTAAGCCAAACATGCCATTAATTTGCAACAGACTACTGTTTTTATGGTCATTTTCAAGATATCTGTAACTCTTTCTGATCTTAGTTTGCCCTGATGTTCATATTTTCATGTTTACTGCAACTGCACTGTGAGTGCACTGTGTGGGTATGCTGCAAATAGGATCTAGCACTATTAAAGCTATTTTTTAATATGTTATCTTCTTTGGCAAAACAGACTGTAACATGATCTTATTTGCCTTAGATCCCCCTGGAAAACCTGAAGTTATTGATGTTACTAAGAGTACTGTATCACTGGTATGGACAAGACCAAAGCATGATGGTGGCAGCAAACTTATTGGCTACTTTCTTGAAGCTTGCAAATTACCTGGTGATAAGTGGGTTCGGTGCAATACAACTCCACATCAAATACCCCTAGAAGAATACACTGCTACTGATTTGGAAGAAAATGCTCAATATCAATTTAGAGCAATTGCCAAGACGGCCGTTAACATTAGCCCACCTTCAGAACCTTCTGATCCGGTGACCGTTCATCCAGAAAATGGTAAGAAATGTAAAAGCTTTTGAGAACTCTGGTAAAACTCATGGGAAGAATGAGGTGTTTATCTCTTACTAGATTGATTAACTCTTGGGCTCTGTCCTTTCAGTTCCCCCCAGAATAGAGCTGGATCTGTCTATGCAGTCACAGCTTACAGTAAAAGCTGGAACTAATGTGCGTCTGGAGGCAAATGTATATGGCAAGCCAATGCCAACAATCACCTGGAAGAAAGAAGAAGAAGCTTTAAAACCATCTGAAGGTGTTAAGATCACCACTAAGAGAAATCTTGCTACAGTCGAGTTGTTCAGTGTTAACAGGAAGCAAACAGGAGACTATACTATTACTGCTGAAAATGCAAGTGGATCAAAGTCAGCAACCATTAGACTTAAAGTACTTGGTGAGCTAAAGACTGTCTGTTAATAAATACATTTATAGTTAAATGATACAGTGAGAGACAGAGCTATAATAATGTGATGTTAATTCTTCTAGATAAGCCTGGTCCACCGGCCTCCGTTAAAATTAAACATATGTATGCAGATCGTGCAATGCTTTCTTGGGAGCCTCCTCTGGAAGATGGAGGTTCAGAAATTACTAACTACATTGTAGACAAGCGTGAAACAAGCAGACCAAACTGGGCCCAAGTCAGTGCCAATGTACCCATTACAAGCTGCACAGTGGAGAAACTAATAGAAGGACATGAGTATCAGTTCCGCATATGTGCTGAAAACAAATATGGTGTTGGAGACCCTATCTTGACTGAACCAGCCGTTGCTAAGAATCCATACGGTAAGTGCTTTGTCGGATAGCTTCATTAGGCACTGTTTTTTTTGTGTACACTTATGAATGTGAACATAACTTTCAAATAAATCTTCACAGATGTACCCGGACCTTGTGATCCACCGGTAATTAGCAATGTAACAAAAGACTTCATGACTGTTAGCTGGAAGCCACCAGCTAGTGATGGTGGATCCCCAATAACTGGTTATATGCTTGAGAAACGTGAAACTAAGGCTCTTAACTGGACAAAGGTAACCAGAAAGCCCGTCATTGAAAGAACTGTTAAGGCTACTGGACTCCAAGAAGGAACAGAATATGAGTTCCGGGTGATAGCGTTGAATAAGGCCGGACCTGGCAAGCCTAGCGCACCATCTAAAGCAGTGTATGCTCGTGATCCTCAATGTAAGCCAAAAGTCCCAGATCTTTTCCATGGTTATTTCCAAATATTTTTTTACAGCATTTGGTACGATAACTTCATGTTATTTTAATTCTCAGATCCTCCTGGCCCACCTGCTTTCCCGAAAGTGGTTGATACTACACATAATTCAATAAGCCTGTCATGGAGCAAACCAGCATATGACGGAGGAAGCCCTATTATTGGTTATCTAGTGGAAGCAAAAAGAGCTGACACAGACAACTGGGTCAGATGCAATCTACCCAAGAACTTACAGGCTACACGATTTGTGGTAACAGGGCTAATAGAAGATACAGAGTACCAGTTCCGCGTTTATGCTGTCAATAAGATTGGATACAGTGATCCAAGTGATGTTCCTGATAAACACACTGCCAAAGACATTTTAAGTATGTTCACTGAAAACAAATTACCTTGTCGACTTCTGCTTTAATTCATGGGATGGGTTCCAAAGACAGGGTTTGTCACAGATCACAGAAGCAGATTTGGAATGTGTCATTTCTCAAAAAATTAAGGCTAAAAGTGGCTAATTTGGAAGAGAACAGGGCAGTTAGGAACTGTGTAGAATCTGATTGGTATCTGCTTTCTTCGTTTGTATGCTAGATACTCTTCTACCTCCTATTTTGGGTCTTCAGGAATTTTTTCTTTCTCTAATCCTAAAATCAGACTTGTCAGATCTCTCTTCTATTCTTAAAATTTTCAGTCGTCTTCATGCCTTCTAAATAATTTGAAGCCAATATTACTATTCTAAGCATCTGTGTGACACATTATTTAATTGTATGACACTTCCTCATTAAGAGTCATGCTGGCTTCTGTATGCATTTTGCTGTATGTACACATGTATGTACATATATGCATTGCTTCACAGAACTGTCTTCCTTCAAGATAAGCAGTACAGTCCAACGGCCTTTTAAATTCATTTGAGTTCTACAGGAACTAGAAGACTTCTTCATATGATAAGTAATTTAAATGGTGGAAAAGGCAGAAAGAAAAGGAAGTTAAATCAGTGCAAAAATATGCTAAGTTTGCAAATTATCTTGAAACAGGAGTCAGGACAATAACTCACTATTGTCATCATGGGCAGGAGAATAAATTGGTTAATCTAATGAAATATCAGTAAAGGGGACTTTTTCTCACAGTAACTTTAGTGATAGTTTTAAAGATGATGTTTTAATTGCTTGTTTTTTCTTAAACACACAGTTCCTCCTGAAGGAGAACTTGATGCAGAACTAAGGAAAGTCCTTGTGTTGCGTGCTGGAGTCACAATGAGACTTTATGTGCCAGTAAGAGGACGTCCACCTCCAAAGATTACATGGTCTAAAGTGGGTGCCAACCTAAGAGATAGACAAGGATTAGACATCAAGTCAACTGATTTTGATACCTTCCTGCGTTGTGAAAACGTAAACAAATATGATGCTGGAAAATACGTCCTCAGTCTGGAGAACAGCTGTGGCAAAAAGGCATATACGATTGTTGTAAAAGTACTTGGTAAGTATCAGGGTTTTCCTCGTTATAACATATTTGTTAACTTTTTAACTGATATTTTTTTGTATTTCGTTTACTAAATCAAATGTGGGGTTGCTGTGTTTATCTAGATACTCCAGGCCCTCCAATTAACCTGATTGTAAAGGAAGCGTCTAAGGATTCTGCCTTCATTACATGGGAACCTCCGCTAATAGATGGTGGCAGTCCAATCACAAATTATGTCGTTGAAAAACGTGATGCAGAAAGAAAGTCATGGTCCACAGTAACAACAGAATGTCCAAAGACAAGCTGCAGGATAACTAACTTAGAAGAAGGCAAATCTTACTTCTTCAGGGTTTTTGCTGAAAATGAATATGGTATTGGTGACCCCTGTGAAACTCGTGATGCTGTTAAAGCTTCTGGTAAGAAAAATGAATCCATTTCACCTATTTTGGTATTCAAATAATTATTATTTTTAGCTTGAATGGACACTTACTATGCTTTTCTTCCTTCTAGAAACACCTGGGCCAGTTGTGGATCTAAAAGCTTCAGCTGTAACAAAATCATCCTGCAATTTAGTATGGAAAAAACCAATCAGTGATGGTGGAAGCCGTATATTTGCATATGTTGTGGAGGTCCTGGTTGATGAAGATAAATGGCAAGAAGTCATGCGGGCAAAGAACCTCCATTTTTCAATGAGAGACCTAAAGGAAGGACAAGAATACACTTTCAGAGTGAGAGCCCAAAATGATGCTGGCTGTGGTACTCCAACAGAGCTCACAATTGTGGCAAGAGATGATGTTGGTAAGAAGCAATTTAAGATCAGTAATTCCACGTTTCACTTAGCCAAATTACATTTATTTTATGCTTACTATCATTACTATGCATACATACAAATCAGATGCCTTTAAAATAGCATCTTAATTTTATCGGAGTATAGTTTATCACAGAATATAGTTGAATCATTGGTTTCTTTTATTTTTACAGTGGCACCTGATCTTGATTTAAGAGATCTACCTGATTTGTGCTATATAGCTAAAGAGGGAAGCAATTTCCGTCTTAAAATCCCAATTAAAGGCAAGCCTGTCCCAGCTGTAACTTGGAAGAAAGATGAAGACCAGGCACTTACTGAGAGTGGAAGAGTTGCATTTGAATCTACAGCAGTTAATACCACACTTGTAGTACATGACTGCCAGAAAGCTGATGCTGGAAAGTACACAATAACTTTGAAGAATGTTGTTGGCAGCAAGGAAGGTACTATTTCTGTGAAAGTTGTTGGCAAACCTGGCATACCGACAGGTCCGGTGAAATTTGAAGAAGTCACAGCTGATGCCATAACCCTAAAGTGGGGCCCTCCAAAAGATGATGGTGGTTCAGAAATCACTAACTATGTCCTAGAGAAGAGAGATAATGTAAACAATAAGTGGGTGACTTGTGCCTCTGCAGTCCAGAAAACCACATTTAGAGTTACAAGACTTCATGAAGGAAATGAATATACATTCAGGATCAGGGCTGAAAATAAATACGGAGTAGGTGAAGGTCTTAAATCTGACCCTGTTGTTGCAAAACATCCATTTGGTGAGTATCCATTATAATTTTCAAAATTGAAAAAAAAAAAAGGTTTAGGGGTGATATTTATTTTTAATGTTGCTGGATTTTTTAATATTGTTTAGATGTACCAGATGCTCCTCCACCTCCCAACATTGTTGATGTTCGACATGAATCTGTAGCTTTAACTTGGACTGATCCCAGAAGAACTGGAGGCTCACCAATCACAGGTACATCCCCAAAAGCCTCTCTAGTATTTCAGTTCTTAATAGTTCTTTCCCTCTGTCAAAGGGTAAGATAAAACTACCAGGTGTTTATGCTTTAAATTGATAGATTGATTTCATTGTTTTACGTCCTACTCGTTCTCTATAATGCATTTTTTTAAAAATTTAACTTAAAAGTTGGGAAAAAAAAAACTAGCTGAAAACCAATATTTTTGCACGGAGACAAAATACCTAAAGAAAGAAAAACAAACTCACCTTTATGTTACATTGCTTGGGTCTATAAAATTAGCAATTTGCATTTATAAACATCTCTTTGCAATTACATACATCTGTAATGTATGTCTACATCCATTTCCTAATCTGGTTTTCTGTGTTCCTCTTGCACAATGCCGATGTGACATGCCATACAGGCAGTATGATGTTTTACAATGCTATGAGAAATGAAGATTTCTAGAAAACCCCTCGTATTTTCATCTCTCCATTTATCTTCTAGGTTATCACATCGAAGTCAAAGAAAGAAATAGTCTTCTGTGGAAGAGAGCAAATAAGACCCCAATAAGAATGAAAGATTTCAGAGTAACAGGCTTAACTGAAGGTCTGGAATATGAATTCAGAGTAATGGCAATCAATATGGCTGGAGTAGGTAAACCAAGTCTGCCATCTGAACCAGTTGTGGCACTTGATCCTATTGGTAAGTCATCAGGAAAATTAAAAAGAAAATTCTGAAATTCAAAATAACTTTTGTTTGACCACTATTTATTATTTTTTCTTCTAGATCCCCCTGGGAAACCTGAAGTTATCAATGTAACTAGGGACTCAGTAACACTCATTTGGACAGAACCAAAATATGATGGTGGACATAAGTTAACTGGCTATATTGTTGAAAAACGTGATTTACCCTCAAAGACCTGGACGAAAGCTAATCATGTGAATGTTCCAGACTGTGCATTTACTGTAACTGACCTCTCAGAAGGCTCCAAATATGAGTTCAGAATTAGAGCAAAGAACACTGCTGGAGCTATCAGTCCTCCATCTGAATCCACAGGAACTATAATATGCAAGGATGAGTATGGTATGTGGATGGCATTAAAAATGTAGAATTTTATTTGAATAATTAATACCAAATCCTGTTTGTTGTTTTTTTTCCCTATATTCTTGTTATAACAATCAACGTTGTTTGTTTGTTTGTTTGTTTTGACAGAGGCACCAACCATTGTTATTGATCCTACTTTGAAGGAAGGATTAACAGTAAAAGCAGGAGACAACATTACAGTGTCTGCTATTAGTATCCGTGGCAAACCACCTCCAACTTCAGCATGGTCAAAAGCTGGAAAAGATTTTAGACCTTCAGAGCTTGTGCGCATTGAAACCACACCAACTTCTTCTACTTTAACTGTCAAATATGCAGCCAGAAAAGATTCTGGAGAATACACAATCACTGCAACCAATCCTTTTGGCACTAAGCAGGAGAGCGTACATGTGAAAGTTTTAGATGTTCCAGGACCTCCAGGGCCTATTGAGATCAGCAATGTTTCAGCAGAAAAAGCGACTCTTACATGGTCACCTCCTGCAGAAGATGGTGGATCACCAATCAAATCATATGTTCTTGAGAAGAGAGAAACTAGCCGACTGCTCTGGACATTGGTTGCTGAAAATATTGAAAGCTGTAGGCATGTTGTTAGCAAGCTCATTCAAGGAAATGAATATGTTTTCCGTGTCTCAGCAGTAAATCAATATGGCAAAGGTGAACCAGTACAATCAGAACCAGTTAAAATGGTGGATAGATTTGGTACGTAGAACAAGCTAAGAAGTTCAGTGTGTTCTTATTAATCTCTGAAGAGTTGCTTTTTGTTTTAACTGTACTTTTTTCTTCCTTATCAGGACCCCCAGGCCCTCCTGGAAAACCAGAAGTAACAAATGTGACAAAAAATACTGTCACAGTTACCTGGAAAAGGCCGGTAGATGATGGTGGAAGTGAAATCACAGGTTATTATGTGGAGCGAAGAGAAAAGAAAGGCTTAAGATGGGTCAGAGCAACAAAGAAACCAGTTTCAGATCTTAGATGCAAAGTAACTGGTCTCCTGGAAGGAAATGAATATGAATTCCGTGTCAGTGCAGAAAACAGAGCAGGAGTTGGACCACCAAGTGATGCTTCAAACTCAGTCATGTGCAAGGATGTTGCATGTTAGTATCATGCCTTTTCTTTTTTTGGGGGTGGGTGGGATGGGCAGGCAGCACATTCAGGCAGCATAAGAGTGACTTCCTCTGTAATGTAATGTTTTATCTTTTCCTCACTTTTCAGACCCACCAGGTCCACCTGCAAATCCAAGAGTGACTGATACTACAAAGACAAGTGCATCTTTAGCCTGGGGCAAGCCTCACTACGATGGTGGTCTTGAAATCACTGGCTATATAGTAGAACATCAAAGGGAAGGAGAAGAAGAATGGGTAAAAGATACAACAGGGACTGCTTTAAGAATCACTCAGTTTGTTGTTGCTCATTTGCAGACAGGAGCCAAATACAATTTCAGAATCTCTGCCATGAATGCTGCAGGTGTTGGTGAACCAGCAATAATTCCAAGCGTGGAAATCAAAGACCGGGAAGAGATTCCTGACTTTGAATTAGATGCTGAGCTAAGAAGAACGCTTGTTGTTAGAGCTGGATTAACTATTCGTATATTTGTGCCAATTAAAGGACGTCCAACTCCAGAAGTTACATGGACAAAAGATGATGTTTCACTCAAAGGACGTGCCAGTATTGAAAATACAGACTCTTTTACACTCTTGATTGTCACAGATTGCACCAGATACGATGCAGGAAAATACGTAATGACTCTTGAAAATGCTGCTGGTAAGAAGACTGGCTTTGTAAATGTGAAAGTCTTGGATACACCAGGTCCACCAATAAACCTTAAGCCTAGAGAAATAACCAAAGACAGCATCACCCTCCAATGGGATATGCCTCTGATAGATGGTGGCTCACGTATAACAAACTATATTGTTGAGAAACGCGAATCAACTCGTAAAGCATATTCGACAGTCACAACCAACTGCCAGAAGTGTTCCTTCAAGATTCCTAATCTGTCTGAGGGGTGTGAATACTATTTCAGAGTGCTGGCTGAAAATGAGTATGGTATTGGTGAACCAGCTGAAACTGCAGAACCAGTAAGAGCTTCTGAGGCACCATCCCCACCTGAGAGCCTTAATATTATGGATGTAACACGGAACTCAGTTAGTCTGGCTTGGCCAAAACCAGAACATGATGGTGGCAGCAAGATCACTGGGTATGTAATTGAAGCACAGAGAAAAGGAAGCAACCAGTGGGCACACGTCACCACTGTAAAAACACTGGACTGTGTTGTAAAGAATCTAACTGAAAATGAAGAGTATACTTTCCAGGTTATGGCAGTTAACAGTGCTGGAAGAAGTGCCCCAAGAGAAAGCAGACCAGTTATTATCAAGGAGCAAACAATGCTACCTGAGTTTGACCTCCGTGGCATCTACCAGAAGACAGTCATTGCCAAAGCTGGTGACAATATCAAGATTGAAATCCCTGTGCTTGGTCGACCAAGGCCTACTGTGACTTGGAAGAAAGAAGACCAGATACTTAAGCAAACACAAAGGGTAAATTATGAAAATACTGCAACTGCAACCATACTAACCATCAATGAATGTAAACGAAGTGATAGTGGTCAATATCCACTGTCAGCTAAAAATATTGTTGGAGAAGTTAGTGAAGTAATCACAGTTCAGGTTCATGATATACCTGGACCTCCTACTGGACCAATCAAATTTGATGAAATTTCATCTGACTTCCTAACATTCTCATGGGAGCCTCCTTTGAATGATGGTGGTGTACCAATAAGTAACTATGTTGTAGAAATGCGTCAAACTGACAGTACCACATGGACTGAATTGGCAACCACAGTGATCCGTACTACATTTAAAGCTACTCGTCTTACTACTGGAGTTGAGTATCAGTTCCGTGTTAAAGCTCAGAACAGATATGGAATTGGTCCAGCCATTACTTCAGAGTCTGTAGTTGCCAACTACCCGTTTAAGGTACCTGGGCCTCCTGGAACTCCTCAGGTGATTGCAGTCACCAAAGAAACCATGACCATTAGCTGGAATGAGCCCGTTACTGATGGTGGAAGCCCAATTCTGGGCTATCATGTTGAAAGAAAAGAACGAAACAGCATTCTTTGGCAGACTGTAAGTAAAATGCTGGTATCAGGCAATATCTTTAAATCAACTGGACTCACCGATGGCATTGCCTACGAATTCCGTGTTATAGCAGAAAATCTGGCTGGGAAGAGTAAGCCAAGCAGGCCATCTGAGCCTGTGTTTGCCTTAGACCCAATAGATCCACCTGGTAAGCCAATACCTCTGAACATTACAAGGCATGCAGTTACGCTGAAGTGGACTAAACCAGAATATAATGGAGGCTTTAAGATAACTGGTTACACTGTTGAAAAAAGAGACCTTCCTAATGGCCGTTGGCTGAAGGCTAATTTCAGCAATATACTAGAGACTGAATTCACTGTAAGTGGTTTGACAGAAGATGCTGCCTATGAATTCCGTGTGATTGCTAGGAATGCTGGTGGGGCTGTTAGTCAGCCCTCTGAGCCATCAGATGCAATAACTTGTAGAGATGACATTGAAGCACCAAAGATAAGAGTGGATGTTAAATACAAAGACACCTTAGTGCTGAAAGCAGGTGAAGTTTTCAGACTTGAGGCTGATGTTTCAGGTCGTCCTCCACCAACTATGATGTGGACAAAAGGAGAAAAAGAACTTGAAGACACAGCAAAATTAGCAATAAAAATAGCAGATTTCTCTACTGTTCTTGTCAATAAAGATTCTTCAAGAAGAGATGGCGGTGCCTATACACTTACTGCAACAAATCCTGGTGGCTTTGCCAAGCATGTCTTCAATGTTAAAGTTCTTGATAGACCTGGTCCCCCAGAAGGTCCTTTGGCTGTGTCTGAAGTCACTGCAGAAAAATGTGTGCTGTCATGGCTACCTCCACTGGATGATGGAGGAGCAAAGATTGACCATTATGTGGTTGAAAAACGTGAAACCAGTCGATTGGCATGGACAGCTGTAGCCACAGAAGTTCCGTTGACTAAACTGAAGGTTACTAAGCTGTTGAAGGGCAATGAGTACGTGTTCCGTGTTATGGCTGTCAACAAATACGGAGTTGGTGAGCCTCTGGAATCAGAGCCCGTTCTTGCAGTAAATCCATATGTGCCACCTGATCCACCTAAAACACCTGAAGTTACAGCAATTACAAAAGATTCTATGGTTGTCTGTTGGGGCCATCCTGATTCTGATGGTGGGAGCCCAATAACTAACTATATTGTGGAACGTCGAGACAGGGCTGGTCTACGGTGGGTGAAATGTAACAAACGGGTTGTTACTGACTTGCGTTATAAAGTGTCTGGACTGACAGAAGGCCATGAATATGAATACAGAGTCATGGCTGAAAATGCTGCTGGAGTCAGTGAGCCAAGCCCAACAAGTCCATTCTATAAAGCTTGTGATACTGTATTTAAGCCTGGTCCCCCGGGTAATCCTCGTGTTTTGGATAGCAGCAAGTCCTCAATTACAATAGCATGGAACAAACCAATATATGATGGCGGTTCAGAGATCACAGGTTACATGGTTGAGATCGCACTACCTGAAGAAGATGAGTGGAAGATTGTAACTCCACCAGTAGGTCTAAAGGCCACTTCTTTTACCATCACTGACCTGAAAGAAAATCAAGAGTATAAAATACGGATATATGCTATGAACTCTGAAGGTCTTGGAGAACCTGCTCTTGTTCCTGGGACTCCAAAAGCTGAAGAAAGAATGCTGCCTCCAGAAATTGAACTCGATGCAGAACTACGTAAAGTTGTCACTATTAGAGCCTGCTGTACTCTAAGGCTCTTTGTCCCAATTAAAGGAAGACCAGCGCCTGAAGTAAAATGGACAAGAGAACATGGGGAATCTTTGGATAGAGCAACCATTGAATCAACAAGCTCTTATACTCTACTTATTGTTGAAAACGTAAATAGATTTGATAGTGGCAAATACATACTGACAATTGAAAACAGCTCTGGTAGTAAGTCAGCATTTGTGAATGTCCGAGTTCTCGATACCCCAGGAGCACCTCAAGATTTGAAAATAAAAGAAGTTACAAAATCATCAGTTACACTCACATGGGAGCCTCCTCTCATAGATGGTGGCTCTAAAATAAAAAATTACATTGTTGAAAAGCGTGAATCAACAAGGAAAGCTTATGCGACTGTTAATGCCAATTGCCATAAGACCAGCTGGAAAGTGGATTCACTGCAAGAAGGCTGCAACTACTACTTCAGAGTCCTAGCTGAAAATGAGTATGGAATAGGCCTTCCAGTTGAAACTTCAGAGTCTGTAAAAGTATCAGAAAGACCACTTCCACCAGGGAAAATAACTTTGTTGGATGTGACAAGAAATAGTGTGTCCTTATCTTGGGAAAAACCTGAACATGATGGTGGTAGCAGAATTCTGGGCTACATTGTAGAAATGCAAAGCAAAGGCAGTGACAAGTGGTCAACTTGCGCTACAGTAAAAGTTACTGAAGCCACTGTCACAGGATTGATCCAAGGTGAAGAATACACCTTCCGTGTTTCAGCTCAGAATGAGAAAGGTATCAGTGATCCTCGCCAGCTGGGTATACCAGTTGTTGCAAAAGATCTTGTGATTCCACCAGCTTTCAAACTGCTGTTTACCACTTTCAGTGTTCTAGCAGGAGAGGACTTAAAGGTTGATGTTCCTTTTGTTGGTCGACCCAAACCAGCAGTGTTTTGGCATAAAGATAATGTGGCATTGAAGCAGACTACAAGAGTAAATGCAGAAAGTTCAGAAAATAACACGGTGTTAACAATAAAAGAAGCATGCAGAGAAGATGTGGGGACATATTTAGTTAAACTTACGAACTCTGCAGGTGAAGCAACTGAGACCCTAAATATTGTTGTCCTTGACAAACCAGGACCTCCAACTGGACCAGTAAAAGTAGATGAAGTAACAGCAGATAGCATTAGCATTTCCTGGGAACCACCCAAATATGATGGTGGTAGCTCTATAAATAATTACATTGTAGAAAAAAGAGACACTTCCACCACCACTTGGCAGATTGTGTCAGCTACCGTTGCAAGAACAACTATAAAAGCATGTCGATTAAAGACTGGCTGTGAATACCAGTTCAGAATTGCAGCTGAGAACAGATACGGGAAGAGTACCTATCTTACTTCAGAGCCAATTATAGCCCAATACCCATTTAAAGTTCCCGGTCCACCTGGAACACCTTTTGTAACAAATGTGACAAAAGACAGCATGGTGGTACAATGGAATGAACCAGTCAATGATGGTGGTAGTAAGATCATTGGGTATCACTTGGAGCGCAAAGAAAGAAACAGCATTCTGTGGGCTAAACTGAATAAAACACCTATTCCAGATACCAAATTTAGGACAACTGGCCTTGAGGAAGGTCTTGAGTATGAGTTTAGAGTTTATGCAGAAAACATAGTGGGCATTGGAAAGGCAAGTAGAGCATCTGAATGCTATACTGCACGTGACCAGTGTGACCCTCCAGGTCGTCCAGAACCTGTAATTGTCACAAGAAGCTCAGTAACACTTCAGTGGAAGAAACCTGCATATGATGGTGGAAGTAAGATCACAGGCTATATTGTTGAAAAGAAGGAGTTACCTGATGGCCGTTGGATGAAAGCAAGCTTTACAAATGTCATTGATACCCAATTTGAAGTAACCGGTCTAGTTGAAAACCAGAGGTATGAGTTCCGTGTTATAGCACGAAATGCGGCAGGTGTTTTCAGTGAACCATCTGAGAGCTCAGGGGCAATTACAGCAAGAGATGAAGTAGAACCACCTCATATAAGTATGGATCCAAAATACAAAGACACTATTGTAGTGCATGCTGGTGAGTCATTCAAGCTTGATGCTGATGTTCATGGCAAACCAATACCTTCTATTCAGTGGTTAAAAGGCGATCGTGAGCTGACAAGCACTGCTCGTATGGAAATAAAAAGTACCGATTTTGCAACAAGCCTTAGTGTGAAGGAAGCCACTAGAGTTGACAGTGGTCAGTATGTACTACTTGCAAAGAATGTTGCAGGTGAAAAGAAAGTTCCTGTTAATGTCAAAGTTCTTGATAGACCTGGACCACCAGAAGGACCTGTTGAGATTACAGGTGTTACTGCTGAAAAATGCATGCTGTCATGGAAACCTCCACTGCAAGATGGTGGTAGCGATATTTCACACTATGTTGTAGAAAAAAGGGAAACCAGTCGCTTGGTGTGGACAGTTGTTGATTCAAATGTGCAAACCTTAAATTGCAAAGTTACGAAGCTTTTAGAAGGAAATGAATACGTTTTCCGCATCATGGCAGTAAATAAATACGGCGTTGGTGAACCTCTTGAGTCTGAACCAGTAATCGCAAAGAACCCATTTGGGGTGCCACTTCCACCGAAGGCACCAGAAGTCACAGCCATTACCAAGGATTCTATGATAGTTGTATGGGAAAGGCCAGCCTCAGATGGTGGTAGTGAAATCCTAGGCTATGTCCTTGAAAAACGAGATAAGGAAGGTATTCGTTGGACAAGGTGTAACAAACGCCTGATAAGTGAACTGCGATACAGAGTGACTGGACTTATAGAAAACCATGATTATGAATACAGAGTTTCAGCCGAAAATGCTGCTGGTCTTAGTGAACCAAGTCCACCTTCCACTTACTACAAAGCGTGTGATCCTATTTACAAGCCAGGTCCACCCAATAATCCTAAAGTTGTGGATGTTACAAGATCTTCAGTTTTCCTTTCATGGGGTAAACCTATCTATGATGGTGGCTCTGAAATTCAGGGATACATCGTGGAAAAATGTGATGTAAGTGACGGTGAATGGGCAATTTGTACCCCTCCAACTGGAATTAAGAACACTCACATGGAAGTAGAAAAATTAGTGGAAAAACATGAATACAAGTTCCGCATATGTGCAGTTAATAAAGCAGGAGTTGGAGAGCATGCAGATGTTCCTGGTTCTGTTATCGTGGAAGAAAAGATAGAGGCACCAGACCTTGACCTTGACATGGAATTAAGGAAGATTGTGAATGTGAGGGCAGGAGGTTCCTTAAGACTGTTTGTTCCCATCAGAGGTCGTCCAACACCTGAAGTAAAATGGGGTAAAGTGGATGGTGACATCAGAGAGGCAGCTGTTATTGATACCACTAGCAGTTTTACTTCCCTTGTTCTAGACAACGTTAACAGATTTGATACTGGAAAGTATACTCTGACTTTAGAAAACAGCAGTGGAACCAAGTCTGCCTTTGTCAGTGTAAGAGTGCTGGATACCCCAAGTGCACCTGTTAATTTAAAAATCAGAGAGATCACTAAAGACTCTGTTTCAATTTCCTGGGAGCCTCCTCTCTTGGATGGTGGTGCAAAAATAAAGAATTACATTATTGAAAAGCGTGAAGCAACAAGAAAGGCATATGCAGCTGTTGTAACAAACTGCCACAAGACTTCATGGAAAATAGATCAACTTCAGGAGGGCTGCTATTACTTCTTTAGAATCTCTGCTGAGAATGAATACGGAATTGGCCTCCCTGCTGAAACTAGTGACCCAATTAAAGTTGCTGAAGTTCCACAGCCTCCTGGGAAAATAACAGTGGATGATGTCACGAGAAACAGTGTCTCACTAAGCTGGGCAAAACCTGAACATGATGGTGGCAGCAAAATCATACAATACATTGTTGAAATGCAAGCAAAGGGTAGTGAGAAGTGGTCGGAGTGTGCTCGTGTAAAAACACTTGAAGCGGTTATTACTAACCTAACTCAAGGGGAAGAATATCTTTTTAGAGTAATGGCTGTAAATGAGAAGGGTAAGAGTGATCCTAGAGCACTTGCAGTTCCAATAGTTGCCAAAGACCTCGTGATTGAACCTGATGTAAGACCTGCTTTTCACAGTTACAGTGTCCAAGTGGGACAAGATCTGAAAGTAGAAGTACCAATTGCAGGTCGACCTAAACCAACTGTTACCTGGGTAAAAGATGGCCAGCCATTAAGGCAGACGACAAGAGTCAATGTTAGTGATCTGACTGATCTCACTATACTGAATATTAAAGAAACTAGCAAAGAGGATAGTGGCACTTACGAAATCACTGTGGCTAATGTTGTTGGGCAAAAGTCTGCCTCTGTTGAAATTATAACGCTAGACAAACCTGACCCTCCTGTAGGACCTGTGAAGTTTGATGAAATAAGTGCAGAAAGCATTACCCTATCATGGAATCCCCCAGCCTATACAGGCGGCTGCCAAATCACCAACTATATTGTTCACAAGAGAGATACAACAACCACTGTGTGGGAAACGGTTTCAGCTACTGTTGCAAGAACTACTCTGAAGGTGACTAAACTGAAAACTGGTTCAGAATACCAGTTCAGAATATTTGCTGAGAACAGGTATGGGCAGAGCTTTGCTTTGGATTCTGCGCCAGTTGTAGCACAATACCCTTACAAGGAACCAGGACCTCCTGGCACACCGTTTGTGACAACAGTTACAAAAGACTCCATGGTCGTTCAGTGGCATGAACCAATAAATGATGGTGGCAGTAGGGTGTTGGGCTACCATCTTGAGAGAAAGGAGAAAAACAGCATTTTATGGACTAAAGTGAACAAGACTATTATTCAGGACACAAGTTTTAAGACAACTAACCTTGAAGAAGGAATTGAATATGAGTTTCGAGTTTCTGCAGAAAATATTGTTGGTGTAGGCAAAACAAGTAAAGTTTCTGAGTGCTATGTAGCTCGCGACCCATGTGATCCTCCAGGTCGCCCAGAAGCTATAATAATAAAAAGAAGCTCTATTACTCTACAGTGGACCAAACCAGAATATGATGGTGGAAGTAAGATTACTGGTTATATTGTAGAGAAACGTGACTTACCAGATGGTCGCTGGATGAAAGCTAGCTTCACAAATGTCATTGAAACTCAGTTCACTGTCACAGGGCTTACTGAAGACCAAAGATATGAATTTAGAGTAATTGCAAAGAATGCTGCAGGTGCAATAAGCAAACCTTCTGACAGTACAGGACCAATAACAGCAAGGGATGAAGTTGAACTTCCACGAATTTCAATGGATCCAAAGTACAAAGACACAATCATCGTAAATGCTGGTGAAACATTCAGACTTGAGGCTGATGTTCATGGAAAGCCACTACCAACCATTAAGTGGTACAAAGGAGATAAAGAGCTTGAAGAAACTGCTAGATATGAAATAAAGAACACGGATTTCAGTGCATTACTAATTGTAAAAGATGCTATTAGAGTTGATGGTGGACAGTACATTTTAGAAGCCTCTAATGTTGCAGGAACAAAGACAGTACCAGTAAATGTAAAAGTCCTGGACAGGCCAGGTCCTCCAGAGGGCCCAGTCCAAGTGACAGGAGTTACAGCTGAAAAATGTTCATTGGCATGGGCTCCTCCACTTCATGATGGTGGCAGTGATGTTTCTCATTACATTGTAGAGAAGAGAGAAACTAGTCGCCTAGCATGGACTGTTGTTGCTTCAGAGGTTTTACCTACAATGCTGAAAGTAACAAAACTCCTGGAAGGAAATGAATATGTTTTCCGTATTATGGCAGTTAATAAATATGGGGTTGGTGAGCCATTAGAATCTGTGCCAGTAATGATGAAAAATCCATTTGTGGTTCCTGGACCACCAAAGGCCTTGGAAATTACGAACATCACAAAGGATTCTATGACTGTCTGCTGGAGCCGTCCAGATAGTGATGGAGGTAGTGAAATCATAGGTTACATTGTAGAAAAGAGAGACCGAGCAGGCATCAGATGGATAAAATGCAATAAACGCCGAATTACAGATTTGAGATTAAGAGTTACGGGATTATCAGAGGATCATGAATATGAATTCAGAGTTTCTGCTGAAAATGCTGCTGGAGTGGGTGAACCAAGCCAAGTTTCTCCTTACTTTAAAGCTTGTGACCCTGTGTTCAAGCCTGGCCCACCTACCAACACCCACATTGTGGATACCACCAAAAGTTCAGTTACACTTGGTTGGAGTAAACCTATCTATGATGGTGGTTGTGAAATCCAGGGTTACCTTATAGAAATATGTAAAGCAGATGAAGATGAATGGTCACTTGTTACTCCACAGACAGGTATACGTGCCACTCGTTTTGAAATCAAAAAGCTTACTGAACATCAAGAATATAAACTACGAGTGTGTGCCCTCAACAAGGTTGGTGTAGGAGAGGCTGCATCAGTTCCTGGTACTATTAAACCAGAAGACAAACTTGAAGCTCCAGAACTTGATATTGATTCAGAGCTAAGGAAAGGGATCATGGTTAGAGCTGGCGGGTCTGCTAGGATTCACATACCATTCAGGGGACGACCAACACCTGAGATCACGTGGTCTCGAGAAGAAGGTGAATTCACAGAAAAAGTTCAGATTGATAAAGGCATAAACTACACACAACTTTCAATTGACAACTGTGATAGAAATGATGCTGGAAAGTACATTCTTAAGTTGGAGAACAGCAGTGGTTCTAAATCAGCATTTGTTACAGTAAAAGTCTTGGACACACCAGGACCACCACAAAACTTAGTGGTAAAGGATATAAAGAAGGATTCTGCTGTATTATCTTGGGAACCGCCCATTATCGATGGTGGTGCAAAGGTAAAGAACTATGTAATAGATAAACGTGAGTCAACCAGGAAGGCATTTGCAAATGTAAGTGCTAAGTGTGGCAAGACAAGTTTTAAAGTTGAAAATCTTGCAGAAGGAGCGATTTATTACTTCAGAGTTATGGCTGAAAATGAATTTGGAATTGGTGTTCCAGCTGAAACCACAGATGCTGTCAAAGCCTCAGAGCCACCACTGCCTCCTGGGAAAGTAACGCTCACTGACGTGACTCAGAGGAGTGCATCACTTAGTTGGGAAAAACCTGAACATGATGGAGGTAGCAGAATTTTGGGATACATTGTTGAAATGCTGCCTAAAGGAACAGAAAAATGGAGTGTTGTTAGTGAGACCAAAACATGCAATGCAGTTGTGTCTGGTTTGAGTCCAGGACAGGAATATCAATTTCGTGTGATTGCCTACAATGAAAAAGGCAAAAGTGATCCCAGAGCACTTGGAATTCCTGTGATAGCTAAAGACTTGACAATTGAGCCAAGTTTCAAACTGATGTTTAATACATACAGCGTACAGGCTGGAGAAGATCTGAAGGTAGAAGTACCATTTATAGGTAGACCCAAACCTACTATTACTTGGGCAAAAGATGAGCAGCCACTGAAACAGACAACCAGATTACATATTGAGGATACATCAACATCAACTATTTTAAATATTAAAGAAAGCAACAAGGAAGACTTCGGTAAATATACAGTAACAGCAACAAACACAGCAGGTACAGCAACAGAGCACCTGAGCATAATTGTACTGGAAAAGCCTGGCCCACCACAGGGACCTGTCCGCTTTGACGAAGTTAGTGCGGACTTTGTTGTTCTATCATGGGATCCACCTGATTATACTGGTGGCTGTCAGATAAGCAACTATATAGTAGAAAAACGTGACACAAGCACTACCACATGGAGCATTGTGTCAGCAACTGTTGCAAGAACAACTATCAAAGCAACAAAGCTTAAAACAGGTTCTGAATACCAGTTCAGGATCTCTGCTGAAAATAGATATGGGAAGAGCTCTCCTTTGGATTCTAAACCAGTTGTTGTGCAATATCCCTACAAGGTGCCTGGGCCACCTGGAACGCCATTTGTAACAGCAGCTTCCAAGGACCATATGATCGTACAATGGCATGAACCAGTTAATGATGGAGGAAGCAAAGTTCTTGGCTACCATCTTGAACGTAAAGATAAGAACAGCATTCTTTGGACAAAACAGAACAAGTCACTCATTACAGACACCAAATATAAAACAGATGGCCTTGAAGAAGGTCTTGAATACGAGTTCAGAGTTTCTGCTGAAAACATTGTTGGCGTTGGCAAAGTCAGCAAAGTATCAGAACTGTATGTTGCCCGAGATCCTTGTGACCCACCTGGCCGCCCAGAGGCCATTGTTGTTACAAGACATAATATCACACTGAAGTGGAAAAAACCGGAATATGATGGTGGAAGCAAAATAACTGGATATATTGTAGAAAAGAAAGAACTACCAGATGGTCGCTGGATGAAAGCCAGCTTTACAAATGTGTTGGAAACAGAATTTACAGTAAGTGGTCTTGTTGAAAACCAACGATATGAATTTAGAGTAATTGCAAGAAATGCAGCAGGTTGCTTGAGTGAACCATCTGAAAGTACAGGGCCCATTACTGCCAGAGATGAAATTGAAGCACCAGGGGCTTCACTGGATCCTAAGTACAAAGATGTCATTGTTGTTCATGCTGGAGAAACCTTTGTTCTTGAAGCTGATATCCACGGCAAACCTGTTCCTGACATTACATGGTCAAAAGATGGTAAAGACCTTGAAGAAGCAACTGCAAGAATGGAAATTAAATCTACCATTCAGAAAACAACTCTTACTGTCAAAGATTGTGTAAGAGTAGATGGAGGTCACTATACTCTTAACCTCAGAAATGTTGGTGGCACAAAATCTATACCAATCACTGTAAAAGTGCTTGACAGGCCAGGACCTCCAGAAGGACCTTTGAAGGTTACAGGCGTCACTGCAGAAAAATGCTACTTGGCATGGGCTCCGCCTTTACATGACGGTGGTTCTAGTATCTCACATTATATCATTGAGAAGAGAGAGACAAGCAGGCTTTCATGGACCCAAGTAGCAACAGACGTGCAGGCACTTAACCACAAAGTAACCAGACTACTTGCTGGCAATGAGTATATTTTCCGTGTAATGGCAGTGAACAAATATGGAACTGGAGAACCCTTGGAATCTGAGCCAGTTGTGGCTCGTAATCCTTACAAACCCCCTGGTCCTCCTTCAACACCTGAAGTTTCAGCAATCACAAAAGATTCTATGGTGGTAACATGGGGTCGCCCAGAAGACAATGGGGGAGCTGAAATTGAAGGTTACATACTTGAAAAACGAGACAAAGATGGTATCCGATGGACCAAATGCAATAAGAAAACGCTGACGGACTTGCGATTCAGAGTAACAGGTCTTACCGATGGGCATTTCTATGAATTCAGAGTTTCTGCTGAAAATGCTGCAGGAGTAGGGGAACCCAGTGAGCCATCCATTTTCTATCGTGCTTGTGATGTATTATATCCACCAGGTCCACCAAGCAATCCAAAGGTTACAGACACTTCCAGGTCATCAGTTTCCCTTGCCTGGAGTAAACCCATTTATGATGGCGGTGCTCCAGTTAAGGGATACGTAGTAGAAGTAAAAGAAGCTGCTGCTGATGAATGGACTACCTGCACCCCACCAACAGGCCTGCAAGCAAAAGAGTTCACTGTAACAAAACTTAAAGAGAACCAGGAATATAACTTCCGCATCTGTGCCATCAACTCAGAAGGAGTAGGAGAGCCTGCTACCATACCTGGTACAGTCATAGCAGCAGACAAGGTTGAACCTCCTGAAATTGAACTTGATGCAGATCTTAGAAAAGTAGTCACTGTACGTGCTAGTGGTACCTTACGCCTGTTTGTCACCATCAAAGGAAGACCAGAACCTGAAGTTAAATGGGAAAAAGCAGAAGGAACAATAAGTGAGCGAGCTCAGATTGAAGTCACCAGTTCCTATACAATGCTGGTCATTGACAATGTGAATAGATTTGATAGTGGTAGATACAATCTTACTTTAGAGAACAACAGTGGCAAAAAATCAGCTTTTGTTAATGTCAGAGTGCTTGATACACCTAGTGCACCTATAAACCTGACAATCAGAGAAGTGAAGAAAGATTTTGTAACATTAGCCTGGGAACCACCACTTATTGATGGTGGAGCTAAAATTACCAACTATGTAGTTGAAAAGCGAGAATCCACAAGAAAAGCATATGCCACAATTACAAACAACTGCACTAAGAATTCCTTCAAAATTACTCAGCTACAAGAAGGATGTAGTTATTATTTCCGTGTCCTAGCTGTAAATGAATATGGGGTTGGCTTACCAGCAGAAACACCTGACCCAATCAAGGTTTCTGAACCACCTTCTCCGCCTGCAAAGGTCGTTCTTGTTGATGTGACTCGCAACTCTGCTTCAATTAAATGGGAAAAGCCAGAGAGCGATGGTGGCAGTAAAATTACTGGTTATATAGTAGAAATGCAAACTAAAGGAAGTACAAAATGGAGTGCGTGTACACAGGTGAAAACATTAGAAGCAACAATAACAGGCTTAAGTATGGGAGAAGAGTACAGTTTCAGAGTGATTGCTGTTAATGAAAAAGGAAAAAGTGATCCAAGAGAACTTGGTGTCCCAGTCATTGCGAAAGATATTGAAATCCAGCCGTCTGCTGAGCTCCTTTTCAACACATTCACTGTGAAAGCTGGAGATGATCTTAAGATTGATGTGCCATTCAGAGGGCGACCTCTTCCAACCGTTATCTGGAAGAAGGATGGGAATCCCTTAAAAGAGACAACCAGGGTAAATGTTCAGACATCAAAGACTTCAACTTCACTGTCCATCAAGGAAGCTTCAAATGAAGATTTGGGACATTATGAATTACATCTTTCAAATACTGCCGGGACAACAACAGCTTCTTTAACTGTAGTTGTTCTTGACAGACCAGGGCCACCAACTGATGTGCATATTGATGAAGTTAGTGCTGATAGTGTAACTCTGTCTTGGAAACCTCCAGCATATGATGGTGGGTGCCACATTAGCAATTACATCGTGGAGAAGCGAGATACTACCACAACCACATGGGATGTAGTATCTGCAGCAGTTGCAAGAACATCCATTAAAGTATCTCGACTCACCACTGGCTCTGAGTATCAGTTCCGTATTTGTGCAGAAAACCGCTATGGGAAAAGCACTTACACTAATTCTCCATCTGTTGTGGCAGAGTATCCATTTAAGCCTCCGGGGCCACCTGGAACTCCTCATGTGGCACATGCAACTAAAGCTTTCATGATTGTAACTTGGCAGGTACCAGTTAATGATGGAGGTAGTAGAGTACTAGGATATCACTTGGAGCGTAAAGAAAGAAGCAGCATTCTTTGGACAAAAGTCAACAAGAGCCTTATAACTGATACACAAATGAAAGTTACAGGTCTTGATGAAGGACTGCTATATGAATATCGTGTGTATGCTGAAAACATTGCTGGAATAGGCAAATGCAGTAAATCATGTGAACCAGTTGCTGCAAGAGATCCATGTGATCCTCCTGGCCAACCAGAAGTTACTAATATTACAAGAACATGTGTCTCACTGAAATGGGCTAAACCAGAATATGATGGTGGAGCTAAAGTAACAGGATATATTATTGAACGGAGAGAGCTACCAGATGGTCGTTGGCTAAAGTGTAATTTTACTAATGTGCAAGAAACGTACTTTGATGTAGGTGGACTTACAGAAGACCAGCGATATGAATTCCGTGTGATTGCAAAGAACGCTGCTGGACTCTTCAGTCAGCCATCTGAATCAACTGGACCTGTGACTGTAAAAGATGATATAGAGGCTCCAAGAATTATGATGGATGCCAAATTCAGGGATGTTGTAGTTGTGAAAGCTGGAGAAGTGTTTAAAGTCAATGCTGATATTGCAGGAAGGCCAATACCTGTGGTTTCATGGACAAAGGATGGCAAGGAGCTTGAAGGAAAAGCTAGAGTTGAAATAGCCTCAACAGATCACACTACTGCAATAACCATTAAGGACTGTATCCGAGGTGATACAGGACAGTATGTACTAACATTACAAAATGTTGCAGGAACAAAATCTTTGGCAATTAATTGCAAAGTACTTGATAGACCTGGCCCACCTGCAGGCCCATTAGAAATAAATGGCCTTACTGCTGAAAAGTGCCATTTGTCATGGGGACCCCCTCAAGAAAATGGTGGTGCAGATATTGATTATTACATTGTAGAAAAACGTGAGACCAGCAGAATTGCATGGACGCTTTGTGAAGGAGAGCTTAGAACAACATCCTGTAAAGTGACAAAACTACTGAAGGGTAATGAGTATATTTTCAGAGTGATGGGAGTTAACAAATACGGTGTTGGTGAGCCTCTAGAAAGTGTCGCTGTCAAAGCCCTAGATCCATTTACAGTTCCAAGTCCACCTACATCTTTAGAGATCACCAGTGTGAGCAAAGATTCGATAACTCTCTGCTGGGCAAGACCTGAATCTGATGGAGGCAATGAGATCTCTGGCTATGTAATTGAAAGGCGTGAGAAAACTAGCCTAAGATGGATTCGTGTAAATAAAAAACCAGTCTATGATTTAAGAGTGAAATCATCTGGTCTCCGTGAAGGATGTGAATATGAATTCCGGGTTTATGCAGAAAATGCTGCTGGCCTCAGTCTTCCAAGTGAAACCACACCATTGATTCGGGCAGAAGACCCGATCTTCTTGCCATCTCCCCCATCTAAACCTAAGATTATGGACTCTACAAGGTCAAATATCACAATCGGGTGGACAAAGCCACTGTTTGATGGAGGTGCTCCAGTAACAGGATATGTAGTTGAATACAAGAAAACTGATGAAACTGACTGGACAACTGCTGTTCAGAACTTAAGAGGCACAGAATACACCATAACTGGATTAGCGTCAGGCTCTGAGTATGTCTTTAGAGTGAAATCCATTAACAAAATTGGTGTCAGTGAACCAAGTGATGTCTCAGAACCTCAGGTGGCAAAAGAAAGAGAAGAAGAACCTGCCTTTGATATTGACAGTGAAATGCGGAAGACTTTAATTGTAAAGGCTGGTGAGTCATTCACAATGACTGTTCCTTTCAGAGGCAAACCAGTCCCAAATGTAACATGGAACAAACCAGACACTGATCTCCGTACCCGAGCAAACATTGATACTTCAGATAATTGCACATCTCTTACTGTTGAAAAAGCAACAAGAAACGATTCTGGAAAATACACATTAACATTGCAAAACATCCTGAACACTGCTGCCTTGACTTTAATTGTCAAAGTTCTTGATACTCCCGGCCCACCATCTAATATCACAGCCAAAGACGTAACTAAAGAATCTGCTGTGTTATCGTGGGATGTTCCTGAAAATGATGGTGGAGCACCTGTGAAGAACTACATTATTGAAAAACGAGAAGCTAGCAAAAAAGCATGGGTCACTGTGACAAACAATTGTCATCGCCTGTCTTACAAAGTGACTGGCTTGCAAGAAGGTGCCATTTACTACTTCCGGGTTTCTGGAGAAAATGAGTATGGTGTTGGAGTGCCTTCTGAGACCAAGGAGGGAACAAAAATAACAGGTTTGTTTTACTAAGACAAAATTTGTTAATATTTAAAAAAATACATGTTTTAAAATGTTTACTTCAAAATAATATAAAACATGTTAAATCTGTTTACAGTAAAAAAGATAATTTCGTGGGTGGTAGGTATGGCTGTGGTATTAAAAATGAAAAAGAGCTAAGTAATAGCTTGAATTTTAAATTTTGCTTGCATTTTACTTAAAATGTTTCTAATATACAAGTTCATTTAAAAACACATTTTCTCAATCCAGATGGCATTCCTATATAATTGCTAATATAAAAAGCAAATACTTGCTATATTGCTTAACCTGTTGCACTTTTTTCCTCAGAAAAACCCAGCCCACCAGAAAAACTTGGCATAACAAATGTCACAAAGGACAGTGTTTCTCTTTCATGGCTAAAACCAGAGCATGATGGTGGAAGCAGAATTGTGAGCTACCTCATTGAAGCTCTTGAGAAAGGACAGCAGAAATGGGTTAAGTGTGCAGTTGTAAAGACAACTCATCATGTTGTCCATGGTCTTAAGGAGAATGTTGACTATTTCTTCAGGGTGTCTGCAGAAAACCAAGCTGGTTTAAGTGATCCTAAGGAACTACTGCTCCCTGTTACAGTTAAAGAACAATTAGGTATGCTTCCTGACGTGAGACAAAAGTTGATACACATTAAATTGGATTCATATTTAAAAAGAGAGAACATTTTTTCATGGTTTTAAAATGTTTTCTTTTTCAGAATCTCCTGAGATCGACATGAAGGGCTTCCCTCATAACACTGTATATATTCGAGCAGGATCAAACCTGAAAGTTGAAATTCCAGTTTCTGGAAAACCAGTGCCAAAGGTGACATTGTCTAGAGATGGTGTTCCACTGAAACCTACCATGAGATTTCACACAGAAACCACTGCCGAAAGTCTCATCATTAATCTTAAAGAAAGTGTGGCTGCAGATGCTGGCAGATATGACATTACTGCTGCCAACTCAAGTGGCACCACAAAATCTTTTGTTAACATTGTTGTGCTGGATAGACCAGGTCCTCCTGTTGGTCCTGTTGTCCTTAGCGATATCACTGAAGAGAGTGTAACACTCAGATGGCAGCCGCCAGCTTACGATGGTGGAAGTCAAGTTACCAACTATATTGTACTGAAAAGAGAAACAAGTACTGCTGCTTGGTCTGAAGTATCTGCAACCGTTGCTAGAACTGTTATCAAAGTTATGAAGCTCACAACAGGAGAAGAATACCAATTCCGCATCAAAGCTGAGAACCGCTTTGGCATCAGCGATCACATAGACTCACAGTGTGTGGTTGTCAAGCTTCCTTACAGTAAGTAATATGCTTCTCATGCTATAGGTCAGTGTTTTAATGCTCTGATGTTGAAAATAATAATTTTGTTGACACTTAATCACGTCTTTTGATATCATCAGCTACCCCTGGCCCTCCTTCCACACCGTGGGTCACGAATGTCACCCGAGAGACTATTACTGTTGCATGGCATGAACCAGTCACTAACGGCGGCAGTGCAGTCATTGGATACCACCTGGAAATGAAAGACAGGAATAGCATATTATGGCAGAAGGCTAACAAGACCCTCATTCGCACAACTCACTTCAAGGTCACCACCATCAGCGCTGGCCTTATCTATGAATTTAGAGTTTATGCAGAAAATGCAGCTGGCGTTGGAAAAGCAAGTCACCCTTCTGATCCAGTCCTTGCAATTGATGCTTGTGGTATGTATTCCCTAGAAAATAAAGCCCAACCATTTAAGTAGTGGGTTTTTGCCTTTTTTTCCCCCCGGGATATTCCGTCCTGTACAGTAAGCCAATATCCAAAACAGCTGTTATTCATTAGAAATACTCTTATGTTTCCTATTGCAGAACCACCAAGAAATGTTCGTGTGTCAGATATTTCCAAGACTGCTATCACTCTGTCATGGCAGAAGCCAGCATTTGATGGTGGTAGCAAGATCACTGGATACATCGTAGAGAAACGTGATCTTCCAGATGGCAGATGGACAAAAGCTAGCTTCACCAATGTTATTGAGACTCAGTTCACAGTATCTGGTCTGACACAGAATTCCCGCTATGAATTCAGGGTCTTTGCTAAGAATGCGGTTGGTTCCATTAGTAATCCCTCAGATGTTGTGGGTCCCATCACATGTGTTGATACATATGGTAAGTGTTTTGCAATAATATGAGAGTACCATTTTGCGGTACTAGGCAGCTTAAAGGCAGCACTGTTTTGTAAAACCATATTCTTTTAAATATGAAAGGCTAGTTTACAGTGATTGACTCATTAAGCTTGAATGACTGTAAGCTATTTGGGCATGACTGTAATGAACATTTTTGGTTGTATATGCATTTTTAAAGTCTTATTCTTTGAGCAACAGAAATCTGCCCATGCCCCATAGCCAAAGCGGTTATATTTATACATATGATTGCTTTCTGTGCCTGGTAGGATTAGTTCTAACTTGTTCTAGGTTTATGATTTAAGTTACATATGCTATCTTTACTTTGATTGGTAATTATTAAATGCCTATAACTATTAGCTTAAATAAAGAACAAATGTTTTTGGTTTTATTAAATACAAGTCTAAAATAAGTATGCTTTTAACTTATTCTTATTTTTTTTCTTAAGGTGCACCTGAAATCGATGTGCCACCAGAATATACAGAAGTGGTGAAATATAAAGCAGGAACTTCAGTTAAGCTAAAATTAGGCATCTCAGGCAAGCCTATACCCACAATTGAATGGTTCAAAAATGGCAATGAGATACAAACCAGTGCACTAGTGTCTATTGAAAACACAACAGAATTTGCTTCTGTACTTATCAAGGATGCAACTCGACTCAACAGTGGCACATATGAATTAAAATTGAAGAATGCCATGGGCTCAGCATCAGCCCATGTTAGAGTACAGATACTTGGTATGTCTTGAGATACAACTGTATTATACTATTAAGCAATAATTCAGTAATAAATATTTAACATCTTCTTTCTTCTGCCTTCCACAGACAAGCCAGGACCCCCAAGCGGACCTATACAGTTTAAGACAGTCACTGCTGAAAAGATTACAATAATGTGGGACCCACCAGCAGATGATGGTGGTGCACCTGTAACACACTATGTTGTTGAAAAGCGAGAGACAAGTCGGGTTGTATGGTCTTTAATTTCTGAAAAACTGGAGGCGTGTATCATAACTACAACAAAACTCATCAAAGGAAATGAATATGTGTTCCGTGTCCGTGGTGTGAACAAGTTTGGAGTTGGTGATTCACTGGAGTCTGAACCTGTTATAGCCAAAAATTCATTTGGTAAGCAATATATAAATAACTAATGCAACTGAAACGTGTTGTGTATTATTTGTAAGTAGTACTGATCTACTGACTTTTTTTTTTAACTCAGTTACACCTGGACCACCTAGTGTACCAGAAGTCACAATGATAACCAAGAATTCTATGACCGTTGTCTGGAATAGGCCCAGTGTTGATGGAGGCAGTGAAATATCAGGATATTTCCTTGAGAAGCGTGACAAGAAGAGTCTGAGTTGGTTCAAGGTTACTAAAGAAACCATTCGGGACACCAGACAGAAAGTAACAGGTCTGACTGAAAACAGTGAATATCATTTCCGAGTTTGTGCTGTCAATGCAGCTGGACAAGGCCCGTTCTCTGAAGCTTCTGACTTCTACAAAGCCGCAGATCCTGTTGGTAAGATAAAACGTACAGTATTTCTCATTGGTTAGAAATCAATAGACAATGAGCAATTAGGATGGGTTTGCACCAAGGGGCAGACCCAGGCAAACTGAGGGCAGATTTTATTCCTTTTTATGATTAATTGTAAATATGGCTTCTGTTTTCTCCCCCCCCCCCTCCCCCCTGTAAACTATCGCTTACAGATAAGCCGGGCTCACCGACAAAGCTGAAGGTTGTGGATACAACCAAGACATCTGTCACCCTTGGCTGGATTAAACCTGCTTATGATGGAGGAAGTCCAATTACCAACTATGTGGTGGAGAAAAGGGAAGGTGAAGAGCAAGAATGGACTGTAGTCAGTACTAAGGGAGAAGTGAGAACAACGGAGTATGTTGTATCCCACCTTCAGCCAAGTGTTAATTATTATTTCCGTGTGTCTGCTATAAATTGTGCTGGACAAGGAGAGCCTATTGAAATGACGGAACCCGTGCAAGCTAAGGATATTCTTGGTACTGTACATTTCAGTGATTTATCATTTTTCGGTGTTTCATTTTTTTTCAAAGCATTTCTTATTTTACTTTCCAAGTATGCACTATTAATTTTTATTTATTTCCACAGTGGCACCAGAGATTGATCTGGATGTTGCTCTCCGGACCTCTATTGTTGCTAAAGCAGGTGAAGATGTGCAAATAATGATTCCATTCAAAGGAAGACCTCCTCCCACAGTCACATGGAGAAAGGGTGACAAGAATCTTGGGAGTGATGAAAGATATATCATCCAGAACACAGAATCATCTACACTGCTTACTATTCCTCAAGTTACCCGAAATGATACAGGAAAATATGTTCTTACAATTGAAAATGGAGTTGGAGAAGCAAAATCATCATTTGTGAATGTAAAAGTACTTGACACACCATCTGCCTGCCAGAAGCTGCAGCTTAAGCATGTTTCTCGTGGCACAGTTACACTGGTATGGGAGCCACCTCTCATTAATGGTGGTTCTGAAATAACAAATTATGTTGTTGAAAAAAGAGATGCTACAAAGAGGGCCTGGTCAACTGTAACAACAAAGTGTTCTCATACAACCTTTAAGCTAACTAACCTGTCAGAGAAGACTGCATACTTCTTCCGTGTTCTTGCTGAAAATGAAATTGGACTGGGTGAACCTTGTGAGACATCTGAACCAGTGAAAGCTGCGGACATACCTGGACCTGTGAAAGACCTAGCCATGAAAGATTCTACAAAGACATCTGTTAAATTGCAGTGGACCAAACCTGACTATGATGGTGGTAGCATTATATCGGACTACGTTATTGAAAAGAAACTGCAGGAAGAAAAAGAATGGACATATGCAGGCACAAGCAAGAGCTGTGAATTTGAAGTTGAAAAACTTAAAGAGCTTTCTGTCATGGAATTCAGAGTCTTTGCTAAAAATGAAAAAGGCATGAGTGATGGTGTTACTGTTGGACCCATTACAGTGAAAGAACATATAATAACACCTGAAGCTGACCTTTCTGATATTCCTGGAGGTCAAATTGCAGTAAGAATTGGACATAACCTGCACATTGAATTGCCCTATAAAGGTAAACCTAAGCCATCAATGACCTGGCTCAAGGACAACCTCCCTCTTAAAGAAACTGAACATCTTCGTTTCAAGAAAACTGAAAATAAGATAAGCTTAAGCATCAAGAATGTGAAAAAGGAGCATGGTGGCAAATATAGTTTAACTCTTGATAATGTCGTCTGCAGAAAAACATTCACAATCACTGTCATCACTCTTGGCCCTCCATCTAAGCCAAAAGGACCTTTAAGACTAGATGAAATCAAAGCAGATAGTGTAGTTTTGTCATGGGAAGCTCCTGAAGATGATGGAGGGGGAGAAATTACTGGCTACAGTATTGAGAAGAGAGAAACTTCACAAATGAACTGGAAGCTGGTGTGTTCGAGTGCTGCAAGAACAACTTTCAAAGTACCAAACCTTGTTAAAGACACTGAATATCAGTTTAGAGTTCGTGCAGAAAATAGATATGGAGTGAGCCCACCTCTTGTCTCAGCAGATGTTGTGGCAAAGCACCAGTTTAGACCACCAGGTGCCCCAGGCAAGCCTGTTGTATACAACATAACCGCTGATGGGATGACCATATCTTGGGATGCTCCCGTTTATGACGGTGGTTCAGAGATTATTGGATACCACGTTGAAAAGAAGGAAAGAAACAGTATTTTGTGGCAGAAGGTTAATGTTGCGTTAATATCTAACAGAGAATACAGGATTACCGGACTGCTTGAGGGCCTGGATTACCAGTTCCAAGTATACGCTGAAAACGCTGCAGGTCTAAGCCGAGCTAGCGAGCCCAGCAAATTTACTTTGGCAGTCTCTCCAGTGGGTGAGTGAATGATCAATCGCTCATCCAAGGAAATAGTAGTCTTATAGGCTATGATGAGCAGTAATAAAAATAAATTTTAATTATTTTCCTTTCAGATCCACCTGGTACTCCTGATTACATTGATGTCACCAGGGAAACAGTCACCCTTAAATGGACCCCCCCACTGCGTGATGGAGGCAGTAAGATTGTAGCCTACAGCATTGAGAAACGGCAAGGAAGTGAAGACCGTTGGCTCAGATGTAACTTCACTGATGTCAGTGAATGCCAGTATACAGTTACAGGGCTCAGTTCAGGTGACCGATATGAATTCAGAGTGCTTGCAAGAAACGCTGTTGGTACAATCAGCCCACCTTCACAGTCTTCAGGCTACATCATGACCAGAGATGAAAACAGTAAGAATTATTTCTTTATATGCTTGTATTTGGTACAGTTAGAGCCTTGGGATGTACTGAATGGAAATGCAAGGCCAAGGGGGGAAGAATGTGTGTCTGAGGTCCTTCAGTCAACTCAGAGCATTGCTGTTTGTACTCCAAGGTGGGAGGGATAAATTAAAGACACAAATCTGGCAGACATTTGCCAGACATCAATTGCTGAAAGGCATGGCAAGCTACATTTCTGTTGGATAAGCAGCAGCAGCAAAGTTGGAAAGAAATCATAAACTGTAATATTCTGATGCACTGAATAATTTAGAAATGAAAATGTACCTCAGGTAGCTTGGCATACTGTAACAGCATATATTAATGGTGTCTTTCACCTACTGTTGATATGATGCACTGTGTGCTTACAGGAGAGATAAGTTTATAGTTCATATAATATCTGCTTTATAGAGAATGCTATTTTCTAAGTGAAAGAATTCTGTATATAGCAATCTTTTATAATTATTACCTTAAAAAGAGTAGCAGGAAAAAATACCTAGCTATATGGGAACTGAATTATCTTTTCCTTTTTTAGTTGCTCCTACAATTGAGTTTGGCCCTGAGCACTTTGAAGGCCTCACTGTTAAAGCTGGAGAGAGCATTAGACTTAAAGCTCTAATCAAAGGACGTCCAGTACCTAAAGTGACGTGGTTTAAGGATGGTAAGGAGATTGAGAAAACAATGAATATAGAAATAACTACAGCTATTGGATATAGTACAATCTTCATCAGAGATGCTACCCGGGATCATCGTGGAGTGTACACAGTAGAAGCCAAAAATGCATCAGGCACTAAACAAGAAGATATCACCTTCAGAGTACAAGGTACTGCACTAACACTTTCAGCATGCTATTTGAAAATACTATTTTATTCTAAGTGCCAGCAAATTATAATTATGAACCTTTAAAATTGCAGATACACCAGGAAAAGTTGGCGGACCAATACGATTCACAAACATTACTGGAGAAAAAGTCACATTATGGTGGGAGCCTCCGGCTAATGATGGTTGTGCTTCTATTTCTCACTATATAATTGAAAAACGTGAAACCAGCAGGATTGCTTGGGCATTAGTTGAAGATAAATGTGAAGCTTGCAGCTACACTGCACTTAAATTAATTAAGGGTAACGAGTACCAGTTCCGAGTCTCTGCGGTGAACAAATTTGGAGTTGGCAGACCACTGGAGTCTGATCCAGTTACTGCACAAATACCTTACAGTAAGTTTCCACCTCATTCTGTAGAAATAACTGTGGAGTTACCATCTTGTTTTTCTAATGACTTTTTTTCTTTTTTTAGCTCTCCCTGATGCACCAGGAACTCCTGAGCCTACCAGCGTAACAGGAGACAGTATCACACTCACATGGGCAAGACCAAACTCAGATGGCGGAAGCGAGATAAATGAGTATATTCTAGAAAGGAGAGAAAAGAAGAGCATGCGCTGGGTTAAAGTATCCAGTAAGAGGCCCATTACTGAGAACAGATACAGAGTAACTGGCCTTATTGAAGGCAATGAGTATGAATTCCATGTCATGGCTGAAAATGCTGCAGGAGTTGGACCTCCAAGTGACGTTTCAAAGCTGATTAAATGTAGAGACCCAGTCAGCCCACCAAGTGCTCCTAATGTTGTAAAGGTGATAGATACATCGAAGACTAGCGTAAGCTTAGAGTGGACCAAGCCAGTTTTTGATGGAGGCATGGAAATAATTGGGTACATCATTGAGATGTGCAAAGCTGATCTTGAAGCATGGCAGAAAGTCAATGCAGAGACTGTTCTTGCTACTAAATATACCGTTGTTGATTTGGAAGCAGGAGAACATTATAAATTCAGAGTTAGTGCTGTTAATGGTGCTGGCAAAGGCGAAAGTTGTGAAGTTCCTGCTTCAGTCCAAACCGTGGACAGGCTTTCTGCACCTGAGATTGATATCGATGCAAACTTCAAGCAGACTCATATTGTAAGAGCGGGTGCAAGCATTCGTCTATTTATTGCCTTCTCTGGAAGACCTGTTCCTACTGCAGTGTGGTCCAAAGCAGATGCTAATCTTAGCTTGCGTGCTGACATTCAAACAACTGATTCATTCAGCACGTTGACTGTGGAGGAATGCAATAGAAATGATGCTGGCAAGTATGTCTTTACTGTGGAAAACAACAGTGGAAGTAAGTCTATTACATTTACTGTCAAGGTTTTGGACACACCTGGTCCACCAGGCCCCATTACATTTAAAGATGTGACTCGAGGTTCTATTACTTTAATGTGGGATGCTCCTGTTCTGGATGGAGGTTCACGTATACACCACTACATTGTGGAAAAACGGGAAGCAAGCCGCCGTAGCTGGCAAGTGGTGAGTCCAAAATGCACTCGACAAATCTTTAAGGTCACTGATCTCGCAGAAGGTGTGCCATATTACTACCGAGTGTCAGCAGAAAATGAATATGGTGTAGGCGAACCCTGTGAATTAACAGAACCAGTTGTAGCCACGGAAGAACCTGCTCCACCTAAGAGACTAGATATTGTTGACACAACCAAATCTTCTGTAGTTTTAGCTTGGCTTAAACCTGATCATGATGGTGGTAGCCGTGTTACTGGATACCGTCTTGAAATGAAACAAAAAGGATCTGACACCTGGATTGAAGCTGGACAAACCAAACAACTTACTTTCACTGTTGAAGGCCTTGTGGAGAACACTGAATATGAGTTCCGAGTCAAGGCAAAGAATGATGCTGGCTACAGTGAGCCAAGAGAAGCTTTCTCTTCTGTTATTATTAAGGAGCCACAGATTGAACCAACAGCGGATCTCAGCGAAATAAGCAGACAGCTTATAACATGCAAGGCTGGAAGCACCTTTACTATTGATATACCGATCAGCGGGCGCCCAGCTCCAAAGGTGACATGGAAACTTGAGGAGATGAGGCTGAAGGAAACTGAGAGAGTGACCATTAAGACAACAAAAGACAGAACCGCACTGACTGTAAAGGATAGTATGAGAGGTGACTCTGGTAAATACTACCTCACACTTGAAAACACTGCTGGTGTGAAAACATTTACTGTCACAGTGGTAGTCATAGGAAGGCCAGGTCCTGTCACTGGCCCAATTGAAATATCATCTGTCTCTGCTGAATCCTGTGTGTTGACCTGGAAAGAACCTGAAGATGATGGTGGTAGTGACATTACAAACTACATTGTAGAGAAACGTGAATCTGGCACAACAGCATGGCAGCTGGTAAATTCCAGTGTGAAACGTACACAGATCAAAGTTACTCATCTCACAAAATACCAGGAGTACAGTTTCCGAGTAAGCTCAGAAAACAGATTTGGTGTCAGCAAACCCCTTGAATCAAAAACGATAGTTGCTGAGCATCCATTCGGTAAGTGAAACATTTTCCAAAATTTGTTCTTTTCTTCTGACTGAGGCATTTGTAATAATTAACATCTTTTTTTGCGTTTAGTCCCACCAAGCCCACCTTCAAGGCCAGAAGTCTATTCTGTGTCTGCAACTGCCATGGCCATTCGCTGGGAGGAACCCTATCATGATGGTGGCAGCAAAGTCATTGGATATTGGGTTGAGAAGAAGGAGCGCAACACCATCCTTTGGGTGAAGGAAAACAAAGTGCCATGCTGTGAATGCAACTACAAAGTCACGGGATTGGTGGAAGGCCTAGAATATCAATTCAGAACCTATGCTCTAAATGCTGCAGGTGTTAGTAAAGCCAGTGAAGCTTCCAGACCTGTAGTGGCTCAAAATCCAGTTGGTAAGTATTACTTTTAGAGTTACGTTGCTATTTAAGCTAAAATAGAATTGCATTTCTCATTTTTCTGCTTTATTTATTCCTTCAGATCCACCAGGAAGACCAGAAGTAACAGATGTCACCAGGTCTACAGTGTCGCTGAGCTGGTCAGCACCCCTTTATGATGGTGGAAGCAAAATTATCGGATATATAATAGAACGCAAACCATATAACGAATCTGGAGATGGACGCTGGCTGAAATGCAATTATACCATTGTCTCCGAAAACTTTTTTACTGTGACAGCTCTTAGTGAAGATGAAGCATACGAATTCCGTGTACTAGCAAAGAATGCTGCTGGTGTAATCAGCAAAGGATCTGAATCGACTGGTGCCGTCATTTGCAAAGACGAATACTGTAAGAAATATTCACTTGGAACAATTAAAAACATGGTGTTCTATTTTAGTACTGTCATGTAATTTGTTCTTAATATCTTTTTCCTTATGACAGCACCACCAAAGGCTGAACTTGATGCCAGACTGCAGGGAGAAGTTGTGACCATTAGGGCTGGATCGGATCTTGTTCTTGATGCAGCCATTGGTGGGAAACCAGAACCAAAAGTCTTCTGGTCCAAAGGTGACAGGGAATTGGATCTATGTGAAAAGATATCTCTGCAATACACCAGCAAACGAGCCATTGCAGTTATCAAGTTCTGTGACAGAAGTGATAGTGGAAAATACACTCTAACTGTCAAAAATGCCAGTGGGATGAAACAAATTTCAGTTCTTGTTAAAGTGCTTGGTATGTATCCCGTGATTAATATTCATACCTAGTATACTAAAAATCCACATTCTTTTAAATAAGCGTGAGATGGTTTTCATTAGCGGCTAATAAAAATATTTATTTTCGTCTCTACCCAGATTCACCAGGTCCATGCGCAGGCAAAATCACTGTTAGCAGAGTAACAGAAGAGAAATGTACTCTGGCATGGAACATTCCTGAGGAAGATGGAGGTGCACAGATCACTCACTATATCGTAGAAAGGCGTGAAACCAGCAGACTTCACTGGGTTATTGTTGAGGCTGAATGCCAGACATTATCGTGTGTGGTAACGAAACTCATTAAAAATAATGAATACATCTTCCGTGTGAGAGGTGTCAACAAATATGGACCGGGTGTTCCGCTTGAAACAGAACCTGTGATTGCCAGGAATGCTTTCAGTGAGTGTTACCACCTTCCATTCTGCATCAGCATTTGTGGAGTATTTCTTATAAATAAATGATTTGTTAAATGATAATTATTTCTTTCACCTTTAAAAAAAACCAGCTATCCCAACACAGCCTGGTGCTCCTGAAGAAGTGAGCGTCGGCAAGGAACATATCATTATTCAGTGGACGAAACCAGAATCAGATGGTGGCAGTGAGATTAAGGACTATCTTGTAGACAAACGTGAAAGGAAAAGTCTGCGCTGGACACGAGTGAACAGAGATTACACCGTTTATGATACCAGATTGAAAGTCACTGGTCTCATGGAAGGCAGCCAGTACCAGTTCCGTGTCACTGCAGTGAACGCTGCTGGGAACAGTGAGCCTAGTGAAGCTTCACAATACATGTTATGTAAAGAACCATCATGTAAGTTACCACATTTAAAACATATTTTAATATTTATTTATAATAATCGAGCACAAACCCATGTTGACACTTAGACTAAGGTACCCAAAAATCACGTATGATCTCGCTGAACTAATAACTGAATAAATGTAGAAGCAGTCATAGTTCATTTTAAATGCATTTCCTGGCATTAGGTGTTTAGAAATCATTTTTAACGGTAAAACATTTCCTGCACCAATGTGAAACGCATTTTCTTCTTTTTCAAAGATACTCCCGCACCACCTTCAGCTCCAAGAGTTGTGGATACTACTAAACACAGCATAAGTTTAGCATGGTCAAAGCCCACATACGATGGTGGCGCTGACATCTTAGGCTATGTTCTTGAAATGAAAGAAGAAGGTACGGAACAGTGGTACCGACCACATACAACGGCCACTCTGAGGAATGCTGAGTTCACCGTGACTGGCCTTAAAACAGCCCAGAAATACCAATTCAGAGTTGCTGCTACAAATGTGAATGGTATGAGTGAATTTAGTGAATCGTCAGCCGAAATAGAACCTGTGGAAAGAATAGGTAATTTGAAGACTTAATGTATATTTTAAGGAATAATTATATTTTCCTTTAGAACTACTAAAAGATTAATTAATTCCATGTTTCATCAGAAATACCTGAGCTTGAGCTTGCTGATGATCTGAAGAAGACGGTTACAGTCAGAGCTGGTGGTTCCCTGCGCCTAATGGTTTCTGTATCTGGCAGACCTGCTCCCGTAATCACATGGAGCAAGCAGGGTGTTGACCTTGTAAGTCGAGCTATTATTGATACTACGGACAGCTACAGTCTGCTTATTGTGGATAAAGTTAATCGGTATGATGCTGGAAAATACGTCATTGAGGCTGAAAATCAATCAGGAAAAAAATCTGCGACTATTTCTGTAAAAGTATATGGTAAGTACTGCTACAATTTCATATGGACATTACATCACTCGTGGTGCATGTTGCTCAGGAATAAGAGAGTCTTTCATTTCCAAAAGAAGTTTTCAGGTTAAATAACATGAGAATGTTTGGGAAGTCAGAGAAACAATCTAATCCAAAGGAAAAACACATAGTTTCTAAAGCTGTGCTATTTTATAAATCAAATCCCAGCGTTGTTTTTTTCATTCAGAATCAGTTGTTGGCTGTGAATGGAAAGGATCCAAAAGGAAAAAAAATATATATTTGTTTATTTGTTTGTTTTAGATACACCCGGTCCACCAGCTGCAGTGAGAATTAAAGAAGTGTCAAAAGATTCGGTGACACTTACTTGGGATATTCCAACCATTGACGGTGGAGCCCCCGTCAACAATTACATAATTGAGAAACGTGAAGCTTCCATGAGGGCTTACAAGACTGTCACTACCAAATGCAGCAAGACATTTTATAGAGTTACTGGACTTCTAGAAGGAGCTTTGTATTATTTCAGAGTACTACCAGAAAACATCTATGGCATTGGTGAAGCTTGTGAAACATCTGATGCAGTACTAGTATCTGATGTCCCCATGGTACCACAAAAACTCGAAGTGATTGATGTCACCAAATCAACTGTTACTCTTGCGTGGGAGAAACCACTACATGATGGTGGCAGCAGATTGACTGGCTATGTTATTGAGGCCAGCAAAGCTGGAACAGAAAGATGGTTGAAGGTAGTGACACTGAAGCCTACTGTCTATGAGCATACAATTATCTCTCTCAATGAAGGTGAACAGTACTTGTTCAGGGTCAGAGCACAGAATCAGAAGGGCATGTCAGAACCACGAGAGATTGTCACAGCAGTGACAGTACAAGACCAAAAAGGTAGGTATCTGCTCTTGAAAATAACAGGGTGAAGCTTACACCAAATGAACGTGGTATTTAAAATACCAATGTTTTGCTTTTCTTAGTTCTACCAACAATTGACTTGGCTGGAATACCTCAGAAGACAATTCATGTACCTGCTGGCAAGCCAATTGAGTTAGCCATTCCAATTGAAGGACGACCACCTCCAGCTGCATCTTGGTTCTTTGCTGGTTCTAAACTAAAAGAATCAGAACGCATCAAAATGGAGACTGCTGCCAAAATGGTTAAACTGACTGTGCGTGAGACCACCATACATGACACTGGAGAGTATACGCTTGAACTGAAGAACACAACTGGAACGGTTACTGATACAATAAAGGTTATAATCCTTGGTAAGGATTTATGAAAATAATTGTCCATGATCTTTCTCCATCCGAACTTTGTTACATCAGCAATATGATTCCACGTTTTCTCCACATATTTTTTTTGTCTATTCATTTTCTGTTTTTTTCCCTAGACAAACCTGGACCACCTGTTGGACCTATCCGAATTGATGAAATTGATTCAAATTATGTAACCATCTCCTGGGAGCCACCTGAGCTGGATGGTGGAGCTACCCTTAGTGGCTATGTGGTAGAACAGCGTGATGCTCACCGTCCTGGATGGCTGCCAGTTTCAGAGTCAGTAACCAGGACAACATATAAGTTCACCAGGCTTGTGGAAGGTGCAGAATATGTATTCCGTGTGGCTGCTACAAACCGCTTTGGAATCGGATCTTATCTGCAGTCTGAAATTATAGAATGCAAAAGCAGAATCCGTAAGTCTGAATTTCTGCCGATTCTCTACTTCTAAAAATAAAAAAATAAATTTAAATGGGCTTATATATCCTCACATAGATACGATTTTTCTAGATGTTACTGCTTCCTTTCACCAAATAAAATGGTATATCACGATGCACAGTAGTCTTGTTATACTTCTGGAGAAAAATGCCATCCATAAATCTACATAACTATTATAGATGCACTGCATAGAACCTGGATGGTAAACTTGGATTTTCTGCTCAGGTCTACCATTAGCCTTAAAAATTGCTTTACCCTATATACTGACATAGTTTGTAAAGTACTTTGATGTCTGCTGATAAAAAGAGTTTGATAGGACATGGATATTACATTGCCATTCACAATACGTTGCATATTACTAACGTGTAGAATCATTGGACGCTTCCTTGTCCAGGCTGGATGGGGCTTTGAGCAACCTGGTCTAGTGGGAGGTGTCCCTGCCCATGGCAGGGGGGTTGGAAGTAGATGATCTTTAAGGTCCCTTCCAACTCTAACCAGTCTACGATTCTATGATTCCTTCACTAATTCTGTGTCATGTTTTTACAGGTATTCCTGGTCCTCCTGGCACTCCAGAAGTGTTTGATATCTCTCGAGATGGCATGACATTAACTTGGTATCCTCCAGAAGATGATGGTGACTCACAGATTACCGGATATATTGTGGAACGCAAAGAAGTTAGAGCTGATAGATGGATCCGTGTAAATAAAGTTCCAGTCACTATGACTCGTTACCGTTCCACTGGGTTGGTTGAAGGATTAGAATATGAACACCGAGTCACAGCAATCAATGCCAGAGGCACTGGGAAACCCAGCCGTCCTTCCAAGTCTGCTGTCGCCAGAGATCCAATTGGTAAGAAATTTCCTACATAAAGGACATTACGGCAGAAGGGAATGATGCCAGTAAAATTTAGTTTTTTCTAATTTGGAAATTTATCTGGGTGTATTAACAAATGAGATTCTGACTGGAGAAAAACAAGAAAACATTAGTGAAAATCTTTCATTCTAAGTTTTCCTGTATAAATACTATAGACTTAATACAGATCATATATTGCAAGTTAGCACTTGTTACATCTTTTAAATATCCATTAAAATGATCCCCCCCCGAATCTGATCTTCTCTTCCAGCTCCTCCAGGTAAACCTCAGAATCCAAGGGTCACTGATACTACAAGAACATCTGTCTCCCTGGCTTGGAGTCCACCAGAAGATGAAGGTGGTTCTAAAGTTACTGGCTACTTAATTGAGATGCAGAAGGTTGATCAATTTGAATGGACCAAATGCAATACCACGCCAACCAAGATTCGTGAATACACCTTGACACATCTCCCTCAGGGTGCAGAGTACAGATTCCGTGTGCTAGCCTGTAATGCTGGTGGGCCAGGAGAACCTGCTGAAGTGCCGGGAACAGTCAAAATAACAGAAATGCTTGGTAAGACACTTCAAGTCTTAACTCTAATTGAAAGTTGTTCTAAAAAAGTATTTGCCTAAAGCATGTATGATATCATCTGTAAAACTGACATAGCATGACATGTTAATTTTGTTTACAGAATATCCTGACTATGAACTTGATGAAAAATACCAGGAAGGTCTCATGGTGAGACAAGGTGGAGTTATCAGGCTCACGATACCCATTAAGGGTAAGCCCATTCCAATATGCAAATGGACAAAAGAAGGACATGACATCAGCAAGAGGGCCATGATTGCGACTTCTGACACTCACACAGAACTTGTGATCAAAGATGCAGAAAGAGAAGATTCAGGCACCTATGATTTGGCACTTGAAAACAAGTGTGGCAAAAAAGCTGTGTATATTAAAGTCAGAGTGATTGGTATTCCAAATCCACCAGAAGGGCCACTTGAGTATGATGATATACAAGCTCGTTCTGTCAGAGTAAGCTGGAGACCTCCTACAGATGATGGTGGTGCAGATATCCTAGGTTATATTGTTGAGAGACGAGAAGTACCGAAGACTGCCTGGTACACTGTTGACTCTAGAGTGAAAGGAACATCACTAGTGGTGAAAGGGCTCAAAGAAAATGTGGAATATCACTTCCGTGTTTCTGCTGAAAACCATTTCGGTATTAGCAAATCTCTCAAATCTGAAGAGCCAGCAGTACCAAAGACACCTCTAAGTAAGTCCACTTTTATATTTTTAAAAAAAAATATTTTCAAATTACTATATTATGGTTCTAAAAGTGCAATAGTATATGCAAATGTTTTAATGCAACGTCACTATTATTTCTATTATTTTCACTATTGTAATTATTAACAGATCCTCCAGAGCCTCCAAACAACCCACCTGAAGTGCTTGATGTTACAAAGAGTTCTGTCAACTTGTCCTGGTCCAGGCCTAAAGATGATGGTGGTTCTCGTGTAACTGGCTACTACATTGAGCGTAAAGAGACATCTACAGAAAAATGGGTCCGGCATAATAAGACACAGATTACCACTACAATGTTCACAGTGACGGGACTTGTTCCAGATGCTGAATATCAATTCCGTATCATTGCTCAAAATGACATTGGTGAAAGTGAAGCAAGTCCTGCTTCTGAACCAGTTGTATGCAAGGATCCATTTGGTAAGAAATGTTTGCATTAAGAGACCTTCTGAAGAGCAACTAGTGACATTAAGAGAGGAATTTATTTTCTGTATCTATTTTAATTTTCAGACAAACCAAGCCAACCTGGAGAAATTGAGATCACGTCTATATTTAAGGACAGCATTACGTTAGAATGGGAACGACCTGAAAGTGATGGTGGCAAAGAGATCCTTGGCTATTGGGTTGAATATCGCCAGTCTGGAGAAAGCACCTGGAAAAAATGCAACAAAGAACGCATCAAGGACAGGCAGTTTACAGTAGGAGGTTTACTAGAGGCTACAGAATATGAGTTCCGTGTTTTTGCAGAAAATCAGACTGGCCTCAGTAGACCGCGAAGGACTGCTATGGCAGTGAAAACTAAATTAACATGTAAGGAAAAAATATATTGTCATATTTGCTGTGATATTGTTGTGATTTGTTGTGCCACGGCGCTGCACTTACGCTGCCTATTTGTTTTACATGTTATTTGCCAACATGACTGTCCTAAAGCACCCTCTTTCAAGTACAAGAGGCACAAGTATAAATGAAAATTAATTTCCAGTAATATAGTAATAGAGGAAAATTTCATAGTCATCTTCATTATTTTTTAATTTTCTTTGTCACAGCTGGAGAAGCACCTGCCATAAAAAAAGAAATGCAGGATGTTACAACTAAACTGGGTGAAGCAGCTCAGCTGACATGCCAAATTGTTGGGAGACCTTTGCCTGATATTAAATGGTACCGCTTCGGCAAAGAACTGGTACAAAGCCGAAAATACAAAATGTCATCTGATGGACGCAACCATACACTGACAGTAATAACAGATGAACAGGAGGATGAAGGTCTCTACACCTGTATGGCTACCAATGATGTTGGAGAAATTGAAACTAGTGGCAAGCTATTATTGCAGGCTCCTCCTCAATTCCATCCTGGCTTCCCCTTGAAAGAGAAATATTATGCAGGTGCAGGTGGCACCCTCCGCCTTCATGTTGTGTATATTGGCCGACCAGTACCAGCAATAACTTGGTTCCATGGCAACAAACCTTTGAGAGGATCAGAAACGGTTTCTATTGAGAACACGGAGCATTATACTCATCTTGCTATTAAGAATGTCCAGCACAAGACTCATGCTGGGAAGTACAAAGTGCAACTCAGTAACACATTTGGAACAGTTGACACTGTACTTAATGTGGAAATACAAGGTAATTAGTTTTATTTTCAGTATTTTTGTGGATATTTTCTCAAATACTTACTGGCAAAAGAATTAAAAATATCATGCTTTTTCTTTTACAGATAAGCCGGATAAACCGGTAGGGCCAATTGTTATAGAGTCTATACTGAAGAATTCTGTGGTGATAAGCTGGCAACCACCAGAGGACGATGGAGGTGCTATGATAACCAATTACGTCATAGAGAAACGTGAAGCCAAGGAAGGAGCAGAATGGCAACTTGTATCTTCAAGCATTTCAGGCACAACCTGTAGAATTGTTAATCTAACTGAAAATGCAGGCTATTATTTCCGTGTTTCTGCTCAGAATACATATGGCATTAGTGAAGCACTGGAGGTTTCATCAGTTGTTGTTATGAAGCCTCCATTTGGTAAGTGGACACCAAAATGTTAATTTCTGTATGCCCCTGTAATTACTAAGGCAAGCTGACTTCTGTTTTTGAACTTTTTTGTTCTTTACAGAAAAACCAGGACAACCTGGTCAGCCAGTAGCAAGTGCTGTCACAAAGGATTCTTGTGTTGTCTCATGGAAGCCACCAGCAAGTGATGGCGGTGCGAAGATTAGAACTTATTATCTTGAGAAGCGTGAGAAAAAACAAAACAAGTGGATTTCTGTAACAACAGATGAAATTCGTGAAACCGTCTACTCTGTGAAAGATCTTATTGAAGGTCTTGAATATGAATTCCGTGTAAAATGTGAAAATCTTGGTGGTGAAAGTGAGTGGAGCGAGGTATCACAACCAGTCATTCCAAAATCCGATGTTCCAATTCAAGCTCCACATTTCAAGGAAGAACTAAGGAATCTGAATGTGAAATTTCAAGCAAATGCCACATTTGTCTGCAAAGTCACTGGTCATCCTAAACCAATTGTCAAGTGGTACAGACAGGGCAAAGAAATCATGCCAGATGGTGAAAAGATCAAGATACAGGAATTCAAGGGTGGATATCACCAGCTGGTCATCACAAACGTAACGGATGATGATGCCACTGTATATCAAGTTAGAGCTACCAACCAAGGAGGATCTGTCTCTGGAACTGCCTCTTTGGATGTTGAAGGTGAATGAAGGGTCTTGATTCCTCAGACAAATTCTTTTTAAGCTTTGAATATTTATAGACTATTGGTGCTCTTCTGATGTGCATTTGGTCATGTGTTGTTTTTTTTTTCTTCCTCTTTCTATTCCAGTTCCTGCAAAGATTCACTTGCCCAAAAACCTGGAAGGCATGGGAGCTGTTCATGCTCTCCGAGGGGAAGTAGTGAGCATCAAGATTCCATTCAGTGGCAAGCCTCACCCCGTGATCACATGGCAGAAGGGACAAGACCTCATCGATACTAATGGACACTACCAAGTCATTGTTACGCGATCGTTCACATCACTTGTTTTCCCAAATGGTGTTGACAGAAAAGATGCAGGTTTTTACATTGTTTGTGCCAAAAACAGATTTGGAATTGACCAAAAAACAGTTGAATTAGATGTGGCTGATGTGCCTGATCCACCAAGAGGTCTGAAGGTAACTGACATTTCGAGGGATTCAGTCAACTTAACTTGGAATGAACCAGCTACTGATGGTGGAAGCAGAATCATAAACTACATTATTGAGAAACGTGCTACAACAGCAGAGCGATGGATTCGTGTAGCACAAGCTCGTGATACACGATACACAGTGGTGAACCTATTTGGCAAGACCACCTACCAGTTCCGTGTAATTGCAGAAAACAAGTTTGGCCAAAGCCAGCCTTCTGAACCTACCGATCCAATTATAACAAAGGAAGATAAGACCAGAGTAATGAACTATGATGAAGAAGTTGATGAGACCAGAGAAGTCACCACAGTTAAAGCAGCTCACTATTCTACAAAGGAACTCTATGACAAATACATGATCGCAGAAGAGCTTGGACGTGGGCAATTTGGCATTGCACACCGCTGTGTTGAGGCAGCTTCAAAAAAGACTTACCTGGCCAAGTTTGTCAAAGTAAAGGGTGCTGACCAAGTTTTGGTAAAGAAAGAAATTTCCATTCTAAACATTGCTAGGCACCGAAATATCCTGTATCTTCATGAATCATTTGAGAGCCTAGAAGAATTAGTCATGATTTTTGAATTCATTTCTGGAGTTGACATCTTTGAAAGAATCGGCACAGCTTCATTTGAACTGAATGAAAGAGAAATAGTAAATTATGTACGCCAGGTCTGCGATGCACTAGAATTTTTACATCGCCACAGCATTGGACATTTTGATATTAAACCAGACAATATTATTTACTTCACAAGAAGAAGCTCTGTAATTAAAATTGTTGAATTTGGTCAAGCCAGACAACTGAAGCCTGGAGACAGCTTTAGACTCCAGTTCACTTCTCCTGAATATTATGCGCCTGAAGTACATCACCATGATTTGGTCAGCACAGCTACTGACATGTGGTCAGTTGGTGCTCTAACATACATACTTCTCAGTGGCATTAATCCTTTCATTGCTGAAACAAACCAACAAGTTATTGAAAATATTCTAAATGCTGAATACAACTTTGATGATGAAGCATTCAAAGACATAAGCATTGAGGCCATGGACTTCATTGATCGCCTACTAGTAAAGGAAAGAAAAGCTCGTATGACAGCTGCTGAAGCTCTTAACCATGCGTGGCTAAAACAGCAGACAGAAAAGACCAGCACTAAAGTCATCAAGACCTTGAGGCACAGGCGTTACTACCAAACTCTAGTTAAGAAGGAGTGGAACACAGTTGTGTCAGTAGCTCGTATTTCCTGCGGAGGCGCAATTAGATCTCAGAAAGGCATAACTGTGGCTAAAGTTAAAGTTGCACCAATAGACATTGGTCCCATTGCTGGGCAGATAAAGCATACTGTTACAGAAGAAGGAGGGCATGCCAAATATGTATGTAAGATTGAAAACTACGATCAGTCCACACAAGTCACATGGTACTTCGGTATGAGGCAATTAGAAAACAATGAGAAATATGAAATCAAATATGAAGAAGGTGAGGCAACCATGTATGTCAAAGATGTTTCTAAATCCGATGATGGCACCTACAGATGCAAGGTAGTAAATGACTATGGTGAAGACAGCTCTTATGCAGAACTTTTCGTTAAAGGTGTCAGAGAAATTTCTGAACACTACAGATGCAGGACTGTAAGGAAAGTGAAACGACGGGTTGATGCTATGAGATTATTAGAGCGTCCACCAGAATTTACTCTGCCTTTGTATAACCGCACTGCATATGTTGGAGAAAATGTCAGGTTCGGAGTAACTATAACGGTTCACCCAGAACCTCGCTTAACATGGTTCAAATCAGGCCAGAAGATCAAACCTGGTGAAGATGACAGGAAGTACACTTTTGAATCAGACAAGGGTCTTTATCAACTCGTCATCAATAATGTCACAGAAGAGGATGATGCTGAATACAGTATTGTGGCACGCAATAAATATGGTGAAGACAGCTGCAAAGCTAAGCTGACTGTGATTCCACATCCACCTCCAGCAGACGCCACACTAAGGCCAATGTTTAAAAGACTGCTGGCAAATGCTGAATGTCAAGAAGGACAAAATGTCAGTTTTGAGATCAGGGTATCTGGTGTACCAAAACCAACGCTGAAATGGGAGAAAGATGGTCAGCCTCTGTCCTTTGGTCCTAACTTTGACATAATTCATGAAGGTTTGGATTATTATGCTTTGCATATCAGAGATACGTTACCAGAAGACAGTGGTTATTACAGAGTTACTGCTACAAACAGTGCTGGATCTACAAGCTGTCAAGCTTATCTAAAAGTTGAACGCTTGAAATATGTCAAGCGTGAGTACAAGACTGAAGAAGAGCGGGAGAAGCATGTACAGAGGCAAATCGACAAAACCTTACGAATGGCGGAAATCCTTTCTGGAGTTGAAGCTGTTCCACTGACACAAACCGCACAAGAGGCTCTCAGAGAAGCTGCTATCTTATATAAACCAGCTGTTAGCACTAAGACTGTCAAAGGTGAATATGAAATTAAGAAAGAAGAAAAGAAGGAAGAAAGAAGACTTCGTATGCCGTATGAGGTCCCAGAGCCTCGCAAACACGTGCGCGCTACTCTTGAGGAAGATCAGAACATTAAACACTTTGTGCCTCTGTCAGACATGAAGTGGTACAAGAGGCTGCGAGACCAGTACGAAATGCCAGGAAAACTTGAGAGAACTGTTCAGAAACGCCAGAAACGCATACGTCTTTCCAGGTGGGAGCAATTCTATGTGATGCCACTGCCACGCATTTCTGATCAGTATAAGCCTAAATGGCGCATACCAAAGCTAACACAAGATGATCTTGAAATTGTGAGACCAGCACGTCGCCGTACCCCATCTCCAGACTATGAATATTACTATAGACCAAGGCGGCGATCACTTGGTGACTTGTCTGATGAGGAATTACTCCTGCCTATTGATGACTATCTAGCCATGAAGAGAACTGAAGAGGAAAGACTGCGCCTTGAAGAAGAGCTGGAGTTAGGCTTTTCTGCTTCCCCACCAAGTAGAAGCCCCCCACGCTTTGAACTGTCTGCCCTTCGGTATTCTACTGCAGGAGCACAGGTCAGGTCAGAGGAAGAAAGAAAAAGAGAGCTGAGGTATTCAAGCTATCACATCCCAACTAAAGCTGAGACCAGTGCAAGCTATGCAGAGTTTCGACAACGCCATGACAGGGCTGCCTACAGACCACCTAAACAGAAGCAAAGAATAATGGATGAAAGAGAGGATGAAGAATTGCTCCGTCCTGTTGGCCCTTCTCAACGACTCTCTGAATACAGGAGTGAGCTCGAATATATGGCAGAGGAGGAAAAGAGTAGACTCAGGAGAAGGAGGGAAAGAGAAATAACTGAGATCACATCAGAAGAAGAAGAAGAAATAGAAATGGTGCAACATGTTCACAGGGAATTTTCACCTCCCTCTAGATTACTAAGGAGAAGAAGATCTCTTTCTCCAACTTACATTGAGCTGATGCGTCCTGTATCTGAATTAATTAGACCCCGCTCACGGCCTCCTGAAGAAAGTGAGAGAAGATCCCCAACACCAGAAAGAACTCGACCACGCTCACCTAGCCCAGTTTCTAGTGAAAGATCACTCTCTCGGTTTGAAAGGATGGCAAGATTTGATATATTTTCTAGATATGAGTCCATGAAATCTGCTTTGAAAACTCAGAAAACTATGGAAAGGAAATATGAAGTTCTGACTCAGCAGCCTTTCACCCTCGACCACGCTCCTCGCATTACCCTGAGAATGCGCTCACACCGGGTACCATGCGGCCATAATACCAGGTTCATTCTAAATGTCCAGTCAAAACCAACTGCTGAAGTGAAGTGGTATCATAACGGTATTGAGCTCCAGGAGAGCAGTAAGATACATTTTACTAATACTAGCGGTGTATTAACTCTGGAGATTCTCGACTGCCACATTGATGACAGCGGAACATACCGGGCTGTATGCACAAACTACAAAGGGGAATGCTCTGATTATGCAACACTAGACGTTACTGGAGGAGATTACACTACATACTCTTCCCAGCGAAGAGATGAAGAAGTACCAAGGACAATTTTACCTGACTTAACAAAAACAGAGGCATATGCAGTCTCCTCATTTAAGAAGGCATCTGCTACAGAAGCAAGTTCCTCGGTGAGAGAGGTCAAATCAGAAATGTCAGCAACAAGAGAGTCACTTTTGTCATATGAACATTATGCTGCTTCTGAACAAAAAATAAGTGCAGCTGAAGAAAAATCATTGGAAGAAAGGACTGTGCACAAGGCATTTAAAAGCACTCTGCCGGCAACAATCCTTACAAAACCACGGTCAATCACAGTTTCTGAAGGGGAGACTGCAAGATTTTCCTGTGACGTTGATGGTGAACCAGCACCAACAATAACATGGTTCCGTGCAGGTCAACCCATTGTTTCTTCAAGGCGCTTCCAAGTAACACGAACACAGTACAAGTCTACCTTTGAAATTTCTTCGGTTCAGATGTCAGATGAAGGAAGTTACACTGTTGTGGTGGAAAACTCTGAAGGAAGACAGGAAGCGCATTTTACTTTGACCATTCAAAGGAAAAAAGTTCCCGAAAAAACAATTACATCACCTCCAAGAATCAAATCTCCTGAGCCTCGTGTAAAGTCTCCCGAGCCAGTTAAGTCTCCTAAACAAGTGAAATCTCCTGAACCCATCAGCAGCCCTCCAAAACCAAAGTCACCACCTGCAGACAAAACAGTACCAGCAGAAAAAGTACAATTACCAACTGCTTCTCCACCAAAGATAAAACAGCATCTGAAAGCAGAAACTCTTGGAGATAAAGTAAAGTTATCCTGTGCAGTTGAAAGCAGTGTTTTAAGTGTCAGAGAAGTGGCTTGGTATAAGGATGGCCAAAAACTGAAAGAAGACCATCATTTCAAGTTTCATTACGCAGCAGATGGCACCTATGAGCTCAGAATCCATGGGCTCATGGAATCTGATAAAGGAGAATACACCTGTGAAATTATTGGGGAAGGAGGTGTTTCAAAAACTAACTTCCAGTTTACTGGCCAAGTATTTAAAAATATCCATTCCCAGGTAAGAGGGGTATCTGAAACTCATAAATCAGTTCAGAAAGAAGATGAGGTGCTTACAGTTTCTACCCAGAAGAAATCTGCAGTAGCAACTGAAGAAAAAGCAGCAGTTCAAGAAGTCATTAAAAAGTCAGTTGTTACTGAAGACGTCAAACAATTGAAAGCAGAAATTAAAGCTTCTTCAACTAAAATGACAGTGTCTGAAGGGCAGAAAGTGACATTGAAAGCCAACATTCCTGGTGCCTCTGAAGTAAAATGGGTGCTGAATGGAATGGAGCTGAGAAATTCAGAAGATTACAGATACGGTGTTTCTGGAAGTGATCACACGCTAACTATCAAAAAGGCTAGTAATAAAGATGAAGGTATACTCACCTGCGAGGGTAACACTGATGAAGGCATTATTAAATGCCAGTATGTTCTGACCTTTTCTAAAGAGCTTTCCAACGAACCAGCATTTATCATGCAGCCTAAGTCTCAAAATGTCAATGAAGGACAAGATGTATTGTTCACCTGTGAAGTTTCTGGGGATCCTTCTCCTGAAATTGAGTGGTTTAAGAATAATCAACCTGTAAGTATTTATTTAATATATTTACTTGAAAAATTAGAATTTTTCATAAAACTGATCTTAATTAAAAGATTTTTTTCCCTCCTCAGATTGCTGTTTCATCACACATCAGAATAACACGCTCTAAAAACATATATTCTCTTGAGATTCGAAATGCAGCAGTGAGTGACACCGGAAAATACACAGTCAAAGCAAAAAATTACCACGGGCAGTGCTCTGCTACAGCATCTTTGACTGTGCTCCGTAAGTTTGTTCTCCGAGTCTTGAGTTCAGACTAATCAGAACTTCTTGACGTGGTGTGTTTACTAAAATGACTTAGGATAAAAGCCACTGGTAATGTTGATTTAGGTATTTTAACAAGTTCCTTCTTCTTTTGCATATTATATATACAGAACTAAAAGAGCATTAGACATCTTTATAACGCCCACAGAGGAGCACACAGATGCTCTATTACATCAATAGGTGCATGTTAACAGAAGGCTATGTGCATTCTTTCTAGGATGACCGTGTTAAGACCTTGGTGCTGGCAATTACTCTTTCCTCATTTACTAACAGAATCTGTTCCAATAAAACAAAGTAATTCCACAGTTAAAAATTTCTATTGGTAACTTAGCCATAACTGAACTGGGTTGAGTATTTTACTGGCTGTACGATATCCCAGTTCCTAGCATCAAGGGGTTGCTATGATTTGCTTGTATGGCTGTGCTTGGGTGTAAAGTAAAGCTACAGTGCTTGAGCTTTTCTGTTGCCTTTTATAGCTACAGAACAATGCAGTGAAATACAGACTTTCCTATACTGTGTTTGTAAGAACTTGAAAATGTTTTACAACTTCTACAGACAGGAACTGAACACACGCAATTTCTCAGTGTGTAATTCTAGTAATGGTTCTCATAGGAAACACTGTGTGACAACCCATTTCTTCTTATGTATGTATGTACATACTAGTAACAGTTCCATTTCCTACTTGTTTCATTTATAAATTACTTTTTGTGATTTGGACATCTTGAATCAAATGATTGTAAACAATTTTATACTCCACTGCAGTTTTCCATTGAAAGCAAACTATGCTGTCTCTTCATTTCTGTAAAATTAACCATATAGAACTGCATGACTGTTTGTTAATGTGACGTTATTGGTTTTTCCTTCTATGTTTGCGATGCTCCCCAGCTCTAATTGAAGAACCTCCAAAAGAGGTAGTATTGAAGACAAGTGGCGACGCAAGCATGCACGAAAGTTTTTCTTCTCAGTCCTTTCAAATGGCTTCTTCTAAACAAGAGGCTTCATTCAGCAGTTTCAGCAGTAGCAGCATGACTGAAATGAAATTTGAAAGCATGTCTGCCAAAAGCATGTCCTCCATGAAAGAATCCTTTGTAGAGATGAGCTCCAGCAGTATTATGGGGAAATCTAGTATGGCTCAACTGGAGAGTTCAACTAGTAAAATGCTTAAATCAGGTCTGAGAGGTGAGCAATACAATTACTGGTAGAGTTAGTGCTTAAAATATCCTGAAGTAGTCCTCAGAGTAAACCTGCTGCATGGCTTACTGGATACAGACTAACTTGGTATTTCTTCTCCTGTTTTGTAAAGGAGTACCACCCAAAATTGAAGCTCTCCCATCTGATATCAGCATTGATGAAGGAAAAGTTCTCACACTATCTTGTGCCTTTTCGGGTGATCCTGCTCCTGAAATAACATGGTACTGCAGAGGGAGAAAAATTACCAGTCAGGACCAGCAAGGCAGATTCCACATTGAAACCAGCGAAGATTTAACCACCCTGATCATCATGGATGTCCAGAAGAACGACGGTGGACTTTATACCCTGAATTTAGGCAATGAATTTGGTACTGATTCTGCCACTGTGAATATTAATATTCGATCAATTTAGAGAGCTTGATCTGTATTATTTACACTTGTCTTTTTACAAGTGATTCATATATGGACTGAAATATCTGATCTGTAAATATAAAAAAAAAAATATTTTTGTACCTACCTGAATGAGACAAAGTCCAAAATTATACATTATGACTTATAGTCATTATTGACCTAAGAATTTTAAACACTTTTTACACTGACATGTACATACTGTATATAGCCGAAATTAACGGTTATGAAGTTTTGTACCATTTATTTTATGACATTTTGAAACGTAACTTTTGGAACTAACAGTTTGGCAGGAGAAAGTTTCCTAGCAAACGACTACCCTGCTCAACTTTTAACTAATCTTTGCGCCTCAACTCATTGTTGATGTCTAAGAATGCCTCAACAGGTAGAGAGGCTCCCTGTTGAAGATCACCTACACCTAAGAGATGATACTGTGCATAGTATTTCATACGTGCACGAATATTTATGTTGAATCGGAAATGTAAGGCATTGGCGATGTTTGCAATTACCCTCCTGTAAGCATTGCTTTAATGTTTTACATTGGATCTGATTACGTCGTGATTTCCATACCTGACTGACTATTTTTGGACAAAGTGCAAGCGGCCAGCACTTTGTTCACCCACTGTCTGTGTACTGTTTCTGACATATTGACTGCCTGAACAGCTTTAAAAAAGTAACATCACCTGGCCATCCCTTTATCAACGAAGCTTTTCAGGTACTCAAGTGCAGCAGCAGTACCCCCTCTCGGAGGTTCGTTAGGGTGCAGTGATTGAGTTTGTGTGGTAGAATTAGACATCCAGTAGTCACTTCCGGGCAACTAAGAAATGAACCACAGTTTGAAAACAAACTGTTGCTACAACATCAAATACCGCCCTGCACTTCAAATTTGCTTTAGTTCTCCTAACGTAGTAATAAGGCTTGTTAGCTGTTGAACCTCCTGGAGATAGAATTGTTCCTTTAAAATAAAGCATGCTTTCTGCACCACAAAACCCACGACTCCTCGTTATTTATTATGCTCTATTTTCATAGTTCCTCTACTACACTACAGAAAAAGAGCTGCTGAAAGAAAAGACGAGGTAGAAATGCAATTCTCCAATGTAAACCAGGTAGCTAACTGTTGAAAATCCAGCCATCTACCAGAAACAGCCTGGCCACCAGAAAGTCAGCCATAAAAAGTCAGCCTTAAAAAAAAGAAACAACAAAAAAAAAAGTTTTCTTCATAGGTTCTCGATTGACAAAGGATAAATTCTAACACATGCCAAAGCATTATGCTGTTCGTATTATCCCTCTGTTAAGTGACTATATGGATAAATTGCTAATCTCTCTTCTTTATCACTGGTCGCTGATGAAAGTGGTTAAAAACTGCCTCCAGGAAACCTGGCTATTGGCTCCTTTTTTTGGCAGCTGCCACTAGTATAGACTAGTTGACCACTAACTGCCCGGACCTACAATTTCTCACCTCCCATGGACGATATAGGGCCCATGCCTCATCAGTTCTTCGTCCCTCGGCTCAGCTGACATATCTATATGAGCAATGTATCTGACATATCTATATGTCTATATGACATATCTATAGGAGCAAAGCCTGTCTTTACATTCCCGGGGGGGGAGGAATCACAAATCCCATGCAGGCCGGTCACAATTTTGGTTATCTATGGGAAAAGAGTATCAAGGTCAAAAGAGCAACTCTGCTTCTAGAATTCACTTATGTCAGCAGAAAAAGCTCGAGAGCAAATGCGCTCACAGCAATGCAACACTGCTTCAGGAGCTGTAAAATTCTCTTTAAGTGGAGCAGGAGCATTAGTTAGCAACACTTCTGCATCGCTATGACTCCCAGCATACGACTGCTACAAAAAAAAAGTTCAAGTTCCTCAGAAGTAGTAAAGAAGGTAGTATGTTTAAAAGCCTATTCCAAAAAAGACTGACTATAGAAGCGGACCTTTTTTTTAAATTTCCTACAAACATATATACTGTCAACCAATAGGTATCCAAACGATGCAGGAAAGCTAATAAATGGCGGTGAAACAAGGACTAAAGTAAAAATAAGGATTTCAGAAGAGTCAGGACAAGATCCGGACTTTTTCAAGTGATGGAATCGGGAACACTTAGAAATAATCATAAAGATGAAAAAGTTTAAGAGTGCGTGGTATTTCTTCCTTAAGGAGGAAAGAAATAAAAATGAGGTTAAAAAAGGCCATTTATTGTAATCTTTAAAGCGTTCAAATACAAAAAATAACCCTCAAGAAAGCTTCTCATTCTAATTCCATTAGGTGTTTTAAAAAAAACAACCAACTCAATACAAGACACAAAAATACACAGGTATGGTCTTGTTTAACCAGCAACTAACTTGTATACACAGACACATAGGAAAATTAACACTACAAATGCACCAGTGAGTCATCTCAGCAGAAAGTAACAGTGACGGGCAGCATCTGCAGATTGAAGAATGGACTCTTCTCCAGAAACGCTACTGGAAACTCGGTCCTCCATGACCTCTACTGAGTCTAGACATATTTACTCGATCAAGAGGAAAGCACGCCAGCGTAAATGGGTTCATTCTGCCTGTACCTCTCTGGCCCAACACTGCACAGTACTTACGCAAGCACACCTAATTTTAAGCAGATGAGTCAGTCACACGCCTAAAAATAGAATTTAAAGTACTTAGAGGCTTTGCTGAAGCACAGCTTTAATAGATAACTTTACATGCCAACCTGCTGAGCCGGTGTTTTTTCACAAGACTGCTACGCGAATGCTAATATAGAGCGACACTAATAAATTCACCACCTAAAGCTTCAGTATTCAGTTTCCCAGAACACATCCCTAGACAGTAACACTTTCCAAGACTATAGATTAAGCAGTTTCCGGATAAAAAAATAAACAATTAACATTTCAAATTATTTGCTTATTATATTCGGGTCGAATATTGTGATTTTTAACTGAAAAACTGGCATTTGCTCACTTTAAAGACAAAATCTATTGCTCTATAGGACCAAGTTCAGAAAAATAACCTACCATTGATATGTGTGAAGGCATTTGGACTTGATGTTTCCTGGGTCCTGATGCATAAGGATAAACTTTTTAGCAAAGCTCTGTGAGTTGTTGTATAAAATCTGCTATACGGTCTCTACTAACATTTTACATTTGGCAGCCCGAGAAAAATAACTGTGATGGTGGATAGCCATAATAACACCAAGAGATTCATTTTACCGCTAGCAGACAAGAAACCCCAGTCTTTACATTGCATTTCAATTTTTACCGTCGTCTCCAGTTTCAACGACTTTGCCCTTCAAGGGGAAAAAATTATATGAACAGAACACAAAAATCTTGCATCATCTCTGATAAAATATTAAATCTTCTCTAGTTGCTAGTTTTTTTTTCTTTCCCCTTTTCGAAGATGATAATATTCTAGAGTGTGTATTTTAAAAAAAATTAAAATCAAAACACTTAATGTCTATCAAAAAACCCGAAGTGTAACAGTCAAAAATAAATCATTCAGTGATTCCCCCACTGGAATATGCCATAGTATTAACAACAGCGGTACAAAGGAGACAGGATGATGGAGAAAATCAGGTACTCTGACATGTCAGAAAATGACAGCCAGTGTGTAGAAAAATTAGTCAGACCCATAGAAGGCAATTATGACCCACTTCTGCCACTGTAACCCAAATTTTGTGGAAAATACCCAGGCAGCCTACGGAGTGCACTGAGAAAGGGAAGATAACAGAAGTAGCCAAAGCAGTATTTATCACAAGAGAATATGAAACACAAGGAGGAGGAGACATTCTTAAACCTTGTCCCTTGACCGGATTTAAAATATTACCTTTGACATCTATAATTTACAGTCTTGGAGATGCCTTTTTACCCTTCCCTTTGAAAAAGTTGAAGGAAGCCTGTCATGTGGGGTTTTTTTGTTTTTTTGTTTTTTTTTTTTTTTTTAAACACATCCATAAGATACAGTCGTGCTCTCATCTTTAGCCTTCTCTCCCATATGCGTGCTGGTTAGAAGAGTCAGGATACAGCTATGGGAGTATCTATGTATATTGGTGCATCAACAGCCCTGACGATAGTGTCCTACCATGAGGAAACAGGCGGCACCAGACAGCAAAGCAGGGAAAGTCTACTTTCTTGCCAGACAATATTCTGGATTGTTCATCCAGATTTAACAAATATTAAAATGCTAAAAGTAAATTAAATTCCTAAATCATAGAATTGCCTAGCTTGGAAGGGACCTTTCAGATCATCCAGTCAAACCATCAACTCTGACAAAAACCATCACTAAACCCTATCTCTAAGCTCTATGTCTACCCGTCTTTTAAATACCACCAGGGATGGTGCCTCAGCTGCTTCCCTGGGCAGCCTGTTCCAGTGCTTAATAACCCTTTCAGCGTAAAAGGTTTTCCTAATACCCAGTCTAAACCTCCCCTGGTGCAACCTGAGGCCTTTTCCTCTTGTCCTATTGCCTGTTATCTGGGAGAAGAGACCGACCCCCACCTCTCTACACCCTCCTTTCAAGCAGTTGTAGAGAGCGAGAAGGTCTCCCCTCAGCCTCCTTTTCTCCAGGCTGAACACCCTCAGCTCCCTCAGCCGCTCCTCAGGAGACTTGTTCTCCAGACCCCTCACCAGCTCCGTTGCCCTTCTCTGGAACTGCTCCAGCACCTCAACGTCTTTTTTGTGGTGAGGGGCCCAAAACTGGCCACAGTACTCAAGATGGAGCCTCACCAGTGCTGATGATCACTTCCCTAGTCCTACTCACCATACTGCTCCTGATACAGGCACCTTCTTAGACACCTTCCAATCACTACTTACACAGTGGGAAGAGCAGAGGTAAAGAATTTCTTTTAGCATGTTTTAAAGTGCAGGCCATTACTCTATCTCTTAGTAAGCTTGCTCCTGTTAGTGTGTCAGACGCCCTTTGCAAAATAGTGAAGCACCAGTTCCCTCAATGCACGGTCAGAGGAATGCCTAATTTCCAAATCTTAGTTTACTGCTTAAGTTGGCTTTCCATGATAGTGGCAATTCTAAGGATGCACAAACACAGTCACAGCCATCCGGGGAGCTCTACCAGTGAAATAAAAATCTGTATGGTGCTTTGGTCTTCAATGTTAAACAGCAGAGATCTTCAGGATGCGAACTGTGGATTTGGGCACTCAGGTTCTACATAAATCCTCTTTAAGCAGGAACTTTCTCTTCTAGATCTGGATCTGGAACTCTCAGGTTCAGCCCTCACACTAGTCGGTAAAGTAACGCCCATCACAGGCAGGTTTCACAATTACACAAAGCAGGATAATGACGAACATCATTTTTAGCTTTCAGAGACAGACATTTCCTTCGTTCAGGTGTTATACCCCTTTAAAAAGGTATTAACTCACACCAGCAGGAACAGCAGCTACACTACATCTCCTAAACTGATGGTTATCACTTTTCACCTAAATACATGTAGTACGCTTATATTCTTTAAGTGATAAATACTACTTAAAAAATTGAATTGGTTTCAGATCGATCCCTTCAGAAGCAACTGCAATCAAAACTAAAGTTTTCTCTGTAGTAGTTGAAAGCCAGAAAGAGATACTCATTAATGTAACATATACTTAACACTGTACAAGCTGGCAGAAACCTCAGGAAAATGTCAATAAGTAGCTCTAAGACAGCATATGATTCAAGACAACACTCCCATTGCAATATGTAGTTTACTTCTCTGAACATCTTTTTTAATACTTATTTTTACAATTGTCATAAGTGTCATACAGAATACATTAAAGCAAACATTCAGAAAAAAATGTACAAGCATGTGTGTGGCTGATATGCATATGCAAATGCTAGTTGCATGAATACTGACAGAACTGAGCACAAATGACAGCTCTGAGCTGGTATCCACAAATAACTTTACTTGTATGAACCATTCCATCCCATTCGACCCTGACATAATGGTTTATAAACCGGTGTTTTATATATGGGCAACAGCTCATATGTTTTTCCTCAACATTTGGACCTATTTTGAAAGGAAAGGTTCCATTCCATTCCCATCTGTCCTTTCCAGCCTGCTTCAAAAACACGAAATTATTCATATACACAAAAGGAAGACTGGTTAAATCAAATTAAATATTTGCTTATAAAAACAGATTTTGGTATGTGCTTGAGTGCAAAAAACCCTGTACACTTATTTAACAATTGTGTAAATCAAAAACAGTAAATGGCTTGCTTAAAGTGCTCTACAGCTAAGACTTTATAGACCAAGTTTATCCCTAAATGAATACCCCAAAAGCTTACAATGCTAACACTAACAGCCTTATGGACCAAGGTGCTAGTAGGCACTGTTATACTATATTACTCATTTAATTAAGAGAGTCGGACTCCAATCTCACTTACAGTTAATCCAAATTTACACTGACGTAACTGAGAGCAGAATCCCTCTCCTGGTGTATACCATCCTCAAATGATATAAAGGAGTTGCAAAAACAGAAGCTCTCTTTTGTATAAATATGTCATAAATAAAATATGTATAGATACAAATATTCATTACAACAGCAGCTTACTGGTCTAATATTTCAGCTCTTGCTTCTGTAATATTTTGCTAAAAACACATCTTAAGTGAGCAGAGTAAATCTTAACAGTGCTGCGTTAGCTACTTGTGATGCTACACACTCCAGAAGCAATTTATGCACATTTTGAAGCCTTTAATAGATCTTTAGACCTCTAGTAGTGAAAGTAGGTAGAAATTTTTGATGCAAAAAAGAATAAATAAATAAAAATTATTAAATATCCAATGTTTGGTACAAATGCTTCATATTAAGTTACCTTTATACATTTGTTTAGAAAAATACACTAAATATTTCTACTTTCATTGGCTAAAAATAAGGACCGGATTATGTATATCCTTGTGTTTTTAAAGAAGGCAATGTCAATTACCATCAAGCTGCTAGAGTAGACCCATTAGTGCCCATTCCCACAGCCCTTACGGAGGCAAAAAAGCCGTCCCAGGGCTAATCACAGCTCCTGGTGGATGACCGGTACAAATGACCAAGAGGCCCATGGCACAAGTTGCATTTTCTCCAAAAAAAAAAATGAAACATTTTTGCTGAAGTTTATAACCTGCAGGTTTACTAATGTATCAGTCAGACCTTCACACTTTTTAAAAAGAGCTACATTTACAAATGTGGATGCTTACCTGTTAAGCCATCATTTGTTTCAAAAAATGCACATTCAAACTGTGAAATATTAGGAAAATACTCTTGCAAATAAACTATATAAAGATAAAATACACTTCAAAGATAGTTTTTATGTTATTCTATAAAGTGCAGAGAAATCCTTCTAAAAAGGGAAATGACTACTTCCTATAACAACAGTATAATTACAGCAGCTTTTGCATAGCCTTATTTATAGAAAATTGAATACTTTCAGTTTATTCAGGAAGAAAGGGATGAAAAAGTCTCTTCCAGTTCAGATCCTTCCTTCGATACTGATCTATTTTCTTCAGGAATGGTTGATGATACCAGATCCCCATTGACAGCACTTCTAGAACAGTGAGCAGATCCTAGGAAGATATCAATAAGTATTTAATTTCAACCCCCAAAAAACTCATCCAATCTGTCAGTTATTCTATTTTCTGTACGTAAGCAATCAGAAGAATAATTACTCCAGACTTTTTCTGAAGCATTTCAATCAGCATCATGTCCAAGGATGATGAGTATGAATAATGTTCAGCTAGTATAAATCAAGTAATTTTTCTCTTTTATTTTTTAATACATAATAATTTTTACATTAGGAAGGACAGTAATCTGTGAGCTGCAGACATATTCTGTAGGAGGAACACATGAATTTTATTTTTTTTAAAGAACCGATGCATTGATAAGCATTTAATTAAAACATTTTCTGCTACTAAAATGAAACAGACGACTTAACTGCAAGTTGGGTATTACTAGGCTACCTGACAGGAAAGAGGAAAAGCTAAGATAACTGGAAGGTAGCAGAGGAAGCTTCTAACACAGTAAAAGAAAACCGAAAAAGACAGAAACTGAGCTAGAAACTAGAGCTACACAGTAAGGAACCATAAAAGTCTGGTATTAGCAGAAACACAGGAGACAAAGACCCTTTTCAGCAGTCCTGAGAAGAGTCAGACTCTGTAACCAACACCAGAAGTTCCAGATGGTAACAACAAAAGCCTCACAATATAGGAAGCTACACTGATGTGCATCTACATTACCAATGAGACACAGAATAGGATCTAAACTAAGTTTATTAGCTTGGGATTCATCTGCCACCAGCACAGGGTATGCATGAGGTGAAAGAGGTGGCCACCCTGCAACACATGAGCATCAGAAAACCACGGAAATGGTGCGAAGGTGCAAATACTTGCTTCAAGATAGAATGTAAAGAATTAGTACATCTTTGTGATCACGGGGGCTTTCAGCAATGCCAGGCCTCAGGTTTTTTCTATGCAAGTAAGGCACCAGGCACTCCAAAAGGAACCCAGACTAAACCAGAACTAGTCAAGTTAAAGTCTCCCAGAGAGGAGTTAGGATGGAGTCAAAATGACAGCAAGATTCAAAAGGAAAAATCCCAGAAGAACTGGTTACTAATTCAGTAGGCCCATCTAATCAGGAGGGAATAATATTCTGATCATGACATCATTTCATAATTTTGGGGTTGCTTTTATTTATTATTGGCAAGGCTGCACTCTTTCAGAACAGTGCTGTTCTCTACAAAGGGCAAGCAGCCACTGAAATGAACCGTCTTTCCACAAGGCACTGGGTGGAAATGACCCCCCACTGCTCACAGGGGTCACAGAAGGGAGAATTTGCTTTGTGACAACAAGCAGGTAGCAAACAACAGTATTCCACACCACTTACCAGAACATCATTAATGCAAGATTCTGTTAGTACAAACATCCCTTTTCTGGTTATGTCTCTATTTCACCTTGCCAATAGTCTCACTGATTTCAATAGAACTATTCCAGCTGAAAGATCCTTTTCAGTATGAATGAAAGCCAGCAAAAGTCAGCATTGTAACAAACTACACAAGTGCTTTAGTTTATGATATAGGAATCTTACAATCAAAACTTTGCATAACTAAGAAAACTCTTTTTATCAGCACTAGAACAGCTGCTGTGAACAGGGTAATAAATTGTACAGAAGGATACAGAAGAAAACCATTCCTCTTCCCAACTTACTCTGAGAATCTTCAAGGGGAGTATCACTGTAAGATTCTGTATCCGAGTATGTTCTTCTGCGCCGCTGTGAAAATCGGTGAAGGGATGAAACTGGTTCTTTTACAGAGTGATTATTCCTACAAAAGAAATGAGATCTCGAAGTAAGCAAAATCTGTGACAACCCATATAAATTTTAAATTTAAAACGATTTTGTGCTCAGATTAAACTGTTAGTATCAATGGTTTTCACTACACTAAACTAAAAATGGCACAGTCAACAGAACATTTTTAATTTTCACAATTATAAAGCCTGAAAAAGGAAATAAAAATGTAATATAATCTTTGCATGCAGAAAAAATAACTCAAGAATCTGAAACACTGACCCAAAAAGAATGTTAGCATTTCAAGCTGTATGTCTAATTTCATAAACTTGTCAGAATAAATCATTTGCATAAAGTTTCTACAGTAAGGACATTTTTAGAGCATATTAGAGACAGCAGCTGCATTATTTGCCACTGACACTGATAATCTGCACCCCTAGTTTTCAAATTTAGGTCAATTTATGCTGTTTAATTTTTCTTACCACCAAGTGAACAATTCTTCTTATATTTTAATTTTAACACTAAGAGGTTCATGGAGGCTTTTTGAGACATAAGAAAAAAGCTTAACAAAATAGAAGATTACCTTTCTGAATAGCAAGGACCAGGGTGGCTAATGGAACGTTTCATCTAGGGGAAAAAAAAAAATTAAATAAGCAAACAATAAACCACACCAAAAACGTCACAAGCTACTTGTAAGAATAATATGCATACCTACATTAATTTTTACTTTATTTACAGTTTCTACAAAGAGAGAGGGCAATCTTAGTTAAAAATCTGATTTAACTATGTGAAAACCAATTGCCATTGATATCAAAAGTTTTCACACAGGAAATGGTTTACTACAAAAAAGTACCACCTTGTTTCTATGGAGTTCATTCTCTCTTGCTCCAGTGTTACTCACAGAACCATTTGTTAATTGCTGTGATATACAGAAATATATCAAGACATTTTTCCTCTACCAAATGCCAGCTTAAATTCCCCATTACCCAATAAGCCAAATCCTGCCTCTTGATTCCTTGTGGTTCTTCTGATATCGCTGTCAAATCTCTATACATATCAAAGAAAATTACTAATTTAGATCAATAATGATCAGCTTTGTAAGTAAACTGATTGAAGATAAAGAGACAAGAGATCCAAGTACAAAGAAAGGGATTCCCACAACGGAATCCCACAATAGAGCTTATCTTGCAATCTATACATATGGTCGAGAAGACATTTAAGATGATTCCACAAACGCTGTCCTTCTAAGGGAAATAATCAGTAGTGAAGAGTTATGCAAGTAATATTTTTACCACTATTTACCTTTTTGTTAAATAAGGGCATGTTAGATTAATAAAACTTTTTTAATTATATACATTGAAAGATATGCTATCTTGCTGAAGAGCTTCGAGCCACAAAGCACTCATCTGTTTAAACAGGAGGCAAGCTTATGAAATTTTTAAGGTTAGTGTACAGCTAGCATTCTAAAAAACAAAGAAACAGTTGAACTGAGGAAAGGTTAAACCTCATTCATTTATGAGATACCTCATTACAGGGTCTTGACATGTACAATAAATTACTCTGATTATGTAAAAACTAGCAAACAAAGACTGGGAATGGAAAATTATTGATTTGTATTTAGGATCAGTACTGATCATAACAGAGTCAAGATTTCAACTGTTGACATCATAGCACGTAGCAATAGCATCGTCTTCTGCCATTCTTCCCCCCATTCAGCCAACAATATAACACTTAGAAAACATAGTATTTCAAAATGTCTAAACCATTTGGACAGGTGATGGTGACACAGGAGAAACTAAGGGATCAGGGTGAGGCAGCTGGAACATTTCTGGCTTAAACTTGGCATTAGCAATCTTCACACATTCTTCAAGTGTTGTGATAAACGTATTACATGTGGCACTAAGCAAGGAAGAGGCTTCATTCATGTTCTGAAAATAAATGAAAGTACACGCATAAGCAAGAAAAAAAATGAAACGATGCAAATACAACTCTGCCACACCACCACTCACACACACGCGCGCGCTAATTTCCCTCCATACCATTAAGAAATTCCATTTCCCATTTTATTTAATCAAATGTTCACCTTCCTGTGAGGCTAATTTAAGCAAACAAATGTGACAGCATTGTAATTTCTTTCTGACATCTGAATTTCTTTAGGGTATCAGCCAACAAAGCTGTAACATTTTTACTGCAAAGCTTGTCTGAGAGTGACCAACTAGTATCAGAAGATCATTCAGTGAAACAAATGAATCGCAGCAGGATGTGCAAACAGCTTTATCACTCCAGCACAAGGAGCCTGCAGGTCAGTCTCACCTTGCTGTAAAATGACAACAATTTCCTGTGTTGTGACCAAGCATCAACTCCTTGCTTTGCCCTCAGTGGACAACAAGATTGTCCACACATTGCTCCAGAGTGTAAAGAATGAAGCCATTCATAATTTCCAGTACTAACTTTTATTCCAAAGCAGAAATACTAGAATAATTTGACTTGTTCATATCCAGAGAGACTTATCTACACTGTAGGTTTCCAATACCTGTAACACTAGCTTTCACTGATAACAAAACGGAATACCCTCCTACACAAGGAAGTAAAGAATGGACAAACAAGATTGTTTCAACTATTCTCCCCATAACAGAGATGTGAAACAAGACACATTATTGCATAACTCCTATGGCAGTTCTTCCGGACTTTCAACCAAATGACTCAGTAACACAATTGCTTCCTAATGCATGTTACAATTACAGTTAAACCATCCAGGTACTTACTTTATGCACATATAATCACAACAGTATTATACACACACAAGCACTCACAAATTGACCTTTGGTTAAATGTCCCAAAATTAGAGATGAAAAAGGCATAAGATAACAACAGAAACTTGACGTGTATTATACAATTAATTTCTCCAGTGTCATTCCAGAAATCTGTACCTCAATGCTGGGAGGAGAGCGAGTCTCATCATGGTGAACAAATTCTTGTATCGTATGAACTTGCTGCATTAAAAGATCACAGTAGAGACGAAGTTCGGACATTTTGGTTTTGAGAGATTCATTGGTCTCACTTATTTCTATAAAAAATTAAGGAAATAGTAATTAATTGCATACAATGTATGTACACATTTTAATTTTTAAGCACTTTTCATTTAAATGTAAATATCAGTTTAAAATTCACTTAAACTTTCCCTTAATTTTGAGGAAAATTCTATTTTGCAATGAGTCAAGAACTGTACTTGAAGCAGACAATGGTTTGTACTAACTAGTTTGAGGCTAATTTAATAACCATTAAGAAAGACACACATTACTAAGAAAGATAAAGTTGAAATCTTTCTTAGCTGCAATGCAATATAGAAAACATTTAGTGGATGAAATTTACACCCACTGGAGTGGCTGGAAATAGTTACATTAAGCCATCCAGGAAAAAAAAAGGAAAAAACCAATAGTAACTATAAAGATTCAAAACAGCAGAAACCAAATGGCTTCACAAAAGCTGCAAACAGTATGTTTGCTCTTGTAACAACAATATTTGCTAGTATTTCAGCTTAAGATAGAAGAGGTCAATGGAGGTGACCCCTAATTCAAACATCAAGGAGGAATTTACCATATAGATGACTATAAATATAAACTGTAATTATTTCAAGACAATAACACTGACTTTCTACCACAATATTTGCACTATCATTATCTGAAAACAACATTTGAAAAAGCGGTAAGATTGTATATGCTGTAGGTAACACACATACCTTTTTCTTTTTTTGTTCTGGTATCCGCTAAACAGGCTTTTGCACTCCCCAGTGCTACCAGCCACCTTTGCCTTTCAGCTGCATTAACTGCTTTCATATAGAAATGCTGTTCCCCCGGGATGATCAGCTCCATTCTTGTGTTGTCTGTTGCATGAACTTATGATAGAGAAGAAAAGAACAATTTTTTAAAAAAGTAACCTCAACTCAGTAACAAGTATTTATTAAATGCTGATCAAAGTATTTTAAAACGTTTATTACAATCCCACAGTAATACAGTAAGCTAAACTGCTAAATAACAAAACGCCCAAAGCTGCTCAATCCTTCTCCCCAGCATGCCTCCAAGTCAACAGGTAGGAACACGAGACACTGAACAGTGGCCAGACTCAAGTACAATGGAGTTCCCTTTCTGCACAACTGTTGTGTTCCCAACCCGGCCTAAACATGGCAAACTGAAGGGTTGTGTTGCAAGGACAAGTATTTATGGAGAGCTAGGCTAAAAACTGAAACAATCTCTCTTCTAGACAAAATCTGGCTTCAGGTCGCAGATCCCTAGAACCAAGAGCTGAGGTGGACTTTGTTTACAGTCTATTATCTTTAATTGAATACTCTATTGGTTTTCATGTTATCAATCACATTTCTTCCAGACTCACACTGCACTAACCACGGATGCAGGAGACTGCACCAAATCCAGACTACAACTATTACCTTTCCTTCACCAAAAAAATAGGTTGACAAGAAAACAAACAACTGAAATGGCCAAAAAAAGGGATCTTCCACTTTACATCACTGATTTCATCTACACCAAGGAAAGAGTAACAAAAAGGAGTTACCACATGAAAAATACTTGGTGGCCCACATAAAATAAGAAGTCCCACTTTTTAATATAGAAGTACCCACATCACAAGCCCAGACATCCACAGGTATCTGGAAACAGGCCACCAGTTGAAAGTAAGAGAGAGTTAGACAATGCCTTGCTATTAGTCCAGGAGGTTAACCTACAGATTAGAATACGCTAAAGGCTAAACTCACAGTCTGACACAAACAGCTCGCTCACTAACTCTAACACATCCACCACCTACGCATGTGGGCAGCTTCTAACAGCAACAAAAGTAAAAATGACTCAGGAAAACAAGAGACTAAACTTCTCTGGTGTATAAGAATTTGCCCTTTTGGGTCACTGCTGCTGCTCTTTTGAAAAACTAGCATTTACGAATCAATCTCTTACCCCTGGTCATAAGAGGGATAAGAGGTAGAACTAAATAACTAGCCGAGGTAACGTGCATAAGCCACATGCACACAACTATTCAAAACAAAAAGGAATGCATGGTGGGTTCTAAATCTCAAAACAGAGCTCTAATTGTCAAAAGCATTTTTCTTTGTCACCATTTCATAATTCACATTCACTATTATTTGTGAACTATGAAGCAGTCACATCGGACTACAGATAAACAAAAACAGAGGAGGAAAAGCTTGTGATGCAAAATGTATGTTGGGTGATCTTTTCTATTTCCCTGGCAGCTACAATTTCCCCAAGCAGAAATCTGTTAACTCTTACCTTTTATTTCACACACAGCCATCTTTATACTTCCTTTGCTGCCTTTGCAAACATCATCCTGTGAATCATAGTATGATAATATCCCATTGTCTAAAACAAACCACCGAGGCTGCCAACCTAGCAAGATCAAAAACATAAAAAGGAAAGTTTAGTCTAATTATTAAATTGCAAATCAAATTCAGCTCTTTGGCTGTTAAAACTTTTATTAAATATGTAAACATTAAACTATTCATGTAACATACCAGGAAGTAAACAATCTGCGCAGTCTGAAGACCAGAGCCACTCTATAACTGAACTAGTATATATATTTCACTCGCTCTCTTTTTGGATGCAAGATTGGTAGTATTTCAGTCTTTACTATATTCCATTCTACAGCAAAATTAAATTTTAATTCAGCCACCAAGGAATCATATTTTAAAGGCTGATAAATTACATACCTCTGAAGAACCATTCTCATTCAAGTACATTTTTCAGGTAGACTTTCCTAAGATTGTAGATCTTATTTGTAAGACACAAATAAATTACCATTGTCACAGAATGCTATGCTATGGTCTCCTCTGCCTACTGTATTTCAGTGAAAACTTGCACATTTCACACTTAACTATTGACACACCATTTTCTTTGAAAGTAGCCCAGCTCCATTGCTCAACCACAATTTAATGTCAGGCATTTTGCGGGGAACTGAGGCATGACTTATACTCTTAGGCCCATTTGTGAGGGCAGCATACACCAGTTCCTCTACTAAAATTTCCACCAGCTTTGCTTTAGCCAAATTATATAACGATCTCTCACCTCAGTGGATCTACAAAACAGAACAGTTTATGCATAGACACAAATACCTGTGAGAACTCCATGCAGCGTTACACCACATAGTAAATTATTGTCAGGGGCCCTCTTGGATTAAGGTATATTAGCATTCCTTTCTTTTTTTTTCCCCTCCCTTTTTTTTTTTTTCTTTTTCTTTTAACAGCTATTTCATAAAACTCAGCACTCACAGGAATAAGTGCCCTAATTTCTAATACCACTAAATGCAAACCATTTTGCCTAGTTATATCACCTCTGTTTCTAAAAGTAACATTGAACTAAAATATTCCAGTAGAGCATAACAAGCAGCTGGGCTCTTCCAAGTAGAGTCCATTACAGTCTGGGTCTGCTGTACAATAGGAGCGGCTTACCCCTCTATTTTACAACTCAACACCAAACATAACTTCCTGCTTGGCTTAGGGTTTGGAATGGCAAAAACTGCAAGGCCAAGAACTCAACGTATTCGGCGATCTGACGGTGTGGTCCATGGCACTTACCAATTGCCATTCCAACAGAGCAAGCTCCAGCCATCCAGCAGCACGTACTACAACACAGGAGGCTTAATCAGACTCTTGAAAATCAGATAAATGCTTCATACTACTCACACTAAGTCATGATGAGTTTTAACACTAATTCAAGAAGTGTAAGAGCAGGCCCCATTACATTATGTCACAATTCCATGACAAGGAAACAATAACATGTAAATATTTTGTAAATTTATTAGCTATAATGGTAAGCATCTATGTCTTTCAAAATGCAGTGGCAACTAATAAGCAGATCCACACTCATATATAAAAGCAGAATGAAAAAAAAGTACAAACATTGAGGGATACCAACTCCCACAGGAAATACTTCAAATTGTATGTGTACATAAGAATATGCAGTCATAAAATGACTGCACTGAAGACCCTGTCCTGTAAAATGTTGGTTTTTTTCCTGCTACACTGTGTTGCAATACATTGACTCTGTGCTGCCCTTATCGCCTAAGTGCATGCACAGGTGGTACGTCAATGCCTGTCTCAACGGTCCAATTCTGATAGAACAGGACCCTACATGGATGATTATTTCAGCCTCACATTACGCTGGTACTGGAAAAAACAGAAGCAAAGGATTTAAAAGACTCCGAGCAGCTCACAGAACCAAGCTAAAGAACAAAACTACCTCTTCTGATTTGAAATTGGGCAAACAGGGCCTATGCTTGACAAAGTATTTAACAAATTTGTACTTCTCAAATTCTTAGATGCACACGTGTTATTTGAGGAGAAAAAAAAAAAAAAGCTGGATTTCTGGTTTGCTCTCAATGAAGGAGGAAACTAAATGTTTTCCACAATGCTTCAGCAACAATAAAAAAGCTCCTTTGCTGCTTGGCTTCTACCGTTAATGACAAGTACTACAGCCTATTTCTGGCTACAAAAATAAATAGCAGAGTAACAAGAAAGTTGGTAATAACATTTAAAAATTTCACTAATATGATTAATTTTTTTTTTCTTTAAATTTGCTGCCCTCATGTATTTTGGAAATCATAGGGAATTCCTGACACACTGTAATTTTGAAATGCAGGAGCAGATGCTCTCAGCTGGCCAGCATACACAGAAGGAAGGGTTCTGCACCTTGCTATTTTAGAGGGCTACTGACTTCGCAGAAGTTAGCTGCGTACTGATAAAGCAGTCTATTGTGTGTACAGCATTCATAATTACTGTTGAATATTTAATCATTAAATAACAAACTTCAAATGGGAAATTTACATCAAACACTACAAGGGCTCTAACCTGTGACCTTTTACCTTTTGCTACAGTAACATTTCTGGTCATGTAAGTCAAAGTGTCGATTTCCATTCTATTCTGAAAAGCAACTTGTATTCGTTGCTTCTTTCACAACCACAGTTTTTCCTATATGTGTTTTCTCCACGTTTATTGTAAAGAAGTGACAAAAATATCTTATCAAATACCTATTTAATTACAGTACGACTATTCTTTTTGACCAGAAGGCCAGTATATGCGAAGACATATTTGCTCTGAAAAATGCAAGATTATGCTCTGTGCACTTCAATTCACAGCAAGTGCTCGCAACCCTTGCAACGTGGTCCACGTTTTATAAACCCTCAGAACCGAGTTTGACACCACTCTACACTCAAAACTGGAACATGCTGAAGCAGAACTGCTCAGGTGAAGTCCCAAAGAATGAGAGGGCAAAGAAGATATTGACCAAGCAGTCAAACACGAGGCCTGATTAAGCACGGTGTATGATCTGACACTGATCTGCTCTGGAGGGACAATTAGTCCTGTTACAGTGTCAGAAGAGGAATCTGTTTCACCTTCACAGTACTGTCGATCCACTGCTCTCTCCAGAGGGAGGTGGCTTCTCTATTACGACAGAGGATGAGGCAAACAAAACCAGTGCTTTGAGGGCAAATGCAGGTATTTGGTGCATGTCTGTCTGCAGCACTTCTAAAAATATATTTCGTGAATACTTCACCCAGAACTGAAGTTTTTTTATATGTTTTTATGTTAGGATACAGGAGCATAGACTCCAAAAAAATTACCATTCAAAAGCAAATTAAAAGAGAATTCAAACTTCCACGTTCAGCACTGAAGATTTAAACACGTAATCTTAAGCGATTCCTCCGCTGCAAGCAAGGAAACCCTGCAAGTTTGCATGTTGCAAATTAAAAGCTGTATTCTGAGAGGAAACAGAGGTGGAGGGGAAAATCCCACAGCCGGTCCGTTAGAATAAGGCACTTCAGGCGGTGTTTGCTGCAGCCTGTCCTGTCAACAGTCCCTGACGAACTGGGCAAGGGAGCTCTGGAGGGGCGCTTGGCCACCCAGCTCCCGGCGGAAAACCGGGGGGGTGGGAGCATCTTGGCTGCGAAGCCGCCTTGGGGAAGGGCGACGGGTCTCGGCTGGGCCGAGGCCTGCCGCCCCCCCGGCACCACACACACGGCAGCGCTTGGGGAACGGCTGGCGGCGGCCGCCGCCGCTCGTCGCCCCGCGGCCCGGCCCGGCCCAGCCCCCGCAGCCGGCCCCAGGCCGCCCCGCCGCCTCAGGGGCGCCGGCAGCCTCCGCTCCACGGCGGCTCGGCTCTAAACCCCTCGTCTGGGGACGCCGGGACCCACCGACGCCGCAAGCAGCGCCTTACGGACGAGGCCAACCTCCCCCCCCGGCCCCATAGGCCCCGGCCGCCACAGCCCCAACCACCGTCCCCCTAGGCCCCGCTTCCCGCCGCCTACCCGCCAGGTAGTTGGTCCACTTGTACAGGACCCCCTCCATCGCTCACAGCCCGGCGCCGGGCCGCATCCTCCTGCTCTTGCTGCGAAGAAAGGGCGGCCGCCGCCGCGGGGATGGACGCTCACCTCCCGTCCCCGCCGCTATTACTCCCCGCGAGCGCGGAGGCGGAGCCGCTCAGCTCCGGCGCGGCGGCCCCGGCGGCGGCGGCGGCGGCGGCCCCGGCGGCGCCACCCGCCCCGCGGGCCGCTCCGCATCTCCCATGCGCCGCCCGGCCGCGCCTCCTCCCGACGACACCCCGCGGTTGTTTCCTGGCGTCCCTGTCACTTCCTGAGCGGAGGGGGCCGGGCCCGGAGAACCGACCGCCCCGCCGGCTGCCTGTCCCCGCGTCCGGGGAGGCTTGAGGCGGTGGCGCAGCGCAGGCTCAGCCCCGCCACACTCCCGTCCTCCCTCCCTCGTCCCAGCAGCGGGACAGTGCCACGCCGGCGGCCTCCTCCAAGCGACATGGGCCGCGGGCTGACCCTGCTCCTCCTGCCCCTGGCCCTGCTGGCAGCCCCGGCGCAGGCCGAAGGCGGCAGGGCGGCGGAGGAAGAGGTTAAAATCGAGGTGCTGCATCTCCCCGAGGCGTGCAGCCCGAAGAGCAAGAAGGGGGATCTGCTGAACGCACACTACGACGGGTTCCTGGCCAGCGACGGATCCAAGTTTTACTGCAGGTGGGACGCCCCCAAGGCAGCCGGGAGGGTGGGAGGGAAGGTAGGCCCTAGCCTGGCGGTGGACGTGGCACGGTTTGCCCGCCCTCAGCAGCAGCGGGTCCCGCTGACCCGGCTGAGGGGGCCCGGCGGGCCCTGTGGGGGCCCCGCCGGGCCCCCTCAGCCGGGTCAGCGGGACCCGCTGCTCCCCCAGCTTGGGGTCCACGCTAAGCACCTCTGATTTAGTAATTTCCCCTTTTCTCAGCCTGTATTTTTCCTCAGCTGAGTGTTGAGGGATGTAGGGTTTTACCTAGGGTCAAGAGGGACCAGTGCTTGAGGTAGGCTGGAAGCCGCGGGGACCCACGGGGAGGGTCGCTGGGGGCGACGCGCCTCACATGGAGAGCACCCCTTTGGCAGGGCGAAAATAAAATAAACCCATACACACCACCATGTCGCCGCCTGCCATGTTCTGGGCTGTGATCCGTGCAGAAGAGATGGGGTTTGGAGGAGGAGCTCCTGGCAGCGACGGGGACTGGTTATTTTAGACACAAAGTTGAGTACTGCGTGCAGTTCTACATAGTTGGCATCATGCGGGGCAGCCACATTACACTAGTGGTTTGCAGCCTTTATGCCCCTTCCCTGTCGCTGCTTCTCTCCTCGATTTGTGCTGCCTTTCTCTTTGCCCCAGTGTAAGCAATTAGCCTTCTGCTTTTTTGCTTTCTCCCATCTGTCTGTCTTCAGGCTGTTTCAGCTCGGTTTAGCTGTCTTTGCACACAGAAACCGTCGTGCAAAAGCTTTATGTTTAGAGTGCCTTGCTTTTAATGGTGGTGCATCCACCATAGTAAGGCAGGACTCAACCTGTGCAGAACTGTGGAGGAGAGTGTTTTCTTTGGGTACCTGGCTCATTCCTTACCCATATTTGGGCAAATCAGACAGTAGCCTAGTTCATTACAAAATCTTGATTCGTTCCTCCCACTTGTATCATTTAAGAAAAAATCAATATAGGGTAATTCTACATTTAACAGTACCATTTTACTTGCATTCTTTTGCCTGTTGAAGTGACACTTACAGTGTTTCCCTCTGACTTTTGAGCTCTATGTTGCTCAGTCGCCATTCAGTGTAGCTCCCATCCTGGGGACACCTCATATGACCAGAAGCTGGCTCAAGCACTGAATATCTGAACCGGACAGAGCAGTGGATGAGCACACAATACCGTAGCCAAGATTGCCAGGTTCCCCCAGCACACCTGTGCATGGTACATCCATCCTATCCTATAGTGATGTGAACTGCTGAAGACGTTCATGCTGGGAGCATGAAGACTGCATGCTCCCAGCGCTCCTCCTCTTGCAGACTTCCTGCAGCGGCACCTTGTTTCTGGCATGCAGTATATATGATCAGGAAAATCGGATGTTTTTGTAAGAAGTTAGTTTTATTTACTTGGGCTTTCAATTTCAAAAGGAGGTTGCCCCGTGCACAGCTCAAGATTTGACCTTAATTATAAATGTAGCAGAAAAACAGTGTTAATACTTCATATTCTTGCACTCTAAACATTCTTGTGTTCCAATAATCTAATCTACGTTTTTACTGACTGCTAATTTAAAGTTATTTTTATATAAAAAAATAAAATAATAAATTCACTGTTATCCACTCACAATTCTTTTTAATAGTCGGACGCAAAATGAAGGTCATCCAAAATGGTTCGTTCTGGGTGTTGGACAAGTCATAAAAGGGCTAGATATTGCTATGATGAATATGTGTCCTGGAGAAAAACGGAAAGTGATCATTCCTCCGTCATTAGCATATGGACAGCAAGGATACGGTAAAAAAAAAGTTTTAATAATAAACTTTGACTTCCCTCTGTTTTACCCTTTCAAACGTACAGTATTATAAAAGATTGTAAGAATTGGTGCTCCTTTTATTTCTGGAGGCACTGGAAGTGATGACCGCAGCTGTGCAGCCTAATCTTGCTCATTCTGATGCAGTTTAAGTAGTCCTCATCATAGACCCACACCCAGGCCTTGCAGTTTGCATTAGAATTTAGTACATGGCACCCAATGTGTTTTTCCAAATATTGCCATAATACAAAAAATTGACAGCAAAAGGAAGATCTTAATTATTCATATCACCATTTTTTGTCTTAATCTATATTTTCTTTATGTTTAGGTTCTGTTATTTGACCTCTGCCTGCTTAGCCTTTTAATGACATTCTGCATCTTCTGAGCAAAATGGAACGTAATCTAGTGCGTGCCACAGAATTAATCTAAGTAGAAATAATTTGTTTAAAATACTGCTTACGTTCTGGATAGTTAATGGACAGTATCATCTCATTACATAATAATTGCAATGGTACGGTGCATGAAATCTTGAGTTGAATTTATGATGCAGTCTACTTTGAAAAAAAAAGTTGCAGTCAGAGTTCTATGCGGTGTTTCCGCACTCTTAATTGTAGGTAACTTTAATTCAGCTCTGACTTGGGTGTAGCAGTTTCTGTGAAAAGGTGACTTCTGCTCTGTAATAATTATTTGGTAGTTATGTCAGAATTCCATGCACCAGTTTTGTCTTTCATACAATTCTATTGTAGCCAGTGAAGTTTACTAGGAATAAAGTTTTCCCCTTGAGCATAATGTTTATTAAGTAAGTCTCGTAACAACAAGGAAGAACGCTGACACAAAAGTATGTTCTTTAACTCTAATACTAGTGTTAACTGTTTGTTCTAGGTAGCACTTCAAGAAAGCATTCTTTTCCTACAGCATACCTGTCCTCTGTCTCAGCGTATTCCTGCATGGTGGGGAAGATGCCTGCCTAATCTTGAATTAGAAAAGATGCATGTGGCTTTCTAAATCTTTATGTATCTTTCCTTTGTTGGTATGTATATTTGTAAACTACTGTCACTGAATTCTAGTATTGTATCTTTCTTTTGTAAGTAGTATATAAACCATGTTTATATTCAGATATATTTACAACTTCTACATTTTTAAAGTTTGTAAGATTAAAATCTTTTGAACTCTGAAACCTGTCATTTTTACTATGGTTATCTGAGATGAGTAGTGTGAGTAACAGTTTTGTTTACCGTCTGTTTATAAACGAGCAGGTTCTTTAGTTTTTCTTGCATTTATGAAGGACAGGCACAAGCTCAAAATTCTGAGGTTGCAATGTCATGCTCACTGGCTTTGGCTATGAATAGAAGCAACTTGCATGTTTACATTTTAATTTTACACTGCATGATTTCTTGATGCTTTTTTGGTGCTACTTTTATACCTCAGCAGTTTGTTACTGTCTCTCTTCAGTAGTTCCCTTTTTTTTTGCCAGATGCATGATACATTGATAGGCAGCAGTGGTTTTACATCAGGTAATAGAAAATGCTTTGACACAGGGATTATGAAGTCCAATACGTGGGTTTTTGTCTTCAAAGACCAGACAAAATATTCCAGTAGTTTGGGGGTTTTATTGTGTGAATCAGAAGACTTACATTCTATTGCTTCTTTCTAATGAGGTGTATATTTTAAACACTATTTTACATCAAGTCCTTTAACCGTAGGTATAGTTCATAGTAAGCTGGTAAAACCTGATGTTGCCTTTTTGTTTCTTCAGACAGAAAGTACATATGAGCATTGGTCTGTTACTGTAATCTCTTACATCAGATTGCAGATATTTAATAAAGGCATATGTCTTCAAATCAGTCTCCGAGTAAGCCCCGTCACATGACAGTACGTGAAAGAGTAAGAACTTCAGGAATACTTGTTTTTCATAACACAGACCCTTCTCTTAGTTTTTAGAAGTACCTGAATTGATATGGGCAATATAATTTTGTTTCAGGGAAGTATATTGTTTGCAGATCTCTCTCAAAATCATTTATCTAACACAGTCTGAACAATCTTCCTGTCTAGCTGTGTAATATTTAAATTCAGGATTTAATCTGAACATTAATACAGCCTTTTGTAATAAAAAAATAAGATGCTTTATGTGTGAATTTATCATACGTATGATCTGTGACGATACTGTGTGATTTCTTAAATGCTTTTTTTTTTCTTTTATTCATAGCACAGGGTAAGATTCCACCCAATGCAACATTGATTTTTGAGATTGAACTTTATGCAGTAAATAAGGGACCTCGCAGTGTTGAAGCATTTAATCAAATAGACAAGGACAGTGACAAGAAACTCTCTGAACTTGAGGTAATATGGTGTAACTAATTTGGAATCAGTAATTTATAAAACTATAGGTATAGTTGCATCAGTGTTATCTTTACCTGAGCTGCCTCTGCTGTGGTTCCTCATATAAAGCTTCTGTATACTTACACAAACTGCACTGCACAATGCTGAAATTTGCTTTGATTAATATATTAGTATGTCTCAGACTTGCTGGGAAACAAACTTCAGACATGTCTGCACTGGAGTCACAATAACTTACGTATATACCCCAGCTGTCCTTGAAGATAGCCGTTGAGTACTGGCGTAAAAGCCACAATGGTTGGACTCTTTTCTTTTCTTCTAGATAAGCCAGTATTTGAAAGAAGAATTTGCAAGAGATGGCAAAAAACGTCATCCCTCAGTCCATGATGAAATCTTAGCTGATATATTTAAGAAGAATGACCACGATGGAGACGGTTTCATATCAGCAAAGGAGTACAATGTCTACCAGCATGATGAACTCTAAGTACTTAAAAAATCTTTGCCTGTTTTCTGGACACTGAATTTTAAATAATAATACTTTGTCACAGAACTTTTTGTATTTTTTTTATAGTGGCATCTTTTTATATGTGACTGTAAAAATCTTATTTTTAACATTCAACTAATAAAATGTCTTAGATATTTCAGAAGAAAGAAATAAAATTGGAAAACACCATGATCTATCATTAGTGGTTCCCATGTCATGTCCTAATCTACAGTATTGCTCAGTAGTCTTTCTCATTGTGTAAAATACTGATTAAAATAATTATCTCTGTCCTGTCAAGCAGACAAAAATGGTTCCAGTACCCGTTGACATAGATAAAACATAACTTCTCAGTCCTCTGGAAAAGAAAAGGGGAAAAGAGAATCGCAGGAAGGTAACTCCACGAAACCTCTGCAGGCTCCTAGGCTAGCTTCTTGAGGAATTGCTGTTTGCAGCAAATTTAACTATAAAAGGCCTTAAAATAAATGAACACTGGCCGTGGAATGTCAAAATAAAACCACAAATATTTTTAAAGCAACTTAACCTCTTTGATGTAATATTAGCATGAATAATTTGGTGTTCATGAAAAAGCAGTGTTTTATGTGGATTTTTAAACTTTGACTTAGTAAAATTACTAAGTTAGCCAGTTTATTCAGCAGCACCAAGTTAAAATTCTACTCTATCGTGATCTACTTGGATGAGGTGGAAGATGATAGGAGATACTCTATATAAACATAAGTAATTATTTGGCATCATTTTGGTTTCCCTCACTTTGGAAAAATGCAAAGAAGTAGCAATAGTTAATAGACGGTACTTCAGGCTCACTAACTGCTCTGCTTATGCAGATGTCGTTATAATACTTGTGCAAAGCAATAGCTGTATTTCATTTCAACATGTAATAATCAGCTGTACACAGTGAAAGTGGCCGCACGAGTGAAAAAGCTTCCATACCTGGGTTATCCTTAAAATCATTCTAAGCGGTAGAAAAACACTTTTTAATCGTTTCCCCAGTTTAAGATAGCACAGGAAGAGCTTCAACAGTGAACTACTAACCAATCTCAGTACTGGGCACAATTCTGTAGTGCCCTCTGCTGTTTATATTCTCAACAGACTCAATTTTCTGTGCTTGAGATCCACCCGTTAAAGACCCTCACCCCTGAAGCCTTGTCGGAAGGATGTGGTTCTGTTATTTCCGTAAGCTTCCAAAACACTTTCTGCTAAGCAGTTTTTTTCTGAATGCATAAAAGAAAGTCAAGAGCAGGTGTGACCTAAAACCCAAATGCAGAAGGTGGAGTGGCTGGTGCTTTTTAGTAATCTAAACAAACTTGACATACGGTAATGGCATCCTAATATGAAACACCTGTCCCTAGATTCAGTTGTTCCCTTTTGTAAAAGAAACATTAGACTGAGCTAAGTTTTAGCATGTTTTTTAATCCGATACTTCAATTAAACATTCATGAGAACACTTAAATTATTAACAAATATTCTCATTTTACCATCATATGCCAGTTTAGATAAAGGCAACATATTGGGGTTTAAGAACAAGTTTGTGTAAACAACTTAAAGTAAGTTCTAGCACGTATTTTGACCTTATGAAAATTCAGTTTAAAAGTACATTTTTCATTATGGTGATAATGAAAGGAGAAGGTTCTAGAAAGAAGAAAAGCAATGTCTGGGAATGCATGAGGAAATTTCCAAGTAAAAGATCATTGACTGTGAGCAAATAATTTGAAGATAACAGCGTAATAAAATGTTTTGCACTTTCGCTATTTTGCGTTTCAACAATTTGAGTCATGATTACTAATTCTGAAAAATTTGTGGCACAGTTATGGCCGTGTCTGCGACGACAGGCACTTACCTAGCTCCGTTATTTTACTCTCTTATGCCAGAGGTCAAAACAGGGCACAGCATGCAATCGTACGTACTTCTGTCCGTTAAAAGAGCACTCCAGGCACCCATAGACTGTCTCCCTTTTAGCGCTTCCCATTCCACAAAGGACACAGGGGCCTTTGGGGATGTTGTTATTAAGTAAATTAATTCGGATATGAGACCCTTCTCTGAGATAGCTTGTAGAGAGATCAGTCATGCTCGCAGCTTTTTCATAATAATCCGTAAAAAGGTCCTCCAAGTAAGCATCAGAGTTAGCAACGATAGCCACTGCTCTTTTATCTGAAAAAAAACGCACACACAGAAAAAAAAAATAATGATTTGTCATTACATTATGAACTGTTGACAAAACAACCTGTCAATTTAATTACGGAAATAACAGCTGATTCATGAAACCATTCTAAAAATGCCATTATTTCCCATCCAAAGCCCTGGATGATGACAGTTTTTCTTCACTTCCACAGAAGACACCGACAAAAGCCAGAGCTTTTTTGTATATAATCTATATAATTATAATATTTTTAGAAATACACCAAAAAAGTAGGCATGAGGCAAGCTTTTGACAAATTGGTGCCAAATCAAATCACAGCTGTGTGCTTTCCTGTTCAACCATTTTCGTTTTTGCATTTCTAGTTTTATTTTCTAAAAAATGTGAATTTACTTTTTTTTCCCTAGTATTTGCAAAAAAACACAGCACTCCTTAAAATGTTTAAAGAATTTGGAGGACTCCACGTTGGCCTCCTAGCAGATTTCTGAGCATCCAAACACCCCAGGAAGAAATCACTTCTGGAACTACCTACCTTTTCCCTCTCTCTTCGGGGACTGATCAGTTTTAATTGGATGACAAACTTTTAGGCGGCTACAGCTACCGAGTTGTCCCACACCCACTGAGGACCGATTGCCTCAGCGTGGACTGGAGCAGCACTGAGGGCTTGGTCCATAAAAGACCTTTGATCAAGAACAGGATACAATGGAGTAAGGGCACCTATCCAGAGCAACCTTTGGAGGGATGCGTTTACTGCTCAACACTTATCTTCTCACTCAGATTTGCAGATTTCCAAAAATATTTACACCAAGGAGTGTTAAAAGTACAGGATCTTGTTCTGAAGAAAATATAGCTACATACGGTGACAGTTCTGTTGGATGTTGAGTTCACATCAGAATGAGAAAAGAGAACTTGAATGGCATCTTGCCCACGTCCCTGCCATGTGAACACAGAGCCTAAAGAGTACATTCAAATATCAAGATTTTTTTTTTTTTATATTCAAACTTAAAGAGTTTGCCCAGAAATATTATTTATAGACTATAACTTGTACTGCATAATGCTACCTGTAAATGGCAGGCATATGAAATAGGCTTAATGTTAACTGAAGTTATCTGTATAATTACTCCATAACGGTTCATCATCAGCCGTAAATTTTTATTTTAAGATCTTTCGAGATTTAAGGAACAACAATACCATAGGTTTGTTATTTGTGAAAGAGTCAGATTCCCAAATAGAAATTTTAGTAACTTTACAATCATTTCAATACACAAGAAATCAAAAGAGGGACATTTTCCATTGAAATTTTCTTCTTTAAACGTTCATCTTGCACACAAAGAAACAAAAATACACTCTTCATGCATTAACTAAGACATTTGGATATAAGCATCAAAAGTCATACTTCGATGAAACAGATTACTCTTTAACCTCCTTAATTTGGTCAGCGAAGATGATCCTGATTTCTCTTTTTCAAATCCTCCTTTTGAAATTGGAGTCACACAGAGTTCTGTAAAAATTAAGGTTTTGGAAGAACGCAATATAAAAGCAATAAATGCACAACAGAGTTTAATATGCTTTCTGATCTATAAAGCTAACCGTTACTAAATTCAGCTTTGATAATGTTTAGGGACTACGACTGTCCATGTCATATAAATGGAAGCACTGCTTCTGAAGGAGAAACATTTCTATGATGTCTTTTGAAACTAAAAATGAAAAATAATAAGCAAGGCTGTGAGTTCTGTAGTCATCTCTTCCAACATCGAGTCAACTACTGAAAATATTTTTTTTTAAATAAAAATAAGTATCACCTAAGTTTCTATCCATAACTTGAAACAAAACCTTTAAATTGGTATATGAGGATAATTAATTCCAAGAAACTGAAAAAACCCCCATGTTTTAAACTTTCTCAATTGAGAATTCGCTTTAATTATGCAAATACAACTATCAGCTTCGTTGATTATTTCACCAATAGTGACTTTAGGAAAAACGCTGTACATGTACCTACCGTTGCATAAAGGTAAAATAAAATTAAAACGTTTCCAAAACAGAAATTAACGTTGAGCATTATGGAAGTGGCTATAAAGAACTCTATTATCTCTTTTCCTTTTAATCCAGTGACTATGCCTGGTTTGGAGTATATTTAAAGTTTTTACAGCAGGGTAAAGGTATCTCACAGGTCAGTAAAAAGCTGCTTTACAACGCAGAGTACCTGTCAGGGAAGTTTTATACTGTGTATGCCAAAGGGCATGGAGCTATTTGCAACTTTTAAACCACAAAGCTGTACAGATCTGCCCAGAAAAAGATTACTTCCCTCACCAGCTCTTTTATCTTGCTGTTTGCAGAAAGGCACAATGTTATAGAGTCGAGCAATTCCTGAAACAGTTTGGTGACTCTCACGGAGCTTCCTGGATTTAAGTACATGTGAATCGGGTGGTTAAAACTTCATCTAACGTTACTCTAGTCAGTGGGGAGTTTTACATTTGATATTATCAAGTACTGGATCACATCCTAAATTGACTTCCTGATTTATTACAAACAAGATGATCAAAGATGCTCAGAGGGCTGGAGCACCTCTGCTGTGAGGACAGGCTGAGAGTTGGGGTTGTTCAGCCTGGAGAAGAGAAGGCTCCGGGGAGACCTTATAGCAGCCTTCCAGTACCTGAAGGGGGCCTACAGAAAAGATGGGGAGGGATTCTTTATCAGGGAGTGTAGCGATAGGACACAGGGCAACAACCTCAAATTCAAAGAGGGCAGGTTTAGATTGGATATCAGGAAGAAATTCTTTACTGTGAGGGTGGTGAGGCACTGGAACAGGCTGCCCAGGGAAGCTGTGGCTGCCCCATCCCTGGAGGTGTTGAAGGCCAGGCTGGATGGGGCTTTGAGCAGCCTGGTCTAGTGGGAGGTGTCCCTGCCCAGGGCAGGGGGGTGGAACTAGGTGATCTTTAAGGTCCCTTCCAACCCGGACCATTCTGTGATTCTGCGATTCTGTGAATATTGGTAACATTGAAAATGTTATAGTGCAAATAAAGTAAATAGCACAAGCACTATCCTTTCCCCAAAAGGAGGAAAACTTATAGGAGCCACGCAATTTTTTTTTATTAGTTTCCAGTAATTGTTATTATTTCCTCCTAAATATCTTCAGATATCCATATATGGTAATGATGTATCCAACTGAAAGTAAAGCCCCGACAGGCAAAAATGTTAGTTTAGAAGTTCTGCACGCTGACTTCTTTACTTGGGTCTTTTTACTTGCCTATTCTATGCAAAACTGATCAGATGGTCTCATCAGCCTGTTCCTTATGGGCTAGAAATGTAAGAAAGTGATTTTTTGTTCCACGTGACTGCGGGATTTAAAAAAAAAAAATCATAAGATCATACTTAACTTCTAAAAAAATGTTTCTGCGGCAGACTATTTTCTAGCACCTGCCTTGTGCATAAAATTAAAGCATACCATTGTATGGGATTGGGGCTTATGTATATCAAGAGGAAGAAAACTGTTTTAAAAACTCAGATCATTATAAATAATAGCAGTAATGACAGTAATTCACTTCACTTACCGAAATTACCATCCAAATGAATATAAAGTTCAAATACACTAAAAGCAATAGTTGTATGTGCAGGAAAAACGATGGCTTTGTCACGTCCTTTTGAATTCTGATCTTCAATAATGTGAAACTATAATTTAGACAAGCATCAGAGAAAAAAAGTTACAAATTGAAATGAAAAAATAAACAAAATAATATCTGAACTGTATATATTGAGAATTGTAATGCCGGAGGAAGTTTTGAAACTGAAGATCAAATTTTACAACTGAAGAATTTTATATTAACAACTTTGCATTTTAATAAAGTTTGATACAGAGATAATAACTTGAGATGCATAACTCATTGAAAATTAGGTGAATGATTTATAAATACTAGTAATGGGCAAACCTCAGAAGATTTGTAGGTTCAATTATTCAACCACGCTGAAGAGAGAGAGGGAGAGGGAGGAAGAACATAAGACAGAGAGTAAGATGTCAACCCTTGAAATAATAACAACCTGAACTTCCAAAATGTTACAGAAGATGAATATAATAATGATAGATAGGTTATACATTTATTGGAGATTCAAACTAAAAAGTAAATTCCACATTTTTGCTGAGGCTTCACCCAAAGCAATGGCTCATTGCCTAGCCATCCTTTCATGCATTTCCCATCCCCCAGCCACATAAGCCACGCTAACACAAGACCAACTTTAATTCCGTTTACATCAGTTCAATAATATTGATTTACTTCAGATATTTTTCTGAGCTTACATCAGTAAAAATGCAATAAAATCCAGCCATAAAATTATAAAAATGAGCTTTTTATGTTTGTTCATCTAAGTTACAGAACTTTGTCAAACATATTTACCCTCATTGTCTCTCCACGCATTCCAGTATGGACAGTTAACGAGCACTGCCTTGTAGTTCTAATACTTTCCATGACCACGCACAGAATTTCCATCCTACTTTTTCTTGATTGATGGACTAGACAATGGTCAAAGTTTATTTTTCTAAAATCAAGAGGGAGGCAGGAAGGAAATTCAGAGATTATTATCAATTTACAAAGCAGCTAATAGAATTAGTAATTTTAAATCAGTAAGTAAATCACTGTAACTTCTGTCTCATAGCAGTAAAACATCTGACTGAGGAGGTCCCTGAAAACTTAATATTGATTTTCAGTGTTGGGAACACTCAAAAATTCAAGGAAAGCCAGTTATGTACAAATGTTAGAGAGGATATGTGGGACATCCTAGAAAATTCCAAGCCTGTCCATCTGACGCTGTTCTTAGTGACACTAAGGAACTGTCAATACACTCTAAGTAATAATTTACTTATTTTTTAAAGTGATATAATTAATGTCAGTAAGAATTTATGGAAAATAGATGGTAAAAGCAATAGCTGTCATGCTCTACCTTTGGGCTTCTATAAACCCATGTGATGTTTTGGTTAGAAGCCTGAATGATGCCTATACAAGCTGGCTTACGCTCAGTGGATTAAAAACAGGTTAACTGATACATGTCAACTATAACTGAAAAAAACTATATCACTCAGAAACATGGAACAATCACAAAACAAGTGTTGTAGGAAAATGTCTACAGGCATTGGCTCTTAGACCTACAACACTGAATATTTTCATGAGGAGACTAGGACCTCTTTCCCCCATCCCACCCCCAATTATTAATGATAATGTTTGGAGGTTACAAATAAACCAGGAAAAGGTAGGTACAGAACAAGAGAGGTTATGGATACAAAATAAGGTGCCCCACTTGGTAAATAACTACAAGAAAGCAATATATATTTGAAAATACCATATGTCACATCATGGATAGTAAATAATTTACTGGGATGCAACACTGTAATTCACCGGGATGACACTGTGGCCAAGGGATAATCTTTGAAATATAAACTAGTGGATTACACCTAGAATTAGCCACATCAGGTTTCTATGTGTTTGACATTTGTGCTAGCAAGTTTGGTTTGAGAGTCCACAGCTCAGCAAGGATGTTGGAAAAATTGAGACTGCATTGAGAGAAGAGCCACAGAAGGCTATGAAAAATTCAAGTAGAGAAACCTGCTTTGCTTTTCAAAGAAAAGGCTGTGCAATAACCTCATAAAACCTTGAAGTACCTGCATTGGCAATAATGCATATGGCATTCTGTTCATCAGACAAAGGCAAAGAAATCCTATTTCTTAAACCTGAAGTTGGGTAATGTCATTCAAAGTAACTTCCAAATTTTCAATAGTATAGGATAACATAGATAGGGCCTTGGATGGACTCTTCCTTTCCAGATTTTCTTTTTTTTCCTGAAAGATGTGCTGTAATTCAAGCAAGAATTCATTCAGAAAAATTCTACAGTCTGTGTTACGCAGAAGGTCATGTGTCTAATCCCAGCGATCTAGCCTGAGACTCTTGGAAAATATCAGACGGCAACTGCTATTCATTGGGTAAAAATAATCAAAACCTAATCATTTCAGAGGTTCAACCTAACTGTACGAAACATAATTATAGAACCAGAAAACGAAATAAGTAATACAACCTGGCAGTAAGTTCTTTCAGCAATGTTGGTACTTCAACCTCATGTTTGGTCACTATGCCAAATGAAGCTTTAAAGGCAACAGAATCTGATCCAGCAACATCAAAACCAACATCGTTCATTATCTGATTTCCTCTTCTACCATTAAGTGAAACATCTGATTTGTCTTCATAGTTGAGCAACTGGTAAGACGAGACACCTGAGTAAAAGATAGCCGTTGTGTCACGAAAAGTCTGAACACAGTTATTTTTACCCAGCAAGAAAAGAATGAATGGTGCCATTCCTCCTGTGCTTAACCATTTTGATGTGAAATTCAGAGCTACATTGAGCACTTATTTATCGGTGTCACTACTGATGACTAGCGGTAAGAGAGCGCACAGGGCTCTGAGGGATTTCCATGCCCCTCTTGGCAGAGTTGTGCCCATGCTTCTGCACGTGACATGTCCTGGGCATGGAATGGTGATTAGGGCTGTTTCTCCATTTCCGTCCGTACCCTTATTCTCCTAAAGTGCTTTTACCTGTACGTATGCTGTTGGTATTTGTACAGACCAGACGTGGAGCGTGTTCCGGGTTTAATGACCCAGGCTCTGAAATGACTTAGCGGAGGCCACACAGAGTGTTAAAACTAGAAAGAAAATGAAAGCCACTGTGTGTAAAATAATGCTGAATTTTGTGTAAAGGCAGTACACACGAACCTAACATTTCTTCGTTTTTGCAATATGTGAATAAGACGTGACTGTGCCAGTAACACTAACTTTCCCTTTTACCTGACATGTCACAATTAGAGAGACTTACCACACTTCCCACGTGTGCCTGATGGTTCCAGGGACCATGACAGTTTATTTTGAAGGAAAACAACAGATTAATTCTGACTTACTTGAAAGTTTGCATCAATTTATTGTACAATCAAAGGGCAGATGCCAAAGCTTTTCTATAATGCTTTTTTTTACAAACTTAAATACATTTATGTTACACTGACAGGAAAATATTGGAACACATTGGTTGCCAAATTAAAATGAATAGAGCAGGTAGAACACAGGGATTAGGCATCCAAATACATTTGAGAGCCTGGGTTTTACTCTTTTTTTTTTAATCCTTTAAAGCTTTTAGGATAAACTGACATGAAGTCACCTAGTATGAATCCTGTTTGTCTTTATTTAAAACGAAAATAAAAGGCTCGTATAATTTTCATAACTCTAAAAAGATTGCAAATGCTTGTATTTGTCACATAAAAAATGAAATTCAATTACAAAGTTCTTTGCTTACATTAGAGGACAATACTTTCTGCACATGACATCTAACCTTTACAGAAAAGACTAGTAAGGTTTTGTGAGACTTTTTAATGAGATCTCATAACCTTTTTCTCAGACTTTTTAATGAGATTTTTCAATTCTTTTCAAGCTGACTTGTCCTGAATGTAAGGCTAGGAGGATTAGTGGGATTCCATTTTTTCTTCCTCATGCATGCGTCCTGGAATCACCCCTTTGTGGGGTCAACTGATATTTCTGTCTTCTTGTGCTCGTACCGGTTTGTCTCGGTAGAGTTTTAAATTAATGCAATTGTTGTACAATTAATGTGATCAATGCTTTTGTCAAAATGGACCTTTCTTTCAAAGGAAAATAAAGCAATGAAGCTGTTTCGAGAAAACACAGCATGTAGACAAGAATTACACAGACTCTTCAAAGGAGGGTAAAGGAAAACACAGGGAGTCTAGGTCAATTTTGCACCTCCTAATTCTCATGGAATCTCCTCAAAAATTTCTGATACTATATAGAGAAGGGTATTTAAACACAATTAAGCCCTTTAAATACACACAAAAAAAATTACAAATGTGGAAAAAACAGTCTTATGGAAATCCAATTACTTCAGTCAGATAGCTCTTACCAAATGCTTCTGCCCGTGCAGAGCCCAGTTCAACACCAGTGAGTACTGCCACGAGCAGATGCAGAACTGAGGCCGTTCTTACATACTTAAAAGTGAGTATACAGAGAAAGGCAAACGTTAAAACCAAATTTTAAGTAGCAATTAATCAACATACATCAATACATCTATCAGGAATCTCTTGCAGTTTGTGGAAAAACCACAAGGCTTAATTGAACGTGTTTCATATTAGTTCAGAAAATATCAAGGCTTTTTTTTTTTTTTACTCTTTTTCCAGAAAATCCTTTTCTTCCTTTTTTTTTTTACCAGTTGGACTTGTACTTTTTTCTTAAACATTTATTACATAACTAAGCAAGACAAATGTTATTACCCCTGTACTAAAGAACCATCGTACTACCTGCACAGTTTAAACTATGTCCACTGGTCTGCGTTTACTAGAAAACATGCATTTTTCCACTTTGAAGACAGACAGAAATCTTACCTGCAGAAATTTCTTTCTCCCCTTGAAGAATGTCTTTTAACGTGAAAGGTGTCGAAGCAAATTTAGATTTTTTTGACAGCAAACATTTTCTTTTCTTAATCACAAGGCTTAGAGGTTGGTATTTATCAGCTTCACTGAGACTAGGCACTGGAACTAGTCTTCCTCCATCACCGACCTGTTTAACAAAGTTTTTGGTTGCAGCAGCGAACATATTATGACATTTGTAATAATAATAATAAAACGCTCTGTATCAAGAGTAACTTCCAGTAACATCCAAGCATAACATCAAGCCCATGTTCAATTCTTTTTAGAATGTTCTTTCAAACAAATTAACATGGTGTTGTTTTTTTTAAATAAAATAAATAAAAAGCTGTCAAACTGATCAAGTTATATGTTGCTTGGAAAGAATCAACAGCATCTTAGCTACCAAGCTTCTACGGTGTATTGCTCGAGACTTCTCTCAAAGACCTTCAGTTAAGCTCTCTAATTCTGTATGATGAATAATGAATTACCAGTGTAAACTGATAGGGAAACGGTTGCCCTTTCCTTGGCAGTTTAACGCCGCTGTTTGAAAACAAAATTTACAACCTCAAAAACAGAAGACTAACTTCTGCAACCCTGAGCTTCCCGTGAGGAGTTATTGATGTATTACTGTTTGTTGTGTCCTTGCTGCAGCTGAATTCTAGTGTTTTCCCAACCACCCCCACAGCAGCGCAGATGGGCTCTGGGAGAGCGCCTGAATTACCCATCCGTGACAGCCAGTAGGTCTGCTGAGACGGTGTTGCCTTTCACCAGCGCTTCCATAACCTCCCTGTGAAAGCTCAGCTGGGGAGTAAGTGGTGTGGAGGTCTTTGGAAACACCTGGGCCGACATGTAAGGTTAGAGATGGCTGGGGGCTTTCATTATATGTTATTCTTCTCCTATGGACTCAGCTGTCTGTGGCCCAAGGGGCCAGTTTTGAGACAGGCCAGCCGCACGTATTTGGCTCAGAATACAGAGAAATTTGCTAAATCGTGAGAATTATGCAAAACAACAAAAGTAAAATTGCAGACAGAAGGGAGATTATTGACATAGGATTAAGGAACAGCTCAAGGATCCAAGAGGGAAAACACAAGTGTAAAAAGGTACAAAGTTGTAAAGGGAAAATAGAGAGTCAGCAGCCAGCACCATGGAGGATCTGTGAGGGAGGCAGCAGGAGCCAGCCCCTCCTCATGTAAACGATGACTTGATTTTCTTGCAAGACTGGTGAGATGCTAAGCCTTGTAGACGTCTTCCAGAGATTCCTTTTGCAGTTACAGCAGGTAAAACATCAGCCACGGGTTTGCAAAGCTACACTTTAATATGAATATTATCCCTGGTTGCCAGGTAAAAACTTTTCTTTAGTTTTCTTTTTTTCTGAAGTAGGGTTTTCGCATGAAAAGCATTTTAAGGACAGTTTTTATAATATGATCGCTTATTTAATAATTTAACATGTTTCAATTTAGTTCTTTCCAATACTTCCGTAACTATTTTTAGACATTCGGAGTATCAGGAAGTCCAATAAAAAGACAAAAAGAGGAGTATCTGACCTCAGCTATCTCAGATGAACGGAAAGGCTGCTGGAGCTTTCTGCGTACTCTAGAGGGTGCTGAAAAATCGAAGCTGGTTACACAGAGACCCAACGGAATCATGTGAAACGCTGCAGTTCGGTCTGACTGAAAAAATTCCTATTACACTGCCCTAGCAAAAAAAACCCTGTACATATCTGCTCAATCATAACACATTAACGGAATGTAAAAGGTTTTAAAGGGAAGGAAAAGCTAAGGAAATTCTTAAATTAAGATTGCCCATTCAGTCTTGATTTAGATTTATCCTGTATATGTCTTATAATTGTTTGACAGGATACTATTTTTTCTACAGGTTATTAAGCTCCGCTGGCACTGTTTATTCAACATGCATTTGTATCTCTCTTGCTTAGTATGTGGTCATAGATCATACTCAATCTGATCCTAGCACTAATTTTGCTAACAAATAGTTTCATTTGATATGTTTACACGGTACTCCTGTTACTCTAACACCCTATAATCCACCGTAAATGCTGCAGCAGCTCTTTGAATCATCCTCATGCCACAGGTCAGAGTGCAACTATATTAACATTGCCATGTTCACAAAAACATTCACTAATTTCACGCATCCAAGTGAAGAAACTTAAGATATTTCCCCCGCCCCTCCAGTACTGGGCACTTTTGGATTTGGCACATGAGTGTACTTACGAACTTCCATCATTTTTGCAGCCTTGGAACTCTTTAATTTTTGGCAACCAATAAATGAAAAACACGCTGTGCACACATTATGCCTGAGTCAGCACCTGAATAAAAAAAATCTTGCCTTGTCTCACCAAGTTGTGCAGATGAAAATCCTTGCTCACATGAGGGTTCAAAGCTACCTCTGGGGGGGTTCCAGGGCTGCAACCTTCCCTACCCCATAGCAAGAGCCACGTAACGACAGTGACAAGGCAACCCATCTGCCTTCGTCACGCAGGATGCTTCCTAGAAGAATAAAGGGACTTTTCTAGCCCAATATTAGCCCACCTTTATGCATTATTGGAACGAGGTCAGACTTGAACCCTCACCAGGCACCTTAAATGATAAATGAAAAAATATAACCCAAAAAATCCCCCCTACAGATTGCCTAGTATCCATCTATGATGACCTTTGTTCTTAAGTGAGCTCCCCTGAATCATATACAAACTCGTTGGTGTCAGAGACAAAATTATTCCTCCAGTTTGCCCATCTTCTCGATCATGAGAACACACTTTCTTTGCATCACCACTTCTCTCTCTAATTATATACCCTCTGACCCGCATTTGCTGATTCATCTGCAGAGCAGGTTCATCTACAGTTGGAAGGCGGGATTCTGTGCAAGGAAAAATAAGAAGTGATGTAAAGATATAATGCTCTACTTCTATGGGGTTTTTAAATTGATTTTCCTGGCCCTATCATTCCAGCTTAACTCTGCTCTCTGTTCCTAACTGCCACGCTCTCTCCTGCTTCTGTTTGAGTTGTCCGTCCCCAGCAGACTGCAGCTGTCTGTAAGTTTGCCTGAGGACATCACAAGCCGCAAGATGGGGAGCAGTTTCAAGGTAGCTTATTCAGCTCCGTGTGCTGCGATTTCTTTGCTCTATCTTCACCTGGAGCCAACAGCAAGACAGTTTACTTCATATGGCAGATGAGTTCTGTTTCTTCAGAATGGGTCTTAGCCATGGAGTAGTAGCAGAGCAGGGAACAATGAGCTTCATATAGCTGAGAATTTTGATGCCCAATACTGTATTTTTTTCTTACATCATATTGATATTAACCTGGAGATTACTTAATAGTAAAATCTGCAGTAGAGTCCTGCTTTCTGCACAACCTTTGAGGATGCCAGTTGAGGGGAGAAAAGGAGTCTTAAGTGTATCTACTGGCTGGATAAACTGAGTTGGTGTTTCACTTGAAAGGGTTAAACCCTCATAATCAGTACCAAATTATGATGGTAATTTAGTATCTTCTTAGTGTACAAAAAGGTGCTGTCAGTTACCAGACCACCTGCCTTTGAAATACATTGCATTTACCTGTAGATCTTTACAAAAGAACAAGTGCAACACCTAAAAATCAGCAAAATAAAATGCTACTGAAAAAATAACTTGCTAAATTCCGTAACTTTCCAGCAGATGGCATGAGTATTTCCCTAGAAAGCAAGGACCTGTGCAATATAGGTCTTTTTATATTTCAGGAGGCAATAAAAATAACAATTTATGGGGCCAAATATGCTGCTTTTTTTTTTTTTTCCTACTACCTAAGTGGTTTTATCAGCACCTGAGGGGTTTTGCTGTTGCAAGGTGGAGCTTGTCTAGAGATTCTCTTGTATAAGCAAAACCAGTCAGCTTAATGCCGTGACTTACATCCCCTGGGAGTTCCCGAGCATGAAGACTGTGCCACCGTCACGCTGAACTCCTGGTCTAGCAGTTTGCTGCGGTACCGGGGTCACTTGGTGTAGCGCTCACAGTGATTGCTACTCGAAAAGCATCATGGCGTTTTGAGACCATTGTGGAAAGTGAATTACAGCAAGATGAAGGTTTTCAGCAGACTTCACTTCAGCAGAGACGCTTCCATGTTGGATTTCTTTATTACATAGTCCAAGTGCAGTGAAAACTTTAAATCAGTTCACAAATGCTATTTTAATTACGCACTATAGGGGAACAATTAAATTTGCTATGGCAATATTTTCATTTTGTGTAGACTTACCTTATTAAGCTCTCGATTTGGTAAAGCCGTTAAAAAATGTAGTCACTTCTTCTGTATCTGAAACTTAATTAGTTCCTTATGGAAACCTCTCTGGGCAGCAGGATAAATAGACCATATCAAAATTAGAGAACGCAGAAATTCAAGGAGGCAACTCATCAGAAGCCTAGTCCTAAAACATTTTAAGTTCCCCAAATTTAAAGCGTGTTTTACTTCTTGTGGAGCCAGATCCTTTTGAATCACTATTATCTGTAGTCTCGAGAGAAAGAAATTAATAAGAAGCTTCTAGAGGTAAGTATTTTAATGGACTTTTATGTTTTATTTATATGGGACTTTCATGTGGGAACAGTTTCTTCACCAATTAGAATGGATTTGAAAAAAAAATTCAAAAAGGTGCAGGAGCCACTCCTGTCCTTTGCTATACAGATATCCAAAACATACCATTGGGCTGTTCTAAATTATTTTCAAGGTCACTTTTAGCAGTCCGTTTGGAAGACACACACACACACACTCACCATTACTATGTTTCTGTACAATACTCCAGGTTTACAGCTCAAGTAAACTCTGTTGGAACCTCCTCCTGTTCTCTGCCACAGAAGAGACTGTGATAATACATATTCATAGTCTGCGCTACAATACACGTAAAAGGTAGATTTCCTGCCAGGAGGTGCTATATTATGTGACACTTGTCCAGCAATCAAAGTATTAAAAGCTGCACTGCACTGTGAGCGTTACATCCATGAAAGGCTACAAGATGTGGAGTTCAACTGGTTTCTCTGTGCCTTTCGGTTGACATCAGCCCCCTTTCACCTTTATACAAGCAACATCTGTTCACTTGATGAAAAGGGAATGTGTTGCACAGTTGGCTCCTTTGTGCCACTTCACTGCCTCCTCGCTAGAGCCACGTTAATGATGAAAAGGAAACACAAAAGAGATTAAGGAGCATACGTTCTGGTGAGTTTTATACGCTCTTCCACAGACTTACCCTTCAGGTTTTAGACCTTTGTTTACGGATGTGCAGACTACTTAATCTATGTTTCATGTGTCCATCTTCAAATAATACGATATTGAATGACTATCACTGGGTAAAGTATATTTTGCTTCTTTGTAATTGCCCTAATGTTATTGGCAGTATTTTTGATGGGCAGATGGATGCGTTAGCTGTGACGCATTTACTAATAAAAGAAATGCAAAAGTAGTATGCCAGAGAGCGATTTGCAGAGATGGTATGTTTGCATTTAAACCTGCTACCTATGAGAAGTGGGCACATCTTTCATCCAAAAGAAGTGGTCATTTGTTACATAAACATTACTGTATACAATTAAGCTACTTCCATCATCTAGCACTATTAGCTTGTGAAGACAAATCTGGAAATAATCGAGCCAGTGTGATCTAAAGCAGGTCTAACACCGCCTTTCCTTTGGAGGATGCTGCCCGAATGGCTAAATCCCTTTTTCCAGTATCTGTGCGGGCTGTGTCTGTGTTAGAGGACAACTCTGTGGGCTTGCGCACCCACCTGTATGAGCATGCAGAACTGGAGCTGCTGCTGCGCCACCATGTCTGAAGAAAGATTACAAAACTAAGGATTTGTCTACTGTGATATAATTCATGTTGTCCATGCTAATCTGTCTGATGGGCACTGGCAGAGTTATCTCTATGCGACACTTCCTTTGGTAGCAGACATATCTTGTTCCTTGCTTCTTTTCCTTACGCGTTTATCTGAGCAGCAGGCTTGAACTGGATTTATTCTTGGCATTGCCACTAGCTCTCCTGTGATACTGGGCAATTAACCTCGGTCTGTGAAACTACTGTGTGTGGCTGGGGTAACAGATCACCTCCCAGCGCAGGATACTGCAAGAACTGACTAGTATTATAAAATACTCTCAGACCTTTGGCTACAGAGTATTTATAAGCAGACAAAATGAACTAGGTGTTTGTAGGGCACGCAAGAATTCAGTATCCTCTTTCATAATCACCTCTATGCTTATTCAGGCTGTTCCTTTTCATGCTCAGAGAATACTTCTTCATCTAGTTTCCTAATTTATCTTTTTTTTCACACGTGTAGGCATAAAATAAGAAGACGCTTGAGCGGCTTCCAGATACTAAACGTTTTAACAGACAGGTGACATAAAAAAATTCTTACCATCAAACACAAAAAGCAGCCTGACTAACACTGTTGTGCTAGGTTGGCTGATGAGCATTTCAGTGAAATCAACTCTTGAACCAGAACTGAAGAATGGATGTGCCCTTGTGCTGTATCACCTCAATTTTTTTTGACTGCTAAATGTAATACCAGGCCCTCAAAAACAGCCTACTTAAAGAGGAACTTAAAAGATAATCTACACCTCAAATTTTATCAGTTAAAAAAAATAACACGATGTCCTTATTAGAACTTGTAGTCCACTTGCAGTCCGACAAGTGTAACCTTTCGGAAATGCTTAATTATACTTTTTTCCTCCACTGACTTGTCAAAAAACCTGCTCAAGAAACCAGTAGTCATGAAATTTGACCCCATAATAAGTTCTGTTTCTTTGCTGAAGGAAACCGAGCCAGACTGTCATCAGTGAGAAAAACAACTACATATTTGATTTTGTTTTGCAACTTTTTTATGTGATTACAAATGTAATCTTTGGACAAGAGGAAACGGCCTCAAGTTGCACCGGAGAGCTTTAGACTGAATATTAGAAAAACTTTTTACACTGAAAGGGTTATTAAGCACTGGAATAGGCTGCGCAGGGAAGTGGTTGAGGCACCATCCCTGGAGGTATTTAAAAGCCAGGCAGACACAGTGCTTAGAGATAGGGTTTAGTGATGGTTTTTGTCAGAGTTGGGTTGATGGTTGGACTGGATGATCTGAAAGGTCCCTTCCAACCGAGGCAATTCTATGATTCTAATCACAGGTTAAAAAGTCTTCACACCAGATTCATGTCTGTAACATGCGTTTATGCATACTTTGTTAAGTTGTTCTGAGTTCTTTTTTTTTTTTTTTTAATAGGCACTTGGGATACAGATATGGGATATACAACCTAGCCAGTCGCCTAATAGTTACATCTTAGACACAGCTTTCAGAAACAAAAACCACAGTCTAAATATAAGACATGGTATTTACTGACCTTGAGTAAAATTAGACTCACCACTTGGTCAAATGGTCAAAATAGAGTACCTCCTCAGCTCAGCACAGTACCTCATTCATTTTGAATGGTGTTTCAGCTTAGTTTCTTTTAATCTGATTTCATAACGATTACTTACTTGAAAAATAATTTTGCATATTCAGGTGCAGGAACATTCAATATTGCATACTTGTGGGTTTTAACATTTAGACCAACTTAAATATTTAATAAGCTCATAAGGACTTGTGTGGCTTGATACATTGGCTGGGCAAAAATGCTGTGTATCATCACATCAGAACAGATTTTTGTACCGGCAGTGAAACTTGGAACAGCTTTCTGTGGGCAACTCCTTTCGCTGAGTCAGGATGAAATCTTGTCAATAGCTTCCCACTCTGCCTCCCTTCACCACACCGCAGTGCCTACATGTTTGTGGTTAAGAAGAAGTATCATCTGTCTCTTGGTTAGATTAAATTTAAATATAAAATTTACTTCCACACTTAAGTAATGGTCTTTATGCTAAATTAGATGTCAGATTGGCAGTGCTGCCTCAGAGGCCTCTTGCACTCTAATCTATTCCCAAAGGTTTGTTGTGTTGTTTTTTTTTAAATCAGTTAAGTAATGACGTGTAGCTTTTTGCACTTCACTTATGCACAGTAATTTTGCTGAGCCACAGTCACCAAAAAGCGTTAGATGTGTATTGCAAAGCATTCAGAGGCAACTACACAGACGTGAAACCAGAGCTGAATTTCACCTGTAGAATCGTTTAACAGGGAATAAGCTCCCAGTGTACAACCTGGCTCAGAGCATCGGTTTGGACGAGATCAGATGTGTATTCTGACAGAAGAAAACACATTGCCATTCATGAAAAAAGTGTTCTCCCTTCCTTTGCTGTTGCTTCCACTCAGGCAGCATTCCAGACTGTTTGAACGCTTGTTCTTTCTACGATGCCAAGAAACAACACAAACCAAATTCTTGTTTTCTATTATGTTTTCATTTTAAACAGAATGTAATTGATTTAAGGGCTGAACAACTGACAAGAACACATAATGGAAAAATCCCACATACTGTTATTTTTCCAAGATGCCAGAAGCGGTAGGTGTCAAGTAATTTTTTTTTCATTTTTTTCCCCTCTCCACACCTCTTTTTTCAATTCTATTAGAGAACATCAGGAACCATTTTCCCTACACCCTCTCACAAAACTTGAGAAACATACTGCAAGCTCCCTTTAATCACAAAGCGCAAGCTGAAGTGAAAAAAAAAAAAAAAAAAGCAGAAGGCGCTTACCAGCTGTAGCATGAAGATAAAACCAGGAACTGCCAAAAAGAAAATTATCTTCTTTGAGACTGCAGTTGGTAGCTCCTGCCAGACTTAAAGGAACTGCACAGAGAATCACATGGGAAAAGTTTTACAAAAATAATCCTGCAGTGGAAAAAGGTTAGAAAGGAACAGGATGATGCTAGTGAGAAGCCACTGGTTCAGTGCTATAGCTGCCACTATCACCCACCTCTCCAAAATCAATCTGTACAGTATATATTAAGAATTTTACAATTAACAGTCAATTCACTTAACTAGATACAAACAGCTCCTACAAGGACCATATTCTAAAGTGCTTCTTATGTTAATAAATCAGAACACAGATGACAGCAGTTTAAACAGTGTACATTGAGATTTATTAGAACAAGCACTAATAGCAGCAGTGTACAGAGTGATGGAGACAATGTACTGTATGCACTGAACAATAATAATTATACAATTGCACTTCTTCAGAGATCTATTAGAAAATGCTTTTCAGTAAACAGTTTCCCAAATCTAGCATTGTTTGGATTTGCCTCTGAGGAAAAAAAATACAAAAAATATGCTTTTTTTTTTTTTTTGGTAAGGCATTAGCAACATTCATTGGCAGGCTAAACAAGTCATTTGTACATGCATTATCCAATTACATTGCAACAGGTAAAAGAGCATCATGTTTCCTCAAAAAAATACAATTGTGTGTGTGTTTTTTGGACACAATATCCTGGTAAATCCGGCTCAGCCTGAAGGAAACAGATGACATCTTTTGTTACATTGTAGAGCACAACATAAACTATAGCATAGCCAAGTTCATCTTTATTTCCTACAAGAAGCTGTAGGACCTCCCTCAGTTGGAGTCCGTATTATGGGTATTGTGTATACCGCATACATCACTGGAATAACGTCTTAATTAAATTAATTTCTTTTGTTTACTAGTCCCCCCGCTACCACCTCCCTGAATCGTGTGGCCAAAAGACACTCGACTGTAATCAACATGAACAACTGTATGAGCTTGGTTTTTATTGCATGAGAGGTAGTCAGCATGAGGCCTTGTCTGCGCTCTGGATTACTACGACATTATGTTCGAAACCAACTCATGAGTGCAAAGACACGGAGTAAGTGTTCCAGCTGCCCTATGTGGGAACTTAAAACTGTTTTTTTACTGCTCCTTCCTGGCCAGGTTCAGTCTCTGAAGTAGCCAGAGAATTTGATATGCCAAAAAAAGCAATTCTATTTATGTGCTAAAGCCTAGAAGGAGAGCGGGGAGGCACTTTCTCACATTCATGCTTTTCTAGGCTGAGATTAGGGGCATGCTCTTAGTTAGCCACCCCCTTCTTTGCAAATCGGAAAGATCAGTCTCCTTTTTTGATTGGCACACAGTACTAGCAACCCTCACTCTGGGCTGGCACCGTCCTGGGGAAAGTACAGGGAAACGGGTAGGAATTGCAAATATTCTTACAATTAAGCTTGCCAGAGTGAGACGTTAATCTGATGAATTGTCATTGATTTAATCTCCTGTTCTTTCTTCCAAATGTCATACATAATTGAGCTCTGCAGAGACATGAAGTTAACTGGTTTTTAAATACTACAAGCCCCAGAATAAGGTCCCAAAATGCAAGAGAGTCAAAGGAAAGTCAGATGTATTGCTCTGACTGGCAAGCAGTCAAACCGGCTGCGTTTCACACATTTATCTTCCACAAGACAGTGCACATGTTCAAAATTAAGCTTAAGTGTAACTAGTTGAATACCTAGCCTTGACTGTAGGTTAGGCCTACAGCTGCAGTAGATTTGGGCAGCTAGATCACCCACTCACCTGGAAGCTCACCAAGTTCCATGGAGGACCAACAGCACCTCAGCCTCATCTGTGCAGGTGCGCATTTGTTTAAGCATCTAGGAATCAAGTACTGTAACGCCTGGTTATAGTAACCAAGGAAATTGTTTTGATTTCTCAGGAATGCCAGTGTTGAGCCTTTTCATTTGGACCTTAGTATCTACAACTTCTAAACTGAATTCAATGAGGCTGTTTGCAATGTTTATGCTAAGTACGTATTGACGTCTGTGCAAGATCGGAGTCCAAGCAGATGAAGCAGAAAAAAAATCTGAGATGTGCATTGACAATTAACTCTTGCACGTGCAACAGAAGTCTATAGATTTGGAATATACAAATAATATCCTACCGATGTTATTCCTCGTCTGCTGATGCTTAGCAACTGTAAGCAATAGAACTGTTTTTACAGGCATGGTTACAGCCAGTATTTGGAGTGAGAATTAATAATATGTAAAGAATAATAATTCTGAAAGATATCCCAAACTTGTGAATAGTCAAGCACAAATGAATGCATTTGTAGGAAAGTAATCAAGATCAATCAAGATTTTTTTTTAAATGTTAAATTACTCCATGTGCTATGAAGGACCAAACTTGTGATTTTAAATATCACAATACTTTAAGTATCTTATACAATTTTCGAAACAAATATTTGCAAAATCAATATTCTATTGAGTTATTTAGAAATTATGGTACTGACTGTTTTTTTCCAGTATCCTTTTCTTCATCATCTCATTATGGAAGTCCACAGTGAATTTCTGTGCATAAAATTAAGGATGCTGCAAGTGATGTTTAACATTACAGTGCTCAAAAATAATGCCTTCTGCAACATTTGGGTAGCTGGGTATATAAATGCTTCGTATTTTCTTTCTTTCCCTTAAGTAACACTTTTCTATTGCTTTCAAAGCAAAACAAAAAATTCGTCTGGTGCACCTAGGAACACATACCCTTTCTAGTTACAGTCAGTAATTATTTCCCTCTAAAAGAGACACTGTCTACCCAGTACTCAAAAGTAGCACTGGCTTTATATGTTAGGCTTCTAGATAGCAACTATTTGCCTTTAAAATTCATTTTAAAAACAGCGAAGTGAGTTTCTGTATACCTTTCTAGCTGACATAATAGCATAATCACAGTGGAAAGACTCTGAGGACCTCCTTTTACAAGTAAACTACACAAGAGGCGTACAAGAAATCAACATATTCGGGGGTTTTATTTTTTGTAGAATGAGCACAGGGATACGGGCAATCAGCAAAGAATGCTCTTTTAGCTATTTAGGTTTTGACATTTTGGCCTGCTAAAGAATTGGTGCAGGGCTGTTTCCCTATCCGAAATTAAAGGCAGTTAAAAGCAAAGAAGCTCGGTAAGGCAATGTAAAATTGACAACTAATCTAAATATTACTCTTCTAATGGCATTCTCAGAGTCTGAGCAAGGTATAAATACTAAAATTTACTACTTTTCATACATGTGCGTATGGGATCTAATCTCACCCAAAACGTGTGACATTATTCCCAATTCCCAATATTAACTTTGTGCAACAATGAGAGAAAATACAGAATTCTTTGCTGTTGAAATACGGAGAAATCATAATTCATGAAACAGTTAATTACACAAAGGAAAGTATATAAAGAACCAAAGAAGAGTCTTGGTACTGGTTACAACAAAGACAATATACCTATTATCCTAATACAGAACCATCATAATGATCTCTCTGGATACCACAGTAGTTTAATTTTATGCTGGCTTTTTACGTGCTAAATAAAGTATCCGCTTCAGACAATCTAGCAGTAACAGATGAAGAACAAGAACTTTGCTATGCATTTTGGTGGAGGAAAAGATTTCAGACATCAGATGCCAGCAGCTTGCTTTCTTACATGTTTTATAGTAAATAACATAGACACAAATCAATATACAAAGAAGAATCCCACCCGGAAAAGCCCACTGAAATTTCTTTTTGGTCCAGCGATGACATTTTAGTGAGTAAGCACTATAGGTCCACCCCCCATTGAGAGGTGGAGATTTAGGGAGATCTGAGCATTAGGTGCAAGACAAAAAGCATGCTCTTCATGTCTGTCGAGTTCCAAACATTGCTTAATTTTTAAAACTTAAACTTCACATGTAATTAATTCTTAGTGAGGAATGAATGTTTGAAAATAATTAGTTTAGAAAAAAATTATAAAGGAATAAGAACAGTGCTTTTGCTAATTAGAGAGAAAGCTTAACTAAGGTAAAAGTTGCGATCTTTGCATTTATGCCTGCATAGCAAAATACACTCATCAGCATTTATTTCTCAGCTAGTAGTCAGGTCTTGTTTGAGACTCAGCTGAAAAAAAATTTATTGTGATCTGAATTTGTAATACTACATTTCAACCACTAAAGAATACCAGTAACACTTATTTCAAGAACTAAAAAGAACTAATTTCTAACCTCAAATTGGAACAATTTTCAAATGTTGACTTCAAAATAGGTGACAAAGCATGTTTAATATATTTATGTATAATGTTATTATTGGTGATCCAATCTCAAATTTTTTTGTAAAATGTTAAGCAAATGCAAAGATAATTGAAGAGCTTGTCTGTATTTCTTCAACACAGTTGAAGAAGCTATTCTCAATTTTCCTTTGCCTGGAAAATACTGAGGATTAAACTTATTAATTAAACTTAATTTTGTTAATGTTACTGTAATATTCCTTGTTCAGATGAATGTAACAAAGGAAGGGAGGGAGCATTCAGCACAGGACTACAAGAAAAGAAATGTGAGTTTGCAATCCTGACTCTAACGCTGATTGTCCTCGGTGGACCTGACAAATCAACCCCCACGCCATTAAATAGTAATGCAACTTCAGAAAAAGGTGTTGCAAGTGTGGCTACACTGACTGGCACAAGGACATCAATGAAGAATAGTTCTGTTTGAATATTTATCACTGTGTGCTGCTCTTGTATAGCACTTACATCATTTTGATGCTCAGGCGTAAAAGGTAAGTTACCCACTTCTGACTTTTTGAAGGAATCTCCTTACTCCTTCCCTTTTTGCATCCCTAATGTTCTGGGCCAGCAACATTATACATTAGCATAAGATACCTCTCTTTTATTAATGTAGACCATTAAAAGTAGCAGTCTATATGGAAATACATTTTAGTTTCATAGGAGACAACATCTGGATCATTGCTCCAGGAGTACGTGTAAGTAGCTTTACCATACTTCAATTAATTATTCATACGTCAAGACAGAATATATTACACACTGCTGATTATATATTACAACTTCATGGTTTTCTTATTTATAAAATATGTAAGTCTCTTTGTCCACATTACCAATACACCTTCAGCCAAATGCTGGCTACAGTCATTTTTATTTATAAAAGGAATAAAAACTTCCCTTCACCTTCAGAATTAATTCTGAGCAAATGCCACCAATCTTCCCCTTTTTCATGCTGTCATGGATCAGTGGAAAGAAAAATGCTATTAAGATAACCTGCCTGAAATGGATTCAGCAGCTCTGATGACATTTTAATTCATAAAAGTTAGAAAACTTTCTATTTTGTTACAGCTGTGCCACTGACAGAGCTGCTGTGACTAGTTTCACTGTTCTCCATTGCAGTCTCTCTCTCCCTTTTCTGAGGTTTTTCAAAGATCGCAAGGAAGGAAAAAAACAATTAAAAAAGAAATGATGGGTTTATAATGCCACAGAACTTGACAAAGGAGATGGGTATATAAAACACCTACAAGTACATTGCTATCGCTTTTTAAACCTGTGAAATACCATACAAAAATCCTGTTTTATGAACAGGATTTTCAGTGTAGCAGAAGAAAGACACAGCTTACAGTGAAGCTAATGAATGATGGTGGTTTACATTCTCTAGTTTAAAGAGCAAATAATGTATTTGCTTTTGTAAGCAGACTCCTTACAATATGTAATACATAAGTAAAATGAATTGCTGTAAATAAGCCATTTCTTTGAGCTTACTGCGATTTGCAGCATTCTTGTGGGTGCCATTCACTGTTCTAACGGAGCACAGGGAGATATCCTCCCCAGGAATAATTAAACCTTTATTTACACACTTAGTCTAGATCCTTCTGTTAAAAACAAACAAACAAACAAAAAAATCAAAACCAACCCCCCCAAAAAAGGACCTTTCTCCATGAAACTGCTTCTGAATTATGCCAGAATTATAGTAAACGTAACCACAGATGGTAAAGTAGAAAATTATACTACTTTTTATATTAAATATACCTTTTCAATTTTGAGCACATTAATAAAAAAACCTTAGTTGGCACTGTATCCCTGCCTACCTCAATTTCTATCAATATATGCTCTAATGAACAAATTCAAGTTTTATACTATTTTGACGACTGTTATTTAATGACAGACAGGAAGAAAACCCAAGACAGTATTTTCAGCCCCAGCAGCTGCCCAGGTAAGTGGTTATGACACAGTAAACTTTGTTAGCTTTCTCCCAGGTCTGTCTATAACCCAGGGTGACCCATGATGCCATTCTAATGTTTCTTACACACTTCTATCAACATTACCCTTTTCCCCCCAGCTGGGCCTAATTCTCTAACTTAACCTCTCCTGTCATTTTAGCACATGTATACAAATACCCTTTCCTTTCATGTGGATTTAATCTGAAAACTCTCCCTTACTTTCATTATGCAGCTCCAGCACCAGTAATGACATCTATAAAATAGAGTTAATTCCTCAGATTACAACTGCAGCTAACAGCATGTTAAACAGCGAGTGTTATCTCTGCACCAGACAACATTCAAAATCCTATAAAACAAGGACACCACACAAACCTTCCCTATACTAACAGAGCTTTGCTAGTGAAAGCAAGTTTTGCAAAACTCACGGAGAATTGGCATATTCAGCCCTCTTGGGTATTGCACAAGCGCAAATGAACCTCCCCTCCCTTCCAGGGTATTTCTAAAAACACAGAGAAACTCTATGAGCAAGACTGCGTTGCGCTGGCCTCCCCTCTGCCTGGTTCGAGGGTGAGAAAATCCCTTGTTACCTCCATGGGAAACAGAGGGCATGGCCCAGATGCAAGCTCCTCACCAGGTGCCCGTGAGGGCAGGACCAGCGCTGGCTCCTAGTGTGCCTTCACGTTTGTGTAATTCACTTCCATAAAGCTCCGACAGTGTTCAGTAGGGAATTAAAGGCAATATCTTTCAAAAATGTGTCATGTATACATACTGCAATACTTGACATATGCCTAGCGTGTGCTAGTCAAATAAAACCCATAAATGCCGTACAAGCTCATTTAGAGTCAGAAGTTCAAAAGGAGGGTAAAAAAAAAAGTAACACTGTTTGTAAGATGAACAAAAGTATTATAGTGGGAGTTCACTTTTAAAGCCAAATACAGAAAAGTTTATTTCATGCAACTTACATCTGTCTAAAATTAGAACGGGTGCCTACATGACTTTTTAAACACAGTGATACTGTACGAAAATCAACTCATATTCAAATTGAATCTCCCAGCGAGATAACAATTTCTAATATGCCGAAAAATCTACCATTTTGTTAATACAGATCTAAAATAGGAATGAAGCTATTTAAATCTTTATAAGGTATTACATTTGATGACAATAACTATTTTTACCCTATCATATCTGCAGTACCAGAACAGGGAATGAATTAAGGTACACTTTTAAAATACTAATTGAAAGTACAGTTCACTATTGTGAAACTAAAGCATAAGGGTTGTGTATTTTATACAGAAATCAGTGTTTTGAGAAAGCACAGGAAAAGCAAAGGATATGTCTTTGTAGTGAAAGTTAGAACTTCTTAAATTGTTTAAAAGTTTTTAAATGTCAAATGATTTGCACTAATTTTCATCACATACCAAACCTATAGCAATTAAATCTACTGAGTTGGTAAGTATTATTTTCATGCCTTCCAGAAGGAAATACTGCCTGGATGAATGGAGTGAGGTGGGCTGAAAACCGCCCGAATCCCCAGACCAGCCGGCAACAAGGACAGCCCTGGAGGGGTTAATTTTGTGGCCCATGTCAATCGACATCTCACCAGAGACCTGGGCAAGGACATAGAGACTACACGCTAACAAGTTTGCGTATGACATTAAATTAGGAGGGTGAGACAGCGTGCCAGATGGCAGAGCTTCAATCAGAAGGATGCTGCTCGGCTTGAGGACTGGGCCAGAAGACACTCCATGAGGTTCAACAGAAGTTCAGAGGTCTACACCTGGGGCGGAAAAATCCCATGCTGGGAAGGGGCAGCCAAGCCGCAGCCCTGCCGAAAAGCAGCAGGCACTTACAGTGGGTGGGGGGCTGCAAAGGGACCAACAACGCGTTCCCATTGCAGCATGGGAAACCCCATTCTGCGCTGCGCTGGCAGGGGATGTGGAAAGCCCACTATCACCCACGACTTACTGCTGGTGAAATTTCACAGGTTGTCTAAAAATTGTAATTTGGACAGAAGCCCCCAGACCTATCTTCTGTTAACACATTCTCTTTAGAAATAGAACAAAATATGTCATGATGTCGCCCAAGGTTACAGGAAAAATTGAATAAAAGATATTGCACAGAATCCAGAGAATTCTGCACTATAAGAAATTGCTTTACAGTACATCTGCTAGCACTTTTCAATTTCAGCTAAAGAGTGCAAATATTTTGTAATGCATGGTTTTGTGTTTCCTCTACTTAGTAGTTAACAAATTTAACACTGAGTAGGCTTAAAAAGTACCTTCAAGAAAAAGATTTAGCATATTACCAATTTTTTTTAATTCTAAAAGTTAATGATATTTTTCTTTCAATGAGTGTCAAACAAACAATTGTAAAAATTAATTAAACCAGTGATAGCATCTTTAGTGTTCACCAAGTTTCAATTTGCATTGCAAATAATGCCATTCACAAAACACTAGCAGAACACTGTAAAACTGAAGACCTTATTTCTGCATTTAAATTAAAAACCAACTTTCAACAAAATTTGAGGACATGCAGTTTCTGTCTCTCAAATGTACTTGCAGTCCTACACACATAATATTTTCTAATATCACGGTGAACTGCACACAAAGACTGGAGCTTGAAGTGAGCAGTAATGTTTAAAAATGTTGTTTTTAAGGAAAGTGACACAGGATAATTAATTGCTATTTTGCCCACAATGTGCCAATTTGTTTCATGGTGTAATGTCATTAAAGCAAGTAGGATGAAGTTAACCAAACATGATTAAAAAACCCCAAACTTTGATATATTTTCATTTTCTTATAGTAAAAATTGGAAAACTAAAAAAATAAAATAAAAAAGACAGACTAGGTTCAACTAGTAAAGAAAAATATATCATTCTTTGAAAAAATCAAAATTTTCTTTGGAAGAAATCCTGTTAATCTGCACGTATTTTTTTAATATCAAATATTCATAAGCAATTCATGAGCATTCACAATTCTTAAAAAGTCTACTTAATATTTTCTTCAGGTTTTCATAGTTCTTCCTGATACCAGAACTACGTGAAGAAATTGGAATTCATTAGTAGCCAGTCACTTTGCCATACAAACAAGGGGGAGAAGTAAATGCATATTAAATAATCAAAGTGATCTCAGTTCTTTAGGGACCTGACTCTGCAAAAGGCAGAAGCAGGCGTAGAGCTGGGTATGCATCATAGTCTACTGGGAACTGTTCAAGTTGCTCTGCTGGCAGGATCACATACCTATTTAATAACTTTTTTTAGGTCTCAGTACTGAAATCGATCTTAAATAGAAAAATTCAAGGGCACTACGTACGCCATATATGTGCAGAAATAAATACAGTGTATATGCATGAAATCTAACCTATCATCAGTGCCTGGATGTATAATACATGCATAAATGGAAGACTAGATCACACCATATGGAATGCAGTTTTTAACCTAATAAAATTACGTTTTTTCCTTTTATTAAAATCTGCCTTCCTGCTTTTAATGTTCCAGAGATTTTCAAATAGAAAGTGCCAAGCCTTCTCCCACATACTTTAACTGAGGCTTAGCAACACGTAAGAGATTTGGTTCTTAATCAAAAAATATAGAATCACTTTATGAAAAACCGTAAAATATAATTTTGCACAAAAGCTATTCTGGCAACACAAGTAGTAGTTGTGAGCTACAACACATAGGAGCCTCTGCCAAACTCTCAAATATAAATTTAGATAAGAAAAGTGTATGGGGAAAAAACAGAGCCAGTAAACAGTGCGTGTGGCAGAAAATAGTTGCATTTACAGTACTATCCAGCTTCTGGAGAGAAGCCAGAGGCCTTCCGATTAAATCTTTCTGTGCTTTTAACGCTGTTGCAAAGCTTGAGGGAATTCTAATTGTATAAATAGTTAACGGGTAAATGAGATTCACTGTGAGACTATGTCCAGCCAGCGGTAAAAATGACGACTGCATCTCAGCATCAGTCTTTCAGAATATGAACTTTCTGACTAGCAATTCATATGCATTTAACAAAATTGCCTCAAATTCAACCAGTTAGCAGTTTCTGTTCAGTCTGATTATACAGTCAGCTTCCCAAAGCTAAAGCACGTACAGTAGATCTCATTCCTCCGAAATAGTTAGATGTTTGGTTGTCTTTTGATTTTAAATAATGCAGCTTCTCCAATATTTATATCATGATAAAATTCTAGTGCTTTAAAAATCTGCCCTTCACACAAGCCTAAGCATACATATTTTAAAATTACTTACTGTACATCTTCATGTTTTAAGGCATGAACAATGGCATATGAATGGGAACAGCTTCCAGAACAACGTATCTTTTTGACAAAGGTCAGTCCAACCACATCACACCAAAGGACTAACCTGAAGCCAGAAATGACAGTGTTGTGACCCAAGAGTTTTTAACAAAAATAGTTGAAACAAAATGGAATTTTTTCTCTTTTTCTTCCTTTTTTTTTTTTTTTTTTAAATTTAACTTACATTACTCTTAATGTCTGTTTAAAGCACCGGTTGCAGTTTTGCGTTTACCACCTCTTCCGAGTGACTTTGGATAACTCATCTGCTTCTTTAGTTCTGAATTTTCAGGTATGAAACTTTAAAAGGTTTCTATTTCTTTTTTTTTTTTTTTTCTTTTTTTTTTTTTTAATGGCTGCTGCAAAATTAAAAAGATCCAGAAGTGGTCAGGGGCCTGGTCTAATGCACTTCCAAAATCCGTTATAAAGATGAATATAAATGCAAATGATAGGTTTTTCCGTAGACCCACAAACCACGCTTAGCTATAAGAAACATATTGTGCATAGTTATTTTTTTCTTCAGTGATATGTTTACTAGATCTACATTCTCAGTTTACCAGAGTACAGGAATTTCTACTTTACTAAAGCCAGGATCCTTCCGCAGTTCCCAGTAGGTGTCATTGGTAACCCAGGCTTCTCTTTGATTAGCGTCGATAACTTTTCTGTAGAAAGGAAAAAAAAAAAAACAAAGAAAAATCAAACAAAAGAAAAAAAGTTCTGACCATAGATCTCTACTCTTACGCAATATGAAATAAAATTCCATACCTCTCTGATCTAATCCAATACTAAATCTGATTTCATATTTCTAAAGGACACAAGAACAGTCAGGGATTTAATAATAAAAATCAACCTCTACCTGTGTCAAAAGCGGAAGGTTTAGAAAACAGCCAAGATACAAATCTGTTGTCTGACCTGTGTGGGCAGGTCTTAGAGCCACATAAAGCCTCTTTGGCCATTACAGATTCTGATTATGTGCAGGGGATCAACCAAGAGATCTAGTTTGCAGAATGCAAGCCTTTTACCATTTATATTGTTTGTCTCCTCTGTATTTGGCTCATCTTCCACTACAAAACTGCACCATGCACATTCGACCTTCTCACTTTTGATTCCCCATCCTAAACATCCGGCTATTTGGTATGACTATCCCTTGTTTCAGAGGAATTTAAATGTATGTATATATATATATATATAAACACATTTATATGTACATTTTATAGACATATATATGGATGATATTGCTGTTCAGGTCACTATTTATTACTTTGCTGATGCAATGACTTAAAACAATAACATAGTTAAATCTTAGATCCTAATATTATACTTCTATTCCACTTAAAAGTTCAAAAAACATTGGCCAAGGGGAGCAGCAGGCTTTTATAGCTGTTGCCCATTGTGAGAAAATGATCTTTCAAATTATGAAGCTTTAAACTATATAAAAATTGCTTCAGGCAGAGATCAAGTATCTGATTATTTTTCTTAAAATTGCCATTTTCCAGGCTTTCATGATTAACAGACTACACTGGTGGTAATCCGTGTAGTACTTTGTCTAGTCACACTATAGAAAACTGAGACTTACGACTGAAATGAATAGACTCACTTAAAAAATTTGGGTACATATTCAATGCTGTTTTCTTCCATGTACCGCCTCCGAGCTCTCTGGAGTTCCTCTATTCTTTGTTTCTCAGATGCTGCCGCTTCTACATTTCCTTCCTCCAGAAGCCTGTATGAATAACAGCAGGTACTATAGCAATCATACAGTGTCGAACAAGGGATTTTCTAGCACCAGTCATCACAAAAGACACGCAGACGCCAAGCCTGTTGTCGGTGTTGTACCCACTTTCAGATCTAGTCATAACCTCATAAAATAAGAATAACTGAGATGCAACTCCCCAGTTACATGTACCTGACCTATAACCTAAGGTATATACTTTCTTCAGTAACTTCAGCATAATGCAAAAATTGAAGTACTATGAACTGAGAATTAGGAGGGAATTAACATTGCTTCCATTCATAGCAGGAGCTATGACATTTCAGAGCCTGTCCTTCCAGTTTGTTATGAGGAATCTTACCTCTGCCCCAAGATTGCACTATAGCTTTACTATACCAACAAGATGCTTTCTACTTTCCCTCAACTGGGTGAAACGGAACTTTGATTGCAATACTGAATACCTTCTCTGCTACCAGAATCCTCCAAAGCTTAGCTCAAACTGTAGCAAAGATACAGATAAAATTCAATACTCAGCCAAACCCAACCCTAAAGCCACCAAATATTAAGTGTATAAATAAGCATTCTTGCCTTTGATCCGGCCTGAATCGTGCATCTGTTGAAGGAAGAAGATCTTTCAGTAAAGGATCTAATTCATTGAGCTCAATAGCAAACCTCGTGAAGCCATAATAACGTTCATAATTGGTTGGCATGGAGCCTGTATGAATATGTATAAGAAGGAAAAAAAAGCTTTTTAAACTATTACTCTAAATATGCAAGACATTCATTTATTTATTAAATTATAACAGCAAAAATGTTAATGTTTTATTCTTACATACAATTAGAAAAGCTTCAAAAGCTATTGTCTAAGTGGAACAACATTCACTAAATATTAATTTCAACTGCTTACCCTGCAGAGTTTGTAATTACATGCTAATAGATTCAAAATTTTTATGATCTTCCTTCCTTTTTAAATAAAAATTACTGTTTTCAAGATCTTCAAGTTAAACATAGTTTCCTGTTCCCAGAAAGTGGGCTTATCAAATGTCTGTATAAAAGCTAACCTTGCCACCTCTGAAGACCAATCCTTTAGGCTACTGAATCATTAAGACAACAAACTCAATAAACTGGCACCTCCTTTTTGTCGATTCCAAATAAGCTACCCTGCTCTCTGTGAGAAGGCAGGCAGACAGGCCCAGATATCCAATTTTTTTTCTTAATGTTATTCTTATGTTGACCCCAAGACCCCAGAATATTTGACCAGGAGTCAGACTGAGATGTAGAAGACTATGCCCTGTAAGAACATTTCCATTTACCATTATTATAAACTCATGCAAATTCTTGTTCATTTGTCTAGCCACAAATTGAATTTTCTCCAGTAGTATTTTGTGTATTTAAAATTATGGCTTAAAAAGCTTTACATAGTTTAGGATCACACTACAGTGCCTGCCAGAGTTTCTAACAAGCTTCTTACCTGGCCTCCATATGCATTTGGCTGAAGGTGCAACCCCACAATAAAGGCCTTCATGCCACTTTCCAAAAAGGCGATGAACCACCTTCCCTTCTTGATCTATCACAACACCCTGGACCTCATTTACATTTGAATTCCAGTAGTTCACCTGCAAGTTTAAAAAAGAATTACTAGTTCACACTGGTTTTCGTATTACCCATTGTACCAAGACACATACTGCGTGAATCTTAATATGTGTCACCAACTCTCCAAACTTTCTATCAGAACAGCTCACCTGGAACCAAGAATATCAGAATTTGAAATTCAGATGATCTGAATATTAATTGATTTAGCATACGAGAAACCCTGAATAATTTGGTATGTAGTTTTGGTATAAAGGTATTTAAATTATTGTTGTTCATTAACCCAAATCCCACACAATCCAACAAAAATGACACTTTGAAAGCTGCAAGATCAGAGGTAGCTAACTGAATATACCTGTACGTGTAAGAGAATCCTTTGACAGGTGATGCACACTACTGTTTGCAGCAGGGAAGGTGGTCAGCCACTATTACTTCTTATTTGTTGCTTTCCATTTCTCTTCTCTGTTTTGCTTTTCTTAGACACATTTCTCTCTTACACCTTCACCCACTGAGGCAGTTGCCCATTCTCAGAACATCCGTCAAAAGATGAATTTCAGATTTACAGTAATGTACCATTGCTAACACCGCAATGCTACTGATGTATTTTGTTGCAATATGAAGACAAACTTATTTTTATAGAAATAATTGATAGTAACATAGCTATACAGTGATCTGGTTTTATATATGGTCCTCGCCTGGATACTAAAATACTATGAACCAAAGCAGCATTTTTTAATCTAAAGAGACAAAATATTGACTGCCAAGTTCTAGTAAAGGCAGAATTAAAATGGCACAGAAGTCCACAGTGACTGCATTTTCATTGTGGTAATAGAAAAGAAATTCTGACATTTCATATTTAACCTAAACCCAACAACAGTATAGCACACAGCTCTACAGCAATGCAACACGACGATATCAAATGTTCAATGGAATACAGCCATACTACTTGACATAGCCCTCTCATTTGACAAGTTAAATATTTACAAATGTTTATAAGACAAAACGTGGAATGTAGATTTCAGGAACACCGAAGAAACAGCTTGATGTATGCTTAAACTATGCAGTTTTATGACTATAAGGTATGTATTAGAATACATAGATTACCTTGACAAATGTGAGTTTACAGATACAAACACTGCTTTTTGTGTTTCTGATAGTTATCTCTCCATAGTGTTCTATCCACCTCCTTCCACTAAGAATATTATGTATGCAAGTAGTGACTTTGTTCCAGACATAGTAGTCTCCATACCTAAGAAGAGATTAACAAGTAGTTGGTAACATGTATTAATCATGATCATTACGGACGAAAAAGTAAAACATAGCTCCATTATCATAAATACAAGACCATATTCCTCAAAAAAGTTTGAAACAATAGCTAACTTTATTAAAGCACTGATTCTGGGTACATCACTGACCCTCCATAGAGGCGTTCATCTAAGCTCTAGCGCAGAGATCTAAAGAATGGTGCTATGAACCACGAAGCAAGACACTATGAACCACTGAAGCCCTGCACGAAATATTCACTGTCCTCAAAGCATTAAGTGCTTTGGCCGCAAATCCTTTAGGGGCAGGACAGTGAACAAAGATCAACATAACGCTGAACTGAGGCTATAAGAAGACAATGTAATTAAATTACAAATAGAATAAAATAAATATGGAAAGGAGATAACAGAAAGGAAGTAGGAAGCAGGAGCTCACTGGCACATTATCCCTTTCCCTCTGTAACAACTACTCAGAGTCAGAGCATCTCCATTGGCAAATAAGGGAATAAAATGAGGGAATTATACTGCGCAAAGCACATTCTCCTTCAGAGCTGAGGGGCAAGCATGAAGACAGAAGACAAAGATGCTCCTGAGTCCACTTACTTCAATTTCATGAGATGGATAAAGAGGTGGAGTGATGCCATACTGTTAGAGGCACAAGGAAAGGCTGGCTGCAATGTACAGGAGCGGGAATAGCACTGCAAAATCAGCAGACATTTAAAGTATCCTCTCCTTGCATATTCTCAGGATTTACAACTTGCAACTAGTCTTATCTGTGGTGAAGCTTCTTCTCACTACTCTGTCAACATCTGAAGAACTTGTTTTGGCCTATCTAAATTTTGAAAAATGACCTTACGTTATTACCAGTGGTTGTTCTGAGGGAACACTTAGCAGTATTGAGACCCTTAGTAAGGACAGTGAAGCTCCTAACAGTCCTATATTGCAGCCTTGTTCTGAACAGTTGATCACTACTGGACATATAGAATTTGGGTTCTCTCTCCTAAAAAATTTCTATCCCCCTCTGTGTATCACTTTCTAGACAGCTTGTATATTTTTCCTCCAAGAACCCAACTGGATATTCAGGCTCAAAAATGCTTCAGTATTCCCACCTGTACACTAAGGAGAGATTTGAGCTAGGCGCTAACTCTCAGCAGCACAATTCATGGGATACTGCATACGTCTGCATACACTTCCCCCAATCCATTCACAAGGCAGCACAGATTAGATTGCAGCAAAGACTGAAAGCAAAAGGAAATAGGACACTAGCTTACTTTGGAAGAGTCACATTCAAGGTTCCAACTGGCAGAATTTCCATTGATTTCCCCCAGAATTTGTTTTTCCACCTGATATCTGAATGTAATAGTGAAAGATTTACAAAACTGAAAAGACCGCTCTTACAGTGATCTGCGTAGCGCACGAAGATGATCTATGCTAGACCATCCAGTTTAAAACAGGACAGTATGAGGTTGCCATGAAATTACAAAAGAAAAAAAAAAAAAACACAAAACCAGAAAAATTACATTAGGTCAGAAAACCCAAAAATAAGTTTGATTTTCTTCTAGGAGTCTTGCCTGTGCTACACTACTGTCAAATCTCATGAAAACATTCAATACAAATTAAATGCATATGCCAGTAGATACACAAGGAAAGAAAGGGCTGCTTGTTCAACTGTGTAAAAAGAACTGCTTGTGTTTCTAAGAAATAATAATTTTTTTGGTAAAAAGCTTTTAAGCAGAAAAATATAAACAGACTGCAAGCGACAAGGGAAGGTGTAACACATCCTCTCACTCTTAAGAATTAGAATTTAGAGTGAAATAATTCAGAGCATCAGTTTGTAAGAAGTTACTACAAAAATAATAAGTATATAAATTTTGAGTAAGTTCCAAATGCAAAGTTCAGCTTGTACAGACAAAGTTTTTACTTGCTAATGAAAAAAGTTTATGCTTTTAAATTAAAAAAGTATACCTTGCCAAAACACAAAGTTCTTCGATTCACAGTGACAGGCCGAAATGGGAGGATGGTGGCTAACCTGGAAAACAGTTTGGCTGAGTTAAAAACAACTCATTTTCATTTCTAAGACAATACAATTGTTACTGCAGTATGAAAATACTAAATAGCACACACCATTTATTAGCCTATGTTGCTATGAAAACAGATTCAACTTAAGTTTGTACTTAAAACACTACGTTCTTAAAACACTTACTTGTGATTACTATAAAAATATATACCTTCTAGTATTTAATGAAGTTCACTCATACTAACAACCTTTCCTTACTACTAAGAAAGTGAACCGTTCTAACTAGAAAGAAAAAAAAAAAAAGATTACTCAATAAATTAAAGAAACCAAAATCTAAACAGGAGGATCTATCTAGAAACAAGCTTTACCTGCTCTGAGAAAAATCGAAACCCTTTGTCTTCTCTAATACATTCATAAGTTTCACCAAGCACTGGGTTGAATGGCTTGCTTCCTGCTCTGAAGTAGGTAGAGGCATAGCCTGACGCTGCAAAAGCAGCTATGAGAACCTGTGAAAATACAGACAAGAACGGAACTGAGAACAGGCAGAGATTCTTGTGTATATGCCATCACTATGTGGTATCGCCCAACTCACTCCACTCCAGAGTGAAATCTGGATGGAGGAAGCATGGCTGAGAGTGAAGCCATACATTCCAGCCAGAACCAGTATAAACCGTGTTTCTTTTGTTGATATAATTTGTTTATCTTCGTGGCCTCAGTCAGTCTCTTTCAACAGTCCCCTAAAATAATAATCTGCACAAGATACTGTTTTTCTACCTTTAAACAGGCTTATCACTAATGATCTAAAACACACACCCAGCTCTAGTTTATGCTCCCTATGAATAAGAATTATATGACAACTTCTAATGACAAGATCACATGCCATTTTCCTATGGGAACTATTTTATTTAGTGTCAAACATAAACAGTTCTCAGTTAGGATGTCCTTAATGCAGAGTTAAGGTTCTGCTAACAGTGGCGTGAACCTTAACCAGGGCCCCCCCTCCTCATGGTAGCAAGGTTCTAACACCCGTGTGAGTTTTTACATGCTTTGTTTTCTTCCCACTATGAAATGGGTGCTCCATTCTTTCTTTATTTCATATTACTCATAAATGCAGCATCAATAGAATTCACGCTGTTTTCACAGGCTTTTCTTCAACAGTAAAAACCTTCATTCTTCCAAAACCTTTTTCATTAATTTAACTATAAGACAATACAGAGAAACGAGGGGGTTTACTATCCTTATAATATATAGATCAATGACAAGAAAAAAGTTTCCACTACTTTTGGATGCTTATTTAAGATAGCAAAGTCCCAATTTTTCAAAGAGTGGTGAAGAAACAGGTAACTTATTCACAGCAGTGCTACCACTGATGCTTCGGGTACTTAGCACTTCTGCTAAGTAGTCCCACATGCTCCAGACTGGGTGTGCAATTTGCATTTTTTAAGTGCTTGTTAAAAGTTTGGGTTGTATCCCCCAGTATTGCAGAGATACCTGCAGTAGAGAAGGGAACTGAATCCAGTTTTGCAAGGAAGCTTTTGGTTGCACCATGGCTTTTCCTTCCTGAACTCTCCTGACTCCTTCAATACTCACCTTCCGAGCTTCTCAGCAAAGGAGGCAGAGTCCTACAGGCAACCAACCTGCTTTACTCAGTACAACCCTGCCCAGTCACTACAGGATCTCCCTTTTCTGAGGGATATAAGGAGCCTTGTAGGCAAACAGCATGTGATGATAAATAATTCAGCCCCCTGTCATAAGACAGGTCCAACTTCTTCAGTGGCAAGGAAAAAATACCAGTGTTTAGGACCCCTCGTTCTGCTGCAGGCTACGTGAACATGGCAGTTCATGGACCCGAGCACTGTGGCTATATGAGAGCCACAGGCAACCTCTCTTTTTCCAATTATCCACAGTACTGCCAACCCATACCAGGAAACAGTAGATATGTTCAGCAACAACATCGACAACTTTCCCCTAACAGTTTTTCCCTGTTTCTTCTGAGGAAAAGGAAACATGACAGATCAAAACATCTCGAGAACTGAACATAGGCTATTGGCTGCCAGTTAAAAACATAAGACATACTTATAGGGGAGCTGAAGTCAGGCTGCCCAGGCAAACTTTGTTTTGGTATTTTGGAAATTCTCTATTAGGAATTACCTAGGATGACATCTTATTGACACCTACATTGATCATAAGCCAGCCACAGACTTGATTAGCTCTTGGACGCTGCTGGACTTGACCACTGAAAGCCAGGAAAGGATGCTGCAGGGTTAGAAACTGCCACTGCCTACATATGTAGTCCTAGAGAGCAAGATCAGTCTTCACATCAGTGAATCACAATTGCTGGACTTGGTTTGAGGTCAAGAAAAGTCCTTCAGCCTTGTTCAGATCAAACCTACCACTCGTAATTGTTCACAGGATTCGTCTGACCCAGCAGGGAGGTCTGTTGTCTGTGTGCAGAAAGAGCAAGAGAGGACCCTGCACAGACCTCCACTCAACAGTTTCCATTTTACCACAGACATAAGTAGTGTTACACTGAATTTATTACCATGCGTTCATAAGGATCATCTGTTTCAGCAGCCTTGTCCAAGAGTTCACTGTATTCCAGCTCTTCACAAAGATGTTGCAAGGTATTCAGAGGTTCATTTAGCTCAACTGGCATGGATACTTTGGAAAGATCTTTGCCAATGTTATTTCTCAAAATATTCCACAGATTGATATTACTGGTGTCAGGGCTGGGAGCTGGGAGACAAGTTCTCCGTCCATTCCTGAATGCGCCTCCTGTTAGCTCACCATTGAGAACTGGGAAGGGAAAAAAAAAATATTATCATAAGAAAGCACGGATTAAGAAAGACAGACTTATCCATTGAACCAAGTCACCACCAGAACAAGCAAGCCCAACTTCACTGATTTCAGCTGAGCTGGTCTTGTACAGACATGCAGTAAATCTGGTACATGAACATAACCAACGTAATTTCCCAAAGTTTAAAACATAGCCGAATACTTTGCCGAGAAATGTTGTCTGCAACACTGGTGTTGTCCTCAGATATATTATCACTCACATCACTGATATAAGATTCATCATCAGAAGCCTAAAACATGAATAAAATATCAATTAAGCCAAACACACATAAAATATACTGACAAATTAGACAAAAATAATTAAATGAAACACAAATATTCAAGGAAATCATCTCTACCCAATTAGAGCTTTTAACTAAATCAACTGGATGTTTTAATCAGCCCATATTGCCAATACACTAAAAGTGTCAAAACAAATTCTATGCTCTCCTTATGTTTCTGAATTCCTTATTATGAAGCCAAATATAGATATTACATTTGCAAAAGGGTGACTTCAAATGAGACCAGAGATGAACAAGAAATTGACAGTGTAACGTGCTGGGGATGGGAGGTGAGAAGAAACAGTTGGATTTGTGCTCTTCAGGAGGAACAAAACAATAAAACTCTGCTTATGTTTCAGTAAAAAATTATATGAAAATCTACTTATTTTGCAAAACAAGAACTAGATCAGTGTTAAGACGATTTTTAATAAATTTCTTTTACAAAAAATATTTTTTTTCAGAAATATTACTTTCAAAATACTTTACAGTGTTTACTGATGACAGGGTATTATAAGGCCTATGCCATTTGGGGGTGATTTTGTAAAGTTTGTGTTTTATTTATACCATACAGACACACCAACTTTTTATGCTGATATAGACAATCCAGACTATTGAGATAACATGTACTTTACATCTATCAGAAGCAATAAGATAAGGAACCATTCCATTCTTTAGATGAGCAACTCTAGCCGTGGTTTTGCCAACTCGTAACACACGAGCAAGCCTTGTCAAAGAGAAAATATGGTTGCACACTCTTATTTCCTCTTACAGAAGAGTTGTGGTAGACCACAGCACTACTATGGCTTCATAAAAAAAGTATTTTAAAAAAATCAATAATTTTTTAAAATTGAAGAATTTATTCAGGATAGCACAGCAAAGGTGTGGACAGCAACGTGATTCAGGAGCCTAACTGTATCTGACTGCTTCAACTTTGAGCTTGAGTGAGCCAATTTTTCAGGGTTTTGTCTACTTCTCTGATTACAGAGAATAATTTTATATGTATAGTAGAAGACTTTTTTAAAGAATATTTTAAAATCTAAATTAGGCGACTGCATAGTCAGATGTAATTGCTCCTACGTCATTCATATCTGAAGCTGCCATAGTCTAGCAAGGACATGTACTGAACATAAGCTCCTGATACAAACAACTTTCAACTCAGTTTTACACTTCGGGGAGCTTCTGCACCCCATCACAAGGGAGTCTTGGGTTCATTTGTCTACACCTTATACATTCTGATACCTTTTTATTCTAAGTAGCATTATATAAAAAAAAAAAATTCACTAGGGGTAGCAATACCTAAATCTGTCCAACGGCAAAGCTGCAGCATGCTGTCATAGCCTACCTCGTTTTCTGAGGAGCTGGCAGATAGAAGCACTTCCTGTGCGTCAAAGAACTCTGAAACGGATTCAGACATAGAGAGCCTGCTCTCATTAGAAACTTGCTGAGACAGTGGCAAACTGACATGAATTTGTTCACCCGTCTGTAAATAAATCACAGAAATATAAAATTATTATTTCTAATATAAAAGAAATATGTATAGAAGGGGGAAATCACCTGAATAATTTTTCTATGCCAAATTATAAGCACGGATAGTAAAACCAGCATTTTAGTAGGGCTTTGTGCATACCTAACAGATGAGACTTTAACAGCTACAAAATAAAGTGCATTTTGAGCAGTGAGATACACGTCTTCATTTCAGGCCTGCTCAGCATCAGCTGCTAAGTTTTAGCAGCACGAAGAATCACAGATCTAGTTCTGTATCCGGAGGAATGATTTTGTGGACAATAGCTGGATTGTGTCAGACAAGTTGAACCATGAAATTCAGATGAAAAGACACCTGTTCATAACAAATTACGTGACTGGGAGCTAGCTGGGATACAACCAAAACTCAAGTATAAAGCTTTATAAGGTCAGGAAGTTACTTTCAAAATAAGTACGCTTGTGAATGAGTTTAGTAACAAATGTTTTAAATGTTTGAATATTCAGGAGAATGGCTATAGTATATATTTATGTGCTTTTTATCCCATGTTTGTAGTCCAAATCTCATTTGGGTTACACCATTAACACTGAATCAATACTACTAAAAGGAATGAACTCTCTATGGTTTATTATAAAGAGAATTTAACAGCAAAGGCAAGGGTTCAAAATTGTATTATGTGTATATCAGTAGGGGGACAAGCTAATTGAAATAGTGGAACATATCTTCCTCTTCCTGCCATTGACGGCAGGAACATCAGGTTTCAACATGTTACCCTACAGGCTATCGCTTTAAGAAGGGGGGAAAACAAATTAAGATTTTCTCCCTGTATCATCCCACCAAAGGAGCTGCTGCTGTGGAGGGAAAGAGGCTTCTGACTTAATCCCTTAATTTATACAGCATGTTGCTTCTGGGAGATAATACAGATGAAACTACTGAAGCCCTTCTAAACACAGTTAACTCTTCCGATTGCAACTCCATCCCCATTAATCTTACTACAGAGGTCCTGCAAATGGTTTTGTTGACATCTTAATCCTGTAGAATTATTCTATATAGTTGCCTCAAAATGCATTAACAAAAATAAAATCACAAACGAGCCAAGAGGTCAAAAGCCATTCCTTTTTACTGGATCTTATAAACTTGTAGATGGATTATGATGTTTGATGAATTATAATGGAAGTAGAAGCTCATTTCACTGTTATCTTTACATGAAGTGATTAAAACTTTAAGGTTTTGCATAAGCTAGAGGGACTTGGAAAAATACACATGCCTCTACCTGAAAAAGATTCTCACACAGGCATTATCTACACACTGCAAGATTATATATATAAAGCAATCAAGAGAAGAAGCGAATAAGGGATCTGGGAATCTCCTTGAAAAACTCCTTCAATCAGACACACTTGAACCAAGATAACAATGTACATATGAAAAAACAACAAAAAAAAAAAAACCAAAAAAAACCAGCTAGCCAACAAAAAAATACAAAATAGAAAAAATGGTCATTGCTCAGAGCTTCACTGCAGATTGCTGTGCTGTGGCACTCCTTCACCTCTATCTTCTGTCGCTAGTCTCTAACATGCTGGACTCTTAGAAAAATGGTTTGGATGTTTTCAGAAAGCAAATAAACAAAAGTAATTGGAAACATATTTTCACCTTCCTTTCTTGTTGGAAGAAATAATTAGGAGACAAGAGTATGTTAACTGAAATGGCATATGCATAGAAAAAAAACAGTGGAAAAGACAAATGAAAAATATTTTGGTAAAATGCAAGCAGAATCATTGTCAAAGTGACCATATTAATTGTAACATATTACAGCTCACAAATTGAGATTTGTGCTTCTCATGAGAGAAGCTGACCTGCTATTAATACAAATGTTCAGTAATCTGTTGACTGAGGAAAGCAAAACAAGAAAAACTAGATGTTGCAAACATGATATTAGCATAGTGATTGGTTCATTGACTGAATCTTTTGATTTCATCAGTGCCACTCAACACATTACACATTAGGCCCTCTAAGCACTTGCAGGATCAGGCCATTAAATACTTCAGTGTGCTGTTGATTTGGCAAGAAACCAAGATACAGAATTGGTTAGCTAGTGCGTGTTACAGTCAAATACAGTAAAAACCTCACTAATTCCCACAGCCCAGAATTAATATTCCAAAACTGGATTCCTTCCCCGTTTCTCTGCAGAGACCAAACTGAGTTCTTTCATGAGATCTGAAATATGCAAAATAAAAGACAGAAGTTTTATTTTATGTAGGGAAAATACAATCTGACTTTTTCTATAAATGAACACTTGCCAATCTGAAAAATTCCGTAATTTGCCAGGTGTGTTTCAGCTATTAGTGAGAATTAGCAAGGTTTGATTGTACTCTAAATCCATTAAAGGCCAAAGTCTTACCTCATCAGGACTAGGGATAATATTTACACTGACAACCTGATCACAAATAACAGATTCTGAATGTATTCTGTTCAAGCGACTCCTTAGTTCAGCATTCTGGTTGAGAGCCTTAAAATAAAAATTGCACATTTCATTTAAAATTAAAAGTAAGCGTTAAACAGGAAAAAAGAAAAAAAAAAGCAGCTTCTTCCCACCAATTTCCTAAGAAATCACATGATTTAGTGTTTTGGTTGGTTTGCCTTCAGTGATTTTCAAGATGCAGGGGGGACAGATATTCTCCTAGAATGTAGCAATGGCATTCTACCTTAATTCTTCAGATAGTTCTTTGACAGGTGTACTGGTGGGTTATGTACGTTATGGAAATGGGGAGTGAATGCAACAAGAATGAAACTGTCGAACAAACAGGAACTACCTGCAAAATGCCCAAAGAGGCAATTCTTGGTTTACAACTATACAGCCCTTTCTGAGCCAAGGTTATCAGCACATAGAGCCTGCAGAAGGAAACTGCTTCCCTCGCTGCAAAAACAACATAATTGCTAGTATCATTGGGTGTTTGCCCATCCAGGTCCTACTGATCCATTAGAGTGTCACAAATACCAAAAGAATTCAACTGGTGTCTGGTATCTGCTGATTTTTCTCCTTTTTTAAAGCCCAATCTAGTTCCTAAATTTTTGTGCATATATACATATTGCCTGTTATCTAGAAAGACTCACATGCAAGATTCTGAAATCCAGAAAAAGTATATTATGTTACATACCTAGAACACGAACTGACTTAACCCTAATATATTCCCAGCACTGACGATTATAGAAAAGAACAACAGACAGACATACTATTTTAGTAGAAAATGATAATGTAGTAAGAATCTTCTGCCTCCTAGTGCAAACTCAGGAATAGATTGCATGAATGTACTGAAACAAAGTAGGACCAAAGTAAAATAGGTTAGCTTAAACTTTCGCTAAACAGTTTAAATTACTCCATTTTGCTTTGTTCTGAAATGGTCTGGGCATGTTCACAGTTGACATCTACCAGGAAGGGAAGGTGATGACAACCGCAGCCTGGCAGTAGCTTCTTAAACTGCTCAAACCTGGTCATGAGACTGGTCAAACACAGCTGTCTGACAAAGGTCAAATTTCCATTTATTCCCCATTGAGACTATGAAGTAACGTGTGATGGTGACTTTTAGACTGACCCTGGAGGCCAGGAACAAAAAGAAAACATGACCACTTATTTCATACAAGTTGCTAATAAGTCTCCACATGTCTTGGTTAAAGTTGTACCAATAACCAGAAATGGTTACCCTTATCTCTTGTCCTTAACCTTTCTTTATTACAACACATGTTAATCGATCTGCGTAACATGATACAGATGTATCTATAGAAATGTTGTGCATCAATTTTAATCTCATAACAAAAACCTCCAACCCAGTAACAGTGTACGAAATTATATACGCATTTGGGTGAAGTTCTGTTTGCCTTTAAAACTCTGCTCACATCTCTTGCAGATGCAGCACTCCACACCAATCCATTCTTCAGAGTAAAAGCTTTTATGGTTTCTTGACAATGAATTCAAAAAAGATTGAGTTATTTTTCAACCTGAGGAGTTACTGTTGGTTTACCTCTTCTTCCCCACTAAAGCCAATGACAAGTTTTCCTTTGGCTTCAGTGGGAGAGGCGCTGGACAGTAATAGGTGTGTATCTGAAAATCCAATTTACCCACGATTATCCCGCAATCCATGATTTCTTTTGCAGTTAGAGATATGGACAAATCTGAAAACATACAGTCAAAATTAAAAATTTAATTATGAAAATAAGAACATCTCCTTGGCTGTGCTGGAAACAGCTCCAGGAAAGATGTCTACCATTTGTATAAAAACATTTGATCCTTTTTCTTTACTGTGGAAAACCATAACAGATACATGCTTGCACAAACAAACGATATCCTTCACCTCCACATGCATTGAGGTTAGGCCTATTTCATAAGAGAACATATGGCATAGTTCTGGTCAAGAACTTGCCTTTTTCTTGGCTCCTTCTACCTCAGGAAATGGCCAAAATACAAAAGAAATAGTGTATGTGGCAAAGGTAGATGCATGTGAAATCAAATCAGAACATACCTGAGAGAGGGACTGTCTGAGGTGTGCTATTTGAGCATTGTGGCCTGTAAGATCCTGCTCTGAAACAATCTGCTTAAGCTTCTCCTTCTCTATAGCTATGCTGTTAAAGGCAGACTTCAAAAGAGAATGCACTAAGCAAAAAGAAAAAAAGACAACAAGTGTTTTCTCAGCTACGGAACTACACATTGACATCTATTACAATATTTCGGCAATAAAGACAGAGAGTGAGATTTCCATCCCACAATTATGGAAATTTGAAGCAAAGATCTGAACTTCAAGTAATCTGTGACAAATTAAGTACAAACACTTACAGCTTGAGGTTGTAATGTGCATACGGTATGTTCACACATATGTCATTTGAGCATATTCTTGGGGATGAACATATGGGAAGGTGCATATTTGGAAAACCTGTGCCCAACGTGTGTTCTTTTCTTTCTGTTTTTTTATTTTTCTTTTCAGCATAACAAAAAATCAGTTCTGCTAAGCCTTAAGATTGCACTAATAAAGGGGATTACTTGGTCTTTAAACAGGTTTTTGACATTTTTTAAGATATCAGTCTCACATTTTTCCTGTGTTTGTTATATAACAGATAGCAAACTGATAACAAACCCTTTTAAAAATAGTATTTTCAGTCTGTAGAGCCATTCATTTATTGGCAATAAAATGACATTTCTGAAGTACACTCTAGTGATAAACTACTCTTCTTTTATTTCCACTGACATAGAAAACATTGCACAAAAATGAATTGCACAACATTATATATAGCAATGACATTCTGATACATCTTTGGGGAGAATTAAAGTGTTTTACTAAAAAAAAAAATTGTTTGCAAATTCAGTCATGTATTTACAAGATGCAGAAAGTAGTTCAGAAGACTTCTAAAACAATCTTTTATCAGTTTACCTATCTCTATATTCATGACATCCATAGAAAACGTAAGAAGGATAATACATGTTGCCTTTATGTAAGTCACCTGCCCAGCTAAAAATTCATATACAATATCATCTAATGCAGACAAATGCCTTGGCGGTAATTAAGTGAAGTCAATAAAGAAATAAAACAAAGTAGCAGAATAAAGGAAAGGCTTGACATTTCCAGTTACCTTTTTGCGCCATCAGGCAGAATTCTTCTTGAAGTTTCATGTACTCAGTGGAGCACTCCAGAGGGTCCGTTACATGGCTTGGGGGAGTCTGAAACTCAATGTCTGCACAAAGGTTGGGATTGGATGAATGTAGTCGAACGGGTGACATTGTAGCACTGAAAGGGACCTACAGGAAGAAACAGTGAAGAAATATTGTATAAGTTGCAACCAACATTTTGACTCTGTTGGAGAAAATACAAATTTCTTCTCAAAACAAAAGACTTAGTTCACAATGTGAAGAACATAGTAAGAGCGAACATGTAACTTTTTACTCTCCTAAATCTCAACGCAGCTGATGCAGAATTCTCTTGAAATTTTTCCACTGAAACAGACAAAAGAAGGCCTAAGTACATAGCTAACAGCTAATGATGAAGCATGTCAATTTTAACATTTACAAAAAATGGACCATTTCCTAATGCTTAAAAGATGACTGGAAAATTGAACCATGACACATGCTGCTTTATATTTGGACATTTGAGACTACATGAAATAGGACTCTGTTGTTACAATGCCAACATTTGAAGTATGCAATTTCCTCCACAGATCTAGAAATAGAATATAATGTTATCAAACATATCATTGAAGTTTTTCAAAACTACTTCTAAATCTTGAGTTGAACTTCACTGTGCTGGCAACTATGAAGAGGGAAAAAGCATATAGTCTTTCTATATTCTTTCTAACTAAACAACAACCAAAAAAAAACCAAACCAAAACTCCACCTGATTTCATTTAAAGTACATGAACTATAAATAAATGCAAAGAGATACGTTTAATAAGATGGAGCAAAGAATTTAGTTTATTATCATTTCCACTTCTCTTTCTCCTTCTATATTTTCAGGTACAGTAATTAAAATATGTATGCAAATCTTTAAGTTATATACACATGTATCGTGTATTGAACAGTTACCTATATCTACATATGCAGTGTATGGCTACCACTGTTATATACGTGATGTGTTGTGAGCGTATGTTGTATTTTCTTTTTATTTTACCATTTACACACATTTGTATAAAAATCAGGCCAAGAACCCAATTTTCAAATTTAAATGCAAAGGAAAGGCATGCAGAACTATATTGTGTTACTTAAATATTAAGCAATATTAAACATGTTGAAGACATTAAATCTAATTTATTTCATTATATTGATCAAATGTATAAATCAAGAATTTCCACACTGCAGCCCAATGTAATTATTCAAGTATGAAAAATGGTGCCAAAATATAAAATGTGTCTTCTGAGGCATGATAAAGAGCGGCAGATAACATAAAAAGTCATATTACTAAGAATTTTTATCAAGAGATACGTATTTGAAATTGGTACCTTGTTATTTGATTACATCAGGGAATGGTTTTATCAAACCCTTCCTGTAAAAGTTGTCATCAATATATGTTTCAGATTTCTGATTCGCCAATGAAACCCTCAAAATGGTGTTGGATCTATTCATCACATCTCACACCACTCATGAGCATATTCTGCAAAATACCATTTTCCATCCTGTTCTTCCTCAATTTCCAGATACATATAGCACACAAAATAATAGCTCTACTGCACCAATCTAGTATAAACATTATTCTCTTATATCATGTATTTTGATTTCCAGCTATATACACAGTAGGTATTTTTAATTGGACCTCATTTTAGCCTCATATCAAGAAGACTTCATTAACATTCCTTCTGTTTGTACTGGATATTTACCCCAATATCTTCTTCACAAGCACCAGAGTGACTCTCTCAACAGCCCAACAAAACTAGGTTAATTGAATAATGTGATTAAACGTGGGAGACCATGTTCCCAGAACTTTCTGACTGGAAGCACTGCAAAGGTTCAATTGCTCCAGGTGGCTCCAGGAGGTCAGAGTAAGTGGCTACATGATAGCTGTGTGTGCAAGGAGCATGTACCCAACCCTCAAGCCCATCCAGAAGGCAGGAAAGAAAGCTGATGCTAGTTATAATGCAGGAGCCTGAGGGAGAGTCTCCGCAGCCCCGAGTGCCTGTGGTGACAGGGCAGGTTGCCCCAGCCCCACGGAGACTGGCTGAGCTGCAGGCAGGCTGCCCGCATGGGAGGGGGGCTCCTTCGTCACTTTGTGACCAACCTAGCTGAAGAGACCTGCTTTAGATCCATCATTTCTGCTTCATACCTCAGCTGGCGAGGCTGAAAAGCAAAGTTTCTGCAGGGTTTATTGGAAAAATAACATTTTAAAGTATGTCCTAGAAACAGCATTTACTGTCACACTGCTTGCAAGAAACTTACATCCACATGAGAGACAAGTAGCTGCTCTGCCGACTTCTTTAAATACAAGAACCAAAAATATTGAACTGTTGACTGGCATAGACATAAACTCTCATATACATCTTTTAGAAAAGTTTCCAAGCTACTTTCCACAGCAGATGAAAAAATCCACATTGAACAAATTCTTTCATTCCCTTGAATAGGCAACAGTTCAAGAAACACTGACAACACATGTTTCTTCCTCTTTTTTCCTTTCACTGCTTTGGTTTCTCTCTATATCCATGGTGACTTGATGATGATTTTATTACCCATTCTTTTTTTTGGTTGTTTTTTTGTTGCTGTTTTGGACGGGTTTTTAAAAATATTTAGCTTCTTTATGCATCACTCTAATTTCCTCTATACACACACTCTTCTAGACGTGACCTCAGATGTACCTTGTCCTGACTTTCTGCTTTATGCCAGGGACTTAATATGCACTCATCCATCACCTTCTTCAGAATTACGTGTTCATGTAGGACAGACTGTTCCCAGTGGAGTGAGTTGTAAGGAAAACCTCTTTCTGCCATGCATTTAACTGATGTAATTCTGCACCCCTCAGTCTATACACACAGCGTCGCTGTCTGGGAGAGACAAGCACTTTGCCACACCAGCCAGGAAGAACGGGCCATTGCCACAACCACTGCAACAGCTGCAGAGTCATTTTGATGCCTCTAGTTTTCCTTCCTCCTGCACGTCTTCCAGCTCCTCCAAGACCCCCCTCAATAGATCCTCACTTCAGCTGCAGGTAACAACTCAGCAATTCCCTGGACTCCCACTGCCTTGCAACCCAAGTCCAGCGGTCTTTGCTCCACTTAAGCACTCCTTGGTACAGCTCTTGCCAGTGCCGTGTACTGACTGCTGAACCTACTGGTTAGAGCCTCCCACTGACACGGCTCAGCCACGTAAACCAAGAAGTGGGTTGATTTCTCTGCTAGGCAGGCAGATCGATGAGAACAGAATATCAATCAATTATTGCGCACAGCATTCAGCATCAAGTGATTACTGGGGATTAAATTTAGATGAGTTAATTTGGGAACTGGAGAAACACCGATTTCTCTCATGCTTTTTAGGAGGGCCTAATAGTAACTGAATTTTGTGGTTCAGGTAGCAGAAACCCAAGGCTTAAGCAGAAGGGATCTGATCTAGGGGATTTTAGCTTATGGGCTGGAGCTGCAGACCCTGGAATACTTTAGCCTGATGAAGACATTCACTGCTTGGGCTAGGTAAGGGGTATGCATTTAAAGCTCACTTCAATCTTCAGCTGCACGGAGTCTTTGCTTATCTAGCTGTCGCACAAATCAGTTGATGGATTAGTACTAATGTCTGTATTGTGCATTCCTAATAAGTGCTTTCCTGATAATGCAGCAGCTGAAGATAGCCTTTTGATGCTAATTTGATTTCACAAGCAGCGCCTTCCCCCTCCCGATTCCCAGCCCCTGTACTGATTTCATAGCTCCAGATTTTGCATCAAAGACTTAGAGAATTAGCAAAACTAAATACAAATGCTAGAGGTAGTAATATGACTTTTTGGGATTATGGAATGTAAACAGAAAATGTCTCAAATGAAAAGGCTAACCTTACACTACTCTAAAAAAAAAAAAAAAAGGAAAAAAATCAGGAAGTTTTATAATTCTGTGGCTATTCGTAACAAATCTCCTTGGTTCTGCTGTCTCGCTATAGACTGTCACGATAATCTTTTAACAGAATTAGATCATTTCTTTCCATTTTGTATAGTATACAGTGCAGTATGTCAAAGATGTTCAAATAGTGCAGGGCCTGAGTCCAACTGTCGCTTGCACTTGCATGAAGGAGGAGGCACATGTACCACGTAAACAAGCTCAGACCCACATTTATGGAATCCATTTGTGAAAAGCCTGACCACTTCTAAGAAACCCAAGCTGAAAGTGGGTAGCATGGACACCTCCAAGACGTGCAAGAAACATTTCCATAAGCTTATTACACATTCAAGTTACACAGCTTCCCATCTTTAGAGCTATCCCTTGATTTTTAAATCCACTCACTGTTGTAGCCACTGCAGCTGCCAGTCTCTGCCGGCGTCGTGTTGTGCTGAACTGGCCCTTCGGTGCCGGCCCTTCCTGACAGTGAATGCAAGAAGAGAAGGAAGTAGAAAAGAGAAGGGAAAGGGTGATGGGACACAGGAAGATGAAAGGTGATCAGAAAAGGGAGAGGGAGAGTCTTTAAGTGGAGTTCAATTTTGTTAACTCTTATGGCCTACACATTCTGAGGACATATCACATGTTTTCAGTTGTGTATGCCATAAAAAGGCTAGATACTTCACTAAAATTATCTCCAGATGAGATGAACTGCAGTGCACTCACTACAACTACCAAAAAAAAAAAATTTCTATCAGCATTGCCATTCAGAGTCACGAGGCAATTATGGAATAAGAAAACAAAAAGGATGCTATGGCGTGGCAGAAAACACAAAACCCAAACTCCTTCTGGGGAGTCACTTGACCATCTAGAAGATGAATTCTGAAAGAGATCACTTTGCATTAGTGGAAGTGAATGAACTGTGGCCACTGAAGATGCATGTATCTCAATGGTAAAACTTTTCAGTGTGTATGTTATAGCGAGCTTGCTTATCTAAACATTCCTGTGCACAGCTCCAGCATTGCCATGCCCACCCTTGAGCCTATTTGTTCATTTTCTCCACACATCACTTTTCTGAGTTCCAGCTACTTCCCCTGTACATTACTGAAGGCTTGGCTTCCAAAGCAATACAAAAACTCGGATAAAGCAGCACAAATGAAAACTAAGTATTCCAACAACTACTTCCTTTTCTGCGTGCCTAACTTGTGGCCTCACCCTGCTTAATTTCACTTTTATTTTATTTTTAAGAAAATTCATCATAGTGTATTAAAGTCAAGCAAGTAATTGTCTAGTGCAGAGGAGCTCCACACCTATCACGAAGTTGTTCTAGTTAATGCATAATCAAAATGTCATTATTTTGACGCCATTGTAAGATTTTTAGAAGACTAGAAAAGCCATCTTTCTGCTTTCAGAAAACAATTTTCAATCCCTTAACATTTTTCTTCCCCTATATCTTCACCTATACCCACATCATTACTTTTAAATCTCTATATACATTTTTACTTGCTCTGAAAGCAGCCTGGGTGCTATACAAATATCAAGGGTATAGACTGGATACATGGACACCATGCTGAAGGACAGGATATCGTAGTTCAATTAATAGCTGAAGTGTCTTGCTCCTGTAACATTCCCACTGGTAGGGTTACTGATTCTGAGAATGGCCACACCTTTCACCCTCTGGCTGATGCAGTGCTACTGACAATGGAAGGCTTATCTAATGATCACAGTAAGAGAAGCCTTGCTTTGTAATGTTTTATAAAATTCTCACATTAAAAACCACAAACATAACTTCTAAATTATAAAGTACAAATTTGTTAAAGACGACAATGCATTATCTGTATAGTGTAAAGTTCTTTATGCTCTACAGAAGTATTTCTATCCTGTGAATAAGAGTTTGGATGAATATTCTTGTTTAACTAATAGGGACGTATATAAATATATAATGTACAGAGAGACATTTGCACAAATATATATATATATTTAAGATTAAGAATGCAGGTATACATCATTAAAATTGGAACAATGAGCAGAACCACCCACTCCTCTCAACACAATAGAAAGTGAGGTCACAATCTGAGTTAGGTTATAAAGAAATACTTATTTAAGGGAAATGGTAATAAGCCAGTCTTCAGGTCTGGTTTCATTTCTGAGCTGAAAGCCTTGGTAGACCAAGATGACTTTTCGGGTCGCTCCATATAGTTGCCTATTAAACTACTCCCCACCCCAGAAAAAAATTATTGAAAAAAAAAAAAATCTGTCTTAGGACATGAAAACTTCAAGCTTTTGAGGGAAATCAAACCAACATTAGTTCATGTCATTGTTTTTTAGTAATATTTTTTTCTTCTTTTGAAGATCTTTAGATTGTCTTGAGAATGACAAATTGGTCTTTTACCCAAAGGGAAAAAACAAAACAAATTAAACCACAACTCAGTTTTTGTATAGAAGCATCATTTGTAAAATGAATGAATACAGGCCAACTAACCTGTTGTTGCAGGCCATTTTAATAAGACTTTAAATAGACTATTTAAAAACAAAATAAACCTCCTTCATAAAAGCAATCTTTCTTCAGAAAGGCAGTCCATGTATTACTGTTAAGTAAAGGCTTGTAAATTAAGCTGTTAATTCTAAATAATTTAGCAATACTAAATCCCCAAACCTGCAAATGTACACACAAATGCTACAATCAATTTTACTTTGTGGAGTAACCCCACTCTAGTCACTGGGATTAGCTGTGTGAGCAAAGTTAACTGCATACGGAACTGATATACCTAATTGGTAAATATATGTTTTTAAGAAACAAAGCAAGAAAAAGTATGTGTCTTACAAGAAAAAGTATGTTTTAAACACATTACACATCTAGCATTCACACTGAAGAATGTGTTAGCAGGAATACAACAAAAGCTACCTTATTAACAAAAAACTGGTAACAAGTACAATAGAAAATCTGGATGGGAGAATTCTCTCCTTGCATCTTACGCAGCAGAAGCTGAGCTAGCAAAAATTACACCCTCATTCCCCATTACTCGTGAACAAGACACCTATATAGAGAGCTCCCTAATTTTTATGCCCCCCAGAAGGATGGCTCTCAACATCATACTAAACAGAGAGTCTTTTGATGGTAGTTCATGACTGCTTATAAATAGGTGCAAGTACTTAAAATGGAATTAACAGTGCAGCTACCTTAAAGTTACTATGTTGGTATTAGCATTATCCCCCAAGATTAATGAGATTTATGGAGGCATGGGGAAAGGAAAAGGATAACGGACGTTTTCTTAGTACTAAGTGTCAACCATTTAATAGCAAATCATGTGTAGGCACCATAAAGAAACAAATTAGAAAAAGATCGCAAATTAGACAAAGTGATTCTCAGTAGTGGGTGCCCTGATAAACAGTTTATAAAGAGTTGAAGTAGTCTTGAAAAAATGACCTGTAAGGAAGGCCACGGAAGCTAGAAGGAATGGCTAACGGAAGAACAAAATGGGACTGGAAACTTAAAAAGCACCTAGCCATGGGAGGAAATCCACATTTTAGGGGAATGGCAACATGAGCAAGTTAGGAATAACTCAATGAGCCAGAGTGAAGCCATCTTCCACGGATGGCAGCTTTAGACCATTCATGGGACAGGACAGCGCTTGGAAGAATAAACAATGTGTTAAGCCCATCAAACTAGGCAAGAGAATGGAGCAGCCAAAAAGGAGTCTTCATCTTCCACATAATTTAGAATAATTTTCTTGTTTCTGTTTCACTGAAAATTAACTTGTAAATCATCATCATTATGTCATCAACGACTTAATGCTTTGCTCTAACAAAATAAGCTTTACATTTCCAGCATTAAGCTTGCCAGGAGTTAATGCTGACCCAGGTTAGTCAGAGTTCGTTATCAATCCAGAAGTGACAGACCCGTGTAGAGCAGGGCTATGCACACAAAATCTCGCAGGGAAACCTGCAAACTGACCGCATTTGAGAATTTCAGGAGCTGAGGCTCCTGCCAAGCCACAAACAGCAGTTTGAGAGTCATGTGCCAAAATGACAGAAGCTCAGACCACCGTCACTTTGGTAAAGTGCAGGCAACACTCAAACAGCTCGTAATTCCTCATGGCCCACCCTATATCGTGATACGTTGACTGCTTTCATCATTTTCGTGGAGAGGAATTTCTCTGAGACCACTGTGGCATGAAAGAAGAATACGCAGTGTCGACTCTGTCTCTTCATAGGCACCAAGAACTTGCAGCGATTTTCCTCATATTTTTATTTGCCTTTGTTATTCAGCAGCAGGGAAACACAGCGATCGTTCAAATGCAGGTAATGGGACATGACATTGATCACCAAAATTCCTTGGTTAATAAACCTTTTTAATCCTAACAGATGCTTCACTGTTCAACCTACTGTGATTTATCTAGTATAACGGGTAGAAAGAAAAATCACCTACAACAGCTGCAATGAGAAAGCTGATGCAACTACGATTTCTTCTTTCCTTAAGATTATTAATCTTAAATGAGTCACAGAAAACTTATTTTGCCTCTAGGGGAGATATTAAAGACTTTCAAAGTTTGCATGAATTTCAAGGAATTTAAATGGGTCAGAAGTTTCTCACATTTATTTATTCTGTAGCAGACAGCACAGTGGTGATTGTTAGCTCCTGAAGTCAGTTGCATATAGTCTTTATTATCAGTTGCTCAATTATAAAAAGGATTAGGTTTCAGATTAGGCCTCTAAACACACAACTGCTTCTGACAAAACACAGTGAGACACCCTGGCTCTGGCAGTAACACAAGTGTATTATTCTTATTTCTGTGCTTTTACTTTTCATCTATAAGGCAGAACAGGGTAAATTCTTTCTTCACATAATGTATTCTTTGGGTTATTCAGTTTGTTCCCATACTAGGCCTTTTCCATAAGAGAAGGCTTGAGAAAATTCTTCTATTTGGTAACATTCCTGGTATAGGTCTTGATAAAGACAACTGCTGTGTTTAATATTTCAGTCATATTTTCTGCTTTTAACTTGATGTCACCTGTTCAACTGCCCTTCCCGGCAAGTTTGAGATAGAACATCAATATCGCTGTGTGCTGCATGCATACTGCTTTTGTTGCACCTTAATTGACTAGTATTCAGATCCCCCTCCTTTCCCTAGATGGCAATGTTTTCATATGAATGAAAGTAAAATCAATACTTTTTCTCACTATCTTCTCTAGGTTTTAAACAACAAACTGAGATTTAATTTACTTCCTCAGGAGCACAGGAGACAGTACATTGACTTCCTACTTTCAGCTAATATATCATTTCATGCTTAAAAGTTAATCTAAAAGTACAGTGAAAAGTAAAGCATTGTGCATTCAGTACCTGAAGTTGAATTTTTGCATCTTTGCTGACACTTTTTGTTCTCCATCGTCTTGTGACCCGCTTGTCTTTCTTTGAAATATCTACACAGTTAGCCTACATTACACAAATAGTTAAAAGCGACAAAATACTATTAAGTTGACACAAGCAACACAGACAGTAAAGCAAGTTAGTAAAGAATTATAGCATTAGACATCAAAAAGTTAGAAAGTAAGGAGAAGAATGCCACTGCCAGGGCCTGCAACTACAGCAGTGACCCGCTGTAGCTACCCATACACTCTATAAACAGATGGTATATTTAGCTCACTTAGCAAAACTACTGATATACTTTCTTCATGAGCGCACAATATTTAGGACCAGATCTTGAAATCCTCATGGATTTCTATTCTGGTACTACTGAGAGAAATGTAGAGTTCACCTCTTCCCGAAATCAATGGTAAGTCTCATTACCTTATTGGAACTAGACTTCCCAACACACCAACACCACTGGGAGATTTGTGTATTCAAGGGGACTGAGTGAAAAGGGAAGGAAGGATTTAGGATCTGCTGTTGCTTTCTTGTGGTCAAGAGGTAAACTCACTCTGAACTGGGAAACTGTCCAACCCTTGGGACCTTTGTACTATGCCCTCTTTTCTAGAGCATGCAACTTCATCTTTGAGGGTCTTCGGGTCTCCACTCCTTAAAAACTTAAAATGATATCTTACTCAGCACAACAAAAACTCCTCAAATACAATTTCAATGTATATGTATATTTCTATTACAACAGTTCAGTTTTGCTTTGCAAATGACTTAGTCATTCGATTTGTGCTATTTAACTCAAATAAATTAATAGGCCTTAATTACTTTTTTTACACATGAAATGTTATCACACATAATTCAGATAAACATATAAGATAAACCTTTCATCCAAGAGTTACGATGGTTTCAGAAAATCATTAACAGTCAATATCTCTATATTTCCCTTGACACAAAGAACTAATGTTTCAGTGTGATGATTTATGTTCAAGGATATTTACCTGCATGTCTGTGAAATTTGGTGCTGACTGAGTTCTCTGTAGTATTTCTAAATTTTGAAGAAGTTTACTGAGTTCCACAAGGTTTGACTGGCAATGAGCAAGATCTAGCAGATATAAAAGAAAAATATATTAAAACAAAAATATGTTCAGTTCTTCAGTTTGGACTTTTTTTTTTTGTGCCATGATGTCCGTCATTGGCACTTTATTGCATTAAAAAAGTCAAATGTCTAAATCCTTAGTAGTAAGGCATCTAAGTAAAAGCTTTAATTTTAGAGATGTTAAGCACTTGTTATTTCTATGGGAGTCAGCAACAAGTCTGGACCAACGATATCCATTAAGATAATACACATTATTAAGATAAATTTTAAAAGCAACATCCCCAACAATGCAGAGAGGAAAGCTGCCACCACAAGCATCTAATTACCTTAACCACTTTATTGACTGTTGCTTATTTTATATCAACAAGCAGTTTTGCTGTAAAGACTAACCTTCTGCACATCTGTCCATCTCTTCAGAGTCCTGCAACCAGGCTGCTACTTTACTCTGACCAGTAGTGCAGGTGGCAGGAAGGCTGTTACTGCAAGGTATAGGAGACTGACAGGGGAAACTATTTTGTTGCACCTAAGACATAATAAAATGCTTAAATTTACTGTTGCTATGTTGCTTAGTCAGCGTAATCACTATACTACTTCAGAATAAGAAAACAAAACATGCATTGTGATTTCAGTGACATCTGTGACTTGGCTATATAGTTCCCCAAGAAGCATATTTTTCTGTACAGCACGTTGGAGAACCAAACCAAGAACCTCACAAGCAAACTGCGTTTGTTAACCAGCAGTTAGAAAAGCTGTTATTTAAGAGGAAAAATGCTATCAAACAGTAAAAAGACAGATTTATCCCTGATGACAAAGGCAAGTGCAAATTATTCTGGGGATGCTGAATTCTTTGCAAGATCTCTACAGCAGCCCATTAATGAAGGCTGTAAGGCTAAATTAGACAGTCCTTCAGCTGCACACACTCACAGCTTTTTGCTGGCCATTGGTTCCCACAGTGGAAACTCCTCTCCATTGGCATTACAGGCAGAGCCCACTGAAACTGCCCATGAGCAAGCCCAGCAGGTATGAGTTTTCAACAAAAGAACACTACATACCTTTCCATCAGACACATTAGCAGCTGGTGAAGACTCTGTAGTAGAGGCGGAAGGGAATATATGAAAGCTAGCATCTCTCGGAGATCTCACAATCTCATTCTGACGGTACAACCGGTGGTGGCGTAATTTTGAAACCCATGCATCAAATGAATCCTGGGACTTCACCTGGAAACAAATTCACTATCAAGAAAGCATTCAAAATACTACTTTTCTGTGCATCTTTTACAGTTATATTTATTTCCACTGTGGATGAAAAGAGAATAAGTATTTGCACCACTTTTTACCTTCAGATGATAGATGTGTTCTTCTGTGTCAAGATCTATTCTACGAGCCTTCTTTTTTATAGACATAACTGATAAACCGACATCAATGCTCCCGTGGACTTTGCCTTTCTGTATCTAAAATCAAAAAGCAGGGTAAGAAATTGGTAGTATCATGCACTTCACTATATTTAAGAGAAAAATATCTGGGGCTGAAATGATTTCTCATTTTATAAACATTTTCATATAAAGCTATATTAAAAAAATAAAACCTGTAGTCGGATTAACCACTTACTATTTATAGACAGAGAAAAGCATCTCACAAGAAGTGCCCAGTGCAGAGCCAAGTGCAAAGTTAAAGCGTGTTGGTTCACACCAGTACACGGCTACAGATAAGTGAGAAGCATAGATAATCAGACAGTACTCAGCTCCTGCTGCTACTGCTTGATAGTTATTGGTATCAGATCTAACTAATTTAATGCTACCCTTTATATCTCTTGAGTACATTGTAATTACTTCTCTGTCCTAACCACGTATCTCAGAATAATCAGCTCTGACTGACATAAAAATTGAAAAAGAAAAGTACGTGGTCAGACTAATCTCTCAAGCACCTTCATTAAATAAACTGGTTTAGGTAACGTAATTTTTATTTTCATATAAGTAAGAAAAGGTTCTTCAAAACACAACTCAACCAAAACCTTATATGCTTTCCATATAGAGCTCTCTCTTTGAATACATCAACAACTTTCATGTGTGCATTGTCATAAATATGCTTAGAGTGAGTATAAGATTTAATCATCCTGGCAGGCTGAATTCTAATACAAATTTTAAAGTGGTTTTCAACTTTACTTACATCAATTGGTGACTTTGAGTATTTCAGCATTCCGTTATCCAGGACAAAAAACCTCTGAAAGGAAAAAGAAAAGAAAATAAAAGAAAAGAAAGAAAAAAAAAGACATTATTTCTTAATGAGCAGGTGCAATTTAAACTGTGTACAGTAATTCATCTGCAAAAGGAAAGGATTACTCTGTAGCAATTAAGGAATGTTTGTAGGTTTGAAAGAGAGGATAAATACAGTACTGAATATACTCTTGCTTGGTTTTGACACAATTATCTTCTAAGCAAGAAAAACCAGATTCTCTTTTTTAACTTCTCTTGTTTAACTTAACAAACCTCGATAATGAAGGGTATTTTTTCAGTTTTCCAGCTAATTCAATAAACTCTATAAGAAAGAAACTGTAGGCTAAAAGAGTTATGTCTGTTTCTCCATCTTCCTGTTTTTCTTGCCACAGAAGCTGGTCGTATTTACAATTAACAACCTACCTTACCTAAGCAGAAACTGAAAAGCTTTTCCTAGTGCAAGATCTACATCCCAAAAGGAAGACCCACATATGGATATTTTTGTGGTCTCCTTGATCTCCAGCTGGGAAAAAACGCGGGCTGTAAGACACTGCTCTACCATCCAAAACTTTGTGCCTCTTGATAGACCTATACACGGCGAGGTAAAGATGAGATTTTAATTCATGCTGATTATACCTTTTCTAGCTGTAGTCTAGCTAATACAGGTATTAGTAGAAGCGTAAATACTACAGCACTCCCAGCAACATACCCAGGTCATGGTAGGGCTTATTGTTTTGGGTGTTAGTCATTGATATGGTGTGAGCCACTCTATCCTCATTGACAAAGTTACCAGGACTAGGCTAACTTGATGATGTCTACCTGTGCCATTGCTACACCTTTATTTTGCTGAGTGGCTCTTACTTACAGCAGAGAGCAGACTCCTCTAGTCACAATGTGGTTTTCCTGCAATTAAAGTTGCCCTAGCTGCCCTAGTTGCACTCAAGCTGCATTGTGAACAAGTTAGCATAGACTTTGGCACACAGCATGAAGATATAGCCTAGCAGGAAACCTAGACTTGAAATGAGATTCACTAACTTGCGTTTCCCACCACTAACTTTCAAAACACGCTAATTAATAGAAAGTAATTCATATTTTTTGAGTCTAACCGAAAGCACTAACCTATGTTAAAATCTAGTACACAGCAAAATATTATCCTAGGCGCGCTCAGCTGTCTGACGTGGAAGGAAAGGAAAATGTTTTCATTATGTAAACCTCTTAAATCAACACTATGAGCAGCGTCAGTAGTTAGATGGCAGAAAATATCTCCTGAAGATGGTTCTGGAAATTATGTCAGTTGCACAACAGATGATTCCAATATCTCACGCAGGGCAAGAAAACAGTGCTTTCCTGGAGACATAACTTCTTGAATAAGATGTCAAAACAACAGGAGGAGGTTTTGTTCTGGGTTGTTGTTTTTTTTAACTAGGTATAGCCTTTAATGGACTTCACAAGAACATGATTATAAAGTGATATTCATTTTATATTGCTCTCCAGCTCTAAGTTCCACACACAAAAGAAAACATCCTTTCCTCATATTTCATTCCAAAACATACTGCAATTTAGAAAATTATAAACTACTCTAAATTATAATTCAGAAAATTATAAGCTACATTATAGCTAGTATGCTACTAAAGCACATTCAGAGCTGTCAGATATGACATGAAACATTCAATAGACAGAGGATGCTATCTATGGCTTTGCTAGCTAGCACGGCACACGCTACAATTACTGTCTCTGGAATTCCTCACTGGGCTCTCAGCAAAGTATTGTTAGGGAAACTGCAGGATATTGAGGCAACAGTTGGGCGAAAAAAAAAAGAAAAAAAAAAAAACAAACGAAAAAAAGCTTATTAACCAATCCAGAGTTTTGTAACATAAGTTCAGCATAGATCCTTAGGTGAAAAGGTGAAATGTGAGGCAGAGTAGAGGGGAATGATGAACTGCAAAGTTCTTACATTAAAAATTATTTACAGGTAACTTACAGGTAACTGCTCTACAGTCAGTATGAAAAACAGATCATCAGTAGTGATCTCCTTCATAGAACTGTGAAAGTTGGACTCCTCTTGCTCTCCTATAAAGTTCCTTATCAAAACAGACTCTTGTCCAAGAAACAACACATTAACATAATGTATTTTAAAGGAGTGGAATCAGTGGGTTATTTAATATATTCTTATACATCTGATTGTTTCGGGTTTTTTGCGGGGCGGAGGTGGTTTGTTGGGGGTTCGTTTGTTTGGGGGGGGGGGGGGTTGTGTTTGTTTGTGTGGGATTTTTAAAATAAGCTCTCCTTTTCTCTTCTTTCAGTGTTTCAGGTATGTCAGTTTGAAATCCTTTAATTCCCCTAGACTAAATTCAAGTAGTGCATATGTATTTGGTTGCTGAAACTACAAACTCTAGTCAAGTAAAACAAAACCAAAAAATCTAAGGTGGATAGCTGGGCACAAAAAAGGGTGGCAGGTATATGCGTAAGTTAGTATAACATTCAGAAAGAACAGAGAAATTAGGAAAAAGTGTAATTTATACTAGTATGGACTGCATTTGTATTCAGACCTGAGTAAATCCCACGGTGTTTAGCAAGAAAAGCAAAGTTAATGCTTTCCCAGAAAAAAACCACTGTGTATAACAAATGGCTTCACTATCCTCTGCAGTAAAACCCATTCTGTCCCAGAAAACTATCCTGCTTCAAGTACCCTCAGCTACAAAAAGATGGGTGAGCATCAATACCACAAATCTTGTTGCTAAAAACGGGGCAAAAAAAATGTAATTATTATGGTATAAAATACAGACAAAAGAGTTTATGAACACCAGGTTTAAGGGCTAACAAAAGGTAGAATTATGCATGGAGAAATGTCTCCAAATTAACCAAATAGAAACAGAGATTTGGGGTTGAGTTTTGGGGTGGGTTTTTTTTGTTTGGTTTTTTTTTTTTTTAAATTGAGACATCTAATGGCAAAAGTGCATAGTCCCACCGCATTTCCACACAGAAGACTGCAATCAAGAAGACAAACAAAATTCAGGGACAAAGCTTAGCAAATCTGCCAAGTCAGCAAGCCTGAAGGGGAACGCTCTACCGTACAAACACCTTGGCTGCATGCAAAAGCCCCTCAGCTCTCCTCTGCTACCATGAAGTCCTGTGACTTTAACATAAACTCAATGCCATCTTACAGCACATGGGTGCATTTTGTTATAATATATCGGAAAGAACGAAAGGGATATTGATTAAACCTCTTAAACCACAAGGCATCTGCTGCATTATTTACAACTCCTGCCTGGATTTTGAATACAACATTAGGCAACAGGCACTGTGATTTGGAAGCCATGAGCTGTGTGTGCAAACTAATTCTTTACACAATTTGAAGAAAAAGTCATACACCAAAATCCTGGGCATTTATTTGACATCCTAATTTCCTCTAGACAAAAAAATCCAACTCACAAAACGAGGTAATAATCTTTTAACTGTTTTATGAGCCATTTACCTTGTGCCAACCTTTTAAAGGCCATTTTCTCTTTTTCAGCATGAAACCTTCATGTTTGTCTGGCTTCTGGACATTTGTCTGGCCTATTTTCAGACCCTCTATGATTTCCCAGCTGTCAGGTTCCTGGTGAAAAAGTATAAAGACACATTGATTAACTAACTGTGCACACACATGATGAAAAATTGCACTTACATCTAGCACAAATTCTCCAGTGTAAGATAAAGACTAAAGGAGGAGTAGGCTTTTAAATCAGACTATTCAGGTACCAAACTACATGGTCACTGTATTATGCTCGGCTGTATCTCATTTAAAACTACTGGATATTTTTGGAATTCTAACCCTTAACAGGTAACTAAAACAAAATTGAAGCTTATAAAGAAGTCTGACACTGCAACAGAACAACAATCTGAGGGATGGGTCTGGACATGCTGTTCACAACAAGGACTGCATCCCAATGAAATAAATACATCAAAATACATGAAAACAGTATCAAATTGTGGCTGAGCTAAGTATAAGAAAGATCAGACATGCTACTGGAGGTAACGGTGTAAAAGTACAGGTGGCTTTGACCACCTGTTAAATCTGTCCAGAAGATACCCCACAAATTAGTGCTGCACTGTAGGAATGAAAAGGACTGAAGAGATTTTGAAAGTGGGGTATGGGCAGAATCTGCATGTTAAAAATGTATCTTTAATCCGAGTATTCCTTCTCTAAAAAAAGTCAGGATCATGAGACAAAATGTGGAAGAAACCATACATGGGCATATATTAACGGTTCCCTTTGTGGTATTCCCTGATCATAAAAAATGGTAAATTTTCTGATTTTTAAAGTACAGGCCATATTAATTCTGGATAGCCTATTTTTTTCTTAAAATCAGAAAAACAAGCAGGTTTTGGACATAACCAGCTCTTGTCTTCAAAGGCATTTTATGACAGACTTTCACAACCTAATTGTGCCTTTAGACATCTGCAAAAGGAAATTAACCTTTTTTCAGTTTTTCTGCATTCAGTTTCACTGTATTAAGAGAAATATATAGGAAAGCTAAATAATTTTGTCTCTAGAGAAAGGAATAGGAACCATATAATTTCAGATACGACCAGCTGTATGCCTTTCAGGAAGCCAATTAAAGCATATTTCTTGTACATACCACTTCTTATGCATGACAATTTGTACAACAAGCCAGACTTACCATATACCACAGTGAAGAGCTAACAAACAATATTTTTAAAGAGAAAAAAGTCATGCCTTTATTTCTATACTCTTGCTACTACTGTAATCAAGAAAATTCTAAACCAATTTAAAAATCACCTATTATCTGCTCATTAAGGCTCTATTTTACTAATTGTATCCTACAAAGTTGTAAACTTGCATTTTCTCAGATGATCTGTCACAACTCCCAGCAATGTTATGAAAACTTATCAAGAGAGGAAGGAGGTCATACAGCATCAAATATTTAAAGGGGAAAAAAAATGTGTCTCCTCCATTTCCCACAAAACTGTTCACAGCTGAGCGCTGTCAGTCTTTTGTAACACCTACAAATAAGTTACACAGTCCTGATAATGTTAACATTACTATTATAAAAATATGATTTCAAAAGTAACATCGAATTTCAAATCTACAATTTTCAATAAGGTCTTTTTATTTTGAGAAGGGTGAAAAGCTCTATCCCAAATAATTTACTGCAGTAAATTTTAAAAAAATGTTTACTCGGTTTAGCTTTCCTTGTGTAACTATAAACTGGAACTATCCCAGCGCCTGTAAATGCCATGCTCAAAAACTGCCTTTTTTACTTCCCTGTGTTTTGCTTGGATATTCTTTTTCCACTACTGTAGCAGGAAGCACATACGCATTATTTTTCTGCTACAAAGAAGCACTTGGCACTTGAGGGGGGCAAATTAAACTATGAGTCCCCTGGGGCAAGCAGAGAATCTCTCTGCACAACTCTGCCAACTGATTCTTCACCATATTGATTTCTCCTTTAGAACATCAGCTGCAGGCATAAGTCTTTTATCTACTAGATAACATCAGTATTGATTACTTCTCAACTAGAAATCACACAGTCTCATATAGCTATTCATTTAAACAAAAGGCTTGATACAGAAGGACAAAATGAGCAATTATTCAAGTGCAATGCGGATACCCATCTTCTGCTGCACCAGTGCTACCAGCTGTTCTTGAAACCATCCTAACAATCCTAACTGTGCTTCATCCCACAGGTTTGGTGTGATGAGATATGCCCAATACAACGGACAGTAAGCAAGAGCAGACAGAAATGGGGGAAAACCAAAGTGGAAGTGATATGCTTGAAGGGTCCTCATCCAATGCCAATCCTCAAGTGCAGCATTAGTGCTTTAGGACTTCTGTGATTCCCTCCGTATTACACGACAAATAGCTATGTGAAGCAGCAGGACCAGGGGAACACAAGCACAACCTACAGTCCCCGGGTCTGCATATGCCGCAGGTATTGAAAGTAAGGGAGCAACTACCAACCGCTTTCTGAACCTAGTCTTTTTGATGGCAAAGCATTTATTTTCCAAATAAAACAGAGTGAACCATTTAATCTTCCCTGGATGAACAGAACGTTTCCTTTCGAATTTGTTTTACCAGTTCTGTTTCAGAACTTAACAGACATTTAATTTTAGATTTTTCTTTTCCACCAAATATTCCATCACAGCATTCTCACCTTTTCAGTAACAATCTTACTTTTTCTGATGAAGTACCTTAAAGTGAAGCCTTCTTTACATGGAATTAGGCTTATTTGGAATCAGTTATTCCAAAACTGAGGAATTCAGCCAGGAAGAAGTTGACTGCAAAGAGTTGACACTCAAGGCTACACCTTTCAGGAACTGGTGGTGTTACCCCTACAGTTCTATCCATTTCTCTGCCTCAGGAAAGAAGGTCTCATCAAGAGATTTTAAGTTTCAAACTTTAGGAAACTACCCACAAGGAGTATCATTAGAACGTTTTTTTTTAAATTAATATCATTATTGATTAGCAACACTTTTGGACCTGGATGTGATTTGCTCTACCTTAATAAGAGGACTGGACAGGATCATTTCTCAAAGGCCCTTCCAGCCCCATCCTCTGAGATTGTAAAACTTGTTCCTGGGAAAAAAATCTAGACCACCACCACCCTCCAAATCCTTAATTTTGTTAATATAACATCTACTAAGGATTACTGGCCCCTCTGATGCCTCAGCTGGGGAACAGGAAGTTCCAGGGCAGCTCACAGTATACTCAATGGTAGAATCATACAAAACAATATCCCAATGCTGTAAGTTAAACTACTTTGTAACCTCAGAGGGTAACTCATCACCCAGGTTACAGCCCATGCTTTTGCTTACCTTGGATAGAGAGATAGGGTCACTTTCAAGGAACTGCTTGCTTAAAGAAGGGTCGGTGCTTCCTGAAGAAGCCTTCCGCTCCAAAATATTAACACTCTAAAAAACCAAAAAAGGTAGTTAAAGATAACTTAACATTGAATGTTACTTTTACTTTTCAAAATACATATTAAGTAATGAATGACCGATCATTACACTCCATATATGAAATATCAGCATCATGGCTCAAAACATACCAAGTACTACCCATGCATGACACAACTGCACAAATAGTTTGTCTTCTGAGGCAATACACCTCTCTTTCCTTCCTCTCTTTTTTTATGTTTTATTTTTAAACTAATTACTCTGTTCAGCCTGGAAACGACTGGAAACTTAAAAAAGACAGGAAAGACAAGTAATGCAGTTCTTGCCTACAGACATGCAAAGTGCTCCTAGCCAGACCTATTGTGTTTTCTGCTGAGATACCAAGCACTGAGCATACATATCATGCAGTCGGCACTGCCCTACATTCACTTCTGAAACAAACCATCGCACATAAGGTATTACTGCCTCTAACATACTCATTATCGCACCTTAGCATTTTGTTATTGGCTTCTCAACTGAGGTGAAGTAACTCATTACATGAGTGCTTTTAATAGATTACAGGTGTTCCCAAGATCAGTTACTGCGCCTCAGCTGACAGGCTTGCTGGTGAACATCTATGGAACACAATGAGCTTAAACCATTACAGCTGTTTTTCCATATGACAACGCTATAAAATTTTACATTTTCTAAGCATGGTAGAAAAATTAAATACATAATGTCACAACTAGTCCTGAAAAAAAATGCTGTTCTTAAAAGACATCTAAAAGTGTCTTCCCATTTTCCAGAAATGTTTCACTCCTATTTTTTAAAAGAAAAAGCATTTTTGCCACAGGAGAACATAAGCACATTCTGCCTGCTTGAATTTGCATTTCATTCTCTGGTGAAATTTTTCTACATCTCACATTATTATTTGCTAAGAATTCTACCACAACATGTCAGTTGTATCTCCTTGGCGTGAAATACAGCTATTTTGTTTCCAGGACTTGTAGCACAATGACAAACTTGCAATTGCAATTACCCTCTGAGAAGGGTAAGTTTTTCTCAACTGAAAATGACAATTAAATTTTGTTCACAATTAAGCTTCTTTACATTCACTGAAGAATAGATCACACAGGTACAAGTGACAGCAGAAACAATCAATCAGGGACTATAAAAATACAGTCAAACAGCAAAGTAAATATTATTGTTCATACAGATAACTAAGTACATAAGGACCATAACCAAACTAAATGGAAATAAACACAGCTATTCATATAAACACATATATAACACAGACCACATCTTGCTGCAGAGCAGCACACAGACCTTCATTGTTCTCTTTCAATTTGCAACTGTGAGTCAGAATAGGAAAATATGGGGATTGTCTCTGTTGTCTGTGGAGATTAATAAGCATCCCTGCCTCTATGCAACAATAATCGGCATTTATTTTCAGTTACTTTTAATTTAATTTCACAGTGAAGAATGTGGAAAAGCAGCAGTATTATGTTACCTGCCACATCCCCCAGGGCCAACCAGCAAAAGCTTTGTCATAAATTCGTAGAATTGCCTCGGTTGGAAGGGACCTTTCAGATCATCCAGTCCAACCATCAACCTAACTCTGACAAAAACCATCACTAAACCCTATCTCTAAGCTCTATGTCTACCCGTCTTTTAAATACCTCCAGGGATGGTGCCTCAACCACTTCCCTGGGCAGCCTGTTCCAGTGCTTAATAATCCTTTCAGTGTAGAAATTTTTCCTAATATCCAGTCTAAACCTCCACTGGTGCAACCCGAGGCCGTTTCCTCTTGTCCTGTCGCCTGTTCCTTGGGAGAAGAGACCGACCCCCACCTCTCTACACCCTCCTTTCAGGCAGTTGCAGAGAGTGAGAAGGTCTCCCCTCATCTTCCTTCTCTCCAGGATGAACAATCACAGCTTCCTCAGCCGCTCCTCATAAGACTTATATGCTTTTAAATCTTCTGCTTTTTCAAAGAAAGGCCAATCTTACAGCCCAATGTCTATTGCTAGTCAGATGAGAAAAAAAAATTGTATTCATGTGGCACAAGCTCCTCCATTACATGTCAAGTAATTTAATATGCCTGTTTGAGCTGAGCACCACAATGTTACTAAACTATGATAAAGTTTTCTCATTGAATAGATGAAATGCCACTTATGCACACAGCATCACATTTAAACAATATACAAGAAAATCTAAATCTATTCCTCCAAAGAAGATTAAAATGTCACTGGATTAGCATAATCAGGACGATTCCCAACTTTCTTGCCAGTTTTGTTTGGCAGGCAGGAATCCCACCATCTTGCGATGGAGCAATGCCCAACACAGATGTTCTGAAGGTCTCATATGTAGCAGCCAGTGCAGTTTGTTGTTACATAACTGCAATTTCATTTTGTACAATATTTAGAGTGGAGTAACCCAACAGCCCTTGGCTTGCCAGATTTCCAGTGACATTTTCAGTCGCATGATTTTAAGGCAAGGGAGTTTTATGCCTTTTTTTCTTTTTTTTTTTTTTTTTTTTTAAATCAGCCCTCAGTCATTACAGTTCCACTTCAGTTGAGAAATACATTATTAGCTAGCAGCACTTCAATGAATGCTTATTCAACTATTTGTTTGGAAATCAGAAAATGAACACTTTTAAAATAAAATTGCCTTCTTTACATTCCTTATTTCAAGAAGTGCTGTCTTCTTGTCTGTAAATATCTGCTTTCCAATTCTTTCCTGTTATGACCACCATTACACTGACACAAAATCACTTCTTTGAATTTGTAACTTGTCTCTAGCATAATATTAAGAGACATTACTTGGTGCAAAATTGTTTTCCATTAATGCATGTCATTTTTCTGCAAAATTACAGCTAGAAATTACACAATTATTTGACACTTTGAAAAGCAGCTATTTTTATAATGCAGGAGTTTAGTTATTTAGCATCACAGAAATAAAAATTATTTTGATCTTTAAGTTATTATCAAGGGCTTTTACTTTAACAAGAAAAATAGAGTTGGTAAAGGAAGCAATTAAAAAAAGCTGATGAGAACAAAAGGAAAAAAGAGGCAGATCAATACAGCTTCTGGGTTCTGTTTATAATCGAACAAAAAAAAATGAATAATCCATTAATCGTGGTGTACCAATCAACCTGGTACTCTCACTCCTCTCATCCCAAGAATACAGGCAGACAAAATCAGCCTCTGCATTGCTCCGTTCCAGACCTCCCTCATGCTTCAGGATTACCTATGCTCTATAGCTGGCTTGTCCTGGAAAAAAGCACCAGCACCATCAAATTCTGTGTGCTCTTGGAAATTAATTCAACAAGATTACAAGTTTAACTGAAATTCTCTGTAATGTCATTGCTAAATCTTAGTCCGAACTACAATCCCTCCTTCAGCTTTGAGATTATTCACAATATACGTTATATGCGTGAGCACACGTTTGCCCCAAAATGCCCCTAACAAACCTACACACAGGAAACACAAATGCTGATTCTGCCCTGCATTTTTTTCATGTTGCTTCCCGAAGACACATGAGGGAGGAGGAAGCTGATGGAGAGAATAACAATATGATGTTGTTTCATATTGTCATCATCTCTGGAGGGCAGGAATGGAAAATGTATTTCACAATATGTCTCTATATATCTTGCCAACTTAATTTCTCAGTTAAGAGTTCAGTGACCCATTCACCTTGTCAACCAGAACAAATACTAGCACATGGAGCACCTGGTCTCTATCAGGCCAGAGGCTGAAGACCCTAACATTTCTTAACTGAATCTGACTTCCATTAAAAGAAAAGACATCCCACGGTTTTCAAAGAGAAGGCAAGGAAAGAAAAGAGATATTGGCTAAGTAGAGATAGGATATCCAGTGAAGGACAAGTCTGGCATTCATGCCTCCTCTTCCTGCTTCACTGCTTAATTACTTAATGGAATTTAAGTAATGAGTTCTCTGTAATTTATAATTTATTCATTTCCAAGAAAAAGACACGCTGCTGAGGAATTTATCACTCATGTTGGACACAGACTCTCTTTAGTTCAGAAATGTGCACAACATGTGTCTAACAATTAATAAAAAAAGATTTGGTGGGTCATTTTGTTTGCTCGCAGAATTCAGCAAACTTCAACACCTATAACTGTGGGGCCTAGACATACGCTGTTCTACAACAGTAATTCAAAATAGACATTTTTTCTCTGTGTTTTTTGTGGGTTTTTTTGGTTTTTTGTTTTGTTTTTTTTTTTCAATCCAAAGCACTAACTTTTGCTTCTTTTATTATCAGCTATTCACTGGTATTCTTTTTGCAACCTAGCTACCTCTGCACAGACCTGTGTCTTATTTGAATTCCGTTTAGTATGAAGTGCAATGCTTAATCACTTTCTCTTAATCGCGTATTCTCCAGTTATCTGAAATACAGTAGGAGTCGTAAGTTAGACACAGATTCGACTGCAGACATACCAGTTTTTACTACCTTTTAAACAAAGCTGTGATATATGCTGAGTTAATCTACAATATTATTTGCAAAGGGAATAACCTTGAAACTTGCTTTTATCTTAGGCTGCTTCTCAGTTAGCTTTGACTTTTTCTCTGTTGATGAGAATCTCGAATGTCATTGTGAGAGAAGGGTGAGTACAAAGCAAAACAACCATGTCTCCATCAATGTATTTCTCCTTTCTTCCTTCTAGCACTTTTTTTTTTCTTTTCATTTGTATAAAGCAGCCATGGTCCTATTCTCATCCTCAGCCCCTCCTACTGATACTGCTCTATAGCTGTTTTCAACAATCTCGGCTATCAACCAACAGACAAAGGAACTTCATACTTTACGAATAGCACGTGTAGTTAATCTTTTTTTCTTCTTGTAGCACATGCTCCTCTTGTACAGAAACGTGCTTAAGAGCAACCATTTCTCTTCGTAACCTTTTTACTGAAAGACAAGTATATCTAAGCAGCAGCTCTGAAACATATTAATAACATCCAGGTATGTACTCTCCTTCTTTCCTGGGATATGCAAAATAAACAATTCTTGTGCTACAGAAATGTCAAGGATTTGCTAGCTCAGGAGCTCTGTCAACCCCTTCTGGAACTGCAGCTTTGTATTGTACGTAGTACTTCACGTCAATGCTTTTAGGCTCTGGAAGCAAAGAAGCCTTTGCTTTTCAAGGCACTTTTTGACACACTCTGAAGAGAAATAAGCTCTTGCTCCTCTGAAAAGCTTCTTGGAGGTAAGTGTTAGCACAACTGGATAAAGCAGAAAAGAGCTATCACTGTAACAGCAATCTTCTCTCTGCCAGAGCAATGGTTTGGAACGACTACCAAGTCACAGCCTGAGCCTTTAAGGACAATCTTCTTTTGCACTTTAGATTTTGACACACTTATCTCAAAACAGAGAAAACAGATAAATTGACAATATCTGACAGAGAGAATTCAAATGTTTGCTAATGATATAGAGCTTTTTTATGACTATTGAATAATCACAATTAAAAGGATTGATATTTCACTAAATAGTCTCAGGATAGCAATGCATCTTATTAGTGCTGACATAGTTTAAATTTAAAAAAAAGAGGGAAAATAAAATTACATACACAAAAGAAAACCATTCCTTGATATGTTAATCTGTTAATTAATGAAAGCATTCTAGACAGACTGAATGGCCTTCTTCAGAATATATATGCAGTTTTCACTTTAATAAATGGTTGCAAGGGAATCTGTTAACACAAATGATAGGCCAAGAAGTTGGACACTCAGATAAAAAAGTGCATATGTTCAAAAAAAGAAAGCCCTTTCTTCCTGTGGCTCTCTTTCACATCCTTGTGTAAGCTACCCACTTAGACTTTCTTAATATCTTTTAAATTTTAATATATGTAGTACAAAAATACAGGAGCTACGAAAAAAGGGGGTTTGAAAAATTTTTAATCAGAATTTTATTTTTTTTTTTACATGAAGTCTTATTCTACTAGGGGAAAAAAAAGTTTGAGCGTAACAGCTTAATTTTAAATTCCAGGATAAAGTATTTAATAAAAACAGAGAGAGAGAGATGTCAGAACAGCAAATACCTTTACTAAGAAACACATTTATTCTAATACATTTATATGTCTTGAATGTGGATAATTCAAAAAATTGAATGACTTGAAAACAGAAGCCTTCGTATCATACCTGCCGTCACCCTCCCTCTTCTCTTTACTTTTGTGTCTTTCCTCTCCACTGAAGAAATGAAAAAAAAAAATGAAAAAAAAAAAAAATCATGCTTCTCTTTCTTCTCCCCCATTTGTTTCCCAGAAATCATAAATGGCACTTTAGAAGAGTTGCACCTTCTTCCCTCTGAATTCATATGTGTATGTGTGTACACACACTTTCCTCACCGATCCCAGGCAGCCCATTTTGGACCCAGCTGCAGTTAGAAAATGAGTGCGTATTATGATAATATCAGTCAGTGTTTGAGGACACTTGAATTGTATGAATATTAATTTTTTCAAATGTATAAGCTGACCTTTTAGTTTATATTCAAGGAAAATGGGACGTGCTCCTATAGGTATGGATGTGCGTGCATGGTAGAGGGGAAAATATGAGACAGGAGGAATGCAAGAGTGACCATGTTCTGGAACACCTCTTTAAATTATCTGTCATAATTTTCACGGGCAGTTAAGCTTTTATGTGAGCAATTTCCCAGGTTTTGTAATAGAAGATAGAAGAAGATACATACACCATTTCTAATCAAACTGACACAGTTTAAAAAAGGAAACCTTTCTTCATCGCACATATCTGCACTTCAGCATTCTCCATACAGTCTGTAAAGCACTCCTAGAAGTACGATAATTCAGATAGTAATGTTTATAAAGCTCAGAGAAAGTGTACACACGGCCCCGTGGGACAGCTTGGCACGCACACTATCACTGTCAAGAAAAGACCAGTCTCCTGCACAGCCTTTTTTTTTCCTCACAGGTCTTTCAGACATTGTGATGGCTTGCCTTATAGACTAGCCTATATCTGTCTCTGCTTGACTGCTCCAGCCCATTTCATTTCTTCCACAGCTTTAAGGCCAAGCCTTTCTTAGAAAGAGGCAGCACCTCTCTCTGTTAACATCCAGGACTGTAGTCTGGGATACCTTGCCTCCAAACCACTATAGATATTACCACGGGCAGGGGCACTCGCGATCCAAATATCTATTGATTGGAGAGGGCCCATCCAGCGCACATGCACACAGACGTACTTCTTCTGGTTGCCATGTATCTACCATGTAAATTCTAGGCAGAAATACAGGCACAAGATGAGGGACATCTGCTGTGTGCCTGCAGGCTGGCTTCTCAACATTCAGACAGCAAGCCTGATGCGTCCAGCCTGAACTGGCCTGCTGGCCATGTGTTGCTGCCAACCCGTGCTAGCAGCCCTGCCCCCAAGGATTCCCAGTGCCAGAACAGGAATAGCTCATCCTTTCAATGCACCCATCAGCATCGGTGCTCAGGGAGTCTTGCCTCACCCCTGGGGTCAATCCGCACCAGTTCCCTCCAGGTCTGACTCAGACGGGTTCCTACTCTGTCCCCGGATAAATCTGTACTCCGGAGAGATTCACTTTGAAAGCCTTTACCTTCTTCTGATGGGCTGATTATGCCACAGGTAGAGAGATGTTCATTCATCAAGTAGTCCACTGTCATCTAACAGGGCTGAGACTTATTATTTCATTTAAGACAAGTGCTAGGGCATTGAACTTAATGTAACATTCACATGGGTGTTCTACAGCTTCATAAGTTACATTGTTTCAGACATTTTTTCAGATACTCAAGTAAGACCCACTACCTCCTGAACCTGAGGAACACCTTCAAACTCTATTAAAGGCATAGAAAAAAAAATAATGTTATAGAGTAGCAGCAGCTAGCCAATTTAAAGAATAACTGCATGTTTTTGTTAACAATTTTGCCACTTCATTCTTTGGCTCCCTCAGAATATTTGCTTGGTCCAGTGAGTTGTTGCTTTTGAAGTACTTATTTAACACTTCCTGCTCTAATGCTGCTTCAACTCCATTATGTGAATAGAGTTAATTAGGAAAGACAGCAAAAGAGAATTACATCACTGTAATAACAGCACTTGGCATTTAGTAGCATCTGCAGTTTGAAACTCACAAAGAGATTAATAATTATTACTGAAATTATTCTCACAAACTAGAGAGAAGTATAAACGCTCTTAAAAGTCTACGCTTTGCTACAGAGCAGAGCTAGGAATAAGGCTCCATGTTGTCAGGTCTGTACCATGTCTACTAGACAACTGTCCATCCTCTCTTTTAAAGCCACAGAGAGACCGGAACAAGTGAAATTTGCAGGTAATGACCAAGAAGTTTTCCCCAGATGTCACATCAGCCTGACAGCAGTGAGCGAGCCGGTAGGTTGCTACTCAATTTAAGAATAAAGAATGGATATAAATACACTCTGACTTCTCTTCCACATGGAATATATTACGTTATATTATATTGCAATCTTTTATGAGCAACACTGTCTAAGGCACACTGGACAGATAGGCAGGCATGGTAAAAATGCCAATTGATTATAATGTCATTGTTTATGAGACAGAAATCTCTAATGAAACCACAAAAGCATCCTTGATATTGTGTCACTGATCATAACTGATCACAAGCAAAAAGAAAGTTGAGTTTGAGGTACCTTGATATATTAAAACCAAGAAATTAAACTACAGGGGCATGAACACTCCCTCCTGTCCCTTCACAAACTCTCACACGTCTAATTGTTCTCAGTCTCCCAGACAAAAAACACCAAAAGCACTAAATGAAATAGGACAATTAAAAGAGAGAGACTCTTCCAGAGGACTTTCATTTCCAGCAGGCAAGATGGATCTGTGGATGTGATGGACCTTACCCTGCCAACCTAGCCTACCAAGGGAAAAGCACCACTGGCTGAAACACCATAGCTGCTGCCACCACAGCTGCTCCCACCATGACCCTTCCCATTGCCACTGCTCTGCTACTTCCCGTTGAGCTGCCAGGAAAGGTGTAGCAGCAACAGGAGCCAGGGCAATAGCAACAGCAGGTCTCTCATTTTAAGCCCTGGCATTTTGCATAAAGTAGCTTCAGTTTCGAATACTAGGCTGCTATTTTATGGGACAGATAAAAAGTGAATCTGATATTGCTTAGAATAATCACACAAAAAGATCTTCTTAAACATCAAGCAATCAGAATAAAAGATTGTTCGCAACTTTTTTTTTTTCCCTTATACACATCAGCCAGCTCTCCCAGATACTCCTGGTCACAAAAAAAACCCACCTCTCCCCTTCCTTTCCTTCTGTATTCCCTGCCCTTACTTTTTCAGCCACTTGTTCTCCCTATAAACCAGTCCTTGCTTGAGCCATGTCCTTCAACCTCACAAAGCATTTGGCCCACCCAGTTCCCTCTCTTCTACTAATTTCTTTCACCTGTTTATTTCTGGACTGAGAGTATCACTCTCTAAATCAAGTACCTACACTGCAGAGATGAGCACTCCACTCCTGGCACTTCTTACTTCTCCCTCCTGCACCGCCCGCTTGCTGTGGCATACAGATTGCCCATGTGAACTCAGCTTCACAGAACCTGGTGGTCCCTGCAGTACATCTACGAAATATTTGCAGCTCACTGGCTCCTGGGAAAAACTTGATGGCAGTTTTCTTAGCCAAGAGACTTCCCTTCATAATTCTGCTTTTACTCCTCTTACTGGTAGCTGAAAGCATGAAACTCTAGAATTGACATAGAACCCACGATAATTTCCTATCATGTGTGTCTCTTCTCATTAATCATTAGCTGGTGAAAGACACAACAGACAAGTCACCCCTCTCTTTTTCCGCTCCCAGTCTATGTCCGTCTCAACTAATCAGCACTTTATGCTAGGGACTGCCTTTTATTACGTGCCTAATACAGTGCATAGCAACGTGAGGCCTAGATTTCTACTCACCCCAATATCCAAATAACAATTATTAGTCCTTTTTTTCAGGTATCATACATTTCACCCCCAGATTCACCTACTGTAGTAACTTTTTAATAGTCTTCCAGTTACTCTGTAAATTAAGGTTTGGTTAAGGTTGCTGCAGACACATCACCTGATCCTTCCATCATCATTAAAGCCTTTATATCTACAAAATGGTGATACTTGCCATAAGAAATACTGCTTTTTGGAGATTACTTGACAATTAAAACATAGTCGTTTTAAAAGGTAACTAGACATTTTCCAGCACAGACCTCTAAGCAAGACCAGAGCCTTGACTGGAATTGCACTCTGCTCCTAAATTTCAAGGCCAAGTAAACATCTTCAGCCCAAACTTGGTCCTTTCTGCATCCCTTGAGTACAACCCTTCTCCTATTAGTCAATAGTGCTCTTACAGAAAGAAAAAAAAATAAACACATTAAAATTTGAAAAGCAGATGATTGCTGCTCTGGAAAATCTTTCTTCCTTTTCCTTCAAAGCCCCTATCTTTCACTCTTTACATATGGCTGGAAAACAATAGTCATTTGAAATATGAAAGCTCTCCTAGTAGAAAGATGACCACACAAGGCTAAATGCAATAGGACTAAAAAGCTTCTCTGCTTTTGTGTTTGCTGTGTGGGAAAAGAATCAAGGATTTGTTGAAACAGTAATCTGTTTCAAGAGATTGTGTCAAGACAAAGAGAAACAGAGAGACAAAGAGATAACACCTGATCATCCCTCCCCTCTAAAAGACCAAAAAGAAAACTGAGACATTAGAAGAGATATCTTCACATTTAAAATAGCAGACATTGCCAGATCCACTTCACATCATGTATTAGCTACCCTTTAGATGGTGGTCAGAAAAGTCAAAATCTCTCCTTTGTTCACAGTTTCATTATTATTACTATCCTTCTGTATCACTCCCTCTGTTTAATAGCCTGGGGTCAGGCCCAAATTTACCAAACTGCACATTGTTAACCCTATAATGTATTTACTTCTTTCTGCCTTCTCAGCACAATATCACTACCCATGCATTGCAGAGGATACATACCATACTACAGTCTGCAGTATGACTTGCATACTTAGTCAATAAATAAAATATGGAATATTTATGAAGAACATACAGTCATCCAACTGAATACACAACATATGATTTTATCATATTCAGCTGTCCTTTCTAAAAACAGTGTTAGTTTTCCTCCTTTTTGTTGTGCAACAGAATATGACTAACCTTTTCAGAGTTTCACAAGGGACGAAAAACAAGAATCTCCCTTTCCAGAATGGTCTACAAAAAACGCTGTCAGAATTGCAGTTTTTATGCTCAGCTTTGTACGGGGCCTCTAAGTTTTCTTAGGGAGATCCTCTGACAGTGGAGATGACAGGGATTCTATGCTCCACAGTAGGAAAACCTGCTGCTGCTCCATTCTAAAGCATTCTTTATCAAGGACACCACAACTGCCCTGCCACCTTGCTCAGCTCAGGGGTTAAACAAACCAGGTTGGTCCTGGGCCGCCTTCTATCAAATAGTCCAAATTAACCATGATTTTGACAAAAATGAATGATGCTAAATTTCCTACGATGACAAAAACCTGAACCCAGTTTTTTGGTTATTGCTGGCTTCAGTAGTCTGTTCATTTATCAACTACTTAGTCATGGAGCCTGCAAATTGGCAATGTCAAAGCTTTTGCTGACTCCTAATTCTCTTATGTGATGTATATTGCACAAATAAGAAAGCTACATTAAAATGCCAGCATTATATACAGCACAACATTTTCCACTCTCCCTGAAATGATTTATCATAGTCATGTTCACACTCATTCAGCCTCCTGTGCCATAATTTATTCGGAAACTGTTCCATAATTGCTGGCATGACTTTGACAAGAATTATATGATGAGAAGATTTCAGTCATTAACCATGTAGAAATATCAAGTGTTATCCTCACATGACAATGAAAGCTACATTGACACTTCATCCAGTCACATCACTTTCCATAGCCGTACATATTACCCCTTCAGGAAGGGTGCCTTTTTCGTAGCTGCTATGAAGAGTCCAAGGAGAAAGCAAGACAGAATTTTCAAGCCTTTTCAAAGCAAAACCCAGCACCCCCAAATCAAAATCCCCTACCCTCTAGCTAACATTGCATTTGGGGGAAAGTCTATGAAAACCAAAACATACACAAAGCATAGAATCATAGAATGGTTTGGGTTGGAAGGGACGTTAAAGATCATCTATTTCCAACCCCCCTGCCATGGGCAAGGACAATGCCACAAAGAAAGAAATTAGAAATACAATTGTTATAGTAGATAGTAGGATGAAGCTGGTTGATTCACTGTGTCTACATGCACCAAGGAAACATTCGTACGTTTATTCCCCTGGATATAGTACCATTGCACCTCACACAATAGCTCAGTTTCACTGCAGAAGAAATTGCCTACCCATTCATTCTCCTGGATATTTCACTGCCTTTAACACTGAAAGCACTAAGGCAAAAATTGAATGGCTGGCAGTATCCTTTCCAATCCACATTTACATGCCCAAATATACTTGTTAAGCATCATCAGACATTATTGTATCCAAGAGAGCTCTGCATGCATCACACCATCGACCTCTTCAGCATTATTTTAAAATCATGCTTCACATTCCAGTGACCAAATATGGACTTAAAGTTAGGCATCCATTTCATTATGATGACAGGTATACCTTGCTCTACCCCGTTACTATGGTAACAGATACCATAGCCATTAAATTTATGGTAAACTGTATTCTCAAAAGGTATTTTTTTTTCATTCTCACTTGTATGATCATACCAAACTACCTAATTACAAAAAGAACTCAGAGAATATGCTCTTAGCTGAACTCAGCGGCTTCTACAAGTCTTGCATTCACCTTCATTGGGTTTAAATGCGAGAGACAAAATATACTGATGCTTTAAACAAAAGATGTCAAAATTCCTGCTCCAGATAGAGCAAATGAAAAATTAAGAGGAGATCATACGCTAACCAGGACTTAACTGAGTACAGCAATCTCAAATCCTGTAAGGATTTTCCCTGCAAGGGAAAATATTTATCACCTGTGAGAATACCATTTCTGGCTTCACAGAAAAGCCATGGAAATGATTAAAAAAATTCCAGACACATTTCCTGCCTGTTATCAAACACGCATCAGAATTCTTCTCCTGGTTTAACATTTTAAACGTACCTTATGGTGAGACTATTTGCATTCAAAGCTGTTAAGTGCTATAGTTTTCATCAAAATTCTCAGTTTTCAAAATTTTTATAACTCAGGTAAGGAAAAAAAAATCTACTTCAGCAGCAGCTGAGAAAGTAGTGTCACAACTGGCATATAAGTAGCTGGAATAGTGTTCTTAAGTTACAGCCATGCAAGTAAATGCATACCACAGCGAACAATTATTTAAGTTCTTTTCCTGCCTCTTTTCCTTGTCAAGTTGAAAATAAGCCACTATTGCATTAATGAAAATATTTTCACAATATTTAAAATTATAAAGTTGTTACATTCTTACATTTCGTACATTTTTAAATATGATTATGTTAAACTAACTCAGAAGCTGATTTAGCATTCAAGGTTTCCATGGATCAAAGGTTTAAACTATGCTTCTGTTCTAATCAAATTTTCACTATCAACCTTTGCATTTGTAAATATACGTTTAACCACCTCTCTGAATTCTAGTGGGTAGCTCTTATACTTTCTGAAGTGCTCCCACTGATGCTAGGGCCAGACTGTACACCCAGCCCTCAAAAAACCACAGGAATGCCGAAGTTGTTTTGAAGGGAAATAATACAGGCCTCATCTCAAAAGGATCCTGGAGAAAAGACATATTACATCCACACAGACAAGGGTCTCTTGAAAACGGAAGTCTAACATAACTTGACTAGTGTTATATGATGTGGGACAATCACTGTAAATTCCTAGTAAACCAAATAATATTTAAAATGTTAGGTGCTTCCATAAAGAAAGAACAATATGATATTTAAATAGAATTGCAATATCACCTTGTAAAAAGATAAGACATCTCTGTCATTAGATTTTAAAAAAAAAGAGGTATTCACAGAGGACATGAAACAATCTGAAGCAACTGTAGGTTCATGCTGCCAAAAAAAACCCACTTCTCTAAAGACTTCAGAGCATGTTTCCTACTTGTCCATGTGACTATATCCTTCCCGCTCCAGCGCTACATGCGGTGCCCCACTTTAGAAAGTGAGGAAAAAAAATAATTTTAAAAAATCAACAGTTCTTGGCTATAGTGATATCATCCAGTGCTATAAGCAAGTGAATTCAGAGCTAGCGAGAACTAACAGCCACATTACTGGAATAAATGAATCATTTCACCAGATGTTACAAACGCCAAGATCTTTTCCTTACCTGCCTCCTGTCCCTCTGAGATGATGATGAAGAGGAGGCACTTCTATGTGATGGAGTGGACGTTTTGTGAGCTGGCGATACACTCTTCTCCTCTGAACTCATTTTTGCAGCAAACTTGTAGTAATGATCTTGTGCTCTTATCACTCATGTACAAAAAGGCAAGGGATAGTCTTCTGCATCCTTCTGTTTCACAATTTATGGACAGCCAAAGAGGAATTCAATCTCAGCTGAACTGCACCTTAACAAAGATAAATGTGAGAGGAAGAGTGAATGAATACACCCACGCTCCAAAGTAGCTCTGCAGCAAAGAAATCTGTTTACATTCACTATTTAATCCAACAGATCTCCCAGTTTTTTACTTCCCTTCCTAACAACTACCCAGTACAAACATAAATACATTGTTCTACATTCTCACAGAAGATGAAAGTGGTATTACATTATTTCAAAAACCCCTAAGGAAAGGAAGGCTTAAGGAATTTACAGCAATTCTCAGGCAAACTTTACAAATCCTTGACAAAGGGTAATTATCACATCTTGTGTAATATCGTAACATTATCAAGAAACTCCTCAGGACTTCCCGTACAACACAAATACCACTGACCACCCTGTTATAATCAGTACTTCTTAAAAACCCTGCAGTTAGTTAGATTAAGGAATCTGCAAGTTGCTTTTAAAAGCAGGTCCCTCTTTCAAAGATGGTGGCCTCTCTGAAGGGGTGGACAACCCAGTTTCACAAATCAGCACCTTTCAGATGGTGCAGAGCTCACCACGCACTCACGTCTTCCTCTCAAAAGAGGACTGAAAGATAATACAAAACGTTTGGACCAGAGAACACTTTCAGCCACACGACTGTGGCCAGGGGTTATTAACCTCTTCATCTGGACAAAAACTTCAGTATATTTGTTGAATCCCAGTGTTGTCGAAGGCAGGAGCTCCCCAGGGCCTAACTGGGTTACTCTGAGGTGCCCTGTTGGGTGGAACGCGGGGCTGCAGGGGGGGCCTCTGTGAGGAGAGGCTGGGGCTGCTGGTTCCAGACGGCTCCAGCTCAAATACTGTGTTCAGTTTTGGGCCCCTCATTACAAAAAAGACATTGAAATTCTGGAGTGAGTCCAGAGAAAGGCAACGAAGCTGGTGAGGGGTCTGGAGAACAAGTCCTGTGAGGAGCGGCTGAGGGAGCTGGGGGTGTTCAGCCTGGAGAAAAGGAGACTGAGGGGAGACCTTCTCACTCTCTGCAACTACCTGAAAGGAGGGTGTAGAGAGGTGGGGGTCGGTCTCTTCTCCCGAGTAACAAGTGATAGGACGAGAGGAAAAGGCCTCAGGTTGCATCAGGGGAGGTTTAGAGTGGATATGAAAAATTTCTTTACCAAAAGGGTTATCAAGCATTGGAACAGGCTGCCCAGGGAAGCGGTGGAATTGCCATTCCTGGAGGTATTTAAAAGATGGGTAGGCGTGGTGCTTAGGGACACGGTTTAACGGTGGTTTTGGCAGTGTTAGGTTGATGGTTGGACTTGATGATCTTAAAGGTCCCTTCCAACCTAGACGATTCCATGATTCTAACTTGCCACAGGGCACAGCTGAGAATGTCAGTGAAAAGGTATCTAAGAAAGGGCAAAAACCACCATTGATGCAGAAGAGGAGGAACAAAACAAGTGACAGACAGCACTGTGAACAGCAGGGTCAGAGAAGGAGGCGGGGAAGAGGTGCCCTAGGCGCCAGAGCAGAGACTCCCCTGCAGCCCGTGGAGGAGACGGATATTCCTGAATGAACTGCGGCCCATGGAGTACCCACGCTGAGCACATATTTCCCTGAAGGACTGCAGCCCGTGGGCAGGGGAAACGTGTGAGAAGGCAAGAGTGGTGAGGAAAAAGGAAGACGGAGCTGATTCTTTTTAGGATTGCCTTTAAATCTAAAAGTATCTCTTTGCATTAAACTCTGGTACAGGACAGAGTACCTTAGCACTCCTCAGCATCTTTAGTGCAGAAGTGGAGCTTAGCTTTCTGCAGCTTTCAACACTACCAGTCAACTTTTGTTGTTTTACGTTTCACTATTCCCTAAACCCAGATGGGAAAGCGAGACATTACAGGCCCCAAAAGACAGCAAGTAGTATTTTTATATGTCTATTTGCACTAGCAAGGAAAAAATAATTGCACAGAACAGTCTTGTGCCATGCACAGAAGAGTAAACACTAACTTTCTATCTGCTGCTATGAAAAGAGTCACTGTTCTGTGGTTCCTCTAATTCGCATTCATGAGGATCAGAGAGTAGCTGTGGCCTTCAGTTCAGGAGCTGGGGCAGTAAGACAGGGAAATAGAGGAAACTGGAATGAAGAAAACTGGGTTCTTCAGATAATGGCAGAAAATAAACAGGAGAGGGTATTTAACAGGAGAGGATTACAATTGCAAAGGACTGGTGAAAACCCCAAAATGGCATACCTGCAGGTGCTATTTTTGAACTTGTAAATTCTGTGGAGACATTGGTATAGACTGATATATATTCATTATCACAATCCATTTTCTCTTACCTTCTAGCTTAAATACTGAAGTAGAGCTGCTGTATGCAAGCGCATACAGACATCATTTAAGGGAATTTAAGTGATATCACAGATTTAAGAGTAATTTTCAACAAATGTAACTCCATCTAAATTTAAAAAAAAACATCTTTTGGTCTTACATTTTTAACGTTTCCTTCTTGGACAAAAAGTACAAGTAACTTAAACAAAATGTTATCCTGGTAACGAAAAGTGAAGAGAAATACTAACCTAAAATGTACAATCACTTTCATATAAAACCAATTCTCAAAAAAGCATTTAAAAGAGCAAGATTTTAACTTAAGCAAATGGCTAGTCCTCAAAGAGAACACTCTTGACAGTTTTAATTTTTGAAAATTAAAGGTGTCAAAAAGCAGTGCCTATTAAATCTAGCAGGATGTTGCTGTTACACTCTGTGCAAATGTCAGCAGCAGTTAACTGTTGACCCTTTTTGTTCTTCAGGACAATGCTTAAATGCTGAATATGAACATTAACACTTGCCTGCTGGAACTCAGGCTGCCATAAGTGATATGTTCATTTGCATTCTGTAATACAACATCAACTTCTTTTCAGTTTGGCCACTTAGAAAGTTTTTAAGCAGTTGCATTTCTCCCATGGTAGATAATGGTTTGGTACCATCAGTAACTTAGTTTTTAGCGTAAGTATTAAGTAAGCACATGGAAGATTTACTATTTTCAATAAAAGCAGCATTCTCAAAAGTCTCAAGGAAATCAAGGGTAACAACACTGCCATGTCACAGTGAAAATACCACAAAGAATTAAGGGAAAAGACCTGATACACAACATCTCTTTCACTTTAAATGTGCAAATATCAGGAGTGAATGGCAATCAATTGGCTATGAAAATACTGAAATTCTCTAACAAAGAAGAAATTTGTGACAAAAGTCACTAGACTGGGTTGGAGAACATTTTGGGTTGGAAAACATTTAAATTAAGCCCTTGTGTATTTTGTGAATTTGGACTTTATTCTCCCACTAAAAATGCTATTACAACCTCATTCAACCCATGCACTCTGCAAGGCCTGTGTTCCTGCGATTGCATGGTGGGCTGGAGGCAGAACAGTTTGCCTAAGTACGATTTAAGAGTAGAAGTCTGTAAACATGAGCACACTGTAAACAAGCTAGAGCTTGCACCCTACTGCAAAACCATCTGCAAGGAAGAACTGGGCAAAGCATTTTCAAAACTACACAAGGGTTTATCCTTGCCTCTGTCCTCCTAACTTTGTTTATACCTTAAGAACGAAGATAGTTTCTCACAGAGAACAGGAGAGTGAAGACAGATGACCAGCAGTTTTCCATTGCAGAAAAAAATCAAAATATATAGTAAAAAACTGGCTTCATTAGAGCTAAGAAGAGAAAAAGGAAAGGCATCTGAGCTTGAAATCTAGATTACATTCTTATTTCAAGCGAGTTCTGAATCCAAGGAAATATATTTTAAAGCACTCCATACCAAACCTATCTGAACCCAGCAATGCGCGCTTGCAGCCCAGAAAGCCAACCACATCCTGGGCTGCATCAAAAGAAGTGTGGCCGACAGGTTGAGGGTGGCGATTCTCCCCCTCTACTCTGCTCTGGTGAGACTCCACCTGGAGTACTGTGTCCAGCTCTGGAGCCTCAGCACGGGAAAGACATGGGCCTGTTGGAACAGGTCCAGCGGAGGGCCACGAAGATGATCAGGGTGCTGGAGCACCTCTGCTATGAGGACAGGCTGAGAGAGTTGGGGCTGTTCAGCCTGGAGAAGAGAAGGCTCTGGGGAGACCTTATAGCAGCCTTCCAATACCTGAAGGGGACCTACAGGAAAGCTGGGGAGGGACTCTTTATCAGGGAGTGTAGTGATAGGACGAGGGGTAATGGTTTTAAACTGAAAGAGGGTAGATTTAGATTAGATATTAGGAAGAAATTCTTTACTGTGAGGGTGGTGAGACACTGGAACAGTTTGCCCAGAGAGGCCCCATCCCTGGAAGTGTTCAAGACCAGGCTGGATGGGGCTTTGTGCAGCCTGGTCTAGTGGGAGGTGTCCCTGCCCAGGGCAGGGGGGTTGGGACTAGATGATCTTTAAGGTCCCTTCCAACCCAAACCATTCTATGACTCTATGAAACACTGCTATGTACTGATCACAAACACCACCACCTCGCATGCTGCTCAGGGCAGGGGGAGACTAGAGGTGTCAGGAATGAAGGCGTGAAGCTGAGCCTGAGAAAAGTGGGAGGAGAGGTGTTGTTTTAATGTCTTTTATTTCTCACTACCGAAATCTATTTTAATTAGCAATAAATTAATTTTCCCTAAACTGAGTTTTGCCTGCAACAGTAACTGATAAGCAGTCTCCCTGTCTTTATCTCGACCCACAAGCTTTCTCATCCTGTTTTCTTCCCCGAAGCCACTGAGGCAGGGGAGAGCGAGCAGCTGCGTAGGCATTGGCTGCTGGCCAGGGCTAACCCACCACAGCTACAGGGGCCAGTCTCTGTTCTGTTTACTCAGCCACTGCTATGGGTACTACCTCTTTGTATTTGATGCTTTTTCTCACTTACTCCTCTCTACCTAAACCTTTAATTTCCATCCAAGAACAGAAAAATAGATATTCAGAGCAGCACAGAGGATATTGGTGCCAATAAACAGTCAAACACTACCAAAATGTTGCAAGTTAATCACCAGCACACCATGACAGTTCAGGAACAGAGTTATAGGTCTCAATGCTGATAGATACTGTGTCTGATCTTCCATTAACCTTAGACAAAATTCTTCCCTGAGTTATGTTGTCTGCTTGAAGACATCTATCTTCTCCACCACCTTCTCTAATACTGAAATAGCGCCCTTCCACTGTGATGACAGCACAACAAGGGTCAGTACAGCACAGCTAGCTTTAGATGAGTGTGGAGAAAGGTGTTGTCCATATGAAATGGTATCAGGACAAAAATGCATTAGCTAACACTCATACATGACTGTAGGCTCAAGAAATTATGACATATTGAAGACAGAGCTCCAGCTTCCCCAGTCACAACAGGTACCCATGCAAGGATATCATCCTGAACCAGATAACTCACACAGAGGCAGCTAAATAATTTATTACATTGTGCTTTGCAGCCACCGGCTTCCAAATACTGCACCCTAATAAACACCTTCCTGCTGGAGCTGAGCTCTGTGATGACTCATAAGTGACAGACACCTTTTCTGCTTGCTGTACTATGGAAAGCGGAATGACTTCACTTTATTAGTTATCAGCACTTTTGCCAGTATGAATCTCATCCATGTCTTACGGGTGAGCTTACATCTCTACAAGGAGTCTCCCATACAATTATAGATCCCACATAATATCCACAGAGCATCTACATAGCATCCCAGGGGCATGACTGGAAGAACATGGCTGTTCCACCAGCAAAAGCTGTCCCCATAGCCTGAACATCTTGGCAAATTCTCTATTCTTTTCAGGATAGAAGAGTTTCTGCTAGAAGAAGACTACAAGCTGTATTATGCTGGACCTGCTAGAGACAGCTACAAGACGACAGAGGTTGCAGGAAGACAGAAACAGGCTGCACAGTGCATTTGTCTCAGAATTTCAGCAAGAAAACATAATGAAGTTGCACCCGAAGAGAGGCTTTTCCTTCTACCCTAGCACACCAGGGACTGCTGATTTAGATTAACAGCATTTTCATATCCTAGAAATGCATTAGGCAAATTTTAGCCAAAAAGGCGTACCAACAGTCATATCTCAGGTCTGTGCAGTTTTCATATAAATCAAAAATCAAATTACAAAAATTAGGACACAAAAATTATAATCCTACTTCACAAAGCTAAGTAGAACAGGCAAGTTATTTAAGAGCTAAAAGGACAAATTTTCAGTCATTTTCAGCTATGAGGTCGCTGAAAATTTTTTAGCAGAGCAGCCTTCAGGCAAATGAAAATCAAAACCTTTTTAAAACATCTGATCTTCACTTAGTTGACTCATGTGGAAAAATTTATATTTAGTATTGGCACAGGAGGACAGTGATCTGGCACTTCAAGTGTGTTTTTAAGGTTCTCGGGAAGTGTAGGTGCTGTTGAAAGAAGCAAACACAATGCTAGCAAACGGTACACAAGAAAAGCAGTTCTGTAAATAGTTGCCAGGTTTGACATTGTGAAGTATGGGCTTTTTCTTTCGAAAGGTATTTAAAAAAAAGTAAAAAATAGAGCTACATCTGAGCCAAACTCCACAGTGGTTCTGTGGCTTTGCCCAAGCACTAAGAGCTGAACCTAACCAACAACCTGCTCAAACCACACTGATTTATTGATAGCAGTCTCCCAATAAAGATATATAAAACTATACCATCCCACTTCACACTACAGGAAGCAAACATTTCTTCTTGCCCTATTTAACAGCAACAATAACTTCAATATAAAATTGCTATTATTTATACATAGGAATTTCTGACAGAGGAACAGCTCAGGGTTAAAAGTCAAAAAAAAGGCAAGTGGCATATTTGAGAAAACAAGCACTGTAAGCACAACAAAATTATTAATGCAAACTAGCAAGAGCTAGCACCGAGCTTTTTGTTATTGTTCTTGCACACTGAATTTGGATTTTCTTTCTCTATATTTCTAAGAGCTTATCTTCCAATTTTGGCTTAAAATTTGGGTAATACATCTTCTTTAGAGCATGTTAGAAGGAATAAATGTAGTGAAATTGATGTAAAGAGACGCCAGTCTCTGTAACTAAGACTGAAGCAAACAATTATAAATCTAATTTTTTGGCCAACAAATTCAATTTACCAAAATGAAACCAATGCTTTTGAGACATTTTTCATGGGCGTTTTCCATCAGTCACTGGCAATTTTCCTATGGACTTCAGCGGGAACACAAGCCATATACCATGGTAGAGTATTTTTAGAAAATAATAGAAAATCTCAAAACACATTCAAAAACTATGATTTTGGATTTGGGGTGGGTGTGGGGGGGTAACCCCCTGGTAATTGGGCCGTTGTTCTGATACTGTTTCCTGACAAAGACCGAAACAACTGACTCATTGTACGAGGCCAATTTTATCAGACCTTCACAGCAAATACGTCTTCAACATGAAAGTATTTTCATTCACGTCAGCTGGACAACTCAAAAAGAATGGCATTATCTGGCATAAACAAGGGTAACAGTATTGGCCATTGGTTATTAATTGCTGCTTATCCAAATATCATTGACCTGTAGGCTGCATTTTGCACCACACCAACTAAATTCCTCATGAACTGCTCAAAACCACCTGTCAGTTTAGGATCATAAATTGATTCAGTCCATCAAATGTGACTGTGCATTGGCTGGCTGCAAAGCTGCTTTGCCATGAATTCCCAAGGCAGGATATATAGTTATTGCTTCCAGCATATAAGAAGAGACAGACTTCCTAGAACGTGAAAACCAGACACTGCAGAAAGATTTGAGTCATCGCAACTATCAATCACCCAGCTGGGAGTTTTGTCTTCAACTTTTCCCATTGGCATCTCAACTATTTTGGATTTAAAACATCATTTGAAATATAGTAATCATAAAACTTATTTACTGGTTCTTCAGTACATTCTCTTCTAAAGTTATTTACTTATTTACTATTACGTAAGGTGACGTATATAGAAAGGTAAGACGCTCTGCCCAAAGCGAAGACAATCAAAGTGCCATATCAGAAACCACTGGTTTTTACACCAGATATTACGTTAACCCAGAATCCTGCCTTCTATCATCTGAAACAAAATCATTTCAGATGCATCAAAATAAACGACAAATCCAGTACCAAGATGTAGCATGATTATTTTTTATATCAGTGTTACAATAAATAGTTTGAAAGACACAGAAGCACTGAGACCTACTTACTGATTTCTCTTCACCTTCTACCCTAGGTTACATTAATATGTTTGATTCAACATCTCTTAAAAGTATTTCCTGGGAATTCTGTAGACTGGACTATTCAGTAGTATAAGAACAATGAAGATGACACTGACTCTCCAAATAAAAATTCATTACTCTCAGTTTTATTGACTGAACAAACTACAGTGTATCTGGAGTTACACAGATTGTCATTATTTGAAATTTCATTTTAAAATCGAGTATTTTTATGTTACTGGCTAAAATAAAAAAATTTTTAAAAATCTTGAAAAAAAATAAAATACAAGGGGGAGAGGGATGAAATGGATAAAGACTATTTTTATTGGGAAAAAAATGTTAGCAGGTTTAAAGGTCCAAGTGAGATACATAGACAAGGTGTGAAATAAAACAATACACCAGGGAGCAAACTGGGCAAAGACTCAGGAAACACAAGCTGTATAAATATAAACCACACGAAATAAATGGGTGACACAGAGGAGAGAAGCAGCCTGTGGAAATGAATATTAGCAATATCAGAGGTATGGATATTGCAGTTATCTCACTTTACAAGCCCCCACCATATGGCAAGTCCATTGACACTGGTTAGGGAATCTCTGTCCTCCCCCAAAATCTGAAGATGTTCCACTGAGCCTGGGCAACCGCACCAACTGCAGTGAGGTTTGTGAAAAAGCTATTAGTAGAAGTTATGAAAACGTACAAATACATGACTTGTACAGAGTTATAAATAAACCTGCATGTCATGTAACAGATAAATGGAAGCTCTCAATGGGTAACTCCAAATGAAGTCTGGATTCAAATAACATTTATGACAGAAGTCTGTTATGTTGCTTCTCACTCGATTGAATCTTTTCTGTAAGAATGCCCAGAATGTTTTATAGACTGTTTAGTATCTTGTGCAGTATTGGAGTAATTTGAGAAGACAATTTAGGGTGCAGAACTGAGTCTCTAGACATAAATAAACCAAAAATACGCAACTGTCACTGGCATTATTTCAAGCAAAGCATCTTCACGCTGATCTATCAATACGGGGCTGTTTTTCATTTGGGAGGGAAGAGATTTTCTGTGGCACTCTGCAGCTGTGTAACACAGTCATTCTATACTCGAGCACTCTGTGGAGACCTTTGTTCTCACATTATAAGGAATATGTAACTGCCTGTTCCCCCCTTTACTGCTGACCTTCTGTGCAGGAAAATCGGAACTATGCTTTTCCACAGTACATGAATGCTGCAAACACAAGAATATAATGGAAATAAATCATCTCAGTGCGGTGGCAATGCTGTGGTGATTTAATAGACCACTTACGGGAAAGAAGCAATTTTTTTTTTTTTTGGTCTTTTTTTTTTTTTTTTTAATAAACGAGTGAACCAATCCCTTTACAGCCACTACTTGAGAATCAGCCACATCATTGTAGCAAAACACCAACTTTTTAGGAAATGGCTTTAAACAATGCATTTTAAGATTTTTTTTATTTGTAGGTCCTGTTAGAACTAATAAAGGGCCAACTCCACATTCAGGATTGATTACGTTTGGCATGTTGACAATAGGAAAAAAAATTGAGCAATCTTTTATTTTTAATTCAAAAATCAGTAATTCCCATCAGGAAAATCAATTTCCTGCATTTTTCTAGCAGCTTTAATAGCAAAATTGCTTCAGTAATAACTTTCAAGGCTAAGATTCAGAGCAGTCATCAAAAATCACGTCCTAGACCTCTGACCAGTGAATTTTAAATCCCAGATAGATACCAAAATAACACTGTTGATTTAAGGGCATCACTGATGATTTTCAGGTCCAATATTTATGAGTAGGAATAAATGAGGCCCTATAGGAAAAATGGCAATTCTAACTAGCACTAAATGGTTTTCAAGGTAGAAGATATTAGAATTCATATGACTGTGTTACCATTGCCCCTTTCAAGTATTTTAAAAGCTGCATATTCAAGGTTTGGATAACAAATGTACATGTCTAACTGCAGGCATTCAAAACAGCATTGGCGTATACAAATTCTCAATCTGATACTATATACAGCAATACCGATAGTGCCTAATTACTGCCATAAATTACTCTTTATCCCTTATTCAGGAGGATCTAGAACCTTGAAATGAAGAAATTTTTCTACCTGAAAAGAGGCTGCAGTGAAGTGGGGGTCGGTCTCTTTTCCCAAGTAACAGGCGATAGGACAAGAGGAAACAGCCTCAAGTTGCACCAGGAGAGGTTTAGGATGGATATTAGGAAAAAATTCTTCACTGAAAGGGTTCTCAAGCATTGGAACAGGCTGCCCAGGGAAGTGGTAGAGTCACCATCCATGGAGGTATTTAAAAGACACGTAGATGTGGCGCTTAGGGACAAGGTTTAGCGGTGGACTTGGCAGTGTTAGGTTTACTCAATGACCTTAAAGGTTTTCTCCAACCTAAATGATTTTGTGATCATGGAAATTGCAAATTGTACTGACCAAGTGCAGCAGTGATGATGACCTGCCTGAGATCACAGTGGCGACCAGCAGCCTCTGCCGCGGGGTGGCTGGGGCAGGTGCTCAACCTCCCTCCTACAGCCATCTCCACTGCTGGGCTTCACCAAAACGCTGAGATCTCACGTTCACTTTCAAGGCTTACTGCCTGCTTAGAAGTGGGCGCTCATCTCCTTCATCTCATTAATTACTTTGTTTGCTAATTGAGCTAAATATATAACTAGATGTACAGTGTAGCAATGCAACCACTAAACTCAATTGATAAAAAAAACCAAAGCCTTGCTATTTTTTCTTATTTCATACGATAATAGACAAAAGCATTTTTACACACACCGTTTCCTATAAACTCTTTCAAGATTAGATAATTAATTGGCTAAGACACAATGTTTATATCAATAAGACCAAAGTCTAAACCTGTGTCACTATTCTCAATTAGGCATCACTATTCTTAATTAGGCTACCACTTCTCCTTAACTGATAGTAAAAACTGCAGCAAAAGTAATGGAAAAAAAGTATAAATATTTCATAGCAGTCATGTTTTACAGCCCAACATTTGACAACCTCCCACAGCAAGCATTTGTTGGAAGAATTATCAAAGAAATTTAAATTAATTAACATGGTGTTTTCCAAAATGACAAAGTTTATTAAATGCAGGGGTTTTTAAAGTCCTTAGCCTTTGCTTTGGTCATTTATTTTCGGTTGTTTGGTTGGATTTGGGGGGGGTTTTTTGGGGGGTGGCGGTGGAATCTTGTGTGGTTTTTGCTTTTAAGAAGGTCTACTTTTGTACATAGTTGCTACATCTTAAAGAGCATACTCCACAGGAGACTGCGGAACAGCAGACATCACTGAGCCACTCTTATGTTCATGTCATTCTTAACAAAACAGTGCTCTCCAACACTTTACACATAGTATCATTTCTTTAACACCGACATATCTTTTTTTTTTCCCTGAGTGGCTAGTCCAAGTATGCCTCAATAGTATAAAAAGTAAAAATAATATTAAAAAAAAATCCCTTGCGTGGGCATATGTGAATATAAAATACACACTTATGACACACATCATCAAATAGATGGATGAGGTCAAAAAACAGATAACCAGATTCAGACAAGAGGAGGTCAGTACAACATCTGCCTTTCCTATTTTCTGCTTGCCTAAACAATTAAGCAGTTTTCTGCCCTTCCAGAAGCCCTGAAGCATACATGGTAATTAGTGGAGTTCCAGTACGTCCAAACCTCCAGTTTACATGATAATTTCAAAATAAGCCCTCAACTCATTTGCATTCTCTAAGGATTGCCTCAATAGCTGAAGTGACCCTAGGATTTTCATTAGGATGTCTTTGTTGCTCCGCGTTCCTCAGGCTATCGCAGTAATAGAATACTATTGATTTGCATGGCATGGAGATTTCTTGCCATGCAGATACAGAGGCAGCGTATCGACCTGTGTTGTAGGCATTTGTAACAGATTGCTGTGAGTAGAGGGTTAAGCACGTATACATATTTAAAAATACATGAATACAAATATGCTATATATACCAGTTAAGCATTAAACAGGAAAAAGTAACTGGTGGACATTATCATCCTTTCTAGACTAACATAATTCTAGAGCACCTTTATAAATAAAACAATAAACAAAAGATAAAAACAACATGTACTATTCCATCCCTCCACCCCATTTTTAAACTAAAGCCATTACCGAGGGCGTTCTGTTTCCATCAAAATTTTTTCAAAGAATCAATTTTTTCAGTTCTTGAAGAAAAGCAATTGAAAGAAATTGAAGAAAAGAGATTGAAAATTTTAATCAAAACTCAGGAAATGCTTTAAAACGTTTTAAAAAGGTTTATGTGTCCTGAGCTTTCTCATGGAAAAACCCCTCACAATTTTCAACAAGCTCTTTAAAAAAAAAAAAGAAGCTTCTTTTTTCCTTATTTTAGTAATGAATTTTTTCTTTACCACTGGGCAACTTGGACAAAGAAAAATAGATTAGAAGCCTAAAGACTCTGAAATTGCTTTTTAATTACAATCTCAACTGGGCAGTGATCTAAAGCAAAGAAGCTAATTTCCCTTATAAAAGGGCTACAAAATGTTTTCAGAAAAACGGTATTAATCTTCCAAAGTGCAGGAGCCTAAAAGGTGCTTATGACCCTTGAAATCCATGTCTGGCTGCATTTTACTGCCCTTCTTTTATTAACCTATCTCTTGTTTGTCTGTATGTTTTACTTCCACTGGCTCACAAACATTGTATTTTTGCTATATGTTCCAAACCTCCCAAGTAAAACTTTGATTCAGAGCAAATTAAGAACTGCCTATGTTATCAATCTTGAATTTTGAACAGCATATCATCAAATGCTTGTAGGGAGGATGCCACAAAAATTCATCGCTGTGTCAATATAAATGCAACGTATTCATGGGAGCAAATACAAGACTGCAGTTGATGGAGTTTGCTCAGGTCACGGAGAACAAAGAGGGGAGACACAAAACTGGCACATTAGCCAGAGCTTCCACCAAACCTATTATTTTGGGGTGCTAAATGGAAGGTCACATCCAAGAACAAAAAAGAGGATGCAATTTTATTCTTGGAAGTAATTAGCTTGACAAACACTAAGTGTCAAGGTGGATCACAGCTGCACAGGGTAATATAGTTAATGGTTTATATATAATCTGGGAAATATCAAGAAGGAATAGGGAGGCTGTATTACCTCTGTGACTGCTACTAAATCACTGTGTCCAGTTCTGCTGCCAATATTTCAAAGACATTCACAAATGGGTTCAAGAGAGAACCATGAGCATGACGACACGATTGAAAAACATCACTACTAATAAAAGATTTATAGAGGTCAATCTATTCAGTTTGTCAAAGAAAAGATTGAAAGCTCGCTGGATGACAATCATATAACCCACTATATGGGGGGAAAGGAATTTATTATTACAATTCCTCTCAAAGGTATAACAAAATCTAACAGGACAAAAAGAAGAGAGAAATATATGCAGGTTAGAAACAAGGCACAGATTATAATGGTGAAGATAATTAAACACTGATAAAATACACTGATGATTACAATGGGTGTTTATAGGGATATGAGAAGACATTTTCAGTTTAGGACTGGAATTTTTAACATTTTTTTAAATACATTCCTAAACTCAGCCATCACTGCTGATTTGGAAGCCAGAATTCATCCAGGGCAGTCTAACGGCCCATTCCATGGTAAGGGTTCAGTCTAGCTCATAATGCAGCCTCTCCCTCTCCCTTCCCACAACTGAAACCAACTAACCAACAAAAAAACCCACATCAACCCAGAAAAAGAGAGATAAACTAAAAGGAATAAAACTATTTTTTTCTTAATCCCGATCTTTGGTGCACCCATTAATCTCTCCACTTGAGGTTCTCATATGTCAGTAGGCATTTATTGAGACTGATCTTTTGTATGGAACAATGTTAAATGTTCTTCAAGTCTAGAGAAATACATATTCTGATCACTGCTAATATTTGTTTTTCTTACTGCTTCATAAGAAATCTGTCTTACTGACACATATGTTTAAAACATAAGTTTCCATGGAAGGGCAGAAACACATCATAAAGTCATTTTTTATCTCATTACTACCTGAATTTTGTTGCACCTCCCTGAGTGATGGTTTCATTAGAAAGACAGAAAAAAATAGATGATTATTGTTCATGTCAAGAAGTACCAAAAATGTCTCGAGCACTTTACAAACACATTAGGAATCACAGGTATGGCTGAAAAGACCATGAGATGGAATAATCGCTTTTCACGCTCCTCCAAAGTCTAAGATATGTTGACTGGAATTAAAGTGAGCACAAGAGTGGGTGAGTTGCTCAAAAGTAGTTTCCTGACAGCACAAATCAGTGACAAAAAAACCACTACAATCAAAGAAAAAACCCTTTTCTCTTAACACACGGCTGGTTATCTTGACTCTCTTGCATGAGGGAAATACATACTATTTCCTATGATCACACTACACACTAAGTCCTGCACACATCAATAGCTAGATATGCTTAGTTCTTTCTGCTTTTGAAATACTAATGAATCATCATTCAGCTGCACTGACAAAAAAACAGTGTAAAAACACTCAAAAATAACACTCATTTGCCATAGAAGGAACTCCCTACTTCCAACACTATTAATAATTTTAGCTGAAATTTCACTACACTAATTTCCCTCCACCTGTGCACAAAGCATGATCTAATAGAACAGAAATGCCCTCAGGCACCTTACACATCAAAAATACCTGAGCAGCCCTAGAACATTCTCATCATTGAAAAGCTGTATGTTCTCCACCAGTCATTGGTTTCCAAAACACATTATAGACAGAAAACTACTGCTAATATATATTGATTTTTATACATAAACAGATTATAAAACCAGAAGAGACTACTATGATGATCTAACATAAAAATGACCAAGAGAATTTTTCAGATTAATTCCTGTTTGAAATAAACCATATAATTTAGCAAATCATCCAACACTGATGCAAAAGCGTCCAGCGGTGGGAAGCAACCACGAATCCTAATAACTTCTTGCAAACATTAATTTCCCTGCATTTTTAAGAATGTGCATGGCATTTCTCCTTCAAGTATGTCTAACCTCAAACCTTAGCCAAGGACCCTTGTTAAACCTTTGCCTACTAGATGGAAGAGCTCCCTTCAAATGCAAAATTTGCTAGTGCACAAATACACTGTATTTAGTATCAGTACAAGACTGTAGGCATCTAATGTCAGTTTGCACAGCTTTTTTAAAGATTTTTTAATACATTTGATGAAGTTTAAGTTCAGAGAAGAATTGGTATAATTGAAAAATTGACAAACATCTTATAGTCAGATGTGCAGAAAGGTCTGTATTTTGTTAATTAATAGGAGAGCTGAAAGGTTGCTTGAGCGCAATGGTAAAGTACCTTCCCTAGTTCTCACAGCAATGCACTAACTTGTTCACACACTTGTAGACTTCAGGATGCTGCTTAACCACATTGCACGCAGTAGCAGACAGGATGTGCTTCAACAGTACACTGGTTAGATGTGTGCCTGAGCAGTTATTCCAATCACAGATGAATCTCACAATAGCCAAACACTTACACGCTCACAATAACCCACACTACACTCTTCCATCAGATTTACACAAAACTGCTGTAAGCTATGCAGGGCACTGGTTCCCAAAGATACGCTCCTTGCAAGGCTGTGGAAGGCTTCACAAATTACAACAAAAAGTCTGAGGGATGAAGGAAGGATTGAACTGTAAGAACATGCCAAAAAGAAAAAAAAAAAAGAACAAAAGTCTTTGGACACGATTAACATTTGTATATCCATAACTTAGCAACACAGTAAACATGCCAGCTGGTGAGCAATACTCTCCACTATTTCTTTGTGTGCTGGGAAACAACCACCCTTCCCTCCTAACAAACATTGCTGTGCTCTTTGAAGATAATATAATACACAGAAATCCTACTTACATTTGGCCCATAATTAGGGACAGCACACTTAGAATTAGTAGCTTTTGGTGTCTTGCAAAAAGCACCAAGGTAATGCCCAGCTGAGAATCCTGCTTCATCTTTCTTTAAAAATTACTTGCCTTTTAATACTTCAATGAGTGATGATCATTATTGCATGACCTGCTGCATTAGCACCACTTGCAAGATGTGAAATTAGTTTTCCTCTATTTGACACACGATAAACCACAATGTGCACAATGGCAGTGAAGACTAAGACTGAGAGATTCAGATGGCGCTATGCAATCCAGAAGTTGGGTACATCAAGCTTGGCCAATCAACTGAAAAATGGGTTAATTTTCCACAGGCCAGAGAGGAGGGCTGGGCTGTGCTGGTGATCAACATTCACACCCACCAACCTTGCTAGGTGCTTGCAAGCCATTTGATGCTTAATAACATTTCCATCCCCCAAGTGGCACATGAATGACCTGTGATAACCAGCACGGAAGACTTGTAGGGATAACAGAGCAGCAGAAACACAAATCCCTAAAATGCCACCATAAATTAGAAACATTTTAACTTTTTACTACAAATTCATTTTTCCTCACCGTTCGTGACCTTGCATTACCCCAGATTCCTACAAGTACCTCCCTACAGACCCGGTTACTCCTTTATATTTCATGACCATGCCAGGTCCCTTTTCTTCTTTCTTTGTTCATGCTCCTCATATAAATTGCACACAATCATGATCCTTTGAATTTATCTTTCCTTTTCTAACCCAAGCTCTATACGTGCCCCACTTGTTTATGTTACAGAGCACAGCCTAGAAGGTCAGCTCACAGCAAGCAATTTTTTAGAAACAATTTAAAACATATTCTGTATTGCAAAAAAACCTGTTCTTCGTGGGAGAGGCCACAGCTGCACATTTCAGTTACAAGAAAAAATTAATCAAACAAAGAGAACCTACAATTAGAATTAAAAGGCCCAAAAGCCTGCGCCCTGCCACTTTGGAATATACAGGTCTATGCCGCAGCCTTTCTCTCTCTAGGGCTAGGATATGAGAAAGTTTTTCTTCAGCTTGATCTGAACAAAAATCAAGTGGCCTAACAACAAGCAAAAAACGTCCGATTTCAACACTACTAAACCTGTGGTACACTATCATTTTATCACAAGCTATTTGCAATTTTCTTTGCAAAATAATTTGTAATGAGGGGCTTAACGTGATGCCAGCAACATCAGCACTTACACAGTGTTTTTCAGCTGTAATTCTCAAAAGCATTTTAAGAAGAAGGAGTTTAATTTTAGCATAGAGTCAAGTCAGTCACAGCAGACGCGGAGTTTGCAAGTTGCAATCAATTCTCAAAAAGTTCTTATTAATGATCTGAAATAACAGTTCTAGTCAAACTTTAAATGGCAAGTGGCTGCCAATTATGCACAACACTGTCTGTCATTGTGCTTCAGCAGAATATTTACTAGGAACTAATATATTTTCTTTTGCGCCCAAATGCAAAATTCCCAAACTGATATCAAGAGAAAATGTCAAACTGCCTGATTTCAATACAACTTTAAAGAGACCCAGAATAATTCCTCAGTTTCACCAGTAAGAAACAAATTCATTTTTTGACAAATTAAATCATGTTTTAGGGTTGCAACTAATTTGCTACTGTTGTCAGCAAATAACTATTACCTAACATTATCAACAACTGTGGGTAACCTGGTATATTTATCAACACCTAGTACACGTTGTTAATTAAAAACACCACACAAATACAGTATCTCTCATTCAGTTCCAAATTTGTGACATATTTATTTATCAGTCTATTAACCCAATAAAAGAAATAAAATCCTTTCTTTTAAAAAGAAAAAGAAATTTCAAAAACTCAATGGATCATACAGGAAATCAAATTTCTTCATTTCAATTTAACTGTTTGAACTTTCCAAATTATGCTGTATTTACAAGGTACTTACACATTTTTCATTTTAACTACATTGATACAAATAAAAAAAAAACAGTTTTAAAAACCCTCTGATTATCTAAAGTGAATTTAAAACTTTTTTAAAAATAGGTAATGCATAAAATGATATATTGCTCTTCTATCTGTAAATGCCACAGTTTCCCATTTTACATTTGTAGAAGTAGACATCATTAGAGAGGCACCTTTCACAGAGCTGCTCCGAGTAACAGTGAGGCAGACTAAATACAAAACCTGCAGCAAGCTTTGACACACGTCGCAGAGCTTTGAAGGTGAAAAATTGAGGTTTCTTTTAAGGCAAGATGAGAGAGAAGTCAAATGGATATTATGGGGGAAAAAAAAAATTGTTTCCTTCTTTTCCTGAGAAAGCACAAGTGCCCTGAGTTGGTCAGCTGCTGACCAGATATAAGCAGCCAAATGTGAGGTTCCATTGTGAAAGCAACACTCAAGCATTTTGCTGTCTGATATGAGCTAACATCAAAAGCGAACAGCAAACGCCGCAACTGAAAAGAACAGCCAAAAGGCAAATCCGGCATCCGTCCTGCGCTGGCCAAAGGCAGTGACTCAGCCTCAGCTACGGTGGCAACGCGTCGTAAGAGACGGATGCAAAATCTAGTGGTTGATAGAATTGCTACTCTAGTACAGAAAACTGATGAAGTTAACAAATACAGCTGGAAGAGGGCTCTTCTGCTGTCTTGACCATTTCCACACTGGTCGGCTGGACAGGATGAATCATCAGTCACAAGCACCAAGCGATGGCTTTTCATGAATAGTGACCTTGTTTAATGCATAAGGGAAATGTAAGATTTCTTTCTCTAATACATTCATTTAAAGTAACATCAATTAAAGATGAATTTAGATTCGAGTTCTGTCTGAACTCAAATAACCGAAAACCTCATGTCATCTAAAATTACATCTTGCCCTCTGGTACTTATAAACATGAATGAAATAACAGAAAGCCTTGACTGTTCAACCTCTTCTGTGTTTCCTGTTTTAGAAGACAGTTAACGTTATATCATGTGCATGGAGAGGTCTAAAAAGCCACACAATATGCCAGTGAACAACACATTTTTTTTACTAACTCAGAAAATGTAATGTTTCATGCACATGAGGCAACACAAGATTGACCAAGAGTAACCAAACTACAGTGCAGGCCTAAACCTGTTGCCATTTCAGCTCAAGAAAGATCAACAGTGCAGGAATGAGCTTGAAAAAGAAAACAAAAAAAGGAATTGTTCCTGCCTTGTGCTACTGCAACTATTCAAAAAGGCTGCTTTTTTTTTTTTTACTGCTGCGATGGAAGTACTATCATTTCTTTATCAAAAAAAATGGGAATACTGGAAAGTTAGTTATTACACATTATAGAAACTGTCAATGTCAGAACCAGGATTATGACTAATTTCTCATAATTAAGTTTTTATATACACACACCTTAAAGAAATGAAAAAAACCCACTAAAAATACTTTTAAAATCTTGGAATATTTCATTAAAGTTAAAATTTGAAATAAAATATTTGTTTATTTACCGCTCTTCAGTTGTTTGACTGATTAATTATTAACTTACTGTCCCCTCATCTGTACAGTAACTATCCATAAGACCACTCAAGAAAATAAGCACTTCAGTGAAAGAGTTTTCCTCAAACAACCACAGTGCCCTGAACAGAATACAAGAGGGACTTTTCCACCCTCACGTCCTGGCTGACACCATTGGTCCCAGATATGGTTCAAGTGTTGGTATTGTTTCACCTCTGTGTGTAAATTCCTATATGTCATTTTGCTATAAACTCATAAAAAAAATTTCTACCAATCTTTTCACTGCTAAATCATTTTATCGTACTTGAAATAGAAATCAGAATAGCAACGTGATTCTTACGTGCTTTTAACTCAATGAAATCTAAGCAAAATACAGCCTTTTCCATCTAGGTACGAGCACGACGAACAACCAAACAGGATGCTGCGGCACGTCTGTCACAGTTCACTCCATCCAGAGAGTCTCCAAATCCCAGAGGGATGGGAGGATTGAGTACCAGTATCAAACATTACAAGGGATGGTGACATCCTCACTTGTTGAGGTCACCCCTGCCTCTGATGGCAATGCTGCACCTGTGTTTTCTGCACGGCATCAGACAAGTTAGAATGAGGGTTCATATGAAGTATTCACCTGTCCGAACAGGCCAGTAATTCTAAGGGGTACTTAGAACTTTTTACTCTTATTAGTTGCACTTTGTTAACACTAAGGAGTTGGATTAGCAACACAACTTTTCTGTATGAGTAGCCTTCTGGACGTGGCCCACAAACGTGCCATGTAAACGAAAGGAAATTCACTTCCAAAACATAATTCAGAAGAGCCTACTTTTAAAATTTAACTTAATGAGTTACTTAGAAAAACTGAGCTTCAAATCCAAAGCAAACTGTAAGATACCTCACCTTTGTTTCAAAAACAGGCGAACAAAACTGTCCAATCTAAATTTAGTTAATAACCATAAATTAGACCTCTGCATTAAGAACAGTGAGCGACTGCAAAACAAGCTGTATCTGCAGATGCAACGAAGTCAGTATGACTTTGCAGTATTTTAACCTTCCTTAGTGATTCCTGAGATTCGGGGCTGGCTACTCGAGAGGAGAATGGTTGCTTCTTTTGTGGTGGGATAGTAATGAAAAGCTATACTGAGAAGTATTTCAGAGGTATAAAATATTTTATGTACTGGAAAAAACATCAAAGAAAATCACTGAATTTGCATGCACCTACTGTCTCAAATCGTCTGAATGAAATGCTTGCTGTGCTGTATACACAGGGTACTTTGTGCAACAGCACCTACAGACCTGGCTGTAAAAGTGCCAAGCACTCTCAGCGCAGCGCCAAGCAGCTTGCAGCATTTTGTCCTAAACAAAACAGAATATGGCCGTAACAGTTTTCTCGAGTTTGCAGCAATCCGTCAGAAGTTCTTACAATCAGAAAGTGTTAATGCCACCAGATAAGGCAGCGGCTTTGCACTCATGTCCACAAATTCCTAGCAACAATGTGAAGTATTTTCATTTTGTGTTAATAGAGGCAGGGGAAAAAAGAAATCAAAATAATTTTCTATGACCCTACAGCAACTACTGAAAATATGTCATTAAAAGAATGCCCTCCCGTGTGTTTATCCAGTGCTGATACACATCTGGTTTCAAAACGACCAGCTACATCACTGGTATTTGTGCTTCCACTGCCTGAATAAAATCCCACTACCTAGCTTCTCAAGTACACAAAGAGGCTCTACATCACACGTATCTATAATCTAACAGTCCCCTATCTTCAAAAAGTCTCAAAACCAATAAAACTCAACATTTATTTTATTTTTCTTCCCTTTTCCTCTGCCTGTTTTTCCTCTGGTACCTACCTCTGCCTTAATCCTCCCATGACGTTTCACAGCTGGTAGTGCAAGAGCACTGCAATCCACATCCATTCCTTGTTTTCTGGAGCACGTCCTGGCCTACGCTTATTTCATCTACTCACCACTACCTGTCCAGTCTCCACTAAAGGATACACATATGACAACCGAACCAACCTCTTTCTCTCTCTCTATATATATATATATTTATATGTTACAGGAGTTACTATTTAGATTGCAATGTTTATATTAATAGATATCACAGGGCTCAACCAAAAACGATGGCTCTTATGGTATGATCAATTAAAGGTTAAGAATGTTTGCAACTAGCGTGTTCAAAAAATAAAACTGATTTATGACTCCAAACATCTTGGAGAACATTCATTCTTGACTGGCGAGGCCATCGTAGGAGCCTTCTACCTCAAAACTGGCATCTACAAATTTTCGTAAGCACAATCACAACATGTTTTACTTACTTTGGAGGAGCAGGGAGAAGACTTGTGGAATACAAACTGTAGACAGATCCATTAGATCTGTCATGGTTTTTTGCATAATTGTGTCACATTTCAGACGGGTATTTCCCTGACATACTATATACCACAGATTAGAGATGATGGCGCTAATTGACCGTTCCTAAATATAGGCTGCCTGCTGCAGCAAAGTGATGTAAAAACAGAGTGTACACCAGAGCTACGTCCACAAGCCAACACTGAAGTGAAAAGATTTTTGTCAGCGTCCAGGAAATCATAGCTGGATGCTAAGCTTTGTCATGGCCTAAAAAAGTATTTCTATAACTTTTTTTGCATGCTTTTTAAGTGTTGTTCTTTACACTAACAAACCATTAACAGATTGTGTTTGTCAACATGATCTGTAAAAAAACCCTCCACAATAAAACGCTGCCCTATTTGAAATGCCGTTCTTGGCACAAGGCGTTAAGCCGAGTTCTGTCCCCAGCCTCCAGAGAACAGGTCAGCAGGAGCCAGCTCCCAAAACCATTTTTATAAAGAGGACAAGCCTGCTTTCCCAGATCATGTTTTCACATAGAGGTTTAAATAAAAATCCGGTTTCATTATTTATAATGATTATTTCTAACTCATTGTAATGAATCCAAAAAGGAAGCTATAGAAAACTAAAGAGTTTTTATATTAATTAACAAAGTAATTATATCTTGTGGTTATTTGCATAAACAAGCTATTTCAGCCTACAGTGGTTACCCTTAGGAACCTGTGGTAGCCGAGTGCCAATACCACAATATTTGCCATACACTGTATTAATCCACATGCCAAAAAAATCAAAGGCTAAGGATGTCACAGAGACAACAGCAATATTCATTTTACCTGCTAATGGTGTCAGCTTTTTTAATCACATCCATTAGATTTAGAGAGAACCTAAAGTACAAAGAAACAGCCCAGCAAGAAGTTAAGAGAGACGCAGCAACTATACGAGAGTATGTGTATGGTAACAAACTGCTGTACGAAAAGGAATCCGAGGGAAGTTTTCAGGGCTCATAAACATTTTGGATCAGAGAGCTTTTCCAAGAGACACAGAAATTTGAATCCAGCACCATCAAGGATGGTAAACACTTGAGTAAAGGTAGTTTAGGATCAAAGGCAGCAATACCCATAGGATCGACGTTGTGTTGAGGCCTCCTTTACAGTCTCAGCGTAGCAAAACTGAACGATGGAGTGCTGACGTGACAGATCATGTTCTGGAGATGCTACTTCTAACACAGCTGGCTCCTTTCCACATACCATGTTGAGGGGGGAGCAACTAGAACATAAAGCAGCAGCAAGTAGCAATAAAAGCTTCTAGAATGAATACGGTTCTGCTCCTTAGAATCGGAATCTTTTTTTTTTTTCGGTCCTGCTAAGATGAGGTAATGATGCCTTCAGCTTGACAGGAGACAAAAATCCAAATAATAAAAGGATTACCCAGCAACTGTAACATGAGATGAGGACTGCAATATTAACAAACGCAGGATGATTCAGCACAGAAAATAGTAAGAGAAGGAAGCATTATAAACTGCCTTTAAATTGTCTTGAAATTTGATTCAGCCAAATACAACAATTAACCCAGCCCATCCTCTAAATGAAGTTGCGTAAGAAAGCACAAGTGAAACATCAAGTAAAAGATTGAGTTTATATTTTTCTGCGTATATCTAGCAAATATTCAGCTATTGTCCTTGACTTTAAAATATAAAGCGAAAGCATAGTTAGTATACAATGTAGATGTCTAATATTGTTTCATTTTACTAAAATGTTTGCATGTTTTCTCAGACTCTTCATGACACTACATAAGCTTGTCCATCATAAATACATATCCTTCTTATCTTCCTCTCTCCTCCTCTGCCTTCTGTTGCTCCTGTTGCTCTGAGGGCTTCACCAAACTAGAGCTGGCACTACAGTAGGTCCCTTTTCAAAGAGAAAAAGCACTGACTTGTGAATGGCAAGACTACTATTTGTGACTACTGGCAAGACCAAGTCAACAGTGACCATAGAACATAACTCTGTCTAGCACACAAAGGACTCAACAGTGGCACTATGTTGGGGCTTTTCTGTAAGGCCTCACTCAGAACAGGGTAAAAACAAGGAACAAGGCCTTGTTCTGCCACTTCTCCATCAAAAGACCACAAGGACTTCACTTTTGTATGGCCTATGCATCCAAGCAAAAGGGTTATCACATTTCTGTTGCTTTCCCCTTCCCCTGCAACCACCTTTATCTATTTGTGTGGCAACCATCACCTCACTATCCTTAGTGAAGTAAACTGAAAGCTAACAGTTCGTAGAATTTAGCACAAAAGAAAGAGAAACCTATCATGTATTGCACTTCATTAAGTCAACTACCGTTGGTTATATAAGAAGAACTATTTCAAGAATATTTAATTAAGTCATTTCTTCTATTACCAGATTGACAGTAGCTTCCACTGAATGGAGATAGATTTTCAAGCAAGGTTTTCTCCATTACTTCATCCACTAGACAAATAAAAGCATATAAAATGGAGATGCTAGAGAATTTCATATCCAGATCTCCAACATTCCTTATTTTAATTCCATCCTGGCTGTCACTCTCATTTCAGAGCTTGGTTTCTTTATAGATTGATTTATTTTTTTTTCTTTGCCTGAGTCAGAAATGACTCATCACCTAAGTTATGATGAAATGTTCCAATGATGGTACATTCAATCAAATGGAATAGAGCCAAAGTCTTGAGGTACCCTTTCCTTGAAGCATCTTCCAACTATTAATACATTATCTGTTCCAGATAGGCATAAATTGAAGTTACTACTCTTTCCTTTAAAACTTCCGATCATGACCCTACTACATAAAATAAAGGAAGTGATGAAAACCAACCTGCATACACTGAATGTTCTAGTCCCACCCCATCAGCTAAAACACTCTTACTTTTTGCTACACAACGTTGGAATAAGAGTTTCATTTAGAAATCAAAAGGAAAATGTGACCTCAAATAATGTCATGTAAAAGTCTGCCACATAAAGAAGCTCTAATACAGGATCAGTTACCTGGATATCTCTCTTTACAATTTTGAAGCTGAAAATAATGCAAGACTGCAATAAAAGCTCCAATTCCTTATGTTGTCCTGAACACAATACACCCTGAACACAATACACCCTGAACAAATAGTATTCACAAATTATAAACCAAATCTTTTATTCTTCACTATGAAGAAACTTGGCTATAAATGGAGTTTTCCAGGTAGTCCACACCTATTTGTCATTTCAACTCTCTCTTTGATCTAACTGCTGTGTATCTTGTACAGCACCATCTTCATAATCCTCAATAGTAGATTTAGCCATAGTACAGAACTGCTTGAACAAGCTGACAAGAGAAGTGGTATTTAAAACACCTGTCACTGACCATCAGGGAGACTAGTCTCCCCTTTTTCCAAGCGCCTGGGAACTGTAAAGTGCAACTGCCACTTCCAGTCAAAATGGGTTTCGTGAAACCAGGGAGCTCAAAGCAGCATGCTAGAAAGTAAAGAACAGAAGAAGGTAGTCATCAGGCCAGTACTCATCATCTTCATACGGTTCACTGCAATTGAATAATTAACTCAGTAGTTTCCCTTAAAACAAAACAAAACAAAACAAGATATTAACTACTACTCCAAAAGAAACAAAAATTGCATGCAATTACATTTCTCTGTTGACACAATTACTAAACATGAGAGGTTATTAAAACGTAAAACCAAAGTGACATTCTACAGCTAACAAACAGGATAGAAACAAATAATAGCTGCATATCTTCCCTACAGAACTGTATCTACTTAATCGTATTTTAATAGTGGAAGAATGTTGAGCTGGCTCTCTTTGACCTGTTGTTTCACCATAACAGGGGTAGTGGTTTGTGGATCTGCAAATAGCCAAACAGCACTTACCTGGGACTTGAAGAAAATGGTACAATACCATGCCAGGCATAATAATTAAAAAAAAAAAAAAAAAAAAGCCCAAAAAGCCCTTTTCAACTTTTTTTCCATGTTTGGAAAGGAAGAAGAAATAAAAGGCAGAAAAACTAGAGGAATGTGTGATGTTTTATAAGAGCTCCTTAATTCACATGTTTTAGTGTGCTTCCATATCAGAACAAATACAAGATTCATCATTTCATTTATAAAAGGAATCTTAGTGATTTCCTATCCAGCTAAGCTGGCACACCCATGTCAAATACCAGAGCTGTAATTCAAAACTCAGGAACAGCTGGAGCCCACCGGGTCACGTTTTAAAAGCAGACCGACAGCAACCAAATCTTACTCTTCACTAGCACTAGTTAGTTGTCTACCATATCCAGAAAGGCACTAGTGTTACCAATACAACCAATAAAAGCTTTCCCATCACAAAAGCCGCTATGAATACTGCCACTCTGCCTTGCCTGAAAGCCCCTGGAGAGGAGCCAGAGCTCAGGAACGCCGAGTTTGCAGCATTCTCCCTCCCAAAGCCAGTTAAGACAGAAGAGTGTGCATGACTCACTGCCCGCGCTCCACACTGCGGATACCGGGAATACTCTGCAGTGTCCTAAGCTCTACAGCCACACAGAAAAATTAGGATTTTTAGTCACAGTGACACAAACTATTCTAATTTGAAATATCTTGCTTATCCTGAAATAAGAATGGTTTAGGTTTTGACCATTTGCCCATCTCGTGGGCTGAACAAGCCACAAGAGCCACAATTATTACAGAAATGCTTTTGCTCTAATATACCACAACAAAATACTTAAAACTTTAATTCTGTAATATGAAAGACTGCAACCTAATTGAAATTAATTAATAAATGCTTTAAAACAGAAATGTTGACAAAACTTTAAAAAAGGGGAAAAACCCCATGACATACATATTGGGACATGCTGTCTTTCTGAACTACAACCAAAGGTTGCGGTTTGTATGGAGCAACAGGAACAGGGCGGCTCTCCAGGAATAAACTAGCACCATCAGAAATGCCAGCACTTCCCGAAAACCTGCAAGTATCACCTGACCATTACTATATAAATACCATTTCTATGCATGACAACTGTCATCATAGAACTTCAGGATAATTAATCTAAGTAGCATATTTTACACGTGAGACGAAGTAGCTGAGAGGTATTCTGGATGATTTGCATTCTTCAGAAAAAAGCAACTCTAGTATATCTTGGTGTACAAGATCACCTTAGAAAACTGCAAAAAAAAAAAAAAATAAAATGTCTATGTATTAGTATAGCCAGGTTAAAGATATTACACAGGTGTGTATTTGTCACCAAAAGAGGGTCATTGAAATCAACACTGTCATTTAACAGGTCTCATTTCTTACTCCAAGAGATACATGGAAAAGACACAATTCCTTTTGTCACTGTGATCTACCACACAAAACAGATTGCTTCCTCATGAATGTACCACATACAAAGCAAACCCACCAAGGAGAAAACAGTGCCATTAAGTACTTGTTCATTGGAAGAAGCTGACATGCTTATGAAGATCGACGGTGCTGCAAAGCTGCTGCAACGCCACAGATGCTGCTTGCATTGCCTTTCTCGAACCAGAGGAGCCACTATCGGAGCCAGGACAAACAGAACACACAATGACCAAATACATCATCTTTCCACCTGCAATGCTACGAACCAAGTCTTTGAAGCCACAGGAGAGATGAGGGTGCAGCAGTTCCACACTAAGGCAAAATACGAATCACTTAAAGAGCACCCTCAAACTTGCCACACAAATAAAAAATATAAAAGAAAAAAAAAAAAGGTACCACATTCATGTACCACAATGGAAAACAGAATATTTTAAATCTCATAAGAAATGGTTTTCTCTTAGTATAGATAATCAAAGTGCTATTCTTCAACAGCTCATACCATGCTCATATCTGCTGATCAACTTTGTTGCATTATTCAGCCATTTGTCATTCAGAATTTGGAAAGAAACAAAGCATTTCCGTTTTCACTTTAAAGAGTTAAATCCTTCAGCACCAAGTTTGCCTGCAGTCTACCAACTGAACCACAAAGATATTAATACTGCATAAATATCTTATTAGAGTATCAATAAAACTAATACTCAAAATTAAATTATTTCAAAAGTAGATCAGCTGCAGTAGTGTGAGAATCCACAGTTGGCTCTTTAAAACAATTATTTTAACTAGAGTTTGTATTGCATATAATCCTCTTTGTTTTCTTCCTATTAGAATATAGGATTGGCATCATCCTGGAAACACAATGAGCTGAAACTATGACAAAATCTATTCTTTAATCCCGTGTATCATAAATTAATGCTACAACAATTAACAGCATGGTGTATCTTGGAAAACTGTCTGCTGTTTAAGCAAAGAAACCCAACCCTAGAGCAATAAAGATGATGCGTAGAAGATTCACCACTGGCCATAGCACATCAGACTTCTGCATCACATTTTGGCCATCACAGTTAGTAAGTGTTATCAACAGAAATTCCGATATCGCCTTTCTTTTTCTCTCTCTTCCCACCATCTCACCAAACACATCTTCTCAGTGGGCTTTGCAACCTTTCCTTTCTCCAGCCTCAAAAATGCAAGGAAAAACATTTCTATGTAGACAATGTAAATAAAAACCTCACAAACAACATCACATTTAATAAGAGTTCACATAGTAAAATCATTTGCGACCTTTTTTTGCCTTGGAATTGACCCAGTCAACAGGACTATTACTGCAATTACAGCTTTTTAAGAGCGCCGTTGTTTCCTTCCTTGTTGCACACACTTAACATGCAGCACAGGTTTACACTAGTCACCAGCGCTCGTACTTAGTGCAATTTCCAAAGTCTTGGATTTCAGCCTGCTCTAAATTCAGAGATTTGGAGAGAGAAACGAAGCCCTGTTCTCAAGTTGAAGCTAACATGTTTATACTAGAAATAAAGTACATATTTTCAAGCAGGACTATTGGAACAACTTGATTTGTGTTCAGTTTGTCGGGTTTTGCAGAAATAGGAAGACAACAGACTTTGCTGCAAGGTAGGTTGACCAGCACTGGGTTTGCTGGGGTTTTTCTCTCAACTGAGTCAGATCATGTTCCACCGTTGGTGCCAGCAGTCTGCCCGCACCAGGAAGCGCCCTATTCCTCCTCCGCCACATTTCCGAGGAGATCCTGAATCATCAGTGATTTACAGAAGGCACAGGTCTGGTACCAAGCAGGAAGCACTGATGATCCTAATGGCAATGAGAACTTTCTCAAGAACCTGTGTACTTCCAGAGGTAATCTGATTACCAGACCCAGGATCAGGAGCAAGATTCTCCCTCTAGGTCAAACCGCCAGGGCTTAAGGAGTGACAGCAGGAAAGGAGCATGGCATGTGACATGTGAGTATAAACACTTTGCTGGGGACATATCAGCACTTCCAAGTCACTGGACAATGGAAATAGTTTTGCTCTCCTGCTAATGCAATTTGCATTTTTATATCTGGGTTGTTGATACAATAGGATTTACGATGATAGGCATATTTCTGACTTCTGGCCACAGCAGGTGCTTTTACAGACCTTCTTAACGCCCACTGCAGAACTGCATGTGATGCTGTAGGCGGAATTCAATAATTCAGGTGTTTTCTTCTGCTTCTGCACTTTTATGTTTCTAAATGGAGTTGGTATAAGCAGAGAGTAGAATTATTGCTTACAAAAATATAGTACAGATCAATTGGATTGTTGCAGGAACTGTAAGTGGAGGTTTTTCTCTTGTGTTATGTAGCAGGCCAAGCCAGACAACCATCATCTCTTCCTATACTCTTAATAATTCCCTAATGCATATAGAAGTGCAGACCTCTTCTGAAAGTTGCTTGTAAAGAAATGGTACGTTGATTGGTTTGAAATATAAACACTCATTATGTGGTTATTAAAAAAAAAAATTTGGAAGTATCAGTCCTAGAAGTGTATCTTGACCTGTACTGCACACAAAAACTCTGTAAATGGAATTCAGCTAGTACCTTTCGGTTGTGATGTGCATGCTAGGAAATATTCCATCTTATTTTGTTCTCTATCTGTACTACATCTGCTGCAGTAACAAAATTTTAAGAAATAGTAGGACTGTATCAGTGAAGTCAAGCGAGATGACTCATTACCAATAACCACATCTCTGAAGAGTTGAGTAAGACTGGGAGGGAGGGGGTGACTGTAAACTGACTTTAACATCACAGTGACTCACCAATCCACTTGACTTGCATAAGTATTTATAAAAAGGCACACCAATATATAAATACGGGCAAATAATTAAATAAAACAGCCCAGAGAGTCCCTTCCCAATCACATTAATAGCAGACATACAGCAAATGTTTCAGGAATTCTATTTTAATCTAATAAAACTAATAATAATACATAGAGATCTCCTGGGAAATATGGGATCAGAAGCCGATTATGATCGGCTGCAGGAAGCCGATTACACAGGCTGCAGGAAAAGGAGATAAATTTAAGGGAAAAAAAGTTCTACAATTATAGAATGGTCATTTTCTTTTTTTGGAGGTGATTATGACAATTAGAAGTACTTTAAGCATTATCATGAATGTATTGTTTAAAAAACAAGGAATTCTAGATACGTCACTCAGAATTCGCTGAACAACCTATGAAATATACAGCTTTGCAAAGTACAAAGTAACCAATTTTTGTATTAAAGAGTGAATAAATATTTTCTTTTCTTTATTTTATAAATTTTTAGTCAATAGACAAAAAAAAAAAAAGAATCTTTATAAATACATACCATAACAGAGATTTTGACTCCAAGGTAGAAAGAAAAAATACTTCAGTAAAATTTATTCTATTCCATAAAGGTTAGGGAAATTAAGCTAGGTCTCTCTACTTATTATTTACAACATTCATACAATGATAGGAAGAATTTTATCTGCAACTATGCTGCAAAAATGTACTATATCATCCAAAAATCAAGAAAGAAAAAACTCTGTTTATATAAACAGAGATGCTTTATCCTGAGGACAGTGTACCCAAAAATGTAACCTTTTCATTTTAATTAGCTTTATCTTAGAGACAAGAGTCAATTATTTTTGTTGGTTTTTAACAAGGGGGATCCTAAAATTAACCCCTAAATCTGTATTTAGCCTTGATTTAGACTTGAAGTTTAAATAAAACAAAAATTCCCACTAGCAGACTCAAAGCTTCTACAAGAAATCTGCTCAAATTCCTACAGCGGGGTGACTATTTTATATGCCTAGCTGCTGCAATTGCTTCAAGTTTATAAACATTTTAGCAAAAAGGGAACTCAAATCAAGTGCAGACTCTCTAAAAGAAAAAGACAGGTCCTTTGAAGTGGGATGCTCTGAAGACTGAATTTAGAGGGACAGGAGAGGACAACCTGTATCGGTACTTTTATGTAGCCGGTTCATTATGTTCTGCTACTTTGGTAATTGATGTTTGTATAAGAAGCAGACCAGACAATCAGAACTTCACCTTGCTATCAAAACATCACACAATAACATGAAGAGATATGGGTCAGATTATAATATAAATAGGACGTGAACAGAAGTGGACCCCATAAAAGTATCAAATAAATTCATGTCGACTATTAGGCAGTCCAGGAAGGGAAATAAGTTTGGCTGTAGTTAGTGTTAGAGCTCTTAACTTATAAACCAGTACACCGCGATTTCTAAACCCAATTCCACAGGCATGAATCCTCTGTAGTAATTGTGACTGTTGGCAGTAGAAGCTACGTTAAAAGTAGGTGACAGAGCAGAGTGCTACAATGACCAGCAAAAATTAGATTTTAACACATTAGGACACGCATCAACATAACAGATTTTGTTGATCCCACCAAAACATCCTACTGCAGAAAAAAAAACAACTTAAATATGACATCATCCATAATTAAATCACATAGCAGAAAAGCAGTTAAAGGAGAACACAAACGCTTCTGGACTAACAAGGAGTGTCTTTTTGTAAGAATTGAAGAAACCAGCACCTAAGTGGCAGAATAAACTGACTCTTAATGAGAACTCAGGTAACAAACAAACAAATACATACACCTCTCTGGAAAAAACACTGAAAGAAGATATTTGTTATTTGACATTTAGTTTGTTGTTGTAGTTCTCTTCTCATGGCTTAGCTTTTCTTTTCAAAGACTTCCATGTATTATAACTCTTTACTGGCTAAAGAAAACAGTCAAGATCTAACCCTCTCAATTGCTCTGAATTTATTATAAAGCTCAAATGCTTGGAACAGATGGAACAAATACTTCGTACGGCACAGGAGCTATCCAAGAACTCACAGACTACACGTGTACAAACCAAGGAGAATTAGGTGGGTTGACAGCAGGCAAGTAGCTGCAGCGTCCCACGATGGATGTAGCGACGTGAGGGTGAGCCCTTTGTCTGGACGGGTGCCAAGGCCTCCCCGCAGTTATCCTAGCTGTAAAGAGGTAGCTCTTCATGCAAGCCGAGAAGAAAAAAGGCAGACAGATGTGATACTACCCATATTGCTCCCTTGTGTGCTGTTGGCTGCAAAATACAAGTGTGCCTTAACCACACAAGGCCGATAAGCCACCTGCACCCAGAAAGCAGGTTTTGTATTAGGGAAACAAACCCAAGTATCAAAGCATCAATACGTCTGTTCGTTTCTTTTTCATTTAAAACAAGAAAAAACAAACAAACAAACAAACAAAAAACCCATAACAACCAAAAAAAAAAACAAACCCTGAAACACAGATTTTTCAAAGACAAAAAACTGCACCTCTCATGAAGAAATAGTTTTAACATAAGAGTTACTAAATGCTTGAAACAAGACGTTTCCCATTTTTACCCCTTTTTGCTGCTCCTTCAGCATTTCCCATGTTTTCTCCTTCTTTCCTTTTCTAAACAGCTTTATTCTGTTTAAATGCTTCTTCCACATTGACACTCTTTTCTGTTTTTTCCATTGCTTTGTTCCTCCACCCGAAACGCAGAGCATCCCCACCTCTCTTTCCCACAGGATTCCTTTCCTTGCTTATGTTGCTTTTTAATGTGGGTTGGTTTTTTTTCCTACTCCTCTGTTTACTCCGTGCCTTTGCTTATTTCCCACCACTTCAGCAGAAAAGAATCCAAGCAAAGATAAAAAGCAAATGGGAAGCAACAACATTCCTTTGCTACTCCACTGTTTTGCCCGTGGAAGCCTGCCACTGCTGTCAGAACGGTCCAACTGGCATCACAGCAATCCCTGTGGTATTTGACAAGGATGTTATGTTGCTCAGGCAACCATTCCTAATTGTCTTTTGGGATGCTGAGCAAACAAGATGAGTTTTTTTTTCGCTGGTCTGTATGAAGGTCACACTAGGACGGTGGCAGCGAGCACAGGTTACTGCTAGAGTGAGGGAGGCACAGAAAAAAAATCGGATGAGGCAGCCCTGTATGCAATAACACGTCAATCACATACAAACCCCAACCTAATCTGCCACCGCAGTCATGTCAGATAATGTGTACAACAGTTGTCCTACAAGACTACAACAACTACTATGCCAGAGACATGAATGTTATTCTAGACTCATGCTGAAAGCAAATCGGAATGTTTCTCCTGGCTTGAAAAATTAAATATATTTAAAAAGGCTATTTATATATAACAGCATCCTACAAGAAATAGATTGTCAGCAACAGTTTGGCAGGGCACTATTAACATCTTTCAGAGATTGGGAAGAAAAATTTTCAGAAAGTAAATCTCCGCTGAAACAAATAAAGGCAGAAGCTTTAAGAGCAGAAGCTATTGCCTCGAAGTTCCTCCAGAAGGTTCATTTCAGTATATGAATATTTTGCATCTTAAAAGAAACACACCATATGCTGGGATGGCTTTTCGTAACTAGAAAAGTCTGCCTTATATTTTTGGAACAGCCAAGTTTTTCCTTGGGTATGTTTATTGACGTGTTTCCTAAACCTCAAATCCTTAACTGAAAAAATAACCTACTTTGGCTTTATCAATAGTGGATTTTTTTTTTTAATTCAGAGACCAAGAGGAGGAAGAAAGGAGAAATTTCAAGTTAACTTGGGGGGAAAAGTCCATTTCAACATCAAGACACACCAAAGTGATCACTTCATTGCAAACGTATTCAAATGAATTCAACTTTTCCTTTTGTGGAAAGTATTTGCTAAATTTTATCCAAAATCACTAGCAAAGGTACAAAACTGCAACTTTTTTTTCAGACCATAGTGAACCAATAAACTGCACTTCCTAATCTAACAGAATCAAAAATCCTCTTCTGTGGACCCGAGTCCTGCCTCTCCATTTCCTGTCTGGCCCACAGGAGGTACGGAGCCACCTCCAGTTTTCATCGCCCCTGGAGAGCCCTGTGACAGATGCCACGCAGAAACTTACAGTGGATCCTTTAAGACCCTGCCAGAAAGATGGAAAATAACCCAAATTTTTATTTTTAATTGTGTTTACTCATTTGTCACTGTAGTCTCTGCCCAGTGACACACAAAGGTTTCTCCAGCCTACGCTAACCAGCCCACGTTACTGGATGCTATGTCTATCTTCTCTGAGCTTCTTCAAACCTACATGCGTCGTAGCACACTGTAATAAGCACACATACATACAAATTTGAGGTCTAGGAATTGATTGGACTGACTAGGGAGGAAAAGATGCCTCTCAAGTGATCTGAGACGCCTCCCAGTGCGACAGCAGCCGGGGAAGGGCCGGTAAAAGCAGCACGTTGTGGTCCCTGCTGGGAGTTACTGCCACAGGCAGGACACAGGGCTCAGCAGACCTAACCTGTCACAGCCCTCCTGTGCTCATCTTTCACGTGGAGGAAAGGAAAAAAGGGAACAAATACATTTTCCAAGTCATTAGCAGTACTTTTCTAAGGATGCTGCCTTAACTATAACCTTTTTTTTTCCCCCCCATGGATCACCCCAGTTCCCAAAACCTGAGAATAGCTCCCACTAATCAGAGTAAGAGATATAACTTTGCAGTTTCCGGTGGACTTATTTAGCCACAACTGGTCAGAAAACTCCATTACAGTGTTTGTTTATCTAGATTTGCAAGTACTTGCAACTATTTTTGACCAAAAAACCTTCTTGGCCTCTATCACCCAGAATGGGTGCTTCTTTCTTACAAGTGTTTTACATTTTCAGACATTTTTCCCTGTCCAAGGAAAGCACTCCAGTTCTCTAACATAAGAAAGCAGATGTTACCACTGAGAACACTTGAACAAGACCATATGAGAGGCCCAGGTCACAGATGTCTGACTATCAAGATGTTCTGCATCCTAAAACGCTACCACTAGCACTTAATACACCGACAAGGTCAGTGATACCCTGACATTATCACTCAGGGGCTTTCAACTCTCATAAAACGTACTCAGAGGCATTGTCAATTTCACAATGATGGTTTAACATACATAATATAAATAGATATGAAAAGACATTCTTATTTAAGCCTGGAAGAAGAGACAACAGCAGCCATATTTCTCTATTATAAATTATTATGCATTCTGAAATGTAAATAAAACAAGTGACAGTGGTAGACTGTATTCAGGAGATAAATAACAGGAAAATGAAAGAAAGACTTGTCCTTACAACTACTACTATTGACAGTGTGTTAATTTTCTGAGGAACTATGTGAGTAAATGATGAGTTAAAACATTCCTTGCACTGTTTGGTGTCATGAGGAAAAAAAACTAAAACAACTTAATGTGTTTTCAATTCTGAGCTAATTTTTGGAAGACAGTTTTGCTTGTACAGCTATTTATGTGCAGGCCTTGGAGTTTACAGCACACACAGCCCTTCATCTATTTCAGCGGGGCTCCAGGAGGACACTGCTTAAGGGCTTCAAATCGCAGGGCGGAGATATTACAGATTCACAGACTCTTGCTGCACTTGCATATCCACACCAATTTGCAATAAAACAAATAATTTTTAAGGACCTGGTACTATACGTAGAAGTAGGAGGATAAGAGGATACCCAAAATAAATAATCAATAAATACACAGCATAATCTATAAAATAATTTTAAAAGCCATATTTTTTTCATATCAAAGATTATAAGCTGAAATTTCATACAGTGCACTAGCACCAAAATCAACAGCGTTCTCTGGACATTCTGTCCTCATGGTCTCCTTTACTTAGATTAAAGGGTGACCTAAATTATCGCTGCATTAAAGATAACACAAAGACCTCCAGCAGTAAGCAGCTGAACATAAATCTGGTTGTTTCAATTACTGTTGTCATGACTTCTCAGAAGGAAGAAGCACAATATTCACCCGCAATTCTGTTAGGACTGATTCTCAACCTGAAGAGGAGGCATTTACTGCCGTTAGGTAATAATACACTCATGCTCAGGACAGACACCAAATCTTTTCTTTCATGGTGACACCAGACCTCCGCCTTGTATCATTAAACCCCCCAGTTGCCAGAATCCCATGCACACCTCCACCCCTGCGGTTAGGAACCACGTAAGATTTTATCTGCGGTCTCGGCCAGAGCCAAGAAGATGCGCTGGCTATCACAGACTCTGATCAAACGGGCTTCATTAAGTATTCCTCCACTCGCTGATCGATGACTTTGACAAATCAGGGAGCACTGAGAGCTAACAGCTTCTTATTCTCACGTGAGATGCTGATAAATTTGGATTTTCCAGGGCAAGATTCAAAAAAATATGGACAGGACTGTTACGATAAATTTGTATGAATAAAGCTGGTGACCAAAATACAAGGGGAATCACCCATGTTTATGAAACAGAACAGCTGCGTACCACTGCTGAAGCAGAAAAATGGAATAGAGGCGTTCACTTCATCTTTTGCTGGCCATGAAGACCTAAACAGTTTGCGTTGGAAATTGCAACTCAAGTCATCAGGTCTTTCTGAACTTCTAATGCCGTACAACCCACGTTTTGAAGTTCAGCATCTCCTTTTTAAGCTTCTCTGACTGTTGTCTACTGATTTCATAGCTACTGAGAAAGCTCCTAACATTATCTCACAGCAACCTCTAGGCATAAGAGTAGTCCTGAAAAGTATACTGCATGCAAGAGTAATGCCTAAAGTATAAATGATAAAGTGCTACTGTATTAAAAACCATAAAAGATACAGCAAAAATAGAAATACAGATAAAATTTCTCCCTCTGCTCCTTGTTACCGTTCACAAATTATAAACTCAAGGTTTTATGCAGGGCAACTCAGTATTTGTAAATTCACGAGAATAACTGTTGGACTGCATTGACTCCAAGTCATCCATCACCTAGACAGTAAAAATATATTGTGATACATTTACTTATACATAAACATTATCTCAAAAAAAATATTATGTATTATCGGTCATAATAGTGTCATTTTTACAAATAAATATACCTCCGGAAAGTTACACCAGAGGACTGAATTACAGAGAAGCATCCAAGTCCTACTCAAAAGCGAGACCTAGTCAGTGTTTTTCAACTGAAACTTTTCATTAACGTGTATATTGCCACTGAACTAACACAGATACTCAACTTAGCCATTTTTAATTTTTTTTTTAAAAAAAAAAAAAAGCACTTTAGGACTATTTCATACCCCAACACCATAAAATATTTTGTTAACCTCAACATTTACGTTATCTCAATATCAACTCTCAAGTTACAAATTTTTTTTCTTCCTTTGGAGGAGAGAGCACTCCAACTGTAAGGACAACAGTAATTTTCTTAAGTAACTCATTTTATTTTTGCAACATTTCTTAGTCCTTGACAATAGCTGGTAAGTCAGCGCGTAGCCAAGTATGTGTCAGCAACCTCAGCCAAGATGCCCAGAGCCATTTACACAGCAGAGAAACTCCCCTGCTGTACGCAATACCTGTTCCAAAATTAATCAACATCAGAAAATAGCAGTAAAATAATTCTTGAAAGACTACCAAGTGAATACGCTAGGGAAGAAAAAAGGACTTGTAAGGTTAATTGTATTAATGCTACATAGTGACACCTAACAAATAAGTGTTTTGGGACAGCTTCCCAACTATAAAAATTCTAAAAGGCAGATTAACAAGGAGAGAGAGGGGGAAAAAAAAGCACTTGAGATACTCAGTTCACAATTGCAGTGTTCTGGAAAGAAAATCTCACGTTCATTCTTTTTTTCTCTGATTTTTAACAAGCATTCTGAGGCAGGAAAATTGCGTCTATTCTACCAAGCAGGGCTTCACCCATGCATTTGGGAAAGTTGGGAAATAGACTTCCCTCATTTTTTTAATATTTTTTTTTTAAATCTCCCTCCATCTATGCAGGGCACTGGTCTCCAGTTCTACACCACTCCAGTCAGACCCTCGGCAAAACAGTATGTAACTGTGACAAATGTCTGCTATGAGTTTGAAGTCTGCCTTCCATTCATTTCAAATATTTATGTTTTAGTCTTTCAAACTATTTGTAAAAAGTCATATTCTCTCCTACATCTAGTAATAGCACTGGAAATGGTTTGCTTAATTTTGACTTTCTGCCATTTACATGGCATTTACATTTACAAATGCCCTTTGTGCATTTCTCTTTAACACTGACTTTGCCTCTTACAGCTAGATAGTTTAATAACAAAGATAGGAAAATAGAGGTTTGTGCACAGAAAGAACTGGAACATGGTACTAAATGTACTGAAGTGTGTAAAATGTTAATTACAGTGAAAAATACTGAAATACGTTGCTCAGCTTGCTGCAAGATTGCTAACCAAAGTACCTACAAACCTCTGCAGCTCTATGAGCATCATTGAAGCTGTTGCCCGAAGCGGCGGACACCCAGCTGCCCAGCCTGCGCTGGTGTTGCAGGTGAACACGGGACGCAGGTTTGTAAGCTCATTAAGAAGTCTCCGTTGCAATCTGCAATCGGGCATAACCCAAAGGGGATAATATTCTGTCTCTGCTTAAAGTTTCTGACCCTGCGTTCTGAGCCCATTTGCTAAATCGTGTTCTCCTCATGCCCGTTTTCTGAGATACACATTCCCCATTTTTGTTTATGTAGGTCTTTCGTAGATCATCAAGTGAAACTTCATGGGAGGTTGCTCTCATGTTCAGGCAAACTTTGCAGCAACAGTAAAAGCAAACATCATGGGAGGAACTTCAGCAAAATTCTAATGTCATTATTTGCAAGATCCATCTCCTCCTAGAACGGAGCATCATTGCCCTGAAGTATTTTATTTCTCTACTTCTCATCTGGCGCAGCAAATGCTATTGCATCCTGCTCATACGCACACACGCACTCATTAGCAAAACAGAAATAATGAGCAAAACCTAACCTTTGACATTTGCTGTCTTTCACTTTTGACCCGTTGTGTTGCCTTTGATCATGCCACTCTCTTGCTACTCTTGATAAATCTATGGAAAAAGAAATGCAAAGTGCGTATTTGCTTCAGATAATAAAAAAATATTTTCTCTAATGCAAATCTACAGTATTTTCAAAAGATGTGTATAGGCATAGCTAGAAGATCATTAAAGCAACAAACAAAATTAAAAAAATAAATGCATTTGTCTTGCTGTCGAAATATTAATAGGAAACCTTTGTTCAGGGAACATTCCAGTTCATAAAAATTAAACTGAAGAACAAACCCTCCACAGTACCAATACTTAACACTGACAAATTTCAGTGGCTATGAAGATAACACAAGCCATCACATTACCGAATGAGCAGAAAACTAACCCATGGTAGGGATCGTTTTCAGTTTCTTACGAAGCTTAATTTCCTCAAAACATTCACCCTCTTAACTTGAGGTACTTGAACCAAGGCTTTTAAAATGCACCACAGTTCCCTCATTATTTGAGTATTTAACTTGTAAACACAAACAACGGTTGGCAATGGGAATAAAATGACAAGCACTAAGTACACATTATACAAAATATAAAGATAAATAAAGATTAGCTGTCTGGGAAGCACACAGAAGTCAGAGAAGCCGAGAAGCCTCATGCTTCCTCATATATCCTTTAATGGAAAAAATTGACATTAGCTGAAAAAGTATTGATTTTCTGTGCTGCAATCTGTGGGAGCCTAAAGAATTGAAAGTCATTTTTGCAGCATCCTAGATTGTTTGAAAAGAAAAACTTCAGAGAAATCTGCTTGAATTACTTGCGGTGGATCTCACAATACACATACACATTTATTACTTGTCCTTCTAAATGAGAAACTCACATTTGGCAGTTGTACTGCTACGTTTAAATCTGCTTCAGCGTGCTTGAAATGTATAACCCACCTTGACAGAGTCACCAACGTAAAGTGCAAAAATATTTCACTTGCTGCCATGAAGAAATGGCACCTCACACTGCTATTAGGCGTTAGGCCTGTTAGGAAAATAACTGATTTTCCCATGGTATGCTTAACACTGTGAGTTTCCAGGCATTTTGTTGTCCAAGGGTTTTTTTCCTGTCATACTCCCCAGCCCCTGACAGCCCCCACTGAGGACCTCCTGAGGTGACAAAGGACCCTCAGGAGAAGAAGGGAAGACTGCATTAGCCAGGATGCACGAGGGGCGGCTGGAGGGGAGGGGCATGGAGCAATGGTGTCCCCATGCCATGGTGTCCCCAGGGCAATCAATGAGCCTGGGCACAGGACCGAAATTCAGAGAGGGATGTATGAACAGCTAGGGAGTGACCTGCGGAGGAGAGGCAGAACGATAAACAGGGCAAGAGCTGGGAAAGCACATCTCAGTGCTGTAATGACAAGTAATGAACACACCCCCGGTGCGCTTGTCTTTAAAAAAGTTAGTTTCTAAATTAGTTTGCACTCATTACATTTCTTTATAAGAAACTAAACTTCATCTATAAACAGATTTCTGTAACACTGGTGGTTTTTTCCGTGTTATATCACACAGCTATGACACATTTTTCATGGCAAACTACCTAAGAACCAGCCAAGAAAGCAGAACTACACGTTCCTCAAGATATCTGCAGCCTAAAGAGCAGTTTGTTTCCATCAGCTTTCAACCTGGGAATGTTGCCAGAGATGTTAAAGTAGGAAATGAATAAAGCTGCCATGCCCTCCACAAGCATGTTCCGTGTTTCTCAGCACCAAGCATGGTGTCCACAACCAGATGAAGCAGGAGAACAGAAGAACGAAAACAGATAGAGAGCTTACCATTGAACACATGCAGTGGCATCACGAAATAAAACTTCTTTGTTATGAGATACTGTCCCTTTTCTAGAGAGCGCTATTAGCCTACTTTACATCAATCCCAGCTTAAATAGTTCTGGTTTACTGTACTTAAAACCCCTTCAACCGTTATAAGTTAGCATACTGCTGTTGCCCTCAAGGGAACATCACCGTGTTCATCAAGTCCTTATTGTTAGTCTCTACCTATTTTTTAAGTAGCATTATCCTTTACTGCATCTTTGAAATTATTTTTACTGATTTACTACAAATAACAAAAGTGAAAAAGAATGAAGAAAATGCTGAAGTCAATATATTTAAACTTTACAAAAGAATACCGTGTAACTTAAAACTAATTCAAATAGTAAATAGTATATAGAATAGTAAGGAGATACAGCAGAGGTTTATGACTGACATCGTTTGACAGCTTTATGCAAAATGATTGAGCTAATGTGCTCACAAAGTTAAGATCAAGTCATAAAAATTAGCAAATACTGAACAAATCTCTCAAAATTCTAAAGAACATTGAGGGGGAAATCTAATAATGAATATATCAGAAAGGAATTACACCAGAAATAGCCTAAGGTGGCAAGGGCTAATAACATCACAGTGTATTTGCACCACGAGCTGGCAGCCAAGGGCCAGTACAGCTCTGGGCTGGACAGCCAGCAGGTATCAGAGATGAAGGCAATTGTCCTTCCCTCCCACCCTGCGCACAGCCCCGGCACAATGCATTAACAGTTTGAATAACATTTCAACGATTAGGAAGCGCATACATCACAGAGGACAAGTATATATTTGGATCTATGGAAGTGGTATGGTTAGGAGAAAAATGAGGCAATCAAGAAGGCACAAAATGTCAGGAGAACTATGAGCGGCGATCTGTTACACAGCCTCTGGGGAAACGGCCTGGGCATTTCAAGCAGGAAACTAAAACCTAAGGGTATTATTAAGAAAAATAACACAGCTTTAGGAAAGGCCAAGTGATTACAACATGGCTGTTTTACCACCTCCTCTACCTGGACATAGGTTCGTGTTACATTGATTTGGCCAAAATACTATGGAAAAACGAAAGAAAGTTATGAACTGGCATTTGTATATTTTAAAGGCAAAGAATCTGCCGCTCGCTCTCCTCTTCCTAGTGTAGCTCACACAATTTCACTTAAATTTGTAGCACATTTTCTCTTCTTCAGGCAGATGGGCACACAGCAGCTGTTATGGAAAGGGTAATGACTATGAACCCAAGCCGCCACATTCATTATTACAATTAAGAGCAACAAACTACTTTGCAGATCCAAAGGCAACCTTTGCACCACCAGAAACGGAAATTAAAAAGCATATGACATATTACTTTTGAAATTGCTTCTATCCCTTAAACTCACGGATACCGCATAACCACGCGGAGCTGCTGAAGAGGCCTGTAAGGGTCTGAAGGTCAGTCAGTTTGGCTAATTCTAATCCTCAGACTCTGACCCGGTTTCAGGCCCACCCCCTTAAACCTCAACTCACATTTCAGAAGAAAACACAACCGTTATTGCGTTAACTAGAGACAGAAGCCACTCTATTAATTGTAGCTCTGTCACGCAACGGTACTTATAGTGACTGGGCAGGGGGACAGAGTGTGCAGTTACTACAGAAAACAGCCTGTAATTTTTTATTTTTTTTTTTAAGATTACTTTGCATTGCATGTCACTCTGAATCGTATACTGCAAATTGACCACAGGTTTTATAGGTAGGCTACACTACCAGTCGTAGAAGGGACTGAGAGAGGCCTACTCAGTGGGTCACTATATATTTTACACGTAGCTTCCCATAGCATATTTGCACACCCACACAAATACAGGTGACAGTTAAGGAGAGTTATAGAACTTTTTTTTTTCCCAGTCAGAGAATGGGTTATTTTTATCCATGATTATGCCAACCAAGAATATTAAACCAGGTAGCAACTACGACCTGACCATAGTTACCAGAAGTTACATGCACAATAAAGCTCGGTTGTCAGGATAAAGCATGGTTGTCAGGTGCAAGTGAACTTGGAAACACAACTTGCATTTAGCTGACACGAACAGGGGAAAAAGAACATGGATTTTACGCATCAACAACCATTACAATGAAAGACACAGAATTTGTACGGGTACAGAGCTAACCTTCCAGTACCAGTGCCACACCGATACTTTACATCCCAACTCATCCTCCAAGTACCCTATAGCTCCATTTCGTATCATTCCGAGCCTTCAGTTTTCTGCAAACATCTTCTGAAGAAAGCTTGATTTCCAGAAACAGTGTAAAACCACGAAACACAAACTTTAAACACAAAAGAGACATAATGACTTCACAGAGGGATGCGTGTGTCATGCTCACACTGGGGTCAGAGGGACCCCAAGATGACTCAACACCAACTGCCAGTTTTCAGATATCAACAAGCTGTTTTATTTTGAAGCTTTTTTCCTTTTAACCAAGTATCATTTCCACCATCAGCCACCACCTTCTCACTCAGCTGACCCACTCCACTCTGAAAGAAACATCTGTCACAAAACTAACCGTTCCAGCTTCCCATTTACAAGCTGAAAAGTCCCTTTATCTGGGATATTTGTTGCCATTTCTGTAGTTCTCCATTAGCGATTTTGCCTTTCCAGTTTCCCCAGAATACCAATCCTTACCAGGTGGCAACACGATTAACTGGCACCCTAAATATAAAGGCATAAAAACAAGTAAGTTGCCTACCACCACTTTCCTAAAAGTTTTCCTACTCTAGAAAATAAATTAATTGAGGAAACTTTTATCTTGTGGCCAAAGCCTCAAAAATCATAATCTGAGAAGATAAGCCATGGTCTATCTGGATTAATTTCTCTCCCACTTCTCAAATCACAGACCCATTACTTTCCAAACAAGACTGAATTTTGTTTTCAAAGACAGGATGGGAAGAAACAGTTGAAAGTTGTTTTTCTGGACAAAATCACAAGGCTGTCAGGCAATCCTGAGTAGTGCAGGCATAAAAAAATGCTCAGACAGTAGAACTGGGGAAAAGAGCCCATCTGCAGTCCCACTGCAGAAGAAGGCTGACCACACGTGTGAGAGATGGTGAAGGCTGAGGTGAAACGGTAAGAGGAATCACCAGCTCGGAATCGTTCACAGAAACTTCTCTTGAGCCAAATCTTGTTTAACATCACCTAATCCACAATGGGTTTGTCACAGGGGAATGGGGTGGGGTGGTTGCAAGAATAAAAAGACACCACCCTGTGTCATGTCGCATAATCTAGTCATGCTTTATTAAGCAGGATGGGTGCAGCATTTCTGTTCCAGCTTGTCTATTCTATGACACACACAAATCAAGGTCCAGGTGACACTGCCACCAGAGACCCTGTGGAATAGCACGCTCAACCCAACTGCTCAGTATCCAAGTCCTGTCCAGTGGCCTGGACCTCACACCAGACTGTTCCCCTCCAGTTCGGCCTTCCAAGTGTCAGAGGTATGTGCATGTCCCATGTCATGCTCCCTCATCTCCTGCACCTGGGGCTAATCCTTTAATTATTTATTGCTTTCTCATTTAAACAGTCAGCATGAGCCATCAAAGGCCTCACCAATGCCACAGTCCATATCTAAGGTCAATTAGCAGTCACCAACAAGGTTTCTGTAACTCTTTGGTCTCCCACCCCACATGCGTTACAGAAAGCATGAAGTTAGCAACAGTTACAGAACAAAGTTCTATGGTTTTTCATTTCGCAGGATTAATCGGGTCAGCTAAAGGTGGGCAGATGTAGCCGAGGTCTCCTCTGTCTCAGCAGGTAGCCTTCAACCCATGGCACAGGTTTCATAACGCCTTTCCTTTGGGCAACCTGAGCTTATTCCATTTCTCAACAGAAAACTTTCTACTTCATCATCTGAAAAAGGACATCACAGTCCAAGAGAAGGTGTCTTGAAACTGATCTATAGATCATTCTTACACAAACGTTACTTACTTCGGGTTTAGTTGTTTTTATAGCAAAGCAATCCCAGATATATACCCTACTGTACTGATGCAAAGGATCTAATACATTATTTTAATACTTTTGAATGCTTCACAGACATAATTCACTAACTTAATTGGAAACAATATATGCTATAGAAAAGCTTTGTACCAACAGAAGAGCATTTGCATTAGAGGGTGAGGCTGCATTCAACACCACAAATTAATCCAGCCTTTTCAGTAAAGAATCCGTAAATTCCTTAGCATCTCTGCTTGGACTAGAAACGTGCCAATCAACAGGGACTAAGCATAGCTTTTGGGATTTTGGGCATTTTCACCATTTTTACGTGAACTGAAAAGTCCAGGGGTTTTATATACTTTATAGGCTACAAGCATTTCCATCTCTAAGTTTCCACTGTAAAATAGGGAAAATAAAACTCTTATTTTAGCAGAGTTATGAACGCAAGCAGTCAGATTGCACTGTGAGAGACCATAACCAAAACTGGACTTTGTATCTGCTAAATTCTGGGTAGATTCAACTTACCCACCTGATTCTCAGCACCCTGAAATAGGAGGAAAAGATTCATTGCAGTGGGGGAGAGGGCTTAAATTCCACAAATATGAAATATTTGATTGAGGAACACAGAACCTTTAAGAGATGCCCAGGGACTGCACTCTGCTAGAAATACAGATACCATCCCCCAGCAAGAAGACAGCAAGAAAACCAAGTTTCTCACAAGGAAATTGATTTTTAGGTAGAAAACAATCTTTGAATCTAACGCAATACAACACCTGCTACTTGAAGTTCTTGCAACTCTATATTAAGCTCACAGTCAACTAGAGATTTCTTTTCTCCAGTTAATTCATCCATTATTTCCTTTAAGAGAAGTGCTCTCAACTAGTATAAAAATATATTCACCTTTAAGGAGCCGAGAAAAACCCAAGAAGGAAATTATTTAACTTGGTTTCAAAATGCAGCTGTTCTCTCTGCTACAGTGAGGCATTTCTAAGGATCATTATAAAGCTGTCCTAATCTTTAGGGCATTACAACTGTCATGTATTCCAGACCCATCCTCTTACTCTTCTCCAACTACCTCCTCCTCCTTCAAAGCTTCTCTTTTGAAAGTTATAGGTAACAAGTAATGCCACACAATCTTTTTTGGTTTCTGAGTTGGTGATGGAGGGACTCACATTGAAACCATTTAAACAACCAGCCTGTAGGTTTCTCATAAAGACAAGCTTGGAAATTCAGCAGCTCCCTCCCTGCTGCTACCACGCATACCTGTATATAGCCCTTAGCACATACTCACACATTCTACATGCAGCCGGCTCCTAAACTAGCTGGAAATTCTGTAGGATTAATACACATACTCCAGAAAAAAATAATTCACAGTTTCTATGCACCATCTATTTTTCATTGTAAATAGAAAATTGCAGCGTCTGGGTTTTGCCTTTGACGCCAAAGCAGTTAGAATTATAGAATAATATTAGCTTGGAAGGAACCTCTGGATGTCCCCTGGTCTAATCCCCCTTAAAAAAAGAGAAACACACACAAAAAAAAACATACTTCAACCCTGCTTTTTCCTCTTTCAGCAGCTGCCTCTAGTATTTTGGTATTATTCACTTTTTTTCCTTCCTTAATATCTTAGTGAGTCTATTCAGCCCAGAAGTTTCCCTAAAAGACAGGAGTTTGACTGTCCATACACGATAACTCCCATGGTCTTCTCCTATCTTCCGCGTTTCACGTTTAGCTGTCCTCTCTTTGACCCGCTTATCAGCTGCTAGCACCAAAAGGTTCTTCCATCATTTTTCAGCTCTTCTGAAAGAAGTAACCCCAAAAGCTGCTGGAAACACGATTCACCGGGATGTACACAGCGGTGGCAGCATTTTAAGTGCCCTCATGTCTGTATTTTGACTTACAGGAAATCACTGAAAGCTGTAGGCTTGTATTTACAGCTCAGAAAACCTAGGTATGGAGACAGTGAAATTAATTAAAAGCATACATACACAGCATAGCATGAACATTTTACTACAATTTCATGTTCCTTAATATTTTACAATATTAAAACCAAATTCATTTCACAATACCTGGCACCTCATAATGCAACTTCCTCCCTGTCGGGCTTCTTACAGCTGGAGAGTTTCCCTGCCTGTCACCACAGCCATGCTTTGAATCTGCCAAAAATCCAACATCCCTTACGTGGCCTGAGCATGTTTTCTTTCATTTGTATACAGTACCTGTCGCTGCTTCCTTCAACATCTAGAACCTTAATATTGCAAATTCAACCCCAAAAAAGTAAGCATTTACTTTAGTATTCCACTGAGAAGGATTTTTATTTCAAAACCTCATTAAACTCAGCTTAAGAAAGAAACACAAGCCTGAAGGAAATTCTGGGAGAAATTCCTTTTTAGAAGTACAGTCGCCCAGAGTAACAATTCCCATGAAAATTATCTACAGAAACTGCTGCCTTTTCCCATGCCAGCGTAGTCAAAAGCTTCAAAACCGGCAAGCATTTAGTAAATAGGAAACTGGGAACTGTTTGAACTGTTCAGTGTTTTAAAAAAATATTAGAGAAGACAGAGGTAATGGACAATTATTTTCTACCTTATGTATGAGGCATAAGGGTTAAGTAAACCATTAGGACAGGCTCACTGTACACATACACACACATTGAAAATACGGACACACACAGAGCCCCCTTCAGCAGCGAAGCGCTGGCAGTTCCCCTCCCATCTCCCCCTGCAATACCAGTATCAGTGGCAGGTTCTCCAGCACAGCAGAGAAGGGCTGACCTGGAGGACTAACGTTCCTTAAGAAATACAACTCTCCTGAGACAAAAGCCGCGTGGTACTTGAAGCATTAAGTTCTCAGGAAACTAAAGAAGTATATGCAAAAAAAAAAATCCCCAGAGAAAACCCATGCTGCTCTCTCATGGATTTGGCAAAACACGAGCAAAAACATTCACTTCTCCCACACTGAGAAACGCGGTGGCAGACAGTACCTCAGGAGAAACGTGAAGCACCAAGGGGAAGACTCATGCACATATCCCACGCAGACGTGCCGAAGGACTGAAGGAAAATGAAGCAGTACTATCAACACCCCCTACCTTCATCTCCAGCGTGGACTGAAGGAAGAAGTGCCAAAGGAGAGCAGGCCCCCTCTCCAGCGGCACCTGCAATAGAGCAAAAGGTGGGGGACTTCCCTACTGAGGAAGGCTTCATCTTTCCATAGCCACGGGGGCTTGGCTGCAAGGTCTGAATGGCTGCTCAGCTAGCATCCGCCAGCAAAGTTATGGTTTTGATGGCTGTATATAAAACATATCCAAACACATAAATACACAGCGAGAGTATAGCCCTTCAATGCCAGCACTTGAAAAACGCCCACTTGTTCCTACGTGTAGATGAACCAATGTTTTGTTATTCCTGGGTGGAACTGAAGCAAAATAAAGACTAGAAAAGCAGCAATACAAACCTGGAGCATCACAGAGACTTATGAATAAGCTGCCAGAATGGGCTAAGAACAAAAAAAGGGCCAGCAATAAGAAAGACTGTTAACAATACCCCTAACAATACAGCTCGCAAGCACTGTGGAGGATCCAGCAGTGCAATGGCAAACTAATAGGAAGTGGAAAAAGTGAGCTTGAGGAACTACAGTACAACAAAAGGTACCTCTTCCACCCCTCAGTAACACTGGAAAATATTTAGAGGGTCTTCAGTCACAAATACTGCAATTATTTTTTTTCCAGATATAAATCCTACCATTTACTTGTGCAGAAAAAGTAGTTTAAATATAAACCTCTTTAGGGTATTTTAAATAATAAATGTTACTTTATAAAAAATGGAAAGAAAAGAGAAAGTAGTCCTCTTGTGTAGTTTTTAAACAAAATTAAAAGAAAACTCTCTTTATTAAATATACATAAAAAACAAATGGTTTATTAAACATATAAGATCCATACCAACCACAGCTGCTTAACCTCTAAAGGTCAAGGTCATGTCATTTACACCAAGATGGAAAATGTCCAAGTACAGTATCTACAGCTATATAGACAGAGGATGGTTATTAGAAAAGAACTATTATAAACCAAACACAATTACATTGTACAGAAACCATTCGATATTTGATGAGATTTTAATCTTTGAGCTGGTATCATTCTGCAAGTTAATCATCTGGAGAACAGAAAATCTGTTAGGAATGCAATTAAATGTACTAGTTCCATTAAAATTGAGCTGATATAGTTAATTGTAGTCCTAAAATAGCTGTTTCCTCACACCTTCACTAAGCATTTTTTTTTTCATCTCCTGAGTAAGAGTCTATTTAAGGAATAGCTTTCACTTAAACTCTCTAATAAGGTTTGTGAATACTTTTGTTCTGCTACGTTACCCCATATAAGTTGCACTGCAGTTTGCCGTTCGACCTTGGATGCCTAATTCACTCTGAGAAGTACGGCAAGGTCTTTTGTTTCAGTCACTATTAGCCCATAGTATCTGCATTGCTGAAGCTTTTGGGAAGAGTATCAACAACGTAGCCTTGCACCACGCTAAAGCAGGTATGAAATAAAATTAAATGACGGACCAACAGCAAGACCCACGTCAGATGGGTCACTCTAAGCATCAGCACTTCTGGGAAGCTGGTGATTTCCAAACAACTGTTTTAATGAAGCCATAAATATTCAAAGTATATATACATATTCAAACCCTCGCAAGGGTTTTGCAGCATTGCTAGGGAATACAGGCCATTCCTGCCTTTTTTTTTTTGAGAGAGAGACAGAATGAAAACAAAAAGGTATCCTAAGAGTATATCAACTTAGGAATGCCTGATCTACGATTCATTCTCACAGACCAGGCAGTTTATTGGGGCATTTTAAATTGCTCTATATGGGAACGGGTGGGGTGGGGGGAAATGCGACCTGGGGGAGCGACCATGGAGCCGCCGGCCTGGGGCTGACACCAGCGCGTCTCGCTGCGCGGATGCGGTTACGTAAACCCGTCCCCATCCTCATCCTCATCCCCGTCCCCGTGTGTCCCCCCCCGACCCCGGTCCGCCTGCTCCGGCTTCGCCGCGGGGCCGCCCGCCGCCGCACCAGGCCACAGCCCCCGCACCGGGCCCACCGCTCCCGGCCCGCTCCCGCCTCTCAGGCGGCACCGCCGGGCCCCGACACCCCCCCGCCCGCAGCGCGGCGGGGCCCGGCGCCACCCGACCGGCCCCGCCGCTCCGCAGCGCGGCTCTCGTCCCGCCGCTCCGGCTCCGGGCCGCCGGCCCCCGCACCCCACCGCTCGGCGCCCACCTCCTCTCCGGCATCCGCGGCGCATCCCCGCTGCGGCCCGGGCGGCTGCGCCCCGCCGCTCCCCGCTCCCGCCCGCCGCAGCTCCCCGCCCGTCTGACGGAGGGAGGGAGGGAGGGAAGGGGCGGGCAGCCGCCGCCGCCGCAGCCCCGCCGCGCCGCCCCCCGCCCCCGCCCGCCGGCCAAGGTGCCCTCCGCGCCGGCCGGTACCCACCTGCCGGGCCCGGTGACAGGTACCGGCGGGGCCGGGCCGAGCGGAGCGGAGGGGGCAGGCGGCGCCGGGATGCTCCCGCCGAGGGCGGCTGCGGCACCTGGCAGCCGGTGCGCGAAGCGAAGGCCGGAGTCGGGTTGATGCCGGCGTGTCGGAGGCGGGGGGCAGCGGCGGGGAGCGAGGAACGGGCTGCGGTGATGAGATCCGGTCTATAATTACACTGGCGGGCACGTGGGCGGCAGCGGGGCTGCGCTCTAGGAAGAGGGACCTCGGTGCCGCGGGTGGGAGGGCGGTGTCAGACAAAGGGATGCCGTGGATGGAGCCGGGCGGGCGAGCGGAGCAGGGCTGACAGCGGCCTTTCCCCACGCCGGCCGGGCAGCACAAGCACGACATTGCGCTGTCACCCTCCCCGCCGCTCTCACCGCGTTACCTGGTGTGCTCTTTGTCATCCGATAATGGGAGGTCGTTGAAAAAACCGCACTACATGCTCTTGAAAGCTGCTACAGAAATCATTCCCTTAGTTTAATCTATATTAGCTTTCTTTTTTTATCCGTAGATCATCACAACTTTCATTACATCCTTGATGGCTTAGACACACCTTTGGAAACAGGAAGCTGGACTGTCTGGTGTAGGGAAAGTACTGAGTGGCACAGGTCACCCTGCTGTGGAGGAGACAGGTTGCAGACTCACCTGCCTGGTTAATGACTCGCCTCTGGCACCCTGGTCTTCCAGGCAGAGCCTGGTCGCTCCCTGTCCCCAGGGCTGGCACACTGTCCTGTCCTCTGGGGGTGGCCTCTCTTGGCAAAGCGGACTCCTCCGGGATGTCCCATTTAAATCCTCCGGCTTGGCCCTGCTGTCTGGTTTGTGGTAACAAGGTGGGAAATATATTTTGTCATCCAAGAAAATCAATTGAAATCCCTGGAGAACTAGATGGCACTGCCCAGCAAATTTCAATAAGAGAAGGGGGGGAAGTGGCAAACTCCTCAGAAAAAGTAGAGTTTACAGGATTCTAGAAATCTAATTATTGAGCCTACACTATTCATTAAGCAAAGGCTGTGTGATGCTGGTTTATGTTTTCCCCATTTCCAGAACAGGCAGTTCCAGATTTGGCAGCATTGTTGTGCAGCAAAGGATCATTCTGGGGACCCTGGCATACAAGAAGCCATGGCTGTTTTCCTATCAAAGCAGAGACCTCCAGGGAAGGTACCCTTCACACAGTATTTTTAGTGTAACTTCTAGGGTAAGCTTCTCAGAAAAAAATGTTTTATTCTCTCAGCTGAACCCGTGGGTCCCATTCTGAATGTGGTTGAACAAAGTTAGGGAATTCATTAAGTAACACAATATTTTATTTTCTGTGTTCAGTCTCCAAGAGCTGAAGCAGGAAAAACATTAAGCGGGATTTTGGGAGTTTTCGTATAAAATCCATAGAAAGATTAAATAACAAGCCACATACATTACGCAAAGCTTAATAATACCAGGAATGTAGTCACTTACTTTTCTCTTAAAATAAATAACAGGGCAAGGAGATAAAGGACACAACTCTTAATCGTGTCTTAAGGAAACCATTTACCACCACCATTATTCATTTCAGTCAAGAGGCCACTCAACATCTGCAACCTGAGAAAGCGAACCACAGATAGAAAGACCTTACAGAAAATTGTGTTGTTTAATTAGCTGGCTTATTTCTAAACAACTTATTCTTTAATATTCTCTAATGATCTTGATACCAAATTCTAAAGTGTCTATTGTACAGAGATTTATTTTTTTTTACTAATTTGCCTATGCTTAAACCAAAAAGAAACAAACACGTAGAAAGGCAGTTTAAATATTTTGTTTAAACGATACAATTATGTTATGTAGATGGTGGATGACAAAATGCTAGTAAAGTGTACACACACAGATACCCTCCTCATCTTCTAAGGGCTTATCTACATAAAACTTTAGGCCTGAAATAAGCCATTATTTGGATGGATTCATATGGATATTTCTTGGATAATTGCAGAAGACTATAACCATATCGCTTCACAAATACTGGCAAAAAATGTTGATATAAGTCGATCCTATGTAGTCTCATATAAACTTTTTGAAAATCAGTGCAGTTGTTACCCAATGACGTGAGATTTTCTTTCACAGATTTTTTTCTCATAATTTACACCACCAGGAGGAAAGGTTTGAACATCTTGATGGAATGTTGAGGTAAGAAGGTAAACACAGGAAAGGAGCTACACTTTGTTTTTACCATCCAAGAACTTGACCTGGTCTCCTCAAGTTTAGTCTCATTAACAATGGGGAGGCATGTTCTCCAAAGGAAAGCTGTAAAACAGTTTGATTCTCCGTGCAAAGATAAAACCTCCACAGGTTAAACCATAGAATTCTTTCCACAATTCTTGACAAGACACAAATGCCTTTATAGTGTCCCACTCGTTAATTCAAGCAGCAGGGGAGTTTACTAAATACAATATGAAATGTTTGCTTGCCGCCCATACACTGAGGATAAGCAGATCTACGGGCATTGAAAATATTTACTTACTGAATCTTAAGAAAATATTTTTATTTTCTCACCTAGTAGGAATATTGTTTCTTTGCTGTTGTTTATTGTTAGGGTTTGCGTGTGTTTGGCAAAATGGTACCCTTAGGCAAGGCATAGGTAAGAAAACACATGTTTTTATTAAAGATTTTTGCAAATTACACCTTGTCTTTTTTTGCAAATTAATTTGAATTATGCAAAACCGTGAGAGTACAGCAGTTGTAACCAGTGAACTGGAAATGCTTTGGAGAACGAGCATGAAGTAGAGCACCAAAGAGCATCAAAGAGTGTGTGAAGATAATAAAACAAATTAGGTGGAGGGAGAATTCAGGAGGCAGCGGGAGGCTCATAGCAGGTACATGCTGTAAAGGCAGCAAAAGCCAAGCGCCAGCGAGATAGAAACGATGTGCCCCAGAGTACAGGAGCACCAGAAGACTCAAGAGGCCTCTCCAAGAATCAGAAAGCACAGCTGCCACCAGGACCGACATCAGGTAATTCCATTCTGCGTAGGAAACCAGATCAATGTCCTCTTTGTTTCACACATACTGACCACCCGATGCACCGTTATTTAGCATTTAGCTTCTTCTCTGAGTCCTCCATAGGGCTGGATTATTAGAATACTTCTGGCCGAGCGCTGTTGCACCAAAATAGCCTAAAATTACTTTTGTGAGGACTAAGGATCTTCACAGTTCCCTGATGATGCAAAATTTCTCATGGTAAGCAAAACAAAAGCTGACTCTGAGCAGTTGTAGAAGGGCCTGACAATGGTGAGTGATAGGGCACTGAGCCGGCAGCTGAAAGTCTATGTCAATAACTGCAAACTAATGTAAACAATAATGAAAATAACCCTAACTAAACATACCTAATAATGAGCTCTAAATTAGCCTTTATCGTTTGGAGTCATTGTGAGTAGTTTTCTGCAAACATTAGCTTGCTGCTCAGCAGTAGTCCAAAAGGCAAACAATGTTAGAAATTACTCCAAAAGCAGCCGAGCACAAAGCAGAAGAGCTCATTACACCCCTATGTAAATCTCTTGTGCGCTGGAGCGCTGTGTACAGTTCCGGTTCCTTCACATGAAAATGTGGAACTAGAAAATGCACGTACGTGCCTAAAAGGATATATGCAAAGGTATGGAAATACATCTGTGCGAGGAGATAATTTCTAGCTGGAGAACAGACTGAGAAAGGATTGATCTGTAAAATCTTCTGATCCATAAAATCCCGAAAAGCTATGTAGGAGGCTGACAGGAAACGATCACGCACTATTTTGCGTCACGCAAGACTTCGGGGAGACTTAGTAAATGATGAGGCAGCCGGTTTAAAACAACAGCTGGGAAGAACTTTTCCATGCAAAGTGCTACTAAATCAGATGGCTTGCTGCTGTACAACACTATGGAGTTGAAGAGACGGGTGTTTTTAAGCAGGGATTATACAAATGACTGAAGGATAGCTGTGGCTGTTAAGCACAATAATTTCCGTTGCAGTTCCTGCTTAAAAGCTGCGTGCCGTTGCCGTTGCCTGATGAAAGTTGCCCAGGAAAGGACACTCTTTATCTGCCCTGTTTCAATGCTCTCTTCAAGCATCGGTTTCCAGCTGCTGTGGAGAGCAGGACAGCAGATTAAATGGACCTTTATGCTGGTCCTGTACAGCCATTCAGATGGTTTGTTCTTTTCTTTCTGCTCAGTTCGCTGCAAGACACCAAGGACAAGCAACAACTCGAGGTATGAAAGCATACTCCTGCCTTTCCCTGGCAGTAAAATCAGGCCCTTAGTTCTTCATCTTCCCATTTGGGCATTTTTCCATTCCCCTGAAGAGAATCTGGAAAAAATGTTTTTTATCTTCTCAACATTTTGCTCTTTGGTTTCAGTAGCAATAATCCACATGCACCGGTCTATTCATTTCAGCGCCATTTTTTGCTCTCCTTTATATAAGATTGGGGCAGTACATAGCAAGAGAAATCCTGAAGCGTAACAACATAAAACATGCATAGAATATAATGAGAATACTTACCATATTCATAGAGCATCACAGAAGTAAAATCTAAACCATTCCTGGACATCCTGGAAGAGAAAGGGACAGTGATTTAATGTCATTGAAGAAACTGGAAGGGGAAGTAGAACCACCCAGAGATGTTTTAAAAGTAAATAACAGGTAAACATCTTACGTAGATAATCACAATATATGAGTCCTATTAAGAATATCCCAATTAAATACAAGAAACTAGAAATCTGAGAAGCAGATCTGAAATGCAGTTTGGCAGAACTCCAGGAATCCCTGAAGACAAACATATGATAAATCAGCTGTAGTGATTAAATCTCATATAAACAAAATCTGTATGGTTGTTACTCTGTATAGTAGTTATCTTCACTCAAATATAAGGAAAAGAGTTTGTTTCCTACTTGATTTCGGCAACGGCTAGTAGTCATATGGCCTCATCTTCAGCAGAATGCATGCGACTGCTTTACTGCGTAGACTGCAAAACCAAAGCAGTATGAACACTTCAAGCTATGCATTTTAAACAACAACAACAACAAAGAGAAAGAAGTTTCTGGTTGTAACTACAACCCTTATAGCCCTGCTGGCTATTACCAGCACTCTAGTTTCTGTTATAGACTAAATTCTTTAAAACTTCAATATTTAAAAAACTTTTCTCTCAATATCTCCCATAGAATAGTTTTACAAAGGGTCACAGCAGTACGGTTTCTTCTGCACTCTCTGAGAACTACATAATTTACTTTTCCAAAGCCACAACAGAGATTAGCCAGTTTCAAACAGTTTCAGAATGTCTCCAGGATAAAATTCCAAGAATGTTGTTATGTACAGGCATTGAGGCCATCTTTGTATCCTTGTCCTTTGAACAGGGCAAGGAAAAACCTACTGTGATACCCTATGTATGCATAACCTGTGTCCAAAATTCTGGCAATAATTTTAAGTAGCTAAGCTGGTGTGTTGTCACGGAGAAGCCAGTCAGCAAATTTTAGCGTCCCACTGCATTATTAGAACAGAAGTGAACCCTGAATAGAAGTGAATTCTGTGGACTTGTTTAAAAGTTTAAGACATCAGTGAGTCAAGACATACAGTGTATGTTTTCACATGCCACTGCCTTTGATTTTGTTTTGCTGATTAAATATAACTTCACTCCTGCTATCCTTAGATGTAACAGACATATTAGGAGGGGGATTTAGTGTGCCCAGGATGAGGACAATAAAAACTCTGATACTTAAAATAACTTTCAGCAATCTTGCAATTTTGATTGTGAATTTGCCTATAATTTCAATTTCGGAAAATATTTCCAGCATATATATTTGCATTTCCAATAGAGTTTTGATGTCCACGTATCTGAATATGGTCTGTTATCATTGTCCTGGATTTCTTAAAATGACATCAGAAAAAAAGTTACTCATTAGCACTTTCCGAAGACAGAACTCGGTCAGAAGAGTTGGAAGAATTCCCAGGGTAACTTCTGCACTCCCGTGCTCAAGATTTGTAAATGCTTTCTCTAAATATAGAGTAGGGTCTGGTGAGCAGTTAACTCCTCAGTCTCGGTAAGGTCCTGCAGATGTTGCACGTTAGCATTATATTGGAACCCTCCACGCCGGGTGAATCCCCACCTTCCCAAGCCCCACAGAGTTTGCAGACTTTCAAAAGAAAAATCCGTAAGAAGAAAATTAAGGTTTGAGAGCAGGCAGATGCATATTGCTGAAGTAGATGAAGTAGAAGTCTCCTATCAATATTTAATTAATCTGACAGTGCCATGTATAGTTCAAAACAACACCCCCACCATCTATGAGATATGTGGATTGCACAGTACTGAAGTGTTATTTTCAAGCTGTGATTTATGATGTTTACAGAGTACCAAGGGCATAAAGGCCATCATCCCTCCAAGCAACTCCTCCTTAAAGCTTCCTTTAAAGCATCCGTAACCAAGCACAGTGAGCAGCTGAACCGTGGTTTATGTTACATTCAGCTGCACATTCCTCTCTGCTCTGGTACCCAGCAGAGTCGCCTGACACAGAGCTGCCTCCTTTTGTCTCCACAGCTTCAGCTACCAGAGCTCCCCGAAGCGTCTGGAACCACCTGGAGTTTCTGGAGTGCGATACAGCACCAGGCTGGCTGCAGGAGGCCTGATCCCACCTGTAACCCAAGCTTCTGTGGCTGGGCTTGTTCCTGCCAAAAGCAGAGGCTGTGGATGAGTAACCCGATGCGAATTTGGGCTGCAAGTTGTTCCCTGAACTCAAGACAGCTGCAGCCGGGGGTGTGCTGCCGGCGCAAGGAGGAGGAACAGAACCACCACTCAGCAGAGGGGTGAAGGAGAAATTGCCCAACAACATAAAGGAGCTCAACCGAAAGCACAGTTTGTTTTTTTTTAATAACAGATATTGCTTTAAAAAGTAATCCTGGTGCCCTAATATTCAATATGTGCATATGAAATGTGCAGTGGTGCACGGCAATCAGTGTATTTCAAAACAAAGGAGAAATAAGACACAAAAGAATGACGTAACTACAGATTGACGTAGGCGCTTCTGTAGTTCATTGGTGATAGACATCCATCCAAAGGACTCCAAATCCCTACACCCAACCTAATCTTAAAGCATTTGGCTTCCAGAGCACCACAGTGCCCTCCATCTTCTCAGTCTCAAGGTATGAATCATTGGGGTTATCCTGCTTTTCCCAATATCTGAATTGACCTGCCCTCAGGAACCCCTCCCATCCCTTACCTCTTATTAGACTGTTTCCTGTTCTGTTGTCTCAAAAGCAGAACTCCTCTTTTACCATCTTCCTTATTTTTCCTTTATTTTGTCCCTCTTTCCTCTGGTTCTCTTCCTAGTCCTGCTCATTATCTCACTCATTCTTTCACAGAGAAATCGCAAAAATGCCAAGAAATGGTATAAATAGCTGTTCTGTATGTGGTGTTTTCAGGTGTCTCACAGAGAATTTTCATACCAGGCATGATAACGTTAAAACTATTTGGTTAATCCTGCATTTGCAAAACTATGAAAAGCCTCTGGAACAGCAAGAAAAAAACCCACAGAAATAGCAAAAACAGACCATTTGTATTTCAAAATTAAGATGCTAGGAAGAAATTAATGGCTTAAAAACAATTCAGAGAAAAGATGCAAGTTAAACTAGGATTCTGTCTTCTCTCAATTACTTTTAAATTAATTAATTTAATTACTTAAAATTATTTTAGTTATTATTAAATATTATTATGTTACATGAAAGTATTTTATGTGCTTGAAATTGATACACCTTGAGATAATTCTCCATCTGCGGGGGGGGGGGGGGGGCGGAACCAAAACCAAACCAAAACAAACCCACAACTTTTGGTTAAGAAATTCTATACGTAGGTCGATTACCTTAGAAGAGGTTAAGATTTTCCGAAGCAGGGTGAAGTTTGAGTTGCAGCCTCCCTCCGCACATCCAGGAGACCAGTGACCCCTGCTGGAACAGGGGGGATTGCCTCGCAGCGCGGCGGGCTCCGCCGTCGCCCCCTGTCCCTTTGCTGTCCTGGTGTTCTGAGAACTTGGCGTAGGGAACTCTTTTCTTCTTTCATTTACAATTGTTTCGCCCGTTTATTTTGGAGAACATTCACCAGTCCAGCCGCAGTTCAAATCTGACACTCTGTGAAACGCTTGGGCAGAACCTTTCACAAAGTTTTAAGTGAATGTTTAACAAATAGAGATGGAAAGTTTAGAAAAATGGTACGGTGAGAACATGAAATGAATAGTTTTCCTGAACTGGAGCTGTGCACATAATTGCGTGCTCTTTTCACCTTCAACAGCTTCCACTTATATAAGATTTTTCCTTCTTCTGTCTCTCACTTGCTGCTACAGTAATTGAAGGAGTGGAGGTGCCTGGCATTGCAGACATCAGATGGTATCTCTGTAGACAGAGCACAAACAACGTGGCAGAGTACCCTGGGTCAGAAAAAGGACCATTAACAGGAAGAAAGAGGAAAGATGTGAAAGAAATCCAATTCCACTGTGCATTGCAGAGCTGGGCTCTGCCCCCACGAGAGGTACTCAGTAGCTGTCTGTAGCACCAAAGAAGAAGGTCTCAGGTAGGAGCCACAAGACCAGTGAAGGGAACTAATTGCAATCACCGACTCACGGATCCCGTTTGGAATGCACGTCCCTCTTGAGAATGGGCTTTTTTCACTTAAAGATCAGAAATACTCTAAAGTAGACATTCAGGCAACACAAGCAAATTATTGTCTTTCTCCAGTTACACAAACAAAAGGCTCCTCTGCTGACCACACGGTTATGACTCAATAAATAGATAAAATAATTTATACTGGATATCATTAAGCATAATGTATGAAATATGTATTATCTCATTTTCAAAAGGTACAAAAGCCCTGTTCAACACTAACAGAAACTACGGCTGATGAACACAGCTGAAATCCAAGTCACTTACAGATAAGCATACTAAATTCTACTTACTAACTTCAAAGCACTATTACTGCAAAACAACACACAAAAAAACCCTTAAGGTTTTAGCCAATTCACTAACCACCAGCAAAAAGAATAAACATGACACAGTTTTTTCCAGTGTGGGATTCTAGTGCTCATCCTCTCCGCAGACAGTTTTTTCTTACCAATGAAATGACCTAGAAAAGCAGCACACCAGCCACTTAATCAGTAGTGCCATAAGACAATTTAAACAGGGAGTGATTAATATCACATCCAATCAAAAATGCTGGGTGACTTCAGCAAAATGTACACAATTGGTGTTTAGCTGGAGAAGGCTAGTACATCAACGCTTTCGGGAAATACACTGAACTCTAAGGAGGGCAAGTAAAAATTTTGCTTTTAAGGATCTTCTAAAAAACATTACCAGAATGCTACAAATGACTACATGCGAGTCACCAAATAGACTGGTTCAACAAGGACTAAAATGAAAGATACTGTCTGCTTGCAGAGTTGCTTCTTAGGGTATCTCAAAGTCTCAGTACTTAAAATGGGGAATTTCTTTCTTCTGAGTACCAGCCCAATTCTCTTTAGTACAAGACCTAAACAAACAGGCAGGGAGAAGAGCTCCATAGCCCCAAGCAGGACAACATACAGAGCACTGATCTTCCGTGCCCAGGGGAGCGCAGTGGCCCACTATTTCCACAGACATGCAATAATAGAAACAGGATTGAGAACAATTAGAAAATGGCACTGTTCTTTCTACTTTGCAACATGGCTTCAAGTTGTAAAGGGTATCTTTTAACCCTCTGTGTGCACTGAATGCTCCCTCAAGTAGCTGTTAGGATCATTCTAACAGATGATTCTTCTTTCCCAAGAAAGATGGCTAAGCTCAGACACCAGTCATTTCATTTTTGAGCGTTCACATCACCTAAATGCACAGGCATCCACCTTCAGTGCCACGACAGACTGGGGGATTGTGATAGGACTCATCAAAAAGGCCGATTCAAGCACATAAATGAGGAGGTTTTTCCTTTTTTCAACTGACCATGCAGAGATTCTCAGCATTTCACCTGGCACCTAAATAACACGCCTACCATCATCATGTATTTTAAAGCACTCTCTTCAATAAAGACAGTAAAGATCTGCAGCTACCCTGAGAAGATGCTTGCATTGGCACCACACCGCACCCCTTGTAGGCGTTGTTTTCGCTTACTCCTAACATGCAGATGCGTCACCACACACGTTCAGCAGCACGTGTCAGACCCACTGTATGAGCACAGTATCTCTGACGCGTTGGCACAGCAGGGCTGATGCTTTCTAAAAATATTGTACTCATTGCACATGTACAGTGTACAGTTAAGGCTGCAAAGGTGCTGCTTGATGGTTCTGGAGTTTTGGATCTATGGCAACCTGGGCAGAATTATTTCCCCTGTGCACATACAGGAAAGCTCCAGATTCTACTCAAAATTTATGGCGAGGATAAGCGGGGGGGAAAAAAGCAATCAATCCAACAAAACCTGAAACAAACCCACACCCAAATCAACCCCAAACAGGACTTTTGCAGAGGAACCCAAGAGAAATTGCAACCTCCCTCACAATCTATGGGCCAGGGGCAGAGATAGGATCCCATTCTCCAGGCTCAACCGTAAGCCTGTTTTATTCACTATATTATTTCTAACCTCTACAACAAATTAAGCAGGAATTTTACAGCCTGCTTTAACTGTGCAGCCCTGATTCAGTTTCGTTCTTTGTGCTGAATGAAACAACTGCTCTTGGGGGAAAAAAGCTGCTGGTGAGTCATCAAGGACTGCATCGTAACACGTACAAGGGGAATGGAGAGAAGCAAAAGGAGGTTTCTCAGGCAACCTTTATTCTGCAGCTTCCCAACGTTTGAGCATTTGAATGCTAATATTCTTTTAACATAAGAAATAACACTGCTTTGTGGCTTTTTAAATACATAGTTTCTGTCATTCAAATTTCTGAACCAATTGCAATGACAGTGCTCATTCTCATATATACTCTCTAACACAAAAATATTTTTATTGATACTTCTTTTTATAGGGAGCAGGAAATAAAGAAAAACTAGTTGAATGTGACTATCTTGTATGAGAGACCAATTTACTAAATGTTTTACAAATATGTGCTGCATAAGAAGGGTTACATACTTTGCATGTAAATATTCTTCTAATCGCATTAATTTGATAGTAGGTGAAGTCTCATGACATTACTAGATGGCTCATCTACGTTTGTATTCTAGCCGTATTTTAGGACTGCTGACTGTGAAGCACTGAATGGTAAAGTTGTAAGTTTTGAGTAAGCTTATCTGCCAGTTAAAAAGATCGTATCAAAGGCTCTGCTCTTCTGCTCCCTCCTCTTCCCCCCCAGCCAGGAGTATTGCTTAAAAGGGTGCATGACTTCTGCTGTTGTAAAACAACGGAGAAGAGTTAAAAAGGGTTACACCCACAGCTTTCAGCTACTTACAACTGCAGATACTTCCAAATACCTTCTCGGTTCCTCCTTCCCTTTGACAAACACAGAAACCAAACAAGAAAAGGAGGCCATCTGTTGTAGGTAAAAACATAGATTAAATTGATAAAGAGACACAAGACAGCAATTAGAAAGCGCTGTGCTTCTGCACACTCACTATTGGGACTGGGAAAGTCAGGGGCCTGGAGCACCAGAAAGGAGGCTGCAAGGAAAGGTTCTGATAAGAAGTAGCGTTCTTGGAATGAGTAAGGGGCTGGAGAAGCAGAAGGGCTGGAGAAGCAGGTGAGAATCATGGAACAGGGTGTGATCAGCTCACCGAGCTGTATGGAAACAAATGCCAAAGGCCCCCCAGGGACACTGGCCAGCGGGACCTGAGGCCAGTGGCTTTAAGCAGCCACATGGCACAAACACAACTTTGTGCCCAGCCCTCCTGACAGCAGATCTCCCTGCTGGGCAGGGAATCCGAGACGATGGCAACCTAACACTGCTGGTGGGGAGCAGAGAAAAGCAAGTAAATCCGTGAAATTATAAGGTAGGATAAAAGCTCAGATCTTCTTGGTTCTTAAATAAACCCCACTATCCAGATACACAATGGGCTGTCATTCACTCTGTCTTCCCTGTGACCCAACACCCCCTTATCAATATAAGTAACTCTCCCATCACATTGAAGTTGTATACGCTGGCTGTATCTACTCTGAAACCCAGTCCACCATCCCATGCCTGGTAACTCAGGGACTAAGACCTGCATTCTTACGCCTGCTTTCCTGCAGGCTAGGGCTTTCTTGGAAGGAAATCTGCCTGAAGGTGCTCAGAGCCAGAGGTAAGGACAGGATGCTCCATTGTTTCTCCCCACAGCGATGATCAAGGGACCAAGACTGGAGACGCTGGGAAGCAGGATGCATTTGAGAGCATGCTTGTCTTCTACTGTGCATATAACTAGAATTTATCAATTTTATCCATATAAATTATTTTAATAATCATGTTATTTTCAATTCAACAAGTAGTACTCAGGAATACACAGAAAAGTATTTGGCAGTTATCTGTGCAAATACTTATTTGAGCTATCTTCATTTACTCTTCATCAGTGCTGAAAATCCTCTTCATCCTGCTGGAATGCTAAATGGTCCAATTCTTACTTAAACAACATACGCATTGAAAGCTTCTTTAAAAAAAAGACCCTCAAAGAACAAGAGACCAAAAAAAACCCCAGCTCCTCAGAACAAAAACACTCACCCCTAGACTCCATACTTTCCCCACAGTTATAACCAAAAGACCTCAGAGTAAGAAAGGATAAACATAAGCAGCTCTGGTAGTCTGACCCACAGTCAAATGTCCTTTTCACTAAACAGCATGCAAAGCACAATGAATACTTTTGGCCCAAATCAACAAAATATTTAAGAATGTACTTGAATAATTTTCTTGATTACAGCTATTTTCTTAAATCTAGCTTCATACTGTCAGATTTATTAGCAGTTTTTGAAATAGTTATTTCATTTTCTTTGAATTTACTGCTGTACTTCAGTTTTCAATGCAATTTGGATCATGAGAAATGTTGTCTATTTTAACACTTATAATATGAATCGTTATCAATTAACCAGTCAAGCCACAAAACGCTGACTCCTTTATTTTCCCCCCATCATTGTAATTTCCATCTTAGAGGAGGAATTTAGTTAAACACAAGAGAGATATTTCTGTAATACAAGATTATAGACTACTACAAGAACAACCACCAGTTCACAATTTTTAATGCCTAAATAATTTTCAAAACTGCAGGTCTGCATGTTCAAAACTGGGAAGTACCATATATATATATATATCTCTCTCTCTAGGAGAGAGGGAGAGAGGGAGAGAGGGAGAGAGGGAGAGAGGGAGAGAGGGAGAGAGGGAGAGAGGGAGAGAGGGAGAGAGGGAGAGAGGGAGAGAGGGAGAGAGGGAGAGAGGGAGAGAGGGAGAGAGGGAGAGAGGGAGAGAGGGAGAGAGGGAGAGAGGGAGAGAGGGAGAGAGGGAGAGAGGGAGAGAGGGAGAGAGGGAGAGAGGGAGACCGATCAACTAAATAACAATTAAAAAAAAAAAAGCTGTCACTGTCCACAGGAACCATGTCTAGTCACGTTTTCAGTCAGTCAGTCAGCTAGCTGAGGGTCATGTCATTATTTAGTTTCTGCAGAAAAAACACAAGTACAAAAATAGTATCAAAAAGCAACATACCTATTTTAAAATATATATATTATAAAACATAATTGCTACAACAGCATACAAATAAGCTTTTAATATATTTAGAAGAATTATATTAAAATTTGATATATGATTCTCTAGCATTTAGAGAAGTACCTCTTCTGAGCAGTGTGTGAAAGCCAGCGCTTTTTCTGCAGTATACTGTCAATCCAAAATACAGTTAACTTTTTTTTTTATTCTGGAGTATATTAATTTTTAAAAAACATTTTTACACAGAAATAAATCATTATAAATATACATGTTAAACTTCAGGATTTTAATAGAGTTTTAACTGAAAAAAAAAAAAGAATGCAAATCAAATCTCTTTTCAGGAGAAGGATCATAAAAGACAAAAACAACCAAGTCTTTCATGACAGAATAAGCGTTTGGGAGTCTGGGGTTTGGTTTTGGTTTTAGCTTGTGGGGTGGGGGATTTTTTTTGGAGGGGGTGGTAATATTTAAATAGAACTGATAGGTTGCAATGAAGAGATTAATCAGAATTCCACAACGGCTTCTTCTGAAAGGTTACAAATTCTTTCCTCCCTCTTCTATTTTTGAATGATCTAATTTACACATTAGGCATCAGACAATTGCAGTGAGGTTCTCATGAAAATACTCAAAGCAATGCAAAAACCTGAGTAGAGAGCACAAGCTGCCGAGCACTGAGAACATTAAGATCACTTCTGCTTTTACCAACTGCCTAGAAGGAGGCATTGCAGTTGTCTTCTCAAGCCTACACCGACTCAAAGATGGTTTAAAGTGATTATTTCAATCATTAGAGAGAGGATATAAGAGAGGAGAACCTCACCCCAAAACAACTTACATTAGAACTTAAAGTAGTTACAGACCAATAAGGTTCTCTTATTTCCATCATTTCTCTGTTATTTTTAACTACTCATATAAACAATTCAATTTTCATTGACTTGTAGGAGAGCCAGAGCCTGCAAAATTCATTAGATGGATTAGTTTAGAATATTAATACACATGTATTCAAATTCTCCTGATAAACAAAGGTGATTGTAAGATAACAGTCTATTCTTATGATCAGAAGTTTACACTGCAAAAGAGTTATCAGTAGCATACCATTATCATAAAAAATTTTAAAGAAACAGTTTTGTAGATTATGTTAAAAAAGATGATTAGACAAGAAAAATATTATTGGGGAAAAAAACTTCAAAAAGGCAGATAAAAACTGTGTTGAAATAAATATTTTCTTTAAATTGAATTATTCAATTGAATTAAATTTATTTTCACATAGATTCTATTGAATTCACAGATCTTATCAAGGATTTTAATCACAGAACCTTGTATAGAAAAGACTATTGCAGAAGTCCAGTCACCTTGTTAGAGCTAAGAGGCAAGCAATACAACTGGACTTTAGAAAGGATTTATTAATTTTTTTTTAAAAGGCAATGACTTCCTTAAGTGAAAATTCACAGTTCTAGCTAAGATTATTTCCTCCATTCAAAAATAACAAAAGTTAATATTCTCACATCTTAAAAAAAAAGGTAGTATTTCAGATGTAGAGAGAATTCCATCCCCTTTCACATGCACGCTTTAAAGCTTTAATTGCAAGCAAAATACAAGCCTCCAAACTACTGCAAAACTTCTGCAGTCAGTCCAATGCAGAGTCACACAGTGGTAAGCTCGATTTAAATGAGCAAGCCCTTTTAAAAAGGAGCACATCTGGAATCGTTCTTTTTATGCACCATTTCATTTGAATTTGAGAAACCGGCCAAAGAACAAAAAGAGAGTAAGTAAATTTGTCCGTTTACCCTAAGAAGAGATAGATACTAAGGCAACCTGCTAAGAGACTCAGGATCAGGAACCTGATGTGCGGGGTGTAACACGATACATTTAGAAAGTTCTTCTACCTGTGTTATTGCACGTACGCCGCAGATGAAAGGCCAACCAGAAGGGAAATATTCAGCAGTCACTTGCACCAGAATTACAGGTAATCTGCCCAAGACAGATTTAGGGTATCCATCTTTGAACAAACTAAAACTAGTACTCTTTATTATTTGAAAATTTACAGAAATTTAAAAAAACTAGGAAAAGACAAAGAGCTCTGCTGTAATTTTGCATGTGTAAAAATATTCTTCAAACATGACCTTATTTCTCCAGTCTTCTAATTAGGTAAAATGGCACAACAGCAAGTGTGTATGTCCTACCCTTACCTTATAAGTGAGTTCAGGTTTTTAAGTAATCAGTAATAGCTATATATTAGAATTTTCAAACATAATGTGAAATATAAATAAGTTTTAGCCTTTTGAAAATCCCATTGGTGACCAACTGCACCTTTTGTCAGCTGGAGACCTTAAAGAATCTTCTCAAAAATCTGGGAAAATGCATGCTTGCATATGCCTGCACACGCGCGTGTATAAATTAAGAAAAAAAAATAAATCAGTTTTAGATTGACAATCAGAAGAGAACCTCCCAGTCTTCTCACTCTTGTCTTTCTTAAAAACAAAGAAAGAAAAAGTAAGGATAAATCACCTTTCTAATTTTGGATGCGTATCGTATGTACACTTTTCTAGTAAAAAGTAGTCAAGGCAGACCTGGTATTACATTACACTTTGCATCACAGTTTTTCCTGTAGTGACCAAGAGGCTGGCGTTTTATTATTGGAACTAAGAGTCACATTAAAAACAAACAAAACCTTTGTACAAAGATAAGAGCATGGGTACACGTTACTTAAAATTGCATTCACCAGAGCCGATGATTAGCTAAAACTAAACTTTTTTTTTTTTTTTTTTTACAATTCAATGCAGTAAAATAATGCTAGAAATCCATTTTTTTTAAAAAAAGCATGTTGTGTATAAAGGCTAAGGCCACATTTAGTAACTGCTGCTTATCAAAAGAACAACATCAAAGTCCTTAGGAAAAAAAGGAGGAAAAGAACACTGTGGGCATCTCCAGGGTCACAAAGACTATCTACACAAAGAAAGGTACAAGGAGTGAAGGTCAGAAGTAAAATATTGATGTGAAGAGACTCAGGATTTCATGTGATGTTTTCTGAATGAGTTAAAGCAAAACTGCATGTCCCTTATGAAGATAATAGGGCTACTGAAGTTATTTGTAAGCTACAGTAATATTGGTGAGTTACTTTGTCGAAAACAGGACTTAGCCTTTCCTCCCCCAGTGATATTTCTCCTTCGGCAATAGTCCTAATGCTAAAAAAAATTTAAAAAAAAAAGAAAGAAAAAAGATACCATTTGAATCAAACCAATGTTTTAAAAGAACAAGTGAATTTTGGTCCCTGAATCTACAAAAACCTCTCTGGGAGCTCAGACAGCTTTCATAGGGCACTAAGCATCAACTAATACATTCTCAAACCAATTATCTTAAACATCCACATCAGTCCCACCACAACAGGCTCTGCAGTATTTTCTTCACTTTCACACATTCCAGCTATGCCTGATTTCCAAGTATCCAGATGACCCAAATACCCCAAACCTTTGGTTTCACCTGACAACCTACCCTGTCCTTCCCATGGTTTTTTAATTTATCCCTTCCCTCCTCTGCCCTTCAAGGACTAAACTCTGCATCTTCATCCAGCACCATCGTGAGGGCATGTGTTTTTAATGAAAGAAAGACACACACAAGCTGATCATAATTCCACTGTTTATTTTTGCATACTCTTTTCAATGTTTACTGATACTCTTATGTACAAAAAGTGACTATTTCTATGAACATCCAGATTGATGTTAATCAACTGGTTTATATTTGTTCAAAAATTATAAAAATAGATTTTTACTAAAAGTGTATGTGTGCATATATAAGCATACACACACCCATATATACATATATATGTATACAGACACGTATATCACAAATTAAATTTCAAGTTGTTAGCTAAAAATCGATTTAAAGTTTATCATTACATGCTCATAGCTAACTTCAAAATACTTTGCCTATCACTGTTTCAAGGAGTTGAACACCAGTTTAAGTAACAGCTCAGACTGGGTACTCACCTGCTCAGTAAGTTCTCTGTCGTTTGTTAGATTCTTCTGTAGGCGAGTCTGCCAACCTTACTTTAAGTCTGACACCATTCACAATCTTGCCATGTAACGCAGTTATGGCATCACTGGCACTTGCTCTGTCTGCAAATTTTGCATAGCCCACATTTTTTCCAGCCACCAGATAAACTTTTATCAAGTGTCCAAAACGACTTGGGGGGAGAAAAAGAAAAAAAAAAGAAAAAAAAAAAAAGAAATGAGATAATTTACAGGTTTTGCTGCAACATAGATACTAATTACCCAATATGAACTATATATGATTTGGGAGCTGTAAAAACTATATTCTCATATGTATGCTGTATTTTCTTGTGCTGCCCTCTTCCAAAACTCCCAATTTTCTTATTCCCTTCTCTAGAATTCCAGGTAGGCATAGGAATAAAACCAAAAGTCCGTAGGCAATATTTTCTATGGAATATTACAATAGAACCACAAGCAGCAGTGATTTATCTCTTAGTTAAAAGACTATGTAAAGCTAATCAATACCATAGTCCCAAAACACTGAATGGCACTCAAAAATACCCCCACAAAAACAGAATAAAAAACCCCGAACAAAACAAAAAGAACACACACACAAACCAGCAGACAATTTAGAGGCTAAACATGCATCGCACTTAAATGAACTTGTTCAGTTGTGATTCATCTTTGAAAAGGCCTCACTGAAATGACTCAGAAATCAAGCACCAAAGCTTTACAGAAAAACCCAGATTTCCAAGTCCTCAGGAGGCTCCTAGACAGTTCCTTAAAAAAAAAATAAATTAAAAAAAAAAATAAAGTCTGCTTGCTTCATACTGAAGTTACACATGTGTCAAGACTGGGGTGCACAACCTTCTTCTTCTCCAGCATCTGATTAAGAAAATCCAGTATATCAAATAGGTACAGTTTTAAATTCCACAAAAAGTGTGTATTATTTCTTTTCCTCTCCTGGTGCTTTGAAAATAATTTGGTTTTCAAAAGATTTTTTGCAAATGCCAGCTATTAGAAAAGGGAAATGTCTTTTTCTTCAAGAGTATACTAAAAATAAATAATATAAAATACTGGAGAGCAGCTGAACTACAGATTTGTTTTTAAGATGGCAAAAATTGTCTCTGAAGTCCTTGCTCCTCATAGGGAGGTAGCGTGAAAGGACAGTTGAAATAGTGTCAATAAGACACAAACAATCAAAATGTTTCAGGATATATCAGAAAAAAAATCTCCCTATACTTATTCCCCTAAATTACTGTGGAAATTTATCAAAATACTAAAATCCCTTATAGAAGTATGTACAAAAAAATGCCAAATAAATTAGGCTATAAGAATCTGAAGTACCGCATTTTTTGGCTAAAAAAACCCAAACAAAACCCACCCCAACATTATGAGACTAGACATTTTACTTCAGATTGTGTTAATCAATAATAAAGCTGCTGTAACTGCTGACATTGCAGCTATGCTTCAAGAGGAATTCCATTATACTCTTGTTTCAAAAAGCAACTGTTACCCATTGATCACTTATTACTTATTGATCACTGTGCACTGTCTTTTCTGGAATGAGTTTTCTTGACAATCTTTTTTATTTTCCACATTTATTTTAAATATTTCATGGTTATTTTTTTGGTGCGAGAAGACTTATTTGTAAATGGAGTCTTACCAGAACACATCCTCCAGTACATTTACAGGTAAAGGATGGGGATGAAAAAGTATGAAAAGCCTTTCCTTCACAGAAGTGTCAGGTGGAACTTTTTTTTTGTGTGGTGGAAGTATGGCATCTGTTTGGGGCTGGAGTAACTGCGAGCCAGAAGTTCCTCCAAACGCCTGCTGAAACAGGGAGGGAAATGCAAGTATAAATTAACCAACAGGGAGGTGAAAGTAATTTTACTTTATTTACAATTTTTGTTCCTATCACAGGATATAAGCAGGCTCTACCAGTTCTCATCTTAATTAATTTGATTGCTTTGGTTATTTCATTAAATTGGACAATAAATCCGGGTAAGGTCAGACACCTTTACAAGGCATAAAAATGTACAAACCAACCAGAGGTACATCTTAAAAATGTAGCATCTAGAACACTTAGAGAAGAAAGTCAGCAGTGTTCTTCATTGGTATATCTGAAGTTTCTTACAATTCAGAAGAACATTAACAGTATCCATTATATTAACTTACAGGAGGTGTCCTATACTGCTGAACAACTGTATTGTTATTCCGCAACACTGATGACACATGTGCTGTTACCAGCTGTGTGGCCATTTTTCTGATGAGTCTGCAACCAGAAGTCATAATAAACTATTTTTTAAAAAGAGCTGAATTACGGTAATCTTAAATTCAGCAAGAGAAAATAAGTTTTAATGCACATATGAAAGTATCTCTAGAAATCTGTAAGCTCATGTAGATAACGAAAATCAAGTCAGGCTTTCATGACACTCTAGACATGATCTGAAAGTACATGTGCTATCTGCAAATCACTGAAAACACTCATACATTTCTACATATAGAGATACAAAAACTCTGCTTTTTTAATACTCTAGCGGGGGCGGGGCGGGAAGGGGGAGAGGAAATTAACCCTACAGAGCCCAGTTCAATTTGTGAAAGGTGTCTAAAAGGCAGAAGGGACAGAAAAATTTCACCGGTTTCAATAAAAAGCACAGAGATTCAATTCAGAAGTCAGAATGCTATCACACAAAGTGTACTTCCAGCTCTCATTTTCCAGTGATTGTTCTGTTGCAGAATAAGAAAAAGCAATTGCACTTTTTGCATAGATTCACAGCCCATGTTGTAGGGCCATGAGACAGTAGGAATTATTGAAGAATGAAGGAAATTGTTTGCAAGAAGGGTGGTTGCAATGAATTTATTTATTTTTTTTAGTTTAGATCAGACATGCACTTCTGAAGTCAATCTTCCCACTGTCCCCCCTTACTGTTCTCATTCATATCCCAGAATAGGTTTGACATGAACTAGATTCCTTTAGGATGAAACTAAGCCAAAATATTCACTGCAGGAGCGTATGTAAGCCACTCCAACTTGTAATGGGCATTCAAATTATAGCAATAGATTAGATGGGCAAAGTAAAACCTCATGATCCCCATACAGTGGGGATATCAGATCCTCAGCACCCAGCAGTTTTACTCTACATACGTGCTTCACAAGGCTACTATTCGCAGTACTGCAAACAAACCAAGATATCAAGTACATAAATCTTGTTTTAATACAAAAAAAATCATCAAAAAACCCACATTCCGGCCTTGTCACATATTACAGAGACATTTACAAATATTCTTGCCAAATCCAAGATTTCCCAGTGTATCTTAAGAATATATATTTTAACTTACTATCTACAAGTATGAAGCAAGATCATAGTGACACTGCTGTTACTTCTTATGTTAAAAAATCTATTTATTTATTTTAAATTTTGCTCTCCAGAATACAACTTACAACTTTCTATCTCTATGCACTGGGACTTACTCTGAGCTGTCACTCCCATCTTCTAGGAAAATGACAGTTAGTCGATTTCCAGGAGGATACTCAAAACCGTGTAACTTATACTTGGCATATATTGCCGACGCAGCAGTACTGTACTGAATCACAGCGTACCCTACAAATACAGTGCATACAGTTTCAGTATAATATGGGTAAATCCTAAGAACAAACGACACTCACATAAAGCAATAGGATTAAACTCCACATTAGTCATGGCTGATACAAAATTCTTACGTCTTTTTACCATATTAATTAATATCAATATCAGTCATATTTGTAAAGAAAATTTCAGTGGAATTAACTAGTGACAGATCAGCTATATTTATGCTAACTTGACAAGATGGTAATAAAGCAACAGAAGTCAAAACACGTCTTCTTCCCTAAGTCTGAATTAGAAACAAAAACATACACAGTTTCATTTTAAAATGCAATTATCCCATCAACAGTGAATCTGAAGTACTGTAAAGTTACATTTTAACTCTCTGAATCATTTCCATTTCAAGCTTCTTGGGGAAAAGACCTCTTCCACATTTATCTCAGCAACAGCAAAACAACACGTAGACTAAACGAAAACAATCCTTCCAATACAAGACATGATTTGTTTTGGAATGATTTAATCCAGTTAACTCATGTCAGCTTTTACACACAGACACGCTGTCATTCCATTTCAAGATGAAAACTCAAAAGATTTGTTTAGAGAACATTTAAACTAGACGTCTAATAAATTTTGAAACTTTTTCTCCATTTATTCTGCCCAGAACTATTAACTTAGTTTGACCAAAAAAAACACTTCTCGTGGTTTTGATTCTGTCCTTCTTGAGATTCTATTATCTAAAAATAAATGTATTTAAGGCTATCTGTAAACAGGGATTCAAACAAAACTGAATTTCTGGGTTTATGCATCAGTGATAGCAGCAACCATTGAAACATAAAACATTAATTCTTTCCAACAAGTGTACTGTGTTTTGCAATACAAATGAATTGAAGGAAAATTAAAAGGCATTCCCTTCATAGAAAGAAAAAAATCTTTTTGTACTTTTACTTACCACTATTGGTATGAGGATCTCGCTGAACATCACAATATTCCAGTCCCGGTACTAGATCAAAGAGGGCGAACAGCTGCTCTTGGATAAAGGGAAGCCGAGATACCACTGACAGACGTTTGGAGACTGACTCTTGAATTCTGCTCTCGTTTTTTTCAAAACTACAAAACTCTGGCTGCCCACCTCAAGAATCAACATAAAAATAATAATTCAAGTTATCACACTAGCATGCCTTCATTTCACACATATTTTTCATTTTTCATTCAACCTTTAAAAGTAATCCAATTATATGCTAACAGTAGCATATTTATTTCACCAATATAAGTCACCAAATAATCGACCAACTAGAGCAGAGCCAGCCATAAAAAATATAGAAACTAAACACCTGGCTTGTTTCTAACTCCAACAACCAATCTACTATTTAAGTGTTGACCTAAGCCTCCGTTAGCTTCCCTTCTTCCAAACTGCATTCTTACTTTGTGACCATACTCAAGATTACAATTCATTTTTAGTATAAAAAACTATGACTTACAAAATGGAAGTGTATTTCCTCTTGGTTCTTGCCTCGTGTTATTACTATAATAATCATGTTCGAGAGACTCAGATGACTTATTTTTAGGTTCAGCCAAAATGGCCCTGTAGCCTGAAAGAAACAACAACACATATAGCAACAGTTCAGCACATCTGAACTATCTGACCGGATCTGCATTCCTCAAGTATTGTATTTAGAAATATATTATTCAGAAAACCCAGTAAGTGCTGGCTTTCAGAAAATTACTGGTTTATAACTCTTGAAGTCTACCATAATAATTGTATGAAAGTTAACAACTTCCACATAGACCCACTCCTAGTCGCAAGTTAAGTGCAACAGAGCGTACTTGCTGTGAGAGTGACTGGGCACTCCAGAGGCCATCACCTGAACTTCCATACTCTAACAGCAGTTTATGCATGTCTTGTGCTGCTCTAGGTTTTACTGTTATGAAAGAAATAGGTATTACTCTCAGGCTAACTAATTTAATTTTAACCCCACAGGAGAAAGGAAATAAAATTTAACTCTCAAGCAATCTCAGACTCATATTCCTATGCAAGAATCATCACAAACATAATTTTTGTAGAACCACTTATGACAGACATGATGTGGAACCACCAGGTATATTATTGCAGAAAAAAGAACGAAAAAAAAAGCAAAACCACAAAAAAACCACCAAAAATACCCCAACCACACCCACACAAAAAGTTGTTTCATATTTGTGATTAAGTGACCATTTAACAGCATGTTGGACCAGAAGGCTGCTGTTAGATTTCCCCAAAACCCTTTCTTCTCCTGGATGGCGCAAGTCCAGTTCCCTCCATCTCTCCTCATGTGCTTCAGCCCCTGACCACCTTGGTGGCCTTCCACCGAACTCACTCATATTCAGTAACATGCTTTTGGTACTAGAGCGTTTGGTTGGTCATAAAGCATACAGTCTTTCATTCTGTAACAGATTAATCATGACGTTAAATGAAAACAAACAAAAAACACCTCCCCAAACTTTAATTAGGATGAACTTGTTCTTAAATAAATGATATATTTTTATATATAAATTCATTGTATATCATATATATTTGATTAAAAATGCATATTCCCAGGGATACATTAAAATGAGGTTTTCCTGTATATGAAACCTACATTACAGGCCTATATTAATGCACGAAAGAAAACGGTATCTATTGCCAAACACTTTTCACTGATCTTACTTGCAACTTGGTCCTGCAAGAGTGTAATCAGGTGACTGTTCTCAGTGACTGCTAATAATACTATTTTTTTATTTGCAATAAAACTTTGTCTTAAAATGTGTTTACATTCTAAATAATTTACCTGCAAACAAACCTAAAAATTACAGGTACATTAATGATGATTCACACTTACTGTGAAAAACTTGAAAGAATTCAGTCAGATTCTTACCTCGATCACACTCTTCAATTGCTCGGGCAGCTTGGGATGGTTTTAAATACCTCACATAGCCCAAACCTTTGCTTTCTCCAGTAGTCTTGTTTTTAATAATGCTGCAATATTCAATGTCTCCATACATCTAGAACAATTTTAAAAAATACTAATTTATAGTATTTGAAAATGCATTAAAGTTCCACGTGTTAAGCCCTTCTGACAAATTAGGACAAAGGTAATTTAAAATAACAATTAACAAATATCAGACCAGTACCTTAAACTTCTCTCGCAGATCTTCCTCTGTATAGAATTTTGGTATCATAACAAAGATTCGTGTAAGCTCCTCATCTTCAACATCTCTGTGGCTTCCAGAAGCTCTTGACTGTGCAATAAATACCTAATGAAATAATCACACAGACATTAATTACCGGAGAAAGGGTCTTAAACACATATCAGCAAGCAATAAATTTAGTTTGTTTTAACAAGTCTTTGCGCTTCTCTCTCACATAAGCTTGCTTTCCTAATATGGAAAAAAAAAAAGAACATCTCTGACCATAGATGCATATAATACACCCCAAATGGCTTTCCAAACAGGACAGAGGCCAGCAGAAGTTCTCACTGGGGATAATGAAGAATCGTCAGGAACACTGAAGCCTGATTCAGCAGCACTGCCCATGTCACAGGTGGCATGTGAGGTAGCAAAAAACACATTACTGCAACAGGCCTAGTATAGCAGTATTAAAAAAAAAAAATAAGCAAGCAAACAAACAAAAAAGCCTAGCAGCTAATTAAAATCTTGCTACTGCAGTTCACTGCTCAGTTGGGCCAAAGTCTGCAGGTCCAGGGCTCTATGAAAGATCGTAACATCACATCTGTAACTGTTAAAACCCTTTCTAATTATTGAAATAAATTTCCTCTCAGAAGTGCACCCCAGAAGACAACCAGGCGAAAATCCAGAAAAACCCAAACCAACCAAATAAGAAAAATACTAACATCTTTCAAAATAAGCCTCTTATGCAAAAGCAGCAACTGATTTCGCAGAGCTCTTAAATTATTTTTTTAGTAGTCATGCAGGGAAGTAAGGAATACAACTCTGATCTTTTGGCTTCTAATGGTAAATTCTTCAGAAGAGATTTTACTGACTCGGTTACTTTTTCAAATGAAACACGTGGAATCTTCTTTCACTGTTCAAAGTCATTCGTATCTTCTCAGTACTTGGGGAATATGAAAACAATTCAAGAGGATGAAAGCTACCAGCGAGTAACTACCATAGATTAAAAATACCCCATAATTGTTTTGGGGTATTTTTAATTGTGCACCTAATAGTGCACAAGATACAAAATATATTTGCAAAGACAGTTCTATTTATCCACGTTGATCTTGCTTAAAACACTTAAAATACACTGTCTTAGAATACTCCACAGAGACTGCCTCACGATTAAAACAGAGAAGAAAAAAAAGAAAAAGCTAGTTTCCAGGTTCTACATTCTCCCCAGGCCTGCTGCAGCTTATGCCATGCGTGGGAACTTCGGGCGAGGGTGGGACCCACCGCAGCTCCTCCTGATGGGCCCCGCCAACCCCGCAAGCCCCGCGGCCAAAAATGCCCCGGGTTTTGACCCAAAAGGGAGACAACACCCCCACACGGAGGGGGTTTGACGCTCTCTGTTGCCCCCGCGTAGGCCAACACCACCTTCAAGCGTCAAGCTCGGGGCGCAGCGGCCGAGGCCTGCCGCCCTCCGCGGCCGCCATGCTGGGAAGGGAAACGGGGGACACTCCGCCGGGCCCCGCTGGCTCGCCCCCGGCCCCGCTCCCGGGCAGGAAGGGGGCCGCGCGGCGCAGCCCGGTGGTAGTACCTTGATGGGCTTGGTGTCGGGGACCAGGCTGCGGCCGTGCATCTCCTCCATGGCCCGGCAGGCCTGCGAGCTGCGGGCGAACTTGATGAAGGCGATGCCGCGGGACTCATTGGTGCGCTTGTCCCGCAGGAGCCAGATGTTCTGGATGTCCCCGAAGGGGGAGAAGCGCTCCCGGATCAGCGCCTCCCCGGTGTCCTTCCCCAGCACCACGAAGACGCGGCTGTTAGGTGGCTCGTCCAGGCACTCGGCCGAGAGGCGGAAGCCGCTGCCTTCCTCCATAGCGGGGCCGCCGGGCTCTCGGGCCGCCGGGGACCGTTGGCTTTTCTCGGGAGCCGGTGGGGAACGGCCGCAGCGCCCTTTCCGCCGGGGAGACAACATGTCCTCCGCCTCCCGCGCGCCCCTCCCGCCTCCCCGCGCCCAGTCAGGGCCGCGGCCTCGCCTGCGGCGGGCGGGGCTCCCCGGCCGCCCCACGCCGGGCTTCAGCGCCTTTGGCCGGCCTGTACGGCGCACCGCGCTCCCCGGGGAGAGCCTCCCTCCTGGCCCGCTCCGAGCACCGGTGCGTCTACCCTGGAGGAGTCAAGCACCTGCTCCCCCGGAGCGGCAGCGGGCGGGTGGGACGGACTGAGGCAGAAAGGAACCGAGAGCCGGTGCCGAGGAGAGGCGCTGCCGGACCCCCCTCCTCCCCTGGAGGAGCGCGGCCGGGGGCGGTGTCACGGAACCACCGAACGGGAGGAACCTCTGCAGGCCGGCGGGGCCACCCCCCTTCTCGGGCAGGGCTGCCCCGGGCCGAGGTTTTGAATGTCTGCAAGGAGGGAGACTCCGCAACACCTCTGGGCAACCGGAGCCAGCGCTCAGTCACCCACACAGTTACAAAGTGTTTCCTGATGCTGAGGTGGAGCCTCCCGTCTGTGCCCATGCCTCTGGTCCTGTCGCTGGGCACCACTGAGGAGAGTCTGGATCCATCTTCTTCATTCACTCCCTTCAGCTATTTATACATATTTGTGACATCCACCCCTGAGCCTTCTCTTCTCTGGGCTAAACAGTCCCAGCGCTTTCAGCCTTTCCTCATAGGAGAGATGCTCCAGTCCCTTAATCATCTTCATTGCCCTTCGCTGGACTCCACCCAGTATGTCCGTGTCTCTGTTGTACTGTGGAGCCCAGAGCAGGACACAGTGCTCCAGGTGTGGCCTCACCAGTCTTGAGCAGAGGGGAAGGGTCCTCTCCCTTGTCCTCCAGGTGACTCTCCTGCTAATGTAGCCCTGCATACCAGTAGCTCTCTTTGCCACAAGAGCACATTGCTGGCTCATATTCCCTTTCATGTCCACCACGATGCCCAAATCATTTTCTGCAAAGCTGCTTTCAGCCGGTCACCCCCCAGCATGTACTGGTGCATGGGGCTGTTCTTCCCCAAGTGCAGGACTCTTGCACTTCCCCTCGTTGAATTTCTTGGTGCTCCTTTCAGACCATCCTCCAGCCTGTCCGGTCCATCTGGATGGCAGCAGGACCCCCTGGTGTATCGACCACTCCCCCCAGTTTTGTACCCTATCAGTATCTCCATAACATACTTTTGCTGAAATATTTTTATTTTTAAAGAGCCTCCTTTAACCAGAGACTCAGTACTCTGCATGGTGACCCACCTCCTTTGAAACAGTACGAGTGTCATAGAGTTTCTCCACAAAGAAACCTCTGTCAAGGCCTTTGCTGCTGTAGGCAACAGTGAGGCTTAATGTGTCCTGTGAACTCTCAGGTTACAGAGGCCCAGGGAACTTGATATATTTCATGGGAAACAAACAAACAAACAAAAAATATCCAGGAAAAATAATTTTCTGTAGGAAAATAAGCACACAGCTAATAAAGTTCGAAGAACGCAATGTTGTTATAAAGTTCATCACATCTTTAATAGTTGGATTCAAAAATAAAGAATTCCTCAGCTGAATATGGGAGCTGTTGGTGCCCTAGGGTTGTCGTGACCCTGACCACTGCACACCGAGGAGTCAGGAATGCACAGTGCAGATCCCCTGGATGGGCGCGGGGATCCCACAGCACGGTTCCCCCGGGCGGGCGCAGGCTGGGGCCAGGCCCTGCCTTGCTCCGTACATCCCTCAGCCAAGGGATAAATTCAGCCAGCTCATCCTTACAGAGGAGCCTGCGGGCAGCTCCCGCTCGGTACCAGCGATCACACCTCCTGCCTGGCCTTGCGTGTATCTAACGGTGCAGCAAAATGGTCTCATGAGAGCACTGTTTCTCTTTTGACTGTAAAAATGATAGAGTTGTTTCCTTGTGTCCTGGTTTGAGGTAAAACAGAACCAATTTTCTTTTCAGTAATTTTGCTTTTCAGCTAAGCCTCTTCTAACTAATTCAACTCTCTGCAATCAACGGCGTATTTTTCAGGCAGTGTCCACTTCTAGCAGATAAGGTCTGATGTTGGTAGTGAATACCAAGGGATGGTGTGCAGAGAGGCTCCTCCTTATATTTATTGCTGTAACAACCAAGGTCAGCTCACTTTGTTGTGTGCCCTGTTGGAGGGTTGGAAGCAGAAGAGCGTAGAGGGGTCGGTCGCACCTGTAGGGAGGAGCAGACAGGACAGGTGACCAAAACTGACCAACGGGGCATTCCATGCCATCGGCATCATGCTCAGTATAAAAGCTGAGTCAGCCCTCTTTCTTCAATGGCCCGTGTCCAAGGAGGACTCTGTCTGTTCATCTGCCTTTGATCCTGATCCGTGTGTTCCTGAATCCAGATCCCGAGTTCAGCTCCTCTCCATCGCTGAGTCCCATCTGGGACTTTCCCAGTGCCGGCTGGTGATGTGATCCTCATCCTGGGAGCTCGATGTATATATTTCATTATTTTCTTACTACCATTTTATTACTAATATTTCATTAAAGTAGTTTAGTTTCTTTTCAACTCATAAGTCTCTCTCTCTCTTTTCTCTCCTCTTCTCTGAAGGGAGACGCTCTCTCTTCTCCAAAGGGGAGAGAGGTAAAAGTGAGCATCTGTCATTCATTTTAGTGTCCAGCCCAGCCCAAACCACGACACCTCATAAGAAAATCCTACCAAAGCTTGAAATACCAAAAGGGGAGAATCTCTACCACGGCGGAGGTTTACTGCACGTGGTCTGGAGGCCCCCTCAATGCTACACCACGTGGACCTCACACCATCTAAAGGGACGGGAGACCCTCTATGCTATTCTCTTGTTAGCATTGCAAACAAATAGCATTGTAGGTGATCCTTCACAAAGGCTAAGTGCCATTCTTATTGGGACCATGACAGACCAACACCTCCTGGTGCAAAATGGGGTTAAACGAAGACATCAGGGGATCGGGCTGCACACATTCTTTCTATTATTTTCCACAAGAAAATTAAATATGCAGGAATCCCCCCTCTCTTTCACACGGGAAGATGTAGTTGTCAGGTTCGTATCAGCAGAGTTTCATGGAGGCAAGATCTGGCAATCTGGAGATTTGGAAGAGGCAGTGTTTCCAGTGTTGCGAGCACCGTGCAGCCCTGGCAGTGGCCTCAGAAGTGGCAGTTCTGTGGGGGATAAATGGTGTCCTGTTTTGTGAGTGTAATGTACAAGGTCAATAAGTATTTTTAGAGGAACATATCTCACAGAATCACAGAATCACAGAATGGTTTGGGTTGGAAGGGACCTTAAAGATCAACCAGTTCCAACCCCCCTGCCCTGGGCAGGGACACCTCCCACTAGACCAGGCTGCTCAAAGCTCCATCCAGCCTGGCCTTGAACACTTCCAGGGATGGGGCAGCCACAGCTTCCCTGGGCAACCTGTTCCAGTGCCTCACCACCCTTACCATAAAGAATTTCTTCCTGATATCCAATCTAAATCTCCCCTCTTTCAGTTTGATGCTGTTACCCCGTGTCCTATCACTACACTACCCGATAAAGAGTCCCTCCCCATCCTTCCTGTAGGAAGATATAGTGGTTGCGTTTGACTCCATGTAAAGGAACACTTGCAAAAATCCAGTAAGCTCCTTCCTTGCCCACCAGCGGGAAATCTTTAGCAAAAAGCAAGGTTACGACTCAACACACCAGGAGTTCTGTTTTAGGGCTGGAAGGCGACATCCCTTCCAGACCAAACAGTGTGTTCTATTTTTCACAACTCCCGACACCATTTTATCCCTGCACTGCAGAGTGGAGCCATGGAGGGGCTGCCAACGCCACTCAGGTTGAAACACAGGCATTTCGGCATGGGTAAGGTGCCTGCGGAGGGAGGGTGGTGCTGCCTGGGGCTCCATGACAGTGTTGTCTGTGTCCCCCCCGGCCGTTGGGGCCATTGGGGCCGTTGGGGCCGTTGGGGCCGTTGGGGCCGTTGGCAGAGCGTGCGATCCCCGCCGCCTCCCCAAGAAAAAAGGCCGCGACGCTTAATCCCGCCCCATGGGCCCGCGACGGACCAATTAGGAGAGAATGTGCCGCCTTGTCCTCTCCGCCATTGGTCGTCGCGTCAATGACACCTTCTCTTTGACGGGCCGAGCGCGGACCGGCGGCGGGTGGCAGCCGGTGCCCTGAAGGGGTTGCCGGCCAGTGCCCTGAAGGGGTCGCCGGCCAGCGGCGGGGCAGCCGGGTCTGTCGTGGTCTCACAGGGCCGAAAGGTGATCAACTCTCCTTCGTTCCCCAGCAGCCACGGGCCGGAGGGCAGCCTCGCAGGCACCTTCCCCTTCTGTCCAGGCCGTTGCCACGGGAAGTCCTGCTTATCATGTCAGTGTCCTGACAGCCACTGGAGGAGGAGTGGAATTCTACAGGTCTGGAAACATTCTAGGGAATTCGGGGAAATCCTGAGGTGCTGCTATGGTTTAGATCGGCCTTCTAGACAAAAGTATGTTGACCTTTTACCCTCGCCATCAAAGTAGCTCTAGAAGAGCAATCAAGGAACTTAAAGCTATCTTAACCTCCAAAGATAAGAATAACAAATTCTCTAATTCTGCACCTCTCAGAGATGCAGCAACAAAACCTCCCTGTGGTGCTTTTTCCTAATTGTAAATTGGGGTAACTTAAAAAAATTTAATTCATGACCATCAGCAACCAGATCATGTTGAGAAATTGTGCATTTTAAGTGAGTCTTACACAAATTTACCTTTATAATTAAGTCTAGGTCAAATTTTCATTACTTTGAGACACACTAATTTTTTTATTACCGTGCAAGACAGAAATTTTTTATAAAAATGTAGGAGATGATAAATGTGACCAACAACAGTGAACTTTTCTGTAATATTGTTCAAACTTCCTTTTTTTTTTTTTAGTTTTTTTGCATAGATCAAAATGGCTGATGTTGAAAAAGGCAAGAAGATCTTTATTCAGAAATGTTCTCAGTGCCATACAGTTGAGAAAGGTGGAAAGCACAAGACAGGACCAAATCTTTGGGGTTTATTTGGCCGCAGAACAGGACAAGCTGCAGGATTTTCTTACTCTGATGCAAACAAGAACAAAGGTAAAACTAAGGTGACATGGATGAGGTGCAGTGTTGGAGGGGACATGTATGAAAAAAACACTTTTTCTTTAGAGTTACAATAGAAAGCCTTACTCATAAGGAGTTATTCTCACAACGGTCTACTTTGCGTTACTGCTGATGAATCTGAACTATAGTTTCAGAAACAAAAATCCCTCAGTCCCTTTTTTCCCTAAATAAAGAAATTTTACCAATATTCGGCACACGAGGTCCAAAGGTACATGGCTTTCCCAGAACTTTATAGTATGAATGGGCAGATTTTCATTTCTATTTCTTAAGAGTGCTTCTAGATTTTGTTTGCTGGTCACTACCCTCTACTGGCATCGTGGTGTGCTGCAGTTGTTTTGCTCAGAACACTTGACTAAATACTGTCACCTACTACTAAGCTATGACTTGTGTTTTTCATACAGACAGTCTTGAAAAGCAGTGGTACATCTAAAAATGGAAAGTAATTCTGTGTGGGTTTCATTGTTTTTATTTATATTATTGGAACATAAATTATATTGTTTGGCTCAAGCTATTAATTACAAATAGAGTCCTGTTTTGTTTTGGGGGTTTTTTTTGTTTTGTTTTTTTTTCCAGTTACTAAAGTGCTTTAGAATTGGCTAACTTTTTATTTTTCTGTGATTTCTAGGAAATGTTTTGTGACATTCACTCTATAGTGGGACTTATTTCATACGAAACATCGTCAGCATATACTATTTTTTCTCATTAAAAATTTAGTGAACAAATCATACAGATGTTAGTACAAGTTTTTAAAAGAAAGCCAACAAAGTGGTATCTAAACCCACTTTTGATGATGGGAAGAGTCAACTCTGGAGGACAGAAGAGAAGCTTGAACATGTCATTATACGTATTTCAGTAGCCTTCAGTACAACAGTAGGCTTCCGTTGACAGAGACAGGTTTTAGAAGGGATGGAAGTAAACACTAATGTTTTTTCAACTTCTTTCAAGAGATTCCAGGGGCTGGCCGTTGACAACTCTTTTTCTAATGCCCGTCAGTGGAGCACAGTCTTGATGAATTTCATGTCAATCTGTAGATGCTAATTTTCAACAAAAAAGTTGGATCTTCCGGATACTGGAATTACAGAGATACTTAGTTTAAACATAGTAAGTAGTTGGATGTGAAACGGTGCAAAGAACTGCATTTCTCCATGATGCAAAAAGGATTTATATTTGATTAAAGTGACACAAAGACAATGTATACCTTGTGCATTTTATATTATGTATCATTTATGCTCACATTCCTCTTGGATTCTAGGTACATTATGTTCAGGAGCATCACACCTTTGATTTGAGAGTGTTGATATTTTCATAAATATATGATGTTGGGCTAGTCTTGTATTTTACTATGTTTTGTGTTTTTCAGGAGTTGTCTGGAATGAGAACACACTGATGGAGTATTTGGAAAACCCTAAGAAATACATTCCTGGTACAAAAATGATTTTTGCTGGAATTAAAAAGAAGAATGAAAGAGCTGATCTTATTGCATACTTGAAAAAAGCAACTTCATGAAACATTGCTGCAGCAGCTGTAATGTCAGTGAAAAAATGTTTCGAATTTTGACTAGCTCCTGTGTTAAGTTTTAGTATTTTGATGTTAATTATTCATTAGGGACTGACCTTAGCAAAATCAAACAAACATATGTTTTACAATGCTATGTCCTAATAAACAACATTGGGAGGTGAGCATTTTTTATATTGTGTTATATATTTCATAGACCTTTGTGGAGTGTACTATAGAAATACTGTTCCTTCCTATAAGGAGGGCCCAATTCTGCAACTAGTTATTCAAACACACACTGAAACTATTATTCAGTTGTGGCTATGTAAATAAGAAAGTGTCTGTAAGTATTAGGACTGACAACTAAATGAAGTTTTTTCTTTTGGAAAAAAAATCCTCGGCATTGTCACCTGTGAAGGAAATCACAATACGCAGTAAATAACAAAATATTCATTAAAAGAACACTATATAAGGATGATGGAAGCGGAATATCAAGAATATCAGATATTTTCAGGGGACAAGTAACCTTTCAGTAGTGACGTTGATTGACCTAAAAGAATCTTAAGGAGATACCTGAATACCCATGACCTTTTTGGCTTAAAAATATAACCCTAGTCATTGTATTGTTAGTGTTCCTTTGTGTATTAAAAAAGCATAATCATCTACTGGTCATTTTTCAAAACTGTGGATTTTTTTCTCCATTTGAGGCTAATATATTAAGGTATCCTTATCCTCTAACGTGTAGAATGAATGAGGGCTAACTAGCTCAAGCAAATGATAGTAGTAGGTATTTCCACCAACAGTAGAGGATTGATGAAGGTGATTAAAGTCCTCCTAAAACCTCCTCAAGAATCTCGAAGACTTCTTGAATTGTGATTTACAATTTAATTCTCTGTTTACACAGATGTAATGGATTAAAACATACTTCACTCAAGCAAGGTTTCCTTATGTCATGACAGAAGGGGAGCATTAGTACAAAACTAATTTGCTATAGCGCCTATTGCTAGGTACTCATTTTATCGGTATTGTTCTTTAACTGATTGTCTTACCGTGCTCCATAAAGCTGAACTGCTGTTTTTAAAGAATGGAATAAGTGAGAGTCGGGTGAAAAGTTCTGTGACACAACTGGATGAGTACCTGCTTTTTTTTGCTTTTGTGCTGTAGCTGTAAGATACTTCCCCCTTTCAGTTTAATAGTCAGGACCTCTTCTCTTGACTGTTTAGACAATTAAAGCACCTGCCTGAATGACAAAAATTTTCTCGAGTGCTTTTGTCAATTGCATTTTGACGAGTGCTATGCCACTGCCTTTCTGAAGAGAGAAACACACTATGCCTGAGAAATGCAAGTTTTATGCCCTTTTAGGGCATCTCTGTATGTTTGTACTGAGGGGACCAGGAGAGACTGGCTAAAGCCTGCCTTGCTCTCTGAGCTGGCACTGCGCATCCAAGCTGATAAAAGCTGCCTCACACCTAAGATGAATCAGATAGAAGCGGCCCATACCTCACTGCACCATACCTGTAGAATTACGAAGGCACCACGGTCCTGTGGAGCTGACAGAATCCATTTGCCTTTTTGGTCCTCCCACAAAAGGCTGCAACTAACCTTATCTCAGGCCCACACACGAAGCTGCAGCCCAGAGTACGGTGCGCTTGGTTTACTCACCCTGCAGACAGTTATAGTTTGATGTGTGCCAGAACACAGACAGACACAAGCTTTCTCCTAACATCCACTGATGTGCACACTGATGTTTCTGAGGCAGGTTTTACCACGACAGCATGTCAAAAGGCTTCTCAAGTTACAGAACAGACAAACCACCTGGATTATCTTTGTCATATTTTATCTCTAAAAAACAGGATTATAGTTTATACACAGATTTGGGGCTGCAAAGCTCTTTAAAATTAAGGCATTACAGTAAATTGTTCACTGTGTATTTTATGCAATGGTGACAACTGTGTTTTTACTTTCTGCAGTCTTGATGCTGCTATTTGAGAGATTGTCAATATACAGATTTTTGCTGTAATCAAAGCCCATGCATAAACCCCCCGGCAAATAAACTAAAGATGCCACAAGACTGGAGAAACGGGAAGACCTCATTTATACCCAAGCTTATTGAAATGTCAAATTGCTTTAAGTGTTTACATACAGAACTGCTACACAGTAACCATTTTGTTGTAAACAGTAGTGTGAGTTCTCAGACCAAACCTTACTAAAGTGAGATGGTAAAAATTATTTAGATACAATTATTTCAATTGTATGCAGATTGAGAGCCCAGGGCTCTTGCTTGAGAGCCCGAGTATGTGCCTGCCAGGCCTTCAGCAGCTTATGTGACTTCTCAGTGTACGCAGAGTGTTTGTGCCAGTGCTGCAAAACAGCAAATGCCACTGTAAAGGCCAGGCAGCAATTAGTGACTGCGGGCAAGCGGGCGCCCTTAGAGGGTGATGGTGACGCAAGTACCGGCAGCTGAGGAGGGTTCGGTGGCAGCACAGGCAGCGGCGGGTACAGATGTGCGTCGACAGCGTGGATGTCATGGGGTGCAAGGGTGGAACCTCGGCTGTGTCCTCCCGAGAGCAGGGGCCTCCACCGAGGATGTGGCAGCCGCTGGCGTGGGCTGAGGGGTTGTGCCTTCTGCCCTGCGTGAAACCCCTTTACTTCACAGCCCTGGCAGCATGTGGGCAGCGCGCTCAGAGAAACGCTGAAGAAATCAGTATTTCAGTCGCCCTTCCCCCACCGAGATATACCTGCCATTTCATATCCAAGGTACCTGCGTGGAAGGCGCTCTCGGCATCTTTAGAGGTGCGAGCAGCTCGGGGAGGGTGTCCTCCGACGTCCCCGCTTTCCGACCCCCGGCCTAGAACGCCGCTCCCCCCGCAGGCCCCTCGCCGCGGCTGCTGCAGCCGGGCGCTCCCCGGCGTGTCAGCGGCACGGTACGGCCGCCGGTGGCTGCTCCCTCCCCGCCGCTGACAACGGGCACAGCAGCCCGGGGCCGGGCGGGCTCCCCCCTCTGTCCCCCAAACGGCGGGGGCTGCATCCCCCGCCCCTCGTTGTCCGTGCGCCTGCGCGCCCCCCCCCCCCCGCCCGCCCCATCGCCGAGGGGGTGCCGTCGGCGGCGCGGTTTCTCAATGGAGAGCTGTCCTCCTGCGGCAGCCGCCCTGCGCAGCCGGGGGGAGCCGGGAAAGCAGAATGAAACCCCGCCGGGGGGGCAGGGGTACAGGCACGGAGCCCTTCCGCCACGGCGGCCCGGGGCCGGCGGCAGCGAGGGAGCTGCTGCTCAGCCTGCAACGGCGCAAGCATCGAGACCGGGCGGCGAAATCCTTTGTCTGTCGCTTCCTCGGCAGGCTCCGGGCTGCGGGAGCCACAGCACCTGCACGGAGCCTTCGTCACTCGCGACCGCTGCGGGAGACGCGGCAGCCCTTCGGGCATACACACAGCGATCCCCAACCCACCCCCCGGCTGGGACCCGCCGGCACGCGTCCCGAAATCGCTCCCTCTCCTTGCAGGCTCTGCCCGGACCCCCGCGCCGGGAGGGGATGCTGCAGGGACAGCGTCCCCGGGAGGTCGGAATCTCGTTTGGTTGAAGATTTGCCCGTGTGTTTTCCCGGCCACCCAAACTCCCATTCATGAATTTCGGAAGCCGCCTTCATTCAGTCTTTCTGAGCGCATGAAAGACGTTTTTCACGTGTTAAGATCCATGACTCCGTTTTTTCAATCGCTTATGCGTAAGGCATCGATTTAGCAATGAAACGTGCTCCACGTGCGCATAAAAATAACCCCGTCCCGGCTGCCTCGGTGGACGCGGTCGGTGTCCGTCTGGCAGCCGGTGCCGCAGGAGCGGACACCCAGCAGCGCCCTGGCGAGCCCGCTCCCGCCCAGCTGCCCGCGGCGCCCTGCGGGAGCCCGGTCCCGAGGGATAAGCGGCTTTCGGGCAGAAAGGCCTGGGCGGGTTGCGGGGGGAGGGCGGGAACCCGCTCTCTGCCCGTGAAACGCCGCACTGACGGTGCGCGGCGAGCAGAGCCAGGTCCCCCCACGGGAGAGGCGGCAGGCGCCTCAACTCGGGGATGCCAGAAACGGAATTCACTTGGTCCCTCTGAAAGGGCTCCGTTTTTCCGCCTGTCTCCTGAAGTACTGAAGCAGTGCAAATAACGCCGTAAATTGAACCTCTTTGAGGGGAGCGCTGGCGTTACCTCTCCCCGCCCCTCCCGCAGCCCGCGGCGGGGAGCCGCGGCCGGGTTTGCCCCTTCTCTTGCACACGCATCACAGACAAAAGGACCCTCCCTCTCCCCCCCGCACGCTCCCCGCGATGTTCCCGAATGAGGCGCCGGCCAGCGCTGAGCTCCCCATCGCCCGGGGTCTTCCCGCGGAGGGGACCGTGCGCGCCTCACCCCGCACGCCCGCCCTCACCCCGGCAGGGGCTGCGGCGGCGGGCGGCGGTGCCTCCCCCCGCAGCGGGGCTCGCCAGCCCTCCCTCCTCCCCGCCTGCCCCCCCCCGCTCGGCTCACGCGTCCTCCCCCCGCCCTCCCCTCCCTCCTCAGTGGTCCGCCGGCTGGGTTACGCAGCAGCCGCCGCCAGCACTGACAGCACTTGGCAGGAGGGGTTTGCCCGAGCGCACCCGGAGCACCTCCGGAGGCGCGGCGGCAGCGCCTGCCCGGCTCACCGCGGGAGCCGGCCCAGAGCCGGGGGACCGGGGCCAGAACCAGAGAAGGGCTGAGAGCGGGGGGAGGGGGGACAGAAAAATACCTAGAATAATACTAATAATACTACTACTAATAATAAAGAGTGCGGGGCAGGAAAAGCAGGTCGCAGGGGACGAGGAGAAGGCGCGCCCCCAAGGAGGGGCGCGGGCGAGGGGCAGAAGCAGACCCTCTGCGGGACTGCCGGCAGCCCCCCCCCGCGCCGCGGGGCGGCCGTCGGGGCGGCGGCAGCACGTGGCGGCGGCGGGGCATGGCCTGAGCCGTCCCCCGCCGCCGGCACCATGGCGGCCGCCGACGCCGGGCTCGACGTGGCGGCGGTGGAAAGTTTCCTCGAGAGGCACCCGGAGCTGGTGGAGAAGTGGCTGAAGAGGAAGAACTCGCTCCCTAAAGCGCCCGCCGCTGCCCCCGCCGGCCCGTCGGAGGAGCGGCGGAGCAGCGGCGGCCCCGGCGGCGGCTGGGGCAGCGCGGGCGGCCCCGGCGGTCCCGGTCCCGGCCCCGGCGGCGGGGGGCTGCAGCGGCGAGCATCGCAAAAGGAGCTGCGGAAGAGCTTCGCTCGCTCCAAGGCCATCCATGTCAACCTCACCTACGACGAGCATGTGCACGCCCGGGCGCAGGAGCCGCTGAGCAGCGTGCGGCGGCGGGCGCTGCTGCGGAAGGCCAGCTCCTTGCCCCCCACCACGGCCCACATCCTCAGCGCCCTGCTGGAGTCCCGCGTCAGCCTGCCCCAGTACCCCCCCACCGCCCTGGACTACAAGCGCTACCTCAAGGAGCACAACGAGCGCCAGTTCTTCCTGGAGCTGGTCAAGGACATCTCCAACGACCTGGACCTCACCAGCCTCAGCTACAAGATCCTCATCTTTGTCTGCCTCATGGTGGACGCCGACCGGGGCTCCCTCTTCCTCGTGGAGGGGGCCGCCGCCGGCAAGAAGAGCCTGGTCTCCAAGTTCTTCGACGTGCACGCCGGCACCCCGCTGCTGCCCTGCGGCTCCACCGAGAACAGCAACGAGGTGCAGGTGCCCTGGGGCAAGGGCATCATCGGCTACGTGGCGGAGCACGGAGAGACGGTCAACATCCCCGACGCCTACCAGGTAGGAGCCGGGCGGGCTCCCGGCACTCCGCTGCCCCCGGCTCCCCCACGGACCCCGCCTGCCGGGAAGCCCCGCCGCTCCCCAGCCCTGCCTCCCCCCGGGGTGTCCCGTCCGCCTCCCTGCCTCCCCCGGGGTGTCCCTGTCGAGGCGGCGGCGCCGGCACTGTCGAGGGTTGCGCGTAGCGGCCGCGGCTGCTCTCGGGGCAACTGTTGGCGAGGCGGGAGGGGAGTCCGGAGGGACTCCGGAGTGAAGCCGGGAGGGAAAGTCTCTCCTGGGTGGCTGAAGTGGCCATAAAATCGGTAGAGCGTGCGTTTTCAAAACGTATTTTGGAATCGGCTGAAGAAAAGTTTAAAAAAAATGCTCGCCACAGCCCCAGCGATAATATTCTTAAATCTCTGTCTCACTTAATTGTTCCCTGCCTGCCCCGCTGCTGAAATAATCTCGTTGCTTTCAAAAGAGCATACAGTTTCACCTCTGCATGTGCCCACTCAGCCCACAAGGCACACGTTTTCAGTCCTATTCCTAGGAGGGATATAACCGGTCCCGTTATTCTCCTGCAAGGACTTTCCCCACCTTTTACTTTTATAGAGGCTTCAGTGTGAATTGCGAAAATGTAGTCCTGACTTCAAGGCAAAAATTCCCTTTGACTTCAGCAGGGACAGTGTACCTTCGCTTCTGTGTGTTAATGCTAAACAGTGCGTTCAGTTTACCGGCTTGAAATTTACCCCTTCTCAGTCCTAGGGGCTATTTCTAGTGTTTATTAGCGTGAGACACTATCATCAATTTGAGGTTCTTGAGAAAATTAACAACCACAGAGCGACAGATTTTTTTACATCAGGATCTTGGAAAGCTATAGAAAGGTGGGAGATGTATGTCTTTAAGAATTTCAGTAATAACCATTGCCCAATATCTAATTTTGCTCTACAGTAATAACAAAAATAATAAACATTAAAAAACTGATTATGCTTTATAGCAAACCATGCAAGGAAGGAACTTGAAAAATAAGGTTGAGTTATTTTTGCTTGAAATACAGAAGAGCCAGGGTAACTGTATTTTGGGCTGAATATTTATTTATTTGTCAAACAGTGAAAAATACTGATCACAAATCCAGGCTGACAGAGGTTCCCAGCCCCCAAAGTTCAAAGGCAATAGTAAAAATGCTGTATTATTCAGACTAAAATGATTGAGTGTTTGATCACCTTTGAAAAAATCTTAAGCTTTCTTTCTTCCTTTGTTTTTCCTTTTCTCCATTATACACTTTCTCTTACCATCTGATTTTTTTTATTACTTTCACTTCTAAAACTGTACTCTTCACAAAATATTTGTTGCTGGGGGTCAAGCAGAAGATGTTCTCAATAGTCTGAAGTGGCTAAACAGATTAAGGATATCTGAGTTTGACTGGGAAGGAGCTCAATTTCTCCTTTTAACTCTGAATACCTCCAGCCACCTTTTCTTGGAGGGGAGAACACCACTGGAAGGGCAGAATGTTCTCTATTCCTAGAGGGCTGGATTATTTTTTCTTCAGTGTTTGTTCACTTTGTGCCCACTTGCCTATGAAAAAGTCCAGCTACTTTGAACAGTTTATTGTCTGTTTAATTCACAGGGAAAAGTGAAAAACAATCCATCCAGTTGCCACTCCCGGTACTATTTATATGATACTTTTGTCTGGCTCCCATTCAAAATCGATTAAAATATTATAAATAATAAAATTCATTCTATATTTAAGCCGTAAGTGCATTAGTTGCAGGGAGAGTTCTAAGCCAAGTTCATCCTGTAATTACACCAATTGCAACTTCCCTACTTTCAGTGGAGTTACTTCTGATTAGTGCAAAAGAAACTTTAGACCTTGCAACTTTAATTAAAGTTTTGCTTGATAATAAAATGTTTCTGAGTTAGTAAAGTTTATTTTCTCTTACCTGACATGTATATATCCATTGTGCGTCATTAAAAGGAGACCTTTCTAATTTAATAGTATAAAGAGGCCTATGGAAGCCCAAGTACCTGTGCGTAAAGAAGTGACAGCTGTTCCATTTCAGATCATTGTAGTGCTCACAATAGAGCATTTTAAAAATTAATAAATGTGATGATATGATTTTTGTCAGCATTGCCACTGATGATGGAAGCATTTAATCAACCGTCAGGTAAGAAACAACAGCACCAGGAAACTTTGTCAGGCTGACAGATGGAATTGGGGAAAAAAAAAGGGTGACAGCACAGCACCATTTTGTCCATCGAAGAGAGTGTTTACATTGATGCTACCCATTTGCTAAGAAAAGGCCTTTTATTATATTAGGTCAGATGAACACCTCTAGATTAATTTAAAGGTTTTTTGCTTGTTTTTTAAATTAACAAACTTGTTTAAAAAGAGGTAAAGATACTTCTGTATCATTGGTTAGCTAGTTTACAGACTTGGGAAATGTGTTTTATTATCATCGAACCGTCTTTATTTTCTCAGACCCTGATCAAATATCAGTTAGAATTCTACCATCAACTACAAATTGGGTTGCCTGCTGGTATCGTCAGCTACTACTGACATTAATGGGACTTCTGTGCGGCGATCAACACTACATTTAAATCCTGTCATGTCCTGTAATGGGCTTCACGTGGGCAGTCCCCTGTGCCCGTACACAGACTGCTTGGTTTAGGAAATACTTGTTAACTGACTTGCAGTGTCATTTTCACAGATAGTGTAAGATTTCAATTAACACATTTATTTTTCTAAAGAGAAAAAATATTAAAAAATAAAATCATGTAATAGGCTGGGGCTTTTCCATGATCCAGGTAATTATTACTGTCATTGAGTCTGACTTTGAAAAACTGCTTGTGTAAACAGTCTTGCTTAATTCAATAGCATACTAAGATATAAGGTCTGGAATTAATATTATGTATTGAGGACTGTATAACAATCACTTCTTTTAATACTAAACAATAACTATGTAACATCTCACAGTAATTTGATTTATGAAGTTCGGCAGTGGCTGAACAAACTTCTTGGAAGTTCACAGCATCAGAGAATTTGACAAATCCTTAGTTTAAGCAAAGTTTAGGTGAATGTTATATGACTGATTCAAAAGTTCCACAATTTCATTCATGACATTAGAATATTTATTTATTACATTGCCGAGTCATGTGATGAAAGTGAGTTTATAATTATAACAGTTTGTAAAATATATGATCCAATCTGTAAGAGTTAGTGCTCTTATAGAGCGCACAGAAGATTTGAGAACAGGAAAGGAGATAGAGACTTTGTCTGTGTTTCGGAGCGAGTCTAAAACTCTTTCTCCTGGAAGTTACCCAGTTGACTTGTAAATCGAACTCCTAGTCAGTTTAAATTTTAAAATAAGGCCTTAGATCTTCCCCTGTGTTATTTTTGGGGAGCATTTCTGACTCCTTATGTGAATAATGGACTCTGTCTCAAGCACACTTGTTGGAAGAATCCAGTCATACTGGCAAGGAAATTTGGGACCTAAATGTCTTTTGAGGCTCCTTTTAACAGAGCACAGATGTGGCTTTTGCAGTCATATATGAAGACTATTAAGCATATTTTAAGTACACAGGCAGAGAGGCTATTAAACCTTTATCTGCAGTCCTTATGAGTTGTTTAAAAATTTAAGTTCTTTTCCTATTTAAAGCTATGGATATTTTCATATCATCCCTTCTTCTCACAGGCCTTCTATGATGTTTAGCTGAAATTAACGATGATTTAAATTTTGTCCCATCTTTTAGAGCAGTATTTAAATAACAAAAATTTTACATCACAAGTAGTGTTTGGTTATCGTTATACCTTTAGCTATGCAAAAGTTGGGAGATAGTTTAATAGCATCCCAAGTCCTTCTAACTAGTGAAAAAAAATCTTACTCTTTAGAAAGTAAGCATACATCAGAAAGTGGTGAAAAATATGTTCTGCCATTTGCCAGTGTCAGCTGAAAAAAGTTTCTGTACACCTTATGTTAAATTTGGAATTTAAAACGTAGCTTTAAAAGACAGAAAAAAAAATGGCGTACCAGATGGATGTTCTAATGAAGTGAAGAGCAAAGAGAGGAAAAATTTCAAACAGGGTCATGCCAAGACATGGGCTTTTGTAAGTTGGAGAAAGTGCATACAAGATGAGCAGAAATGATTTTTCAGTACAGCTCAAGTCTTTAAAAAAAATTTAACCATGTTACTGGAACTAAAATCAAGCAAAACAAAAGACAAATCAAGCTGTCTTTGTTCTGGACTCTCCTGTTACCTCTTTCAAGTTTAGGCCAAGTGTAGTACAGCTAATGCATACACAACCCTTTACAGTAAATTTTAAATATCCTTAAACAGCTAGGTACAGGCATTGATTTGGTCTTTTTTCAGGCCCTCTGGGCACTCTTTGTCCCCTGCCGTGTCAGGGCAGGACAGCATTACAAAGTTATCACTCGTGGGTTCAAACCTTTCAGCCTGGGAGTGCCCATCTGGGACAGGTTGTTGGTGTAGAAGGTCACCAACAGACGGGAGCCACATTTCATTACACAGGGTAGCTGTTTGTTACCATCAATATTAACTGTGCGTCTCTTTCAATATTAAAGAGCAGTTAAAGCATTAAAACCCTGGGTCCTGGGAGGTTCAGTTCTGCAAATGGGAAGCACTTAGGCACTGTTTTATTCAGCAGCACTTGAGCAGCGAGCACCAACAGCGGCTGTATTCATTTCAGTGATGACTCTTAACAAGGACAGAGGTTGCTCTTTAGAGAGCAGAGAGCAGGAAACCTGCCAAGCAGAATAAACAAGGATTTTTTAAAATTCCATGTAATACAGAAAAAATGAGTTAAAATAATTTTTGCTGTGCATTGAACATGACTAGGAAGCACCACAGGGAATGCAGGAGATAATTGCAACAGTAAAGAACTAAACTGGTCTAATGTGCTTTCCGCAAAAGGACACCCCAGCACATCACGCAAAATTTAGGAAAACTTTACTTTAAATTCTAAGTATGAGCCAGTGAATTGGTGAAGGGATGTGGTAATTATCCCTGAAACTGCAGCCCAGTGAAGGTGAACACATCCTTCATGTCACAGCGGCGGTGGCCTGGGAGAGAGGGATCTCCCCACAGAAGGCAGCACCCTCCTGCTTCTCCACAGTGGAGAGCCCTCTGAGCAGCAGCTTAGGAGGTCTCCTCACCTCCTATCATTTCCCTTGCTCCATAAGTCTTCTCAGGGACCAGTTTCTGACTGATGTGTAAAATGTCCTGAGGCCTTCCTGGGTCACACCACCACCACTCTTACCTTGGAGATGTCTGCTGGGGGCAGTAGCTCTGGGTAGATGCCAAGGCTGTGTAGAAGGGCACATGTCCAAAGCCACCTGAGGGCTGACATACAGTTTCGTGTTTCCATGCTGTTGCTCAGGCGGATCCAGTTGGCGGCTGGTCACAAGTGGTGACCCAGGGCTCAGTACTGGGGATGGTTTTCTTTAATATCTTTATCAATGATCTGGACAAGGGGATTGAGTACGCCCTGAGGAAATTTGCAGATGACACCAAGTTGGGTAGGAGTATTGATGTGCTTGAGGGTATGATGGCTGTACAGAGGGATCTGGGCAGGCTGGATTGATGGGCTGAGGCCAATGGTATGAGGTTCAACAAGGCCAAGCGCCGGATCCTGCACTTGGGTCCCATGCAGTGCTACAAGCTTGAGGAAGAGCGGCTGGAAAGGTGCCTGGCAGAAAAGGACCTGGCCGTGTTGGTCAACAGCTGGATGAATATGAGCACTGTGCCCAGGTGGTGAAGAAGGCCAACAGCATCCTGGTCTGTATCAGGAATAGTGTGGCCAGCAGGACCAGGGAAGCGATTGTACCTCTGTACTCAGCACTGGTGAGGCCCTACCTTGAATATTGTGTTCAGTTTTGGGCCCCTCACTACAAGAAAGACATTGAGGTGCTGGAGCAGGTCCAGAGAAGGTCAGTGAAGCTGGTGAAGGGTCTAGAGAACAAGTCCTATGAGAAGCGGCTGAGGGAGCTGGGGTTGTTCGGCCTGGAGAAAAGGAGACTGAGGGGAGACCTTCTCGCTCTCTACAACTGTCTGAAAGGAGGGTGTAGAGAGGTGGGGGTCAGTCTCTTTTTCCAAGTAACACATGAAAGGACAAGAGGAAATGGCCTCAAGTTGTGCCAGGGGAGGTTTAGATTGGATATTATGAAAAATTTATTCACTGAAAGGGTTATCAAGCATTGGAGCAGGCTGCCCAGAGAAGTGGTGGAATCGTCATCCCAGGGGTATTTAAAAGATGGGTAGATGTGGTGCTGAGCGACACGGTTTAGTGGTAACTTGGCAGTGTTAGGTTAACAGTTGGACTTGATGATCTTAAAGGTCTCTTCCAACCAAAACAATTCTATGATTCGATTCTGTGATCACCAGGACAGACAGGGCTGCACAGCACAGTGCACGCAGCTGGTGACAGCTCTTAGGTATCGTGAGGGAAGACACCTTCCTCTCCATGCTTGTGTGGGGCAGACGAGGTTATCTCACTAACCAGGTGGGCAGTGGCCCATCCTCCAGGGTTGCTCAGCCATTACTCCATGGATGCACAGCACCTGCTTGCTGCCCCAGGTGTGCCAGCAGTGGCTACCTCGTGGGTTTGAGATGAACAGCAGGTGGGCTAGTGGCGGTGGGGTGCAGGGTGCCCAGGTGGGGCTTGTTTGCTGCAAGTCCCTATGCTGGGAACAGTGGGTTGGCAAAGGTCGGGTGGGGGGGAAGGAGTCTGCCCATACCCATGTGTAATGAGTTTTCTCTAACTCCCACTGAGGCTGTTGGGTAATTATCAGCCAATTAGTGGGGCTCGCACACTCAAAATCAGCACTGAAGGATGTTGCAGTGCCTTGCTTCAGTGGTGGTGTGAGGGGGTGCTGAGAGTGGGTATATGTTCCCAGGCAAACACGAGCATGGAGGACTTCAGGGCATTAACAGGTTAGTAATTTTGGGGGGTATTTTTAATAATAATAAAATCTAGCTGGCTTGCTTTCTCAGTTGCCTTATGGAGCGTGCACTCAGTACCTTGGTGCCGCTGGCTTCCCCAGCAGAGCAGCTGCAGGGCCTGGCTCCCCAGCCCTCCCTCCTCTGGTAGGCCCCATGGCTGTTGGTTGCGCAGAGCTTGCCTAGGGAAAGCCTTGTGGAGAGCAGGGGGGTTTCCTGCCCCCCCTGTAAAACCATCTTTTGTTAAGCTGACAGTTCATTGCTCAGCCAGTCCATCTGTCTGAAGAAGACAGGCTTTTTCAGGTTTTTACCCCCTCAGACACTCTTTGTGGAATGGGTGTGAAACTGGTGCCTCTGTGGCCTGTAACTTCCTTGTGAGAAGGAAATGCATATATTTGGTTAGAGCAGGTTAGTGACTGTGAGAAAGAATTGCAGGATTAGGCCCTTCAAATTGTAGCTGAAATCCTGTTACAAGCAGAAGACTGAGTAATGCTGTAGCCTTGCTTGGTAATGGGTTTTGCTGTTTGATTGGTTTTCAGTTTTTCAAAACTAATGGATGTTTCATTTTGCTTATTTACAGTTGTATGCTATTGTGTAGTTTTTCTATAGAATAACAAAGTTAATAAACAAGCATGCATACATCATTATGCAAGTTAATTTGTTTAACTTTTCTAAAACAACCCTGCTGACAAACTATGAAATATAAACATGTCGAGCTAATGGCTCAGTGGAGTTTTGTGTGTTAACAGGGTAACAGCAACTGTGTGCAGTCTGAGCTTAATGTCTCTACAGTGCACATTTAAAAATGAGTGTGGCTTAGTTAATAACACTACTGCTTTGTCACAATAAGATATTTACAATTTATTATTTGAGAATCTTATTATATTGCTTCTGTAACACTTGAAGCCATGTGTTGCTCACCTGAGTAATTACCTGCAGCTTCTAACCCATACACAGACTTCTGTTGAAACATGCACAGGAGTCTTGTTGGTCTCTTTGCTCAGAGGAGTATCAGTTTTTCAAAGCCACCCTGTGCGTGTGTATATTTTATATAAGCAATCGTTCATATTTAGGGGACCAACACTAGGACCAAGTGAGGTTGGAACAAGATGGGAATGTGAACACGGTTGTGGTAGGCTTCCAGTGCAGTATCAGTCAGGTCCAGTACGGAAGGGCACAGAGAGCCACTGTGATGGAGCAAACAGTAGGGGCTGGGTATTTAAAATTAGAGGAAAAATATTTTTCTTTGCAAACATTTTTTTTCTTTAATAATGCTGCGGGCAGAGCAGAAGTGCACAGAAGCTGCCATACATAAGACCACAACTTGATTTACTGTTATGCTATTGGTGATCTAACAAGAGTTTATTTTGAAGAAAGAAAATAAAAACCTGATGGATCTGGGTAATGTCCTACAGAGGAAACTCCTCAGATCCCTGTTATTGATCAGCTCAGACCATGAAACGTAATTATGCTTACTAGCTTAGCAGTCATGTCTGCGAACTTGCTAGTGCTTTTAAAGTTATTTACTCCTGTCTAAAGAAGATTACCTATACTATTTTTTCCTGTTAATTTTGTGCCAGTCATAAGTAGACAACATGCATTGTTACTTATGTCTATAACTAAATAAATGAAACCGTGGTCAGAAAAGGACATAAATGATATATCACAATCCTGCCAATCAAAAAGCCCCAAACTACTGATATTTAAAAAAAAAAGTCAAAAAACTTTAGTATTGCATCATTGCAAATGAACATTTTTTGTTTTTTTTAAAAGTAAGCTTTTTTTATGTTCAAATTATATATGGACTTATTTAGTTTTAAATCTGGAAATTAAGATTATTTTTTTTGAGGGTTAATGTTCCTTACTTTTTGTTAAAGGATTGTTTTGGGAGTGAAGTAATAGAGTTGACTGAGCTGTTTTGCACATTCTTATATGTTTTATTTATTTTATCTCAAAGAAATATTGCTGTCGCTATATAAATAGTCACAGTATAACTGAGCTGTGTGCATGTTTACTTGGGAGAACTAGGTTTGAGATGCTGGTGAATGGTACTAGTTTGTTCTCCTGCCTTTGTCTCTGGGGCTTTAGGGATTTTGGGGGAGATGACAGAAATAGCTGCAGCAATCCTTACCTAGAAGTCTCTTCAGGGATTGCTTTATTGTTTTTTGTGTGTGAGTTTCTTCTCTACAAGGTTTTACCAATATCTACTGTAGGGGTTTGTTACTTGGTTTCTGTTTCTTGTTTATGCACAATGTAATTTATACCATATGTGATTTTTAGAGAAGAGTATCTAGAACAGACTGGATGCCTTCACTTTTTTTTAAATTTGTATTTAGCTTTTTTAATGTTATGCTTTGAATCTAGATAACTTGCTGTCTTTTGGATTGCTCTTTTTGTTTTCTGTAAAAGTGTACATATTGTACACTCATAGGAAGCACGATTGAGAAATTGAATAGGTCTCTCCCAAATTCAATTTCTTTACTTCTGTAAATGTAGAGGCACCTGCAGGATGGCTTCCTATAAAGTCAATCAGAAGTACATTAAATCGAAGATGTTTGTCCCATGTAGTTTGGTAGTACAATAATACTCAGGTTAACAATGTTGTCAAACATACTACTATTATTACCTATTTTTTGATACAACTTAGCTAACTCAATCAGTAATTGAAATACAATATATTCAACGAAATTTTGCTGTGAATTTCCTTGTTTTATTTTCTGGAGCCCTTCCGGGGGGGGGGGGGGCGGGCAAACAAAAAAACCCCCAACCATGCAGTGAATGGTAAAATATAGTAAGCCAGGCCTGTTTATTGAGCACCTCTTGTGTTCTTTCGCCTTATACTTTGGAGAAGGAAAACAGTGTCTTTGTCATGAAGACTTAATTCCTGCAAACGTATTCAGGCAGGTTTCATCCCCCATTACATTATTTGACTCTTAGCTAACGTGGTTTAGAATTATGCTTTTTCTTCTCTAAATCATGCTAATAATACTCACAAATACAAATTGTACTAGCTTAGATAAGGATATAAAAGGACATGTTTTCTTACCAAGTTCAAAGAGCTGTCCTATTAAAAAAAAAAAACAACCAAAAACCAAACAACAAAACCTGTACCTTTACTAACAATGTATGAACCACCTACTTAAACTGAAAATCAACACTCAAATGCAGTTGGTGAAACCTTACTCAGAAGTTGAAACTGGTTTAATTTCTAATATAACCTATTCTATTACCTCAAATGTCTTGAGAAAAGAAGAAATGTACATTTAAGTAAGATAAAACAAGAACAAAATGCTTGTTTTGACTGTTTAGTGGGAGTTTCAGAGACCCTCTATGGCCTTCTGTGGAATAGTGGCATGTCCCTAGAATTTTTTGAGAAGGGATTTATTTTTTTTTTAAGTTGGAAAATGGTGTAGATTCTTTTAGTAAATGATAGAAATAGTGACTTTTTAATGAGGTTTTACCTCTTCTTCCTGGTCAGCAGGGATTATTTTTTTGGTAGTCCTCCTCTAAGTGTAGCTGTTCAGGTTTAACCATGATCAATGATATTTACTGACCTCAGATCCACAGTCAACTTGCTATTCATATTAAAGAGAAGAGGATTGGGCCCTAATGGATTTTTCTCTTGTCACTTCTGTAATACAGCTGATTTGACTCTTTCCAGTCTTTGCCCAATATCTGTATAGCTCTGATAGATTAATGGAGTAATTTTATGAATACAGAGGAGAATCCGGAGGACTTGACATACAGGAGATAGGCATTATTTGATTAGGTCCTGATTCAAATTGGTTGAAGCCTCAGGTACATCAAGATAATGAGTATCTTATGGGATCAGAGCTTGTAAGCATGGTCAATATTTTGAGTTTTCAGCTGATAAGATGAGGGTAGGCGATCTAAAAAGTAAATTTGAATATATCAGCTCACTTGATAAGAACTTATGCTGCTTAGAACTGTTCCAGGCTCTAGAATTTCTGACCCTTGTGTTCTTGATTAATTTCATATCACACTTTTAATGTTATCCTAGGTTACAGGAACTAGAAACTTAGTATTTTTTTTTAAACAGAATTTGAGATTCTGATAACATTATATGATTCCAGAACCCTAGAAAAAACCTAAACCTGTCTGTACCTTAATCTGGTCTTGTATAGAATAAAAGCATGAAGATTTTTGTCTTTTATCTTTTATTGACAATCTTTAAATATGTCCAAAAAGAACTAGGACTGCAGTGTCACTGCACAGGCAGCTGAAATACCAGCACTTGGATTGATGAATCAAGCCTGGTCTCTTCTGTGTCTTTACTTGATTGAATATCACACTTTACAGGGTGATATTTCCCCAAAGAAGAATTTACAATCAATAAATAACTTGAGAGAAGGATAAGGCTTATCCTACAGAATAACTGTTCCTTGCTGGCAGTTGTGAAATTCTAGTTAAAAGTGCCTCAGTCTTCACATTTTGAATGTCTCTGACATCTAGAAATCTAATTATGTAGAACCAAAGCAGTAAAACCAACTCAGTTTGTTTTTAGTGATGTTTTAAACAGTCAGTAGAAGACTCTACTCGTAATTCTTGAGTGTTCTTGCATGCAAGTACTGCCATTGCAATTACATACAAGTATGGCTTGTACCTGGTCTGTCCCTAATTTCTGAAGGTAAGTCTTGATTGTAAAAGGAACTTAAAAGGAAGTGCTGCATTGGTTACTTGTTACTCCTTACTACCCAGGAGCCTGGTGCAGATGAGCCTGTAGAATAATACAGTTTGTATCTTAAAATTTTTTGCAGTCTGACAGAGGGCTTCTCTGATTTAGCAGCCTTGTTGTCTGCTGCTAAACAGGCCTCCTTGCTCAAGGTTACTACCCTGTGAGCAGAAGCAGACATAAATTTTGTACAAGCTTCTCAGCCATCACAGTTCACACTTGGGCACTGAGGTTTTTATTGATGCTGTTAAACCCAGTAAAACCTCTCAGCTAGATCCTGCCATGAACATCCTATTATGACAATAAGCAATGGAAGAAGGCAGGTGTGGGCATAAAAGAGGTTTGGGACATAATACAGGTCATCCAGTCATTCATTTTTCTTAGGTGTGAGTTTGCATGATTCAGTAATGTTAATGTTGCCAGAAACAGTATTTTATTTTGTTAACTTAAGTATATTTCCTCATCACTTTCCCAAATGTCACCAAAATAAAATTCTTGCCTACTTTTCCACAAAAGGTTAGGGATAGAGTTTCACTTCACATCTTGATGATTTTCATTTTTTACTGAGTTCTTGTTGAGATTTTCCTCAAAAGTGTCTCCTTTTTCCAGTTAAATGAATTAACTTCCCTATACTGTGCGTACTGGACCTTTAGCCTCTGCTCCAGAGATGTAATGCCCTTCTGCAGAAGGTAGTCTGGTTCTCTAGCATAAATGGATAATCTGATATCAGATGTCAGGAAGACCAAAACATGTTGTTGCATCTCTGTTGAATGGTATGCTTCTGGGACTAAGGCTATCTGATTGCTCCAGGGTCTCTGTGCTTCCTTGCATAGAAGTCCCAGGAAGAGATACAAACAGGAAACTTCCAAAATCCACTTGAACAGAAAAGCAATATAGCGGAATGAGTTGTGCTTTTAAAAAACACTTTCCAGATTGCTAATGCATCCTGTGTCCATGGTTCTCCATAGCGTCCATTAAGGAACATGGGATTCATAGCTCATCATTAAATCTGTTCCTGACAGTGGCAGCTGTACTGTATCTATCCCATTCAGATAGGTTCACAAGCCCCTGTCCTGTGTGCCACCATCCACCACAGGTCAAACAGCACTTTGTGTATTAATCTTGAGGCCTTTTGAAAAGGCAATGACTACACATGCCACAGGACTGTAAATTACAGTTGCATTAAACTGCCCACTACAGTGAACCTTTTTACCTAAACAAAAGAAACTTTCAGATAAACACAAATACCTCTTCCTAATTTTTATCCCTGACCTCTGTTTTGTTTTACAACAATGCATCTCTCTTAATTGAGTGTAGTTGGACAAATTGCAACTCGCTTCTGGTCTGTCCAGCAGCTGTCCTTTTTCAGTTAAACTCCCCCTTAAAGGTTTGCTTCTTTTATAAGGCCCACAAGATGTAAATCAGCAATAATGTTACTAGTCAAGGCACGTTGTCATTTCAGTGTTTCCCCATGTACTCTGTTTTGCTTTGAACAAAATTAGCGGAGCAGGGACTGTCTTTTTCAGTAACACAAAGCATATTATCAATATTTCAGTAACAATTGCTAATTCTAAATAGTAGTTCATACATTACCAAGAAGTAGTTGAAGAAATAATGTTTAATTTATTCATTGGTGAAGCCTAGTGTGTGATAATTGCACTGTAGAAGAACCATCCCTTGCTAGGCAGCATTCTCTACAGTTCAGAACAGTTTCAGCTTCTATTGAAGTTGTTATGAAGTGTTTAGAAGCATGTGGAAAGATCACAAGATCAGGCAGGTCTGGAACCTTGATGCCATTATTAAAAACCATTTATCATGGGCGTTCTGGTTCTCCTAAGGAAGTTGTTAGGCACAAATAATTCAAGGGAATCTCATCAAAGCCTTATCAAAGACTGCATGTTGGTAATCTGGTCTTTATGGAGGCAAAGACTGTTTAGTACACTCCAGAGGCAGAAATAGGTCTAAGGAAGAACAACTGCTAATGAAGTTACAGAATTAAAACAGAACAAAAGAAATAGTATAATAATAATAAAAGAAAAAAAGAACCAGGAGCTTGATATTCTGTGGCAGAAGAGTACTATAAACTGTATATGAATAGCACAGTTGATATTAATTCCTTGTGGTTGAAAGGATGTAAACTTGCAACAAGTAATAAAATAGCCAAAGGTATATGTTCATCTTTATGATGAGTGAGCGTGGAGCATTTCTAAATCATGTTTCTTTTTAGGTGACTGAACCAGTCTATTTCTATAGCATCTGCAATTCACAACAAGGAAATAAAAATAGAAATAAAATTGCCAGGAAAAAAAAACTGTCAGTTTTTACCATCAGTAAAGATGTAATGAATAATCTCTTCCTCATCACAATCAAATTTTATCTGAGATTAGGGACTGCATGGATTGTTTTCATCACCTGAGACAAATATGGACATTATTTCATAGTCAATATTGTCTAAATTTTTGAAAACAAAACTTGTGCTTATTTTTGTGGAACATCTCAGTTCCCTCATGTTAGGGGAGTCAGAACTGGCTGTAACTATTGTCTGCAGCCTAAATGCTAACTTCACCCTGGAGGAACAGAGCTGCTGCCAGTAAATAGCAGTAATTCCCTCCCTGGCTGATAAAAGAGCTGTTGAATACTATTCTCTACCAAGATGAACAAAGATGCTGTTAGCAGTACCTCTTCTGAACTTTGCAGCTTCCTTTGAGTCACTTTTGTCATCTGGAGTTCAAGTTGTATGGTTCCAGAGGATGGATTTCTGCATGCTGCCACGTAAGCAAATTACACACGTTTAGTTCAGTTTCCTTTAGTTTTTGTCAATCTAGCTTGAAAGTCATTTTCTGCTAAGATTTGAATTTTGCTCTCAGCTGTTTGCTTACTACGAATGTTAATGTATTTAAGAAAAGCTTCAGACTGATCAAAATTACTTTTAATGATCAAAAGTACTCTAAGCTGCTCTTGCTTTTCTGGCAAGTATAGAAAGTCATATAAAAAAAAACACTAATGCATCTTTTAAGCATTTCTGTTTGTATATACAGTAATCTTTCTCCAGAGGTAACTAGCTGTGTATATCCTGCAGGAGAAGGTTAAACAAACTGCGTATCCAAACAATATACTCCCTGAGTCATGTCTTTAGCTAAGCTATGTGCCGAGAACCATGTTGGCACGTGGGGGAGCTTTTTTCTTTTTTTAAATAGGGACTTTCCTGTACTTAGTTTTCCAGAAAGAGCTGAGATTTTAATTGTATTTCTTTGAAAAAGCATTTGTATCCAAATGGAATACTAGCCCGTATAAATCTTACTTGATGTACTACATTTAAAGTGTAACAGACAGAAGTGGGGCCAAAAAGAGTTGCCATCTACTTGACAGAGAAATCGCGAGCATCTACAGAATATAGATGTGAAATGGCAGCATGGCCTAGCACAAGTGTGTATGTATGGTCATGTTACTAATAGTAGATACCAGTATTTGCTGGGTGTCATTCAGTAGCAGTAACCTACAAAACGATGGCATTATTTTTTAAATGTTTATAAAATGTAATTTAATCTCAGGATGTAATGTTACCACCTGGTGTTTGTTTTTGCACAACTAATCATGTTTTTGAAGATGGTAGCTTATCTTTTACCATGTAATACATTCTGAAATTCCTACAAGTATTAAACCACTTGGGCTTTCACTAAGACATGAGACACTACTTGTGCTTTTGTGTAAAATGTGTTACATCAGTTGCCCCTAAACCTGAATTTACTTCTAATCTGAAGTAAGAATTGTCTAAATGCAATTTAAATACATTTTTGATGCATTGGGATTAGCAGTACTACTACTAAGACTTTAGTATCTGAATAGCTTTGGGGATAGAATTATACTCTATGTACAGCACTGTGACCCCACATAGAATAGGAATGACAAGAAGTATGAAGAAATTCTAGTTTTAATAAAATATTTGGATTTTGTGTTGAAAAGTGAAGTCCTCTTTGAATGTGACGCAAGCATTTATTTATGTACCTCTCTTAATAAATTTGTGTAACCTTAGGCACATTCATTGCTTTAGAAAAAAATTTGAATAACAAAATAGTTGCTGCTGGTACTTCAAAGAATATCTTGTTATTAGTATCTTTACTCTTCACCATGATATGTTACAAGCACTTTTATTATTTGGTTGTAAGAGATTGATTTCTGTCACTTTATTCTAAGAGGGATCTCATACTCACAGCATGTGTTCTGTATTTTTTTTAAACAGTGCATGCTTTATGATCAGTAGGATTACACTGCATATTTATTTAATCATGATTTAGAGATTTTATATGTGCATGAATTAAAATAGATAAAAATCTTCATAGCTAATTACGTATTAACATGGTTCAAAAAACCTAAATGCAAGTGAATTCAAAAGCATATGAAATAATAATACCTAAAAAAAAATCTATACCAACAATAAAAAATCTTGATGATGGTCATATTAGATACATTTATTAGCCAGCAAAATTTGAAAATAAACAAAAACACAAGAAATATGCTTGCAAAATTCTTGAATAAATGATTGCTACTTGCCATGTAAAGCTTAAGGGTAAACTTTTATTGTGGAGATTCAGTTGCTCTGTTCTGTTAACACTAATGAGTTGTATAGTTAAATTTGCCCCTTAGAGCACTACAGATTAATGGAAAAAATGCTCTGGTTGATGTGTAGTACACTTTAGGAATTTCATACTACCCAGATATTTGCCCGCACGTTTTCAGCCTGCTGCACAATGATTTAGTTGGATGTTAGTATTGTGATACAGTCTCCATTAAATCTTCCATTGTTTCATAGTTTATGTAGTGTTTAACAAACATAAATTTATAGGTGTTGCAACTTCATGTAGCATTTCTGTCTGAAACTGATTCTTCCTGGTATTTGTCATGTACTAGCTATGGTGGTATAATCTATAACTTACAATGTGCAAGAAAATTCAGAAGCTGTTTTGTTTGGTGTGGATATCAGGCAGTAAAGAGTAAGTACAGATCAGTAAAGCAACCCGTACATAAGCTCACCTCGATCGCTGACTGAACTGCCATAAACTTCTGAAAAATAGGTAAAGATTTAGGACGAATATATAGTGTCATGCTGGTATGCTCCCTATTTTACATTGAAGTCCTAATTCTGCAACTGTCCATGCTGTATACAGCCAACAGACACCCTTGCACCATTCCTGGTGTAAACATCATGATTTTGTAGCCAGAGATAGTCTAGAAATTAGTACATACCAGATCTGTGTGGCTCACTGTCCTCTGCGTTCTCAATTAAGGTGGCATAGCACTCGTTGCGGCTTGTTATCCTTTCATACAAAACTCCGCGTCTGCATGCTTCACACACGCACAATTAAAAGATACATCTGGTGAACTGCAAACAGCTCTTGCCTTAGTGTGTAGCTCAGAGGAGATCAGGACTTTCAGCAGTGCCTGCAAGGGCCTTGTGGTTACCCACAGCTTCACTGGTAGAAAAGTTTATTGGCAACAATATAGAGAGACAGCGAGCAAGCATTAGCAGTTAAGATTGAAGAAACTGAAAACTGCCTGTGAACATGTGGTGGGCCAGAACCAGGCCACAGTTTCAGCCACTGATAGTTTCCTTACCTGTGTTGAAAGATGTGGGCAAGGTGGGTCTGACCGTCTATGGCCAGTGCCGAGGCCTGTGCTGCTGTCATGGAGCTGTGGAGGACGCTCTGCTTACAGATGGCCCCAGAGCCACCAAAGAAGGCACAGTCATGGTGCTGAGTTGTGGGTGTAAGGAGCTTGTGCTTTGTCAAAGCCCTAAGTGGGTTATGCAGTCCCTTTATCGCATTTTTTTCTCTTCTCATATTATGTTCCCCGTATGTTTAATTTGTCTTCGTTTTCCATGTTCTCCTGGTAGCCACTATGGTAGTGATCCTTTAGGTAGGTCATTCTTCTAATTGAGGTATAAATGTGGGACTTCAGTGAATACAATTATGTAATGGTACACCTTGTACTGATCCTCTGAGAAAACTACTAGTATCTTAACTGAGGAAAAACAGCTGATAAAGAATGGGGTAATAACAATGAAGCAACAACATAACACTGCTGAAAATACTATATATGACATTAAGAAAATAAAGTTCTTTGCCTTAGATGTATGACATGCATGGTAATGCTTCCTTATTTTCTTTTGAAGGATCGACGCTTTAATGATGAGATCGACAAACTGACTGGATACAAGACAAAGTCACTCTTGTGCATGCCTATAAGAAACAGTGATGGAGAGATTATTGGTGTTGCCCAAGCAATAAATAAGACTCCTGGAGGTGCCCCTTTTTCTGACGATGATGAAAAAGTAAGATTACCTTCTGTATTTTTTTTCAAAATTCCTTTTGTAACTCACTGGACTCTTATTCTAAAGATATTTAATCCAGATAAGTAAATGGTACAGCTCTTGTGTTAATGGCATTTTTTTTTAGAAAAGCTTAACATAAAATGTGCATTTTTGTTGTTTTTAATATAAAACATGTATCTGTTCTGTAAATATGGAAGATCTTGTGGCTGAAACTTCAACTTAATGGTCTCTAAATCTTACATAGACTTTTTCCATGTAGTAGATCTTGATAGGACTTTTTTATTTTTGAAAACTTATCTGTAAGAATAAGTTCATGGGGGAAAACTATCACAGAGACACTCCTAAGCTTGCTAACTTTAAAAATCACCATCTTCTCAGTCATGTAAATGCTTGTAGTGTATGCAAAAGAAACTTTATTTTAGAGGAGATAATGCATATACAACTTCATGCTATTCTAAAATATATCAGACTTGGCAATGCACATGAAAGGACAAAGAGGGCAGGAAGGGCACTAGGTGCATATATGAAATGAAATTTGGAGAGTCAAGTGAGCTCAAAAGGCAGGAGAACAGAGGGAGCCACAAGGAGGGAACTTGAATTAAAGAAGTGAGGAAAACAGACACATACCACTGAGTGTGGAGGAAAAATGTGTATAAAGCCAAAGGATGACTGGGGAAAAGAATGGTAGAGGGCAGCAAGCTGGGGAGGAACAGAACAACAAATCTCTCTGCCCAGGAGAGAGAAATGGAATCTCCTTCAGGCATATAATAAGGAAATACAAATAGTATTGAATCTCATTTTTGTGGAACTGTAGTTAGTCTTTGTCCCTGAAAGTTCTTTATGTTGATTTGAAAGCAGTCAATATTTGATGCAGAGCCATTGTTGGTGTATTACATACATGTTGACATGTCTGCGCTATGACAAAAAGGTGTTAAGTAATGCCTGCTGGAAGGGGAAAATCCTGTCTCATTGGTTCATCTAAATAGATGGAGATGATTTTTAAAATCAAGATAGCTTGACATGAAGGAAATGCATTCTGAAGCTAAACAAACAGTGGCTTATAAAGGCTGTGAAATATTGAATAAATCAAACTCTTTTTCCATAGAAGCCATAGTAATTGTATTTTTGAGTACTTCTTGAAGTCGCTATTACACTGTTATTTTTACTTGTTATATACTTACAGCAATACTTTTAGAGCATTGTGCGTAACCTTCTTACAGTTTGAAACAACTGGTGAGAATAAGAATGTAAATCTTTATATGATTAGTGTCTGTTAATAGCATCATACTCTAGTTCGTTGTGTAGTGAAAGTAATTAAAAATGGATTGCCTCTTTGAAATTTCAGTATTAGAAGGAACCTTTTTCAGTCCAGGCGGGATAATCTTTGCTAACTGGAAATATTAATAAGTGGGTGCATTGAAGTTGAGAGAGAGTAAAAAGGAGTACCGATTATTTTTACATCTTGTATTGGTTATCAGGTATCTTCCAATAGAAATTTATAAGCAAATATTTCTTTATATTTTTGTTAGATTATTTAACATAGCACAACTCTGCAGCAGTCTGGAGGTCTTTGGAGGTCTTCCAGCAGTTATTCTTAGCAACACCTACTTAGATGTGAAGCACCAGCTTGCTTGCCGTGTACCACTGTTTGCTTTTGGTGCTTTTCCTAAATCTGTTTCAACGCTATATTCTGATCTGATGTGCTCCTGAGCTGCTTGTTAACTTCTTGCTAAGCTTCAAGCTTCAGATTATCACTAAGACTTAGCCATTTGGGTCCAGGATGAAAGACTAGACAATTTTGGATTATAATCTTCTTTAAAGTACATTCAACAAATAAAAGGAGTGGAGGATAAATTAGGCTAAGAGTAAGAAAGCTTATGGTTTGACAGACTAACAATACAGACAGCTCAGCTGCCCAGTTACACATGGTACCATAGAGTAAGCTTTTAAAGAACTTTTGAGTGACAACTAACTGTGGTTACTCTTCACACCAACATTATTAGTAATTTTATAAAACTGAATAATTACAAGAACAATACTCACTGCAGTGTGTATGTACATCCAGCATCATCTCTTGGCAGATGTTTTCTTTTAAACATGTGTTGAGTAACAAGGAAGAAAGTCGTATCTCTGGCAGAATCACCTATTCTAGCACCACATTAAAGACAACTTTTATGTAAGAAGCTTCTAAAAACTTTTTTCCATGAAAATAATTAGCTTTAAATTTCTGTTTCTGCAAGGTGTCAGTGTAACTGATTCTGCGTATTTACTTTGAATTAAATTACTTTAAAAATAACTCTTAATTTTCAGATGCTGCTTTTTCAGACATCTGAAGTGACCCAGTACTTCTTAAATTGCTTCTTTATATATTATCTAAACGTGTGCAACTGTTAGTTTGCTTGTGAAGTACTCTTGATTCTTGAAAATCTTGGCTGTTGAATGTTGATTTATTAGCATACAATACAAATCTGGCAGTATATGCTGCAATGGGTAGCCAAATGCAAATTAAACAAAATGAAACCTTGCCTGAATAAACCTTTTTCTTCATTTCTTTTTATTAGTACTCTGTGTCTGTGTAAAGAGAACTCTGTTTAAAATGCAGCCTTTATCATGGATACTATGTTTGATTATCATACATTCAACTAGCAAAATACCTGTGTGTGTGTGAGTTGTGTATTACATAAACATATTAATGTAAATATTTGATGCCAATACTGAGGCTGTGGCATTTGCTTCTGTTCAGTGACTGCTAAATGTTATTGAACGTCAGCAAGTTGCCCATAATTTACTATCTTTATGTTATTTTCACTGGTCATAAGCCTGTACGTTAGAACTCTTCAAGAATATATTAAGTGGGTTATCACATGTAGAGTTTATGTTCTCATTAATTTTTTCATAACCATTATCATGCCCTCTAATAGATCTTGTATTTAACGAGGCCTAGCAGTCTGTGTGCTGTTATTTTCAAATCTGTGCTTTTAAGTTTCTTCACCCACTGATAACCTAGAAAGCATGATATACCTCTGGGAAGCAAGAAAGCACACAATTCCAAGAGAACATCCTGCAAGATTAGCAAACAGGTGGTTTTTGTCATAATATCAGCAAAAGTGGTTGTGAGGAAATAGGGCAAGCGAGTACTGGGAAATCCTTTTCAAAATAAGAAAAGATCTACCTGTGTATTGAGGTGGTTTGTGCAGAAAAGCCTGATGAGTAGCTAGCAAAAGACTTAAATTCAGCTTTATGTTACAATTTCTGACAATTAGCAGCTTCAGAATGGTTAAAAATGAAAATGTAAATTATTCCTCCTTTCCTCCTCTCAAAGAAATGACAGTATCCTTTAAGTCTGACTCTTGTTTGCAAGTATATCCTCTCTTACTGTTGTGAGATGCAATTAAAATAATCTGTTGGGCTTGCTTTTTTTTTTAAGCTACAAGACTATTGTATAATGAAATGTCACTTGGGGGCACTACTGTCTTGAGTCAATAGGAAACAAAGAATTATGTTTTCAATTAGAATTAAGTAGATGCTAGCATCATTTTTATGTACTCTTAGTTATTTTCAGGAAGTTAAGAGCAAATAAAATATTTAAGATTTGAGGAGTTTTTAATGCTCCCAAGCTGTAACCAAGTTTATATTTTGCAATATGTATAATGGAGTATTAGACATTAAAGTTTTTCTAGCTTTGTTTTTCATGGCAAACTTTCATCTTTTTCTGTTACCTATCTGACCATGATGATGATAACACAGCATTAATAACGAGTCTAAGTGAATTTTCCACATGTAATGATTGTTTCCCACTGCCAGATTTCTTTTTGGTGTAAGGGATGTTTGAGCCAATTCATTGTTTGAGTGCAGAACTATACTTGACAGGCACTGGCATGAGAGAAAATGTTTTGTCTCACATTGTGTTTTGTCTCCCCCAACATCAGTGGCTCAGTTGAACAGACTCATTTCAGAGATTTCCAGTTGGATACAAACAATAGTAGAACACCTTATTACTTTTGTGTAGCAGCCATCACTATTGCAGTACACCATGTAGTTCATAATTTTTTGGAAACATAGGCTGGTGATATACTTTTACATGTATTTTGCAAATGAAGACACCAGTTCACCTGCACAGACACAGAGTAGGAAGATTAAAAAACCAAACCCTTGAAAAGAGCTATATACCCGGTGTGCATTCCCAGTACTGTCCTTAAGATTCATTAAAGTATGTATGCTGTTTGCTGGTGAGTCATGCTTGTTCCAGGACTGGTGAGAAACTCAGCCTAACAAGAGCTTGACAGTCTGTAGTTTAGATTACTGTATGCCCTTTAGAGTCTTCTGAGATGCAGTGCCAAAAGAAATCTAATCCTCCATCAGAGAGACTCAACAAACAGCAGCAGCTCCACTGTCACTTAAATGGGTGTCCTGGTTCTCTCTGGCTGTGATGTCCTCCTAGCCTTATAGAAGTGAACTGACTGCGGGAAAACTAACCAGGACAGCCAGCTTGAATTAAATCCTGCTTGGCTTACTGAAAAGCAGTAGTTTGAATGCAGTGAGATCCCTTCTGGGAGGTGCAAGGAAGAACTGGATTTGGTTGTCTGTGCTCTGTGGATTGTTTTATTAAGAAAAATATCTATCTATCTGTCTCTGTATTCCAGGATTCAGTTGGTGTATGTCTGGTTTGTGGGGGCTTGAAGATATTGTTCTCTTATACTCCAGCACTTCTATTTCTTACATTCCTAATAGCAGTCCTGTGATTCTAAATTGCCCAATTTAACTTGCTTTTCTTGGTCCATATTAGTTAAGGCTCAAATATATTCTGTATTTGGTCTACCATAGTGATGAATGATTTGCAGGGATTTTGCTATACCTGCTAATTTGTTTTCTGTGAGGTTTTTGTGTGATGGGCTTAGTCATGCTAGTAGGTAGCAATTTCAAAGTTAGTTAGGATGGTTTCTTTATCTTAGGGAAGTAATAAACTGTAAATAAAACTACTAGGGAAGGGAGTGATCCAGAACAGGCAAGCATGTCTGACTGTTGTGAAAATGATGAGCCCAGCTCTATGAATGTGTGGAATTTACAAAAAGTCACATGAAAATTATTTTGATGGGTCCACTGGAAAGGAACATAAGAAACAAATTAGATAAAGACTTTTTTTCATGTGTCTCATATATTGCAGTTTGTGATGACCTCCTGCTAACACATCTACCTTGGTTCTCTGAAAATTTGCATGACAGTGACACTCCAAAAGCTATTATTTAAAATTGGCGTAATCCTCAAAGGTATCGTGTGGCCCTTATGTCACTTACATCCCACTGCAAGAGACAAATGTGCTGAAAGGCGGCAGAAAATAACACAGACATTTGAAGGATGAGGGTGCTGAAGCGCTACAACTATCTGGGAAAACTCTAATGGTCTATTAGGCATAGTTCTTGAAAAGTACATGCTACACAAACCTAAATTAAAATAAATCACAGTAACTTAATTCTCTTGCTGGGAGAGTTTAAAACAATTTGCCACTAGAATATTGGCTTTATCAAGGCAGCTTCACACCGCTGGTTCGCAAACAACAGCACCAAATGACTGCAGTGACGAATATTTGAATGGACTTCTTTCAGTCTTGTATACATTCAGTGATGCTTTCAAGTTAAGCTGAAAGCCTAGACTTCCTTTTAATTACAGAACTCTATAAAATGTGCTTGAAACTTAACAAAAACATCAATACCTCTATCAATACCTCTGTTTTGAAACTGGCAGTTAATATTTGAATCGGACATCATCATCTCTGAGGTATGGAAACATGTCTAGATGTGTCTTACAGTGATATTTTAGTGAACTATTTATTTTTTCAAATATAAATGTGTATTTTCCTAGGCTCAGGTGCTACTTTATTACTGTGTGTTTATGGTATGTATTACACTAAATCCTTGATACCACTTTAAGGCCTCTATGTGCTATCATAAAACAAACGAACACATTGTCAGATTTGGCATCAGGAAGGGTTTCTCTACAGAACAGTTCAGTGAAGATTTTAATGTGATTTTTTTTTTTTTTTGGTGGGGACTGGGGTTTTGTTGTCTTGTACAATGGTGAGAGTGGGGAAGGCATCTGGATTCTTCTTGCAATTGCCAGCATGGATGTGAACCTGTTGGCTTTTTCCCATGTTTCTTGTGCTTGTATCTTCTTAAATAATTAATACTGAGAGACTTGTATAAATAAGAGCTTTTGTCTGTAACCTAGACTGTCATTTGGCTAATGTTTGTAGTATTTGACTCAAAGCTCAATAAACTAAATGGAAAGATCCCTGCTGACTTCATGGGCTTTTAAACATCAAACCTCTATCCATTTAGAAATGCATAGGATCATTTCATTAAATGCAGACCCCAAGTCTATTTTATGAAGCTTAAATTCATCTAGGTCAGAGTACTGTAAAGAAATTGGTTAAGGATAGTTTTGGCTTCTGTATACTTCTACTGGATGCAAACAGGCTCCAATAGTGTGAACACAGTTTGTGGTAGACTATGCAGTTCATTAAACACCTTTCTGAGAGATCTTGATTCACTAGACCTAAAAAAGATTAATTCCTTTTGTGAGCATTCATTGAAAAGTCAGAAAACTGGAGTGGTTGTTACGCCAACACCCACCCCCCCACACCTCTCCGCCCCCAGAACAACAAAGGTCAGAGTCTCCCTCAAGTTAAGTTTAATTATTTTTTTTTTTCTAGAAGATGTTTTGTTAGCTGCCTAGAGTCTGAAGTTGCCTCCAAGCAACCTGAAAAAGGTGATCAGATTTAGAAATGGTAGTCAGTCGTGGAAATTGAGCGATGTAAAGAGCCATGAGACAGAATAAAACTTTCATAATATTTGTTTGATACTTGTGGTTAAAACAATGTGGTTGGCACATGAAAGAACCCTGTATGCATTTCTTCCCATATTTGACCTCATCTCTGTTCAGCTTTACAAGAACTGCATTGAATCTAATCACAGTACGGGAGCTGCTGTTTTTGCGTACCCAAAGCTACGCATGGGTTATGTTAAATCCATCCAGTAGATACATTAGATGATCTTTGTGCCTCTTGGATCAACTATTTCAAATAGATCAGAGAATCGCCAAGGTAGTAAAGGTTATTGTAAGGCAGCCTCAGCAACTGACTTAAGATGTTTTTGTCTAAACTACAGACACACAGAGCCCTGCGCCTTCGACAGACTGATGGTAATAGACAGTGCTTTACAGACTGAGTTTTATTAAGGTTTTTTTTATGGTTCTGTTTGTTAGCTTGTGGAAGCAGCCCAATCGATTTCCTAGGAAATCACTACCCTTTTCTTTGGATGTGATGGCACTAAGTATTTGTATCTAATGCAGCATTTGAGAACACACATTACTGCTTTCCTTCATGCTTAATTTAGTCATGTTATCAAAAATTATACTTGCAATGATTACTATTAATTATGTCCCTATTTGACAAAACTCCAGAGGAGTTATGAGGATAAGTGATCCATTAGAGACAGTAATTATGAAGCATTCAGTAGTATCTTGGGTCTAAGTCTTACTAAAAGACCTTTGGGTCTTCCTGCAAATTCTGAAGCATTAAAAATAGCCCTGGAGCTTGTGCTCTATTTTCCCCTTTCGTTGGTATTCACAGGGGGTTGCAGCAGGCCTGGAGAAAGGAGTCCCGATCTCCACTGGTCAAACACATGAACAGACTTTACAGGAAGACTGGTAATGCAACAAAATGCGGTGATCATGGGACTCCTTTGCCTTGCCTGCGTGCAGACATACTATGTTCTTCAGTGAGAAGCAGAATAGTGTAAAGTTTTCAGTGGAAGCCCAGAAGTCAAGAATTCTGCGGTACTGATGGCCATTTTCAGACACTTCAGTAACTAGAAACTGTGATGTTAATATTACTTTTACCTTTTATTAATGCTGTATTAATAGAATTTTCACTTAACTGCTTTGAATACCAAAACAACAATAATACAAGGGCTCAGGAAGATTAGAACTTCATTTCATCTGTCAGCAGAAAGAAAGCCTGCCACAAAATAGTCTGAGGGCTATATGTGTTTGTGTTACAGTATTGCTCTTAGGTACTGTCTATATAAGGAATTAACTAGAAAAGCTTGTCTTTTTTTCCCTTTCCTGGAGAAAAACATGTTATTACATCACCTAAGGAATAAAGTTTTTACCTTCAGCTGTCTTCCTTTTCTTGGCAAAACTCCCTTAAACCAACTAAATTATTTTGATCAAATGGCTCATTAGAAAAATCTTGTTTGCTTCAAGTGAAACCTGCATTGGGGCCTTGTTACAGAAGCATATAAAAGGAAACCTTTCTCGTCGGCAGCTGGTGAAGCCTTCATTTCTGACAATTACTGGAGATGTGCCCTGTGGGCTGGATGGGAGGACTTTGTCCCTAGTGAAGTGTTTTCTGAACTTCTGTCAGTTTGTTCTGTTCTCCATAGCTGTTCTTCATAATAACTTCAAGGCTTGATATACTTTTAGAAAATATCATTTTGCACCTCCTGTGAATTGCTTATCTTTCCTGAAGCAGAATGAAGTGTTCATACAGCAGTTCCTGCCATCAAAAGTATTTCCCACTGGAATAGTGATGCTGAGCCTGTCTGTAGCTATAGGTTACATGATGAGATACTGAAAACTGCTTAGCAAATCACTTTGTTAAAAAATAAGTCAACCTCTGACCTTCAACATGTTATTCCAGGCTTCATAAAAAAACTGTAATTAAACAGTGTTCTGTCATTCTAGCACTGACTCACGGTATGCCCTGGGGCAAATCACTTTACAGTGGTCTCTCTTCTGAAACGTAATTCTAAAAATGAAAATGACATTATGTGGTTCCATATGTACTATCAGACTTTCCGTTTTAAGTATTCTTTCTTTATAATAAGGAAATTGTCTTCCCTTTTGTTGAGCTCAGCCTGAGCTTTTGAAGCCTTGTTCAATACTTTCTTTGCATGCAGCAGCTGTAATCTGGACAGATCTGGCGAGAAAACACCAAAGCAATTTCACAAAATCCAGTTTCAGCTGTTTGTTTAATAGTCCCAGCTTTACACATAGTATTTCTCATCTCCATGAAAATTGTGCCACCCTGCTGTCCTTGATTCGTTTGCAAAAGTGTAACTGGTCTATAATTGGTGAACTCCTGACTGTACATTAAAGGGAACTCTGTCCTCCTCCATGCTGTCTTTGCAATTGCCAGCCGGAGAGATCCGTGCCTGCATCCTAGCAGTTGGAGTATGGAAGCATCAGTGTAGTTGTAATGCCTGCTAAGAGTGTATAGGGATGCGTTTCTCCTATATTTGCGAAAGTGGCTGTTTAATTCTGTGGCCACAAATCAATAAAACTCCTGTCCTCTTCTTTCACAGGAATATAAGAAAAGATTGGCCACCTCAGTTGAAAGGTCTGTCTAACCCAGTGGCCTTTCTCTGTCAGCTGCTGAAAGCAAATGCCTGGAATGAAGCAAGCACGGGATGGCATTTCTCTCACGTATTCTACCAGTTTCCTGCGACTTGCAGCACAGGGCCAGAAGGGGCGTGTTTGTATCTAATACCACCCCAGGGATTTTCTACTTATGATTTTATTCAGGCATTTCTTGAAGCAAGACAAGCTTCTAGCTTTCACAACATCCTGCGCATTATGTGAAGAAAGGTCACCTGACTTCCATTAATCCCTTGTTTTGCTTTTAGTGAACGCAGTGAAGAGTCATTTGCTATTCATTTTCATGCCAGTTGTTTTGCCCTTAAAGTCTTCAGCCTTTAAAAGCTGTGAAGTTCCCACCTGGAGCAACAGTCTTCCCTGTAGTCAGCTGTTTGCTGTGGCAGAAGGGATGCCTGCTCCCCAGAGCCCTGGGCAGTGTTTCTGGTCTGCTGTGACAGTTGGTACTTTCCCACTCTGGTGAAGTAGAAGTCGCTCGAACCTGTCTTCTCTACACTCTAGTCTGGAAAAAACCCAGGAGCTGCACATTTCTTAGTGTTCTAAAACTGTCAGGTGTGTCTAGAACTGTTTTAGAAAGCCAGGGCAGATCTTCGTTGCTTGTTGGCATCTTGATGCCACTGTGTTAGTGGAAAACTAAAAAAAAAAAAAAAGTTCATCATATAGCCTAGCTAGTCTACTTTGCAATTGTTAACTTTAGCAAAAACTGTTATTCTTATGAAAGATTCCAGAGCTCCCTGAATCGTTGTGGATGTCAGGAAGTGTCGTGTTTTTCAGTAAAAAACCCCTTACAACAAAGCATAAAACCCAGTGAAGCACGATTAACAATTATTGTGCAGTAAAATTTACATGTTCAGACTAGAGGTGACTAGGTTTATGAAAGCTAAAGTAGTTTAATCAACTAATGATAATGACTTTGAATCTCTCGCCTAGCTGGCAACCACTAAACTAGAGTTAAAACAATCAATATTATGGTGATTTTTTCAGTTGGATTGTTGTTTGAGCTGTCAGAGATAATTGAGCCACATTGTTTGTAATCATGAATGGTGGTCAGAGACTTCAGCAAGGAGATTATGCAGTACACTTCAGGTAACTCGTAACAGGGTAAGCAAATTGTGTTTAGAAAAATATTTCCTGTGAACAGCATACTGATACAGGCAGGGGCACCAGGAAGGACGCTTCGTTTAACAGCGTTTTGTGAAAGCTGTGAGTAAGCACCTTAATTGTCAGTTCAGTCTGTGGGGAACCCTTTTACTTAGAATGTTTATCCACTTACATTTTTAGCGAGACAAAAATATATTTATACTGGTAGCTATCAAGGCTACAGTCTTGGGACTGAACTTGACATGAATTTAACCTCAGTATTAATTTGCTGGCAATTTGCTATCCATGTGGTAGAATGGATAAAAACAAATCTTGTTTTTTTCTTTTCTGCTTTAAAAAAAAAAAAGGCTTTGGCTGTATAAAAACAGACTGGAATTTTGCGATGCTGGTGTCATGGTTACAAGGCAAATTCAATGATAATCGCTCTGTGGCATGATAATAGCTCTCTAGTGTTGTGGCATGGTTTTAAACTGGGGGGTGAGTGGAAATGCCCTGGAGCTGTTGTGGATAGGGCCCAGTGTGTAGGGTTGTGTCATGGGGTCCCAAGTATGGGAAGGCACGTGCTGACTGGTGACAGACTTGTGGATATCTGAGAGCTGAGGATGTCCTAGCTCCTGTGTGGTGAGGTGTCAGTGGGATGTCTTGCAGGGACAGCGGGGCCACGTGTTGTGGTCTGGGCTGGAGCAGCCCTGCAGACTTGTTCTTCAGAGCAGAATAGCTATGAACACAGTACTGCTTCCTACTGAGGAGAGGAGGAGGAGGCTTTGAAAGAAGGAAGCTTGCCAAGACGTGTTACCATAAACACAATCTGAATTTTCCTTTTCTGTCACACACAGTGGAAAACATGTTTATTGTGGTTAGTGGGGGCTACATACTCACTTTTGTGGTTGCATCACAAAGGTTTATAATCTGCTCTAGCATAGGGTTTCAGGGCATCTCCTTCAACTCAAGGTGTAAAGTCATGAGCTTTTAATCCTGTATGCCCAGAAGTTTCAGTTCTCAGTGATGGCAAAGACTGTTGCTACCCTACTGGACACGCACAGCAGCTGAAGTGTGGCCCCAGTAACACCACCATTGCACGGGCAAACTCTGTTCTCTAGTCTCGTAAAGAATATCAAATCATTCTGAACTTTAAGAAGTTGGCAAAATACGATAGAGCAGTAGGGATGTGAATGACTTGTAAAAGACAAAGTCTGCCTGCAGAAGTGTTAAACCAGCAGGTTGGCAAGAAGCTTCTCACTAGCACATTAGAGCAACAAAATACTGCATCTAATTGAAGTTTTGGAAAAACATGCCATGTAGAGACTGTAATTTTCCTTATAAGTGGAGAGATGATCTATGTTTTGGTGTGATCTCATGAACATTTGACAAAATCCGACCACCGAGTGATAAACTCAATGGTTGCTGCCAGCCCAAGCAGTTCATATACAAGTGAAAGCATTTTATTTTTCTGAAGTGGGTTTTGGGAAATCTCTGTAGACAGGAAGCAGAGGCCATTTCAGTGAGATGTGAAAAGGTGTAAGCCACCATAAGAACCTGTAAGAATGAGCTTGAGCGTTTCATGTGCTCAGCTATCAGTCTTACGAGGTTTGAAGTTGCTGCGTTGATGTTTACATTTGGAAGAATAAAGGCAGTTGGTTTTTTTCCTGTTCTTTTTTTTTTTCCCCTAAGCCTATTACAGCTTTTTCACATATTCTTTAAAAATTAGTTTCCATTTTCAGAGTAGAAATAGTGGGGAAAAATGGTGAGAAAATTGTTTTATAGGCCTCTGTGTTCTATGTATAAGGAGGATTTAATATATGTTAATCAACAAAATGAATACTCCCACTGATCATCTTCCTCACTGATGTAATACTAAACTAGTATGTCCTGAACATTAAAACAAAATACTTCAATTATTGTTTCATCATGTACTTAGTCTTTTTCTTTTAATGAAAACTGAACTAGAGATGAATAATTTTGATTGATTCTAATTTAATTTATTCTAATTTGCATGGCCTTCTGTTTTGCTTCTGCTGTCAGTTTGTGGATTTTATGATAATAGATATGTCAAGCCAGATACTAAGATCTATTTTTGCTTATATAAAAGGATTAATTTAGATGTTAGATGCTTGTGGTAGAATATGATGTTGAAGCTGGAAATACATAACTGTTAAAAATATCCATGAGACACTGTTTTAAACAGAACCTGCTTTTCTGGGATAGTTCTGTAATTCTGACGTGAAGTTAATCAGGCAGTATGATTTTATGTGAATATGATTATGAAAGCTATGAAAGTGAGTATCAGGAACAATAACCGGAACATTGTGTATCTGGATCCATCTTCTACAGTGGCAGAGTTACAGCAGCAGAACTGTCTTGGTTTTCTTTTTTAATGGAATTATTTTGCATTTACTTTTCTCTCAATATTTGAAATTTTTGAATCAATCCTGCGTTCTGCTTTTTCTGGAGGACAGAGGCAGCAGCTCCTGCTGCTGGGAGTATCTGTTGGCATTCCTAATGGTATGGTTATCCTATCCCTGTTAATTCAGTATTCCCAATGCCAGACTAATCCTCAAATCTGTGGTCTTGTGACTGGTACTGTTGCATTAACCAGAGCTGCATACTGATTCCTTATCACTTTCCTTTGCAGTTACTATCGCACAAAAAAACCTGGGAATGGGCTGATTGTAAAATAGCATTCAGAAGCACAGGTAGAATGCTCTCTTTAAGACAGGTTTTTGCATCAGGGAGAGGAGAAGGGGAGGCAGGAAAAGGCACGGCTGGGAGAGTGAAAAGCTGGGGCAGACCCAGGCTGAGGGCACAGCAACAAGCGATGGAGAAAGCATGTGGCATTTCTGCATTTAAGTCCAGCACTTGCGCCACCAGAAAAGGGTTTCACACCCTCTAGTGGCTTGCATTCCTACTTGGTTGTGATGATAATATAAAATTTAATGAACATGTATAACTAGAGTAGTGTATCCCAAAGATAACTTGTGGCTCTCCTTTAGCTTGGTGTTTCTGGTGTTTTTAGTACTTTTTTAGCACTGAAAGATGGTAGCATGTTTTGTAAGTGTTAATTAAATATAAATCCAGTTACCCATCTTCATGCTTCTTCCACGTTTTCTGATAGACATTTGCTCCACATCAGTGCAGCCCAACTTTAGGCAAAGAATGCTACACGTGTTTGCAGCCCTCCATGGTAAACCGGTGCTTTACATTTCTAGGTGAGGGCTGAAACCGTTCAGTGATCACAGTCACTTTATATAAGTAGCAGCAGCCTGTTCACACTGCCATCAAGTGGATGCAAAGCACCACGGCACCAGCGCTGCCTCTGAAGCTTCTCATCACCTTTTCATTACATCAAAATCTTAATAAACCTAACTTCACTTACTTGCACGTCTGATTCTGACAATGCCTGCTGAGGCCTCTCCTTTTTCCCTGCAATACCGAAGAGGCAGAGTTAGTTCTCTAAAACCATGCGCTTACATGGGAAGATAAAATTTATTTTTTTTGATCCGTAGTTTGTTCGCGACTGACTTACCCCATATGAGGTTGATTTTGATATCCATATCCTTAGCACATGTGAATAACTGAGACTTCACTTAACGTAGACGGAAGTACTCAAAGATTTAGTAACTGCCAGAACTGAAGTCATATTCACAACTGTATTCAGAGCTTTCCGTGGGTCATGTTTGCTTTATGAGCAATGTTTTGCTATTTCTTTTCCTGTGACTTCGTTGTGCAGACTCAGACCTTATTTGCCTCTCACTTTTCACTGTTGTTCTGAAAGTGACAAGATGAGATGATCAGGTCTAAAAATAGACTCGGACACCTTAAAGCAAGATTTTAAGTGTACTTCAGGCATCTTCACTAAAAAATAGTCTTATGGCTACCTGAGAAAAGAAATACCTTGCACATAATAGCTACCTCCTTGTCATCCACAAAGTTATCCAGTGTGTCTGCGTACATTGCTGCTTCAGTATGGCAGTGTCATCAATTATTAAAAATTGAACAACCTTTTCTTTTGTTAAATGCTGAAAGTAGCTGAACATCTTCCAACAAGATAATTTTTTGATTATTTATAGCTTTATCACATTTTAGATGTTTAAGGGGAATGTTTCTGTGCTGATTTTTTCCTTGGGCAGAAACACCTTTGAATTTTGCCTTTTTTCTTTTAATCTACTAAAAATATATTTTTCTCAAGCTATTTTTGAAACTGTTTTCTTTGTCAAGCTCTAGCACACCAAAGTTCTAGAAAGCAAGCCTTGCCACTTGGCTGTGAGCTGGGATACGCGTGGCCAGATACATGTCACTGGTGCTGTGAGGAGCCCAACGCTGTCCATGTGGTTTAAAAAAAAAAAAAAAAAATCGATTTTTTTTTTAAATTGCATCCTCAGAACTTTTTCATTCTGCTTTTTAGTTTATGGCTTATTCTACAGCGCTCTCATTTATTTTTTTTTTTCCCCTCGAACTTCAACAGTTGTATTGTCCTTTTTGCAATAGGCAGTGTACCTCGGTGCCGTACACGAAGCCTGTCTTCCCTCAGTGTGTTCCTTTTTTCTTATCCTGTTGCTATCCTTTTGCTAATGTCTGTTTTCTCCCTATGCTTTGTGCAGATAGGTGCATCTGTGAAAGGGAAAAGAGTCTCAATAGATGAGCTGTTTGGTAGAGCTCAGCACGTATCACTTCTCACTCAGACGGTGGTAGAAAAGGTAATTCCATAAAATCTTTCAGCATGTTCAAACGACTACTAGATTTCAGACCAATGAAAATTGATACTGGAGGTTTTCACAGACTGGCACTGTTTGTCGTACAGCATCGTACGTCTCCACTTTCAGATATTAGTAGAAAAGAATACAAGGATGTAGAATATCCTATGTCGTCACTAAATTGTTTGCCGATAGGAACAACTAAGTTTACTTATTTCTGTAAACTAAGTTTTACTTAGTTGCGTAGCTGAGTTGTATACTCTTGAATATGCAAGGAGAAGGAATGTGATGTGGAGAAGAAAGGAGAAAGGGGAGAAAAAAACAACAACCCCAAAGAACCAACAAACCAACCCTGATATCAACGGAGCTTTGTATACAGGGAAACATTTAATTGTTGAAAAGTTGTCTTGAAATAATAGACAAAGCCTCAGGCATTTTAGTAAGATAATGTTTGCTTTCACATCCCCCTTTTCAGAGGCAAAATTGGCAATAACTTTAATTCAGTTCAGTCTTGTAAATTTGGTTAGGATACAAATGTATCTTAGTTTTTCTTCTTGTTGTCTGTTGGTCAGTACTAATACTTTCAGGAGGCATTTGCCAGGATGTTAAGTGCGAAAATACTTCAGGGTAGTTGGTTCTTTGAACCTGAGTTTTAAGAAACTTCTAACATATCTTGGGTTTTGACCTCTCCTCTTTCAGATGCAGTGATCTGTGGCAGTTAGTGTTCAGACAAGTGGTAACAAGCTTTCATGCAAGCTTATGAAACTGCAGGAAACCACCTCTTCACTCTCACTTTTTGGATGTAGCTGGCAGCTTTGATTACCAGAACATTAATGCCTTTTCCAGAGCCCCAGATTTGGTTTTTTGTGTTGTAAAGATGAGAACGCCTCCTGCCCTAGATTAAATTGTGTGGGTCGTGGGAAAGTCTATGAGAGGGAGGGAGATTAAATAGTCAAAAAGAGACAATCCATAAAACAAAGAGATAGATTGGTCTGCTTAACTAGGTTGTCCAAGTGCTGTGGGATATTATATCAGCTTAAAAGAGAAAAATAAAAGGTAATAGTTCTGATATGGAAGCTAATGTGTTTTTAAGACCCTTAAGTCTTTTTTTGTTTAAATGATTTCAACTGTTTAGCAGATACTACCAATACTGTATTTGTTTTTCAGGTAGAAATGAAAATAACGCCATTTATTTCTTGGTTAGAGTCCCTAGTTTATCCTATATTGTTTCTTAAGTTTCTTAACTTTCTAAACTATTGTTATTAGCCACTATCTCTCCTCCTGCAGAAGATTGCTGCAGGGAGATCCTGAAGTTAATTCTGTGTTTAGATGTAGTCGCTGTGTCTATATGGGATTCCTAGCTGGCTCTTGAATGCCAGAAAGTGCTCTAGGTAAAATATACTCTAGATAAAATTAACCAGTTAACTAAAAACATGGAATCCGGGGTTTGAGCCTTAGCGTTGGTTTAACCATGGCAGCACCCAGATTGGGGTCTGACATGGGGGTGCAAAGCTTCATTTCTAGGCAGCGCAGCTCCTTTGTGGGTGCTCACTGTGTGCAAGTTCCAAGCCAAACCTGTAAGTGAAGATACAATGTGTTTTGCATCATCATTTCTATGTGCTGCTCTTGAACGGTCCTAAACTAAGTATGTTGTGATTTCTCCTTAGGAAATTGTAAGTAATACATTGAACGACTTAGGCGAATTTTTACATTCTCTCAAGAGAATAACAGGAGTAGTAATTCTAATGAGAAAACTTTCAAGGCAAGTGTTACGGAGACGATGAATCCTTGGCTTTTATAGGCACATTGCAGGTTTATCTTTTTTGAAAGTGTGTGCCTTTATTTCATGTGTCCATATGTTATTAATGTTTTTTTTAACTTAGAAGACCCGCTCATGGGCCCAAGACCCCAGTACAGCAGGTGCTGTACAGGCAGCGAGCAGGAGGCAGCTTCTCCAAAGAGATGGTAGGAAGTATTACAAAAATGACAGCTGGGATGTTGTAAATACATGTCTGCTGACCTTTTAGTAGGCTTCTGCAGACCTTTTGGACACTTTGAGGGAATTTAATTTTTGTGCTTTATAAATTTTTCAGCTGAAAGTAGGCCAAAAAAAAAAGGAACATCAAGGGAAGAAGAAAAATCACATAATAGTAGTCACAGTCGAGAAACTGCAGGAGTGGCAAATTGTTCACCTCTAAGAGCTACACTTGGTTTGCAGATTGGGCTGGCTCAGGTAATCACAGGGTAGTAGCATTAGACCAAAAGTTGGATCTAGTCTTTCCAGGGACAGAATGATAGATAGATACCTCTGTTTGCCACATTTGCATTAATGCAGTTGTATGTTAGTGGTTACAATACAGTAGAAGGGTCCTGATACAATGTTCAAGATTCCTGTCTATCAAAAACATACTATGTGTTTTCCTTATGATTATGGTTTAATACATTAAAAAAAAAAAAACAAACAAACAACAAAACACCCAAAAAATACTTTGGAATACTTTGTTTTTTCTGAGCAGGTTCCATAAATTCTGTTTTGTTCCCAGTTAATATTTTTTGGATCATCATTCTTCAATATACCTTTCTTTCTTGTACTCCTTTTGACATACTATATAGCTATTCATCATAGGCACTAGGTCTCCCAGAGCACAGACATAGATTCACACGGAGAAAGTTTTTCCTTCCTATTCTTTTGGCAGGAAATTTTCCTTCACTCTGGACAAATACAACTGAATTCTTTTGTAAAAGGAAAAAAAGGCATTATTGATGAATTATGCTCTGTTAGGAGTATTATTAAAACGTAGTAGCAAATATTACTCAGTGCTGCACAGGCATAGCAATACAAACCCTGCTGGTGATAACAGGAACCCAGGGTTAAATCCATATACATTATTTCAAGAAGCTTTCAGTATTATCTTCTACTGTCATTTGTTTTCCTTTACTGCGTGGTTTTTTGAAACAGATTTTTGCATTTTTTTAAATTAGTGAAGGGAATAGGTATACCCCTATTGCGTTGTTAATAAAGCTGTAATAAATAAGTAGCATTAAAATTATGTTCAAGATATCATGCAGCTGAGAGTCATACAATGCACCAGACTTGTTGGGGGACAAGGTTTTATAGGTGGTTGTAACCCTTGATTATAAATGGTCTACTTACTTGTAACTTACACTGACTTGAGAGCATACCAAGCACAGTTTGGTTCAAATCTGCAGTCCTTATCTGGCAGAAGCATTATAAGGAGAGCCCAGCCCTGGAGGTAGAGGAACCAGGGGTTGTTTTAAATTTTCAAGATTGGTTGGTACTCTGGAGGTCACTGCAATGTTTAGTAGACATTAGAATAGTCAAGCTCAGCAAGTCTAATTTATTGTAGCTTCTCTGGGCTGTTTCTGCAGTCTGCAAGAGCTCCAAATGCCACCTTGCACTCTGTGCTACCGTCCTATCCACTTATGCGTACGGTTCTCACCCATTTATGTCTGATTTCCACCTATATGCATCTTCTGCTATGACTTAGGGAGAAGAGGAGGTGTCAGTGTTCTCCTGAGTCGGGACTGGGGAGGAGAGGGTCAGAATTTGTCCCCTTAAACTAAAAATCTATCTTTTAATTTGCAGGGAGAAACTCCATTATTCTTTGTGAGAAACGCAATGTGTTTTCCATGTGAGGTTTTAATTCTCTGTGTGTCTTTTAATGCTATTGAATTAGGACCCTGATTGTATTTTGTATTACACAGGATAACACAAACAATTGGGTTCAATACCATCAGCCGATTGTATTAGCAACTGTATGAATGGGCAGCAGCTCACATCCAAACAGTTCTCAGACTCTTAGATTATAGAGTTCACGCAGCTGGAAGTAAATCAATGTGGTGTTCTGCAGTATAGTTGAAATCACGGGACTTTTTATGTAAGATGACTCACACCGTAAACACAGGGAGACAATCACAACACTCTTCTTTTTCATATCTAAAACAAGGAGAGTGCTTTTCCTTTAATTTGTTAATGGAATAGTAAGTGCGTTATAAATGTGCATACTGGTATTGTCAAATGTTGGGCAAAACCTTCTTAAAGTCAGTAGCGTTAATCACTGAGCTCTTCATTTATTGATAGCCACGTGAAGCAATTGAGCTTCTTTATGGAACATAATGCCCAAGTCAGCAGATGTCCCCAAACTGATGTGTGCTTGTCACAGCCCAAAACAGAGGTGCTTATGTGGTACATGCCTGTGTAAGCAGAAATAAGAGGGGTTTGTGAGCACATACTAGTGAGAAGTAGCAGAGCCCTGAGTAAATGGGGAAGAAAGTTTTTGTCTGAAGTCTTAACTTAAAGAGGGTTAGCACTTAAAGTAAAAAAAAAAAAAAAAACCCTCTCATTTTCTGCTTACCTCAATGTGATGAAACTTAATACACTCCTTATATAAAATAACATGGCTTCAGAGCAATATTTGCTTCCTTAATCTACTTCTGCTTTTAATGAAACCAACTTGCAGTCACCATTGAGCTAAATGGGCCTAAAAAGAGAGGGCATCACTGCATAATATTCAGTAATTCTTCGTGATCAGAAGTAGCTCCTTCTCAATGAAACAAGTTGTCTCCCAACTCATGTGTCTGAAGAGTTTCCCCACACCCTTACAGAAATTGCAGAAGTGTTTGTGGTAGCCATTCATGACCTGACTTCTGCCTTCAGAAATCCAAAAAGCATAAGATGACTTGTTGCTGCCCTTTCACATTTCTCTTGCATTTATGGGAACACACAACATAAGCACAAAGTATCAGTTTGCTACTGGTACTGTTCACATCGTCTGCCCTCATACAGTGTGTGGGAAGAGAAATATTATTTTTTTTCATAAATAAGAACTATAAATTCAAGTGCAGCTTGCCTGTTGTTTTTTTTTCCCCAAGAATGTAAATGGATGCTGAACACATCAGCAGGAAATTGATTTTTAAATTCAAAATTAACCTTCATGGGTATTTATTTTTGTATTTATTGCAGTCAGTCTGCTAGCTGTACTGTAGCTGCTGGTAATAAGTCAAGCCTGTTTAGTTATGGTAGGAAGCGTAACGTTTGTCATCACATAAACACATGCTTGCGGGATGACTGTGAAAGTCTGTTTTCAGTATGCTTGTCCACATATTGGGTGAAGTTCTGGCATGGAAACCCATGGTTTCCGTTTCCTTTGCCTTTATGGCACTTCATTTACCAGCTGTTATCATCTGATCATAGTATGTCTTTATGGAGACATCTCCTCCCAAGGAGACCGAAGAGCAGTGTCACTGCTACCCCGAGTCCCAGAGAAGGGAAATGTTAATGCTCCTTCTCAGCTGCAGGACAAGGAGAAGGTCTGGCACTTCTGAAGCCAGAGGCTGTGATCCACAGTGGTAACTAACACAGAAAACAAGCAATGCTTGTCCGGTGCCTCGGCTGTTCCTCAGTACAGAACAACTGTAGGAGAAAAGAAATAGCTGCTTGGGGGAAGCAGGAAAAAATGCATCATTCTTATGGACAGCTTTATCTCTGAAGAACTTAAACTTTTATGTTGATATGGGAGCAGAGGAAAAATCTGGTTTTCAGTGAAGATTGTTTGGGAAATGAAAACATTTTGTTCTCTGGGTACTTTCATAATACTTTCAAATCTTCCAGTGGTGTTCACTTAGAAGTAGTGGTTTGCAGTGACCCTCCAGGTCAGTGGTAGAGATGAGAAAGAAACCACAACTCTGACTGTTTACTTCTTTGTGTCCCGGCTACTGGAACTAATCTTTTCTTCCATTAATAAGAGAGAAAATAATTGTATGTTGAATATATTCTGAGTGAGATGGTCCACTTAAGGCAGCATAAATGCAGCCTGCATAACAAAAAGTGAATTGTTGAATTCATTTAAAGGCAATGCCATGTACTAATTTTGACCTCTTAAGGATCTGGGACAGAAGCTTTATGAAGTATAAGTTTGCCCCTTATATTTTTTCTTTAAAGAAATATATATATATTAGCACAATGATGGCTTTAGATCAGCATTTCATTTTCTGTAATTATGTATATACGAACAACTAGACTGAGATAAAATATGTTCAAACCAGAAGTAGCACTTTCGACAACAGTGGCTTTATTAATGAATTCTTTGATCTTAGGAAGTTGAATGAGAATAACAACATCTGGAAAATTAGTTAGCACCTGATGTGTTTGAGTTTGTTTTGCTTTAGAAGTCTTTTAAAATTCCACAAAATGAAGTTAGAGGCACAATGATACATACCTCGTTTCATAGAACCGGAACGCACGTGAGACGGCATAACACCTTTAATTCAGAACTCATTTTTCTTAGCAAGCTTTTCTAGATTCTCGTTGCAGTGAGACCTTGCTTCTGACAATAATTAGGTCTGACCTTAGGGAGCCAAGGAGTCAAGTTTGTCCTGAGCTTGGTAGTGACACTGTATTTCAGCATTAATCGGGAAATGTGAGAAACACTAATTCTTTTTCTATATTTTCTTCCTTAATTTCTCATATTTTTCCTTTCTGTTTTATATGCATGATGTACATATGGGTACCTGACTTACTGTGATAAAATTATCTTCTGTGTCATTTTGCGAAATACCATCTAAAGTTGTTTGTCTTTAAAAAATAATCCTAACCATAATATGTAGTGCTCTCTGTATTGCTCACTTATGGAAGGACTAAGTCTGAGCTTCTGTTCCTGTCGGGAGCCAAACGATTTGGGCTACTTAACACCAGAGTTAATGTTTTTATTTAGAGGTGTTTTCTAGCAATACCATACAGCCAGAATAACAAATATTTTTGACCACAGCCTATGCGATGCTTTCTGCTGTTCAAGCCTGAGTGCTAAAGGATTTGGGAAGATCTAACAGTTTTGTGGGTTTCTTGCTTTAACTTTCTGTTTGTGTATAGTATAATATTTCACTTTATTTGATACTGTTGCCAATATTTACATTTTATTCTTCTCTTTTTCACATAATCATTGTAAAATTAGGGTGACAACAGTTTACCCATATCTGAAACAGCACATCTCTAAACATAGCAGCTAGGCATTTTTTCCTACTCTGTTGATGATTTTCTGGTAAACCTAGAGGTGTGCATTAAATGATGCACTCCTACTTTGTCTTCCTTGAGAAGCTACAAATCTCCTCATTCTTGGTTTGACCAGCCTAGTTTTCTGAAACACAACATTACCATAAGATAGGGCTGAGAAATTTCTCTCCTATTCATGTGATTGATTTAGCACAAGACAGTAGAAACTACAAACCCTTGTAAGGCAGATCTCAACAACAATGGAGAAGAAAGATTCCTCAACACCAAAGCTTGGGAAGTGGGACCGAGTCTGGAGTGGCATGGTGAACATGATCTGTTCGCCTCATCTGTGAACTCCATAGGAAATGTGTAGATACACCAACATTGATCACTATAAATTAGAAAATGTTATTTGTTTCTTCACCCCAAATTATTTATTTACTGTTGGTGTAAACCCACTTAAAATAATCACTCTAACATGCTTTTGCTATGGGATGTAGCTGTGAGCAACATTGTAACAGCATGAAAATATGCATTATTTATACTCTTTATAATTATTTTGAGTTTAAATATGGTGCCCACTGTGTGCTAGCTGAACATGCAGCTTGTCTCTGACACAATTGCACCCCTACAGATTTTGCAGAGGGAGCTGGTTGTGAGATGGTTTAGTCCCAGCAACTGCGCAAATTTAATCGCAAAGTCTTTCATTACTCGTGAACCAAAGTAGCATCTCGAGACCCAGAATTTATCCTGAGATGCTCTTTGTGAGATATAAAACCCTTTGATTTAAATTTTGCATGAAACTTCAACTCCATTTTAAGAGGTTTTTAATGTAAAACTCTGTAATTGAACTATTGGAGAACTATCACAGTTGCAGTTATTTTGATTATTCCTACATGTGTGCACTGAGGAGATTATTACATAGAACATAGTTATCATATTACGTATTATTACAATGCATAACTATAATACAATGCATAATTTTTTTGTATGAATATGAAACTGAAATATAGTTTTCTTTTGGTATTATTATATTCCTAAAGTACATGTTGTGGTCTGGCTTATGAGGGAGGCTGCTACATTTGTTAGTGTCAGGTTAATATACAGATTGAAGTAAGATCCTATTTAGAATTACTTAAAAAAAAAAAAAGCAGCATCCATATATCCATAAATGCACTCAGCTAAGGTGCTCATTAGTAGCATTTTTGCTAGCTAGGTGAGAATAGGAGGATTTAAAAGACTGTTTGAGTTCTTACAAAATAAGTACTTGTGCTTTAAAGAGGGTAGGGGGAATATGTAAAACTGAATCAGTAACACCGAAAGCATGAATACAGACTTTGGCGAAAGTACAAAATTTTGCATGTTTCATCCATCCAAGTCATACAATTGACTTTAAGGAGTTGCTTGCAGGAATAAAATGAACAAATTTTAGAAGAGAGAGTTTTAATTAAATAACAAAGCAAACACAATACTATGGACTATATTTTAATTGTTTTGCTTGTCTTTGAGGAGTTAAACTGTCCTTGTACTCAGGTGGTCTGAGCAAAACCGAGAGAGTCTGGTTTTTACAGTCAGGACTGTTTTTTCAGTATTTCTTGCTCTAAGCAAAGGTAAGGAAGGAGTAGAAAAGAACAGATTGCTCTGGTTTTGCACCTCCCTTCAGTAGACAGATGGGTATTTGGAAATAAGCAAAGCTACTCTACACGGGTGACTAAGAACAGGCCCTTAGAGCAGTGAGGGATCAGGGTCAGGGCAGTCTTAGGGGATATCAAGGCATCCCCACGCGTGCTCTTGAGGTGGGTTTGTTTGCAGTGCATGTTGCAGGCCAGCAGGAATATGCTCTGCAGTGTACGTGGGGCCCTGTGTGTTGTCTGTACAACTGTGTCACTGTTCCGCCACCAGTGAGACCCTGCGAGACTCCTGGTGGTGCAGAGGTCACCTGCTGGCCACATGGGTGAAAGCAGATAAAGCCAGAAATACACCCATGCTCCGGAGCCTCCTTTCTCCTATCAGAATGGATGTAGTCTTTGACTTTCCATGAATCTGCACAGCGGTAAAGATGGATAGATGGGAAGGAAGGAGCAACAATGCCAATGCAAAAAATAGCTAGTTGTTTCCCTGTTAGACCAGCAGCTGTGAGAAACAGGGGACTGAAAAAGTGTGGGGGTTTTTTTGTTTGGTTGGTTTTCTGTTTGTTTTTTTTTTTTCATTATTTTTTTTTCCCCAGCATCTGAAATCAGGTTTACAGTTGCTAATTAAAAATTAACTGTTTCAGAATCAAGAATCTCTTTGCACAGAAAAAGGAGCGGCAAGCTCTTTATTTAAATGCCTCAAGCAATTTGTATAAGGATATAGAGCTCTTTGGTACTTTGGTTTTGGTAGTACTGGCACCATCTGTTGGTCTTTTTTAGTGAAATCAGTTTATGCTTTGAGTTCAGTTTCTCAGAAACATCATAAAATCCATTGTCACGTAGGTACTAGTAAAATTTTTGTCATGAAAAATGTACCAAGAATAAATCCCGTTTACCTGCCTATATAATATTACAGGACAATCAACAGGCTAGCATGCAGAATTCATCCATTGTTTCTTGGGCTGTTCCACTTCTGTGAATAGAGAAGACTTTCTTTACGGAGGTAGTGAACTTCTTACTATTCAAATAAAAAATAAAATCACAACATCAAATGAATTAAAACAAAGTAAGATAAACTTTTTTATGGAGAAGCAACAGCTAAATTAAAATTGTTAAATTGTTTGTTCTGTAAGGAGAGATGGAGTTGGAGATAAGAGTTTTGAGAAGAGAATAAACCAATATTAGAAAAAGGCGTCAGAAAAGATGGAAAAATGCGTGCATGTAAGGACTGCAACAAGTTTGACGGCTTATCAAAAGATAAGCTAAGCTAAGACTGATAATTGCTTATGCAGGTAAAGTTAGATAAAAATAGTGGGCGTTGGGAAAATCTTTAAACTCCTGTGGAAAAGGAATAAAAGCAGGAGAGCAAATGTAGGCAGATGTGCAGTGAGATGAATTTGAATTTCTCTTTCCATCTCTGTTGTAGTCCTATTCAGCTGTAAGAAGCAAGGCTGTATGACTCAGGCCATTTCCCTGATCAGTCAGCTTTGCCTTGGTGAGTATTAATTGCTTGTTTAATGACAACTTCTACGGTCTAAAATTATGGAGACAAAGAAAGAGCAAGCCTACTCATATCCTAATCAAATCAAGAACACTGTTCTTTTCCTGCATTTTTTAATAAAATATCTATGAGGGGAGGGTAGCCCGTACGATGACGGGAGAGACTGCTGTCCTGTTATTTCTATAGCTTAAAGACCAGATATCCTTACTTAGTTTGTAAAGTATTTTACTCCTTGGTACTGTAGAATCAAGCTTAAGGCTGAATGTACTATGATTTAAGTTGCAACTTAAAGGTTGCAAGTGGAAGTGAAGCCTTGTTTTGCTGGGTGCTCTGTAAATGTTTAAAATAATTTGGTCCTAGATTGAACTCTTAATAATGTAGGCAGAAGTAAGCACTTAACATCAGTAAATTTGCACCAAAGAAGACAGTAGCATATTGGTTTTTGAACACAACTCAGCTACCTGGAATCAAATGCCCTCCAGTCTGCAGTTCAACAGCCATATTAATATTAATACCTTACAGTTTTTCTAAGGCACACAATGAAGTATACCTAAGTATATGTTTGGAAGAACCTTGTGTTGCTGGAAGCAAAATGCATGTCTGTATAAATAACTGTTACAGGCTTGCTTATATACCTGATTTTCTCTATAATGGCTTGTGTTTTTTCCATTTAAACAGAGCTTTGTTTTAGATACACAATCACTTTAATCCAAGATTCAAAACACCATGACTTTCAGCATTAAGGGGCAGGATGCTGTGTGCTACTAGGTGTAAGATTAACATCACTGAAAATTTACACTGCAGCAGATCACTGGTTTATATCTCTGAGGATGTAACTCATTGTGTGGTTCATAATACTGTTCTCACAGAGAGGTCATTTAGGCAGTTGTTCTGAACTATTTTTTCTGTGCCCTTCACCAAATTACCCCAAAGAAAGAGAGAAAGACAAATGGCCTCATCTGAAGCTGTAGTAAAAACACTTCATGGCCAGTTGCAGAGGAAGGAGAAAAAGATAGGTAGCTGCTACCAAATGCTGATGCTTCTGCAATCTTAACTAGCAAAGGACTCTGAGCACTGGGGAGGAGCATCTAAAAGCAGAGACTGTAATGGGAAGGTTTGAATGCTTCTCTGGACCCAGTGAGTGAGACAGCTTGGGCAAGACTGTAATCATAAGCTTGGGGCAACAGTATTTTTGCTTGAATAAAATATCTTTTTGTGTCTGCAGTGGCCTGCAGCATGCACATCTCCAGGTGGAAACAGCCTGTATGGCAAATAATTCCTGTACCTGCTGTGAGAGAAAATAGGATGATTTTTTGTGTCCAGGGGACCTTGGAGGTCTGTGATTGTGTTTATCTTGCAGCCAGGTGAAAAGTAGTGCTTTACCACATCAGATCCATAGCAGTCTGCAAGATAAAATTGCAATGTGGGTTTTACCAGAGAAGCAGCTGCATCCAGTTTTCACGGCACCTGAAAGGAATGTCCCCAATTCAATGTCCCCAAATTGTCTATGCTTCACAGACAAGTGCTTTAGGTAAATCATTGTCTATATAGTTATACCACCAGGATTCAGCCCTGCAGTTGCAGTTTATAAATAACTTTGCCTAGAAATCAGATAGCAGCATGTGCAGGTGTGAGTCATTAGTGCAGGAGACACAATGATGTGTGGAAAAAGCATGGCTCACATCCAAACCAGCCCACACACTTTCATCAGCCCCTTGAAGTCTGCAGCACAGAAAAGAATCAAATTTTTCAAGTCAGGCTGCTGTAGCCCATCCAGTCTTAAAACGAAAAGGTGCAGTAATATGGAATGCAGTGCTTCCCCTGGTGCTTTGTCCGTCAGTTGTGCTCCAAAGGCAGTTTCGGAAGACACTAATTTACTGTCTGAGTTAATTACCACAATTTCAGCTGAGTAGATTAACATCCCCCGCATAAACACACAAAAAACGTGTGTCAAAACTGCCTCTGTAAATCATTGTTTTAGAATGTGTACTTCTAAGTTTTAAGGAACTGGGGAAATATCCAAATTATTACTTGAATTTATTTTTAAAATTTCATGAGCTGAAACTGGAAACAGTTAATGATATCGATCTCTCTTATTGCAGAGTTAGTGGAGTCTGTAAGGAAGACACAAACAAGTACAAAATAGCACTTATGATAAGGTGTGGTTTTGGAGAGAATTCCAGGAAAAGAAAAAAAGGAGCATTTAGTTCGGGAATATGTCTGGCTTACTTCTAACTGGTCTGGCAAAGTTTATTCTTCCAAGGCTTTAACTTAAGCTGAAATGGAGTACCTGACTGCTGAAGCTTGTGGCTCTCATCCATACTCCGATTCTTTCTTACTGATGTCTAGTGGAGATTCTGGGCAAAACATTTGAATTTAAAAAGGCTTTAAGTTTTTGTTGGTTTTTTTTTCTTTTAAACAAAGATTAAAGACAGAAGTGGATTCTTTTTAATATAAAAACACATTTGCATTCTAGAACTGGTATATTTTCAATATTGCAGATTGAATCATTGTTTATCTTCATAAGTTGCGCATTTTACTATTTGCTGGACAATCTTTTTTCCCCATATGTGTTCTTTTCCTATTTTTGCAGTGAAGTAAAGATAGAAAATTGAAGCACAAGTTTAGATCACTTTCTCTAAAATTGTGGCTTTAAGTCTTGCCAAAAGATACCATATATTTTTCTTACTTGCTGTCATTGAAATGATGGGTAGGATTCAAAGTTTGTGCAGGACGGTCACTTCCTTTCCTGTTTTTATGGGCGCGTTCTTGTGCATGGATTAAACTGTAAAATGTGAGATTTTAACATCTTGGTAGACATAGAGCAGAGAGATAGATAAAGCAGGGAATGTCAAACCAATCAGACTGTATTACAAATTACATGGTTCCACAGAAATTCTGTAAATATTTATGCATAGCTGCTTCTGACTGGCATCTGCCTGGAAAGGGTAAAATAAACTTTAATGTCAGTCTGCCTTCTGTGAAGTTGATACAGCCAGAGTTGATGAAAATGTCCTTGAGGCATCAACCACCTTTCCACAGTTGTAAAGATGACAAAATTCTGTAAATTAGAACCACGTAAATCCAAATTAAGATGTCAGAGATATTACTGCAGGCTCACAGTGATGTGGATAAGAGCAATATTTGGCTCAGCTACTTTTCTTCTGTTGTTCCTTTAATCTGTTGCTCATAATGAAGAGGGGGAGAGGTAACATAATATAAATGCTCAACACGCTTTTCTCTAAATAGTTTTATTAAGAAAACAGTTAAGGAAATTTTTTTTTTTTTATTTTGATGGTCTTTCAAAAGCTCCTTTCATTTGAAACTAATAAGAATTAGCACTTTTGTTCTTGTGGTTTAAGAAATTATTCTGTTGCCTTGATATTATGTTAGTTTTTCATCTGTCCCTAATTTAGTAGTTACTAACCTTAGACCGCTAAGAATGATACTGTCTAGATTTATAGATAAGTTTCCCTCCAGCAAATTCTCTGTCACTTTGCATGGCAACTGTTCTAAAGATGATATTATTTCTATACATTGCTTTTTTTCATATGTGAGAAGTTCTGAAAATGCTCTAATAGAAACTAAATTAGATTACCTAATTGGTATAATCAGATTCAAATAACAATATTGTCAAATGTGTCCAGTTGTGTAATCACTTCTGCTAGTATAAGATTCTGCACTTTTGCAGAAACATTGCATTTCTAAGAAAAAGTACATGGGTGAAAATGAAACACTGAGACTACGCCGTATTCCTTACAGTTATTCTTCATCTTAAAACTGGAAAGGAGAATAAAAACAGCTTTCTCAGGAGAAATGTATGAAGAGTAGACAAGTGTCACCAGCATAAAGTGCCACAACATTCAGTAACAATATTAGTCACTAAATATACATAAACTTCAAATAGGCAAGTGTAGAACACCACTGGCAAATTTCCCAATGTCAAGGAGAAAATGAAATAATGTAAGGATGTATGTCAAAAATGATGTGATTATGTTATGTTGCAATGCTTCAGTGTATTATGGAAGAAAGGGTCAAGGCACAGGTGCATCCCAGTTGGAAAAGAGCCATAAAATACCAGGGTGAAAGGAAGGGTCAGTTATATGCCATATGTTGTCCTTTGTGGGATATTTCCACTCCATTGAAGATTTTTTTCTATTTGGGGGTAAAGTTCCTGTAGCCTAAGAAACGGTAGAAATGCTTTGGTTGACAAGCAGTAATGTAAGGGAATACTGTTGGTGTCCTGAGTCCCTGGCTTTCTTTTAAGCTGTCACCAAAATTCTGGATCTCGCTTGTGTGAGAAAACTTGCTTCACTTCCTCCCCCACCCCCCCGGGTTGAACAGAAGCAACCCTTTCTGTGCACTTTGGACTAACGTTGTAAACAGTGGGCAGGCAGGGCAGCTAAGCTTATTCATACCAGGCACAATTTGACTTGGGAAATCTGGTTGGTTTATGTGTTAGATTCAGGCTTTTGTATTCCGGTTGGAGTTTCAGTTAGAAAGAAGGAGTTTTACCCGTGCGGCTTTAGTCAGGCAAGAACATGCACCTTGGTGAAAGTGGAGCTAAGCCTAAGGATCAGGCCACTGCAATAAGCTCTTCCAGATACATTATCTGTCTGTTAAACAAAGTCCAATATGAAAAAAGGTTACTGCTCAAGGAACTTTTTTTTTTTTCCCCAAAAATCACAAAACACCTTTTGAAGTGTACAAGAGAAGAACCTGAATAGAAACTTAGTAATATCACTGTGATCTCAATGTGGACTGTTATATATAGATGAGCTAAATTCTTTTTTGGTTAAACTGCATGCAGTATTTATGCAACAGCAGGATTAAGTTTCACTCCTGACTCATAGCAACATATCCAGTTCTGGGCTTCCCAGTACAAGAGAGATATGGACATACTGGACAGACTCCAACGAAGGTACACAAAGATGATTAAGGGACTGGAGCATCTCCTCTATGAGGGAAGGCTGAGGGAGTTGGGACTGTTTAGCAGAGAAGAGAATGCTCCTGGGGGGGTCTCATCAGTGTGTATAAATAGGTGATGGGATGTTGCAAAAAGGATGTAGCCAGGCTCTTCTCAGTGGTGCCCAGTGACAGGACAAGAGGCAGTGGGCACAAACTTATACACAGGAAATTCTGTCTGAACATTGGGAAACACTTTTTTTACTGTGAGAGTGACCAAGCACTGGCACAGACTGCCCAGAGAGGTTGTGAAGTCTTCATCCTTGGGGATATTCAAAAGGTGCGCAGTCCTGAGCAACCAGCTCTAGGTTGTCATGCTTGAGCAGGGGGTTGGACCAGATGACCTCCAGAGGTCCCTGCCAGCCTCAACCAGTTTGTGATTCTGATTCTGTGCATGCACTCTGGCTCTGAAGACAAGATTTAATTTGTGCAAAAAAGGAAAGACCATTCAGTTATGGCTAAGCCAAGAATTAGTAGAAATAGTTTTCAGTTTGTGTACTCTAATACTTAAAGACTGCAGCAAGAAGTATATGAATAAATCTAGTTTTCATCATTGACAGTAATTGGGACTTGGTAAACGAGTTGTAAGTAGAATTATGACTTGAAGATGACATTTGCAATGTATGGATGCATATGGAATTTATTCTTGGTTTCAGTAGCATTCAGTTAGCATGGTCAGTTATTATGGGTAGTATCTGCCAGAGATCAGAAATGTGGTACAATTTGAAATGGTAAAACTGAAGCCTGCAATTGTGTTGTTGGAAAAATCAACTTTGAAGTGATGCCTATTAATTCTCCTGTGCCAATTTAAAGTTCTGATCTGCAACTCTTTTTATTTTTTTTTTTTTCCTTTTAGCATTGATAGTATCAGTCTTCACTGCTCTCACTCTGCAGTGCCAATACAAAGATCTTCCTGTCTCATGCAGCGGCACAAAGCTTTTATAATAGTGTCTTTGGGTAGGCTGGGTCCACTGATTCAGGCACAGTGGGAACCAGGAGCTTTTCCAAAATTTTGACAAAATCTTCGTGACCTTCTTCCTCCCCTCAGATAAATCAGTTATAATCTTTCTTTGACTCAGTTTTGCTGTCTCTAGAAAAAATAAAAACACCTAGAACATGATATTGCTGCTGTAAAATTTTGCTCATGGTCTGCCAAAGTGCTTTGATATACTGAGATTTAAGGCACTGCAGAACTGCCTGCCTTACCCAATGGCTGTGGGCTCCCGTGCCTGGGGACTGGCCTCTAGTGGCTCATCTTCAAACAGGAGAGAGCAGCCAGGCAATAATACCCCCTCTTGGTCTCTCTGGAAAACGTTACAGAGGTAAAGTGTCCTCTGTGAACCCTCTCAGCTTGACTTTTATTAAGGTCGTGATATAATTTGGTTGCGTCAAAGATGACTGACGTTCAGCCTTTGAAGGAGAGAAAGTTAATTGGTGGGTAGGAGTTGTGGGTTTGAGGACATTCATGACCTTCTGTAATGCTGCTCATTCATGTTATTTCAGATGAACTAATAAAAGCTGCCTGTCACTTCTTTGTGAGACTTTTTCTACAAAGGGTAGTGCCCTGCCAACTTCCAGAAACAATGAATGGAAAGACTAGACTTGATAAAGAAACGTCCTCTGTAATTGTCTGGTTGATTTAATTGCCTTGTAAACTGCAGGTGGTCACACAGACATGGTGCATACCTCCACCATCCAGATTTGAGAGTCCTCAGTGGCCCTCGTAGTGAGGAATCTCCATGGCTTTCAACCTGCTTATAACATAATAGCATGTTGGTTTACTGGTTTAATTGCATTACTTTAACTTTGCAGCCCTTGCTTGGGCTGTCTGCAAGGTGACTTTTCCTTGCTTTCAAGGTTGATGTGCATTTACTGAACCCACAGGACTAAGTACTGAATGCCTGGCGTTGGGTTTACCTGTGCTAACACTGCCCTGGTGATACTCTTGGTGTCACTGCTTTTTTGTCTTTGACTGCTACCCCTACTCTTCCTCAGTTCATGCATTTCTCACTTTAATAGAACCACTGTTGTTCCTTGTGTAACTTTTCTCCTCCTTTTGTCCTTGCTTTTACTGATGGAAATGCTGGCTTAGTATCACATGTTGAAAAATTGGTGGCAGTTTGAAGTTTTTGCTGGGACAGGGCTTATTATTGCGCATCACTGATTCAGGTGTGTGTAAAATAAGGAGAAATTTCCTGTGAAAATAGCTGGATTTTTGTCTGTATGAGATCAGAAGACTGGATCTGAGAATAGTACCCATTTTACGTATATTTAAATTATTTTTGGCTTTCTAGTCTTTAGCAGAAATGTTTTCCTATTTCAGATTTATTTGGAGCAACAGCATTTAAAATGAGTGCTCTGTGGAAATGTACAGTACAATTTATTGTCCTTCCCACTTTATACCAAATGCTAAATTCAATGCAGAGTTAAAATGCTTAAGTATGTCTTATAGAATACTGCTAAAATACGTTTAATAGCCACTGCCAATGATTTTGTGTGTATGTCAGAATAATTCAGCATGGCTGGTTTAGATTTTTTTGAACTTCAGCTCCTGTTAGTGGTGGCAGATAGGAATAATGTTTAGCTGAAAAGTGACTAGGACAAGAAACCTCCAAATATCTGCCAGAAAAATGAAATAGGATTAGTAGAGGTATATAGTTCTGACTGTATAAACAGTTTTACAAGTGTATTCTTGAAATCAAATTCAATGTGTGTATTTGTTTTCCCAGTTTAAAGATTTTAGGTGTGTAGCAGAAAAGCAAGAAGATGGGTTTTGTGCTGTCGCAACTGGGAGGGTGGTGATGGGGGCTGAGGCTGAGCCTGTTTAAGCTGCACTTCTGCCCTTTCCTGCCCCTTGATCCTGCCTGCGATAGTCTCCCAGTGCCATGGCTTGTGAGGACAGTGACCTACATAGGAATCGGGTTTTAAAACTGTAGTAAGTCTGCTCCTGCAGGAGATGTGTTGTAATCTGTCTGGTGACGCAGTTACCTAGTTTGAATGTGGGCCGCTAATTATATGAGCCAGCCAAGCACAGAGTCAGTGCTGAAGAAATGCTCCCGTGGTCCTTTTCAGGCTGTTTACAGCCACCAAAAGCTTCCATACTTAGATAGTCAGCTTTATAGGACAGAGGCGCTGCCATATGTTTGTGAGCATTAGGGCATTTTTATGGTACTGCATAAATAATAACCACATGCAAATGGCACTAAAAAAAAGAAGATGGAGGCAATAGAAAATTCACCCAGGAGCCTCCGCAGCTTCACTGATATAAGCGGGAGCAATGTCCCCTATTTGTATGCCCATTATTCATAGGGTGTCTCTACCAAGCAATTTTTCTGTCCATGGGTTGGAAAAATAATTTTGGAAAATATTTCTGAGAATTGCAAACCTAGGTGAGAATCCGATTTTAACAGAGGTGTAGATAGCCAGACACTGCACTGCTGGCAGAAGGTAATGGAGTTTGGATCAATGCTTGGGCTTAACCATTTTGCTGTTGATTTTGGTTTACCATTTTCAGGATTCAGTAGAATATTTCATTCTCTGAGCCTATTTTTAACACTTTAGGAAGTGTTTCAAAGGGCAGCTGGCTTCCCTGACTTGGTTTTATGTCCACAAAACATTTATAACTTTAAACTGTAGCAAAAACATTTACTTTAAAAGGATTTTTTTTTTTCTTTTTCTAGGAAGCCTGTTCCCCCCCCAGGTTTACCAAGCAAGCTGTGCAAAGAGAGCTTAGAAGTGGCCACTAAAGAAAACAGTTGAACCAGACGAGCATTTGCTGAGAGCTTAACCTGGAGTTTGTGCCAGGTTGGGTACACAAGCCTTACTGAGAGGCATCTTTCTTCTATCAGACATCAAAATTGTTTTCTTTTGTGACCACAGGCAAGAAGGGGGATGCTTGGAGTGTGTCAGAAGCCATGAGATAGACTGTATCTATCAGATAGTTATGGCAGCGGGTGCTCTGTGAGGATGCTTAGTGCAGGCGAAACTGCATGCGGGAGAGGCAGGGTAAATGTCATTGCATTTAGCTGAAGTTGAACTCGGGGCTGCTTTCCAGCCAGCAAGTGTGAAGCTAGCGTTTTACCTCTGCAGTGTGCTGCCATTGCAGCACTGGCTGGTTTTCACGATTAGCTAATAACTTTCTGCATTGCAGATCTGCATGCATGCAGCTTCGTTGTCTATATTGTTACCGGTCGTAAAAAAAAAAAAAAAAAAAAAAAGAGAGACAGAGCGAGCAGAAGACATGTTAAGATCTGCAGATATGATCACCTATATTCCTAAATAGGGTAAGAAAAGTAACATTTCATACTGTTTTGTGGCTGACATGGAGTTTGTGCTATTTGTGAGGGTAAAATAACACTGAGGTTAGGATACTAAAGGCTTTAATACCTTCTCATGAGGAGAACATTTCAAAACTTATTTCCCATGAGACACCCAATTCTAGAAAATAGCCTTCTTTTGAATTTCTAAAGTAAGAGCTTTTCTTGGGTGGCCAGGGAAGGGTTTGCAGGCTCCATTAGGACCACCATCCCCAGGCTGTGCGATGAAGGGCAAAGTGGGATCTCTTGAGGAACAGGCATTGTCAGAAAGAGCTTGGCCAGAGGCCATCTGCTACCTGTTTCTGATGGTAAAAAAATTTATATCATGTGTGCAGCTATTGTGAAACCCAAGCCCAGATCATGAGAGAAACCATTAACTTAATTTTAGCAGTTCAGAGGAACACTGATAAACATCCTATTAACTTATGTATTCTTACTATGTCTCAGCATCTATGAGAAGCCAGATGAAACGAAAATGTGTCCCATCTCAAGACACTGTGATGCTGTAGTGCAGGTGTCCGAATGCTGATGTGTCCAGACAACTATGCAACCAAGTATAGAACTTTTGGCCTATAAAACTGTGATAATGAAGAGAAAACATATGGAAGACTGCCCTCTGAAATTCTGAGCGAGAACCGGTGTGCTTCATCTGGATTTCAGAACTGATGCCATAAAAAAACCCAATGAAACAAGCACAGGTTGCAGTTTTCTTGTCCTAGCAGTTAATATTGCAGAATTTGGGAATGCTTTGTACTTCCAAATACCAAGCTGCTGCTTCAGTTCTTATTGTGGATTTAAAGGTCTAACTTCGGGCATATAAGTTTGGAGATGTGTGGAGATACTAAAGCAATGGGAATATATCCTCCTGTGGGAAGGAAAAAGTAGCTATGGTCGGGGCAGTCATTTGATGTTACTGGCATAGTTTTGCAGAAAAGATATACCATCTTCAGGACCTAGCTGAAAATGTAAGTTGTTGCATAATTGAACATTAAAGCTTCTGGTACTCATCCTGTTCATTCCCTTGGTAGTTGTGTTTTAATACTCCTAACAAAAAATAATCCCATAATGAAATAATAGAATTTAGAAAGGAAGATATTGAACTGGTACCCGTTACTTCAGTTTCTTTTCATAGAAGGTTTCCTGCCCTGATAAAACATTGAACAGTTTGTAAGTGAGCACAAGCTTTCCAGCTTTTGTAGGCTGCTGTGGATTTGTGAGGTGAGTGTAGTTCCTACCCAAAGATGGGATACTTGTTGGAGGGTTAGCTATGAGAAACTGGGTCAGATTACCTGGACCCTGACTGCTCAAGTAATTCACAATATAATCTTGTTAACCTGCAGTTATTGTATCTGAATGCCTTACAGTTGGCACGAAAAAAATATTAGTCTCTTCCAACATCTCAGCAGGTTCCTTAGATTAGTTTATTATTCAGACTGAACATCATTTTTATAAAATATACTATTACATAGTCACTGATTTGTTTGTTAATATGCCACAAAGTACTGTGATGAATCATTACAACTAATATTATTTGCCAAAATAAATTAATGAAGTATATCTGTTAAACCTATGGGGTTTTGTTATATTCCGTTTATTTGCTTTCTTAGGAAATGTCTTCATTTAATAAATCTGTAGGCTCTCTTCCTGTCATTGGTTCAAAATAGAAGCGGAAGGAAATTTTCTTTCAGATACGCTCCATTTTGCTTCAAAATTTTATTTTATTTTTTTAAAATGACCTTCAGTATAGCAAAACAAAATTATTTTATGTCCTTCAGAAGAGTGTGTTAGCTCTTTTTCCATAAGTTTTGCACCAATATTTTGTGCATTGGTGCAATGGAAACATGTTGCATAGTCAACCTTTGGACTGGGTGTCACTGGTTCTTTTACAGGTTCCAGCATCAGGTTGGCTTCACTGTGTAATGAAACTGGTAAAACCTGTACAGACATTGGCTGGTAGAGGCAAGCTCTCCTGGCCCGTTCAGTGCTGCAGGAAGGACAGCAGTCAGGGAAAAAGAAAACAGCTCTTCCTTAAACAAGATCTTGTCTCACCAATGCAAATTAAAATAACCATGTCATTTATCCGAGTCCTTTCCTGTCACATGCTGCTTAACAGTGTGTCTATGATCAACCTTTCAATACTTTGTCCTTTCAATGCAATTTAGTCTTCCGCCCAATTTGCTTGCTGTTACCAAAAGTCAGTACTGTATTACTGAAGCATATCCATGATGGAGAATTAAGATAGTAAAATATTGTCTGTGCTTTATGCTCATTATAAGTTACATCCTTCTGTTTAAGGAGAAATAGCAGTTATCAGCAGGAATAGAAATAGAATTACAGTGCATTATGGTTCAGTGATGTGATATGTTTTTACATTGGAGCACCAGAGGATTAGTGATTATATACCTATCACTTAAAAGGAGGAAAAAAGGATGTGCTTTGGTGGCATATGCCATTTCCTCAACTCTTTGTGTTCTCTTTGGAGGGAAAATACCTCAAGTGAATCTGGCATAACAATACCAGCTCCTTACAGTATGTGGTTCAGACAGATAAGAGTTGAGTATTATGCTACTCAATATTTGTATGGAGTGTCTGCATGTCAACATGCTGGAGGTGCTTGTGAAGCAGTCTTGAGTACTGCAGATCTAAATTTGAAATTCAAAATCAGAATGTGATTACTGCTTTCTACTCCATTCTGCATTTTGGTTGAAAAAAAAACTTATTTAAAATTAAGTTACCATTAGAAATGTCTTTATTCTTTGTTTATTTGGTTCTGTATTACAATTTGCCAAAAGTGGTTTGGGCAGCAGTCACTGTTATCGTTAAGAAAGTAGAAGAGAGGAATGACAGTAGGCTTTTGTTTGTCAATTTTTCTTAGGTAAACAGGGATCATTGATTTATCTGTTATTACAGAGTGGTTCCTCTCTACCTGGTGCTTGGGGGTTTATTTTTTCTTCTTCATAGCTGTGGATGTTTATTAATTTCTTCTACTGATTCTCTTAAACAGCTTGGTGTCTCTCAGTTGCACTGCAACTTACACAGTTAGTTTGAGTGGTGAAAATAATGATGTAAGTCAACAGCTTTCCAGACTCTTGACTTTTCATAAACCAGTGTTTTATTGATGTTAATTTCTATATAGAATTACAGTCTTGGAATTTTGGTTTTGGAGAGCAGTGTTTTTCAATATTGCAAAATGTTATTTTCATGCTAAGAAAGACATCTTTGCTAGCTGGTTTTGTGATGGCTGAAGATTCATAAACTTTTGGGAATAGAGGTTCCAATGTGGGGTCAATAAATACTAGTATTTACTTATTTTTATTAATTAAAATTTATCCAGTCTCACTCTAATATTCATAATTTCACAAAAGGTGAGATTTTTCTCAGGTTAAAGTTTTTCTGCTCTGCATCTCTTACTTGGCTATGATATTTAGTATTACAAGAAAATATAGATAAGTTTTTTTGTTTCATTTTGTAATTAAAATCTAAACTGAAATATGCAGAATTATCTCAGAGAGCTTCTTGCAAAAAAAAAAATGAACCCCTCTTTGCTATTTGTTACAGTCTTACTTTATTTTTCATTTCATGTACTGTTGCCTGCAGATCTGGTGTGATAGTTGGATAGTTTAATTACTGCCTCTCTGAAAAGATGAGTGTTTGTAGAGTCTGAAGTATGTAATTTTCCTTTGATGGAACAGTGATGGGAAGAGAACAAAAATAAAGCTTTTGCAAATTAGCGGTATAGGTGTATTTGTGTAGACACTGGGTTGTTTAAGGAAGATGAAGTAGAACAGCAGTTGCTGCTGTTTTGTTTCTTCTGGATGCTTACAATTTTTGGTGTGTTTTTCCTCAAACAGTCTCAATAGCCTGCGTCCCTGGGTTAGCAGTAATTTTCTAATTAAATAGAATTTCAAAGACAAATGACACATTCTCAATGCCAAAACTTGTCACAGAAAGAATTGCTTACAGTGGATCTCCCAGTTGACGGACCAGGGAGAGGAAATATTGGCTGCTGCAGTATTCTTTTGGCTCTGTAAACAGCAGAGTGCCCCAGCTCTCACTGGCTTGGCAAATGTTAAGGCTATTCAGCACCTATAAAATTTACTTAATGTCTCGGACCTAAACTTCGGAACCACTCAGCAATGGCAGTATGTTACAGATTTGTTATCAGTATGTGGAATAAATATCCTAGTATTATTGGACTTCGATCCGTTGTCATCCTTGTGAAAGTGCCAGTCATACAGGTATTCAAGTATTTGTCCAGTCTAGTTATTCATTTCACGCAGAGCCAGCCTAAAGTACGCCTAAACTCATAGCCAGCCCAAAGTAGCCTTGTGCAACTCAAAATATTTTCCCGGTCCCTCTTGTCCAATCTTTCTTAATGTATGATGATGCATTAAGGCCCAGTTTCTCAAGCATGTTCTTTAACCTTTTTTTTTTCTTTTTCCTTTGTTGAGAAGGCAGTCAGCTTTCTGACTAACAGTTTTGGATCAATGTACTCTGTTCCACTGTGCTGATGTTCTCTGAAATCTGCATCCTCTAGAAATCAGCAGGAATGTGACTCAAGTCTGCTTCTTGAGCTTAGGACAAAAAAAGCAATCCAGAAAAATAAAGACTACGTTTTCTAGGGAAGCTGTACTGTCGACAGTAATTTAATGTGGTCGGCAGACATTTGATAGACTTGAGAATCTGCAGTTTTCTAGACAAGTTATAGGGGACCCTCACTGCTGGGACCTATGAACTCAAATGCATTTGTTCTTCCCTACCCATTTGATCTCTGTTCCGCCCATTTTATGTGCCTTGTCCATGATGGTTTTGTTTTGTATTTAGTGTTCTGCTGAAGAGTGAGAGAGCTGAGACCCTCCTGGGACGTCACCTAAGTTTAGGTCTCTTTGCTAGTAACATGAGTGTCTAATTGCAGTTGTTTTTAATGACTTAGTTTCTTTTGATATATTAGGTGATGCAGATGTATCTCCCATTCTGTGGGATTGCCATATCCAATGCCCAGCTATTTGCAGCTTCAAGGAAGGAATATGACAGAAGCAGGGTAAGTAGGAAATGTATATTGGACCAATATCAAACCTTTGCTTTTTGTTCCTTTGGATTCCAGCTATGCATATGTGTTTGCGAAGCAGACAGTTTTAACTATGTTTTATTTCAAAAAAATGCATTTTCGACAGATCACTATCTTGACTGAGGCGGCAAACGGAGAGCGTGGGAGGGAAATACGCTCGTGATGATGGCTGTTGTTTCCTGATGTCAGTTCCATGTTTCGTAGTGCTGAAACAATTGCGTTTGTCACACAGACGGTGCAGGAGAGTGTTACTTTGGCAGAGATTCAAACTCTCATGAAATTCCAGCAATATCAAACGTTTGCCATCCTGAATTTCTAATATTCAATTCATGTGCAAATAATGTGGATATATCTTTATAAAAGTAAGCAAGAAGAAAACCTGTATGTGAAGGGTTTTGACAGCATGTGTCTGCATAGATATATTACTCACTCATGATTGCTGATGCCATACACGAGTTGGGACAGGAGGCTCCTAAGAAGTGAAAATAATGCTGAGCTCACCATATCATTTACTCCTCAGAGAGGTCTTTATAGTTTTTAAGAAAGAAAATGGTAATTTTGAGGGATTTTGATAATTGTTGGCTTTTTTTTTTAAATCACCTTTCCTGCAATGATGGGAAGTGGTACTTCTGTTATCGTGGATCACAGCTGCAAAGCTTCAATAGAAATAGCAGTGGTGCTGAACCTACTCTTGCTTCACAAAGCAGGGGGAACTACAGTGGGGTGGGTCTGTGTAAGTACTGACATTTGTGTATTCAGGATTTTGGTGCTTTTCATGTATGGAAACTAATGCTTTCCAATACTTTGAAAACTAACACTAGCCCTTTCTAATGGTGTATGTATTTAAGAGTCATGAACCATCTGAGCTTGTCTTCTGTTCAGGTCTGACTACAGACCACTATATTTTGGGGTGGAGATGTGGAAGAGACTTGGGGCAAAAGAAAAGATTTTCTAAAAAAGATTTTTTTCTTCGTTTAGTGTTCGAACAAAATAATTGTTTGACTGCATAGAGACTGAAAATTTGCTACAGATTCCCAGCCTGCAGGGAACAATGACAGACTTTTGAAGAGTTGGCATTTAATCTTCTGAGGGAGGCATTCAGCAGAAAAATATTAGGGACATTCTCATTCTTCATTAAAAAATGGTAAATTCTGGTGGTTGGACACATCAGGATATTGGATTAGAGATACAAATTCTTTGTTTCTTCTTGCCTCTTCAGCCATGCGTGGCATAACAAATATGCCATTTGACAAGTACATGGGAGCCTGTACTCAATTGCATTTCTGACCTGTTGGTGGTCTTTAGCTTTGCCTAGTCCATGGCTGAAATTAGTTGGCAAGTAACACATGATGAACAAGTCCATACTTTGCCTTCCCAATCAAACTGGGCACCAATGGTGGCAACTTCCAGTGACTGTGACCAGCATTTTGCTGATAACCACTGCGTGCTTACCTATATGGATGTTCTTTAGTGCTGGTGCCCTAAACCAGAATAAAGGAAAAAGCACATTTCTTTGGACCCATGGTAAGAAAGAACACAGCCTTTTATTTTTAAAGTTGATGAAATGAGAGGGGAAGTCCTTCATTTTAAAACATTGTATTTTACAGACATGTTGTTAGTGGTAAAGACTGGATCAGAGTGCTATTGCAATATGGAAGTATTGATGTGGCTTTTTCTTTACAGCTTTGAACATGCAAAATGGGTAATAAATGAATAAAATGGAGTTGAAATACACCAGCAAATTCAATGTAACAAATCAAGTAACTCAATCCATACTATGTACTTGGAGAGTTGTATTACAGCCATTGTTTCATTTTTTGGACCACAGTGAAATAGTTTGAAAGATCCCCATTGTTTGCTAAGAGTTGGATTGTGCCCAGTTATGAGCTAAGAAATACTTAACTTCTTTCTCTACAGATACCCCCACCCCGATTCTGTTGCCATAATCATTAAGAACTTCATTTGAATGAAGGTTTCAATGGATCACTCATATTAGAATCAGTCCCAGAGATTATGCCTCCTTTGCAGTGCTCCATGAATTTATTAATTCTACAACCAATACAAGAGTTTTCTGTCCTTGTACGTAGGCTTTACTGGAAGTAGTGAATGACCTCTTTGAGGAACAGACTGACTTAGAGAAAATTGTCAAGAAAATTATGCATCGGGCTCAGACTCTGCTGAAGTGTGAACGGTGCTCAGTGTTACTTCTGGAAGATATCGAATCACCAGTAAGTATGGCTGTGCATTCTGTGGAGAGGCTAATATTTGAGTGGTGGAACAGCTGCTTTTATTGTGGTGAAGCTGCTTCATATCATATGTGAGTACCGGACAGCAAGTATTCTTCCATCACGTCATTCTTAAATGTAAGTTAGGTACAAGTTTAATCTTTATCAACGCCACTGTTGTGGTTTAAACCCCAGTAGGCGCCACACAGCCGCTCACTCATTTCCCTACCCCAGTGGGGATGGGAATGGAATCGGAAGGGTAAAAGTGTGAAAACTCATGGGTTGAGATAAAGACGGGTCAGTAGGTAAAACAAAAGCTGTGTGTGCAAGCAAAGCAAAATAAGGAATTCATATGCTCCTTTCAGTCAGCAGGCAGTTGTTCTGTCATTTCCAGGAAAGGAGGGCTTCATCACATGTAGCAGTTACTTGGGAAGACAAATGCCGTAACTGAAAGTGCCCCGCTTCCTGCTCCTTCCCGCAGCTTTTATTGCTGAGCATGATGTCATATGGTATGGAATAGCTCTTTGGTCAGCTGGGGTCAGCTGTCCCGGCTGTGTTCCTTCCCAAGCTATTGTGCACACCCCAATCTGTTCACTGGGGTGGCAGAGTGAGAAACAGAGAAGGCCTTGACGCTATGTAAGTATTGTTCAGCAATAATGAAAACATCCCTGTGTTATCAATGCTGTTTTCATCACAAATCTAAAACGTGTCACCATACAAGCTATACTATGAAGAAAATGAACTCTATCCCAGCCAAAACCAGTATAGACACTTTTTCAAATGGAAACTGAAAGGTACATTTATGATTCCTTCTGGTCATTTGAAGGCATTGAATGGGATGTCTGTAAGTTGCTGATAGATCTATCAGTGGTGTGATCCAGCTGATACGCTGTGATTCCCAGTTGTCTGTGTGATGGAATTAGTGCTTACCACAGAACAGCTAGGACAGCTTAACTGAGAAGCAAGGGGCTCCTGTGGTCTGCTTAAAAAAGAAAAATGACCTGATTTTTTTATCAAATATTTATTTGCTCAGTTCCTTTCTTTCATGGTATATCCACTAGAAGGAAAGAAAAATCCTGTCTGTAGCTTCATTTACATTTACCTGGAATTTCTGACCTTCCTAACATTTTCAGGCTAATGGCTTATGGAAGGGGTGGTGCTTGCAAGCAGTTTCAGAACCAGAACAGTTGCATCATCAACCAAATCTTTAATGCTCATTTTTAGAACTAACCTTTTCTGTATACGTTCCAATAACTAATTATCAGACATCTTTGATATTTCTACAGTGTTCATACTTTTACATCTGTTACTGTTGTTTAACTGTAGCAAACAAATACTTATGTAGTTTCTATTCTAGTATGTAACGTGTTACATCTTTAGCCTACTGGTCCCTCAGAAATAACAGATAAAAATAAACTCATCAAGACATTAACTGATGATCCTGTGTATTCAGCAACTCAGTGGGCTTTACAGCAATCTAATCAGTGTTTTCACAGTATTCATCCTGAACTTTTCATGAATGTTTTTTTTGTGAAATCTGGCATTTTAATGTGGAAGAACAGCAAGACACTAAGAGCTGAACCTGCAACATGGAGTTTTCTCAGCTACTTTTGGTGGCTGCTACTCCATGGGATTTGTTCCTTCGTGAAAGTTTTCCACTCACTCTAGCTGTTGGCAGGGGTATGTTTGGGAGTAGCTATGATTGCACATTTTAACAAGTTTCCTTAATGCTTTGCAAAACAAATAATGAGAACTGGTCTCTGTTCCTAAATGATGAAAATGCTTTGAAAAGATAAGTCCTCTTGTTATTCTGACCTAGTAATTTTTCCCTGAGGGAACTGAAAATGCATTGGAAAAGATACCTTTGCATACAAACGTGTAGATGGTCATGTACATGTTCTTGTGATAGGAAGAAGCTTTTGCATTGAGCAGGTGAAGTGGAAAATATGACTTTCAGCATTACTGAAGTATGTTTTTTACTATGGCTCTGTCCACTCCACTGAGGTATAATTATGTCATTGTTGAGCTAAACAGATGGACATAAGCTATGTGAACGTATTTGTCAAAGGTTGGATTTCATGCACAGTTTTGACAGGGGCTTTCACTGGGACTTTTTAGTACCGCTATTCGTAGGGTGTGAGAGCCTCTTCAGAAATGTTTAACGTTTTAATGACTATTGTTATTGGTAGTAAAATAAGTGACTGCCTTTATACTGGTAGCTCTCCTCAGTGTTTTCAGGCTATTCAACACAAACTGTCCTCCTTTCTACTAATTTAGAAGTAGTTGAAGAATAAAAATGTTGCTTGTAATATCATTCTTTCTTCTATCAAAGTATCCAAGTATCTTTGGATTCACTGACTCTGTAATTGATTATTTGTTGCAGGGCTGTGACAAGTCTAAATGATTATCAGAGACAGAATTATAAGTTTGTGTGTATGGGAGAAAAAAACCCCATTATTTTCTTTCCTGGAGGAAAGATATGATTCTCATTTCATTTAAACTAATAGAAATTAAGTACTTTCAGTGTAGCATGCACTAAATTACACTAGCATTCATAAAAGCAAGATTGAGGTTTGTATTTCATTTATGTATATTCTGTTATAGAATTTTAATATTTCTAGTTCATTTTCTTTTCTAGATCCCCCCCACTGATTTTATAATTACAAGATACGATTCTACTATATTCTTGTGAAATGACACTATGTTTGCAATTATAATATGACTTTTATTTTTCACAGAACAGTACGTTGTGTTAGTAGCAGGCTATGGGTGGCATTGTTCACTTAATTTTTCTGCTCTAGGTACTATTTCTCCCTTTGAGCATGAAGGGTTTTTTCGCAAACACAGGGAATGAATTCTCATTCCTCTAGACCAAATTCTGAGATGTGGACAACCAAGGTATTCAATTAAGCCTAAACTTTTTCTAAACAGTCATAAATCTTAAGTTAATTTTGAGTGGGAGAATAGCATCTTGCCACACACTTGGTTATTTTTACAAGTGGCAAAACAGTTATTTTCCTGATTTCCCCCTATTTCGGGGGGTTAACCTGTATGTCAAAATAGATCTCCATAAAGTAACTCAATGTTAAGCCATCTCTAAAATATTGTAATTTGTACACTGTGTGAAAAGCTATAATATACAACTGAAGTGGAAGATGGGGACGCATACTAGCATCCAAAAACATTACCTGTGTTCTCCGTCACAGTAGCCACTCTTAAAATGTTTCACTTACGTGCTGTTGGCACATATGTTCAAGGAAAATTTGTCGGGTTTAGTAGCGCAAATGGGTCTTCCTGTTTATATTCCTGTATTAAAAAAAACCTGAAGTTTGGGTAAAGCTCCATAATTCATGTTCCAAAGCCTTTTGAAGGGAGGCATATACTGGTGCAGAAAATAGTTTCATAAAGGAATCTAAAGATATTGTTTGTTACTTAACTGTGCACAGTGTGTGTTTTAAACATGAATTCTTCGCTGTGGGAATACAAATTGAATTTTTATTCTAAGACCATTGGATAAAAATATGTTCTAAGTATGGGAATCCTACATTACTATTCTTTTTTTTACATATTTATTCATCTTAATAACAATTTTAAGTTACTTTTTTTTTGTGGCAGGTGGTGAAATTTACAAAATCCTTTGAGTTGTTATCTCCAAAATGCAGTGCTGACACTGACAACAGGTTAGTGCTCATGTCTTCTGTGGTAATGGATTACTTTATTTTTCACGTAGTTTTAAATTTGCTTGATCATACTTTTATTTTCTCATGGACCTTTGGGAACTTTGATTTTGAAGAGTGTGAGCCTACAGTTTTCACTCACACAAGACTCCTGCTTGCTTCAAATGGAGACTTGAATAAATATATGTGCCTATATTTTTAAATATATGTGTATATATATGCACTAACATTGTATCAGTGTCTCAGAGAAGAAACCAGGAGATAACTGGTGACTTTTTATTGGTGAACTTGTGGAGAATGCACAAATGTTGTTTTGTGTAGTTAATACTGAAGTAAAAATTACAAAATTATTTTAGATTGTTTGTTGATCTCTTCCAAAATGCCTCCTTACAGTTGTGCTGAAATGTTTCCAGTAAAATTTCATTTCTGCTCTTGTCGTCAAGTTGGAAAGCCTAAAACCTCAGAGAACATGTATTTCCTAGAAATAGTGTTCCCGTGACTCAATCTTGTTTGGGAGACCAGTCAAAATGGAAGTATGTTTTGCTTAGTAGAGTCTGTATTTAGACATTGATAAAGGGCTAATTGTAAGTAGTAATAGAAAGAGCTTTTTGTCCATGTGGGGCTACTGTAGTGATCCCTGCAAGATAATACAACTGGTAAAAGTTCACATAAAATGTCCTACATACCAAACGAGTGGATGAAGAGTCAGGGCTATCGTGAGAAGATTTCTCCCATCTTTCAGGGCCCAAACTCAGTGATTATCATACACGTTTTATGCAAATCAATTCACACTGATTCTGAATTAGAATTTTCCGTATCAAATGGCTGCCATAACGCTAAACCTAGCCAACTTGCTATCCATAGCTTAGCAAACTTGAAGATTGCTTTGTGCTTTGCCATATTTAACCCCTTTAAGCAGCTTTTAAAAACATTTTTGGGTAATTTGCCTTCTTCCTTGCTATATTTCTTCACCTCCAGTGTGGTAAGAAGCTACCACTTTATTAAGGTGAGCGTGCATGTTGTACTCCAGACTATGATGGGTCATAATTCTTAATGCTTTTATGGATTGATCTCACAACATTACAAAAATGGGCATTGTTATTTTTAAGATGTGCAAGCTGGACAGCAGAGTCCAGGGCCACACAGAAAGACGGATAGAAGCTACATCTCTTCCTTGCCCTGTCCGCTAGTAGAGAGATAGGAATGGCAAGACAAATGTTAAAGGAAAACAAGGGATAAAAAATAGGACGGTTTAAATGTGAATAAATAAACTGCTGATTCATCTGGGAATTACAAGTTACTGTTTTTGACAAAGAGCTTCAGAGTAGCAGTTGGTCTTTCCTAGGTCAATTAAATGGGTGAAAATACATTCCTTTTGTTCAGGGACAGGAGTATGAATCAAGGGATGTGGTTGTTATTCCTGTTTTTCTCAAACTTGATCTGCTGCCAGATTAGTCAAAACAATGTAGAGTGGTGTCAAGATAACCAAGCTGGCTCATTTCTTGTTACCATAGTTATATTAGCATGTTACCAAAAAGCAATTTGTAGTAGCCTGCTCTGCATGTAGTCAAGTCAAGATTATTTTAACTTCATTCTAAGACATGAATAAACACATGCAACCTGGTAGCTAGTCTTTGTAAGATTTATAAAGATACATTTCTGTGCATCTTAATATAAAGATTTATTGCTTTTTCTTTCATTTTTCATCTAGTGGAGAGTGAAGTTGGTTTTAGAGAGACCAAGGTTAGACTGGCAGATATGATGTCACTTTTGGATCTAGCACAGGCACAGCTTGAGTTATTGGCACTATAGTGGGAAAATAAAGGTTATTTAGGATACAGAACAATGCCGGGAGCCCTTGACATTTGAGAATTTTTCTAGTGAGTTTTGCCCTTTTCATTCTACATTCTGCAGCTGTAACTGATGTGAAGTCATGAGACGTTTCATGGGGGAGGGGGGGAGGCAAGATGAGTTTCTTCATCATTACACCAGTGAAGATAAATATTATTTCTTTGAAATTTTAGTGGAAGTCCAAAGAGATTATAGGCTGAGAACAATTCCAGTTATCAGTTTTATCTGAAGGAGAGAGAAACTCCAAGGACAATATAACTTTTCACGTCCTAACCTACTTTCTCACACAGTTTAGAAAAAACTGGCTTTTCTTTTGCCCTTCTTACATCTGGCAAATAGCAGTTCACCTGTTTAGTCCCTAAATATTATAGTGAATACTTATATCTTTTTTCTTTGCTTTGGTTGTAAAGAAATACCTTGCAATACCACCCTTGCGTTTATCTGTTCGGTTTGCAGTTTTCCAGCACACACCATGATCAATTTTGTTTATTATCCATAATGGCACACTGATGCTCTTTTTTTTTGCCAGTCATTTTGTTCTTGTACGAGTTTGCCAAGTTGTCTAAATTTTCCCTCTCTTTGAAGAATTATATAAATCCTAGAAGCCTCGAGGGTTCAGTTCTGATGTAGTATTCTGGATGAATGTGAGCCCGAGGGAAGGTGCTGTGGGCTGTATCTTTCCTGCACAGAAGAAGTCACCTTGGCAGATGATGTAGCTGAGATTACAGCTCTCTGACCCGAGGACTAGTGGTAGTGGAAAGGTCAGCTGCCTGAGCCAGAGTGCAGGTTGTGTGGGAGAAAACAGCTTTGTTCCCTCCCAGTTGGGCTGGTACACAGAAAGTGCTGAAATCCCTGCTGCCGCTGTTGCTCCACTGCTGTCCCTGGAATGGTGCGCCCTCTGGTATCACCTCTGGGGGTGCTGGTGGACGAGAAGCTCAACGTGAGCTGGCAATGCGCACTTGCAGCCCAGAAAGCCAACCGCATCCTGGGCTGCATCAAAAGAAGTAGGGTCAGCAGGTTGAGGGAGGCAATTCCGCCCCTCTGCTCTGCTCTGGTGAGACCCGACCTGGTGTACTGTGTCCAAGTCTGGAGTCCTCAGCACAAGGACGTGGACCTGTTGGAACGGGTTCAGTGGAGGGCCACAAAGATGATCAGAGGGCTGGAGCACCTCTGCTGTGAGGACAGGCTGAGAGAGTTGGGGCTGTTCAGCCTGGAGAAGAGAAGGCTCTGGGGAGACCTTATAGCAGCCTTCCAGTACCTGAAGGGGGCTACAGGAAGGATGGGGAGGGACCCTTGGTCAGGAAGTGTAACGATAGGACGAGGGGTAACAGTTTCAAACTGAAGGAGGGGAGATTTACGTTGGATATTAGAAAGAAATTCTTTACTGTGAGTGTGGTGGAACAGGTTGCCCAGGGAGGTTGTGGATGCCCCATCCCTGGAGGTGTTCAAGGCCAGGCTGGATGGGGCTTTGAGCAGCCTGGTCTAGTGGGACGTGTCCCTGCCCAGGGCAGGGGGGTTATGACTAGATGACCTTTAAGGTCCCTTCCAGCCCGAACCGTTCTATGATTCTATGATCACCTCATTCCCTGCAGTATTTTTATGCTTCTTAAGGAATCTTTTTGCCCTTCCAGTCCTAGCAAGGGCTGGAAGGATTCATGTAACCGTTTAAAGAGGATTGAAGGTACCCATGATTTTGTCTGTACCGCTTCCCTACTGTACTTTCTGGCATCCCTGTCAGGGGGGCTTTGGGGAAGATAGCAAGGCAAGCAGCTGCGTAAGGGGAGCCTGCAGCACTGCTCGGTGCTCTTGAGCTGGGTTTACTCTCCTGCCTGGCATGCAGTGCTCCTGCTAGTGTGTGGGCAAGACAGGGAGATGGTGGCTAGCAGCTGCCTGCATCAGTCCAGCAGGACTTACTCACAGCTTTCCACAGTCTGGAGAAAATTGTTGCTTGTGATTTTTAGAGTAATTTCTTAGTGCTCTGAGCTGATGAGGATGGAGAGCGAGCCAGCTGGCTGTGATTTGCATCAGAATTAATCATTGATATTTCCTCCTAGTGGAAGTCGAGTGCCTCTTTTCCAGAGTGTAGTTGTAAAGCACTTGCTAGGAATGGAGACAACATAGTAGAACATACTTTTAAAACTTCTTCCTGAATTATATCTTGTTTCTTTTAGTTGAATTCATTTGCTGCTTAAAATGCATGGCACCCATAATCCAGTCCCGATTTAAAGTGTCTTATATTATAATGATAATATCGTCCAGATTTTTAAGGTATGAACTGGAAGCTATACATTTGAAATTAGATTCTTATCCTTTAAGGTATTTTTTTATGGTTCTCAAATATTGATGCCCTGAAATAAATTTCAAATTATAAATGTGAATATTTTACTTAGCTCAAAAAATATTATATTTCTGTAAAGGTTCCTGTCAGAGTATACGCATAACACTTATTATAGTCTCTCAAAATTCTTACCCAAATGAAAATTGATACACTTAGGTTTATTTGTGTAAATCATTATTATTATCTTTACTTATAGCCTTTTAAGAACATTGAGAGTTTTTCTTTGAAACGAGTGACTGACTTGAATTAGTCTCCAGAAAATCAATAAAGCCAACAAAAATCAATCCTTTCACTTTGATTAGGTCTTCCAAGCATTTTACTGTGCATCCTTCTTTCATTCATGTGCATTGCTTTAAAGCTTCAAGCTAATGTAGTCTTTTCCATGGCTGCTCAGAGTGACTTTTTTCTAAGTAGTGTTTCTCAGGTGTTACAAATTGATCAATTTTCTTCTCAGAACTAAGAAAACAAGCATTTGTTTATTCATACATGAATAGCTGCGCCTTGCCAATGTCAAAAACCTGTCTGCAATAAGTCAATGAGAACTTTCTTGCTGATTAGGTGAGGTATAAGGTGAGGACTTTAAGGTCTGTATGGATATTGAGTTTTCTGGAGAAGCTGTGGTGGAGTGTGGTGCATTGAGCCCGTAATTCTAGTGTCTTATGTTCACTTGCTGACAGCTCTCTAACCCCTCAGGAGTTGGGGCAGAAGCTTAGCCAGGGGGAAAAAAAAAGGAGAGAGTCATGTATTGTATGTCTATTTGGATCCACCTGCTGCAACACACTTACATAATTGATTTTAAGACTTACTTCATGATCCCTTCTTCAGCTACTCAGGTCTGGCATTTCAGACCAAAATTTTTAAAAATGGCATTTCCCTTGACAGGAAAATTATTGGAAGTATGGATTAAAATTACCTCAAATTATTATACTAATTTGACAAATTAAAATCTTAAAATTATATAATTTCAGGTAGCTCTACAAAAAGTATTATTTAGAACTTGTTGCTTTTGAGCAGACCTGTATCCCACAGAAACTTGGAATATAATCCCACTCTTGACTCATATGTAAATGCATTTCATTATTAAATGCTGTATTTACTTTACCTGGAAGACCAATGCTATTTTCAATAGAAAGTATTGTGTAAAAGAGAGAGTTTTTGATGTACCATTTGAATAAATACCAAATTATTGTAGCACAGATAATGCTTAGTAACCATGAATAATTGTGAGTAGTTCTGCTGTTCCTATGAATATGCCTGTAAGACATGCTGGACTTCCAAGCAAAGTTGACTGTGTTCTTTTCTTCCCTTGTTATGCCTTTTGATAGTTTCAAAGACAGCATGGAGAAATCATCATCTTACTCCGACTGGCTAATAAATAATAGCATTGCTGAACTTGTAGCTTCCACAGGTCTCCCAGTGAACATCAGTGACGCCTATCAGGATCCTCGCTTTGATGCTGAAGTAAGAGAATTTTAGAAATCTAAATATACATCACATTTTTGGCATTGCAACTAGATATAACACAATTTTATCGTTATATACAAGTGGCTGTAACACGTGAATATTTATTTTTAATTCTTTTCACTATCCAGTATGTCCTCCTCCTGATCTGCTGGTGTTGACATGACTTTATACAGTAAACACAGGTCACTGAATTAGTGTATGACTGTAGGCAGTTACTTAAGTCTGTTCATGGTTGTTTTTTTTTTCTTCTATTTATAAGTGATACCTTCCTCTATCACGTGCTTTGATATTTATGGAAACTGATTTTTATTGCTGAAGATTCTGCTGTTGGTGTTCAGTGTTAGCAGCATCATTGTTGCTAGCCGTTAGGGTGACTGGAACTGTACACACACAGAGCATAAACAGGACCGGTATCTAGAGAGACAAATGTTGTTTGTGATCTAACTTAGACAACTAACCTTTTAATTTACACAAATAAAATATACACACTGGATTAGTTATTTCTCCAAGATATGTATCACTCCTAATAGAAGTTCTTCCTGAATTATATGTTGTTTCTTTTACTTGAATTCACTTGCTGCTTAAAATGCTTGACACCTGTACTCCAGTCCCGATTTAGTGTCTTATAGTATAATGATAATATCATCCAGATTCTTAAGGTATGAAATGGGACCTATGCATTTGAAATTAGATTCTTATCCTTTAAGGTTTTGTGGTTTTTTTACGGTTTTCAAGTATTGATGTCCTGAAATAAATTTTAAATTATAAACGTGAATTTTAATTAAACCTTTTAATTTACACAAATAACCCCCCCTTAATTTAAACCTTTTAAATTACACAAATAAAATATACACACTGGATTAGTTATTTCTCCAAGATAAATATCACTCCTAATAAAAGTTGTTTGTGTATCCTAAGGTGTTCGTTCCAGCCACAGTTAGGAAGGTGTAGTTACAGATAAAAATATATACGTATACTTATCACCTAAATAAATGTTAGAGGCCTATGGAAGGACAAAATCTTCACTGAATTCTATCCAGTGAAACAATATTACTACAGGGAACTTGGACAGCAATTGGGCAGCACATTAATCAGTGGACAGCCTTGGTCAGCAAGATAGCCAAACTATGTTACTACAAGAAGTGTGCTTGGAAGTGTTTCATGTTGAGTTTGCTTGGTTCCGGTTTTATTCCATGTGTCATTAAAGGGATTATCTCTTAAACCAGCAGAATTTGTCAAAACAAGACAAATAAATGGAATCTGCTGTAAAAGCGTACAAGAAAACTGTGTTGAAGCTAATTTTTTCAGTATTTCAAAAAGTACAGTTAATGCCCGGGGTCTATTTCTTGCCAAAGAGATATGCTAAAATAAAGCATGCCAGTCCTTGATGTTTGCAGTTTTACTTTTAATATATCATGTCCTGAATAATTCAGCTATCTCTTATTTGTTTCACTGTTAGTCCTTTCCAAGTTAGAGGCACTGCCCAATTTCTACAGAGAAAAAGGAAATACTTAATATGAAGGGCAGTAATTATGTTCTGTTGGTGGGTTCCTATGAAAATTTAATTCTAAATTCAGTATTACAATCGATTATTTCTACAGACTGTCAAGTGTAGCAAGAAGAACGTATTACCCCTTATGACTTGGATAGAATCAAACATACATTTGTAGTTGTGAACAGATATTCTGTTCTCTGCTTCTATTAAAAACACTCTCTTTTTTTCTCCCAGAACACTAATTGTCCTTTTCCAATGTTGATGCTCAATTTTCAGCTCATTCACTGAGAATTTAATCCCAAAATATTTTCATTGAGTTCATATTACAATAAACATCTGAGGCAATTTTTCTCCCGCTCGCTTGGATTTCGGGTGGTGCTCCAGGCTGATTTCAGTGATGAGTTCTGCGTATGTACAACTATGCAGTACTCTAGTAAAACCAGAGTTATATCTTTTGCCAACTAGGAGATCACAGTGACCCCATCCTGCCTCCAGTATATGAATTATTGCTGGTCTTTTACTTTTCACCTTTTACAGATTGCCTGTAGCACTGGCAGTTTTCATAAGAGAACATCTCTTGATCGCCTGTGAGTGGGCTCATTCCACTCTCTAATCTCTTTTGGAAAAATATTTTTATTTTCTTCGCATTTTGCAGCAATGACCCTAAAGAATAAAGCTTATTAGCCATAGAAAAGAGAGAATCAGTGACACTTATAATAAATTGCAAGGTTCTATACTATATAAGATAGAAAACAATGAGGCAGAAGTTTATCTTCAGAACTACAGGACCAATTAAACCTACAAAGAAAATCTCAAATCTTGGTTTTGACCTCATCCTTCCATTTCTTCCTAGCTTGTGCTTCTGCACTATTCCCTACTTATTCTTCCCTTTCTTCTGAAAATGCATATTTTTTGTTTTGCTAAATCCACTCTCAGTTTGACAGTTGGGAAGAGTATTTCTAAGACATGCTTATTCATTGAAGGTTGTCTCTACTAATCCAACAGTGTCAGTAATCCAGGAATTGTCTGGACATTGCCTCAGTTGCAATTTGACGTTAATTCCAAATCAAAGTCAAGTAGTAAGTTTTCTGTGGCAAAGCTGGTGATGTTTGTATTTTCTTTGGCAACTTTTAGAATAATCCGTGTGACTTTTAGTCTTACTGTGAATGAGGTTTCAGCAGAAATTTTTTCTGAGTGAGAGCTGATCCATATGGAATGGCATCTATAAGTATAAATTACACCTTGACATTTCTATTACTAGAATGTGTAAAAGGCTGTAAGTGGTACCTACTGCTAATGGAAGCTCTCATTTCTGTGTTTTAGGCTGACCAGATTTCTGGCTTTCACATAAGGTCTGTTCTGTGTGTTCCTATATGGAATAGCAACCACCAAATAATTGGTAAGGCCTTCCTCATAGGTGCATTGTTTTTGTGCTAATGTAAATGTAATTCTGTCTTTTTAATTCTATCTTCCTTTTTCTTCTTTTTCCTAGCTGAATATTGTTAAGAAGTTACGGTACCTAGGATGCATGCTAAGTATCCAAGAAGGGATGTTTTGACTTGGATACTGTATGGACTTTTTCAGCTTTCCCATTGTGTCATTGTTAAATTATATATTATATTGAAACTTGAAGACTAACGAGATGACAGCAGAAATTCTAACAATATTAGTGAAAAATGTTTGATACACTTTGATACTTTTCTTGGGTCTCCCTTTTGTGTACACAACTCAAGCAACTGTTTCTGCAGTCCAGCAATGTGGTCATTTTTCTCTTTAATGATAGACAACACAGTCAGGGAAGACTTTACTGGCGAGGCTGTGGCAGCTGTCAGAGCTGTCTGTAGCAGTGACGTGTGCTGGATCAGGACGTGACAGGGTTTTATTGCTTGTTTGGTAGGATGTTTCTCAGCTATGATACACCTGCAGTTGGCCCTGCATTATTACCTGCGTTTGGCACAAAAAGGGGTGCTGTTTGTAAATAACAGTGTCAGATTCCTCTGGAACTTTCCACAGAAGAATTCAAGTCAAAGGCTGGCAATTTAAACTGGCAGGGCAAGACTTACATCCCTGTGTGTTGTGGCTGTTAGTGAGAGCTGAGATCAGTAGTGCATTGCTGAAGGCACTTGGTGCCATGCAGGATCAGGATCTTTGAGCTTATTCAGCAGAAATGATGTGGGAAATGAGTCTTTTGAAATATATGGCTCATTGTTTGTTGTGAAGTGCCGTTATTACCTTAAGGAAGTAGAAAGAAACTGAACCCTTAACTGTTGATAGCTCTTACATCATTTCTCTAAAATTATAGCTAAAAGAAATAGAAATGGTTTGTTGCAGTAGAACTCAGTATTAGTTCAGCTAGAGCCAAGAGCTTTGAACACTTTTTAAAGTGGTTTAAGGAAATTACATTCTTTTCACTGGTTCAATAAATTTGTGGACCGGTCATGAGAAAAAAAGGACTTATATACCCAGGTGATGCTAAACCAACTAAGATTTTAGGAATGAAGGTACTGGTTGAGCAAATTACATTAGTAACTCCAAATTGCTAGGACAACTTACATGATTACTGTTAGCAAAGTGCTCAAGTTCTTTCCTAAAGATATCTTTGACCTTTTGTGAAAAGCATTGCAAGTAACTTTTAGATTTTCAATATTATACTTGTAGAGTAAAGAATAACAGTTGAAAGTAATAAACAGAATCCTGGTATCAAAACAATCAGACTTTCACATGTTTATAGTTTTTCAGAATAAATATTTGCAGTTTTGCTTTCAGTTTCAAAGTTATATTTTAAATGTTACCAATGAATAAAATGTTCTGCATTGTGAATTAATGAATGAAGATTATAATTCATATTAACTCTTTCTAAAGGGGTAGCTCAAGTGTTGAACAGGCTTGATGGGAAACCCTTTGACGATGCCGACCAGCGACTGTTTGAAGTAAGAGGCATTCAATTTTGTGGCAATAACATACTTTTTCAGCAGGATTTGGTATTTCTGGGTAATGCTGCTTCAGCCTACTTGAGGCAGGGGGAAAGAATATGTTGTCTGTATTTGTGGTTTCGCATTAGTTGTCAGAACTCCTCACTTGATAAGGTTGCATCTTAATTAAAACAAATTTCTTGCATCTGATCTTTCTCATCTTGTAGAGGCCAGTGACTTACTTGCATTCTCAAGATAACGTGTCTAAGCATGGTTATTCCTAATATTTCCATGCAATTCCTTGTCGTGGTTAAGCCAGCATTCATCTTTGTGTTTGTAGTATAATTGAATTATATTGACTTTCTTTTCTTTTTTTCTCTTTTTAATTTTAGGCTTTCGTTATTTTTTGTGGCCTGGGCATCAACAACACAATTATGTATGACCAAGTGAAGAAATCCTGGGCAAAACAGTCTGTGGCTCTTGACGTATGTGTACGCCTTAATGAAACTTTTTCTTGCTCATAAGTGTCACACGTAAAGGAACCTACTGCTTCTGAATTTATTGCAGTTAGCATAATTTTCTGTATCTGTCTCTCTGAACCTTAGCATGTTGTCTGATTAAGGTAACGTTGAAGGGAAACTTTCTCAGGGTATGCTTAGCTGTGGAGCTCATGCACAGCTTAAGTAATTTTGAACCTCTGTATCCCATTTAATGCCTATGTTTTTTACATTAGAAGGGAGGACAGTGATGATGGAGAATCTAGTTTCTCGCAGGTGTAAGGGTAGAAATTAATGTAGGTGTTTCGTATATTTTCTTGTCCATCAGTAACTGAAAATTCCTTAGAATTTGATATTTTAGATAGCTTGTTGTTGTTTTTCTAGTGTTTTTTTTTCCCATGTGAACAGGAAAAAATTTGAAAAAAGTGATCATCATCATCATAGGATTTTTAGTATCAAAAGCAACATCTGCTGAACCCTTATCAGATAGATGTCTTGCTAGAATAAAGTCAAAGCAGGACGTCTGGCTGCTCAGTAAGAGCTCTGCTGTGTGTAAAGGCCAATACATAATGCAAGGTCCTGGCATTCCAACACATCACATCTTCCCATAAAATACATATAGAGTTGCTAAATGGATGGAAAGCTGTTCTTTTTTTGCCTATTGCCTTTGTAGGAATTCCTTTTTCTGCCTGCTGCCCTCCTCCCCCCCATTCATGAAGAATGAAATCTACCATCTCCTGTAAAACAAACTCTGAAATGCAGAACACTTTAAAAAAAATATGATTATTTAAACTTATATAAGATGATTCAACAATAAAGCACTATTCTTTATTATATTCTGGAGATTTTAAACCTAATCATATTAAAAAGTCTTGGTGAGAACAATGTTTGGAGTTTTGAGGATAGCTTTAGAAATTTACATTATTCCTACTAAAACAATAATTAAGAATGGTTTGAATTAAATTTAAGATCTTTTAGAAAGCATTATGCAAGACTGATTAATCTTAAAATCTTAATCTTTCTCTGATGAAAGTGTAATGTCACTAAGATTTCAGTATTGTTTTAAATTTCACATGTGATAAGGAAATGATCTAGTTGTCCCTGATGTGTGCGCCCTTTAACTGTGTAACTTCTTTGAGTTTACACAGTACCCACCATTACAGTAAGAACCACAAAAATAGCGTTGGCCTCATTGAGATAAGAATTTCTCTCTATTACAACAAAAGTCAAACCAAACTGGATTGCGATGAAGATGACTTGATGATCTTAAGGGTCCTTTCCAACCCAAATGATTCTATGGCATAATTTATTTTTTCTTTTGCTTCAAGGTTGGAGGTATGTATGGGGGATATGTATTGGGGATCTATCCTGTAAAGCATATAGGCATGTTATGGCTTTTTGAAGTCAATAGGACTGTTCGTGTTAGAAAACGTTGTAAACGTAAGGGGGTTGTTGTACGTTTTTTTTCTTATTCCTGTATATGTATTCACTTTGGAGGAAAAGTTAAAAACTTTCCTTTTCAGGCTTCCTGCAAGATTCCTTATTCTTTACTTACCATAGTCATGAATTACTGTAAGCCCTCATATGCCCCAGATATTTGTGCAATATTACACCTTAGAATGAATTCTCCTCCTGGCAAGAAAATCAAGCAGTACTAGATATCACACTCAGATACATAGGGATGAAAGTTAACATAGAAGTTTGTTATTTACTACTGAAATCAGGGAAATTTAAATTTCTTGGTTTAAATAACAGCTTCTTTCTTTGATCTAAAGAAGACTGATAGCCATATAGCTTGAATATAGGTTGTAGTTTTGATAAATGACTACTATGCTTCAGTGAGGAGTAATTCTTTCTATAAATGAGCTACAACTCATGATAATATTTATGTAAAGTGATTGAAGATACAGCAGAAAAGTACAGAACAAAAGAATAGTATATGCTGAAGGACTGCGAATCCATTTTTCAGTAATAGAATACTTTATTAGTATTTATGTATTTAGCTAGGATGGCAATGAGTGGCATTTGAAAATTACATTGATATCAGATGTAAAATAAATCAATTTGATATATACTGTAATAAGATTCTTATCCCAATATACAGATACTGTTTTTCATATAAAATTCTCATAAGATTGACTAATAAACAGAAGACCAAAATGTAAATAAACAATGGGCAAAGGTTGACAGTAGGATGCCGTATGGTTCAAAACTACGCTAAATACTATTTTATGTTTTAAGGATGCAAAATTTGCAAATGATTAAAAGATTAGAATAATCAATATTAAGGATGACTGTAAAAATCTAGAGGGATGTAATGAATGCAGATAAAGGAGAAGCTTGATGAGAATTTTGGTATTAAGTGTAATCTGTCATAGCAGATGTTCTTTTACTAATCTTACAGATTTCTGAGAGACGCTATGATATGGTTGGACAGAAAAATAGATACTATCTGAGGAACGACATGATGTATAGTTATAGAAAGTAAAATGGGGGACAGAGCAAGTAAATTGCTGTTTGTTATTTATTCTTTTATAGTTCAGGAATGATTTCCTGTTACTGTAAAAGATGACACCTCTAAAAATTATATGAGTAAAAAGACATCTGGGGACTTATTGCCACAATGTATTGCAAGCCAAGGGCATTTGAGATAGTTTAGGTATTTGTCTGAGCAACAGAGTCATTCATAGATGAAAACAATTTCAAAATGAGAAATATGTATCAAAGCTTTAGCATATAAGCAGATCGAGTGTTGCTGGGTGGTGGGGAGGACCTGTCCTGGCTAGGAGTGCTCTGGGTCTGTGAGGTCCCTCATGGACCAGCGCCTCATCCCACGCACAGCCAGACCTTGGTGGGTCCAGTACACAGGATGGCTCTTGCACCTTCCGGAGTGCTCGTTCAGTGTCAGTATCATCACATAAGGATATAATGTATTCTATGTAAATGTATGCATACTTAGAGGTAATAAGAGGAGGTGCACGGTACTTTGTGCATTATATTTGATGCTTTCATCTGCAGAATGGCGTTGAAAAGCATGCCAGGCATAGCATAGAGGTGCTAGTTTGCATGCAGTGATGTGCCACTAGCAAAGGCATTAAAGCTTTACAGTATAGCAAAAGGCATTATTTAAAGTCTATAAATCTGCTGTTATTTTTATGTTAAATTCTGTCTCTTTAATTGTAGAACTCTAGAAGAACAATATAGGAATACTTATAATATTAAATTACTTACTGTCGATGATTCCCTATAAAATTCCCTGCAACATAAATGCCAAATGTATACCTGATAACCTGCAATTAGTTATTATATGCTGACATTCAGAACTGAATTACCATGCATAAATATTAATTAAATTTGTTTTAAACATCATTGATTAAACTGCAGTACAGAGCCCTATTATTTCTACTTGTCAAGTCTACAAAAATGGCTTTTTATCTTTTATTCTGGGGCAGGTGTTATCTTATCATGCAACATGTTCGAAGGCAGAAGTTGATAAATTTAAGGTAAGGATTTAAGTTTTTGGTTGTTTCTAAAAATATAACAGTAAATTAAAATGGATGTAGATTATCTGAGAGAAAAGTTTTAGATCAAAAGCAGAAGATATAATTAACAGTGATTTAAAAAGGATGTATTGTTACATGTTAGACTGTTTGGAAAGGAAGGTGGAAAAAAATCTTTGAAAGGATAAAGAGCTGCAGTGATGCGTGCACAGCAGCGAAATACCAGTGTCCCAGCACCAGCTGCTAGAACTGCACGTCTGTGTGGTGGGTTTGGTGGCCTCCTCAGCAAGAACCACCACAGGGAAGTCATACCACAGTGGGAGGTGAGGAAGAGACCAGAGAAAACGAGAGGAACTTGAGACTTTACATGCTTATAGTGTGGAAGCTGTCCTGTGTTTAGCAAAAAAGCAGAGCATTTACTATCAAGATTGTGCATAGGCTCAGAAGGCTAGACGTGAAGGTGGTGAGAAAACCTCTTTTAACTTCTGTAAGCACCCTGAGCAGAACTGTAAAGTGATGTGTGCTGAACATAGCGTTGCTAGGGTCCAATAATTACGTGTCCTCACTGAATCCTGCCTTGCCAAGGGGTAGAGAGTAGGGGGAACGGTGCCCTTACTCTTTCATCACTGCCAGCACTCCAGAGCTGCTTTTGTGATAGGCTTTGTTTGTCCTTTTCTGCTTGAGGAAACACTAGGGAGCTCCTCAAAGCCACTAGGGAGGCTTTTGTGGTGGGTATCAGTGCTGGTCTCTGGTATGCAAAGTGCATCGGAGACTGTGGTGAGGTCTGGGAAGGAGATCTGGACTGCTGTGACCCCGCACTGCTGACATTCCCTGCTGTGGCTCCCAGGCACCTGTTTGGCTGAAAAATAGCTGTTTGATGGTTGTTTTGACTCTTGTCTGGCTGGCTGTGACCTGGTCTCTGCACCATGGGGATGGTTGTGGTGGAAGGGGGAAACTGTAGATGACTTAGCAGAGCTGATATTGAGGGGTTACCTGTGCTGAGGAAGGGCAGCAATTGCTAGTTAGTTAATTAGTTTGTAGATTATTGCTCAAATGATGTCTGTGCCTTAGAACTCTGTATTGATACCTGGTGATAAGGGTGTCATGTTCTCCCTCCATTGTAGTTATTGGTGCAGTTACCCACCCTTTTGCAAACTGAAGATTAGATTACTGAATTACTGCTGGAATCAAACATGCTTGAAGATCATTCCAACGCTGCAGTCAGCAGAAAATACTTTTGTGTCCTTAATAAGATGCATCTTACGTTTGGCAATAAGAACGCTGAATGCTGTGTGAAAGAGAAGGGAAAGAAAGGGGAATAAAGGACCATAAATATTTCTTTTTGGTTGGTTGGTTTTATATTTTAGTTTACCTTAGAAATAAGCACCTGTAATTTAGCTTCAAGCAATATCTTTCTACATACCGGAGGGCCATACTTCTTGGTTGCTCTCAGACATTGAAAGACAATTCTCTGTCATGGTCTGTGTAGTTGAAATAAAAGCCTGCTATGTTACTCTTTGGGCTTAGGTAGTGGTCTGATGAGGAGCTATTCTACTTGTTTTCCCAGGTGTCTTCATTAATAGATTTGCCAGTCTCCAAGTGAGGAATGTCTTGTCGTTATCCATTTACCTTGAAGGCATGTAACTATCCATTTAATGGTTAATGATAAGGTAAAGGGAAATGAAAAGCATTTATTCATTAATAACCCTGATAGATACATTTTTATAAAGAATATAAATGAGAAAATGAGCAATATAGCCAAGCTATGCTTAAACTAAGCCTGAGAGACTTTCTCAGAAAAAATTTCCCTTTCCTACATCCAGTTGTCTCACTTTCAATTCCTGACAAAATGAATGCCAGGTAGTCTTTGTTAATGCTTTACACCACTGGTTGCAAACAAAACAACAAAAAATGCAGAGGACCAGTGTGCCTTGTGGGCTGTCGACAGAGAGCTCACTCCCAGAGAGGGCCATCCATCCGTGGGATGAAATTGCTCCCATCTCCCCTCTTGCAGAGCTCTGGCAGCCTGTCTCCCTACTGGGGTCTCCTGGGGCATCCTACCCTGAAATCACTGCTCTTTTCTCTGCTCATTACATTGTTATATTTTGTATAAGCCCTTTGTTATATTAGGGTCATTTTCTAGACTTGAGTGGCTAATAAACAATTCCTCCCTCTGGGGGTGTTTGGGGCTAAAACTGTCCCCTCTCCCTTCAGTGATTTATTGGCAGATGTCAGAGGAAATGTCTGTTATGATTTAGCTGATATTCTGGTTCAGTCAGAACAGGAACAAACACAGGACAGAAACATGTAAATGAGAGTAATGCCAGTAGTTCACTGCTGGCCCTTGACTGACATGGGACCTAACGGTAATTAATGACTTTGAAGTGACAATACATTTGAGTTGACAACTTTTCAACATATTACCCCAAACATACTGTAACTGGACCCCAGCAGCTTGGAAAAAATTACATATTCTTTCTCCTAGTTCAAGTTGTTTATTTCCCTCTTTGTCATTTCTTCATAGTCTTAATAAAATGCTTTTCCATTAATTTTTATTTGCCTAAGATCTCAAGAATATTCTGATGCAAAGTGAAAATTTGCAAGTGTACTTGAAGTTTATTTTTCATCTGGCTTTTACCAGTGAGTTAATTTTTTTGCATTACAGAAAGCATAGCAAGACTAATTAAAGTTGATTCTTTTACTTCAAATTTTGTCAAGAATTTCCTACTGTTATTGGATGAATTCACAAATATACAAATTCACAAATATAACTGGTACCTTTTAAGAATTAAACATAATCACTATGATCAGGTTCTATAAAATAAATAACACTTATTTCTGTTGCTACTAATCCTGTCTAAGAATTAACGAAAGAACAACAAGACTATCTTAGTAAGTAACCCTTAAGAAATGAAATACCTTTCTCCAGATGCTGGGATGGGAAAAAGGGCAGAGCACCATTGGTTGTGGAGCTGAAAAATACAGAGGGAAGTTCACAGTATGGAACAGTGAAGCATGCGCGTATGATAATGGACAGTGTCATGCAATTGGCCTATTCCATATCTGATTTCTACAGTTGTCTAAAAACAAAGAGCAATATAAATTCACATTGAATGGGTTTTTTTGCACGTTTTTGAAGGGATTCCACTCCTGGTGTTACTATAATACAGTTTTCACTAATAAAAATCTGGAAGTCAAGTTTTAAAATGCTTATATAATTAGAAATTGCTCTATTAATGAATGGATTTTTTTTCCCCCCTCAATAGAATCCAATTATATGAATCATTACTGTAAAAATTCACGTCACCAGTCCTTTCCATTATTTGCATTAAAGCTTTTGGAATTCATTAGCACTTACGCTAGCAGGCACGTGTTTCTCAGGAGGACCAGCGTGAGGCTGGCACAGTGTAGGCAGGTGCAGCTCTGCTGACTTGGATGGAGCCACCCGCTCCGTCTGCTGCCCGTGCCCAGGGAAATCGGGAATGGGAACTTCACACCCTTAACCCAGTGAGCTTGTTTTAGTGACGAGAGGGGGCTGAGCCCTCCAGGTAGGCACAAGTGGAACTGCAGAGATCTGGATTCGGAGCCTGAGCAAATCCCCCAGTCTCTGTAGGTGATAATCTGGCCCTGGGGAAGGTGATGAGAGGTTTGCCGTTTCAGCAGGATGTTGCCGTCTTTGGCTTTGTTTGGCATTTGTAAAATTGCTTAGTAATGTTCCCTCTGTCATCTTCCATCTATTTGTTTGTGGCAGTCAGTCTTTTGTATTGTGATTTCTGATAGAACAAGATCTCTGAAAAAAGTTAAAATTCAAGATCCAGTCCTCTTTTTATGCCAGTTTAAAATGTACATTAAGTAAAGACTTGAGTTGGCATGTGGTGTAAAATGGGTCCTTTTTTCTGGAAATGGGTAGGTTTTTAAAATGGGGAAAAATGCATCAAAGCTTAATTGATAGAGTTTCAATAACAGGCAATTGAATCAGAATTAATTGTGGCGCATCTACCGTTATTCCTGTATATGTGATATGCTCTGTGCTTCCATGTTCTAAGAAAGAGGATATGGTTTTTGTGAATTATTTATAGGATTAAATCAAGGGCAATGAAAACATAAGATTTATAGTAAGTATTGTCCATAGACTTTCTGTTGCCAGAGTATTTTACATTTATTTGCCACTCAGTATTTTTCAGCTTTGATTTTTTTTTTTAGATTTAAATTATGATGCCTTCCAAAAAGAAATATTTAAATCTGATATGCTGCTAAATTAATATAAACTGCATAATATTTTTTAGTTTTTCTGATAAGTGCTGCGTTACTGTGATAGGTAGATTTCTGATACCATTGCTCTAGCTATAGGGAGAAAAATTAAACCTTACTTATCATGGCTGTTTGCAAGTAAAACAAAAAAAATCCACCTTGAGTGCAAACATTTCTTGCATACCTGAGAATGTTTGTCTGAAATCTTGAGCCTGTTTTTCTCCAATGCTTCTCACTTGCATCTATGTAATGACACTCAATTCAAATTGAATTTTGGCAGGATAAGCTAAAGTAATGCACCAATGGATTATACCCATATGAGTATTCATTATATTATGTAAGTTAGAAATAGGTATGATTTTAAAGACTGTGGCAACTCAGTTCTCGCTTTTATTTTAGACTTAAAAGACAATTCCATTATTTCCATTATCTTCTAGCGCTAGTGTTTATCCACAAGCATTTGTATTATTGGAATATAAAAATGTAAGACTAGTGAAGTCCGATTAATTTAGAATTGATGCTATCCTAAAGCATTGTCCTGTAGTGCCAGGTTTCTTCTCATTGAAATGCAGGCTCTCCAAGACTGAAAATAGTTGGCTTTTAGACAAATATAGAAAGCCAAGATGCATGAGTAAAGATGCATATTGTGTCCAGGACAGGATATTTATAGCAAGAGTTACTGACTTCTGAGACAGTAACGAACAAGTCCTGTGACTTAGCAAGCAGTCTCATAAACACACATCACCTTTAAATTTAACTAACATAGTTTCCAAAGAGAATATGTAAACACTGTCCTATTATGGGTAATATACAAGAAGCTATTTTTAAAAAGCTAACCTAATTGTGCAGCTGTGAATGGTATAAGCCAGATCAATATTTAATGACTATGATGCATTATTTATAGCCCTGTGAGAGATTCCCTTTTTTAGGTCAAACAGCACACAGGAGAGCTACACAACAGAAAATAATGTATCACCTGCTTTACAGAATCTTCGATTCAAAATGTAGCATGAATAACAATTCCTGTATTTCCCAGTTCCGTAGCCTGAGGTATGGCTAGTTAAGATCGGCCTCCACACCCGGAGGCTTTTATGTGTCTCTTGAAAACACTAGCATTTAACTAAACAATGATGGAAAGAGTTGAACCAAAAAAGGAAACAACTTTTAGGACTGCTACCGTATATGAGCATGTAAATAGTTGAATCATGAAAGATGGTGGATTTAAGTGAATTTGGTGCTTGGAGTGTATTACATGTATGATATAAAATGATTTTGTTACTCGTATCTTGTGCTGTTACAATTTTATACTCACTCTTAAATGCATAATAGTGGGCAGCACAATGAAAAATTGAATTTTATGTATTAATTTTATCTCCAATGTCTGTAAGGATTGGGAAAGCATTCCTAGGCTATGTTATTTTCTGCTGTGATGCCGTCTTTCAGTTTAGAGCTATTTTAGTTACTTATGTGTTCTGGAAATTAAATCATTTGTAGTGGTTTATAATAATTATATTATAGTCTTCCTCAGTAATTAAATTTCAGAAAGGCAAGCTGGCCTTTGTGTTTTGGACCACTTATGAAATACTGCCATTTAAATATGTGTGGCTAGCAAATGAGGTTTTTATGCTTTAACGACACTGCCATTTCACTCTGGTAACATAGGTTCGCCAAGGACCGAAGGCATGTGATCACACTGCAAAGTCAGTATTGCAAGCCATGGTGTCCCAGCCACGCATGTGGTGAAACACATACAGTTCTTTACAGACCTACAATTCTATGTAACTGCATGAAGCTATTCACATGCTTAAGTATTTTTCAGATTGTCCCCCAAGACTAGTCATACAGACTCACGGACTCCTCTTTTGTCTGTCACAGGAGGGAGGGTCTGTGCTGCCACTGAGCTTTTCCCCAGTGCTGTTTCAGCTGCTCAAGTTCTGCTGAGAGTAGTGACAATGGGGAAAAAAAATAAGGAGAAACCTTGAGGGTAAACAGGGCTTAAGTGTTAATAATGAGCTGTGTTCCCTTTTTCCGTTGTGAGAAATGCACGTGTTCACAAGATGTAAAACTCAGTTTATTTTCTCTGCTTTTCCACATGCGCTGCCCACGTAAGACAAGACCTAAAGCACAATGTTAAGAGTTTCATAATTCACGAAACTGAGGTCTTTATTGTATTACATTATTTCATACACTTTTACATGTGCCTGTGTCTTCAGTTGTCATGGAAACAAGAAATCAGGAACATGTTGCATACACTGAAAATTATTAAAAATAATAAATAATGATTAAAAATAAAATCCTGCGGGTTTTATACTAGTTTCTGAAATGTGAGGCTGTCAGCTGTTGACATCAGGCTAGTGCTCTGTAGTTCAAAGATGTATAAAACTAAATTTAAAAAAAAAATTCAGTGAAGAGAGGGAATGGCATGGAGAAGAGGAGTAGGGAAAGATTGTTCATGGTCTTTTCTCATACAGTGTTTAAGTTTAGGGGCATCAAATGAAATTATCAGGCTATGGATTTTAATCTGACTAAAGATCTCTCTTCAGCAAACATGTAGCTAAACTATGTGCCCTATCACTGTAGATGTTAGAGTTAAAAATGAGGAATTAATGGAAGGACGAGGCAAACGAGGACTGTTTTACAAAGAGAGTCACCTCTGGCTCAGGAAATCTCCAAAGTGCAGCTCTCCCAAGCTGAGAGGAGTGCACCAAGGAAGTGTGTTTTCTCAGTTCAAATAGTCTTCCCTGTCCTTGGACACTCTCAAAGCTAAGGTACAGGGCATAGAGGGACCTTTAGTCTGACACAATACAATTATTCTTCTGTTATTAATCAGTGCCTTCCAACAGTGCTGCTTGGAAAAAAATAGGCAACTCCATTCTTTGCATCACTTTTTATCACCCAGAAAAGAGACCGTGCCTTCTATGTTTAAAATGCAGAGAAATGTGCTTTGACTTGATCATTACTGTCATAAATCTCAGAAATTGCAGATGCCAGGGTTTGATGAAAACTCCGAAGTTTGCTGAACTGTTTGTTTTAGTACAAGCTGTTTCTTTTCCTTTCTCAACCACCTGCCCCTGGAAGCATTTCTGGATTGCCCTGCGAAGCTGTTCGTCAGCTCCTTGTCTCAGTGCTGGGACCTGTGATTCTGAGGTGCGCTTCTCCTGATAGAACAGCCCTTCTTGTACAGATACTATTACCATCATGAAACCTGTTCCAGTGTGAGAGGTTTTGTAAGAATAAGGCATACAAAAGAACAATATTGGCAGTTTGTGGGGAAAAAAAATGCTTTGTTTTGCTTTAATTTCTTCCATGAGGCGTTTTATCAGAAATAAAGTGGGATAACTTCAGTGTGTCAGAGGCATGAGGCACCTGTTTACGAATTACTTTTGGAGCTGTCCTACTAGATGAGTGTCACGCTACGGTGTCTACCCTAATTCTAGGGATAGTTAATAGAAAAACCTAAGGGGAATTCTGAATTCACTTTCAAAAATTTAAACATTCAGTTTTATTGAAATTTCAACATTTTGAATTTACTAGCTTTGTAGTAAAGATGAGCTGATCAAGATGAGATTGAATTGTTGCAAAAGGTCACTGAAAGGATTCCTCTTGTATTTCTAAAATGACCACATCTATTATTTCCAGGTGAAAAAACGAAGCTCCCAGAGTAAAATATTCTCTTCCCTCTTGGGCAGATGACACATGAATTTTCCAGGTCGTTGTGGAGAAGAGGGTTTACAAGGAGCAATTAAACCCGATGAGGCTCTGGTACTGAGCTGCTCCCTGAAAGGGCTGGCCCTCTTTGTTGGCTATAGACGGGTAAAGGGAGGTTATAGCGGTCGTGAGGCGTACATCCACCCCGTCTGCCCACCTCTGAATATTTGTAGTCTAACTGGGCTGATTCCTTGCCCTCGTGTTGTTGTCTCATCTGAGCAGGGCAAGGCACTTCTTCATGGTTTAGTTTCCCATCTGCAAAGAGGCGACAGAAATGTTAAAACATCTCTGTGAAAGATTTCAACATTTCTGCTTTCTGACTGGGAAAGATTGTGTTGCATTTGTATGATAAACCCGCACAAAACCAGTTTATTTTGTAGTGTAGGAGATAAGTAAATCCTGTTTCTAAAAAAAAATCTTTCTCTTGAGGAAAAGCATATATGATTTGAGACAGTTAAGGCAAAAAAAAAAAAGAAACCTGTGGCCTGGAAGCTAGATAAAGCCCACAATTTAATCATATATCCATGCCCAAACAATTTTTTCGGTTCATTTATGAGTTTAGCACAGGTCATTACATGAATTTTTAACAGAGGTAGGCTTCTTTCAGCAAGGAATACATTCTAGTCTGTGGATTACATCAGGGCAAGGGTGTAATGCAGATGTCAATAAGAACTTCCTGTGGAATTTTTTTAATATGCAAAGGCAAAATATTTATTCTAAAGTGTTTAAGCTGTACAGAATAATCTCTGAATACATTTACACTGTAAATTAAGAAGGGAGTTTAAGGGTTAGGATTAAAAAAAGTGAAAAATCAACACTGATATTCTGATTGCAGAGTAAAGACACACGGTAGCTCGAAATATTAAATAGTAAATGACTACTACTAAGGTCAGCTGCTTCATAACTAGACTAGAGCTTAACAAGCAATAAACTTCAATCACCGAAATTAATAGAAAACTAAAATTACGTGCATGGTCAAAACCAGTCTTTGTACTACTTTTTAAAAAAAGCCTTCTTCTGTAAAACTGAAATAGATTTCAATTGATTTAGATAATAATGCTAAGAATTTCTGCTATACTCTAATATTCTTTCACAGTACTAAAAGGCATTGTAAGTAGTTTAAATATAATTGACTTATTGCTTTTAATAGTGGCTGGTTTTCAGTTTCTTAGTAATTATGCACACTAGTACAGTGGTACTTCAACAACAGAAATTTTCAGCAGAGGAGTAATAGAACACTTATGGTTATTAATTTACCCATACTAAAAAAAGCGTGCTACTTTGCTGCACTCAGATACTGCATTTTGTTATTTGCATGGGAAATTTTGTATTTCTTGCATGTTTTGTATCCAAAACCACAATTGGTCCAGGACGTGAGAATGCTTAGAAAAACAAATTAGAAATAGCAATTGTTGGGGACATAGATAGTATTGCTCACAAGTGAAGGTGAAATGATTTATTATCCAGTGGACCTGTTGTCTGTCCTTCAATCTGATCAGTCATCATACTCCACAAGAATCTCTTGTCAGCTGGAGAGAAAGCATTGAGGAATACAGTTCAACATTGCTCCACCATTTAGCCAACAACCATGCAAAAAGTGATAAGATGTAGAATACATTTGAAATGTCATGCCAGCCTGAGGAATAACTGATGAATGATTTTAAAAAAAAAAAAAAAAAAATCAACACTTGTCAGATGATGAAGTAGTACGCTTCAGTCAGTGGTAGACTTGGGAATTTATATTTGGAAACATTTTCAAACAGGAAGAAACATCTATCCAATGCAGACCTATACACTTAAGTTGGACTAGAATAATGAAAAAAAAAAAATTGGAGCATTACTTCAGTGAATGATGGTACTTTAGGAGTTCTTCACTGTGGGTTTATCATGGTTATTTTGCCATCAACAAGGAGCAAATTATTCCCCACACAGTTGATAGACATCCCTGGAGCTACTGATAGCTCACTGTTCTGAGATCTGCATTCCCAGACTGGCCCAGTAAGACCATTTTACTGTTTGTTTTGACTCATAGAAGAAAAAAGTCTTCAAAGATATCCCAAAAAATGGCATAATATTTCATATGTAAAATTATTTTTCTGTGCTTGGATTCTGTCTTGTAGCCGTAGCAGGTTGACAGTTATAACTGGGAATTTTCTGGTTCAAAAATGAGGTTGTTTTTCACAAAACTTTATTTGGATAGAAATTTTCTAATTGGTTTTAATATTATCAATGTTAATTTTAAAATGAAACAAGTTCATTAGCAATTGTACTGATTTTAAAACCAGGAAAAAAATCTTTTGTTTTCCCTAGCACATATCCTGCAAAAGGAAAAAATACTTTGCTTTGTTTATTTCTGCCTCTATGCAGTGTTCTGGCTGCAAAGAGTTGTTTGTCATAAATGTTTACTGGTATTGATTTTTAATTATTAATGGCAATATTTCTATAGGTCTTCTGTTTTAACAAAATATTTTACAAAAGGAAACATAAATGTCCCCCAAGGGAAGAAGACAGTGTTCTTTAAAGGGTTTTGACATTGCGAACAAGTTCATATTAGAGCTAGAACCTTTTTGTAATTAAAACTCCAGAAAGTGAAGAACAGGAAATAGATGAGAAACGTTTTTCTGAGATGAATGTGTTTGGCCACTGGGTGCCATCCTTGCTCCACTGTAAGGCTGATCGCCTAGCAGCATTTCTGTGAAGCTGTAAAATCCTGACAAAGGTAATACCACTGCAATATCACACCATTGTAATGTTTCCGTCTGTGCGTATAGTAGAATTTGTTAGCAGCACAGGCACCGTGTCCCTCTTGCATGAGTCACCGAGGGACTCAGGAGAAATATCCTCGTGGTTCAGCCATATTACGTCCACAGTCTCATATCTAGCAATTCTTTTTTTTCTTTTTTTGCATTCTTCCATCAGCTGGTAGGAGTGAGGCAGTGCTGAAAAGACCTCTTCCCACACACGAGGGTGTCAGTGACCATGCTCCTGTGCAGTATTAACTTAGGCTGTGGGACTGTTTAAAGGGAAAAATTACATGGATGCACACTTGTTTTCTAAATCAATTCCTATTTGGGCTATATGGGCCTGTATCATCCAAGCAAAGCTATATCTAGCATATATTACATAAAAAATATTTGCGATTACAACCTTCTACGGTTTATTTATTACACTGTTTCATTGTTTGCCTCGGGGGGATTCCTCTATTGTTTTAGTCTCAAAAGTCTCTTGTTTTAGTCTAGGCAAAATCCCAGGCAGCGTAAATGTACTTTCTAACGGAGAAATTGTGTCAGTAGTTCTGTGTTTTTAGTCTTTCAAATTTTAAGTGTAAACACTTTAAATGCACGAGAAATAGACTCTAGCACTTCTCTTTCTTGCTGTAACTGTATGGAAAACATGCGGATTATACCCCAGGCAAAAACAGGAAACTGAATGTTTTATGAGGCCATTTCTATGAAGGTTCCATCATCTTGTGCCTTGCAACAAGCTACACCCAGCTCTGAACACACGCAGAAAAGCTGAGAAAGTCAGATATCAGTGTTTTCCAGAGCCTTTGTGATCCCCCTGCGCATACGGCATCCTGTTTGGTGTGCTTAAATGTAACTCAGCTAACCCTGCTCTCTGCGCTGCCATGCAGCAGCCGGTGTTTTGTCCCAGGCATACAACGAGGTTATGGGCACACACAAAAAAACGCACCTCAAACCAGCAAAAACCTTACATTTATGGCCTTCATAAACTCTACTGTTAAACAGATTCCAGGTATCTACTTGTGTTATCTGCGCTTTCCCTGGACGAGAGCCGTTGCTGTGGGTGGTGGGGAGGAAAGGTTTTAGGTGGCATAACGACAGCAACACCACGACAAGTTGTGGCAAGACGTGGCCCGTGGGCAGCACCTGCCCCAGCATCACATGGCGGCCACCTAGGGAAGACCTCGGTGAGCTGGGTGCTGTGTGGCACAGCAGTGCGGGGTCCTGTATCCAGCTCCTCACCTGGCTCGTTTCTCACCTCTCTGCACTGCACGTGTGCTGCCTCTCCGAGTCAGTGGTGGCGGAGGTATTTGTGCCCCGCAGCTTTGTGCCAGGCGAGGACAATCCTCAGTCCCTAACAGTCATGCAGACAGATCTCTTCCCTAATACTCCTACCCCTGCAGCTGATGCAGCACTGTCGAAGCGTAGGATATAGATGTTGTATTCAGAACATTAATTTGGCAGATGCAAGGTGTCTGGGAGAGAAGGAACAGTTACATCAGTCAAATATCATAAGTGTGTTTTCATAGGCATCAGTTAACGTGTATCATAAGGCCTTCATTAACCTCGTGAATGGTGAGAAACAACTATTTATGGCTGTGTTGTAGCCTTTCACCCCTAAGTAGTGATAGATGAAAGCAACTTTTGTTTAAAGAAAACTTATAAAGCTAGTAAGATATAGGTAGTATGTAAAGAGCTAAATAAACACAAGATTTAAGTGCCTATTTTTGTTGAAAGAGCAGAATCTGTACCTTTTATTTGTTCTCCGAAAAAGTGATTAGGCTGCGAGTTGTGTCTGAACCAGAGCTCTGTGATGCTGTGTGGGCTGGGTGCTCAGGCTTTCTTGCTTGGGGTGCTCTGTGGGATGAAGGGTGCTGTGGAGGATGTACGTTCTGCGGCGGGGAGAGGAGTTGGGCTCTGTGTTCGCAGTGGGCCCTGCAGCAGCCTCACACAGGATGACCCTCTTGGCTTGTCAAACTGTAGCAAGATGGGGTTTAGTTTGGGTTTGGTTGTTTGGGTTTTTTTTGGAGGATGCTCTTTTGGGCCAGTCCCAAGTGCTTCTAGGGAGTGATTTATGGATTCAGAATAGGATGGGTGGATTTCTTTTAAACCTGCAATCAGAACTTGATGAAAACTAAGGAAAAAAGGACGAAGATAAAGTATCTTTTAAGGATAATTACTGCAAGTTTCCCCTATAGCTCTTCTGTAAATGTATGTTGTAAGTTTGGAGGTGTTTTCAATGTTATTTATTGTCTACCTGACAACATTCAGCTATAGCTGTCAGTCCAGCAGATCTGAAATAGGACTTTCCCTCCAGTGGAGCTGTAACCTGTTCATATATTTGCATAACTTTCACCACCAGTCACTCTACTGCCAGCCTGATTTGTCGCAGGAGCTCAGAAAGAAAATTTTGGTGGCCAGCAGGAGCACTATCCAGTGCCATTGCTGTGCACTCCCACAGCACCATCACGGCCCCACGGTGGCACGCCACCAGTGGTCCTGCAGATTGGCTTGGGTGCAGTGACTGCTGCTGGAGTACACTGGGATAGAAAATAGCGTAATACCAGTGTATACGCTACTGTGGCACTGGTGAGGGTTTTGAGGTTTTATTGTTGTGCTTTTTTTATTTATTTTAATTTTTTTTAGCATCTCTTCTTGACACCTTCACTTCTTTCTCTCTCACGCGCTCTCTCACACCATGTGTCTAACTGGGAGCTGCAGGGCACAATTTGGGCTGTTTGCCACTAAAAGAGCCAGTTCCTCCCTGTGCATTCACGTCGTGTTGTCTGTGACCCTGTTTCCTCCACCCTTAATCAGGTTTTTTGTCTTCTGAGTCTTCAAGAAAGCAGCTAGAGCCTTCCCTCCCCTTCCTAGGTAGGCTTGTGGAGAAGTCCGCCTTGTATCCCTCTTCCCACACCCTCCTAAATTTATAGGCATGGAGTGGGTCAGTCTGCGTTACCCATTCTGCTCTTCGTGGGAGCAACAAAGCTGACTCTCTGCCTACCAGACCCAAGGAAGGCTGGTGTGGGAAATGGCAGCCCACATGCCTGACACTTTTGTATCACGGAGAAATACTTGCCCTAGGTTTGCTGCTTGTGTGTGTTTAAAATTCTGGGACGGAGACTGAATAGACCCTTTTGTATGAGTTTCTCATCTGCACCAATGGTCATAAAAAGTCGACAGTTGCTAGCCTGTAGTATGTGACACACTGGTTTTTTCCTAATCACCATAAGCCAAAAGGACGTGAACACTCCCCTGCGCGCCTTGGGAGATCATTGTGTCGGATGTGCATGCCCTGTAAAACTCCAGTCCTAGGCTGCTGTGGTTATGGACTTTGGCCTTAAGAATAATAGATGCTTTAGACCATTAATTGCTTTTATTTTATGTTGCTGTTCTTTTAAAATAGAAATTTCTTGTTCTTTTTATAGGCTGCCATATATTTTGTTTCTGTGTACTAGGAAACAACTTTAACGTCAAGGATTGATTTTTAGCAACATAAATAATGTATTTTGTGTCTTTTCTATTATGGTTTGTAACAAAATTCTAAATGTAATGTTTTTATTTCTGAAAGTTGTTATTCCTTTTGATGGAATTGGTCCCAATTTCAGAAAGTGGCATGTTTAGAGAGGATTGATTGACTGATCAGAAACATTCTAAATACTTTCAGTTTTTTAGCTAGAATTCTGGGCTTGCCTTTGGAAATAGCATGTGTAATGCTGTAATGACAGATCTTCCCTTGCCCTTTTAAAAATAGAATTGTAAGAAGACAAATCCTTTCCTCAGGCACATATAGCTTTATACCAAAAGCAGAAAGCAAATATCATATTTTTGTCCTAAGCCTACAGTGCATGATAATAAAAAAAATCCTAGATGCTATATTTGATAGTCATATATTGCTTAATGGCTACTTTTCTTGTTCTAATAGAAGCAGCAGAATAATTAGCTTTCTGAATGCCACGAAGTTTCTCTTTTAACTAAGCAAATACCAGTATTCATACTAAGCAGCAGTTACGTTTGGTAAATGGTTAAACCAAATATAACTGTGAAACAAGACTAAATGCAACTTTCTGCATTCCACATATCATGTCTAAATTAAATGTCACACTGTTAATTTGCCAGTTGACGATGAAGCAGTGTGCAGCACGCATACATGCTTCAGCTGCAGATTTTGAAGCTGGATTGCAATTGAAGCTGGATGCAAGAGCAGCATTTTTCTCAGATGTGAAACTTTGACTAAAACAATGAATGACCTTTTCCAGCAAAGGGCTGAGACACCTACTGTGGGACTTTGGGCAGTTTGGGCATTTGATTTCACAATTGCAACCCTCTGCTAATCTGCTGGGTTACTCTGAAGAGGTTTAAAATACATAAATTCTGTTCCAGGGACTGTTGATGTCTTTTACATCTGAATAGCTGTTGGAAAAAACATTAACAGAGTCTGGCACACAGAAACAGAGAGTCTGGTAGATGTGATGGTGGCAAAGCACGTTTATATGGCAGCATGAGGTCTCCTTATCTCATGTTTCGTCCAACTGCATTCAGATGAGTCCAAATCCCCACTCCTACCTTATTCCAGTCTCCAGTTTTTGTTATTTGAGTATCCATTCATACGGCGACCTCATTCAGAAAATTGGAATTTGGTGAAAGTTGTTGAAGGGCAAATAAAGTTGGGGGTTTTTGGACCCCCCCTTGAGGAGAGGCATTGGGCTGGCTGGTCTTAAGAGCTCCTTTCCAACCCAAATGATTGTGTGATTCTGGGCAATCTCACTCTCGAAGGCAGCAGCAACGCTACTGTGGCAATCGCATTAAAAAATCATTAGAATCAAAATCCAGAGGAAAATACACATGCACGCTTTAAGGCTCTTCCACACCCCCTCCCCTTTACTGTAAGTATTGTAAAATTCTCTTTAAATGTTGCTGTCCTGCTTCTGCTGCGGTTGGTCATTGGAAAAGAGGTGCTAACTCAGCATCGTGAAGGGCAGAGAGACACCATCCCTAGTCTGCAGTAACAGATGGAGGCCTTTAAAGGCCGGGTTGCTCTGGGCATTAAAACATCCCTGAGCTGAAACATTTGATTCTTTCCTCTTTGTAGAGAGTGAGAAATGTGTCAGACTAGAACATAACAGGCTTTGGTCTTCCATGGCTACGAAGTGCAAAATTTGTCCACTCCTGCTAATAACTGACTATAAAGATGCATTTTAAAAGACGCCTCCAGCTATAAATACAAGCAAGTATTTTAGAGGCCTTTATACGTGAAAAGAACCCTTTACAGATAAAAACCTTCACCATCAGAAAATACTGTTTCTAGTACGGCTTGATAGAAGATTAAGTGAGAGATAACAAAGGCTTCGCATTTAAATATTCTTCACTTTGATGCTTTCTGTGCGGGTTTTGATGATCAGCCTTTAAGGTTTTTCAGTTTGTAATCTTCTGAGAGAGATTCTAGGTGAAGAGATACTTGAAAGGGTGGTCTTATTTTTTTGCGTATGTCACGTTGTCTGAAGCTCCAGTTTCACTACAGAGTATAAATGAGATCAGATCCTGACCTGCTGTTGAAATCGTACATGGACTCCTGACTCAAACAGTGCCCCTGGGAGTTAAGAGGAATACGGTATTGTTTTGCCATTCTTTTGTTACATTGGGATATGTATTTCATGGGATATCTTTATATGTCTTGTATGTATTCAATTTTCTTTTTATTTTTCTCTATCAGTCCGGCAGTATTTTCTGATTAGGAAACCTTGCTAACCGTTCCCCGTGTCATTGTCCATAGGGCTGTATAAAAAGTTGACCGTATTCAGTAGTGGAAGTTATTGTTACAGAACAGTTCTGATATGGCATGGGAAAGAAGCTGAGCATACCAAATGGCAGATTGTGCTGGTTTTTTAATTAAAGCCATACTAATATACTTATCGGTAGATTTCAAAATGCTTTCCACACGTAATAAGCAGTGATGTCTTATCCACACAGGTAGTAAAACTGAAGTACAGAGAGTTTAAGCTGACACAGCAATGTAGGATTTCAGTCCAGTGTTTTCTATGCTTAGCTGGACTGCTTCCATGGTAGTGAATGTTCTACAAGGCAAAAGAATGCTTTCTGAAGAACTCACCCATTTCCTTATGTCTGATTTTATCACTTTGTCAAATACGGATATATAAGATTGTAAAAAATATGCTATTAGAAAAGTTAGTGCAAAACCATTTAGTAAGCCTTCCCTGTTGCTCTGTGGAATGATGCTCTGTCAACGCTCTATAGTCCCGCGTTCTTGGTATCAAATGGGATCAAAACCTGTGTTTTCATATAATTTGTAATGCTGGATCAAGTTATTACAATCAGACCCTTGAGCTGTAGGTATCTTCTGTTCAAGAAACTCCTTAAGATGCCTATCAGCCTGTGCCTCCTTGCAGGGCATACGGATGGAATGAGAGGATTATGGCAAGATGAGACAAAAAGTAATTACCACCTTGAAATTGCCCTCTCTCCACCACTGACCCAGACTGCCTCTTAACTAAATTCTGCTATAGGAGAATATTAAATATCCAAATTGCTCTTTCATATTTGTTCCTGACATGATACGTTTTTTCCCTACATAAGGAGTTTTCTCCCTCTGATCATTTTTTAAGCTGGCAGCATGTGACTCGTCTGCTGGTCTCCACTGGCAGCGCATCTGACTAACTGGAATGAGAAGGCTTAAGCTTAGTATAGCTTTCACATACTGAAAACTAGACTTCCAGCTCATGCAGGAAGTTTGGTTTGTAAAACTGTGTGAATCGTTAGGGAAATCTATAAAGTTTCTTCCCTGTTTGGAATTACCGGTAATGTGTTTCCAGATCCTAAAATAGCAGCTGTCAGACCTAGAAGTTATTCAGGACAGGAAGCTTGCCCCCTTTCACCCATCTCCAAGGGATCATTCTCGTGCTATTTATAACTATAAACTGATTTAAAGTTAATTTGTAAGAGGGCATTTAACACTATGCTTTGCATACGTTTTCTCAATAGCAGTATTGGCTGTTATAAAGGTACTAGTGTGGTATATGATGGAAACTGAAAGTAGGATTAAAAGGAAAGCAATTTGCAATAACATTAACCAAGCTGAATGTAAAACCTCTTTCTCATTCAGGAAATATGCTCAATGAGAGCAGCAGAAGTCTCCCCTTTTTCCTTGTGTTGATTAATTGTGATCGCTTCGTTCAGCCCTTACAGTAAAAATGTCATAAAATGCTCTGTGTATATGTGTGTGCATATTATACTGCATTTTTCTGATACACATTTACACAGGATCACATACTGCCCAGAAGAAAAAAGAAGTATGAATGCTTAACTTTATTCTTATCTAGTTACACACTAACAATATGAAGAAACCATTTTATAAAGCTTATGTTTTATATATACTTCTAAAACTGTAAAATAGTTGTCTCCAGCAGCACTAAGGTGTAAGCATCAAATAGTAGCTTTTATTTCAAGTATTTAGCTTTTCAAAGTTTCCCTAAAACTTTGACTCTTTAGTTTCTTAAAGTTTTCCTTCTTAGGTTTTGTTCATCCACAGCAGCCCAAAGACTCATTAATACTGAACCAGAAACGTTATTTTTCTATTCCCATGGGCTGTCATTTACAGTGGCCAGAATTGGGAGTTTATTGTTGGTAGAAGCCACTTTGGTGTTGCGTGTATTTGGAAGTATGGCCCTTTGGCGATGGCCGAGGTAAGGTGAGGTCACTCGTTTCCCAGCTGTTCATGTAGACCAAGCAGGCTGTGAAGGAATTTACATGAGAGCAAAGAGGAAAGGAGAATCTGTCTCCAATCCTGAATTAAGTACAAAGGTGCTTCTCCTCCTTCCTCGATCCATCCCACCCCATCCCATGCACACCTGAGTATGGGGTAGCCACAGACCTTGTCTTTACGCTCATTCCGGGCCATGATGTCCTCTTTTTCAAGCTGCCGACAAATGGTGATAGTTTCCCAGTCTGGTAAGTGCTGTTCGTACTTTATTAGGCAAGACCAGTTGCCTTCCATGTGTTAAGCCCAACTTGTGTTTGTGGTTCCTTTCAAGACAAATTTTTGTTTTAGTAACAAGGGGTATGGAGATATGACCAGAGGAGGCATGTCCGGCTTTAATTTACCATAAGCTCACAGAAGAGTCATGTGAATTTTTCTCAAGGATGAAGAGCGTTGAAATTGCTTGATCTGCAGGGTAAAAAGACTTCAGAGTATAATGTTCTTAATTGCTTTTAGAAAGGGGAAATTGAACTTCAAAACGTTCAAAAGGAAGCAAGCCTTTTAAGTGATTCTAAATCACTGGGGTGCTTTAAAAAATAATTTCACTGTAACTTGAATTTTAATTGCCTGCCCCTTCCTCTTATTGTCATGGTACTTTCATCCCCTCTGTTTTCCTGGAAGAGAGTGTTGTTATTGCTGTTTATTTTAAGAAATCCACTGGAATTTGTCCTGCAGTGCAGCAGAATTTCAGGGATGGATATGTTTTAATATTCTGTATTATGAATATTTTTTATATCTTTGTAATTAAAAAAATGAAGTTTTAATGACTGCTCTCCTATAAACCCTGGACTGCTGCATTCTCAGCATAAGAAGCTGAGGACAGACAATGCCAGGTGCAGCCAGAATGTTGCTGCAGCCACACAACATATCATTTTTTTTAACATTATTCAAATTAGTCTCAACACTCATAATTCTGTTGTTTCCTTTATTGCTGTTGTAAAGCAAATGGTTCTTTTATACAAATGTTATCTCCTGGCTATTAATTCAGCAGTTATTTTGGATTATGGCACTCCTGTTAAATTTAGGAATGTAAAAACTCATAAATATTTAAAAGTTTCAGACTGACGTGGAAGGAAATTGTTTTTGACTTGCTTTGTTAATATCCTGTTGTTCAGTTTGTAATAGATTTGGAATATATTGTTATTTCTCCACTGTTGGACAAAAGGAAAAACCATTTTAGTTGAGCAACTGCTTCAACTGTTCTCCCTTGAACTGTAACAGGCTGGTAAAAGCATTTGTTTCCAGTAAAAAATAACAAGGAAAATATCTGTTTTCCTTTAAGAGGACAAAACCCATGAAAATTTTAATCAGAGCCCACTTCAAAGTTAATGAAAATGTAGCAGTACGTTTGTAAAGAATAGTTTTGATGAAACAATTTCAAGTAGGTCTACTTACAATCAAACTGCTTCTGTTTCAGCATCTTTGCCATTTAAACTTCTCTCTAAGGAACAAACGAGTAAGATGGACAAATGTATTTCTTCCCTCAGAGACATTTTATAGAGAGTGCGTTTACTGCAATGAGTGTATTCATAGACTAAACATTAGTATGCATCTCGAGTATCCCCCAAAGCTCTGAAGAATAACTGAATGATAAAAAAGTCACAATTTTTGTAAGACAGCTGGAGGTTTGGACAATACAGTCTGTGGGCGAGCATTCCTGTTTCGCATCTCCCTGTATTTTCTTTCTCTCTTTACCTCAGAATACGTAGCTTTTCATCCAGATCTTACAGGGTGTTAAGGTGTAACTCCTGTTGGTATCATCCAGAAGTATTTCAAATGTTTCAATAATTATTCAAAAGAAGACGCTGAATTGATTCAACCTGGGTAAGTACACTAGCAGACAAAGCAAGTATGCAGTTAACAGAGCTTACATCTCTGCCTGCATGCTCCAGAGCTGCTTCAGCTGAGTCCTGGGATGACATCTGAGTTGATGGGTTTGTTGTATTTTCTATGTCGGTTAACCTCGCTGGTGTAATGCCATGACTTTTGTGTGGTACTGGCATGCTTTACTGGGTGCTGAACTGAAAAGACTTTCCTTCTAGCTATCAAATAAGTTAACATTGCAATGTTAGTACTATCTTATGGCAGGTTTGCACCATCTTCTCCTACGTGGTACAGCTAAACCACCTTAACCTCTGCATAAAGTAATTATTGTGGTGGCACTTTCCCTTTGGCTAGAAGAAGCTTTTTACATGTCAGTAACTTGTAGTTAGGGTGCAATGTTTCAAAACACAAGTTTTCAAAAAGGAAATTGTGAGATGGTCACATAGAAGCTGTAACTGTGAAGGTGAACTTACAGCTGCATGAACAAATTGGTATTTTGTGCAAGTGAGTAGCTGGATGTGCCACACCAGCTGAGTCCACACGATTTTAACTAATTCAGCATGGTCCAGCTCATGGCCTGTGGGCTGGATCCAGCCCCTTCGCGAGGTTTCTGCCTGACCCATCGCCTTCTCACTGCAGAGGACACGGAACAGATGCTCCTTCAGCAAATGCAGCCTCCTCCACCTGCCCTCTCCAGGGAGATGAGTGGCAAGTCCAAAGGGGCATAAGGAAGGGCAAACAAGCCAGGGAGGGTTGTCAGCACCTCTGCCTGCCTCCCGCAGGTGCTGCCAGTGGCCCAGCCACAACACATCTGTGTGCGCCACTGTATGCATCAGCCAGTCCTGCACACTCACTCCTATGGACTTCTGTGCGTGAAAAAATCCATTCTTCTCATACAAACAGAACAGAAGTCTTCTGTTACATGGACAAAGCAAAATGTTAGGCTTTTGCTGTTGTTTATTGACTTAGGACAGCATCAGCGTGTTGAAAATTATTTTTATTTTACTTTGAAAATTACTTCTGCCAGACGTTGCTTGTATTACTCTTTTTTTGGTTCTATGAATGTGTAGTGAACAGTGTAAAGCAAAGGGCACTTGTATGCTTATGAATGTAAAGGCGTTTGGATGAAGAAATTCTGCAGAGCAGTATATTTACTTTGCATTTCTGAATGGTAGCAATTAAAATTCCCAGCTGCTGGCTGTCCAGATGTTTCATACGTTACAGCACTGTAATTTGCATTGGAATATATTGTGTTACTGCAGTAGCTGTAAAGTGGTCAACTCTCTCAGTCTAAATGCTGTATACGGGCTCCAGTTGGGATGGTGAGCATATTTCCCACTCGTACCAGGTTCTTCTTCCCACTGTTTCCCTGCTCTGTTTGCTTGACATGTTCGTAGTTCTCAGATGAAGACTTTTATTGCTTGGCATTCAAATCAAGCAGTGGGGTGTATTGGCAGGACAGAACTGATGTATGGATGGTTTCTTGTAAGACTGACACGGGAAAAAAGACCCAAGTTTCAAATCAGAAGTTTCCCTTTCCCTTTGGCATTTTCAGGCAGCAAACATCCCTCTGGTGTCAGAGCTTGGCATTGACGATATCCATTTTGATGACTTCTCACTTGATGTGGATGCCATGATTACTGCAGCCCTGCGGATGTTCATGGAACTTGGAATGGTTCAGAAATTTAAAATTGACTATGAGGTAACCATCTGCACTGCAGAGAGATCTGCTGCTTTTGTCTTGGCACTACTCTGTCCGTTTGTACGCGTTTAGTAGCCCTGATACAATTTGTACTTTTCTTTTCAGACGCTGTGTAGGTGGCTTTTGACGGTTCGGAAGAATTATCGAATGGTTTTGTATCACAACTGGAGGCATGCTTTCAATGTCTGCCAGCTAATGTTTGCCATGTTAACTGTAAGTATCCAGCTACAGACACAATCCCGTAAGAGCTTTTACTGCCACGTTGCCTCACACGTCTAAACATTTTCCAACATTTGATTTCTTTTCTAGTTATTATGATATTCATTTCCAATAGAAATGCAAATAGAATTAGGTTATTCGACTTAAGGCGGCATGTATTTGGCAAAACCTTATAGTGTTTTAGTGACAGCGATATCACAGGCACATTAAAGTGACTGAAAACAGATGGCAGTCTTGGAGTGAGCTTGTTATTATAGTTCTTGATCTTAAAAAAAATGTTTTTCTTTTGGAACTCTTTGATTTGACATTTATTTCAAACTCTTAAATTGAGAAGTACAAAACCAAGGAAGATTAGAATCCCAGAAGTATTTATTAAGTTGATATTTATTACCTTCTTATGCAGCTTCATCTAAATAGCTGTAGAAGGTGTTGCCTTAAAACATTTTAAGATTATCTTCCAACATAGTGATCTAAGTGAATCTTGTGTCTCCTTGGACACTGCAACACCTTCTGGGTTTCAGTAACCTGTATCTCCATCAGTACCAGTAACTCCTCTCAGCATACAAGTAAGTTCTGTTGGAAGTAGCACTGCTCTTGCGCGTTCTCTCTCCCTACCCCACAGCAGCCTTCCTGTGTGAGATAAGCCATGCTTGGGTAGTTCATTCTTGTATCAACAAAAAGCTTGGTGGTCCTGGATGTTTAGCATTCTGGTTAATATGGCAAAAGAGAACCAACATGTCTGTGTCCACACAAAACTTTCCGCTATACTTTACATTTTGGGTTTGCCTTATCTCCAGATAAAACTAAGAATTCAGATTTTTCCATTTTTATTTCATGTTTGGTTTTAATAGCCAGAGTAATCATCTATTGTGAACCTTAAAGTGGTCATATTAATAGCATTTGTGCAAGTACTTATTTATCTGGGATAACATGTGCTTGTTCCCTGATTTTTAATCACTGAATGTTCTCATCACTGGCCGGTCTCTGTGGTGTGGTTGGCATCTGGAGCCTGTGTGCAGAGGCGGAGACTCCACAGCCTGTGCCATTCGCCACACAGGTCAGCGCCGTGTTACACGGACTTGTGACAGTCGGTGGCCTGTTTCCTGCTCACAGGGCACAGCTGTCTCGTGCATGGGTTTCCAGATCTCCTTCTCCGTTTGGCATCGTCTCTGTGGCAGAACTTTGTGTCAGGGGCAAAAAAAAAAGTATGACATCCTCCAGCAGGTGGATGTTGGTCTAGCGCTAGGTCCGTCCCAGCTATGTGGGTTTGTTTCTGTGAGCACGTACGGAGGCGTAGCAAAGCTGCACTGTACACCGTGAGACAAAGGAAATGGAGACATTCAGCAAGAGAGAAAGGTCACCTCTTCTCCTGGGCGTGAAGCTGATCAGCTGAGCAGAATTAACATTATTTCAGCGGGCACTTCCTGATGAACTCTAATGAAATCTTGTGGTAATGTGTGGGCATTGGCCGTTTTTGAAGTTTTGTAAACTTGACATGCCTTTTTTTTTTTTTTTTCAGTTATAGAAAAATGAAAAGCTTTTTACTCTGAGGAGTAAGGGCAAAGCCAGGCAGCACCGTTCAGCTGGGAATTACAATAATTTCTGCCAAACGCTGCCAGGGCGTGAGGAGCCCTCAAACCTCACCCTGAGGACCTCTAGGTGGAGCTCCGAGGCCGGGTTTTCGGCAGGCTCTTCTTTCGGTGGGAAACACTCTCTCCCACCAGGCATCTCCATCTCAGCTAGCGGTGACTGCATTGGCAGCCAGCAGGGAGAAAGCAGATCCCTGCTGCTTCCACAGCCAGCAGCAAGCCTGCGAGGCCTCAACCATAAACTGCTTTGACCGTGGCTCTCAAAGCAAAATTTCAGGATCCTTTTAGCAGACAGCACAGGGATGCAACTGTCTGTGGGAGGGAGGGCATCTGGAATATTCAAGCCAGGCTCATTTCACTGCCCACACTCCTCGTGATAAACCAAGTGAGCAATTCCACGTGCAGGGCTGGATGCGTGTGCCCACGGCATTGGACTCGGTCCGCATCCCACCCTGCTTGGCTGTGGTTCTGGCTGAGAACAGAGTAAATCCAGTGTGTTTGATCCGCTTGGGCTGCTCTCCCTTCCAGAGATACAAAGACTGATGTTGTGGAAAAAAAACACAAAGTAGAGGCTCAATAGACTATAGCACAAGGCTTGCTCTTACTGCATTTGTCTTGGGGGAACCATCGGGGTTAGTATGTGCCTTGTTTTTCACTTGCAAAAAGGGGAAGATTCTTTGACCACCAGAGAGGGGCTCTCATGGTCAAGGTGGCACTGCTTTGTGCAGTTATTGCACCTTATTCCTGGTTTCTCCGTGACCGTCAGCAGTATTGACGGCACCACAAATATAAACCAACAGGTCTATTTTGGGGTGTCTTCAGATAGGAATGTCTAATTTGTAACGCGGTAGCCGCTAATGGCCCAACCATGCTCCCACTGAACGCAGAAGGAAAATTCAGCTGGGTTGAACAAGCCAAACAACAGAAATCCAAAAAAGCTTAAACCAGTTTTTTCACTCCTGGGTCAGCCTTCTGCATATCTAAGGTATGTTCCTGTATATCTGTGTGTTTTCCCTCTCTGGTTAGACACTGAACAGTTACAAGCCCAGTCCTGCGAGCCACGCTTCTGTATTTCAGACTCACCCAAATATTCCAAAGACAAGCACTGAAGCAAGACTGCTCCTGCGAGCTAGGGATGTCACACGAGAGCAGGATCAAGCCCAAGCTTCATTATCAATGCTTTTGCTTAACACAGTTCACATTGATACTAATTTCGAAAAGTAAAAATGAACAAGTAAGCAATACAAAATTAAAATCCCATCTGGTGTGCTAATAATGAAACATAGAAACATGGGACAAGGTATAATGAATGCAATTCATTTCCTCACATGAAAGAATGACCTCCATAATTCACTGGAGACTCTGCCACTCATGAGTTATGGGTCATTCCTTTTCTGGTGAAAATAAATTTTACTGCACCGTCGTCTATAGCCATGTATTTTTTCTCTCTGTGTAAATTAAAAAAATGGGGAAATGTAATCCTCTATTTTGTTGCGTTATGTTCAAAGCAGATATGCCCTTACCGTAACATTGTTTTAAATGAAATGGTTTTTATTGAGTGAAATACGCTATATTTCTCGTATATTTGATGACAAGACTTTTGATTAAATGAAATGTTGCATTTATTTTTGAGATACTGCTACTGTTAATAAATTCCTTAATCAGCTTTCCTGCATTTGCAATACAGGTTGAATCCTTGAGTTTAATCAAAGCTTGTGTTATGCTAAAGAATATTTACTACAGCATCAATTTTATATTATAAAACTTCTATTTTAAGTTGTTTTAACTTAGACATGAACATTTGCTCTAGATTGAAACTTGACACGTGGCATGTTGTCAGTTACAAACCTATTTTTAATCCCTTTTTTTTTCTTATAAGAACAATGTTTAAAAAATAAAAAGAGAAAACACTGTTTTTTAGAGAATTTCCTCTGCCTGGGTAGCTGTTACTGAAATTAAAAAAAAGCAATGCCACTAGAATTCAGGAGAATTTCTTTCATAATATTCAAGTTACTCTGTGCACCAGTGGATTCTATGCAAAAGCAATCTTTTTTCCTCATGTTTGATCATCTTTTCTGATATGTAAACTTCGAGCTCAATTATAAAGCTTTTGTATCAAGTCCTGTGCTTCCTCAGTTCCCACTGAAATGCATTCCGGAGCACCCTGGGGAGCTTGGCTCCCTGTGCTGCCTAAAAATTAACTGCAGCCACGTTTCAGACTGTGAAAACAGAGGCTATTTGGATTTGAACGTGCATTTATTTAAGTAGAATTTGCAGTCTTCAGGGTGAATAGCAAAGCTTTGACGTGGTATTGCAGCAATTGACTGGCATTTCTGAGCAGGCTGTAAGTTCCTACCAGGTAAGAACATCAAGTCCCACAGATATTCAGTCTTTGTATCACTTAATCCTCTTCTTGCTGGTGCGTGAAATTATGGCCTGTTGAAAATCAATGGAATTCAGAATTTCTTACACACTGTTAGTGTTCAGCCTTGGTTTGGTCCTCCAATGTAAATATATTTTATATTCCTTTTAAATAATCTCCTTTCATACTAAGTAGATTGTGTGGCTAATTGAGGAGCGTTGTTGGAGGCTGGCACTGTGGAGGGACAAGCGTTAGGATTTTCCAGCTCAGCCAGCCATTTTTGCAGGCGATATGCCCTTATGCTTCTGAAGAGTTGAAGACCCAGGTTGTTTCTCCCATGGGTAAGATGCGCGGCACCAGAGAGGTGGCATCCCACGCAGGCTCCAGCACCAGTCCAGACAGGATCTGTTCAGGATGCTTGAGGTCAGCAGTAACAGTAGTATTTATTTTTTGACATGAGGCAGTTCAGGCAGGAAAACTGCTATGGCAAGTATCCCTGAGGAGAAGTGCTCTGGCAAAAAAAAAAAACGTTTCTAGGATCAGCTCGTTCATTCACATAGGTATACCTGGTCTGAGCTGCTCATGCGGAATTTCAATACATCAGTTTTCAAAATTCTCTCCCAAATTTAAGTGGATATCCACAGCAGAAATATGCCATTTGAGACATTTCCTTTAAATGATGCCGCTTTGTTTCATGTGTCCCAGATAACAAATCTCTTCATAGTTCCTAACAGTTCCATAGAGTGTATTTTAGCTGGCTTCTTTCCTAGGTCTTTTGATCTAACATCTTGGCTGTCTCTTGTCAGTGGGGATTGACTAAGATGGTCACCTCAGGATTGAAGAAATCTGTCTAAGTACTTCTCTGAACAATAATTTCAAAATGGAATCAATTTTGTTTTGTATTTCTCTGATATGTAATTCCAGTTCCTGTCTTAGTGTGTAGTTATTGGTGTTTGTTTTTCAGCTCTTTTTGCCTTCTGTGCCTCATGGGTAGTGGAGAAATGGCAGGCTGGAAATGCAACAGAGAGATAATAACAGATCACTCCAAGGACGTTATCTATTCTGCTAACCATGTAACATACAGCAGGGAATATAATATGACAATAAAGCATTTATCTTCTCCTTACTGAAACGTTCATGGTATCAAAACAAAGTTGACTGTTGCTCGATGGACTAACATTACTTATCCCTTTTGCTACTGATACTTACAGCTGCTATTTTTTTTCTGCTCTCAGACTGCAGGATTTCAGGAGATTCTGACTGAAATTGAAATTTTAGCTTTGATTGTGGGATGTTTATGTCATGACCTTGACCACAGGGGAACCAACAATGCCTTCCAAGCCAAGTAAGTCTTCTAATTCTTATTACTTTAATTTGTTTTTCTTCCACAGAAGAGCAAAAGGTGAGCAGGAAAAAGAATGAAGCATTAATTTCAGGCCTCCTAGGCCAAGGCCAAGCATTCTTATTCTTGTTTTTAGTGAGGGACTATCCATCTTTATCATTCTCTGTTCTTTTGGGTAATTGCTGGCTTGTCCTTTGTATCAGGCTGTTGATTGGGTTACCCCTGGTGAACTGACACTGCATATTGAAACGTGGTGCCAAAACTTGATGTTCTTTTCAGGCTCAGGTATTACTGATTCTGGTATTCAACCCAGGAAACACTGAAACTGTTTATCTGGATTGTTCTTGCTGGCTGGAATGCATGACGTTAAGCAAAACCTTGTTCAGCTATTAAGAAAAGAAAATAGGTAAAACTGAAATCATGGTTTTGCAAAAGCATTCACACCAGTGTAGGCAAGCATACATAAAGTAATTCCTACCTTATGAAGTATGAAACCGTTGGCATCATGCTGGAGCTCTGATGCAGCGGGTGGCTGGAGTAGTTGCCTCACCACATACCCGTCAGTTGTGGAGCACACACGGTCCCTGGCCTTAGAAATGCTTCCTCCCTGACCTACCCCATGCGCCAGAGCACACAGAGCCCATTCGGAGACAGGCTGCAGTGGGCAGGGCTGGGCTGGCAACGGTCAGTACCCACCAAAACACCAAACTGGATCGCGAAGGCAGATTCTTACACCACCTATGTGAAAGCTTGCTCTCCAGACCGTTTTCAATTCTAAAATTGAATTTTATTCTATTCAAAGTGCTTAGGACCTGATTCGGCAGGCCTGAATTGCGTATATTTTTACTATCTGGGCTGCTGCCTCAGACACACTAAGGTAAAAGCAGGTTTGTGGAAGGTTTGAGGGTATTTCTTCTTACTGTAATGGTAAAGGAACTCCCTTGACCAAGGTCAAACTGAGAACAGGGGGAGACAACGCAAAATGTCCCTGACAACATCCTGGCCAAGCTGTGAAATAAAGCTGTCAGACACAGAGACTCCTCCAAATCCTGTGCTGTTTTCTCAACTCCCCAGGTCCTCTACAGCCAGAATATGAGACCGTGAGGCTCTCTTTGTCCTGCAGGTCCCAGCATGCATTTGCAGCTTTGTCTGTTCTGCATTACTGCTAATCCTCCAGCGTGACAGGGAAGTGGTTAGATGGTTACCCAAAGATATTTGAAAGCCAGGGTGATGTTGTATTATCCTATTTTGTCCTACCTTGTGCAGAAATACTGCGCTGTAGCGTGTGTATGCACGGGCTGCTGCATTTCTAGGGGTGAGTTGCCTCAGTGAACATCACTCAAACTGATGTTTCTGATGTTCGCTAAGCTGCCATTTCCTGAGCTATTGGAGTTGCCGTACAGTCTCAATGAAACAATGACACTGTCTGGATTTTCAATCACCATAGCAAGGAAAATCAATTGCAGTGCTCGAAAGACAGAGCTCATGGTGCAAAGGTTACCAAGCACTGCTAGGTGCCTTTTTGCAGCTGAGTCTTGAAGAGAATCAAAAAGGAGGAGACAAATGAGAAGGAAGCTCAGCTGGTTGACGTTTATCTTCCTAATTTACAAAAACGAGACCTAAGATTTACATCCTGACTCTGATTAAGTTAACGGCTTCTCCAGCATAACGTTACACGACAGTATCTCGTGTGCGGAGGGATGGCTGAGCTAAAGGTAGTGCTTTCAGCATTAGGCTGCCATCACTTATACTTGTTGTTTGACAACGGAGCACAAAGAGGAGGCTACCATTTTACGACCCCATAAAGAAATTGCTGAAGACATTTAACAAAAGACAAACATTACCACACGTGTATAAAACATCCCTGAAAACAGAAGCTGTAGTTTTCCTAACAGCAGCTATGATTTATTCCTCTAACCTGACTTATAAATTTAAGCATCACATTTTCCTATTTTATCTTCAACGTTCAATGCTGCTTTTCTGTGTGATGAAAGTTCAAGAGGTATATGATGGAGGCAGTATCACAGTTGTCTGAAATGGCTCTGTTATATATCTCAACACCACGTTCTCTAGGGATGATGTTTCCTGGACATCCTTCTCTCTAATATAGCTGCTTCTGATAATTAGATAATGGTATGGCGCAGTTTTATAGTATACGCTCCTAGGAGACTCTTTGTCTCTAGCCTAATCTCTAATTCTCATTTCTTTGGAAAGAAAACCCTTCTTGTCACTTTAGACTGGGTCCCAGAAGTGAAGTAATGGTGAACAGTAACTGTTCTGACAATCCAGTCCCGTTCTCTGCACCTCCCAACAAGTCACAATTTTATAATTGTGTTCCGCAGATTTTTGTTCTTTAAACTTAGAAAACCCACCTGCTCTGTGCAGTTTGAAGATAATTTTTTTTTTAGACAATAAGCGTGATGAGAAAATACATTCTAGAGAAATGCTAAACTTTACTTTTACATTCACTGCTCTCACCTGTGTTTTTTTTGTTTACCTTAGTATTTTAAGTGCATTGTTTTACAGACAGACAGAACCTCACTGTGTTTGCAGTTGGGTTTTTGTTGTTGTGGATTTGTGGGGGGGTTTTTGTTTTTGTTTTTTACGAGTTTGTAAGCACCCATTGTAAGCCATTGTGGTTACATCTATTAAGAATTAAAAACAAAAAGTAGTAACAGAACAGCTGGACCCAGCTCAAGGATGTTACTGTTTGTCTTGACTGCACAGTGGTGCGCCTGTGCTGTTGCATCACTGAGGCACTTTAAAAGTTGCGTTACAAAATTTCACATGGTTCCAGGAAAATCTTTAGTCAGCTGATGATTTAGCAAGGTCTGGAACATAAATGCCTTGTATCGGGCTATAAATTTGCATTTTGATCTTGTCAGATACCTGAAGTGTGGTTGCTGAAATGGAGAGGGAGAGCGCAGCTACATGCTTTCGTTACTAAATTGTCTCTGAAACTTGCTGCGTAAGCAGACGAGAGGTATTTGTTGACTCCCTGTGTTCTGTTTCAGGAGTGGATCAGCCTTAGCTCAGCTCTACGGCACCTCTGCTACCTTGGAGCACCACCATTTCAATCATGCTGTCATGATTCTCCAAAGTGAGGTACAAAAGCATTACTATTAATCTCACTGTAAACTGTTGGGCAGTTTCAGCTGGAGAAAGGAAATACCACACACAGTACCTTCTTAATGCCCTCTCCTTGGGGAATTATTTATTGGTTACCACAAAGGTCACAACTAGCACAAAATTAAACAACTACAAATGCTGATCATAGAGCCCAGAGATTATATTTGTCTCAATCAGCTAAGGGCAAGCAGAACATATCCTAATCATATTGTCAGCTTTTCTCAGTCTTCTTACATATATCCTGCTCGGTGGTTTATAGGTAGAAACAAGCTCTTACCTTTCCGCACAGGTGTTGCATTCAGAGTATCACAGTCATACTTTACTGGACCAGTTTAATTTCTTTGACAGTCTTTCTGTAAACAGTATTTTTATTATGGTTTTCCATAATTTTTTAAAATTATTTAAAAAAAAAATATATCAGTAATATCGTGCTGTCTAGAGTACACTAGCTGCTTTGCAGATACATTTAAAGACATAGTTCTTGCCTAGAATATCTGATGTGCAACAGTATGCAGCATGTAGTCAGTGAGAAAAGTAGGAGGATGGACACGCAATCCTTACAAAACAATGGATGTATTTGCTTAATTTACATAGATAGGTTGTTACAAAATGCATTCAGTATATATAAAACCAAAAATTATGTTCATGCAGCACAATTGGAGACCATATGTTGATCTGCAGTAACTTTTGAAGAGCATCCAGGAATGTCCCGTGATCCCAGACAAATGGGAACAGGATGATGGCTTTAATTCTGTGTGCAGCGCAACAGAGATTAGTCATGGGACTGTGGCTTTACTCTTCAGTTTCTGGATGTTATATTAAAAAAGTAGACATAGGAAAGGAGAGCACCAGCATGAGATTTAAACATCTCAACCTGCTTAGCCTACCTTATCTGCAAGGTGATACTAGGAATTAAATGGCTCCTTGTATTACTAAGGAAAAAGGTATATGAAAAAGCAGCATTTGAAAGTTAGACTGGTTCAGAATAGGAAAAAAGGAAGGGAGTTTTGGTTTTTTGGTTGTTTTTTTTTTCTAAACTCTGGAACGTTCAGCCTCTGGAATGAGCTTTCCTGGGAAACAGTGATTTCTCTAGTTCCTGAAATCTTCATCATAACTGAATGTTTCTCTGAAGATAGGCTCAAGGCATGGACAATCATGTCAGTCTGTATGCTTTTCTTTATCTTTTCCATCTTAAGAATCAAGAAATTTATGAAAAAAATACTTTTTTCTTTGGAATCTACTCCAGCTTCTTTCAGACATATAAAATACCACTTGAAATGCAAGTGCTCCTCTTTGATCACTCAGGCAGCTTCTTCTCCAGGTCCCCAATTGTAGACCAGAAAATTAATCTTATGGGATTTTTATCCAATAGATACTGTTTGCTAATGGCACATAACGCCCCTTAGTTTGGAGTAAATGCAGATTTGGATCCTCCAACTTAAAGATACACCAACTTTCAGCAGCTGAGCAGCTGGTTTCATCTCTCAAATAAGCTGAAATGAGATTATATCCTCTCCACTAATGTTGATATTCTAGTCTGTCTTTGCTATCTAGAATTAAACATAGTATATTGTATTATTTCTTTAGATTTTTTACCAAGTTGGACAAAGGAGCGATGTATCCTTTACTCTTGACATGCTAACCTTGGTATAAGCGATCTTCAGCTTTGTAGTGGCACAGTTTTATGCACCATGAAATAGGTCAGAAAGGCAACAGATATTATAGAATAACAGACAACTTGGTAAATAACCCCTGTTGCAAGAGCTGTTATTTTACTGATATATTTTGCTTTATTTTCTTCTAAGTACTTTGGTTTTAAAATTGTTCTTCATAAATAAGCTTTAGATTATCAAATCCTTCTCAGTATTCAGCTGGAAAGAAATAACCATTTCATTGTCACAGAGAAGACCATCTTTTATGCATGGCAAGTTATTTTTTTAGACCAACAATTAGCCGATCTATTAAAAAATACCATCTCTACCTCCAGACCTTATCTTGTCTATGTCCTCAGACCATCATGATTATAGGAATCCTGTTGCTGGAAAATTCTTCGGTTTAAGGGCATTTTAATCTTCCTAAGCAGTAGATGGCAGCGCATACTGAATGTGTGCATTACGGTGCTAAATACCACCAAAATAAGACTCTGTTTAGCAAGAACCTCATTATTTCTCTAGGTGAAAAAAAAAAGTGTGGTACTTTTATTTACATTAATTTAGTTATATGTGGCTAATGTCACAAAGACCACTTTTTAAGCTTACATTTAGAATTCTCCGTTAATTTTGTTTCTTTCAACTTACTTTCTCTAGGATTTCAGTTACAAATTCAGTTACAGAAGGACCTTCCTGCTCTCAAATAGTGATACTAAATAATTTGTTTCCTTTCATTCTGGTCATGGAGGACCTCTCAAATTCTTAATCCCTGATTGCTTAAAAAGTAGCCTCTTTGGCCTACAGAGGGCTTTTAAACTGCATAAAGTTCTTTACCCTGCGTAGGGAACGCTTGTATGCCCTGTGAGACAACGCAGTAATGGGCAGAGTGGGCAAATGGGCTGTTTTGAATGAAAAACTGATTTAGTGTCTTTGCTCCAACAGCAGTTTGTGTGCCTGCAAGCAGCAGCACAGATAAATCTATTAGGAGCACAACTCAAAAGCCACAATGCACAGCTCCCCAAAACATTTAATAAGAGGAAAGATTGAGATGTATCCATAGTTTTTCCCCATAAACTGAGTCTGCACAGGGTCAGAGCAAAGAGTAAATCTTTCCTCAAGAGGCTGTAATTTCAGCAGAGTTTAGAAAAACATCCCAGGTGCTTGATTACAATCGTCAACTCTTCCACCCCAATGTAATCTCAGCAGTATTAACATTATTATTTTGTCGTAGTTTTGCCATGAATCAGAAAAGGCCTCTGCTACAGGGAAACAGTAGACTAAAGAGTTAGAAAACCTTTTAGAAACCTATATTGATTGCTAGCCCTTTACCTCTTTTATCTCTTTCATTATAGGGTCACAACATCTTTGCTAACTTGTCCTCTAAGGACTACAGTGACCTTATGCAGCTTCTAAAGCAATCGATATTGGCAACAGACCTCACTCTGTATTTTGAGTAAGTATTGGCATTTCTTGTATTTGACAAATGAAAATTCGAAGAACTTACTCCAATGACCTATTAAATACCAATAAGGATATATAATATGAGAAATTAGTGTTTAGCTGTGGTTGAAGAGATTTAGTCTAATACTTAGTATATCTTAGGCTAATAGAAATATCTCAAGTGTCCAAGTAAGTTTTGCTTCAATGTGTAACATGTCTGTATCAACAAATAGCAAATTGAAAGCCTGGAGTTATGCTTCAAAGCAATCCCAGGAATCATTTACAGCTCAGTCCTGTAATTCTTCTGTCCCTTCTGTGATCGTTTCTTCAGGCATGTAAAAAATCAATGACGCTTTAGAATTTTTTTCCACCATTTCAGAGTTTCTAAGAAATACTATATTTAGTTATAGATCCAGTTGCAGAGGTAAGGAAAGCGTACACATTGCTGCATCCCAGTTTGCATCACACGAGAATAGGTCTTAAAAAGCTTAACTCAAGAGAAGTATAATAGGATCTCATCCAATTTTCTTCCTTTTCCTTGTTTGCAAATCAAATCTCTAAGTAGACTTCAAGTTGGTGCTATTTTATGTTTTTCAAATACTGTTAATTATTACCAAGCTCTTCCCAGTGAGAATGCGTGGGAGCACGTGTGTAGTCAGAGGAGTCCTGGTGTCACCATCACATTGGTGATCTTTGGCATCCCCCTCTCTGGCACGTGTCTGTGGCTGACTAACAGGGAGAAGCGCTGTCAGATGTGCAGTTTCAGCGTACTACCTTCCCATTCTTGACAATAATTCATCCTTAGGAATTTTTGTTTGATGTCCGTCAGCATCCCATCCTGTACTGTGCTGGGCGGCATTTAGTAATGTTTTCCTTAGGGTGGTATACCTGGATTCCGCCCCTCCTTTGTGCTGATGGTTGATACCAAACTAAGTTTCCAGAAAACTTCAGGCACTTTACCCTGAAATTGTTCAACTATCTATATCAACATTGTATCTTTAACTGTTAATTGTAAAAATACTAACTGGGGTGCTGCAAGGTCTGCTTTGTCTTTTTTTTCTCAGTATTTGGTTACTGTGCCAAGGGCTGTTTCTAAACAGTACTGGCAATAGACACATTGATATGCTTTTTTTTCTGCAAGTCTATTCTCAGAGAAGTTGTATCGAGAAAGGATTTTAGTCAATATTTTTATTGTAAATAACTTCTAAACATTAGCCCGTGAAGAAATTTCTTCTTGCTGACATGAAAATCCTGAGCAGGACAAATAAGCCCTTTTAAGCATACTCTTTGAAGCTGTCTGTTAGGATTGCGTGTTATCTGGGGGGCTGGTGTGCCAGGGGAATTAGCTGACAGCTTTAAGTGAGATACAGGGACCGCTGGGATGTGTCAGTACGAGTTCTCCTGTCTCACCACAAATAACAAGTGCTGCAGAAATGTTTTGTGCTGTGAAGGAAAAGAGGAGTGGCAGGGGCTGAGAGGGCAGCTGCCCTGGCACAGCCCCATCTGCTCCCCCTGGCCAGGATCCTGCAGCCCCTGGAAGGGCCGGAGAGGGCCCCCAGCAGTGCCTTGGGAGGGAACCCAGTCCAGACCCAGCCGCGATGGAGCTCTCTTCCCTAACTGCCTGAGTTTGAAAAATTACATGGTCAAGTTGTCTTTCTAGTTTTAATACAGAGAAATAGCGTTCAAAAAGGGACGTCAGCTGGATTTCAAGATTATTCTTCCTTGCTTGCATAATTGGTTTTTGTGTCCTACATGAATCAGAAAGCTTTTAGCAAATGAGGCCTTGCTGTGGTTTAACCCCAGGCAACTAGGACCATGCAGTCGTTCACTCGCTCCCCGTCCCCCAGTAGGGATGAGAGGAGAGAAAGGAAAAAAACCTCACAGGTTGAGAAAAGACAGTTTAATAGAACGGTTACCGAAGGGGGAAAAAAATAATAAAAGAATATACAAAATAAAGTGATACAACACAAGTCACTCTCACCACCCAATGATAAGATTGCCCAGCCCATCCTGAGCAGCCATCGTGGATTCCTGCCCCCTGGGCAAGCCCCATTTATATGCTGAGCATGACATCTGTGGTATGGAATGGTCCTTTCGCCAGCTTGTCCTCTCTATGCTCCCTCTCAGCTTCTATGGGAAGATGAAAAAGTCCTTGACTTAATATAAGCACTACTTAGCAACAACTAAAACAATATGCGTTATCAACATTATTCTCATACTAAATCCAAAACACAGCAGCTATTAGGAAGAAAATTAAATCTATCCCAGCTGAAACTAGGACAGGCCTTTTTACCCAGAATTCTGTAAATAAGTTATCTTTTCCGCTTGTGTTATTATGATTCATTAATCAGGTAGTTGTTATGTTGCTTTACTTCCAAAAGTGCCTGAAAATCACTCCCTGGAACCGTTGATGATTTACACTTGTTTCTTAAAGCCACCCTATGTGAACAGATGTTTCCACACATGTACCTAACTTGTTTTTTCAGTTTGCTACGTCTTCAATATTTTTGTAGAGAGGGAAATTCTGACATCAGTATTCTTAGAATGCTTAAACCTAGTGATCACAAAGTCTAGCCAGCAAAACAGCAACAAAACTCCAGGCAGAGCAAGGCTGTATGACCTTCTCAAGGCACTGCTTTTCTACAAACAAACAAAAAGATGCCTTTCAGTGAAAGATCAGATGGAAAATATACTGTATTCTAGTAGATAATTCTAAATAATGATCCTTGTAGATCCTTGTACAACAAGCAAAAGCACGGAACCAGAATGAAGTTTACGGAAATTCAGTCAAATGATGTCTTGAGTCACTGAGCTGTAGAGCAACTGGATTTTCTATCTAGAGCAAGACAACTTTCCCTTCCAGGCAAAATACAACCAGAACCACTGTTACTCAAAGACAATTAATTGCAACTTGTTATCATTCTCCTTATTTCTGAAATCCTGGCATATTATGTTTCCTTAATAATAGCAAACCTCGTCACTTTGGATACCATGCATAAGCAACCAGTAGGAAACGCTAAACTGTTTTCTTATATGTGTCTGCTTTCCTCAGGTCAACTCCTTCCTACACTAGAAATTCTCTGTGGAGTTGGGCTACTGCTTCTTCATCCTTTTAAATGGATTTCAAAGAAAATTGTTATTTTAAAGTTTTCGGCTTAACACAAGGCCTTAAAACTCACATTTTCACTTACTGTATGTGTTCTCTTACTGTATTTTAAATTTGAATGCTTGAGGTCTCTGGGATGTCATCTTCCTGAGCTTTCAGCTTTAAATGTTCTTGCCTGTTTTTTGTGCAGTAGCATATAAATTGCCCAGAATAACCAGTATTTCAAAATGAAATCATTACCAAATTTTACATTGGCAGACTGGGCACTGAAACACAGGATGCAAAAATCGACTGCCCGCTCTCTTAACAGAGTACATAGTTGTTGATGATCTGCTCAGGAATAGGCTGGTTTAAGGTTTATGTGCTAACTAGACTTGGCCATTAAAAATTTAATCGTTGCAATATTTATTTCCACGGGGGCCGCGATGCTATGACTTTGTGTGGAGAATTGAATTTTGTTTTCAGCATGCGTGACTTTGCATTGTCCCAGCAAATTTTGGAATGTGAAACTCTTTTACATCTTATTTCACAAAACTTAAGGGATTCGATATCATCATATAGTCCTTATATATCTCCCTCTTCTAGTTGCTGTCTTGAAGTCCATTATAGAAGGGCCTTGTAGTAGGAGTGACTGGTCATATAACACATGACAGTCAGGGACCAGAATAATGCAATGTGCCCCAGGTAAAATTCTGTCCATTGATCGAGGGCAATGTTCCTGGAAGTGTCCATCTCCTCGTGTGTAAAACCTGTATGGGCTGCCGTCAGACTGCGCTCTCAATAATCGCTGCTCAAAATGTCAGTCTAGCTGAAGTAAATGTAGAAAAAACAAGACTTTGCAAATTCTCTCCCGTTGGGGAATCTAACTACGTTTCCACTTGACAAAGAGATAGCACAGTCTCCTGTGAGATGGGGCACTGGACCGTCATTCAGAACGTTGGTATTTGTTTTCCAGCTTTGATGCTAATATGTTATGTCACTCTGGGCAAGTTGCTCCATATTTTTGTCCTTCAACTTCCGCTATATCTGGGGCAGGATCTGTTTTGTATTGCAGTCACACTGCGTGCAATGAGAGCCACTTGGAGTCCTAAAGCTATAAAAAAATTACAGACTCTGATGAGTCAGAATGTTGGTACTCAAAGGCACCAAACAAGCATTCACGTGTTCTGGCTCATGTTTTGTCTGTCTTTGAGGACATAGGCGAGATATCCCAGAGGACAAAGCACAGGACCAAGCAGGGAGACCTAGTTTCTAGTCAATAAGAACTACTAACTCGAGACATCTGCAGCTCCTTTGTCTCACTGTTCTGTTCTATGCGTTGGAAATACTAGGAATTGCATGTCTCTGAAAAACCCTTCAGGATACAGAAGTAAAAAAACATTTTGCAAGGACAAATAGAAAGAAGTGTGTATATATTTCAGGAGTGTTTCTATTGTCTGTCTGTCCACCGCTGTAGTTGAACGTTTCATGCTTCCATGGAAGACTGAACATTTTGGTACCATTTATTTCCTTATCTGCAGAGACCATAAATACAATACTGCTTTTACTAGACAACTCTGACATTGATAACAGACATTTATAGAACATGTTCGGAAATTAGTACGTTTCGCTTAAATGGACTGTCAGTGTAATGACTTTAATAATAATACACGAGATGCAATGATTTCATATCATCCAGAGAACTGTGTTTCTACTGCAGTGCCTCCCTGGAAGCGTCTTGTTTCCTTCTCTGATATTCTGTTTTGTTTCAGGAGAAGGACCGAGTTCTTTGAACTTGTGAGTAAAGGTGGTTATGATTGGAATATAAAAAACCACCGAGAAATATTTCGGTGAGCACTACTATTTCTTGCTTTCTGGTTATTTTGAAGTGTAGCCATATTTGTTTCATATATCGTGGAGTGAAGGCTTAGAGTAACAAGGAAAGTAGCTTGTTTTAAAAATATGATCTATGATATGAAATACATGGTATGATTTCTGAACATTACCAAACAGCAGGGATGTTGTCAGTGTGACCTCACCTTCTCCATTCCTATTCCTGCCTTCACACTCTGTCGCGTTTCCTTCCCCTACTCCCAGCCTCACCCGTTACCACTCAGCCCTTCCGCGCTTTCTCCAGAAAGCATCAACATTCTGCCTCACGACACAAAGATCTTTCTTGTCCCTTTCCCTGCTCCCTCCTCTTCTCGGCTGTTTTCTTTCACTGGCCGTGCTTCCCTCTGCTCTTCTAGTCTGTACCTGGGGATTTGCAGATGCACGGTGCTCTTCTAGCCCTCAAGAATGGTCTGAGCATGAATCCTATTGAAAACCTCAGACGTTGGGGTGGTTTGAGTACACCACGCTTTTGAGGCAATAAAATGTGTGCATTTGCATATGCATGCCTGATTATGCCTCGTTTTATCTAAAATTTCATTAAAACTCTGTTTCCTTTTGGTCTTTTGACCAAAATATTGGCCATTTTATATTTTCCATATCATTTCACCCATTCCTAATTTTAGATTCAGGCAATATATTTGATGTTTCATTTTCAGTGCCCTTGTTCTTCATTTAAACTTTCTTAGACTTTTATCTGCATCATGTACCGTACATAAACGCTTTCTACAGCTGAATGGTTTCTTTCTCCTAATGCATATAAAACATGGTTGTAGCTAGGTATTAAACTACAGTGGAACAGTATAGCTCGTAGTAAATCTTAAATTTTTATTATAGATGAGCAGTAGAAACTGCTTAAACAGTGTCTGGGATGCCTCCTGTGATTATAGGTTCTCTTGCTACAGCAGTCACTTACAAATAGGCATATAAATTAATCCAGTTTGCAGGTGTTATTATGTAATAATACCCTTACTTATATCATGGGAAGCACATGCTTTCTAGTATATTATAGGTATTAATGTAGATAGTGTTAGAAATATTGTAAAATTAGCAGTTACTCCCTTGCAATATCATTTCTTTTCTAGTGTGCAATGCACAATACTAAAATCCATCGTCTGATGACCTGCAACACATTAGGCTTCCTAGGCACAATTGTGATGTAAAAGCCACGCTGATGGCTGAGATTTCAAACATGTCATTCTTTTCTGGAGGAAAAGAAGGTGCCGGAGCTGACATTTTATATATGTGTTATTTATTTATGCGTCCAGAGCAGAAGTTGTTTAGAAAGCCAACAAAGGTTGATTCAGCTTGTATTGTTCATTTCTGTTTTTCAGATCAATGCTAATGACAGCCTGTGACCTTGGAGCTGTGACCAAACCGTGGGAGATTTCAAGACAGGCAAGTCATGATTAATAGCAGGGCTAGGAGGAGGCGGGACTGGCGGGACAATATTCCCAGGGCCCTGGCTTACAAGGGACCAAAACTGGAATCAATTTACAGCGGTATTAATGCTATAAAAAAATAGCAGGGGGTTTCTGCAAGAAATGGTTTATTGCATAATCTTTCCATGTACACATGCTTGTGAGCAGCATGTAGGTACCTGAAGAGATCTGGCTTTACAGCTTCTCCTCTTATTAACCTTTTAAATCCACATCAAAAAAGTGGATGGATTGAACAAAAAAAAAAAGCGTTAGCCACATATAGCTGCACTTATCTGGTTTGTCCCAAAGTCTCCCTTGGCAGAATCTTCCCTAATTCAAAAATACCAGTGATGATCTGCAGACTTTGATTAACATAAAAGCTTCAGTATATATGACAAGAGAAACATGTTAATTTTCTCAACACTGATGGAAAATAATGCAAGTTTTTAGCATGCCTTTTTTAGCATCCTGTACTTAGAAACAAACAAATAAAAATTCAGGCTTCTGCTGCTGAGTAGGCCCTTTAGAAATATACGTAAAACTCGAGTCCAGCATTGGCAAAAAACTACAATGTAAGAAAGCCACCTGTCCCAAAAGTCTTGTCCTTTACCACGTGATTTTCCCTCTTCTAGGCATCTTCCCTTACTCAGCATCCATCCTTAATATTTCTGGTATCTGTGCTATCCATGCAGCTGAGTGTGGCTAAGCACCTGGAGGGAGTTTGATTGGCTTGACGGCAAAGTGATAGTTAAAAAAATGGGGTGAAAAAGAGAAGCTAGAGCAGAGAACTAGTGAGGCAGGAGCAGCCAGATATCGTGGAGAAGGACAAGGAATTAACAGAAGCGTGAAGGGACCTACAAGTTACATGCACATTAACTCAATAAAAAAGCATTTACGTGGTGAGGGCTTCAGCTCAGCTTGCAGCTTTGTCAGGTGAGTCTCTTTTGCTTTTATAAGCAGACTATGACAATAGTCCTTCTAAGGCTGTCACTCTATGGTCACCTCGCTTGGAAATCATGGGAAGTTGCTCATGTCCTGCAGTGAGAAAACGAGTCACAAGATTTTTCAGTGCCACTACTGCAGTGTGTGCAATCTCTCCTCATTTTTCCTCTTTAACCCACTTAGCTTCTCCATTTTCTTTGACATCCAAAATGTCAGGTAGGGTCTGTTTGCCATATTGTCAATCTTCATGCTATGGTGCTGAATTACTGCTGAAGTCTCTGGCAAACTGGTTTTTTATCCTTATCACTTTTGAGGTCTGCCGTTGAAAATTACCCTGCAGCCTAGCATACAGGTTTCCTTTATAGTGAAAAGTACAGTCTGGGATTGATTGAAACATTACCTGGTTGAGCAGAAAGGCTAATAAGTCCACAGAGGGAAAACAGGAAATAGTTGGACCTCAACTGTGCTGAAAGGAAAAAAAAAAAAACCAAAACATGAAAAGTGAGGGAGAAAGAGATTAAAATATATGAATCAAAGGGAATAAAGGCTACATGTAAGAAAGTAAAATTCAGGAAGTGAAGATAGAAACAAACAAAAGAAGAGGGACAGGATCAGAATAGCAGTGAGAGACAGAGGTGAGACTATGTCTTGATTATTTTTATACAATACGCTTGGCAAACCCTTAATTGCTGCTAAGTTGTTAAATTATTCCTCTATCTGGAGTATTGATCCAGAATTTTATTAGTGCACTGGGATTACATACGTTATAAAGTTCCAAGCTGTGTGATAGCCTGGCTCAAGATTTAAGAGTACTTTATAACATCAATTCACCTACTTCAAATTTATTTTGGTACTCCTTATTTCAACTGTAACAAGCTTAGGATTTGTGAATGTTAGCTACCATGCAGTCACTAGAGCAAGAAATTTTGAGATTTTATGAAGTGCAGGTTCTCTGCTTAGTTCACCCTCCCGTGCCTTGGCATTATGAAATCATTTCCTAGCTTGAAAATACTTGAAAACAATCAGCAGGCACGACAGGACCTTGGGGAACTGAATGCCATCTTCAGTAGATTAGTTTCCTTTATTTGTCTCTGAAGTGTCACACACGCCTACCTTCTAAGCCCCACACGTGAGAAGAGTATGGGATGTAAAGGCTACTATATCAGGATTGCTCACTGTTTGACTTCCTAAAATTCCTGTTGTTTCCATAATTAATTTTGTTTTCAAATCTTGTGTTCTTTTGAGGAGCGCAAAACTCTTTTGTGAATAGATCATCTTCATTCACAAAAGTCAGAAAGACGCATTCCAGCTTCCAACCCACCAGTTCTTGATTTTGATTCAATATGATAATCACAAATTGAGTTCATATTTAGATATTCAGATCTGATAGTGATGAGAGTCATGGGACAAAAGTATAGTCTAATAAGAATAGTATTTATATATAAGAATTCTAAGTATTTATTCTAAGTATTTATATTTATATAAGAATTCTAAGTATAGAAGTTCCGTTCAAATACACGGAAAAACTTCTTTACAGTGAGGGTGACAGAGCACTGGAACAGGCTGCCCAGGGAGGTTGTGGAGTCCCCTTCTCTGGAGATTTTCAAGACCCGCCTGGATGCAGCCCTGAGGGATGTGCTTTAGGCAATCCTGCTCTAGCAGGGGAGTTGGACTAGATGATCTCTAGAGGTCCCTTCCAACTCTGAAGATTCCGTGATTCCGTAATGGCGAAAAAAAACCTTTATGTTTTCACATTAAATTTAGACAACAGAGGTAGGACAACATATTTATATAGGACAACAGCCTGTAAATACTCAGAGAGCTCTTGCACATTTTACAAAGCATTTTTACAGACATCACTGTGGATGCCAAGAAGCAGCTATAATTCTCTATTCTGTTCTCAATACTTGAGTAAGTTGCACATAACTGCACTGAGCGCTACCTCAACATTGCAATGTCATTACCCGAGTCAGTTCCCTATCCAAAAGGGATGAGTGTGCCTATCAGTCGTCATGGCTGTTCATAACCCCTGTTTGCTCAGTCCTGAAAACTACACAAACATGTGCCTGACATCAGTCATGTAAGTGGGGCTATTTACTTCTTTACAGTTAAGCACAGGTTGAAGTTACGGTCTGAGCAAGAACTCATTACCCTACCAAACAGGTAGCAAAAATTCTAATCTTTATCATGATTTATGTTTTAGGCAGCTGAGCTGGTAACCAGTGAGTTCTTTGAACAAGGAGACAGAGAAAGATCTGAACTCAAACTCACCCCTTCAGTAAGTTTTTATACCTTCTGAAATAGTTACTAACTTGAATAGGGTAAGAAAATACCACCGGGTTCATTCAGAAAAACTAACTGTTCTGTATGTAAAGAAAAATCTTGTAATAAATAAAATCTCTGTCCAGTAAGGACATGCATTTAAAGCCACATATAAAAGCTCTCTGGTCAACTCAGTCACTTCTGCATTGAGCTCTTTTCCCCATTTTCTGTACCTATTCCCCAGGTTATTCTGTCGGTTAATTTTCTAAGCAACAGGTATTGTTTTTAATACACAGCATTGAAATAAAAAATCGGCTACTTATGGAAATCAAAATTGTTAGATTTACTTTATGTTGCAGCTGTCTGTCTGTGTTGCTTCATGTATCAAATGCTGAAAAGCATTTCTATAGGTATACAACTAAATATAACACTGTGATTGAAAGGATAAATTGGTATTGAGTGGAATATAGGCCGATGGGTGTGAAGTGTCAGAGAAAAAAGTTTCATAAAGATTTTCACTTGAGTGATTTGAAGAGAAAGTCTTATCCACGTTAAATACCTCAAAACGTTGACAAGCCATTATCTGGAGGGAATAGGAGAAGGGTAACAGAAAGTATTCTAAAGAATTTAACTGAATTTTAACTGTAAATTGATATATTAAACTGTAAACTGATGTATTAAGTGTTTTACGTTGGGAGATAAGGCCAGTAAATACTTACAAAGTTCATCAGTTCTAACAGTTGATGGCTCAGGGTCAAAATCATGTAGTTTTACCATATTAATGAGGAATTTTTAAACAAGATCAAATGCTGCTGCATTTCATGACATATCGCTATGACAAGCCACCTAGGTAGGTATTGATGCTGGCTAGGTAAGACAGTTGTCAGCAAGATAATGTGCTATTCTCTTATATTACAATTCAAGGGTTTTTTTTCTTGCGTTGTGCTTGTAACAATATGAAAATTACCTCCTGGTCTTATTTAGTCTACACTGTGCGATACCTGTTTATGTCAGAAAGAGCAGGCTGCAACTAGAAAAATTCAACCAGACATTTAATGTAATGTAATACATACAGTCTGGAATTTCTAGAAGGTAGAAAGTAAGGAAAGTAAGTTTTCTCAGGAGACATCAACCTTGAAGAGATGGGCCCAAAATAAGAACAGACTTTCCGCAGAAAAAGACAGAAAGATTTAAAACTTGGCATGTTCAGAGAGTGGAAAAAAGCATTTGGTAAATGGTATGGATGGAACAGTAGCAGGAAGATTAAAATCCTGTAGAAGGAAAGCTGATGGACCCAAGTGATCCCAGGCAGGGTATGGAGGAAACTCAGCTCATGTTCAGACTCTTCAGACTCAGTTTCTTCCATCACCTTTCAGCCAATAATTGAGCCTCTTAAACATCACCTTCAACCTCTGTAATTTCCTCTCTGGGGGAGCGCCGTGAGCAGTGAATTAGGCTGTTTCCAGAGGAACAAATGGATAACTGCTCCCAAAACGGATCTGTTGATTCCTCACCCTTTGGATTCACCAGACATGGCTGGTTATACAGAAAGGGTCTGTAACTGGGAGGGAGGGAGCCTGCCCAGATCCATCACTCTTCATTTTGCTGAGCTGGAAAACCGTATGTGAGAAAAGGGAAACTTCTACTCAAAGGTATCTACATTTCTACGGAAGGTTTCTTACCAGCTCAACTCCAACCGTGAAGCATTTATTTTATACCACAGAATTATAGAATTCAAATACATTCAGCCTACAAATTTCAAAACAGAATTGAAAATAAACAGTTTATTTTTCATGCCAGACAAAGCAGTAGAAAGACTGCTGCAAAGATTGATTACGGTTTACAAAGTGTTCTGGTTGTGAGAATTTGATCATAGCTCCAAAGTGCTGGATGATGTGTCTGTAAAATAACTCCATCGTAATAAAGCATGACAGTTTTGTTCCCTTCTCAATTCAGGCCATTTTTGATCGGAACAGGAAAGATGAACTACCCAGGTTGCAGCTCGAGTGGATTGATAGCATCTGCATGCCATTGTATGAGGTAATTTTTACTTACTGCTCCTGTAGAGTCCAGAGAAGATTGTTCCTGCTTCTCTAGGGAAAAAGGGTTCGCTTACAGTGCAGCCTTGAAGGCTATTTGAACTCTTATCTTTTTTTGATTTTACCAAAAGTCTGAATTCTACGCAGAAATCTTCAGATTCCCTGAAGGTGGTGATATCTGTAAACGTAATTCCCCTCTGAGCTATAAAAGCTGATAGGGCAACTGTTTATTTTATTATGTTTGAGACAAACTGATTCTCATCATGGCAAGGTGTGGCGTGCTCTGCAGAGAGGTGCCAGAGGGACGGCCTCGTTGGGTGCTGCTGTCAAACCTGTCCGAATGTGTGTTGACCCAAAGGCCAGCTCAAGGCTGAGCCTTTGCACTCCCTTCTGGCTCCTTTCCAAACTGTTAAGGGCCACTCTAGGCCAAGCCTTTAAGGTCAGTGACAAATGGTTTGTGGTTTAGCCTGTGTGCTGTTTAACTTGGAGTTTACTCTTTTAATCATGCTTCTGCACAGACTGCATGGGTGCTTGGTATAAGGTGCGTAAGCATTCAAGTACTACTTCATTAAGGCTAGAGATGACCAGAATAATGCTTCTCTCTCTTTTGGATTAAACCAGCTTCAGAATTTGATTTGCGTAACATAAGCTTCACCATTTTAACTTCTCTCTTATCTGTATAGAAAGCAGAACTACATGAGCAGGGTGATAAAGGGAAAATAACACTATAGAAACTTAACCCTCAATAACTGTGTCATCCAGTCTTCCTCCTACTCACTGAGACTACACAGACCACCTTAATGCCAGTTTGGCCGTTGATATCTGAGAAAACATGGGGATCTTCTCACTAGGCATTTTTGGGGAACTGCAACAAGTTCCCCCTGTTACCACTGCACCCTGAACTGCCTCACGTCTCCGAGCAATGCATGGCTCAGTGATGATACAAAGCCAAGAGCTGAGAAGCAGGTACCAGCTCCCATGTTAACATTAAACTGACGAACTTGTGCCTGAATTGTAGCTTCCCTACACACAAACAAAAATTAACTGGCAGTTCCTTTTCACTTTATAGACCAGATATGTCACCAACAGCATATGAGGTAAGAAGGATGATGTGCTCCCCCAGCCCTCTATACCTTGTAGCATCTGAGGCTGCTGCTGTGGCAGTAATGAAGTGACTGCCCAGCAGCAAAGGCGACTCCTGTTGTGTGACATGGACAACATGCGCTTGTGTAAAGAGCGAGGTGGGCTACTGCTTTGCCAGTAGATCCTGTCCTTTTCTTAGGTCAGTTTTTGTCATGATGAAATAAACTGAAGCTACAGCTTACAAACAATGAAAGGAAAGCAAGCACCAAAGAAGAATATAAACCTGTATTTTTTAAAATGCCAAGACCATTTTGGACAGTGTCGGGGGGGACTGACCTTAGATGAAAACTCTTGAGAAATAATGTTCCTTTTAATATAATAGTTCATATTACAGTAGAATGGATATTATACCAAAAGTCATAGTTTGTAATAGCATCTGTAATCCAAAAATGTGCTATAAAGCAGGAAGAGCTGATAATCAGCCCATCCTCTGCATGAGGAGACTACATCCGAGCACTAAAGCTCTGGTTAGTTAGCTCCATCTTAGCAGGAGATCTCTGGGGAATATATTCACATCTGATTTCCCTGTTTTCTGCTGTCTTTGCATCATGCTGTGCAGCTATTAGCCTGCTGCTCAACAACTTAAAAAAGAGACATCATCAAACCTGGAAGTCATTGCAGCACCAGCCTTAGGGGTAAACAGAAAACTTGATGTCATAGTATCACACTGCGGGAGATTCTCTCTTCGATGTGAAGCCAAGTTTTAATTTTCATATCCAGCTTAATCAAACCTCAATGCACATACCACATCAGCAGTGTATTCAGGCATTGTAAATCCTCCATTTAGGGCTGGCTGAACACTGCAACTATGGCCAAGTCCTAGATTTCTTTTTTTTTTTTTTCCTTTCCAAATACATTCTTTAAAATTCTAGCCATTGTAATATGTTGTAGGGACTGCATGTGGGGAGAGCGTGGGTTACATCATTACAAATGCAACATAAAGAGGCAGAGCGGCAGCTGACAAATTAATAAAATCTTAGCAGTACTTATATAGCTCACTAGCATCGTGCTTATAAAAACCGTATGTTTGAAAGAAACATTTGACACTCATTTTGATACCAAAATTACAACATTAAACCATAGAGAACAAAACCAAGGCTTTCACGTGTAGTTTTTTCTATGCTAGTGATTGTAAGTCCTGAATCCATGTGAGCAGATCCTAGCGTCCAGAGCCCTGAAGGGAACTCTGTGGGGAATGCGTGCGTCCATACCAACGCAGTTGCTACAGCAGGACCTGATGCTGTGCTCTGGGCTGTTTGACATCCCCACAGTAGACATGGTCCCAGCAACCAGTGAATGCTGGCAACTCCCATTAAAGTCAGGCAAGGGATCAGCAGAGCCCCCTGAAATTTTCTTTGCTCAAAGTAGTTCCCGAGAGTAGGCTGTTCTTGGCAGCTGCGGGTGTCTGAAGTATGCGGTAGAGAAGGAACTTCACAGCCCAAACTTCCAGGAGTGGTCTGACACCACCTTGCTGCCACTGATGGTACTATAACAAACCATATCTTGTCCACAATCTAAGCTTATGAGCTAGGCTACATACCGGAGTACCCATGAGGAATGTTTTATACTTAAACCAGCATATAAACTTTGCAGAGCAAAGTTAAGGCCTGCCTAGCCTTATTTTTTCTTCTCTGTTCTTAAACATTCTTTGGGACTTGATCAGTCTTCTGGGGACATTTGACTCTACGTCCTCCTTATGCATCCGCTCTGCTCTCTTCATTTCTTTAAGGCAGCTCAAGACAACCCACTTTGAGGTGCAGTTCTTCTCCCAAGTAAAGGATAACAAAGTCTCCATTCTCGGGGGATACGTATCACGTCCCTCTGCTTACCTGGCTAGAACTGTTTCCTGAGTTTGGTCCCTTTTTGTGAGAAGGTTTACAAGTGACCAGCAAATCATCAAGATCTGTGCACCTTCCCTTAGCAATCCTGTTTGACTGCTCCTTGCAATGCTCATCCTACCCAGAAGAAAGAAGGTCAAAGATGTAGAAAATGTACTACATCAGAAACTAATGTGGAGCTTGAAGATTAATATAGATATATAATAGCTGGGGATATTAAAAAAAATAATCAGGAATTATGTACAGCTAGATTTCCCCCATCCAAGTGTCTAAATCCAAAACCTTTTTGTGTTTGCTCTGCGAGCCTGACTCTGCTCTTGGCACAAGGTAAGCCATGGCTCTGCTCCCATGCGCTCTCCCATATCTGCTGCTCAATGTGGGAATCAAGCCACCCCCGATTTCAAAATACCTTAGTAATCAAATCTGTTTCCTTCACAGCATGGATCAAAGGTTTGTGAAGATAAAAGCTTCCCAATTTTTTGTTCATTGCTTTTTATTACACTTGAGACATTATAATTTTATTAAATTTACTTTTTTGTTACTGTAGTGATCACTGATCAGGGTATTTTTATGTGACAGTGGAGTTTTTGCCTTGAGTAGCAGAGCAGTCGTCCATTTACTCTGAAGCTGTGATTTTAGGGGCTTTAGTTACGCTTTACTGCACCACATTTGCTCTTCATTCAAAAATGCCAGCAAGAAAAGTGTTCATCAGTAGAGATGAGAAACAAGCTTGTTAGAATAATAATTTATAAGGAAAAAATGCCTTTTTTTTTTTTTTGAACAGTAGAGCATTTCAAGTCTATTAATGTAGCTTCAGTGTGAAGTAATCATACCCTTTTTATGTTAAAATATTCTATAAAAGGGAAGCACATACAACTGAAGCAGAAAATCTAAGACGTCCCACTGAAAATGAAGCACTATGGCTACACTGCCAGCTGTGTTTACCACACAGAGAAAGTATTCTGTACCTATGGGGACATACACGTTTGTGTAACAGGAAACAGAATTTTGACCATTAAGACAAATTGCCTCTCTGACCCTCCAGTAAATTGATGCTAAGAGTTTCAACACTAACAGATTTCTCTCCTGAACTCTGTGGTTTGTGTGTACTTAAGACAGGATCGGCCACAGATTTTTCCCAACTTAGATTAGATTTCTCGGTGGGGAGCAGACAGAGTGGGAGAGCGAAGATCTTTTTCTTTTTAATCGTTATTTTTCTCACAAACAACATCAAAGCTTCGGCGATACGCATCAAACAAAAGATGCTAACAGAAGCCCAGCTCTGTTCACAGCATTGTTAGGCAGAGACAGTAACACTATGAATAGCGGGGCCAAAGGCCATGCACTCTGCTTCTGGGCAGATAAATACATAGTCAGGTAGTCAGTGACAATGACAGCAGCTATTTAAATTTAAGGGAGATGTCTTTGTGGAAGATAAAGAAGCTCATGGCTTTTACAACTTATGCGTGCCTGAGATTGCCCTGCTCACCTCTACCTTGGTGCTCCATTGAACCGCTCCATTTTAGTGCTATTTTTAGTGCTATTCAAGATTTTCTTGGGTATTGAGAGCATTAAACATATAATAGTATCTACAACAGTGAATTTGCATTACTCCGTTCAGGATTCTAGGGGGAATCTGGGAAGAGTAGAAACATTTATGTTTAGCCTAGCAAGTACTTTAAATGTTTTGAACGGAATGTGGAGGGACAGAATCCTTCTTTGTCACATTGTTTGACATACTTAGAAAGAAATCTAATCACTCTGTCTACAACTCCAAGAGCTCTGATATGCCTGTCTTCCTACAGAGGAAAATGTCTGGCCTTGTAATTAAAACTATCTCTAGAGTATGATGATGTAGCTGAAAAAGCATCTATTCTGCTTGTAAGCATACATTAAACGCACAGGGTTATCATAAATGGAATAATAATTATTATTAATATATTATAATATAATATATTATATTACATTATTATAATAAATGCCTTTAATAGCATAGTAAAAATATACAGAAGTCTCCAACAATCATGGTTACCTCTGTGCTTTAACTTCTCCAGTTCAAGAGTTGACTTTTGACACCTGAATTGGAAGTGCACACATGATTTTTTTCCAAAAGCGTATACTCAGTTACAGTTGTAAGGCTTTTCATATTCCTTAGCAGAGAAGGCGGAAAAGGTATGCTTTAAGAATCATGCTTATGCTGCTACGTCCCAATGCAGCCCTTCCTCAGTTACCACTTCTACCCCTTTCCCTCATTCCTTCAATTACAATTTTGCATAAGGAAATATTGATAAGAAATTCAGGGTTTGGACCGCTCCTCTAAAGTTCTGCTTGTCCAGAAGGGGCTGTATGGGGTGGCTCGGTCCTTACTCAGGGAAGAGTCACTGGGCGCAGCCAAAACAATGACTTTTTCCTTCAGATGTTTCTCTGTATGGTCATAACTGAAATACTTTACAAATTATTTAATGAGGAAGAGTTTATTCATGTGAACATTTTGGAAATGGCTTGCTGTACCCACCACTCACCCATACCTGGGGTTGTTGGTACAGAAGTCAGAGCACTGCTGTTCTATTTTAAGTTTGCAACTCGTCGGGGGCAGGGACGGCACTAGGCAGTGAGCTGCTCACCCTGAGCAATACACAGACATTCCCTGAAATATGTTCACAAGTTGTTGACAAGTGTTTTAACTAAAAAAAGAAAAGGCAGGGTCTGGGGGGAATCAGGACTAAGCTATTCCGAAAAAAATGCGTTCATAGGAAGCAATTGCATCATCTGCGTGACTTGTTGAAATCTGCTTTTCCTTTGTAGTATGTTGAGGGAAGAGGAGGATAACTGGCAATAGATCCTAAATAACACCATAAAGATGCACGCTTTTGGCAAGGCTTATTTCTGACATTTGATTTGGGCACAGAGTGAGAGATAATGCATCTACGCTTCCTGGGACTGCCTGGATGACAAGGATTAGTACGGTGGATAGGCTCAGGATGCAGTATGTGATACACCGTGGACCGAGGCTGCACAGACGTTGGCAGATCAAATTAGTCTCACTTTGTGTTGAAATCCAGGGGGTAATATTATCCAAGGAAGAGCAGGTGCAACATATTCTGCTGCGTTTGTAAGAAATTTGCTTCAGAGGAAACTTAATCAGGCCAAATGCCAGTGCTGGGGGGAGTTGGGAGCTAAGGATTACATTAGGAATAAGGGTTTGTCCCAGAGAAAGGAGATTTTGGTACTGCAGAAGGATCTTTCTGTAGCCTTGAAACAGGAATTCAACGAGGTTCTGCACTGTTGTTGCTTTGTTACTTGTCTACTAACGAGGAATCTAAATGAGGCCACCTGGAATGAATTCTCTTGAACTTTTAGAAAACACAGATACTATGACTGTGTTACAGCCTCCAGTAATGGAATACGCATCAGCAAACTGTTTTTCTTACCTCATGCCCTTAACCCTAAAGAGTCTGGGGTTTTTTACTACTTTTGTACTGCTAGAGAGAAAAGGTGAAGAAAAGCTATAAAAAAAAAAAAAAAAGAAAAACCAGGAAATGAAGAAAGAATGCTTTTATTTGCAATTCCCTTCTAAGTCAGTCACTATTTCACAGTATAATACGGAAAGGCATAGTTTCGGTGGTTTCAGAGCAAGGATTTTTGTGTCTAAGAGTATCACGAACACCTTTTTACAACGGGAACAAAGATCCTGATCCTCTTTTTTTTTTTATTCCCTGAGAGCAGGGAGGGATTCATTTTGCTTTTAGAAATTAACAGAACGTTATTTTTGCTAGGATTTTTGTAAATTGGTGAGATTATTGATGACACATTATATTAGTATCAACGGTTTTAGGAACTTAAAAGTTTTCCTAAATTGCTTAGGAGAGACAGCAGAAACAAATACGTTTTCCCCTTCAAACAAGAGTAGTTCAGCTTCTCAGATAGTCGTCTTATGTCAAAGGGTCTCACCTGAAAGATCAGATCATCAACAAAGATATTTGGGAGAAGATAGAAAAACCACTATTTGCCATTGACTTTAGTGAAGCCGAGCTTCACTAAAGGCTTTCAGCCTGATCTGTGAGAAAAAGTGAATAATTCATAATACTACAATTTCCGTTGCTGTCTTATTTAGAATTATCTGCCCAATGTGTTGCGAAGGACACACAGTCGTGTATGGGAATGTATATAAAGATCTGAGGAAGTAGATTGAAAAGTTGGCAGATAAGGTAGAAGAGACAGCCAATAGAGGGAACTCAAATTGTACAGCAAATCTGAAAGAAGATAAATGGATAATTTAACAGCCATTCAGTTTTCAAGAAAGACAAAGCACAAACTACATTGCATCAGAAAAGGACTAGAAATGATGATGGATGAAACGCTTCAAGTAAGTGTTTAACACAACAGAATCACAGTTGCCTGCAGAATTCCCAGCTGAAGGCAAATTCAAAGAACTAAATAAGGATATGAGACCGATACGGTTTGAAGAGTTTTTCAAAATCCATTTAATAGTAAGGCAGAAGACATTGATCAGCTGCTCAGTTAAAATGTTGAAAGGAAGAGTTAGAAACATTCTGTCGCTTGCATGCTTTAGATCTAGAATCAAAACCATAAACAGCAGAGACAAATAAGAAATTGTTCATGAAATAATAACTCTTCCTCTTCTGAGCAAACCCGTAATTTCATGAAATTATCATCAACAGATGAATCATTTGCAACTGGAGCAACACGTCAGTAGGTGCCCGGTCCTTCAGTATTACTCTTGCCCTTTGACAGTGTAGCATGCTTGATATTGGCCAGAGCGCATTTGGCTACCAGGAGCTCTGTACGTATTTTCCTCCCTGAAGTACCTGGCACATTGTACCAGTGGAGAATATTACTTTATAATCACCTCTCCGTAGTATGCTTGTTTACTTACAAAGGAGTGCAGCATTATTCTTGCAAGTGCACCCTCACCAGAAGGAAGCATAATGCTAACCCATAGTGGAAGAGCTGAACGCTTGTGCATTAGGGTATTAGATCCCTTTCCAGTCACAACTGGCTTCCTTCTGCACTGCCAACAATTTCCATAGAGAAGCTAAAAGAAATTCCTGTTTTCTATCAGGGAAGTTAGTAGTATATTCATTTCATCTAATTACATTTTTAGGCATCAGGAAAAAATTCCCTGGCAGAAATGTGAAAGTAATGCACTGATGTACTTGATGGCCCGGACCAACCCCTCCTCAGTAAGCCCTAGAAGGAATAACAAAGTCTCCTTCACCTATGAGGAGATTGCAGTAATTTATTTTTTTCATGAACTCAGCCCCCTCCCAAATACAGTATTTTTTTCTGGAACATAATGATTAAATATGTCCCTGAATCAGTAGGGCAAATAACCAATTCATATACACACACAGTCAAAGGTTTGTAGAAGTTAATCCCTTTATCTTCTGTATTCTATCTATAGAAAGTAGAATTCTAGCAGTCTTTCTGGTTTTAGTACATGGGTGTATATAAAGAAATACATTTGGATTTTCAAAACAACTTCCATCAGGTATTTGTATTATGAAGATCAAATCTGTGGATGACTGCAGTACAGGCTCCCTTTTATTTGAACTAATCTGAAGTTCAAGGACTTCCAGATAGATGGCTCACCTTTGGCCTATGTATTCTCATGTGAAAGCCACTTCAGCAAAACTCAGGAGTCCAATTCAGCTTTGCTGTAACTGGTCATGACTCTCTTGACTTCAGCAATGCTTCATATGCTTACAACAGGTCTGAATTTATCCCCATGGCTTCTCGGTCACTAGTCCTCCCTTCCAACTCAGAAACTGCCTACATAATAAAAGTGATTCATTAGAAACCACTGGGTTCCAAAGTAGAGTGAACACTGAGACCTATAACTTTTTGATATGTGATCAGTCATAAAAATGAATTTATATGCTCTTATTCCATAAACTCACTTTACAAATATTAGACCTGCAACCATACTTCCGTGAGCTGTAATCTTGTCAAAGCTCATAAGTTAAGCAAGGTCAGAATTGGTCAATGTTTGGATGAGAATCTCCGGGGCAGGGGGGAGAGGAAAAAAGAAAAGTATATACTCTGGAGGTCCTGCAGTGTTTCTAAGTTAGGGCATATTGTGCTCCTCTTTAAAAGGATTTCCTATTAGTCTTAGAATACAACAGACTCTGGCCACATCTGTGCTGCACGGCTGCACGGTGGCTGTTTCAGATAACATCCTTTCCCAGAGATGAAGGTGATGTAGCAGATGAAGTCCTCTCCCCCTCCACCCCCCTTCAACCCAGGACGTAGATCTACCAATAAAAGCCTCAACTGCTACCCATCACCCTCTCCCTGAAGGGGTTTGTCGCCATTTCTACTATTTCTGCATTCTCTATGCTTTATCTAGCAAAATATACCTAAGAAATACATCTCTATAACCCAAGGAAAAACACTCTCCCCTCCTTATCTTCTCCCATGAGTAGCTTCCTCTGAGCATCTCATACTCTCCCGTTTTGAGCTCTTCCTTCAGGCAGCCCTGACCCACTCCCAGGCGCACACCATGTATTGCAGAAGCGCCTTTAACCTTTTCTTGACTGGAGGAGCTTATATGCAAAAGGAGCTATACCTTGTGAAAATATGCTCTGGGCAGAGCAGTACGTAGTCACAAAAGACACCTAAATGATTGAAACTGGTAAGAAAAGTCACAAAAGACACCGATATGATTGAAGTTGGTAAGAAAAAGTCGGTGCTATACAGTAACTTTCTGAGAAACAGCTTAGTCACGCATCTGAGGTAAGACACAGCTGCAGAAGGGAACTGCAAACCTATCATCTGGCTTTTCCTAAGGCCGGAATGCACAGCCACCAGCACGACCGCCTTTCCAGCACCCTTTATCACTCTGCAAAGGGGATAAAATGGGAAAGGTCGCCAATCCTGTACCTATTGCTGTGCAGCAGCACAGAGGTCACAGGCAGGGCTTCCTTCTCCCCCCAGTGCTGCCACGCCAAGGAGGGACGAGGAAAAAGGCCATTTCTGGAGCTCTGAGTCCGTGTGGTGGTATCCCATGTCAGACAGCTGTTGAAGACCAAGCCTCTTCCTACTAAAGCACACAATGAACTGGGCGCTAAGAAGCTGGATACCAAATTAGACAGATCGCTAGCAAAGCTGTTCGTAAGAGGCGTGCATCAAAAATAGCGGCGAGGAGGAGCAGCACATCATGGGGTTCTCATGCAATAAAGTGGAAAGTAAAAAGTGCAGACAGGAGGTAGAAAACCCTGACTAGACTACAGCCAAATAAATTTAAATAGCTTTGGGAATAAATTGGTGTTTAATCCGGATCAGGAACAGGTGCTATGAATGCAATTCAGTAAATGGTCGAGAGCCTGCCAGAAGGGACAGAAATGTGTTGCTTTTGAGATAATTTCCCAGAAGCTTCATAAAAGAAAATTGATTACTGGAGTTTAATAATTAAAACAGGGCCAGATATATAGTAATCAAATGAGTTTTTAATTACATCTCAAGCAGAAATAAAATCCAATTTGTGTACTTTGTATCAGAAAAGTCCTACTGAAATGCTTTGATAGCTGGAAAAAATAAAATAAAAGCTAATTTCCATAGGAATTATAGTAGTTGGTTTAATTAAAAGACTAGATCAGAATGAGAGAGTCCCAAAGTGAAAGAATACTAAATACAGCAGCAGTGGTTTAAACATCAAATCAATGTCTGAATAAAGACATTTTATAGGCCAAGTGCAAAATCTGCACTGTCAAGTATCCCTAATCTAAATTAATGTGTAACAAAATAACGTTTCTTAAAATTACACTACATATTTTGTAAGTATTCCATAGAGTTAATTGCTTGTGCTATGGTAAAAATGAATACCAAAGACATGGTTTATTCTTTCTTAAGTACTTCTTTTAATTTATTTCATTAAAGTTAATGTTATTAGTTAACCATTCTTGTTATTTATGCGGTAACCTCTGTTGCACCTGGGTCATTAGACTCTGTAATATGCACTTAGGTATTAATTTCTCAGAAATATACGTATTTACTTTTGGATTTAAAATGTGTCTACAGCTCATAAGATACAGTGATTACTGTAGAACTGTGTGGGTGCTGCTTGAATCCATTCCCAACTTACTTGGGCTTCTGGTCTCTCCTGTAGTCGGGGCAAAGCTAATTGATGTAAGCAGCTCAAGCACTCAGCGTCCTCCTGGCACTGCCCGGGAGAAGGCTGTCTCCTGCCGTGAGAGCCTGGCATTTGCCTAGGATGGAGGCACAGGCACAGCAGTAGGTCATGCCCAGACTTCTGCATTTGCCCCCTGGCACTGGGATTGCAAACATCACAGTCTTGTGGTCAGTCTTGGCAAAAAAACAGTATAGAAAGGTCACGTAGCTGAGAGCTGCACAGCCACGCTGAGGCAGAGTCCACTGTCCCAGTGAGCTCCTTCTCCTCTGCGTTGCCTGCAGCGGGTATCGGTTGCTGCTGTAGTAGGTCTGGCATTTCTGACGGGGACAGCCTGTACTGCATTTTGTGCTAACAGACCCTGGGGCTGATGGGGTGTGAGCGCAGAATGCTGTCTTTGCACTTAGAGACGTTTGAAATACACTGATTTTTAAACACTGATTATTATTTTTTTTTAAATCTAAGTATTGGAAAAATACTTCACAAAAAACTCTTTCAAGATTTAAGAAATACCAGCAAGCTTAACTACCAGTGGATGGATACTGTCTTTGCACAGAAAGGATGTGATAAGTTGCTGTCAAGAGTTGAATATCTAAGGTGCTACCTCTAGACACTGAGTTGGCGGTGGTAATGCAGGCGCCAATGACAGCAGCAGCGAGCTTTTCAGGTGTTTATAATGTATTATGGCCCCTCTGGTTTGGACTCTGCCAAATCAGGTTTGAGGAATATACAGTGGTCTGAAATAAAGAGCTAAAAATGGGGAGTTCTGAGGCACAGTGGTGGGAATGTTACAAATCCACGTCCATTCTATCAATGGAATGACTGTCCCCAGCGAGCAGTACTGTATGGGCAGAGACTGCAGTAAACTCTGCCTCTTACCCCAGGCCCAGGGTTGCAAAATCATCTGCCTGGTCTGTGCCATATTCTGAGGAAATAATTTCAAGCGGATTTGCTCTGAGTTCCACCCAAATCAGCTTCTTACTCACGGCGTGATTTTTCAGAAGTGCTGAGCATTCATATTTTCTACTGAAGTCAACTGAAATCGCAAGTTTTCAGCACATCTTAAAATCAGGCCATTAACCCTTAATTATCATATAATAGCTCAATTAAAAAGCTACCAAGACTTACTTCAGCAGCTAACCAAGCTCCCATGGCTTGCAGACTAGCTATAAAAAAAAAATCCAGTTCTTTAGTGGTGTCTGGGCTCTGGGGACCATTTAAAGCGGTTGCTGTTAACCCTGCTTTTTAAAGCAAATAATGAAAATTATCAACTGCAAAGGTACCTGCTACCCCTTCCCTTTCTTTTCCTTATAATTTTCCACACTTTTACAAGAACAACTTTTCCTGTCTTCTCTGTCATTAATTTTTTTTTTTTTTATCTTGCACTAACCCTTTATTTCAAATGACAAATACACAGTTTCCGTCAAAGAAAGCATGAGACACAACTCTCAGCAAAACCCACTTCTGGCTAATCAAAAAAGCTGCAAAGGAATAATACTCCTCTGTCCCCAAAGGACACATTACACGAGCATTGGGGAGGTAACTGGTTAACCCTTTCTTCTCATCTGGGTGCTGCTGTTAATGAGGTTCTGGCTCTCTTTAATGGAGGGACAAAACCAAGTGAAGCACTCGTGGGCTTTCCACATAAGCATTTGCTACTCAAGGGGAAGGTAAAATAAACTTCTAGCAAAGGTGTGCAGGACTTCTATAATTTGGGGACTGATTCAAAGCCATCTGAAACCAGATTCTTACTGACTTCTGTGAGCTTTGGACTGGGTATGTAGAAAGCAGGTGATTTCAGTGAAATCTAAAAAGACAATTTATTTTTTTTTATTTTGAGCACACAGAAATGGAATTTTTTTGCCAGCTTTGGAAAGCGCAGTGCTGTTGTGGTTTACTCATCTATGGGCAGTAAGAATCTAGCCCTAGGGCGAATCTGAAGGTTATTTCAGCTTTGTCCAGCTGGTCATCCAGCCAGTGGACCTCCTGCTCATAGATGCCAGCAACCAGCCTCAGGCACTGGGGGGATGCTCACTCAACAGGACTATATTTAAGGATTACTAGAAAGCTAAAGTAGTTGAGCAGCAAGTCTGCCACCTTATGTGCTTTTTTTTGACCTTTTTGGTGGCTTACTTAAAGCCTCAGGTAAAACAAGTATGATAAAGAGATTTCAATGGGAACAATAAGCTTATTTACAGAAGAATTTACAGCTTGGGGGGGAGGAGGGCAGGGGCACGGTGCAGATTGAGCTCTTTTTACCCTGTTACTCCCTGGACCGTATATCAAAGTAGTGGAAATACTGTCAATATGTTTTCTCTCATCCCTTTTTTTTTTTTTTTTTCAATCTTCTTCCAGTGTCTAGTGAAGCTGAATGTGAAACTGAAGCCTATGCTGGACTCCGTGGCAGTAAATAGAGGTAAATGGGAGGAGCTGCACCAAAAAAGACTTCCTTCTCAGGCAGCATCCTCATCTTGCTTTTCCTCTAGCTTTACCATGTCTCTCAGAGACATAAATTAAGCCTGCAAATGTCAGTGTCGCTTTGCGATAACAGCTGTCTGAAAGGTTTTCATAATCTTTGGCCCACCATTTTTTTGGGAAATGCTTTCACAGACATGCTTAATTGATTGGATATTATCTTGACGGCAGCATAGTTTGCTTTTACTGGGAGGCTTAGTGGGACTGAAAGGAAGGCCTGCGGTGAGACGGTGCTGGTATCTGGAGCGGCACGGAAGACTTAGCACAAGAAGCATTCATTCAGCTCCCCCACATTTCAACTGCTGCTGTAAAAATCTGTAAAGCTGACAACAGACTGAAATATAAGAACTTACAGCTTAATAAAATTAATAATACAGAGCAGAACTGGGATGCAAGCTGGTCAATTCATATGCAAGGAGCTGCAGGAAAACAGAATAGTATGTAATTACATTGTTGTTTTGCATCTCTTCGGTACATGTTATGAATCAATTATGCCTGCTTTTGTGATGTTCCTCTCTCACTCTTCCCTCCTCTTTTATGCCTGAATGTTCTGAAAAGCCTGCTTTGTATTCTAAAGAAGTATTTTTTTACAACAAAGCTTCTTAGTGATTGATCAGGGCCTTTAGAATTGCCTACCTTTGCTACATTTAAAAACAAACTTTATTATCTTTAAAAACACCAACCTGTCCCTGTTTCCCTGAGAAATTCCTATTAACAATGCAGTAAATTTCTCAGCAAGGGGAAGTTTGCATAAAGGTAAAATATTGCATGGTAATTTTAGAGGCGTTTCTTTTATTTTCTTTAAAAAAAATGCTCTTTTAACACATTCATTTTTAAAAAAAAATTACAGTGTCCCCTAAGGAAAAGATTAATGGGCTTTAATGAAAATAGAATACAAATAAAAAAGGAAATCTGTTGCCTTGTGCTTCAGGTTTATATTACATTGAAAAGTTGACCATGGATAAGCCTTTCTAGTAAAATTTCCAGTTGAAATTAATATTTTGAAATGGTGGAGAGGAAGAATATCATCATACTGGGCTGACTACCTCTTTCTTCTCTTGCAGTTCTTTCAGTACAATTTGAGATGCTATTATTACAGCTAGCACAGCACTAGTCAAGGCTCTCATGTAGACGTCCTGTGGTAGAGGTGTTCATAAAAATTTAATCAGACATGATAGGTCACAAACCCAAACGTGTCTAGTTCTGTGTGATGATGCTAGTATTACCTGAAAGTTGGTCTCTTTCCATTAGTGCAAAGATCACTAGTGTGGCAAAACTGTGATCTATGATTTGAGGGTGCTTTCTCTGCTGCATGACCAGACACAAGAGGAGTCATGTTGCAGGGCTTACGAGTTCCTGGGGAACTCCTAAGGAAAAAAAAGCCTTTGTACTCCGTGACAAATGGAATTCTAAATATAGAGTTGTCTGGCAGCAGAAACTAAAGCTGAATTCAGCTTAGTTTTACACCTGTGCCAAACTCCATTTACTTCAGTGGAATCACCTTGAACTGGCACCAACTTAATGGGAATAGAACTTGGCCCATCTGACCAGATGCTAAAAAGAGCTTTCCTGCTTTCTAAGGAAAGTGAGTCGTTAGTGCCATTGAAAAGCTGACTACATCTGTCTGACAATCAAACAGAAACAACAAATCTGCTGATCACTTCTTTAAAAAAAACCCACAACAAACCAAAAAACCCTCTGTGCCACTAATCATTCATGTGTCTAGGAGAATAACTGGAAAGTTCAGTACCGTTTCAAACCAATCTGTTAGTACGCGACCAAACCACATCCCTTTCTCTAGTAGAAAGAAGCAGGGAAGGAGCAGAAATGCAGACTGCACAGCAGTGAATACATGCACCAAATGGAAACGGTTCTGCTATTATTTTACCACTTCTTTCTTCCCTCAGTAAAGACAGACGCAGGATAGTAAGCAGCAAGCCATACAGAACTTACAACACGTACTTGATGGGAGAAACAGATACCAGGAACTGACATAGCACCGCCGGCAGGTACACACGGCTTTCCTGAATTTTGATATGGCATATTGCTAAGTATAACATAATTTATAGCGCATACCCTACAGCTTCCCCCAAGGTTGAGTCTCCCCTCATTTCCTCTCCTTTTTATTGGCTTCAGTGCACTGTTGCCCATGGCAACACCCACCGGCAGGGATGGGGATTCAGCAGCACCACAACCTGACATACAGCTGAAGCTCTAACAATGTCAACCATCAATCAAGTGACTGTTTGTAATTGCCTCCATCTATTTCTCCTGTCTTTCGGTATCTTTGCTATTGTGGGTCAAAATTCAGAAACTGCTGACTAATGTTATGGTTCTGTTCCTCCATCACAAGGAATAAAATGAGAGAGCACGGCGAGATCTTTATCAAATTGTTCTCAGGCAAAACGAAGCAACCCTGCTGAAACCAGGGGGCCACACTAGTGCATCTCAGAACAGCACTGGGGCTCTGGAAGTGATATAGCTCAATCTTAAAAAAACCCCAACCCACCAAACAAAAAGATATCTTATACCAATTATTTTTTTTAACACTCAGCTTAGGAATCCGCAAAAGACTTCCATTTTCGAGAAAAAAAGAAGATTCTTTGTGGAAGCATGCAGTACAGTAAAGAAACATACTCCAGGTTTCTCATATTTTAAGATGGTGGAAAACACTTTTTAACTAATGCTTACAAGATTGATAGAGGGAAATTGTATCTGCTTTTCATTATTTCTGATAGGGAAACATTTTCCTGGCACTTCAGCCAGTTTTGCCAAACTCTTCGGAGATGTGCAGAGGAGAGATGACTGTGTAGGTTATTAAATCAGCATTCTCCATCTTCTACTTGTTTCCATGCCCGCTACACAAGGGGAGATCAAGACCCATTGAAATCAGTTTAGTTCTGCGAATGCATATAAAACACAGGTCCACAAGAGGCGAGGACAAATTGGAGGGCATGTAGAGAAGAGGACGGAGAACCCCCGGTTACCCAGGACAGTGCCAGTAAAGCACTGCTTGGCCTTTCCCTGGAGATGCCCGACACACCTGGTCTGCCTCAGCAACAGACAAGTCATCACTTATTTGCCCCAGTGGCCTTGAATGAGGGCTGTAGCATTCACAATTCAAATGCTAAAACGCGGTGAGCATGTGGACCATCCTTAGAGTCACAGGGGCTTCATTCTGCCCCAGAAGTGCTCAAGCTAGTTCAATGGCAATGCCTTTTTTCTAGGTGTCCTACTGCCTAGTGCTAGCTGCAGCCTGAACTCGGTCAGGTTTCTTGTCTCATGAATTACAGGCCGTGAGGTCCCACAGGAGCCAGCCAGCAGCCCTCATTTTGTCATCAGAAAATGCTCGGGAGAAGACCTGGGTCTTCATCCCCATCCCCATCCTCAGGCCACACAGTAATTCCACTCAGGATTCCCACCTGTGAGGCTGCTGACCAAAATCAACCTTTCCTCACCAAAAAAAAACCCAACACAAAAAAAACCACAAAAAAGGCAAAAGCATAGATGCCCTAGCATTGCATCAGGTAATCAGGAAGGAGCCTGACGTTCAAATCGTACTTGATTTGGAATAGGCTTTCGAACTGTGGGTGCACCTTCCCCACCAGCCCGTGGGGAGTACAAGGGTGGGCTTGTCTCCTGCCCTCCTGCCAAAGCCTTACGTGTGCTCAGCAAAGAGACGGGACACTCACTGGGTATAGCCCTGATTTCTGCTTCACTCCTGGGAGATGCACAGAGCAGACAGGCTTTGGTGGAAGAGCTCAGGAGGGGCTCATAAGTAGGTCCTTCTGGATTAAAGCCCTCCCCTGCAACATGATGCTGTGATGCCACCAGAAATACAAACACTGGTCAAGGTGAGAAGCACCTGGGGCAGAAACTCTCCTGTGGTTCAGAAAAAAGGGTTTCCCACCTCTTGAAAACAAGATGCCCAAGAGGTATCTTTGACCCTAGTTCGAGTAGTAAAATCAGACAGTCTCCCCTCAAAGTGCCCCATCAGTTTGTCTTTCTCCCAGCCTGGGACCGACAGGTGAAGCAGAACAACTTCCACAGAACACGATCAAGCTGTAGACATCTGCTTCTGTCAGGACACGGTTTTGCTCCTGCTCCAAAGCAGAATCACGCTGAGAAGGTTAGGCAGCAGTGGCTCATGGAAGCTTAAACTCAAGGCCTCATGCGGCAACTGGACACTGAAGTCCCCACGCAGCCCTGTCACAGCCAGCCCCTACTATCTGCAGGGCCGGGGGCTCTTGCTGAGAAGGTCGTTAGTCTGTTTTGTGCCCTGCAGAAAATAGCTGCAGAGTAGAGGAGTATGTTTTGTTTTAGCTCAGGTATTCCTTCAGATGGTGTCCTTGGTACAGCGGCTGCATTTTTTCTGGACTGGTGACTTTGCTAATTGCTCCTTCTTATCGTGCACTGCAATCTCGTAATGTGCCTGTAGTTATCAACAAAGCCAATACTAGTACTCACAAACTATTTTTGAAAACTGCAACCAGCAGTGCCTAATGTCATTTGTAATATTTTGGTAAATTCACCCTAGTGGAAAAATAGGAGGGTTTCAGTCTATGGGCCAAATACTTATTTTCCCTTCATAAATTTAAAACAATTTTAGTTATTGATAGCTGGTTTATACATTAAGTGAAATTTTAGAACAGGTTTATTTCAACGTTATGTAAAACATACTAACAGACACTTCCAATGCTTAGAGTGTTCCGGGCAAGAAAATACAGAGCAAGACATTTTTTTAATTAGCTTTGTCAAATAAACAGAAGATTGTTAAGAGTAAAATCATGTGAATGGTTTCTAACGTAACAATGAAATGGGAGGTATAAATCAGCTGAAGTGAGAGACCCCAGAGATTTCCATCACTTGAATGTGCCAGTATTGGAACACATACTGTATATTGCTTGTTACTTTTTCTTTCTTGGATTACTTTGTATTTAATTACCAATTTATAAGCACGTTGGACACTGCATCTTACAGTTGTGTGGCGAATACCATTACCAGCTTTGAGCCTTTGCCTATGGCAAACAACTGACACATGCAAAGAAATACTATATTTTCTAATGCAAGCGAATCCTACATACTTTCCAAATGTATAACCTAAGATTTCTGCATCCTTTTCCTTTTTGCATTTTAAGACCATTACCCTCACTGTTTTGCTTTAGTAGATCAAACAATGCTGATCCAGCTTTTTAAAGCATGTTTTTGAAATTAACAACTTGGTCTCTCTAAAAAAAAATAAATAAATCATTTTAATGGTTTGCTGTGATTTTTTTTTTAATTATTATTTTCTTTGCAACTACCTCGTTGGGATGAATCAGAGCTGTATGTATTGATTACTGAGTCACGCAAACTGAAGAGCTGTGGAAACAGGTGCCACTGAGGGGCTCAGATCCAGTTTTTGAAACCTGAGCTTGCAGCACACATGCCCGGGAGCAAACCTAACTTTGTTGGATACACTTGACATCAGTCTGGAATGACCAGAAACCAAATTCGTCTGGCGACGGTAACAGAGCCATTTACGCATACAGAAATGACACAGGTTATCCAGGCTGAGATACCGGACATATAACTGTTTAGTATAAATACCAGTGGGGAGGAATATCCCTGCGAAGAACAGTTATGTTGCTGAAAGAGTTTCAGAAAAGTTGGAAATAATTTCTTCTACTTTTTTTAAGCTGCAGGAAAGCTGGCAGGTTGTGCTAAGGTACAAAAACACCCTTCCTTCCATCAGCCGTGACAAACTTTGAATCCTGACAGGCTGCAAAGGGCAAGTTTCATGTTCAAGAAGTCCAAAACAGCAGTAGCGTACTTTCTCGCCCGTGTTCCAGGACGGTGTCTTTAGCTTAGGGCTTTTACACTACCACTTACTGCTGAAGAGAACTGTTACACAGCATTTAGAAAGAAATTAAAAGGGTTGATTTTGATCTTGCACGTTCAGGCCCAGGCAGAGTTTTCAGGAGGCGCACACTGTGTGACCCAATGCGGAACCGCCACTGAACAGCCCCTTTCACGGCCCAGGAGATAAAGCACGAACGGGTACAGAAAACGGCCGGCGAACACCGAGGATGCGGCCGCTCCCTCGGGCACCACGCCGGAACCATCCAGCACTCCCGCCCGTGACGCCTCCGCAGCCCGCTGGAGGGGCGGCGGGCGGGCCGAGGGCCGGCGGCAGAGCTCGGCACAGATGCCGCTGTCCCGGCCCGGGCCCGCCCGCCGCCTCACCGCGGGTACTACAGCTCCCGGCGTGCCCGGCGGCCAGGCGCAGAGCCCGCTTCCGGGGGAAGCAGCCTCCCACTGCGCCTTCCGCCGCGGCGTTGCCATGGCAGCGCGGGGCCCGGCTTCCGCTTCCGCCCCGGCGGGCCCGTTGCCGTGGCAGCGGCGATGGAGGCCGCGCCGGTGCCCGACGGGCAGTACACCGCCGTCGTCTACGGGCTGATCGGCGGCGGGCGGTGCGGGGAGGCGGTGTCGCTGCTGAGCCGCGAGCTGCAGAAGAGCTGCCGCTCCCGGGGCGGCCTCTCCCTGCTGGGCTACTGCCACTACCAGCTGCAGGACTTCGCGGCGGCCGCCGAGTGCTACGAGCAGCTGGCGGCGCTGCACCCCGAGCTGGAGGCCTACCGGCTTTACCAGGCGCAGGCCCTCTACAAGGCCGGGCTCTACGCCGAGGCCCTACGGGCCGTGGGCCCGCTGCTGGACCTCCCCGCCTACCAGGGCCGGGCCCTGCGCCTGCGGGCAGCTATCTACTATGCCCAGGGTGACTTACCGGCGGCCAAGAGCCTGGTGGAGGAGGCCCTTGCCGCTGCTGCAGAGGGTGGCCCTGGAGCAGCTGAGGACCCCTCAGAGCGGGCTGACGCCGAGATCAACCTGGGCTGTCTGCTGTACCGGCAGGGGCGGCACGAAGAGGCCAGCAGCAAGTTTGCCGGTGCCATGCAAGTGTTGGGTTACTGCCCTGAGCTGTCCTACAACATGGCGCTGTGCTGCTACGCAGCCAAGCAGTATGCTCCTGCTCTCAAACACATCTCTGATATCATAGAGCGTGGCATCCACCAGCACCCAGAGCTCAGCGTGGGCATGACCACCGAGGGCATTGATGTCCGCAGTGTAGGAAACACTCTGCTCCTGCACCGCACAGCCCTGGTGGAGGCCTTCAACCTCAAGGCGGCCATTGAGTACCAGCTGCACAACCTGAAAGCGGCCCAGGAGGCGCTCACAGACATGCCACCGAGGGCTGAAGAGGAGCTGGATCCAGTCACGCTGCACAACCAAGCGCTAATGAACATGGACAGCCAGCCCACTGAAGGGTTTGAGAAACTGCAGTTTCTTCTGCTGCAGAACCCCTGTCCGCCAGAAACTTTTGGAAACTTGCTACTCCTCTATTGCAAGCATCAGTACTACGACTTGGCAGCTGATGTGCTGGCAGAGAATGCCCATCTGACCTACAAACTGCTCACACCTTACTTGTACAACTTCTTGGATGCCATTATTACTTGTCAAACTGCCCCTGAGGAGGCTTTCCACAAGCTAGATGATTCAGCAGGGCCGCTGATCGAGCAGCTGAGAAAACTCACAAAGCAAGTACAGGAAGCTAGGCAAAACTGGGATGATGAAGCTGTAAAAAAAGCAGTCAATGAGTATGATGAGACTCTGGATAAATACATACCTGTCTTGATGGCCCAGGCAAAGATTTACTGGGACATGAAGAACTACACAATGGTAGAAAAGATTTTCCGCAAATCAGTGGAGTTCTGTAACGAACACGAGGTGTGGAAGCTCAATGTGGCTCACGTACTCTTCATGCAGGAAAGTAAGTATAAAGAGGCCATTAGCTTCTATGAACCGATAGTTAAAAAGCACTATGACAACATTCTTGATGTCAGTGCCATTGTGTTAGCTAACCTCTGCGTTTCCTACATCCTGACAAGCCAGAATGAAGATGCAGAGGAACTGATGAGGAAGATCGAGAAGGGAGAAGAGCAGCTGTCCTATGATAATCCTGATAAAAACATCTACCATCTTTGCATTGTCAATCTAGTCATTGGTACCCTCTACTGTGTGAAGGGAAACTATGACTTCGGTATTTCAAGGGTCATTAAAAGCCTGGAGCCATATAACAAAAAACTGAGCACTGATACATGGTATTACGCCAAACGGTGTTTCCTGTCCTTGCTGGAGAATATGTCCAAGCACATGATCATGCTACGTGACAGCGTGATTCAAGAGTGCATTCAGTTTCTGAAGCAGTGTGAGCTCTATGGAAGAAACATCCCAGCTGTCATCGAGCAACCCCTTGAAGAGAAGAGGATGCACAGTGGGAAAAATACAGTTACCTACGAAGCCAGGCTTTTGAGGGCGCTGATGTATAAGATCATTGGGTGGACTGCGTAAATGGCACTCCTGTACAATAGAAATGAGAACTTTGTGACTGTTCTCCTCTTATGCTTGCGAGGTGATGCTCACCCTGGTAGTCCATGGTAGTATGGGGTTTTCTTGATTTCTCACCTTTAAAGATTTTGTCCTGTATTTTAACAACATCCAGGGGAAAATACAATATTTACATGAAATAAACCAGCACCAAATAACTAGGGGTATTCTCAGTAATCTGTCACGTTGTGTTGACCGAGAACTTCATTACAAAAATATCATAGAGTTTTTACCTGTATAATATTTTATCCTTCTGAAATTTTGAGCAGGTTTCTTTTTATTTGTTGACAGGTGAAAATAATTTGCTATCTGTCTCTTCTAGCAGAGAAGTTGAGGAAACAGAGTTGGTTTAATTCTCTAATTTGTGCCTGTGCGTGAAATGTTTCTTTCTTCTGCTTTTTCCAAGGTATTTTTAATGTTACAGACCATGTTGATAGTATATTTATACACAAAAAATGCCTTTATAATAAAAAATCAGTCCTGCAAACATAAACATTGCCTTTTCCTAACTCAGTAATAATACACGAGTATTCTGGCAAATTGCATACCTAATACAGGGACCAGGAATATATTCCAAGAAGGATATATCAGGACAGTACCTCAGTTTAGGTCTACCCTTGCAGTAAAGTTTGTTACGACTGGACATAACTGGCTTCAGAGACACTGCTCAGTGCCGCCCCTCGGCTTCTGCGACCCCCAGAGTCCCCGTGCCTGCGCCATCCGAGTGGCAGCTGATGCCCTGCAGACCCCTTTGGTAATAAGTGCGTGTTTAATAACGCAGTCCTCCATTTGCCTGCCTCTTTAGTCAAAACACCATTCTTAGAATATATCAGTCTCTGGTAAGAGACCTTGAGAATGTGAACTTATGTTATTTTCCATATTTCTCAAAAAAGCATGTAACTTCCATTTTATGTGAGGCTTACAACTTCTGCCCTTAGATGGAAGAAATCTGCTTCTCAGTTTCCTCCTTGCGTTACTGTTCCTGCATCTCCTAATGCCTCTCTGAAACCTTGTTTATTTGCTTAATTCCTTTACTTGGCATCTCTACCATGCTGGCATCAGAAAGTGTATTTTCTCAATAGTCTTCCCATTCCTTTTCAACCATATTATGTGTTACACAGCGAAGGGAGACCAAAATACCTTTCAGTGTTTTTATGCAATCTGGTTCTGTGCCCCATGGCTGCTCTCCTTTTTGGTATTCTGCCTTCTGAAGCGATGCACGATCTGAAGTTTTTTTAAATAAGGATCTAAGATCCGCGGCATTACTTATTTGCTTACCTTTGATACAGGCTCCCAGAAGAGCTCCTCACGGGGGAATTTTGGTATCAGGCTGCGCGTCTCTCAAAATCCAGTTTCTGTGCTGTAGTTTACATGGAAGAAAGAGGACAGCATTTTTGAAAGTTGCTCTATTATAAAGCATATATAATACCTAATCCTTCCAGAGATTTAGTGTATATAGGAATTGAACAGGCTTGCAACCATTTCAGCTTACAGAAAGTCAACTCTGCTTATCTGCTGGGAGAGAAACCTGTTAGGGCTGAGCAGAGCCTTTGTAGCTAAAGGAAATGGCTGTGGGTTGGGTGATGTTACAGTTTACCCAAAACTTCCTATAACAGCAAAGTAAAATCAAATTTAACAGTGTCAAGAATGGGAAAATATTCTAGAGAGGCTAGAGAGCAGGCGGGAGATGCAGCAAGGTGTCCTAGGGAGGCCTCCATAGCTCATTACTAGTCCATAAAACCCCCCGATTATGGTGATATTAAATATTTCCCACAAGTGCTTCCCCACGAGGAGGAGACCGGTGATTTCAAATTTTGTTCACCTCCATGAAGCACAGCAGCAGGCTGTAAAGTATGTTTCTAATTTACAGTGAAATTGTATTATATATTAGGCAGCATAAACAGCATGACCTTTAAAAAAAAAAGTTTTTAAAAGTCACGCCACATAATGGCATCTGAAGTGCAGTAATGGGCAATGACTTAGGGAACATCAGCCCTTTATTTAATATTCATTGTGCGTACTCTGTAAAAGTCAGTAGACATTTAAAAAAAAATAAAAATTCACTTTGCAGATTTGTGCCTGTGCAAATGTTGAATGCCCTCTAATGGAGAGCAATTTAGAGACCTTTCCATGGCTGACCATTCGGTGATGTTCACACGCTCTAGCAGTTTCTGTACAACCGGTGCGTGACTTCCATTAAGGCTCTGCAGCAGGATTAGCCGCACTGAGTGCTTCAGCTCTTTCTCGCCTTCCATGGCCACACAGGGGTCCCACCACGAATAAGCAGAGGTGACGGGGCTGGCTGGCTCTGGCAGGTGCTGCGCAATCCTGCCAGCCTCCAGGGAAGGCAGAGGACCCTCAGTCACAGGGTGAGAAGGGAGAATAGCGATGCTCCCCCAGAAAAAAAAATTCCCCATAAAAGGACATGGAGTTTGGCAAGTTGTAGCTGTTCTAGAAGATACGGCTAGAGGGCAGTCAGCATGTTACAACACATCAGGCGTACAAAAAATCACTGCAGAATCCTAGGGAAAATGTCAATAGCAGCATTTTCCCTGTTCTTCCCTTTTCCTCCTCTGTTTTTACCTGCTTTTCCTCCCAGAGGTCAGTGCACGCCCAGAAAACCCAAGGTTTCTGAGCAGGTTGGGTGATGCTGAACACCATGACCCCAGTGTGGAGAGGCCTCTGCTGCTGAAAGGCGAGGGGGAAGCAGCAGAGCTGAGACACAGCAGGAGGAGACCCGGGGCAGGCGCTTCCTCCTCTGCTGCATCAACTGACGCTTCTGCACGGGGTCTCCTCCCCATCCCAGCAGTATTTTCCACCCTGTCCTGCCTCTTCCTCAGCAACAGCCACCCAACCTTCCCAATAGCCCCTGTTTTGTCCTAGAGATACCCCTGCCCCTCCTGTGCCCAGAGGGATCGATGGGGTTCTGGGGTCACATGGCTGTCATCTTTTGCGGTGTGAGCGTGTCACTTCCCCCAGTGGCAAGCATGCATTTATAGCATCTCCAACTGCAAAGCACTTTGGTCATGAAAAATATATAAATGTTACAATCAGTTTTATCACTGTCTTTATATCGCATTTAATGTTATCACTATGTGACTTACACACAAAATAAATTTTTAAAGGAAAGCACATACATTTTCATTTAGGGAAAAGGGAGGACACCAAATAATGGTTTATGATTCTTAGAAATACAGTAAAATCCACTTAAATTAATGCCCTAAGCCAGCACAGTTCTTCTTTTGTCCACAACCAAAAATCACTGTTTTCGTTTAAAGGAATGCAAACAGAAAACACTACCCAGAAACGGCTGACCATATTCCCAGGGAGGGGCAGATAAGCACAGATTCCTAAGCAAGAGCCTCTGCTTTTTTTGGTGGGAGCAAGGGGAAAGAAGCCCTTGGCCCTCTGTTATGGCATTAGTACCCAAAAGATGAGCAGCACAAGATGCCTCCCATGCACACCACCGCTACAGCAAGGCCAATCTCCAGGATTTGATTTGAATTAATAGCCTTTTTTGCACCTCAGCCTTACAGTGCATCTTGTGAAACGTTCTTGCCCTCAAACCTTACAAAACCCATGTTGCAGGTGACAAGCTGTATTGTACCGCAGTGGGCAGATCTTTGTTTTTTTTTCCAGCTACCCTTGCAGTAATTACAGCGTGAGTTGCACAAGCAAAGGCCTCAAACTGCCATTCTGCCAGCAGCCCACCTGCGCCGGTGGGAGGAGCAGAGGAGGCACGAAGGGCCTGAGATGTGATTTACTTCGTGCTCCACCTTGAATCCCCTTGGTGCTCAAGTCTCCGCAGTTAATCAAATGTCTGCTGACACCACCAGCAGAGCAGAGGCAGTGGATGCCAGGGACGCTTGTGATCAGCTCCACAGTCAGAGCTGATCAAGAAATTTCAGTAATCAAGGGGTGGCTGACATTACCATAAGGCAGATATAAAAGATGAGACAAAAGCATCTTCTTCTTGTACAATCCTGGGAGGAACATGATTAGAGTCTTCCTCGGGGAAGTCAGGGGTGTTTCTAATGTGTAAGCAAGACCCATTAGAAGATGGACAAGGAGAGGAAATGGTGAAGTTACATGCAAGAATAAAAGTTGATTTGGGCAGCCCATTCCACAATATCTTACTTACAACATCCTATTTTAGATGCCTGAGTTCAAAACTTCCACACATCCACATTGGCTTTAGCCTCCAGCAAAGGCGGCAGAGTCTGCCCCTGACTAATGGTTTGGAGATTCAGGGCATCGATGTGATAACGTGACTGTGTGGGCTGAAAGATAAGCACTGAGAGATCCATCTTCTCTCCCCCAGGCTTCTCTTCCTTTATCTCCCTTTGGCTTTTCAGCAAATAAAACCTTCTCTAAATTTTGTGCCTCGGCTAAATCCTGCTGTCTTCTTAAGGAGTGGGTATGCCTGGGACAATGCGCATCTTCTTCACATCATGCCGTGTAGTTCATACAGAAGAAAGATAAACACGTGAACGCCATCTGGTTTACCAAGAACTAGTCCACAGAACACATTTCCCGCAAAAACGTCTTTTAGCGCAAAGAGCTGAGAGGGATGGTAAAACACCACCTTCTTTCAAGAAGCACAGCAAGGGGCATCTCTAGGCGTTCCTTGCACATCCACCACCTTTAAATGGCAGCCTCAGTAGAGGAGGTTTCAGCGAGGTGCAGCCCGTGCCTACTGAAGCTCTGGTGCACCAAGCCAGGGCACGCGGCACTGATGCTTATGTGGTGTGCACCTTAGTCAGGGCTTGCACGTGGTGCCGCATCAGCTTTCATGAACCGCAGGCTGGCCTTCCTGAGAAGGCACACTTGGCTTTGTCACTCTGCGCTGGTGTGGGGACATGGACAATGAAAGCCAGTAGCAGCAGAGGGGAACCTGGCTGGTGCCCTAGTGGGTGGCAGGCAGGATTTACACACGTGGAAATGGTGAAAAGCAAGTTAGTGTTAAAATCCTCCCAGCTTCAATCAGTTTGATGCTAATCAGTAATATAAGGACATCCAAGTGCGCATACAGTCTGGGAGACACTGCAGAGAAATATTGAGATGTAACCGATACAACAAAAGCTGTTTTGCAGTCCTCTGTTTGGACAGTGTGACCTACCCATGGCTTGCAAAAAAACATTTTCTAAATAAAGTGAAAGAGGCTTTTCAGTCCTGACAAACTTTTAGGCTTTACTTACAGCAAAACAACTCTTTTTTTAGCTGACAGTTTTCCATTAAGTAGAAAAACTGAGACATTTGATCTCAATTTCCAATGAGCCTCTTGATTAGCATAATTTTCCTAGACTTTGCCTAAATTGAAACTAATAAAGCCTGCTCATACAGCAGACCTTGCCAAATCCAACAGCTTCAGTCCAGAATGTTGCTATTTTTGCGGTTCTTCCCCTAAATCCAGTATAGTTTATAGCCCAAGCTGAAGCCCAGGGAAGCCAATAAAAAAGTTCCCGTTGACTTCAATGAGCTTTAAACTGGCACTTTAGAAAATATCCATTTTCACAGCCTGCTATTTCGAGCCATCCAAGACCAGCTTCTTGAAAGTACTGAAATGCTACAACCCCAGTCAAATTCAGTGACAAAAAACCTTGTTTCCACCCACTTCAAAAGCTGCTTAGAAAACAGCTAACGCCCATGTTGCCCGTGGTGCAACTGCTGCACATTAAGAAAACATTGCTGTCGCACAACAAGAGGTAAAAGTGGGCAGAGGATCCTGATCCTCCACCTGGACCCAGCCGGGCAGTTTCCCCCAGCAGCCCACGCAGCCCACCATGGCTCCAAGAACAGGGCTGAGGCCTCCCGTCCACGCAGCCTACGGTTACCCATACAGCGCAGCCCCAGCCCTGGGAGACACCCTCAACCCAGTGGCCACATCACTGGGAACTGCTCGCAGAAGGAAACTGGAAACACGAGCACCAGTTTTTCTTCTGAAATGTGGGAATCATCACTTGCCATCCAAACTTTTGAACATCCCGAGGTGAATTTACACACTGGCTCTGAATGGTCTGATCTTGGCTGTGGTGCTTTTGTCCTCTGCTGCACACAGTCAGCCCCTTCTCTGCATTTCAGCCTTTCTTGCTGCTTACCTTCTCATTTCCCCCCAACTCTGCCTCTAGGACCGTTGCCATCCTGTGTCACAAGCAGGGAACAGGTTGACTAACAGCTTTTTATGAGTCGGTTTTATTTTATAGCCCTCTTTCCCGTGGGAGAGGGCAGAAGGAGCTGGCTAACACTCAGATCCTGTTGGGTTGAACTGTTTTCTAACAGCCGTCTTCCAAATTAAAATTAACACAGCTCGGATTTTTCTTAACTACATTTCTCTGGTGCCTCACAGAGCCCTTTGTGTCCTCCTCCACTGATTCACGGCCGTTACAACAGCCAGCAAACAGAAACGCGAGAGCTCTGACATGGCGTATCTGATTTTCTTGCTCTGTCAATAGTATTTATCACTGCAGCTCCCATGCGGAGCGGGACGGTCTGCTTCTCCATCAGAGCTGAGGGATGGGGGTTTCAGGGCGCACATAAATCCTTCGCTCTTCCCCTGCAGAGCAGGTCAACGCACATCACGTTTTTAAAGCAAAACCAAAAAAAAGCCACATTTTCTGATGGCTGTCATCTGTGCGCTACTTCAGCCATTGCGATAGCACAGAGATAGCCACCGCACCGACATCAGCCCCGCAAGTGTCCGCGGGTGCGAGGCAGGTGCGGAGACAGCTCCATTAGGAAACGCCGCCTGATTTATCGGAGCGGCATTATTCTTTCCCTGGCAGCACATGCCTTTGTGTCACCTTCAGGGAGGGAGAGGGCTGGCCGGCTGCTGCCATGCTCCGGCCGTGCTACAGAGGGTGCTGCGACGCCAGGTTTGGGCCGGCCGGGAGCCGGCGGCGGGTGGCGCCGGGCGGGGAGCGGCACCGACAGCGTCCCCGGGACCAGCGTCCGCCCTCTCCGGTGTCCGCCGGGGGACCGGGACAGACGGATTGCCGGGAATGAGACCGAACATACGCCGACAGCTAATATTCCCTCCAGACACAGAAGGGGAATAGAAACCCTTTTTTTCCTAGCCCACGCTAGAGTTCGCCGCTCCTCCTGGTTGGAGAGAAGGAAGGGGAAAAGGGAAGCCAAAAGCGCCTGGTGAAAGGCAGTAGTCGAGGGCAGGCTCTGCCCTAAAGAGAACGCCTCGGGTCCAGCGCTGGCCTGCCTTTGGCTCTCCAGGAGCTCCCTGCTGCTGCTTTCCCCGTATTTAGGAGGGCAAGGCCACGCATGGGCAGGCAGCGAGGTTTTTATGCTGCCTCTCAGCATCACCACCAGCTGGGGACCAGGGGGAGGGAAGGAGCAGTTTTGGGTACCTTCACCCCGGAGATCCAGGTGATGCCGTGCACCCCTGCAGCCTCTTGCATCCCTTGCACGCCTCTGTAGCCCCCTTACATGGATTGCACCTTGGAGGAGGAGGACCTGCTCAAGTAGGCATAGGTCTGACCTATACATATTTGTACAGTCCAGGGCACGGCTCCGACTTCACCGGAGCTTCTCTAGACTTGTGCTGGTTTTACCGTAGGGAGCTTTTGTTTACACGTATGAGAGCACCTCCCCAGCAGTCTCCACTGAACCCTTACAGTCACGTGCAGGATAGGAATCACCCTTTCTGCAGGGATGGGGGAGCAGCCATAGCTTTTCCCGGCATAATGTGTGACACCTTCTTTTCTGCCACACTTAAATGCCTCTTGGCCTGCTCCTGCCCAAGAATCAAATCAGGGCTTCAGAAGACATGAAATACTGGTAACAAGAGTTAATAGCAATGAAACAGTCAACAAAATATAAAGCTGTTAGAGCAGGATGGAGTCTCTGGGAAGGAAGATGTGCAAGCCCTGCCCTGCCTTTGTGCTCAGTCCAGGGCAGAAAACGCAGAGACGCCTCCCTGATCTTGTGAAATGCCTGCGAGTGAGCATGTGTAATGTACTGTGAAATTTTTGTGACTTGCTAGGTTATAAAGCTGGTTATAGGAGAATTTAATAAAAAAGGAAACCAGTTTATCTCTTTCTGATAATTTCTCTATGGCTTTAGGGTCTCATTCTGGCTTCCTCTCTGTGCCTGGAGAGGTGATCCTAATATTCAGTGTAAAATGTACAGATTCCCCGAAGGGAACTTGAAAGTAATGCTCTGCTTCAAATTCAAACCTGACAGTACATATCACATCAGGGGATCCCTTTTATCAGCAGGATATTCAGAAGGGATGAATGATTTACTCACATAATCTCTTAAACCTTTCACTTGAAGAGTCTAAGATAGAATTTATAGCATTTTTATCATTTGGACCTAAAAAAAAAAACAACAGTAAAATTCCTCTATGAAATCTGAAACCCTACTCATTGATTTTCTAGCTGATGAAATTTCAAAGGAACATGTTCTTCCGTGATGGAGTAACAGCAGGCCTCTGCCTTGGCTTTGGTGTTTTCTCATGTTAGAAATCAGATAATTCCTCCCTAGGGAGACACATTTAAATAGATACCTCCTATGTTTTGCATTTGAAAACACTGAGGATGTGTATTAACCTCCCATAATTAAAGATGGTACCAAGTTTTGTGCAATTTATTTCTCTAATTTCCATTTGCCAAATAGATGTATATTTACACAAGAAACCTAAACAACTAATGCTTTCATTCTGAGTTTTAACCTAAGTAATCAGTTTTGTCTTCAGGATGATGAGGATGACAACCTAGATAACAACACTTGCTTAATATTTCTGCCATGTAGCTACTGCAGAAAAGTAAACCAAAGGTGGGCTGTGACATTTTATTTCCCTTCCTAAAATATGTTTGCCTGTCTGATATGTTCTCCCTTTATTTGATGAAAATATAAGCCGGTCTGAGTCCAGGTTTTGCTTATCCTGTTGTACCGATAGAGTGGTATCACTTTTTTTTTTTATCTTTCTAAAGTTATTCTTGAATTAAACTAGGAGAAATGAGCCCAGAATGAGAATGCAAAACAGATTCTCATCTCGTTTCCTGGCACTGTCATTGTGTTTGTTGTTTGAACCCAGAACCATTGGACGTTAATGCAGGGTGAGAACTAGTACAAAGAAATACATAATAATGCTAATAACTTCTTCATTTGAATTTGAGGAGATGTCAGAGGCAGGAGGAAAACGAGCATTAGATTGGTAATCAGCATATCAGAAGCATCCAGAAGCACAAACCAGAGTTACAAAAACTGAGATTTCATTTTTGCTGGTGTGAATGTGCACTCAGCCTTTCAGAAAGGCGTTTCTGTCTGTTAATTAATCTCCGGTTGGTTGTCCGCAAACAGTGATGTGACTCCAGTTACGACTTTGTTGTGCCCAACTGTCACCTCAAACCACGTTTCTATCACACCCTATCCTGGGGCGGGGGCATGGGGACAGCTATTCCTTGCCACTACTTTCCTGCTTCACGGTTCTCCCATGAGAGCTCCACACCAGCGGGTGATTTGCTCAGTCGGGATATTGCTGACCTCCACGAGGCAGCGGTCCTCACCAAGCGCTAAATTATGCTCACACTTATCCAGTGTAAGCCCCAGTACTTCCATCCAATTCAGCAAAACGCTATCTGATTTACACTAGCGTAAGCAGCAGCAGGATTTGGCCCTGTGGAGCAGGCTCTGTACGGCCAGATCCTCCATGGGTATAAGTTACCGTGGCTCAGTTTGCATTTGTAATGCCAAATTTACTTCTTTCCATTTAGTATGTGGCCCAAGGTCAAGTTACGAAAATATTTCACTGTCATAATTATTCCCATGAAATCCAGAGCACTTTGTATTTGGCAGCCAATGTCATTTCCCATGCCTTAAGAAGCTGGCATTAATTTCCTGACACTGAACAAAGACAGATTCACTTATACATTTTCCTGACTGCCATTTTCCTTGCCTTCTGAGTTTGAATCCCTGCAATCTGATGCAGTCCTGGAGGAGCCTTCCTGGGCGCTACTGTAGTACTAACAATAACCACATCACCATTTAATGAGGATTTGTGCCCAATTTCATTCAGAGGGAGTTTTACCTTCAACCTGGGGAGTAAGCCTGGCAACACTGCCTCCTTGTACGTGCCCTGGACTGTACAGGAACTCTTTGCTGCTGCATTTTCTCCTGGAGAGCCTGCCTGTCCTCATTAGAGAGCAGAGGTGGGGACCTCACAGGTGGGCTATTTCAAGCCTGTTGCCATGTGTCAGTAGCCCTGCAGCTGGATATGCTGTGTGGTTGCATAGCACCAGCTTAGTGCTTCTGATACAGACCCTCCAGTACCTTCCCTCTCCGAGCATCCTGCTTATACAGTGTGGGGCTCCCCAGGGAAAAACACTGCACCGTTTCTCCCATATGAAATGAAACTCAGGCTGGGAGCAGCCAAGCAGGAGCTCTGGCGGCAGCGAGGGGGATGGCTTGGGATAAAGGCCCTCAGTGGGTGAATTGGCCCAGGACAGGACACCCACGAGAGGCACTGGAGGAAGCCCTGGGCTCCCCAGGGTAGGAGCTGCAGGGGGGTCAGGCTGGGGCCTGTGGGATGGCTGCAGGGGAGCCAGGGCATGCTCCCGTGCCTCTGAGGGACACAGCCTTGGCTCTGCCCTCCAATGCAGTTGCTAACAGCCACCTCCTTTCTTGGTCACACAAAAATATTTCAGTCCATGACACGTAGCTAATATCCTCAGCTGATGTTGGCTTGCCTGGCTCCCCTGAAGCAATGAATATTTATACTAGCTAAGAACTGGCATGTATTTCGTATCTTCCTGATTATTTTCTCCCAGCTATTTTTGTTTGGTTTTCCATAGCACTCAATAGGCTGAGTGCCTCTTTTATGCAACATGGTCAGTTTTCACTGTAATTTTTTCCCTTATAGGTTTGTTCATATTTACACATCCTGAATTCCCATTAGTACTTCACACTAATTTAAACTGGCCAGTGGCAAAATTACCTAAAATGCGTTTGTCCCACCCTGATAAACAAAAAGACCCATTCAATCCCCTCTGCCCCAAAAAACAACAACAAAAAAATTGGAATATATTCAAGTCAGATAATTTTGCACATCCATGGCAACAACACAGGCGTGGAAATTGCGGTGTGGGCCCTCCCACACCCTGGCCAGCACTGCAGGATTTCAGTAAAATTTCCCATTTCTCAGGATATTAAGTTTGACTGCAAGGAAATCCAGACATCATGTAATCTCACTCCAGCATCGGAGCGGAGCTAATAAAGATGCATAAAACATGCCACAGCCTGGAAGCTTGCTCAGAGGCTCGCATTTATGTTTCGAAATGAAGACAAGTACAGCGTGGGTCAGAAAGAGTGAGGGAGGAAGATTAAACTCTAGGATAAGGAGGCACAGCCCACTGGAAAAATACAAACTTTCATGAGCGGGGAAGGCCAAATGTGACTCAGGTTTTGATCACACACTTGCCGTACTGATGCTTGGCCGCTGCTGCGCACTGTGCTCACCTCCACTTCTTCAGCCCCAAGCAGGGCTCATCCATGGCTGGGGACACCCATGGGTGCTGCCCTGGGTGGGGGCACAGCCACTCTTGTCCTGTCCCCCCGTAACAGAGAAGTGGGACCTGAACCATGCAGTTGCTGAGGCTGATCCCTGAGTGCAGAAGTGTCTTATAATGATCTTTACGCCCCCTTTGCCATTTCCCTCTCTGGCCCAAGGACAGGGGTGAAGTAACTGCAGATGAAGCAATGGAGCCCTTGAGCCAAGATCTGCGTGGCATGTAGGCACCTGAGCTTTGCCATTTCAGCAAGAGGTTCCCAAATATCTTTGGGAATCCGTCCCTTAGGATATGGCGTACAGAGACACCGCCTGAAAGCACACACCTGTGCTGGGGGTACCTCGCTGCTATTGCGAGGTTGCTCACCCCTGTGGAGAGCGAGGAGCTGGGCAGGCTACGGCTCCTGGGGCCAAACAGCAGCATCACAACCCCTGCCGAGCAGGCAGACCTTCACCTCCTGCTTTGGGGCCTCGGAAATGGGATGCTGAACTGAGCTCAGTGGGCTGTTGGCAACACTTTTTAAGTGGTTTGGTTTATCGTCTGTCTGAAACCCTCTTTTCTTCCATGCTTGGGCTGTGGGTTTAAAACCAGCTGCTGTCATGAAACATGAGTTGGGGGTTGTTTATTCCTACACCCGTTCTGTTGTTATACACAATAGTCGAGCTCACCAAATCCACAACCACCGGTTGTGTCAGCAAAGCTCTGAGGCAAAACGCACGGGGACAAGGAGAGGCAACGCCATTTCCATTACACAGCTTAAGCTTACGGCACATGGGGAGAGCACTTCATTACATGCTCAGAAAGCATATGAAGGTCTCATCAGACATCTTGGGTGGACATCTGGATCCGAGGTGGGAATGTATGTGAGAGCCAACACCCGGCAGGTGCAGGCCAGTGGGACAGACAGGAGGAGGAGAGGAGAGGAGAGCAAGCCGAGAAAGCCAGTGGGACGAAGCCTGGAGCACGGTACAGCCGCTCCGGGTGGACATCGACACCGGAGTGCTGGGATTTTTCTTGACTTTAGCAATGTCCTGCCACGTCAAGACAGCCTCCCATACATATCTGGCCTCAGCAATACTAGCTGCTTTTGGAGGGCTTATCTCTTTAATTAGGATAGCTTTCATCACGCAGCAATGACGCCCGCCTCAGTTTTTATAGGGGTGTTACAGCAGAAGTTGACAGAGGTATTGGGAAATGTGATGATTTTAACAGAGTTTTGCAAGTCTCATACCCCAGGGCAGCTTTTATGTATTCCGTGCTCGTTTGCAGTAAATAAATTCGTTTTCCCTTGCCTGCCCCTTTCCTATGCTGTTCCCTTTGAAGCTACACCCCTGTATTTGGTCACCGAGAGGAGCTGCTTGTGTCCCCCCTCTCCCTCAGGAAATTCCCAGCTGGACACAGGAAAGATTTGCTAGTTTAGATAGGAAAAACGGGTGCGGAGTGTATAATTCAGCTCTGAATCATGATGTCCTAAGGATTTAGCGAGGAAACCTATTGACACATGTAAGCTTTCAGGAGTTAAAACCATGTTGTGGGGGCTGTCTGGTGATTTTGCAGAGCTGCTGGCAGGAGCCGGGTTGAGGGGAATCCCCTTGGTGATTTGTAGTTTTGGAGGAGGAGGACTGGAGCTGCTGAACTGCCAGGAATTTGATTTCTGGCCGCAGCTGTTTATTTCATCTCGTCCTGTTCCCCCTCACAAGGCAAACCCACACCTTCTGAAGAGGCTACAACACGCACTGCTTATTTTTACCACATCACAGAAACGTCTGACTTGGCTCTCTCACTGTATTTTTAACGCTTGCCAATTCTAACACCTCAGATATAAAACTTTCAGACCGTCCTCTGCCTAGCTCTTGCTTTTTTCAATTTGATTTTTCCCTAGCAACGGGATGTGCCCCAAAGTATTTCTGATGGGAGCAACCCTCATCTTAACAAGCGAGAAGACCTTGGCTCTGTATGATATATGCCCTAGTTAAAGTAAACAATAACATTCATATTTTCCTGTAGGCTGCACCAGAGCACTGGTCAACCATTCAGTAAGTAGCCCATATTTCTTATTGCAATTTATGGCCTTGAGATGGACAGGAGCTAATGTAAATGTCCTGAGCTTTTGTGAGGGATGGTGCAGGGCACATAATGGCTTTGTAGTTACCTCTGCTGAGCAGATACACAGTTCACTGATCTGTTAAGCACTTTTGAGATCATGCAGTGTGTAAAAAAAATACTACGTACTTGTAAATGTCAAGAGGAGTTACTGGTATTTATAGAAAAGAAACTGTTTTACTGTTTCCAGTTCTGTGGAGCAAATATGCTGTATACTTTAGGGTTCAGCTCCAGCAGCTCAGTAGTTTCCGCGTGGATCAGATTTTTAAGGTTATAAATTGATTGAGATGACCTCGGCCATTCAGCACCGTGCCTGGATCTTTTAAAGCCCAAGGAAAGGCAAGTGACATTTAACAGTGGGAAAGAAAGCAAAGCGAAGGGAATAAGGGGGTTTGTAATATGATAATAAAAACAAGGCATGTGCATTTCATCAGCTGGATTTCATAAAGAGCTTGATCTTGCAAGCTCTCTTTTGCAAAACATGCCTGGGTGTATGAATTTGTGTGTTAGCCCTGAACGCCAAACAACTCGCTAACAGGACTTGCCAAACACAGAATCAAGTCAAGCAAGAAAAGAAAGGATCAAGTCTGACAATAAACACGCATTCTGGAAATTGTGACTCCCTAATTTAATGCACCACATGGAAGGTACATGGAAGACTTTGCATTTTAATTTATCAGTTTCTTTTTAATTGACCAGATTAATTATTTCCACCTTGCTATTTGGCAGGTAGGTCACTGCTCCTTTTCACAGCATTAATGAACTAATTCCGTTTTTCCCCTTGTAATTAAAACTACGAGTTACAGAGATCACATTTATAAATTGGCTTGGTGCACAATAAAATTTACTCTTTATTAAATAAAATATAACATCATTTCCCATGCCGGAAGGGATTTATTTTCTTTGCATTTCTCCACCAGCAAAAACATGACAAGAAAAAGAAAAAATCCCCTCAGCCCTGCACTTTTCAATCAGTAATAAAACCGGGAAAAACAAGATTACCAGCTAACTCACGAACACCCACAAGCCTCCCTTGGGCACACCAAGCTCAACTACAAATGTGAAAGCAATTGGAAGTTTCACATTATCAGTGTTTTATGCTCTAATCAAGGTTCTCTCATGATCTGGTCAGAAGGCAAGGCTTGGAAGTATCCGGCTATGCTAGCTGAGGAGGATGCACTGCAGTTGGCCCATTAGATTTAGCCGCTTGCTTTAAGAGAGACTGGAGGAACATCAAGACTTGCTCACTGCAACCCACACAACTCCAACTCACTGGGGTGGGCTCATCTGGCGTCTGCCACACTTTCAAAAGCTTGTCTTGATTATTAACTTGCCTGCTCAAATAGCTGTGCTTAAATACAAGCACAGCCCATATTTATTATTATTATATTCCTGCCTTTAAATGCTGTTGTCCAGTGAATTTACGTAATGGCACCTGATTCAGGGAGAGGCTGTATCTCACTGGTTGTACTGAACCACGATACACAGGATAAGATGTGAAAACTGGAACTGAAATGGGAGGAAGAAGCAAGGGGGCTTTGTACAGGAACAGGGCTGTAAAGATACTACAAACGATTGTCTGAAAATGTTATTTTGTATTTCTAATGAAGGCAGAAGGTCCTTTTTTGTTCTGATGTTAGGCCCTTCTAAGTAGTGAATTTAGTTGTCTGAAAGACACCTAGAAATTGCATTTCAGAGTCAAGTCCACAGGTATACATCACATGAGCACCTTCCCCCACTGGCTTAAAATCCTCTCATGCATGTGCTGGCATTGAACATACCTGTATTTTTCTAGTCAGAGATTCGACAAAACATACTTTTTTTTTTTTTTTTTTTTTTTTTTAAGATGTGTATGATCTAGTTGCAAGGCAAAAAAACCCCTAAAAATTACGAATATTATAAATATGTTTCAGAAATAAGCAATAACATTAATCTGCCTGTGAGTTCTTGTGCATATGAGAAAAAAGCAGAGTCCTTGTTTTCTTACCAAATCCCTTGCCTTTCTCTAGTGGTCAGGGTAGCTATCACAGCGCTTGCACAGGGGACGCAGAGTGAAGGAGAATTGTAAGGATGGCAGAGAAAAGAGGAGGGAAACCAAAGAGATAGGAGAAGGTTAGGGGGTGCTGGAGAGAGTTAGAAACTCAGGTACTAGTGCTGACCTGGGAAAATAAGTATCCCAGTCCCCGGAATTACAGCTGCCCGAGTACAAATGTGGCTGACAGCCCTCATCCCTTTCTGCTCTGGTGTGAGCATCTGAAGCCCAGCTGTTAGGAAACATTGGTTTTCTCTCCGCAGATTGCATTTTTTCCCCCCACAAAGAAATAGGCAAATACTAAAATGTATAAAACAGCCTTAGGTCTCATTCTCTCTGCATCTGTGAGGCTGAGATGAATTCAACAAGATTGTGAATAAAAATCCAGCAACTGGTATTTCTAATTCCATTTCTCAGTGGAAAGCTTCTAGTAACAGCTAATAACTAAGTCATACTAATCAACTCAGTGACAAAACCTCTAAAGTATGTAATATAACATAGTTTCTGATTTTTTTTTAATGGAACCTATATGTTGCAATCTCCTACTCTACAGTCGTAAAACTTTATAGTCTTCTCTTTTGTCTACTGAGATTTCAGGTGTTTAACCACTGACTTCCACCCAAACAAAGTCTGAAGCAACAATAATGCCATCCATGTGCTGAAGTAAATGAGCGTTTCAGCTTGGCTGGCAGTGACAGCTTTTACATAGGCAGGCAGGCGCAGCGGTCCAACTTCTGCCCTCAGCTGGTGTAACTTCACTGTGACATTCAGGGTTGTCAGTGGAATTACTTCTGATTTACTTCAGTGCGACTGAGGAAAGAGTTTGGCCTGGTTTGTATACGCTTATGGAGAGAAACCTAGAGGACAGTGTCTGTTCTTGTTTAAAGTATAGCAGGAATTACAGTGTTGGTGAAGAAAAGCATGCAAACTGTGATTGCAGCCAGCAGTGGCGTTGCTACGGCACGCTGTCCTCAGGCTGTTCTTAAAATGCCTGGAAGTTTGGTACCTTGCCCACTGCCTGTGGGACCGAGGCATGTTAAAGTATTTACTTTAAATGACTTTTCAATTCAACTTCGACCCAGAGGCACCTCTGGAGAGACAGCGGTGGTGGAGGAGGAGGGACAGCGTACAGGAATCTGAAACAATTAAAGCTGTTTTGTGCTCTCCTAGCACACTTCTGCCCATGGACTGCCTCGTATTATGTTGAAGCCTGGAAAGTTTGGTAATAAAAACGCAGCAGTTCAATTAAATAAACTCTCCAGGCATAGGAATATAACAAAACTAGGGAGTCACCTAAACTCATTACCAGTCCTGACTGGCCATCGCTTTGCTGCAATGATAAAGAGTCACTACAAATAACTATAATTTATTTTCCATGTCTTATCTTGTAACAATGGTCAAGGGACCCTTCTGGCAAGCACAGTCCCATTGACCATGGGGAAATCTTCACTTGCTAAAGTTCTCCTCCTCTCCTACACTCTGGATTTCCTTTGGGTAGTAATAGAGATCAGCCTCAGCACTCATAGCACCATTATGTATTATCGCAGCCCCTGCTAGCAAAGCCCCAGTCAAAGGCCTGACGGTACTTTCAATAAAGTAACTTGTTTAAGGGGTTTGGAACCTGATTATAAAAATTCATTTGAGGCTGAAAATTTGTGCTTTGGCACTAGAGAATGGCAAAAAATAAATTAGTAACTAAAAATAGAGCTTGATAGTTTCAAGGTAACAATGCAGAGAGAAGGAAAACAGAGCCGAGCTGGAACAGCACAATTTGGATTCAGTTCTGCAAAGCTCAGATTTCTGTTTTCTTCATTCAGTCTTTGATATGAAAGACTTGAACTCTAGAAAAGAGCTGCCTTAAAACTCGAGGAATTTGTACCTTGAAATATTTGTTTAGATTTTACCACCACCCTCCCAAGTTTCCAAGTTTCCCAAATTTTCTGGAGTTATGTCACTACAATTAAAGAATAGCTTGTCCTTTTCCACCGAAAGCCAACGGTGTTTTGGGTAGGAGAGGTCAGCACCCTCCTTCCACCACGTTACATTCATATGTTCTGCCTCGAAGTATCAGTTCTTACTATTCACTAAACACCAGCAGTGTGCAAAACGAAGGCATCCTAGCTTGAAAGGAGCAGCTTAAAACTCTTCTGCGTGGATGCACATACTCCAGAGTGCCTTTTCACAGTCTGTTAGTCCCCACTGACTTCTTTGACACCAGTGAAGATCAGCTGAAGCCTGCAGCACACCACCATCACAACACACCTAAGCAACCCCACCTGATTTCTTAACTTACTCACCCACATGACTGAGCTATTCTTGGACAAATACAAAACGCACCCACAGCTTTTCCCTCCAAAATCATTTCTCCTGACACTAGTTATCCACTCCTCAGGTGTCACCACTCCTGCACTGGGGCCAGCTGGAGTCACCAAGCCTGGTGACAAAACAGAAATGCCTACTCCAAAGCAATAAGGCAGGTTTCCTTGTTTGTCCCAAATATCAATATCATATGGTACAAATAAACTCTGTAAAATCAGGTTTCAGGAGGTTATTGGTGCAAACTAACTGCCAGGTACCCAGTTATTTTGATTTAGAGGTAGTTTATTTCAGCCTAATGGGAGTATAATTCCAATCCCGAGGGAAAAAAAAAGTTGGGGTGTAAGAGTAGTATAAAAGGAGATTTAAAATGCACGCTTGACTTTTCCCTCGAGGGTAATCACTTACAGTCTAGTAGTAAGAAAAATTAGAAAACACTGGTGGAAAAGGAAAATAAAAACAAAAAGCCAGCGCATATCACTGGTTTCTGTTGTTTCCAGATATTCTGATCCCAATTAGTCTGCATGAAAATCTATAGAGAGCTCTTGTGATTTTATTAGCTGGAGCAATCCTTACAACTGGCTCGTTGTGCCCCTATAAAACCGCATTATGGTCTGGGTACAACACAGGTAATTAGCAGTGGGATCCCTGCAGACAGGCTTGAAGCCTCTCCTGCCAGCTCAGAGTTTCTCCCAAGACCTTCCAGTCCTCCTCAAACCAAGAGTCCAACTGCAGCTCTTACAAAGGAATAAAGCTTTTGGCTAAACAGGTTTCGTTATGCTCTGAAATACATCGGATGATCCCACACCTTTCCATCCATCTTCTAGTACTGTGCAGGCACAGGCAGGACCTGAAACCAAGCCCAACCCTGTCCAAGGAGTCAGGCAAGAAACACTGAGCTACTGCACATCCTGCACCAGGAGCTGTTTGTGTCTTCCACTAAGACCGGCAGAAAACTCCCTTTTATTTTCTTCCCTGGGCAGTTTTCCACCAGGTTCATTAATCCAGACCCTGGGCCAAGCTGGAGCAGAGGGGAGAGGTGACGGTGGTGACCAGGAGGTGGTCAGGGAGGACTTGACCCTTGGGGCTGAGGCTGTGCTGTAACTCGGTAACCCAGGGAGGAGCTCATCACATCAACAGGCACCATGGAAGGGAAACTTCATGCTTAAGTGCGGTAGATATTAAAAAGACTTTAAAAGTAAGGAAATTAAAATCTTTAGACTCAGCATGGAAGCTATTTAAGAAACTTGAACATAATCATGGAGAGCACAAAAAAAAAAAAAAAAGAGGCGTGCATGGGGGGAAGGAGGCAGGAAAGTACGGGGGAAAGCAATAAAATGGTCAAACGGCAAGATATTGTTCAAGCCAAACAGGTGCCTTTCAAAAAATAAAAACCCAGCCCAACTGAAGCCAATAGAAAGGGAATATGAACTAGAACAAATAAAATGTCAGGGCATGAAACTTAGGAAGGCTGAGAGTGATTATGAACAGCCAATAATGAAAGACATAAAAATAAATAACTAGAAATTCTTTTAGCAAATCAGCTGGTTTACCGGGGATTAAAAGCAGCATTTCATAGTAAGGAGACAGCAGAGGAGCTGCGCGATTTCTTCGCATCAGGGAGAATTTAGGAGACACCTACTGCAGCTGTAGCCTTACCCATTGTTAAGCTGAGAAGCTGTCAAAAGAGTGGTTAATGAAACAGTCCAAAATGCTAAACCACACGGGCACAGGCAGAGAGGCTTGTTACTTTTAACACTATGCTCCGGCACAAAAGGCTGGGTTTTTCCCCTGTGGTTGTTAGTATTGCCATAGTAAGTACAAGCGTGTTTATTAGCGTGAACTGGAAAGGTTTGAGTGATAACACAGGGCGAGATTATTCATATTAGCAATCTCTCAATCGCACTTCTATCCAGGAGAGAATAATTGCCATCCAATATTGCTTTGGTGGTCCAGAAGCACACAAGTCTCCTTTCAAGAGTAAAGCACAGGGTCCTTCAATGGGAAATCCACTGCCCACCTAAAATCCACTAAAATGCTGTCCAGAAGGGCATTGTAAGTAGCGTGTCTTAACACCACTTGCCTTACTTCTCACCTACTTTAGATAGCATATAAATACCTCATCTCAACATCCAGTCTGGAAAAGAAACATGGTTACAAGATGTCTTAAATTTTGGCTTTTCCTAATTCTCTGCATACATCTGGCAACATTAGTTTATTGGTAAATTCATATGAATGTGAGCTCAGCCACTGCATTGGTTATACTGTGTCAGGCGTAATGCATCTTCTGTATCCCCTAGATGGTCCAGAAATAAAGCTATCACTTATCAACAATATTAAAAAAGCAATATGAAATCATAGATGAACAAAATCCTGCCAGACCTAGGCAGACAGGCATGCTCTATATCCGTTGTCACTCTAATTTCAAATAAGGTGAAACGAAGAAAAGGTGAAACAGACACAGAACATTTGGTCTGCGTATTTGAAGAAAATAAGGGTTTCTGCATAATAACTTAAGGTCCTCATACTTGCAGCATTTGGATTGAGTTGTGGTGGCCACAAGGTGTGATTCAATTTGTTTTTAAATTCCGTTTTGCCACACTGTAAATGCAGTCACTGCTACAGGTCTCTGTAAAAATCAAAGGGTGGGGTGGGTAGGCAGACATGTGGGTAAAATATTCCCCTGGGATCTATAAATTCAGGGACTGGATCCAAAAAGCACTAAACAAGAAAGCCATCAAAAAACACGGGGGATGGGGTGAAGAGAGAGAAAAAACTGCCCGATAAAACTACATAAATATTTAAGAGTGGGTAGCTTGTAACTTCTATTCAGTTTCACTGAAATTGAAGGTCTAAAAATCTGTGTTGGTGGAGAGCACAGTCAGATCCGCACACATTCGGCTCTGAAAAGGAGCTGAAGAGGGTTCAGCTGTGGACCAACAGTTTCCTTTCTTGCTATGCTGGTCCAGTGATAAGACCAAGGAAAAGGTGATTTTTTAAATAATTTTTTAAAATAACTTCATCTATTCAGGTGTGTTAATTTTTTGAGGATGGGCGAGGCAGAAGAGGGGCCATGAAAAGGGTGCTGTGAGTCACAGTAACCATGGCCGGCTTTAAGGTTTTGGCTGAAATCAGAGTGGATAGGAGAGGACTATGTAGGATTTTCCCATTTGGATCATTTGTCTGAGAAGAAGAGATGAAAAAGAAATACATCCTTCTGGACTTGGAACTAACCCAAATGCTAAACGATTTTACCTTATGTTGAAGATTGATGAGAACATTATCTTCAGCGGGAGGATTTTTTAGTAGTCGAGGTCCCCCATATTCTTTGGACTTGTCTGTTAGCTTAAAGTGCCACTTAGAAACTCAAAAGCTCGTTTTAAACAGAAAGCATTCCCAAGAAGATGCCCACCCAGTTTTTGAAGCATCAGTGTTAGCAAGAACTTAAGTTTTCCTGTTTTCTGCCTGTGATATGCTTTCACCATAAGTTTACATAGAATAAGTCAAATGTTTGGCATCACTTAAAAGTTGCTTGTATCTTGAAATAAGGGGAAGGTAGAATTTAGTCACATATCTGTCAAAAGCATAGCCCTATACCAAGACTGTATACCCTATATAGCCCTATATATATATATGTAAAATATATATAAATATACGCACCCTTTACAGCCCTATACTGAGTTTTCAATGTTACTGTGCAAGAGGGAAAAGCATCCATCCAGTAATTGCAACAGATGCTTCAGAAAAACAATCCACTGTGAAAATACAAAGTCTAATCACAAAAGCACATTCTGACGCAGTGTACATACATGCTTTGTGGGCAGGGCACACCAGATAGGGTGTAAATCCAGCACTCAGGCTGTAAAGAGCCTCAAACTGATCTCTCTGAGGATCCAAACTATAGAACCAGGTATGGGATCAAAAGTGACACAAGTCCTTGCCTTTACTGTCATCCTGCGTAGAGAGTACAGTTTGGCAGCAAATCCCACACCATCTGCACTCCAAAATAATTCATAAACAATACCAGAAAAATAGGTTTAACTTGTGCTAATACCCCATTCTGAAGTTATTTTAGCTCTTTTGTTTCATATGAGACTTCAGAATCAAAAGAAAAACAAACAGAGGGAGGTTACTTCTTGTGCAGCCTTCGAGCTTAGAGTAAGACTGGTTGTTTAATCTGAGACAGAGCATTTGTACAATACATACACGCAAAGTAGAAAATTCCTGAGGCAGTGTGGGAGATTTTTAGCGTGTTGGTACTTCTGAAACACCTATGCATCAAAGATTGAAGTCAGGTCATACTGGCTTTTGAAGCAGTGGTTACAAATAGCATGAGAAGATGGTCATGGAAGACCAATCCTTCTGATTTGCAAGGTAGTTGGCCAAAATTATCGCCATGGAAGAGAGAGCCAAAAGGGTGATGGAGAATTCATTACGTAACTGGTGGGTCACTCCAAATCATAATGCCCTGTCATTGCAATTCTCACTTGAAGACGTACAAAACTGACATTTCTGGTACTTCCAACTCCGTGCCACTGTTCCCAAGCTTGGCATTCTCAGCAGAAATTGCTGCTACTCAAGATAGACATATTACTGAGGGGAAAAATAACTGCCTTATGTAGAGACTTCATGAAAAATGTTAACTGTGGATCCTGCTGATTTGTTGAGCAGTGCTGTGTTTTCATCAACTAATCTAATTGTGCAAAGCCTTCTGTATTAGAATCAGCCAAATCACAACAATCGCATTTCAAACACACATGATGTGTTTATAACTCTCGTGAGACACGCCGTCCACTCCATTAAAAATAACAACCTTTGTAGTTATGCATGCTAAAGTATCGGTAATCAAATCTCATGCTTCATGGTGTAAGATGATCACTAGAAGTGTCAGGAAGAAATTATTCCCTTAAGAGATGGCACAGCAAGATATGTTTGTTGCCTTTGAATCATCACATGTTGTCAGTAACAGCATCCTTGCGTGTTAGATCATCGATCCAACAATCTGTTATAGCAAATTCTATCACCTGATGTTCAGCAAATCAGTCACTTCAAGACCAGCAAAATATAACTCTGCTTTCACCACAAAGTAACCAGCACTAAATTTTGAGATGGTGAGGAATGCAAGCCTGGCTCCAGTGCAAGAAAGGACTTTACTTCTAGAACTGTCTAAATCAAAACTCCCTATCTAAAAATCTCCAGGTTTTGGGCCTCAACATTTGGCTCTGAAATTTGCGACTTGGGGCCGATCTCTCTTGGTATACTCTAAGTTTTCTGTAATCCGTTAAAGCTGCCCAAATTAAGCAGAAAACATGCAAGAGCAACTGTGCTGGAGCAATTTGTATGGCTGAATTCATTTCCCTTTGTCCCCTGCTTTTATGACGATTTCTAGGGAAATTAAAAATAGCAGAACCACCACTCCCAAAACAGACTAACGCCATATAACAGCTGGAATTAGGCAAGGGGAGGATTGGTGACCCAGTGGTGTATTTCACACCTCACATTAGCCTTGTTTGCTACTGATGGGCTTTTGGTAACTACAGGAGTCAAGAGATAATATGTAGTTGATGGGATCCTTCCCAATAGATGAAGATAGCGATAACAAAGATGCATGATTTTTGTCACTGTAATACGGATGATAGTTTCTGGTGCCATCTGTGCATTAATCCTACCATAAGTCTACTATTTTAAACTCCTCAAAGAATATTTCTAGGAGGAGAGAATCAGAGCATTTGCTCTTGGGTAGATCTATCCCAGCGCTTTAGAAATTACCCTTACAAAGCTGTCAGATTTCTTTAAATTAAAATGGATTGCTAATTCCTGGAAGTGCCTTCAGAAGCAGCATTTTATTATCACTCTGGCGCTTCTTGCTCATGCTGGCTGCTATTCAAAATCACCTTGGCACCAGAATCCTGGCCTGGCTGCAGCTCACATCACCTGGCATCAGCAGCCTGGAAACAGTCCTTTGAGATAAACGACCACCACGCCAAATAGCAGCATAAAACTGGACAATTAAATGTTTTCCTTTCAAGAAATAACTCTGATGCTGTGAAGCTTTGCTGTCCTCTCCTGCTGGCTCCCCATAAGCTGTCCGAGCACCGTCTGCTCACAGCAGGCACCCTTGCAGAGCCTGAAAGCTCCCTGTCCTTCAGAGAAAGGTGCTCCATGCAAGCGGCACTACCTTGTATTGCCATTCCTCTCCCACAGACTCATATGAGGCAAAGAGGACATGTGGCTTGGTTGTCAGAAGACCCATGAAAAGGCTTCCAGCCCAGCATTTCCGTCCCGGCTCACTGCCAGCAGGCACCCCCGCTGCCCAGAAGTCGCACCCGCCTCCGCATGCAGCACTTGGCTCCCATCACACCCCAGCCTCCAGCACCAAGGGAAAGTCCTCTTAGCATTTCTAGTTTTCTACTTTCCAGCTGTATTTTGGGTTGCGGGCAAGAGTTCGCCTGCTAATGTGCACTAAGCTGCCTTTTCTGCAGTTTTACATTCTTTGGTGCAACTAAGAAAAGAAAAATCACAGGTTTGGTATCACAACAAAATGAGCAGGCGTAACCCAGGCTATAACCCCTGAAGAAGACAAAAATCACAGACAGACGCAAGAGGGTTTGTCTCGGCTGAAAACACTAATGTTCACAGTCCTAGCAGCATTACACTGGCCTAGCTGTAAATGCAGCTTTGCTCGCCCCTGCCAGCGTTGACGCTGGACCCCAGTCTGTGGCCGTGCACACCCACTGGCGCTGGCGTATGGTCCTTACAGCTGCTGCTGGCTACCAGGGCTAGTGTCTGGTGAAGCTTATCTGTGCTGTAGAGAACTGCAAAGCCTTTCCGTCAGCCCACCCAGGCTGGCCAGTGCTGGCAATTACATTGTTTATACAAAATACCTTTGATTAATGGTTGGAGAAATAAAAACCGTAGCATATGTTGCTCTCCATATAAAAATCATAAGTCTGTCAGGCTTACGGTGCATCTGGCCAGGAAGGGGGGACAAAGATTTATTCCTTCTGTTATACCCTGTACCCTCTGTGTTTAAGTCTGAACTCCCTCCATCATTTCACCTATTACACTCAGCCAATTCGGAGGAGACACCTAAGCATGATCTCTGCAGCAAACTCCACCAGGGTGTCAGAAATCATGAAGGAAAAGGTGGGATGCATTTATGCTGACAGACCAAGTGGTAAATCTTCTGTAGAGCCGGGCCCTGGCCCGGGCCTGGCTGGGACACCTACCAGCAGCATCCGATGAGGATCCCAGACAAGGCATTCTTTTCTCTTGCTCTTAGGGGAACTGAGGAAATGGTTTCCTTGCTCAAGGAGGTTTATGAAATTCCTGCCTTATACATGGGACTCTGAGCACCTGGTGCACACAAATGTTGAAAGGCAGTTGAAAGCATCTCTGCTTTGTGGGGGTCTGTCATATCGGTTGTTCTCACAACCAAAATCACACACCTACACCTGGTGTTCACACACACTGACCTGGCAGTTCTGTCTGTCTGGAGAAAAGACACAGCCGCCCTCACCTCACCATGCCCTCAGGAAAAGCCCTCTGTGGTGCCACCACGGCTGAACCCAGGCCCACTAAGAGGGACTTGGCACTGCACACTCGCTCAAACAGTCTTGGTCATCTTCTTCGCAAGTCCCATTTGAAGAGCTCATAAGTTAATAGTTCTGAGAGTACATCCAAATTCACATTTTCTAATTGCCTCCCATTACTTCTGAGATGTGAACAGCAGTGCTGGACATGCGACGGCACAACAAACCGAGACGTGTCCTAGGACCTGGTGGAGAAGGTCAAGTCCCAGGTCCCAGTCCACTTACATAAACCCAACGAGAAGGTTTTGTGTGCTTCCTTCATTCAAGGGAAGAGAGAAGCAACGCTCCCAGGGAGGCATGGCCAGGTCCCACACCAACCCTAACAAACAGATCAACTATAAGAAGAAATAGGGCCGGCTGCACAGGAGACTGTCAGCTCTGGGGAGAGATGACCACAAGTCTTGTTTTCCCCAGGTAAGACAGCTAAGACAAAAGGGGAGGGCTCAGTGCGGGGAAGAGGGCAGGACCCAGGAAAGAGAGCTCAGTGCTTCAGCATTATTTACGCTTTTTTTCATGTACATCTTTTCTGAAAGTCTTTTTGCTGCAGATGGACTGTAATAACAATTTCTGTGGCATCCTCATAGAGATGCTTCTCACAGAAAAGGGGCTTGCATGCCCAAAAACAACTGTTTCCCCCCATCTCTTTCAAAAGAATGAAGGGGATCTAATAAAAGATATTACCTCTCTCTGCAAATTTTACCTCAGTTAAAAATAAGACATTGGGTCAGATTCTCATCTGGCATAAATTTTGGGTCACTGAATCAAAGCCCGGTGGAGTTGCACCAATCTGGCCTATTGTCTATAATGCAGATTAATAAGAAAGACAGGACTCTAAACCAGGTATCTGTAGCCAAACCACAATTCCAGGCTCTTCCTTGCCAGTTCCTTGTGCCTGGGGCCATAGATCACAGAAAGTTACAATACAGATCAGAACAAAGTGCACATGTACGGACAGCCCAAGCATGTTAATTTTTGAGCAAATCCTTATAATGAACCGAAACAGAAGAAGCTCAAGAAGGAGCAAAGAAACAGTAAAATCTATTGGCATTAACAAATTCAAATACACAACAAAGTTAGGACCAGAGTGATTCTGCCCATTCCCTGGTGAAACACAGTATTTGTCAGCAAACTACAGGCAACGCTGCTTCAGGACTCCACATGGCTGTATTTCTGCATGGCAAAAATCCTGCTAAACTTCTCAGCCTGGCAGAACAGAAACAAAAGCCAGAAAAAGCAATGGGAGAGAGGTAAAACCAAACAGCAAACTAACACATATTCAAGCTGTAGCATAGAAAAAAATGAAATAAAGGCCCAAAGCAAACCCTAACGTGCTCCAGGACACGATTGCTCTGCCAGGGCCCATTAACACCTCATAATTGTAACCGAGCACCCACAGAAAGAATTATATTTTCATATAAAACAACACAAAAAACAAGCTAAGCTCAACAAACCACCAAAAGGTAACTAAGAGAAGTCAAACTCAATTACTTTTAAAAAAAAAAAAAAAAAGAAGGATATAACATGAAGGGAGGAAGGCATCCTAAAATTTTGGAAGGGTCAGTCTGGAAAAATTGATCGATAGTCCTTATTTCAGAGCCAATTATTAGCAGAGCTGCTGGACGTGGACCTGTGCTTTTGCATGGGAAGTGCAATTTCCTATGAGAGGAAATGTCCTCCTGGGGGCTGCGTGCCTTGTTGGCAGTGGGACCATGGCACGGGGAGAGACCCGGAGAACAAACCTAGAAGCAACTGTGGTGAAACTGAAGGGCTCGTCAAGAGAGGTGACATTCTCTGTCACCTGGGATAGGGAGAGGGGGGCAACCCAATGGGCTAGTTCTTCTTTTCAGCTGAGGCTTTTTCACAGGTGTTTTCCAAGAGAACAATCTCTTCTGATGTTGCAGCCTTGCACCACATGGTACACCTCTAGTTCTTGCCTAGGCCAGCGGTGATCAAGAGATGGCCCTGAACTGCAGTGTTTGTGCAGAGACTTTGAATGTCTTAGAGTTTGGGATCTTTGGAGCAAATCCTTTGGCTCAATCCACGAGAGAGATAAAGATAACTGTCAGAAGGGAAGCCAGTGAATTCATGTTTATAGCGAACTGCCCTGTGCGGGCTGAATTTACATCAGAGTTTTTCACGCACAGTGCATTACTCATGGCCAAGCTAGGCGCCCACCAAACATTTGAGGAGTTGCTGGCCTTTAGTAAGGCCATTCAAAACAAACAGCAGTAATAAATACTCCTGCTGGTATGCCTCCAGAAAGCCCAAAGGTTAAGCGAACTGGGAATCTTCCTCCTCCTTCTCTGACCAAGGTTCCTCCAGATCATGACGGACCCTGTAAAAGAACTGATGGAATAAGTTTGCCAAGCCCAGCTGGAACTTTTCTAGGGTACACTGACATAAGCTCGGTTTTTCTTATGAGATGTTATGATTGCTGTACAGCATGCAAGCAATGTGAAAATGAAGATAAAGACTTTGAAAGGCATTTAGTCAAAAAAAACTAAAAAAAAACCCAAACAAAAAACCAGCAGCTTGCTAATTGTGATTAAAACTTTTGTGCTAATCTTAAACACCTTATACGCATTTCAGAAAACTGAAATAACAACATCAGACTGATCTTTGGCTGCTGCATGGTGGCAATAATAGCAAATGCTTTTTAAGAACAGAGAAGTCTGGCAATTCTAAGTCAATACTCCATGATCCATTTGGTTTTTTAACATCTTTCCTCTTTGCATTCAAACCTGCACCATCTGGCTTTAAAGTGAGAGTTAACTTCCTTCACAGTCATAAGGTGATCTTTGACCCTTCCAGCATGGCTGGTAGGAGACAGCAGCGGCTTCCTTGGTCAGCGAGTGCTTAGGTCAAGTGCTAGGAAATGGAGTTGCTGGCTCTGCCAGTAAGCGTGAAGACAGCTTTTGCTGTAGCTGCGAATGATAAAAAGGTTGGAGTTTTTCTGAAAGCAGCTCAGGAAGGAAACAGACCTAACATCACCCTCACATAGCACTCACAGTAATGGGCATACCTGGAAAAGGGGCCAGAAACATCCACTTTAGTCCAGGGTGGCCAATGAGAAAATAATGATACGTACATGTGAAGGAGGGAAGGGACCACAAGGCTCATATGCCACCCTGAACGCCCACTGTATTGATTTATAGGCCTGACCCAGAGCCCACCAGGCAGGTCTCTGCTCCAGTCACTGCTTACTGCATTCGTTTGACATATGCTGATGTATTTTGTTGCACTTCTGGTTTACATTTTTTTTTGTTCCCTTTTTTTCATTGTTTTTTCTTTTGTTCATTTGGTTTTTGTTTTGTTTTTAAGGGAAGAGGTTAAAAAAAAGTAAAAAATAATAAAAAAATAGAGGTAAGATCATAAGCATTGTCAGTCTTTTCACAACAGATTTGCATCACCTAACAGAACTCACACCTTTTATTCTTGCTGAGGTCTGGTCAGCACTTTTCTCTGAAAGTAGTCATTTTGCATAGCAGTTAGTCTTGATCGCATTCATGGCTGCTTAAATATTTTCAAACCTGATTTAAAAAAAATAAAAGCCATCTACCCAGATCTCCCATGGGCAGGAATATGTTAGGAAGTTTTTGCATGCTGTTTTACAAGCTAGTTTGTAGGTCTGAATTAAAATAAACAAGTTAGGGGAAAAAAAAAAATTATTGTTCTTAGAAACGTGTTGACCTATGAAAGTCTCATCCCAGATATAAATCAGATATAGGGATCTTTCCCGGCCAGAACTAAGATCCAGAGAAGATCTGAAGAGCTGAGGTGTGCTTGCTCCTGAGTAGACTGCTAAGAGAAGCTTAGCTTATTCAAAGTTCGAGTTCAGCTCCAGATCAGTATATCATATATTTCTCAGTGGTGTTAAGATTATCACTGTCTTATCATGAATGCCAGTCCCTCTCCAAGGCAGTCATCCAGGCTCGCTCATGATGCCCAGACCACATTCTCTCCCATTTTTGATTTGTACATTTTTGATATTTGCACATCATGTATTCACTTCTCTGGGAGACCAAGTTCAAGAAAATGGAAATTCGTTAGTTATTTGGTGTAGTCTATGGGAGAAAGGCTAATAGTTATGATATGCTGCAAGGCAAGATACGTACTTGTGTGGTACTCAGTACCACAAACCTGTTGAATTGGTCATTTTTAGGTATCTCCATCTTTCTTGTGAACCGTTCCATCCTCGAAACAAAACTTTCCCTCCTTGGTACCATCTATCAAAGGCTCCATTTTATGCTCATATGTGTATGTTTGCACACACGCCTGAACTCTGCCCTGCTCAACCACCCCGAGCCCTCACCAGCCTCGTCGCTGCATTCACTGGGGCTGGGTTGGCAGCTGCTGTATAGACGAAACTTGGATGTTTTCATTATGGAGCTATCCACGTGGTAAATTTTGATTCCAAAGTTTCCTTACGTTAGAGCCACCAATCTAGCTTTTTGGTTTTTTTACCAGGGAATGCAAATCACAGCAGAAGTGCAGCTGTGTCCAAATTCCCACTTAAGAAACACACATACAACCAAAACTAGTTGTTTCTGGCATGCAGCAAGGACTTTATGAATACTGTGCTTGGTAGATGATTTGCTCATGTTCCCCAATTTTCCTAGGCATTTATACTTCCTGGGCAAACACCTAAAACACTTGAACACTTAAATATACCTGTACTCACCATAGCGTTTGGCTCCATTTAGCTGGGTTCACATGCTTACTTTGTAAGCACCCTCTCTTTTTGGTGAGCAAAACTTTAACAGCTAGTGGTGTATCAGATGTATCTTTAAAAACATAACTGCAAAGAACAAAATATCTTAATTTTAAGCTTAGTTGCATTCCTAAACTGCATATTCTGATCCAAAATCTTACCCAATATACATTTGTACCTCAAGGGACTTGCCAAATCTGTAGCAAAACTTGCTTTGTCTTAGAAGAGAAACAAGTACATGTTGCATCACACATTAATGCATTTAAATTGGATTTGGCGAGCTTAAATTTGGGATAATTGTGTTTCTTTACTTTGTTTTTTCATATGCAAAGTGATTGGTATGAACACTGGCATCTGTCTTTGCTTTTAAGCTGTTTAAAACTTTATTGGCACAGTCATATGAGGTAAGTAAATATTTTTTTCATGAGCCTATAAAACATCGTTAGTTTATTTTTTCATCATGTCTGGTTGGATAAGTATCTCACAGTGCCTGTACATCTTCATGAGAATTTTATTATTTATTTTGATTTAGGCTAAACTAAAACGAAGACCTGTCCCAAAGCCCTGGGCTTCTCTGACAGTCTTTAAAATATACAGTAATAAAATTGAATTAACAGGCTCCCTCAGTGATTTCCAGATGGCAATATGCTGGTAACAGCAGAGAAACCACAAGAGCTTTAGCCCCCTCTGTTCTGCCCTAGCACTGCAGCAGATGCATCCTTTGCATCTCTCTCATCCCAAAGCGGAAGGGCCAGAGGGCAATGGCAATGGGGCAGGCAAGAACGGGATCCTGTCGTCAAAATAATAACCTTACCCATTCCCACACGCCAGAAGAGAACATTGGCTTTGCAGGCTAGTGCGCAACTGTGCAATTTTTGAGAAACAATAGCTCCAGGGTAGATAATTTAATATTTTATCCACATAGAGACATTAACTATGTCTAGTAAACTAGAGAATGAATTACCAACACGATGGCTGCATTACTGAAGCTCGTCTGTATTAATTCTCCATGTAGACTGCCTCGATGCGAATTGAGACCACCACTAAGTGTGCAGCTTACCCCAGATTTGAGGGGAGAAGGGTCTGCACCAGGAGCATCAGGAAGCACAAGCACATATCTGCCACAGGTTCATTTTCCAGCTGATGAATCTTGAGTGCTCCAGAGTGGACAGTTCTGACTCAGGACGCTTGATTATAAATCTCATCGTTTGTCTGGCTGAAATAATATAAACCATTTCCTTCCAGCTTTATAAACTGGGTGAAACAGATAAATTGTTTTCTTTGAATTTATCAAACACCAGGAGAACCAACAATAGAGGAAAATGTTTTCGTGCATGAAAACATCTGCAGAACTTTGCCAGTGTAGACCCAGTTAATGTCCCTGTCATCCAAAAAAGAAAGCTGCCACCAGAAGCACAGATATTGTTTCTGCTGATGTAACCTGCATGATAAACTTGGAAGAAGAATGCAGTGTTGTATCCACACCGAGCAAACCTGTCCTGCTAACTTAAAATGTATTGCCCCTGCAGTCTTTGCCTAGCCAACGCTTCATACAGATAGGGCAATTTTCAGTTGCAAACAGGTGAAAAACTGACTTTTGTGCTTGAAAGCAACTATAGTACCTATAAAAGAGGTGACTAACCTTGCCAACCACCTGCGGATGGCACCACTATAGATGCAGAGCAGTATTTTGGACTGATTGTGAGATGTGGGCTTGATGCATCACAATTAGTGTGTCTTCAAAGACAATGCTAATTGAATGGGATTGTTACTTGCAGGACTGAGACAACAGTTCTGCGAACAAATGGGATGGAGAGAAAGAATAAGCAAACTATGCAAGCAGAGCTAAATACTTTTTCTAAAGTCATTTTTCTGTTACACTCAGGTGATTCTTCCTTTTGCATCCATGGCAAAAACAACATCTGTTTTGGGTACAAGATGGACCTCACCCACTTACACACCTGCTCGTCCCTCTCTTGTAACCTTGCTCACAAAGCAACACTGGAAAATGCTCCTTTACAGGAATTACAGTTTCTTCAATGCAAAGATAACTCATTCAGAAGAATCCAGGAAGGAAACAAGGGTTGTCCCTCCTTATCCCAGCAGATCCTGAGAGAAGGGGAAAAGACCCTCTATTTTACCTTCAGTGAAGTTAAACAATACTCATCCGTAATATCAATAGGATTATATTAATTCGATATAATCCAAATGTTTTACTCCTGCTGCCATTGCCGTTGAAGCACAGAGAAGTGATACTCTGGACACTGAACCTCACTAGTTAAATAACAACAGTTAAACAGCCCCGATGCCCATAGACACCATCCTTGCCCACATGGTTGTCCGTCTCCGTCTTGGCCCTGCATCACACACAGATTGCTCGGAGGGGGCTGGGTCCCCACCGATCTTCAAGACAGTGGTGGGGGCTCTGCAGCTGGGGAGCCCTCGGAGCTGCAGGACGCCCCATGGTGGGGCAGAGGCACAAGGCTTCCTCCCCTGCAGTGAAATAAGGAGACCACTGGGCAGCCCACCATCACACCGGTGCCAGATGCTGGTGAACTGGGGAGCTGTAACGAGCTCTCTGTGGTTTCCTTTTTCCCCACTATATTCCCCCTTCTTTCTCCATGACATCCCGAAAGTGAAGGGCATCAAACACACAAGCCACCGACGCGGTTGGAAAAACACAGGTATGCAACTTTAGTAAATATAACTCAGTTGTACCAATAAAATTGAAAACAGAGAAATGACATAAAAAGAATGTACATTATTTTAAATTACAATTTTTTATATGTTCACTTTTATTGCCTCACTCTTTAAAATAAATCCAGGGCCTGATTTTACTTTAATAAAAGTTTAATTTCACATCTTGGTTTCAGTTCTGTACTCTTAATTTATTCTATGGCCAGCCTTCTGACAGGAAAGGAGCTAGAGCAGCTGGGGAGTTTTACAGGCAAGGTTATACCCAAATCACTGTGGTACAGTGGATAAGACCAAATTCAGTTGTAGCTTCCACCGTATAGAAGTGTTTTATTCTTTTGGTTTTGGTATGTATTGTTTCGAAAAAGCAGCAAAGATTGAAAAGGAGCTGTTCTCCATATCCAAAAATGTAAGCGTGCATGTCGATGTTTCACAGTCCCATGTTTCAAACTCGCCAGAAATGGCGTATGAGAGAGGGGCGTATTAAAGGCCAAACCCAGAGCATGTAATACACAAGTGACCCGCAGCGGCACCACAGAAGACTCCTGCTTTCAGAAGCCTCAGCATACCAAGCAAAATTTGGATTATACGTCATTTTACTTCTTTCTTCTGAAAATCACCAAGAGTGCAAAGGCGAGTAACAATTACTGCCCTTGCTCCACAGCTGAGCAGTTGCTAAACTCAAGCTCCCTCAACACAAAAACCACAGATCCATTAGCAAAGTCAGGTTGGATACACGCGGGTTTGCTGCTTATAAACAAGGGCAGAACGTGATTTGCAGAACAGTTATCAAAAGCAACTAATATGACTGCACAGAAATGAAATAGCCTCTTTAAGCCATTCAGGACTCTAAGGCATCACACACAAACCCTGCCTCAACACATCTGAAACATAAGCAAAAGCCAAGGGTGCCCCACAGACACACAGATACACCTTGAGGGAAGCCAGACTCCGCACAGCTAGGCTCAGGTTTTCTCCTGAGCAACCATTTCCCCAGGGAAAACTTGGCTCTCCCAGCCCCGGGGCAAGGGCTCCCCCCAGCCCCTCTCCAAAGGCCTGTCTCTGAGGGGACACCTCATGCAGCTTGATTTTGGCCCAAGGAGGGGATCCTTTGCTGCTCTGCCATTACCTCCAAGCCCCTTTGACCACAGGGCCTCCTCAGGCCACCCTGTGCAGCCACAGGCAGCCCCACTGCAGATTTCTCCCTCCCTGATCCATACTGACCACCTGCTCCAAGCCCTCGCTATCAGCAAGCAGCCGGGGAAGCAATAAAATCACCAGTATGCCTGACAAAGCATATTCTCTTACCTCAACAGGGAGCATCCCACCAGCGCCTGCCCACTCCAGTCAGCCATGATGCTCTGTGGAAAGCTGCAGCCCCACCTCACCACACACCTCCCCACCAGCAGACCTGCCACATCTGGGGGAAAAGGGCCTAGGCGGGGGCCAACCCCTGCCTGCCTCCAGGTGCACCAGCCTCCTCCTCACCTGGCACAAAAAATACAGCTGAGGCCCATTGTCATCGTTGGAGGGGGGAGAAACAGGCCGAGTCATCGCCAGTGGGGAAAGGGCTGACCATCGTCCTTCAAACGGGCAGCCCTGGGGTAGTAGTTCCTGGCTTCCTTCTCCTTTCCCCAAAAATTCCCTGCCTGGAGGCAAGTGCTTTCCCTCCATGGCTGCTAGGACCTGTGGGGTGTGCTTGCCCAGGCGTGACATGGCAAAGGCAGGTGAGATTTGCTCGGGCAGGACTAAGCCATGTGAAGGACAAAGCTGCCTCTCTCAGGACCAGAATAGGCACAGCTGGAGCAAGAAAAGCATTTTACGTGGCATAAAATGGCAGGCATTAGCCAAGGCAGAGGATGAACACAGCCCTTGTGAGGCAGCTAAGCTCTCCGTGTGTTGAACACCCAGGCAGCCCAGCCTGGCCGGAGATGAGCAAACCTCTGCTGTCTTGGCATCCGACTCCCCAGCCAGCTTCCCGGGAAGGCAACGCACGCAACCATTTTGTTTCTGAAGGGCTTACTCGCAAGCAAGGGGCAAATCCCATCACTCAGACTCACAGTGTAACGTCAGGGTTAGGACTAAGGACACTAAGCACCAGCACCAAACACGCAGCTCTGCACACAGAGGCTAATGGATGCAAGCACACCTACTCCTAAAGACCAGTCCCTGAGTTTATGCAACCTGTTCAGCTCACTGGTAAAGGGGGTTTGCATTTAACATCAGTAGTAAGTGCTTGTGCTCTGGCTGCTGGAGGTCTTGCCGATTGCTGTAGTGCCTCTGCAATGGTGTAACTCATCACAAATGCATCATTCATCACAAGGTTCCCTACCCTACCACTCACAGCTGTTTTAGCTTTGCTGTATGTTATGCAGCTGTAGCATATCAGCATGTGGATTAAAAAAAAAAAAAAGGAAACTAAAGCAACGCTTTCACTCTTCTACCTTTTTTTCAAAGGAGCAGATAATAATCAGCCTATCCTTTCTGCAACAGTGACAAGGATAATTTTGGTTTTGATAATATTAAATCACGCTGTGATAGAGGTCTGGTGGAAGGACCAAAAGCACTGTAGCATGGCTGAGCAGGCCAGCACACAAACTCGCAGCTGTTAACACCTGAAGGCTGACTACTCAAGCCCAGATACGTAGGGGAGTCTTACAGGAGCTACTGAAAAGAACAGGAAATAATGTCATGTTTTATTCATGTCCGCAAAGCAGCACACAGCTCTACAAATGAAGAGATAGTGATTTCCTCTCATCGGCCTTAAAAAAGTACTAAATTGTAACCAAGGCAGCAGATTTGTTACCATCCTAAATTTATCATTTCTCTATAGCAACCAGGTCCCTTCTGCCTGGCTGTTGCTGCCAGATGTTCATTTCAGTGTAATTTAGCCATATGCGCAAGACACTGGCTTGCACTGCCCTCGCTCTGTTTTCCTTGTTAGCAATTCTCTTTGCTTCCTGGTCACTATTTCATTAGCAATAAGTCATGCAACTGACAGGTGAAGTTGTACAAAGAAGTTTTTATTAAACGTGCTGATGGGCCGTGCTGCCTGCTGAAGCTTTGCAGATGGACAGCCTCCACCTTCCAGGTTGTGACGCTAACCGTCATGCTGCACAGGAGTAAAAGCCCTCTCGAAAGCCTTTCTCCACTGTGCCTTGGGCAGAAGTCACTCATCTCCTCCTTCTGAGGCAGTAAACCCTGCTTCCTTAACCACGCACTGGGTAGCAACACGGAAGGACTCCACGCTTGTAAAGCTCGAGCAACTCTTCACTCGGAGAACAGCCAGGACTTTGTTAACACACGTACAGACCCAGTTTATTGCTGTCTTCTTCCAGCATCTCTTCTCTTTCCCCTTCTCTCTCCCCAACCCCTTTTCACAGTTTGTTCTCGTTCCCTGCAGACTGTTTTTAATGCTATGCTTTAAAAGGATCTCACCTCTTAAGGGCAAGGCTACCAACTGTAATCCATTTGAGGCACTTCTGCATGTATAAGCTCAGCTCCAATACCACCTCAAGGAAGCCAGCAGCTTCTGTTCCTCATGTTCCTGCGCTAGAATATGCTAACCTGTAAAGCTGAGCACAACTGAGAACTTGGGCATAACATAGAAGCATGAACAGAGAAAGATAACACCTTCATTCATTAAGAAAATCTTAAGTAAAAAGAAAACTGACTGGAAGCACAGCGTTGCCCTGTACTTCCAGAAGCAGCATTGCTAACAAGACCAGTTTGCCTTGTGGCTGACCCAGTCATCAAAGTATTTTAAGGGTCCAAGAGGAACAGAGCACACTGGCCATGTTAAGTGGATGTACACCCTAATATTTGTTTTTACCACATGGATTCTCTGGTATTCACAAGGGTCGAGCTGACATTTCAGCTTTTATCTTTCTCGCCGGTCCAAATTAGCTTTGGCATTTTCCACAAAAACCTGCAAGAATTTAATACACTGAGACTATCTTATTCGAGTTTGGCTGAATCTGCCCATCAAGCTCAAACGCTTTGGTGGGGAGAAAGACAGAAGAATGAGGAGTAAACTAAGCATTGCATATTGCATTTGCTTTGTTTTCCTAGCAAATTAGGCTAAACCCAGAATTCTGTCCCAAGCAAGTCCAGGAACAAATTTCAAATACACCCGGGACTATGCTCTAAGCCCATAGTGCGGTCGGTGTCATACTTAAGTCTTGTCAACACGTGTCATTCTAAACCTGAGATTTTCATGCCACATTCAGCTCGCCCACATCTTCCTTGCATTTGCTTTCTAACATTAGACAGATTTACTTTCCTTAATGACCAGCTTTTATGGCCTCATCTCTACACGTATTTACCCAGCTGCTATGTATTTGCTAGGTGAGCGTGTGTGTCACTTCACGTTTCAGAAGGGCTTTTAACCCTCGCCTCTGGGCAGCCAGGATTTCCTGCTCGGCAGCAGCAGGAACAGAACGAGACAGGAAACTCCGCTGGCTGCTGCCAGGGGCTGGGAGGGAGAAAGGTCAACGGCTGTGTTTGTACCTTCTCATTACTCCCACATCCTCGGGATTGTGCCTAGTCAAGATTGCATTTATCAATGCCACTATCGATAACCAATTTATGAATACCTGAAATTCGCAAATTGCCCCTTTTATGTTTTCAGTATTTGCTCGACTTCATCTGAGACATCAATGCCACTCATTGCCTTCAAATCGCTTTGAACATTATGTTGCTGAGCAGGCACTGACCGGTGTAATAGCAACGCCAAATATCCACAGGCTCAGCGTGTCCATACCACCCATGGGAACAGAGCCAAGCCTGTCCAGCAGCTTGAAATGGGAGTAGATTTTTCAAGGCCCTGTGTCTTGAGACCATCCACTTTATGTTTTGCTTTGTAGAAGCATCTTGGGAGGACGGCCACACAAGCCACATAATATTGCAAAGTTGCAACAATCATTTGACATTCTTCATCATTAGGAAATATAGTTTAATTTTAAAACATGGTTTTTAAACAAAAACTTTTTTCACTTATTTCCTAATTTGATCTGAAGTTCTAGAAGCATCAGCTTAAACTTTACATGATTACAGTCACATCATTGGGTTTTGTCCATCACCTTTTTGTATACTTACAACTTCATTTCTGCGACCAGCATTTCCATTTTACCTTTTAGAAGGCTGCTGTGACACTTTATAGCACTACAATAAATAAATTCATTTAAACGCTGTTACATCCCCATACTTGGGCACTACCGCATACTACCATGAAAGTAGAAATAGACTGAATGCTTCTCAAATAGGAATGTTATAGTGGAGTTTTGGAACAGTCAATTGAAACAAACTTAGCTTTATTCTGAATCAAAATTAAACTTTCATAAAGTTTCCCATAAAAAGCCCAATGCCTTGTTTTTCGAAGTGCAAAACAAATTCATAAATGAAACATTTCACAGCATTTCAGTAGAGGTACCTCTTGCTGCAACTTGTATTGGTAAATATTGCAAGGAACAATAAGATATGAGAAGTATTCTACCCCACATATTTTCAAAACTGAATTTATAATTTCAAAATGACAGCAACAGTATTTTAAAAAGACAGTGTGGCAAACATTTTTGAAAATACCTTTGACTACCTCTGCTCAGACCTTAAAGCTGAACATGAACAAAGCGACCACCTGCCAATTCTGGTCTCCATAAAGAGCCTAGGGAAAGACATCAATTTATGTTAAAGGTAATGTGGAATTCCGAGTCAGTGCTGGGACTAGAAAACCATAAACAGTGAGCCTATAGTGTTTACACAGCTGCAAGTTCAGGTCCAACTTTTTAAAAGACTTACTTAGACAAAGGGAACACTGATGAGATCTGGTTGTCATCCTGAGACAAGTAAATCATCATCTAAAGTCTCCTTCAAATTGAGACTTTCTATATCTAAGTAAAAATACTGCATTTTTATGCCGTTAATCCAGAAGAAACACAAATAAAATGCTTGACTGTCAGGTTAGTTTTCTCCTTCCTGTGAACAAGCACACAAAAAAACTTTTGAATAATATTGAAAAATGGTTCTAGTTCTACAAATTAAACTATGTCGTTATTTCTCCTGCATACTATGACTTTTGCAGTTTTGAATAATACTCATTGAAGAAAATGCATCAACATAAGACAATTCAACAGCTCTTTCAAGCCAGATGTAATTTCAGCCATTTTAGCTTAAAGGGCATAAAGGCTTTACAGGAGTAATGCAGATAAACCGAGAAATCTCTTCTGCTCCTATGTGGTACAGTCTTGCACACGGAACAGTCACGCAGATTCCAGGACCTGTAACAAGGTTTTAAATGGGACATGTGTGCAGCAGCAGGACACTCTGTACCTGTTGCAATAGCTTAATACAACAGGTCTTTGGAATATGGGGAAACAAAGTAAGACAAGGGATGCTCCTGTATTATACCAAGAGAACTTTCCAAGAGCACTTGAATGTGGTCCCCTTGCTGCCCAAACAGGGAATACCGAGGAAGTGAAATTTCTGAACGGAGTAGATTGGTGTTCAGCTGTTGCTTTGCCTTCCTTTGCTCATATTCCCTCGTTTTCCTATTTTGCTTTATCTGGGACACAAAAGCAGAGCTTCTGTTAGCATACATTTACAAATTCAATCTCATCTCTCTCTGCAAGTGCCAAAGCCTTCCTAATAGTTTTCCTTAGGTAAGAGTTCACCACCAAATTAAACTGAACCAAAGATGACAAGATAGTAGAATATATTTGTTTAATTTCAGCACAGAAACACGTAATTGTTTAGGCCCATTTTCTTTTTATTAATAATATAAGGTTCTATAATCTCTTAACATTACAACTGAAGTTTTACAGTTAATCTCACACTAAAATGACAAACACTGTTTGGCTTTATTTGCAGAAAGTTAAGTTACAACCTTGATAAACATACATTTCCAAGATTGAGAAGCAATTGTGTTTTCTGGATTTCAGTGCTAATGTATCCCTGCCTTTGAAATTGGTTTCAGTTAATTAACATTGCTACGGAAGAACTATTTGGCCTGGCCTCTCTTCACAGCTGTAAGGCAAAGATGATCTTTAACTCAACCAATATACTGTAAGTCAAGTCAAGAGGAGACATGTTTTTTCTTTGAATGTAAGATTTAGACCCTGGATTGATTTCTAACAGATTTCCTTCTTTCTCTTATAAAACCTTTATAAGAGTCTCTCTAATGTAAATACATTTTGCAGTCAAGCCCTACTCACTCTGCACCTTTCCTCCTTCAAAGAGAGCAGAAACTGTAATTGGAAGTCATGACAAGCTTAATTAAAACTGCTTGTAACTTACAGCCAAATAGTCAAGCAAATGAAAAAGTAACGTGTTATGCCAAGATACACTTCTGATGTTCATGGATCAAACTCCATCTCTGAACAGGCTGCAGCTATGGGAAGTGAAGTCTTTAGAAAGAAAATCGAGAATACAGAAGGGAAGAGTGGTGGAAGAATTTAGTATTATAAAATGGAATATTTCTTTTAAATGGGTAATGATCTGTGCGTATCTAGGTCTTCTGAACTTGCATTACGCTTTTCTCTAGTTTAATTATGAATTTAAAGTGAAGTTAAAGACAATCAGTAATGCATTTCAACTACACTTTCACTAAGCTCTGACCCATTCATAGGACAGATAAATATTTAGGAAGACAGCAATAGGGTGGCCATTAGAAAAAATATCCATTACATTGGTAGTTAATCTTTTCCTCAGAGCTATCCAGAGACATTGCTTTGGGACCCTCATAGCCTGTTATTTCACCTTCCCATAGGACGATTGACATGCAGTAAAAACCTTTACTGCATTTTAAATCACTTCAGAAGCCAGTGGCTATTTAAAGGTCGGAAATAGAGGGTGTACAGAATTTTTGTCTGTGTAATTTCAATACAAAAAAAGGGACAGGGAAACCACAGTCAGAAAACTAAGAATGGGGAAGGATGGTGTAGAGCTGTGTAGTACTTTAAGTCAAAATCTTAAGAGACTGGTATTACCGAGCTGTGACTACTTGTTTTAGTTCTGCTTGCGCTGTCATTCTGCAAAAAGACTTCAAATATGTTCCTTCGAAACTGATTCTTCATAGTTAGACATATACTTTCATTGAGGCACAAAAACACCCTTCATATTTACCAACTCCTAGAAAGGTCTCTATACGAGTCATCAGCAAGATGCCAGCTGTGGCCATGTAGTCACCATCGTGCAGCAACGCAAGCCGAGGAAGTTCTCTGCAGAAACATGTACAGATTCACTTTGCTGAGACACCGTTGTGTACCTAAGGAACACTTAACCACAGTGCTAAGAGTAACTTTCCTAAAACAGGCTACACCTAGCGTTTTGGTTGTGGCTGAAATATGAACTCCGAGGGCCAGAAACATAAATACAAAAGAGTAGATTTTTACGTTGAAATGTTGTGAAGCAAAGACCATTCGAAATAAATCTAGCTGCATTGCAAATATCACATTAACGTTCTGTTTTATGACCTGCAGATCATAAAAAAAATTTTCTTTAAGTACCTTGACACATGCATTTTAAACTGATGTTTTTAGTCTTCATGTTTTTTGATCATTTTAATTATAGAATTGAAATTCATTTTTAGACTAGTTCAAAGTTGTCGGATATGCAGCATTTTTCAAGCATTTTATACTTTTTTTGGTATATGACCAAAACTGAGAGCTAATTACATAATATTCTAAAATAGTTAAAAAACAAAAATGCACTTTTATCTTTTTCTCCTCATTAAGGGCACTACCAATACAAAAGGTGTCCAAACTGACACTACAGAGCTATGAAGCAGTTGGCAAGAGACAGTGTCCTCAAAGGAGTCTGTATTTTTTCTATCCTATGCAATCATACATATTAATTATCAAAAAGTTGGATAATTTGCTTTAAGAAAAGAACCCACCTTAAAAATGGATCATGAGTATTGACAAATACTTTTAGTTCATTTTACTGATTAAGATTCAAATTTCAATGTAAAAATGCTTACTTTCACACGATACTGATCAAGAAAATATTTCTTTTTCTGAAAGTTAAATGGACAAAACTGTGGCTACTAGTGAAGTAAATAAATGATTCATAAAGGCCATAGGAAACTGTACAAAACTAAAGTGGGAAATCTCACTTACAGGATGACAGTATGTTGTCCACCTAAGTGTTTTATTAAACTGTTGAGACTGTTTCAAAAGACAGTGCTGGGCAGTTTCATTTGAATAGGCAAAACTTTTTTTTCTGAAAAAGATATTTTGCATCTCTGCAAAACAAACAAAACAGGAGCAAAACCCATACACACTAGGACTGAAGTACAGATGAAGGCAAAGTTTTGTTACAAACCTGTTTTCAACATACAGTGAGAAATGTCCATTGTACAAAATTTAGTGACTGACCTACAATTAATTTAAGATTATCCCAGCAATGCAAATACAACTCAGAACACCTCAACTGTGTAAGATTTTTCCAATAGTACTACGGTGGGAGACCACTGAGTTTTTAGAAGTAGTTTGACTTGTCTCTTTTGATCAAAGCCTACATTTGTACTTTAAGTATTCACGGGTTACAAGTCTGTTACGTACTTAATCCTTCAGCACAGAAAGTACTCCTTGGTGTTCCCTCATCTGTCTCCTAGCAGCTTTCCTTTAGCAAGAGGCTGGGTTGAGCAGCTGCTTCTGTAGAAAACACTGTTGTCAGTCTTTGTTCTCCTTGCAGGGGATGGTTTAGTAAGACACATCTGGCAGTATCCAGCATTGAAAATACTGTCAGCTGTGTTGCCTACCCAAACTTGGAAAACCAGATTTGCATTTCCTGGTTGGTAATACACTTTGTGCCCGGTGGGTTGTTTAAAGAGTTAAGAACTTTGTGAGTAAAAATCCATAAACATTAACAGTGATGTTTCAACTTTATTAGGGGGAGGAGGAGGCAAAAATAAACGTAAGTTACTAGTTTTTAAAGTTTAGTCTATGTTATATTTGATTACTGGGATATCAATACAATGAAAGTGGAGGAATTTCAGCAGTAATTTTGAAGAAGGTTTAGTACATCATGTTGTGCAGGGCTTTATAAAAGATTTTTGTTTCCAAAGATGTTATTGGGGTCCACATATTCTTTAACAGATCTCAGCATTCCCAGACCAACATCAGAGATGCTCTCCTTCATCCAGCGCTTCCGCAATTTGCCTACTGGAAAAACAAAAACAAAGTGTTTCAATATATGGCAGGATTCTAGGAGCCAATCAATCTTGTGACCATGAATGAATAAACACTGTGTGATAAATGCTTTTATTCAAAAATGAGAAATGTTTTGCTTTATTTGATTTATTGAGCCCACCAGACTATCAAGCTCATTAAGCTCAGCATACTCCCAGAGGAAGACTGTGTTCCACACTGTCTACTTTCTTTAGAAACTATGAAATTTAGATGAAGCTTGGGCTGAAATCACATGTTCCATTAAAATAGGGAATTGGTAGTAACTGTTAAAAAGTCACCAAACTCATTTTAAGTAGGAAACTGAAGAGGAGATTACTAAAAAGCAGAACCCCACACCTCCCGATTGCTTTAAAGTGAAAGCATAACTCAAAACAGTATGGGTTTAAATAGCAAAAAAAAGTTTTCTAAGAAGAAGGGTTAAAGCCTAGTTTTAAGTCAACAAAATACCTTATTTAATTTAAAAACTTTTACACGGGCTGATAATTGCTCCTACCATTACACAAGAGCTTAGTTTCCCATGTAAAAACGGATATTCACAACACATACCAAATACAAAGCAAAGCTGAAACACCAGCCATTTGAGAACTCGTTTCACTACTACTCTCACAATAGCCCTATTAAATGGCCGAACCTTCACATACTAATTAACCAAGTCATCAACTCTGATTTAACAGATCATTCAAAATAAAGGGCATTTTTTCGTTAAACACACTATAGGATTTAACTTGTCAGCCTGAAACACAAACCATTTGTCAATATGATGCGATATAGTAAAGGTTTGAGAGACAGATGCTTTAAGAGTATCTGAAGCTACATTCAAGCCATCTTTTGTGCCCTGTTCTCAAGGTAACCATCAAACTGCCATCAGAATAATAAATTACACAGACACCTCTGGAGAATGGAGTATATTTGTTTATACCTTAAGGAATATGAGCTAGTCACAATGCCAACTGAAAAAGCAAGTAACGTGAGAAAGAATGAAATTTGCAGTTTGCTAGAAAACAGCTACTCGCAGCATGCATGTCAAGAGCAAGGATTGTAATTGAAGGACAAAAGAATTTGTCATGTGGTGGGAACTGTAGTTGTATTTTGCAGCCCAGCTCAAGAAAAAAAAAAAATCCCCATCTGTAAGTATACTATCACTACAATTTGACTGTCTGAGCAAGCTGATGTAGTCGAATTTTATCTGGGGATACTTTAATACTACTACTACTACATAAAAAGAATCACTGATGTGGCTTGACCATCACGTCAAGTCACTCACACTGGCCCTTACACAAGCAGCTGAAGAACAGTCATTACCATTCTCAACTGTTATCTGTAATATAGTTTCAATGAATGTGTCCTGTGGTTATGGATGTAATTGTCCTGAAAAGACTGCAAACAACTGCTCCAACAAGATGGAGCACATTAGAATCACAGCAGGATGCCCAACAGCTAGCGTGCCTGCCTCTTTTACACCTCCAGTAATAATACAATTCCACAAGGAACTGAACTACTGTCTGAGCAGCACCAAACAGTCGTTGCATATTTAATGAAGTCGCTCACCAAGTGCTGGAAAACAGAAGGTGCTTGGAGTGCATCATTAGTTCTGTCAAAGTGATAATTTACACATCTATCTTGTCAAATTTTCTATGGTTTATACTTTTGCAATAATAAATCTAACATACATTTGATTAGTGAACTGTAAAGAAAAAAAAAGTTACCAGCAGTCCTTCACAAACATGTTCAATGAAAAGATTTTAACCCCTTGATAACAGTAGGTTGAGCCCTTACTCCTACTGCTCACGTCAATAAGATATACAGGGATTTTTGAAGCAATCTGGCTCTTAGAATTCTAAAATGGTCCATCTAATTAAATGGAAAATAGAGCAAGTGAAGGAAAGGCTCCGTGCAGACAAGAGCACCACCTAGAAAAGCAATGTTTACATTTGTTTCACTTCAGGTTAGTGCTGCCCTCTAAGTATTCTCATAGGACAATTAGCTTCAAGAATGAGAAGGGAAAAGGAGGAAGAAAATACCATAATAATAGAAGATGTTACCATGAATGTAAAAATAATTCCAAGTGGCAAAGTTGCCTAACTCCCCTCTAAGACTAGGCAAACCACAGCCTTGGACTCAAGGAAGCCTTAACTTCCCCAACAATAAAAGGTCTCAGTTAAGCCTCTACCATGGACTAGAGAAAACCACCTTTCCACTTCTAGCCTACAGAAACCTTTTAGTTTTAGCCCTAGATGATGCCATTTATATAGAACTGATACAAGAGTGCACAGAACCAGATTTTAGCCAAGCATCTACCCCTTACGTGCTCTCAGCATGGTATACTTTTCTCAATTAAAAACTGAGATCAAACTCACCTGATTCTATATGCTACATCATAACATTATTAAAAAGGTTCCCAAATCAGCATAGCATTGTACGATCAGTTTGTAGTAGCTATTTGTCAACTCATCTGTACACGCCATTACAATGCTTGTTGCCCCAACTGGAAACAAATACAGCCTTCCTTCTTCCATCTTATTCTTCTGAAGACACCTAAGCTTACACCTTAATTATCCAAGATGAAGTGCAACAGAATTAGTTTTCAAGTTTTACAAGCGGCGAGTGCCCTGTTCCTGAGGTGTGCTGAGCAGTCTAATGCTTTAAAACATTCGCTGCTAGGAAGGCAGAAGTCTTCCATCTGAAGCCCAGCTATCACAGAGTACACACACCCTGGCATAACAGAGAGTCTGCTTCACACAAAGTATTCAGACCAGAAAGCCAAGAAGCTTGTTCAGTAGCAACGCTCAAAGACAGTCCAACACCAGTTTTGGTTTTGCAGTATTTTCAAGTTTTATCATCATTATAGTCCATACGTGAAAGAAAAACATGTGAGCTGGATAAGTACTTTTTCCCCAATTCTGATAGATGCTGGTCCAGCCCTCAGCTGGTTTCATTAGAAGAGTTGATCATGCTCCCAATGCCCTTTTAATCTGTTAGGGAATAAATACACTTTGGTGAAGTGCAACCATACTCTATGCTGCTCCTGTAGAACCCACCCTTTGAAAAAAACCAACCAACCAAACATGCACTGACGTTACATTCTCTGCCAAAAGCAACAACAGTTTCCTATGTGCATGATTTTTCAAAAAGTGCATTAGATGGACAGCACATACCTGCTGGTCACAAAGAAGGTAAAATGGGAGTACAGCTTTCCTGGCTCATAAAGGCTACACTTTATCTATATATTTCAAAGATGTACACTACATCTTTGAAAATGCATCTGGATGGCTGCAAAAAAATCTGGCTGCTAAGGATGGAGCTAGCAGACAGAAGGCAGCAATTGGTTTTCTCACTTTTGGAATATGAAGTACTTGGGCACACATGAACAGGCTTGTAAGGAAAGTTTTAGTGTAGCTGATGGATCCCAGGAATAACTCTACACCCATAGAACAGATCTATAGCAGCGTGTGGTCCCAGTGGAAATAGGCTCTAGTGGCACTGCACGTGTCCCTGGACTTCCTCTGCTCCAGCCCTTTCAATTCCAAGAGGCAGTTATTGCAAAACAATAGCTCTGCAATAGGAGAAGCAGTAACAGGTCCTAAGAAGGATGGGGTTCTTCCAGCTGTTGCTTGCTCTTCCTGAAGCTGGTTGTTTCTATGGAAAACACCTCTCTACTTTTAGAAAATGCTTAATGTTTTATTATTCTTCCAGAGAGAACTCTGCAATACTGAGAAAGGTCAGTGCGTTAATCTAATACTGTGGTAGCGCTGGAGTACATTGGAGCAGTGTACCTGAAGTCTACAACATAATTAACATTTTGCATCACCATAACACCTGGCATATATTCATTTGATATCTAAACAACTTAAGTACTTTTGAGTTCTATGTTGATGAATCATAAAGTCCTTCGCATTTATTTGTTGGAAAAGACACTGAAGATGACTGTTCTATTACAACTTTCAACAGACAAGGACAAAAATACAACTGTGTTGTTATATTATTTTACATGATGTAATTGTGAAATAATATAACAACACCCCAGGCCCCATCCCTGGAAGTACTGGGGTTTTTTTTGTTTTGGTTTGGGGTTTGTTTTTTTTTTTTAGGGTTGGTTGGCAGTGGGGTATTTTGTGGTTTTGGTGTTTGCATTTTTAGGGCAGGGTTGTTTTGTTAAGTTTTCCTACATGAACTGGCAGGAAATTGATACTATACCTAAACCTGTGGAGCTGGGCTATGTTAACCTTTATTCTAATCAATCCGTCTAGAAAGTGGAAGAAAATTAGTTCTATTATGTTAAGTGGCTAAATAGGGGTATTTTCCTCAAAGCCACAAGCTGATAATTGTTTCCTTAAGTAATCAGTTTTAATTAGAACATTCTGTGCAAGGGAAATAATCTATCATTAATTTTTACACTGTTCCTTAGTTTTGCATGGTGCTTAGCATGGTAATACAGAAGGGATCAGGCCTAAATCCAGCCAGCTCCCTTCTGATGCTGTACCCCAAAGTGATTATAGTTGTATTTATACCCCAGTCATACCTACTGGTACTTCCTCAGCACATATTTTATATATACAAAAAAAGAAAGCATGTATTCTATGAAACAAGAATTCAGGAATGCAAGGTGTGATACATCATACGAGTGGTTTTAGGGCTTGCCCTAAATAATTAGAAGAATCATTTATCTGAACTTAAACTTACTTCTGTCTACAAGAAATTGTCATTCCTAATGCTGCTTTTTAAATGTTAAGTTTCTAGAAGCTAACTGCATCTCTAGCAACCCTTACTTACATGACTCTCAAATCTAAAGATACTCACTGGCCAGAAAAGCAGAAGGATCAAAGCTGCGTTCAGAGATGTGCACTATCCCTTTATAAGGGCAGGACATAGCCAAGGCAAGATGAAAACTGTAATCAAGACTAAAATCTCATGTAGGAAATGAAGACAAGGGATGTTACAACTAGGATATCTAATTCCTGAATACCTTTCAAAAACTTTTACTAAGTCACAAATTATGCCACAGCATTAGTTAAAAGGGACAAAGAAGGCGAAAGAAACCACTTTGAAGTCACACATTAGAAGCTACTTTAAAACCACTAAGAAGCTTTTCAGCAGTTTGTTAACAACAAATTTAGTGAGAAACAGACCTAGCACATCTAGGCAAAATTGCCAGGATCATGACAAAAAAATCTGATAGCCTCCTCTATAAGGATCAGTTTCTGAGGCACTGGAGAATGGCTGAATTCCCCCTATGTAAGTGCCTATCTGATCAGCTATGTATTTTGGGTGTATATTTATTAGCAGCACATATGCCTCAGATTCTTCCTAGATGTAAATTCTGTTCATAACATAATCCAGAAACATTATCAAGTGTTAAATACTAACATTAAAGTAGATGCCATTCCTGACATTTACAAATTAGATTTAAATATTTGAAAGTCAAGAGTGAGAAAGACTTCAAAAAGCAAAGATAATTTGATTAAATGGACAAAGTCATTTAAGAAGTATCAAAGAAATTATATCCAGATTTATAAAAACAAAAAATATGGATGTTCTACCCCAAAATACAATCGTTACATTGAAAGGATAAGTTCATTACACAGATACATATGTCTGGCTTTGCTACAGCTTCTTGTGTCTAGGAGATGTTTGCTGTACAAGGGTGGTGTTAATACACTTCTGCATTTTCTTTGTTGGAATGTTGTTGTTGTTACGTATTGCAAGGTGTGACCTTTAATATAATCCATTAATAAATGAAAGTGATACAAGTTTTAAGTCTCAAAATTCGTTGGGGAGGATCTTCTGACAGTATTGCTACCTTTAGTGAGTCTTGCCTAAAAGTTACAATAATTTTCATTAGCCTGGAGGGAGGGGAGGAGAGAAGAGATACTGAGATTAAAATAGAATCCAAAGTCAAGTCTTTCTGAAGTTACTCTTCATAAAGTTAAAGGTGTAATGATTTCCGTTCTCACTGTAGATTGTAGCTATGTGTTTACCTGCAGTTAATACTTCCCCAGATCTAAAATAATTTAGCGCTTTGCACATCTCAAACTGTCACATATGACCACTTCTTCACTCAAGGAGTGTATGAAGATTGACTTAAGCAGGCTTTGTATTTCCTATAGCCTCAAGTCCCAGACTACATCTGTTTTCTTTGATACACAAAAACAGAGTTAAAATAGCTCCATTTATCACAGTGTGATTGTAGGCAGCAGACAAACCAGCCTGTCTGTTTCCAGATAGTGAAAACAACTGTTATTAATCACAATTACAAGACAAATACTAAAATAAATTGCACCAGTATTTTCTTTTACCCCACACAATAGCCCAGTCTTAGCAGTGCTAAGAGTGACAAGGCCTGAAGGTCAGTAAATAAAACTGATACTATTAGGCTAATTCTCAGCAGCACATCTACTAAGCACTGGAAAAAATGGATCTTTAATATCGTACACAATGAACTGCCAGACAAAAGCACTCAAAGCAAAAAATATTTATCAGTATAAGAGGCAGTCGTGCACACAACAGGAGCATAAGAAGTCTAATGGAAACCAAGTTTTTCATATCTGTGGAGTCAAAAAGTTCAAGTGTGCAAGGGTTTGAAAATGCTACATAAGATTTTTTTTTTTCTTGTTCGACATATGCTGCAAGCAAGGTTTCATATGGTGAGGGCAAATACATCCAAACATGTGACAAGCTCCAGCTGCATGCGAGTTAATAGTTGAAATGCTAGTCACAGTAAAATACAGCTGCCACAGCAGGGGAGAGCACAATAGTGCATCAAGGGGGTAATTCCACATCCCATGTGTGAGAATTAACCAGCCCACTATACCACCATATTAAAGATTTAATCAGAGGACAATAAAAGCATATTAAACAAAAAAATACTGAAACTGTTTTCACTCACGTTATCATCACCTACACATCTTTCAATATCCTGATATTGCTAAAGCAGAGTCCACTTCAGTTTCTGTCACAGAGCTAGATGCCTGAGAACAGCTCTAGCTAAAAGCTTCAAGTCCAGGAAGTCACCAACATGTTTTAAAGCGCAGGTTATGCCCTTCAGTTTTCCCCACATAGAGCTTTCTTAGAATTACAAAATTTTAATCTAGTTTTAAACCATCAGACTTCTTCCTCTTTGCTCTTATTTCTGTGGCCAGACAATTCCCCAAGAAAGAGGAAGAAATGCATTAAGTTAACCAGTTAAAAGATAGCTACACAAATCAAACTGACTTCCCAACAAGTCTTCCTGACCGAGTTTACAGTATTATATAGGAGACATGCAATCAAATTCGGCTATCTGAATATTTGGGAAAAGCATATGTGAAGCATCAGATATATGAAGTATCACTTATACATGACACTGATTCTTAAACTTAATATTAAAGCACAAGATAGCTTGCAAAGAGGCTAGTAACTCAGGACAAGTAGTTCCCTAACTCCAAGAGAGGAAACTGAACAATCAGAAGTTAGAAGACAGCAAGCCAGTAATAACATCAATTATGCAACAAATGGTAAATTGTAACATAGCTCAATTTAAAGCCACTAGCTCTTTTATGCAGATACTTTCACAAAGTGCTCTGGAATTAGGTCTAGCAGCATCCACCTAGTCACAAGGGACACTAAGCTGCCTTAAAACTGTGAAAGTCTCATTTCAGGTCTTTGTAACTGAATATACCTCTAACACCAGGTTCAGTAAAAGTTGCTCAAGACGAACTGATCAACTATATTTTCAGGTTCTCCAACAGCCTGTAGACTTCCTATCAAAGGTTTGAAGCTGGTGCTCATAAATACACCGCATTGTGTGACTTGATATCAAGTAAATCACATCTAGGGACACTTCCCATGAAAGTCTGACAAACAGGTGAAGAGTTTCTAGAAAGAATACCAGGAGACTCCTGCCCCCTTCCCAGTAATTTCAGTTAATGCCTGTGAAATATTTTTCCAACTTACATTATGAACTACTTTATGTACTCATGAATACTTAGCAGTATCAAAGAGATTAATATTAGAGTGAGAACATTACCTCCATGGTGATGTGACAGACTTCCTCCATTGGCAAGTATTTCTTCTCTAGCAGCCCTCTAAATTGGAAAGGTGAGATATTTATTCAACAGCAAACACACAAGATACTTGTTTTCAGTGCAATACTTGCTATCATACACATTACACAGGTGTATGGAAAGTTTCAGAAGTAATAAGGGTACACAGTACAGAAACATTTCATTCAAGTCTGCAGATAAACGTGGGGTTTTTTTTCCAATTAAACATTATCAAACCCAAGGCATTTAAAATGGCATCTTTTATAACAAATCTATTATTCCAGAACGGAATATTCTGGATCACTTCCTCCTTGACAAAACTAAAACAGTCTAGTGGCTGGGATGCTCATCTGGAACATTGTTAAGTGCCTATTGAAAAGGAAATCGCAATAAAGTTGTTTGAAAACAGGCTCCCCAGAGTGATTCAAGATCTTTATTCAGACCGGAGTTTAGACCCAGATCTCCAAGGTTCTAGTTGAGGAAGTGAGGTACTTTACAACTGACAACTCTTTCATGGGCGAAGTTTGTGGCAGAAAACAAAATTTAAATTTTGATGTTAAGAAATATTTGAATGCTTTCAAGCTCTAGAATCTTCTTTCCCATGCAGCTCTGATTATGAACAGTGAGACAGCTGAGAAGGCTGTAACAAAGAAAGCGTTCCTAAGCAGAAGCACTAAGCGTTTTTTCAAAAAAGTGTACTTTTTTTAGGAATAATGTATATAACCATACCTATGCAGTTAGGGATTTTTTCAGTCTGCCACAGAGTGCATGTACTTGGTTGGCAAACTCACTTTGTAGGTTAAATTTAGTCACCTACAATGGAACTCATGCATCCAGGTGATTGCACAGCTAACTAATTCCAATAAATGGCAATATCTAACTATTAATAAAGTCTCATTAAATAAGCACTTAAGTATTACATTCTCCAGTGCCCTATATTCAACAGCACAGAAGCCTCACAACTTTTAGATAAAACTTTGCATCCAAGTAAAGTTATGCTTGCCAAGTTGAAGAGAAATTGCTAAAGAATAAACATGAGCAGAATGATATCCTAGTTATAGACTATTTCTGCACAGTCTTATTAGCAATTTTCTGGTGCTAAAGCTTTAGCATATGAACTAAAAGGTAGGATGAAAACCAGCCTGGCCATATCCTTCTATGTTTAAGTATTACATCTTCACGGTAACAAGGATATTAGTTTCCCCTAATGAGGTAAGGATAGTGATTCACCAGCCAAAGTGTTAAAACAGAGAGTTATTCTGTAGCTTTTTAGTAAATGTCGAAGCAGCTTGCAACCAGTCCAACACAGCAGACTTTGACAAGCACTTATCCAGGCCCAAACAGAAATAACCATAGCAGTTAATTCTCTGAAACAGCATGACAGAGACCGTCACATTCATTATTCCCTACATGCAGCACTATTAATAAAGTACAGTCTTGATAGTTTTACCATGTATTTTAAAGATTAATTGAGTATTAAGTGAAAAGAGTAACTTTGTATATAATGGAACTAAGGAAGTCTTGTTTCCCATGGATTTGGGTTTTGTAGTTGATAGTTTCTGCCATCCAAAAACCAACGCCAGTTCAAGCTTTTCTGTACTTCAGTAATAAGTGTTCATTTACTGAATGTCTGAAGTAGTCACCTTGCAGTCTTTCCTCTACTTGGTGCACTAGTAGAGCGCACCTCTCTCCCTAGCTGCTAGTGATCAAAGCTTTACAGACAGAATTTTGAGGTCTTTCCTGCAAAATTCAGTTAGCTTGGCCAATGGGTTCAGTATATTTTATTATGGGACACAAGCTTCTCCCCCTCCCCCTTAACTATTGTTCTTATATACATTACCTCAATTTGTTCATAAACATGAATAGGATCACTAATTCCTCTGTAGTTAAAGGCAAAGTAGAAGTAGACACATGCACCTGCATCATAAGTCTGTGTCACCCTGTTGAAGAGAACTGCATTACAAACAAAGCTTTATGGTATTAAGCCAGCCACTATGTGACATTACACAATTCATAAGGTTATTTATTTTAAAAAGTTGCATTTTTTTAAAAATAGTTTTGTATCCTTTTTGCTCATACTTCATGAGTGACTCAATGCTATAACAGAGTTGAAGCTCTTAAATAAGTTGTTACACTTGAGTTTTGTGCATATAAGCAAATTTCAAGACTAATCAAGTGCTACTAATCCCTTGAACTACTCACTCTTGCATGTAATCCACTTGCAGGTTAAAGAGGAAGTTCAGAATTACTAGTGTTTGTAATGCTATTAACGGATGCACTTGACCTACTAGCTAGCAAGTTTAATGACCTCTTCCTTAGTTCTCTTATTATCAAAGATTCAAGAAAAAATATTAAGTTTTTGCATGGCTTACCTGCAGGTGCAAAGAGGAGCAAACTGAACACCCTTTTCTTTGCATTCTCTTACTATCCTTTCCTTTACATTCCTACAGAGGTCCAAAACCCTGTAACAGAAAACACATTAAAATATAAAATCTTAGTATATGATTTTATACAATGTCCTAAATAACACAACTTCAGCTTTGGTAATCTTTTTGAAAAGGTATAATCTAATAAAACTGGTTCTTGAAGGCAATCACCTGTTTTAAGTAGCTTAAATTTTGTTCTAAGAATAAAATAGTCCTCATCATCAAGACTTTGCTAGTATTGCTTTTTCCGTACTTCTGAATAGCAAGTTTACTCTGAAGCAGAGTACATAATGAAAGCTCTTTTCCATAAGAACTAGGAGTCAAAAGTCTTCAAGGGAAAGTGGAGGTTACCTGTTTCTATATGTCTTTACTTACTTTCTCAGCAAGACAGCCTGAATTTTTTGGCAAAGTAGTTGACAAATACAGCTCATAGTACAATGCTTGAGAACTCTAAGGCCCTGTATACTCTGCTAATACCACACCTTTGGTATGTTGCAAGGCCAAAACTGGAGATACTCCAGCTGTGCACTAGTTTGCCAGCTTGAAATGTTATAGTTCTAATACGGCAATGAACTATTGAACTTTGTCATAAGCTATACTTGTTTTACTTTTTTTTTTTTTTTTTTTGCTTCCAGGACAGACCCAGGTGCAAGCAAAGTGCTAGAACAATTGAAAGAAATCACTGTTTTTCAAATCACCATTTCTTTATTTATATGTTATCCAACAAAGGTCTGCAGTGCTATATATACAAATCAGATTTTTGAGACTTTTTACACATATTTAAAACTACTTTGCAGATTGACAGAAATAATACACAAGAGAAATTTATCCATTTACTGAATAAGCAAGTAAAGCTAAATATTTTATTCAGCTATCTTCAACAAGTCCGGAATAAGGTAACTGATTGATTTATGGAAAATTACATAGTTCTTGTGAGTCAAAGTAGAAAACATTTTTTAAAGCAGGATAGGTGAGAACAATTTCAAATATGTTCTTAAAGTCATTCTCTCCTGAAATGAGAGAGGGGCAAACCAAAGTTGGCAACTAAGCAGTTAGCATACTTCAAGATCTAGGAAGTTAAATAAAGAGCAATTTTGCATTAAAATTGTCCTCAAGTTTCTGCCACCCATTTAAGATCCTATGCCAATCTTCAAACCAGAGGCTGGAACTTACCACTAAATTCAATAGCAAGGATAAGGCTTACCAGCTTAAGTCATCACACTTTGCACACTTTCCACTTTGCATTAAATACTGGAAAGTTTTGATTCAAATCACTTAATATCCTGCATAAGAGGTTTCAGGCTTACTAAATGGACATAGCATCCAAAATTATTTCATACATTAAACTCTGTTGTGGTCAAGTGTTTCTCAACCACAGCTAACAGATAAAAGCTTAGGAAAAAGATTTATCTTAGGCAAAAGTTATCTTTTCAGTTCATTTCCCTGCATTACTGGGTGCCCAGACCACGACAGCGAGGAAAGAAAAAGCTTATATTTAAATATATTTAAGTAATTTTTTTTCCCTCTTCACTACCAACTTTTCCATTTGAAATATACTGCTGATCCCACAGATGTGGCTGCTCATCATACAATACAGTTATTGTCACCACTGTCCAGCTTCCTAAACTGGTCAATTTCCAGTCCTGAATTTGTTGTTACAGTAAGCTAACCTAAGTAGAAATATTACTGAATGCTTGGCGACATTGCATTTACAAAATCCTACATGTAATTTACTAGCAACTTTAGCAAGAACACATAGGTGCAAGACTTGAGGCACACCAGGGAGCCTCCCATACACATAAGGCCTAAATTAAATTAAGTTTCCCCATGAGCAAGCATAAGTTAGGAATAATTTGAATGAAATCAAGTACAAGTTTTAAGCAATTCTAAAGAATAATCACAGTTTACCTATCCCAAGGAACAGATGTCTCGAATGATTCTCCTATTACATAGTAATCCAGGCCCAGGTCCTAATAAATAGAGAAAGGAAATTATCAGTAACATTCAGCATCAACATCTGGGATTCCAGTGTATGCATCGCAGCTAACAGTTGAGCAACTTTAGTTAGTCTGTATGAGAAAAACAGAAAGTCTATTTAACAAAAACACCCATCTGTCCCAGTGACATTAGTTTATAATTATGGAAATAGGGTATCTCTTCAAAGACACAGATGACAAACATTTTGATGTCATTGCTATAGCGAGACAACTTGTCAGACTATCAGTATGCCTACACTAATCAAGTATTTCTACCACTATAGAAGCAAGCCAAGAGCTTCACTGTGCTAACCAACACAATACTGAGTAGAAATATTTATTTGGAATGCAGTTCCTATCTATGTAGAATAAAGACAAACATTTTGCCCATTTTATGTACAACCTGCTGAAATAAAGGGAAATTCAGTGATTTGTCCCTGACTATAAAAGCCAAATAAAAAATAAAATCTACCACTCAGGATGTACATACTATTCTGAAAAAAAAAAAACACAAACCAACAAACCTCTCAAACAGTAAGACTAAAATACATAAGAACAGCTGCATCATTTCATATTTAAAGTCTATTTGTTCTGGTATTCTAATTTGAACAACAGCCATAAGCAGATGTCCAAAGAAGAGTAAAAGGTGAGTGTGCACATGAGTATTTCAAGTACTCTCCCAGCCTCCAATTACGTACAACCTGTTGATTTATAAGTCTAATCTTGTTTATTTAGTAACTGCCAGTGGATTCTTCCATCTAATTTTCTTCACTCTTTATTAGAAACTATTTTCTTAACAAATGCTTTTATGGTGTTTTGCAGATGAAGTTTCATGAGTAAACACTAGTCAGAAATGGAAGAGATACAACGTCTGGGAGAAGTTTGAGATATCATCCAAGGCAACCTGCTTTTAGATTTCAGAGAAAGCATCTTCAAAAAGACATCTGTTTTGTTATATTAGAATTTTCAGCAAGCGGACAAAAGGTGACCTACCCGAAGGTAAGCAATGACAAATGTCAGCATATATCCTCTCTGTCCGTTATCTTCTCCTGCTGCCAAGCCACTGCAATTAACAAGAATTTAATTAACTTTCCAGCAAAGTAGTCACTGGTTTCCAAAAGGAATTAAAAAAACAACACTTTGATTATCAAACGTATGTGCAAGTTTAGCTGTCTACACTGTGTTACAATAGGTGCAAATAGTAGGGTCTTTTCTTCACTAGAAATGAGAAGTTACTTCCAACCAGACCTTTAACTCTTTGCTTTTCTCTTTTCATTCCATAATCCAAAGAGGGATGAACAATCACAAAACATTTGATGGAGACCTTAAAATAACAGTCTTCAAACATCACAAAATAGCAGAGGAAACAGAACTAGATATAGTATATCCTTGATGTTCATTTACAGGAATAGGTGTAACTACATTTCTAAGTGTGTTGGATGTGTGCACTTGTATGCTCACAGGTCATGAGAGCAAGACTCAGGACCCCAAAGCGTAAGTGATGTGAATGGATAAAAAAAAGACACAGCACTAAAAAGAAAAAGGAAGCCTTGCTTTCACTAATCTATCAAGTCAGGAGCATTATGAAAATCTTTGTTTTTAACTATTAATTTCTAAGAACAAGAGAGTGCTATGTATCTGTAATCAGTCTTCCTAGAAGCTTCTATAAATCCGAGAGGTGTGTGGGATAAAGTAATCAGACATCCTGAAGGAGGACAGAATTAAAGCATTTCAGACCATTAAATTGTTTTGCATTTTAGACCAAGTTAAACTATTAAACACTTAATTAATAGCCTTAACTGAGCAGCGCAGACAGCACATCATCTAACAGACAGGTTCCCCCTCTTATCAATATACCATCCTGAAATACCAAAATACAAAAGGACTCACAATTGAAGCCTGTTCTTGCATATAACATTAAAATAACTAAAATGCTCTTTAAGATCAAGAGCAGTGATATTCTTATTGAATGTTAGCAAGCTGCTCACATGAAATACTACTTTCATAAGCTATTTTAAGTGTTAGAATGAAAGCACAAATTTCAGAAAGGGTAGCCTTGAAATGGATAAAGAGCTTACGTATATTTGAATAGGTGAGACTACAATACTAGCAATAACATTCTTAAAAAGTAAAAAGTATGTTCTTAAAAAAAAAAAAAAATCACACTTTTAGTGATGGTTTTTATCAGTCACGCTTAATCAAAGCGGAAGGACAGAAACTACCTGATCATTACTCAGCCTCCCACACCAATGTATGTTTTCTGTTCCTTTGTAAGAATAGAAAACAGTCTACGGAACAGAAATTCACTGCATTCCTTTAATTAAACACAGGCTCGTCTTTTAAACAAAGTTTCTTGTATTCATATGCTCACATCAATTCTGCAAAAATTTAATGTAGCCCTTATGATTTTGTCTCCCCCTTGTGTAGTTAGAGTCTGGTATTGCAAAACAAGCAGCTTCCATGCCTATAAGCAATTATAAGGGCTAGTTTCCATTTTATTAACATCAGTTCCATATTTAGTCAAATACTTACTTTTCCTGCAATACACAGACAGCTGAAGTTTTTCAGTAAAGTTACCTATTAAGAGTTAGCACAAGCCATATTTATCAAAGGGGACATTCAGTAACTAATTGATTATTGCCACTTTAAGCTAGTAAATTGAGAACATATCCACACAGTAATCACTATAAAAATATGGTAATACTATTTTTTTCCTGGACAGTTAACTCCCAGCTTCATATGAAAAAGTTCTTTGAGAAGCATACCCGAATTTGGTGGCAATATCATAGACTTGCTTTTCATGCTGAAGAACCTTCTCTCTGTCACCCTCAAAGAGCAATGTAGCTACACACAGTATGTTGGGATCAAATCCTTTAAACTGCAAAGACAGAAAACTTTGTATTATGTCATAGCTCATGTGGTAGAATACAAGCAACAACTTTTTACTTTTCAAATATATAGCATGTGCTCTGGCTAATAAGTGTTGTTGCAACTAAGAGGAAAGATTAGGAAAAAACATCTTTCAAAAAACACTTAGTCCCAAAACAATCAAGTTCTTCTTTGACAGGACAAACATTCACAAGCCCCCTGAAATAACAGAGGTTATATCTGTCACGTTTTTCCTCCTGTTAAAAAGCAGACAGCTATTATGTCTATTCTACCTATGCTGAAGAAAGAACAGGTCTTAAATGCTTTGAGTAATAGGGAGACATTTATATTCTATCAACTATTCCTGTATTGAAGCAGGAAGATGACTATGATGACCATAAACATCACTGCTCGCAGAACAGTTGTATCGACAGCATACCACAGAAACGTCTCTATGCTGGGAAAAGCACTATGGAAGGAAAATAACTTCTAACCTTGTAGCAGGGAGCATATCCCAGTGGAAATGGGAAGAAAACTATTACAGGTTTAACAGTAATGCGGTCAGGCTGTCTGTATGGCTTTGTTTCAGGACTAACAGTCAGGAGTCATATCTTAACTTATTTTCTACATACCTTTTTTATTATTAATTAGGTCCAGTGAACTACCATTACAAGCACGTTTCAGAAGGAATGGAGATGTATATAAAGTTGCAACAACATTTAATGACTATTTCCACAGTTAAAAGGGTAAAAATTTATAATTTAGAACAATGTATTCTTAATATGTATATTGACCAGCAACTTTTTTTTTTTAAAGCCTTGCCCTTTCCAGTAGCATTCATCTCTTCCAGTCTCTAACTCTGCTTGTGATAGCTTGTTATTAAGCATCAAGCAAGATTATATGAAGTTACATTAATAGTTGAGAGTTCAAACTCATCCTTTATGCACAACAGATATGCTGAGAAAAGTCGCAGTTAGTTGCAATTCCTTTTATTATTCCCTTAACTGAATAGATTAACTGTACTGGAAGTTAACTGAAGGTACCAAGAGGGTCCAAAAAAACCAAAAAAACCCCAACCATCCAGCAATGAGGCAAAGTATCTTAGGATGGCTCAGTCCTCCAGCCAGTGACGTCAAATCTTTATGGGGATTCTCCAGTCAAAGACATCCAAATTAGTATTTCTGAAAAGGATATTGCATCCTACCACCCCAACAAAACACCACCATGAACGCTACAGAATATAGTGCCCTGGGCAAAGGATCTGTCTTATCCACTAGTCCTACAGAAACAGCATTGCTAACATAAACAGAAATAAATATTATTACCGCTGCGATAAACTCCAAGCACAGGAATAAAGGTCTATTAAGATGCAATTTACTGTCCTTTCTCATCGTAGAGCCATTTGCATTTTATCTAACATAAATTCTTTTGTCTATTCTGCCATCTTTTGGCTGTAATGCTCAGGTAACACCTTACAGTTCTCTTTAAGAGGCATTGGAGGAACTAGGGACAGTGTGAACTAGTAAACAAACAATACCTAGAACATTCACCTATCAGTGAACAGTCCCAAACTATATGGAGGAATAAACCGGAAAGACTTTGTCCCTGTTCTTTTAAGTGGTATCAGTTAAACAACTAACATTCTTTTACTGAACAGAGGTATCTGATGTGTTCTGCATCCTGATGTTTACTTTTTTGTTGTTGTTGTTACAGGAAGCAATTCACAGATGAAGTAAGCGTAAGATGGATTTGAGTATCTCAGTCTCAGTAACATCTGCAATATCAGTCTCAGGGTCATTAAACCTGCTCCTTTCTCTGCTCATATCTCCTGTCCCACCTCGGAGTTTCTCCGAAGTAGCAGTTGCTAAAATACACGAAGGGGACCGAGCCCTGACGTAAGAGCTCCACACTGGTCACCAACCTGGAATCTTTGCATCAGTATTACATATTATTTCTCCACAAGCTCTTTTTCTCCTGCAGATCTGGAAGAATTTGAATTGATATACAACATCCCTTGGTGATACAACATCCCAACAAGCAGTGATGCTTGTTGCTGACTACAGAAGCAGCAGTTATTGCTGACCAGGATTGTTTCAAACTGGCAGCAATCTTGTTGCCAAAACCTTTACTTCTTTAGATGTTCCTGCACTATGGCAGATCAAGGAGGGAAAGCAAAATAATTTCTGGGCTATCTCTAAAGCTAATACGCGTTTCCTAGCAAAAGTCCCAAGGCATACAGCATTTTCTACTTCAGTAGCACAGGAAAAAGCAGCAGAATCAACACTAGCCACTGTCCCTCAAGAAAGCCCACTCCTTGAAGACACTCAAAATTATCAGATCAGAATGGAATGTTTACCTCCTCCTCTAACAGTTACCTAAATCCAGGATGATGCAATTTTCTATGTTTGAATAACCATATTTGCAGGAACTGTCTAGTTCGCTAATTTGGAGGAAAAAATCAGTTAAAAGACAAATTATTTCATACAAAAGCTTCGGTGAAGTCATTTTAGCATCAGATAATTCTGGATTAAAAAGGGTATTCATTGGGATGAATTCCAGAAAGATAAAGAACCAATTTATATGGGCAATTCAAGACAAATATGTTGAGATTCTCCCAAAATTCTAGTTCACTGTACTAACAAGGTAGATTGTGCCTTGACAAAATCTGGGGAGAGGAAAAGACAGTAAAGTGTTAGCCTTGCTCCATCAGTATGAACTGATGATCAGCGGTCTGTAAGCTAGATAAATCTGTTCCAGTCTTGCTCTGTCACCAACTCACTGTTGGACAAGGCACATTAATCTCATCTATCGATATGACCAGTGAGAGCAGCTGTCATGGAACAACTCCTCAAACAGATAATCTTATTTTGGATTAAACCACCTTGAGAATCTACAGCTAACTGATAGTACAATGTAGGATCTGTTACACTCAAACTCAGCTGCGTTAGAGACAGTATACCAAAAGATCTTGAATTTTATAAATAGCATGCAAAATTCCAAACATTATTAAAGCCCAAAAGTTACCTTTGTGATGTAGAATTTTTTCAGTCCATCCAAAAACGACGTAAATATGGAAGCAACTTGTGGTTTAAGAGCATGACCTTTGGCAAAAAGTGGAAAGAGGTGTGTTAAGGCAAATAGGGCTCTTAAAATTCCTACTTCAATGGGCAAAGAAAAAAAAGTTTAGTTGCCAGAATCACTTGGAGCACTTTGATCATCACAATTTAAAAGTTGATTTAGGGAGAGGTTTTTATTAATTTTTTAAAAGGCATACATACAACTGTGCACAAATATTTCATTTGACACTAATTAAGGCTGCCCTAGTTTATATCTTCACAAGTATATAGTACATGGAAAATTTTAAAAGAACACTTCATTAGTTTTTACACTACAAAACTAAGCAAAATCAGTGACCTTTTTAAAAGTTATGCCAAAACCACTGAAACCAATAGCCAAAAATGGTGCAAGTTAGGAGTTAAGCATTTTTTTTTTTCTTAACGGTTATGTCACTTGTGCACAATTTTCTACATAAAGCTAGTAATTGCTTCCTTAATCACATACAGGGAACTGAAATTACCAGGATATATAAATGGTGTCTTGGAGTCTGTTAAATTAACATCTCTGCCTCGGGACTGAGTTTAATTGAGATGAAAGTCTTTTACTGTTTGTTCCATTGTTTTCAGTCACGAGCAACTTCTGAACTCCCATTACTGCTTCACTTTAACAGTCTTGCATCTGGCCTACATGCTGTGAGCCCAATTCATAAAAAAAGTTATGCACCATTTACATGATACTTCCTTCTAAAATACTTTACAAAGTATTTCCTTCTGAATAAAGCATGAACTTCAGTAAAGGCTCTTCCTGCAGGCTTGAACAAACCCAGAAGTACACCTCCAAGCACAGAAAAAAGCAGCAGATAACAAAAGGACACGAATTTATTAAGCCACAGTCTGTAAAAACTACTGGATTTAAGCCTACTTAATAATGACAAAAGGGAAAATCTACAGACACACCTGAAACTATGTTTTACAGGTGACTGTATAAGCTGCAACCTCAGATCAAAGCTAAAAAGTAGAAGAATGATTTATTCAGTGTTGGGTTTAAAACTTGTAATCGGTCAAACTTCTTCCCAATTAAAAAGAAAGAAAAATGCATCTGCCTTGTTGTACACGTCTGAGAGAAACAGTGTAACACAAGAGTGACCAAAGCAAGCAGCAAGGCTTGCTGGGCCCTCAGGTATTACACATCCTGATTTCCTTGGTTTGAAAAGAAAAATAAAAACAATAAAAACATTAATGCTATTTGAAGTCAAGATTCATCACCGAGGCTTCTGTTCAGAAATTCTGACTTGTTCAAGTGGTATTAAAATAGAGGCATTCAAGGTCAGTCAGACTTCACATTTTCATCTTTCGGGTAAGATCAAAATAGCACAGTCTCAGCAAGACGTTCAAGTTCTGTAAACTGTTAGCTTTTGGGTAGCGGAATTTAGGTTCTCCTCAAGAGCGTCTTGAGCCAGAACACATATTTTGCCAAATTTCCTACAGTTTAAAATGACAGCTTCCCCTAAGAAGTGCTCAAAAATGATTGCTCTGCATGTCTGACATTGCCCTATTTAGGTATTTGAACTAGTCGAAATATCACAAAATCTTTGTGTTCAGTAATGTTCTAGTAGTTTCATTGACCTTCTATACTTAAAGCCTACAGATTAGTTCTATTTGCGTACAGTTATGGCATTTACTATATCTGAGCTTCTTTTAAAAACAGGCAGCTCACTTTGGACAAGTATGCTATTGTCTCTCTCTCCCATCCAAACAATCATTGTGACATCAGAATGTTTTCAAAAAACCTGCTACTTCTAAGGAATCTATATACCACTTGTGGTGCTTATATGAAATTTAAAGCATGGCTCTTTACTGACTGTTATAGTTGATACTGTTTTCCCTGAGACAAAAACAGGCTTTTCTTTCTGAAAGTACACATTACAGCACCATCTAGACTTTGACTTTGGAGTCTGCCTTTTGTCTAGTTTTGAGCAAAAGAATTACCCCTTAAAACAGATTTAAACTACTAAAAATCAAAACCATTGGAAGAAGATACTCCTCCAAGAAGATCTACTTACTTACCGAACTGAAACTGTGCATTGTCAACAAGGCGAATTGATGCAGGAGCACATCTCTTGGGGACAAAGCCAGGGGAACGAGAGGGAGGAAAAATAAAAATATTATGTACACAGTTTTGCTGAAATACGTGACCATCAAATTTTTCATTTAATAATAGCGCACAAGAAAGTACACTTTGATACCAAAGACCTATGGCCATCAACATCATTGAAAAGGGGTGACTATAAGCTCGTTTTCACTTGAATAGCAACATCTATTATTAGGCATGTCAAGATACAACGCATTGAGAACTTTCAGTTTAACCTCAAGCCAACACAGGAATAGACCAAAGATCTTTGACCTTCAAGTATTGACTGGTTTTCTAAGTTACCAAAATGCACTAAACATACCGTATTTGATTAGAATATTAAGCTTATGTTGCTATGTAATCAGAGATACGCATACATACAAATTCATTGAAAAGTCTAATTGTTGTGGGTTAACCCTGGCAGGCAGCTAAGCACTGCACAGCTGCTCACTCCTTCCCTCACAGAGGGACGAGGGAGAAAATCAGAAGGGCAAGAGTGGGAAAACTCATGGCTTGAGAGGAAGACAGTTTAATAAGCAAAGTGGGAAAAAACACACTAAAGAGTAATGCAAAAGCAAGCAATTACCACCAGCTCACCAATACCCAGCCTGTCTCCAAGCAATGGCAACCCCTGGAAAACTCCCCCCTCCTATTTTATTTCTGACCATGATGTTATATGGTATGGAATATCCCTTTGGTCAATTTGGATCAGCCTTCCCAACTGCGTTCCCTCCCAGCTTCTTGTCCACTCCCAACCTACTTGCTGGTGGGAGGAGAGTAAGAAACAGAGAAAGCCTTGACACTGTTCAGCAATAGCGAAAACATCGGTGTGTTAACATTGTTTTGGTCACAAGTACAAAACATTGCACCACACAGCTGCTACGAAGGAAATTAACTCCATTCCGGCCAGACCCAGGACATTAGTGCTCTGCCATCGGACTGCAATTAAAATCCGTATATGGGTCCAATCTAGATTCTGTACTGTACAGAAATCTGAGAAACAGTAAAAATAGCTGCCTTCAATTAGGCAAGCGTCTGGTCATATCTACACCTACATTGTGTAATCTGTGATGACCATGTCCAATCACACTGAAATGTATGGCCAGAGGAACATGACAAAGCCTGAATTTTATGCTATCTTCATCTAATTACATGGATATGGAAGTGCTCCCCTATCATTTGTTCTGACATGTTCACCCTCCATCATATCATTAATATACATTGCGTCACTCAATAGGAAGAAGGAACATAAAGAAGAACTAAGCTCACCACGCGGGTTGACATAAGAAGGCTGGATGAGTGGTTTTAAATGACACCAACCCACCCACAACCTGCAGGTCGGTTATTGTTACATTAAAGTAGACCAATACAGACAAGAAACAGCTTTTCAGATAGCAATCATTGTAATTACTACCAAGATTGATGTGAGGGGCAAAAGAAGAGAGGAATAAGTAGTTCAGGCTCAAGTAAGCAGTGACACAGCAGCAACAGAAGCTTAGAAATGGAGCAACACTAAGTGGCTCATAGTGCCTTTTTTTCCTCTTCTAACTAAGCCCATAGCTAGGGAAACACACTAGTTCCTTAACTGACTTTAAATGTTGATCAGCCATATGATTAAGCATTCCCAAACAGTCTGCTTAGGTACCTTTAACAGAAAGAACAAGCACTAGCAGCAGAAGCACAACAGAAGAACTGGCAAGTGCTGCTGACTAGCATATACATGTCATTCACACACCAGTTTGAACATCTGGCTTGGAACATTAAGTCATTAATTTAGACCAATCACTGGAAAAAATGTAAAGCTGTGTTTGGTTTGGCATTAATTAAAACATTTCTGAAATTACTTCCCCAATTCAGGGTATATTCCACCATTCATAGAAATGATTTGTTATGTTTTGCACGGAGCAAAGAAAAGTTAGTCTAAGATCATGATGAAAGAGGATAGCCAGTGTCAAAGTTGCCTGGAAGCATAGCCATGAGGAAAAGCTTTACACAACTGGGATACCCATGTCTGAGTTTTGCCACCTGAAACCATCTGACCACACTATTCAGAAGACACTGTTTAAATACTACAGTGTAAGCACAATGCCACCTCAAAATATCCATCTCACCTGAACACATCACTGTGCTTCAGGAAGCGTTTTCTAAACACAGGCCAAATCCCTCCATTGCATGACTTTTGTTCCTTTGCCACTTCAGAGCTATAAATTCAACTGCCCTTTACTTGCATGCTGCAACTTAATTCCTGTAAATACTGCTTCCTTTTACATAGTCCTGAATTAATCTGAGGGTCAAGCTCTCCATTGAAGGAGATGCAAAGCTAAATTTTCTGTGCTGAGATATGCAAATAATTCCCGCTAAGGAAAGAGACATCAAAAGGCACATCCACAATTTGGCTCAGAACATCAAGCAAATTCAGAATGTGCTCAATCCTCAATTGCCTAATTTCCAAAAGCCTTACGGACCATATACACTTACAAGACTCTCAAATCCTTGGTTATCAGTTGCCAGAAATACTAGAGCATCAGCACAGCCCTAGTGCTAGAATCTGTGTTCTTGAGCGAAGTCAACATCCAGCTTTTCTTTACCTGCTTTGCCACTTCCCTTAAGCAGGCCACCCCTCGTTCAAAGTTGGGGAAGACCACAGAGCCATACTTCTGGTATTCAGGGACTGGGCGAATCTTTATCGTAACTTCAGTAACCACTCCAAGAGTTCCTTCAGGGAAAAAAGAAAAAGTGAGCAAGTGTTGCAAGATCTACTTCTTACAAGTTACCCAACTTAACAAGTGTCTACCATGATGCTGTACGTTAACACAAATCAGAAATCAAAAAAAAAAAAAATCAGTATTGCAGTAGTAGGTGATTTATTCCTGACTATTTACATGGTGATACAAGATATCCTCTAAATCATAATGTTTGTTAGGAGACTTGTAGGCTAACTCCACAGATCTGTTTTAAGCACTGTTCAGAGCTGCTTAACTTCAGTCCTAATTAAGGTCTCAATGTATTACCCCAACACAAGAAATTCATGCCTGCATAATGCCACCCATAGACACACTGGAAGCCACAGAATTAAAGATGCTCAAGTCAAGCCATTACAGAAGCCGAATTAAGATGCAGTCATGTGAAATTACTGTTTTTATACCTTCAGATCCCATAATGAAGTGATGGATATCAGGTCCTGTTGACATGCGAGGTACTTGACAGTTTTTTTCTACTATTCCTCTAGGAGTTACCATTTTTATATGAATCACCTGTTCAAACAATATGCAATGACTATAAATACTAGCATTAAGCACAGATTTTTTTTGCATGATATTTATTTTCAACAAAATGTATATTAAGCTTGATACAGTTCAACTTTGTAGACTTCAGACTTTCTGTAGGCGGCACCAAGAACTTTTGGGACAACCTGAGGACTGTTACCAACAATTATTTCTAACACAGCATGGTTTGCCCACACAACAGGTTGTTTCCAGTTCTATGACAAATCAAATCAGCTGCTGGCTACATACAGACAGTACCAGTTAAAACTGTTTTGTTTCTTAGTGTAAACAGTACTTTATGGGTACTAGGATTTTAATCCAGAATATAATAGTAATTCAGAGTAAAAAAGTGAGGGTTTAAATTTTCCTCAATTTTGCTTTAGAACTGCTGCTTGATGAAGTTAATATAATTCAGTCACCAGTTGCTACATAAATATTTCCATTAGGAAGAAAGACAGAAGTAAGATTTGTAAAATAGATTATCCATATTAAATCTGCCATAACACTGACGAATACGTAAGGCTAGAAGGTTGTATTTTTAAAATATTTTTCAACGTTATTGCTTCCAGCTTTATTTGTCCACATGCAATACAGAGACCAGTTTGTTTTGTTTTTTTTAAATCCTTTACTCAATTATTTTATACCAAGGAAGCGTGGATTTCAGGGTTTTTTTAGTGAAGCCTTTAAGTGAAGCAAAATTACTGAATTTCAACTAATGGCTTTAAAACTTTCAAGCACAGGTTGCTAAGTAATTTTCATCCTGCTCTGAGCTGTTCGAGAATTACACTATATGCGTTTTACGAACTGTTGATTCTGCAATAAGTGGATTTTAGGCAGCTTATATAGCACACCATTTCTAGATGTAAACACTTCCCTGAAACTTTCTCACTGTGGCATTTTGAAACTCATGAACTGTTCTGAATCAATTTTCAATCCTATTTCTTCCTGATGAAAATCTCAGAAGCTGTTTTAGCCTGAAGTTATGCTTGCATGATAGAAAAGCTTTCGGCTTCACATCTCCCAGTACAAGCAAAGCTATACCGTTCAGTAACACTTCAGGCAGCAGAGGACAGATGACACTTTTTAAGTGCTAGTAGTTTTAGCTCAGCCAAGCCTACTGAATAAAACCTGTGTAGTTCCTGCCAAGCTCAGCCACTGATAGTAATGTCACATGCGTGCACAGAACAAACGCGTCTGTGAACTATGAGCTGATGAAAAAGCCTGAGGTGATGGGGATAAATTACCTAGAGTGTGTTGCAGGAAATAAGGAAAAACCCCCACATGTGTAGAAGGGCTATTGTACAAACTACGAAAGAAAGCTGGAAGTTTGAAGCAAAGAGGTAGGCAAAGTCTGAACAGTGATGATTTAACTTCAATATATTAATTTGTTATACCAGAAATGGTAGATTTTTAAATCAAAAAGTATGCTTTAAAGAACAAATTACCTGGGTTAATATAAAGATGAACCATTTAAATGCTTAAAACAGATTCAGGAGCAGAATACTGCCATTCCCAGCTCATTGCTTCCTTCCTTAGGGCTCCTACAGACCATGTGGTGGCATCAGATTTCACCATTGTGCATCCACACGGTATGTTAGATCAGGCTACTGATTTGAAAAAAACTGCCAGCCTAGGGGGCGATAGGAAGGTGGAAAGAGCTAGCTTGCTGTCATTAGGTGACTCAACTAGACAACATGAGGAACGCAGAACAGGTAGGAGAGAACATGGGCCTTTTGAAATCACTCTAAAAATTTGACAGGATTATTACACTGGATTAATAGAGAGCGCAAAACAGTGGTAGAAAGCGCCAGAGTCAGGACAGGGTAACACTATTCCTTGAGCGAGCCAGTGAGAGCCAAAATGAAAATTACTTAGATCAGTGATAAGGATTATTAGTACTAATAACAAAAGCATGCAAAAAAGCATTTCAGATGCCAAAACTGTATCACTTAAGAGAACTGCAATTTACTATCCCTTTTCCCTCTCATCACAGGTAATTACAAAAGTTAAACCTCTGAACAGAGTAATTAATTAGAAAAAGTATTAGAGCTATTTACCAGATCTTCAATGTTTCCATAGATGTTTTTTTTCATGCCTGATGCTCTTGTTGCTACCCATCCTCCTAGTGAACTGAACTCCATGGAATCTGGTTCATGGCCTGTGCAGAAGCCACTTTCAGCAAGCTAAGGAAAGGAAAAAAACACATTCTACAGAGTCTGCGTTTGTTTAGTACTCCAAATCTCAGTATTCTATAGTTGGTTTTTGTTTTTTTGTTGTTTTTTTTTTTTAATTTGTTTGTTTGTTTTGGTTTTTTGGGTTTTTTTTGTTTTTTTTAAATACATATCCTGACCACACACCCACAATTTTAGTCTTTGTTATAGAGATGAAATGCAAATTGATTCTGCTTCTACTATGCAGACATAGTGCTACATATCAACCTACAATACTCCTCCCCCATATTTTAAAACTAAGACCTCTATTGTTCATAAGAAGGTGCGAATGCAAATACATATGGAAAAAAATAACTAACTGCCAACTTTGCACAAACGCTGCCAATAAATAAGGCACTTAATCTCCTGTTCTTTCTATCCTAATGTGATATGCAGCAGGTCTGCAGAAAATGTGAGCAAATTGCCTGTACTTAATTCTCTCAAGGAGCGATGTGTTTTAATATACAGCCATCTGGTTGGGCTTCCTGTATGCAACACTGTCAACTATTTGTGATGCAGATCACACATTCCTGTACATTAAGTAGTCACTTGTTTCTCATTTTTCTGTATTAGCTTGGCTTTGCCATCTGCACAGCACCTGAGGTTGATTGGATGCACTCAGAATCGCAACACCAAAGCTGTTGGACAGGAAGAATTAAAGACCGAACAGTCTCACATTAAGTGATAACTGTGTTAGTGTATTTGAGATGACCAATTTGCACTGACTGACTGATAACAATCCAGGTGGACATAGGTATTCAAGTATACCACATAATGTGGATCATTAACTATGTTCTGTTGTACAAAGTAGTTCTAACTTAAAATGATTGAAAGTCACTTCTACGTAGTCTATGGTGATCTACGTAGCCTATGGTGATTCATCTAACTCATGGTCCTCTCACACCAGAGAAGCTTGTGGCTTGAGATGCTTACTGGTCATATATTAGGGGAGGGTTGGAGCCTGCACTCTCCTCATTCCCCAAGATGAAAAGAAATTCGCTTCAGTCACAACTTACCGGTTTCTAGAAGTTGTAAAAACACAAGCACAGAAGACCATGCTTCTGAAAACTTTTAACTGACTGGGCATGTACAAAGCACTTGGCCTAAACTCCTTGAATCCTGTTGTATGAACAGCATGCGCTAAGAGCACTTACAGGACAGGGGAGACATAATACTATGTACTTTGCAAATGCAAGAGACAGACTCATCCAGAAAATACGAGCATGTACTAGCTTTTCCTATAGACTCACAATCTGATTGATAATGCTTTCTACAAAACCCAGTATTAAATATTGTTGTATGTTCATTATCCACTTGTCACCTTTAGTACTCATCTATCAGCTATTTTTCCATATTCTGTTCTGACAAAAAACCAAGTAACTTAAGGCTTCTCTATAGAGCCCACTAATATCTGAAGTTCTCATCCCACAGAAAACAGTGTCTTAATCACCCTAGTCGCTAGCTAAGACAGACAACTGGTTTTGAATGCCCCATTATAACACTTACAGCCTAGCTTTTGTCAAATATCAGGTTTCCCAAATCTGTTATTTGTTTAGAATTCATGTCTCTGTTTAGACTTTTAGTTACTGTTATAAGGTTCACTTCACTGCAACATAATTCCTAGATAATGCTGGTAAAGTCTCTTTTTAAAATATATATACACACACACTAAGTAGATGATCCGATTTTGTATTCTTTGGACACTGAAGGAATTACATAGAAGCCCTCACGTGCTCAGAGTCACTCTGTAGATTAAAACCTTTGTATGAATACTAGTTTATATTCAGTATTGAACAAATTGACAACCAATACTCTTTTCATAGTCAAAAACATGACTGAAAAAAGTTTTATCAAGAATATTCAAAAAGAATAAATGCAACAGTAGCATTTCAGCTCATGAGAGCTATAAGCAGCAAGGGAATATTTCCCTTGCTCTAAGTGAAAGGAAAAGTAGTGGCATTTAAAGGACAGATAGTAATGAAATATCAAACTACTACCGTAGAAAAATGTCATTTAAATGCAGAGAATATTCTCTGCATTTTAATTCCAAGCTTAAGAGAAATGGATCCAGAAAGGTTAAAATATTACATCAAATGATAAAAGGGAAAATAAAATAGGAAAGGCTATCTTTCTCGTCATAAACAGCTCTATTAGTCAAGTATGATAAGTTTTCATTGTCTGGAAAAAAACATTCAAAAACCCCTTCAAATCTCTGCAGATTTGTATATAGCTTTTGGGTGCTAAGAAAAGTTTAGACAACATCTAGCTATCAAATAAGTCAAGTCCTAGAATATTTTTTTTAAATAAGCTGAACTGCACATTCTGAATAATAGTTACAAACATCCACAGCTTGCTTGATTATAGAGAAGTACCAAGAAAGATCCTGAGAAGGGTGCTGTAGCTCATCTGATAAACTGCAATAAAAAGCCACTAGAGGTCAATTAAAAGTGAAGGGGAATCTTCCACTGGACTCCTGTTCTGGGCAACTCTCCATCGTTTCTGCTACTCTCCTGTAGCTGGCCTTAAGCAGCAGCAACTGCAAATCTGTTACACGGTCTAACCTTTCTGAGGAAACTACCTCTGGCTAAAATGACTAAAACACGCCTCACACAATGACAATTTGAACTTGTCCCTGTAACTGGTACCAAGTGTCATACCGTGCAAACACAAGGGTGTATCTAAGGTCTGAAATAGAAACCATAGCACTACATCCTATGAATTGTCAACTTACTGTAATCACATTTTGTAGCTAGAGCTAAAAAGAAGTTTTTTTAAAATGGTCAAATACAGCATTCAATGCCATATGGTTCATAACCGTGAATATAACGCTTACCACGCCCGTCTGCATAAAAACACACAAGAATTAAGCTAGAATTCAATGATTTACACAATTCAATGATTTACACAGAGGAAAAGCTATGAAAAATGGGGAGAAATACTAGATGCTTGACAAGTTAAAAATACCTGGTTTTCCAGATCTTGTCCAACAATGCCTGCTTCCACACAGGCTGTTAAGTTTTTCTCATCTATCCAGAGAATCCGATTCTGTTGAAAAGCCAACGAAAACTAAGAATCAGTGTTAAAGCTTTTTGTTTATTTCCTTCCCTAATGTTATACAATCAACACACTTGGTCATACAGTTTACTACTAATACAACTCCAGTTATTAAAGCAGTGAAAGCTGAGCCCCCTCACACCCTCAAACAGATACATAACACATTAGTTTATGAAATCACCACTACAGAAGAGTAGCATATTTGTTAGTCAATTTATACTAAGAATGTTTACAGAAACAAGGCAGAAAAAAAAACCCAGAAAGAATTAAGTCAAAGCTCTTACAGAAGCAATACAGCGATTTTCACTATTAACATGATTGAAGGTGCCTGAATCTGACTATCTGGACATTAAGTACACACCAAGAAAAGCATTCTTAAACATACTCCATGGGTTAAACAGAATGCATTCAGTTATTCCAGTTCAGCTCTTGCATTTTGACACAGTAAGCTAGAAGAAAGATATACTACAGGATGTCAGAGTATGTACATACTTTAGAAATTTAAGATACTTGGATCATATCATTTTATCTTACAGGATTCACTGTTCCATCAGTATATTCTACTAAACAGGAAAAGTAGTAAACACTACAAGTTACATGGCACACCAAGCACAATTGTCAATGAGTACAATCCACATGAAGGAGAAACTTAAAAATGGTTTTAGCTTTGTTTATAGCAAGGACACCACAGAAGCTTGAGCTTCCACTCTTCATCCTTATTAAGTACACTTGTGGTGTACTTCTATAATTTTGTGTATTAATACTGTACAGAAGAACAGCTCTACCTTCCCTTTGCCTTGATTTTTCAAATGACAGAAATGTGGACAACTTGTGGTCCAACTTAAACTATGCTTCAAATCAACTGCCTCCCCTCACAACATCTGGGCTAACTAATTATTCAAAGCCAGCTATTTCAGCTCCTTTCAAACACCTTCAGTTTCAACATAAACTACTTAACTGATCTAAGATGCATATGTAAATCAGTTTTTATGCAACATAGACCCTACATAGAAGATGAAGATACCTGTTAAGTGTCTATTAAAATAGTAAAGTTTAGACAATCATCTTAACTGCTCTGAGACACCCAGGTTTTAACTCTGACAATGCTTCTTTTCACCTTATTTCCTTATTTTCCTTCCTCATTCGTGATTACAAGAATTGGTTGCAGAGTCATTCAAGACACTTGAAAGTGGTCTATTTTCTGAGTTGGTGTATACTTGCATATCTAGCTGACAAAAAAGCATGATAAGAGTTAACCACATTCCTTTCCCACCCCCAAACCAGAGAGAAGTCAAAGCTGTAGGCAATGAATCAATGAATTCAAATGAAGGCCTGAGTCAGTACTGTATGTATTCCTTGGATTCTACTCCGTATAGACACACAAAGAGCTTCCTTCAATATGCAACTGCCATCACTTTGTAGCCAGAAACACTGAGAAACAAGTTAACTGAAGCACCACTGACTGAGTAGAGAAAATGGAGCCAAAACCCAGGTCTTACCTTCAAGGCTAAAGGAGTTATTAAGCTCAGCAGGTGCTCAGAAGCAGTAGAGCCTTACATCAAAAGATACAGAGCTGCTTCTGAAGCATCTCATTACCATGTAGTCATAAAACTATCATTTTCAAAGCATAAAGGTCCTTCATAATGGAAGGATGAAAACCAGCACTAAATTTTACAGAACTTCATTTCTAGACTGCCATAAAGCTATGAACTTCACATTCTCAAGATGCTATCTACACAAACATCTCGTGGTGTTTTTTTTTTTTTCTTTAAAGTTAATTCTTCAAGTTGATTTATAGATATTAGGTCACCTTACCAACCTTTGCTTTAAGTATTTTTAAGTCTGGAAAAACTAGTGACATTTACAACAGTAACTTCTTCCTAGCCTTTCACTTAACCTCAGATACGACGTTCCAATATAGAACAATAGCAGCTTCCTCTGTTTTTCACTTAAAGCTGCTATAAGAAGGCTAAGCAGTGATCTTTTTTCTTATTAAATAAACACAGGTCATATGAAGTAGTAGAGGGTTAACATCAGCAAAATAGCACTTAAACTGAAGGAATACCCATTTAATCATGCACGGTACAAATTAATATTTCCATTCCTACTTTATCCTTGCAAAGAAAGAAATTATATTCTTTAGTGATCATCGTTCAAAGTAACCATATGATAATTTAAAAAAAAATAAAAACTTGAGAGACATACCATTTGTGATGTATCCAGTGAGACAATTGTTCTTTTTTCTTCTTCGGGACATTCAAGGGCACTAGAGACACTTGTCCCTCCTGCAAATATGGGAGTGACACTGTCATCGTAACATTCTTGGGCAGCTTTTCTTCACATACCATCCCTCTCTCCTTCCTTTCTGATATTGAACTTAATAAAGTAAGATCACTGAAGTTCACTGTTTGAGGCTACAGATTAGCCTTTTAAGGCTGTCCCTTCTCCCAAACTGGGTTTCACAAAATCAAGGCAGCATTAGAGATGACAATGCTTTAACTGCACTCAATAACAGACCATGAAATTCTGTGACCATCTCAGCCACTTCTGTTAAGTCCAGAATAGAGTTTTAAAACAAATACGGATTAGAAATAAGAAAGCCATCCAAGAAACAGAGATAGCTATGGTTTCTATATAGTGTTCTGAGATCACTATGGAAGTCACTACACTTCCACACAGAAAGCTGGTTCAAGAAGTCTACCCAATACAGGAATGCAATACCTATCTGAAAGCAGGAAAGAAATTGAAAGGGTATAACAAAATAAAAAAATGGATAAAACTAAATGTCAAACTTCTCTTAGAGTTTTCTAATGTGTCTTTATAGGATGTCACAGAACAGCCTCCAAGTCGTCTTTGGCTTCTCAGAGACTACAAAAGCCATAGGAAAAGAAAGACTAGGACGCTAGAGATCCACAGCAAGCTACCAGAAGAACATCCAATGGCAAATATAGAGACAGTGCTAACTAATAAAACACTCTCCAAGGGCAGTAAAGCCCATCAGCTTTGTTTCCAATGATAGGAAAGGTGGCATTTTCCTTACATACCAAGCCCTATAGTAATAACTCCAGAAGCTGACTGTAGCTCAGTAGAAACAGACTTGGAAAAAAATCTGAAGATCTTTCTGTATCCTGGTCAGTGAACAAGAGATAGTCAATATTGCTGCTTTCAGCTATACCAATTTATTGGTACCAAAGGTGACTTGTAGCAGTCTTACAGCTCTCCAGATGAAACTGACAGGGGTGAGAGTGTTTTAGGGAGAAACCAGCTCCATTAGTTTGGTATTCTCTTCAAGTGACATGCTCACCTTCTCAAACAATTATGGCCTTCCTACAGGCGCTATACTCCTACAGCATAAGAAAGTACCAAATCTGAGAATACAAAGATTATACAGGCCTTTACCTGTACTCAGCACCTGGACCATTTCCTGAAAACTCCTTGCCACAGGAGTCTCTAACTTTCAAACTGAACACTGTCTAAGAGGAAATTACAATTATGGTTAATGATTTTGCGGTACAGGTGTCTGACTGCAATTCTCCTTGGAGGTATGAGCTTCAACAGTACAACAAAATAACCCTAATTTGCACGTGTTTGTGGGAAAAGAGCACAAGTAATGCGTCCAAAAACATGATACCTCTAACACATATTTGAATCTCTTGACTTATTTCCTAGAAGACTTCCAAGGCACAGAGGTAGATTTCAGCTTCATATAATCAACTCCTCTTGCACATTCAATATTCAAGATGTTGACATACTTTTAATGACTTCCACTAAATTGAATATAGCAGCTTTTAATACTGCAAGATCATAAAAAAATTAAGACTGCACTTAAAACACTATTTTAAAAATATCTAACTATTATTGGTACAATATATTATTAAGATCATATATTTAAATTGAATTCAAGTAGAATACATTTTCACTATTGTAATGTTAAACAGATTTGAGATTTCATAACACTTACCACCAAATGGTATTATGCAGAGATTGTGTTTGCAGGCTAATTCCACAATTTTAACTACGTCTTCATGGCACACTAAAAGAGTCCAAAGAGTTAAAAAAAAAAAAAAAAAAAACAAAACCAGGATTTGTGCTTAGTACTGTTATTTGTGCTTAGTACTAAATATTGCAGTCTGAATAAGCAGCAGCTCTTTTTGTGACACCAGCAAGGAAGACATTTCAAAGAGTTCGGCACTAAATAAGAGCTAGGCTCAGAAGCGTCACAGTTGCAGAGTAAAGTTTAGACCTGAAACAACTCTACGTTTCTACTACTACTGTATTGAGACCTCCTGCAAATTCTCAGGGCAAGATGAGCCACCAAGCAGTTAACAATTAATCTAGCTATCTTGAAGAAAAAAAAATCAAGTTTAAAGCTTTTATTGAAAATAGGCTGCCCAATTTATTTTAAGTGAGAAATAAGTCTCTTCTGAGATCTGAACAATATATCTTTTTTTTTTTCCTTGTTTCAAAAGTAGAGTTGCTGGTGAAATTTACTTTTTCAGAATGCATTCTGTGTCTGGTCAAAGAGGGAAGCAGAAACGCTTGTGCACAGGCAAGGAAAAGGATTAAAAAAATAGATCAAATACAGCACATACATGAGCTTGTGCAAACAGCAGAGAAGGAGCAGGACGGAATAAATATGCTTACAAACTCTGACTACTTTGCCCTTGCCATACAGACCAGCTTTAAACAACGCTAGTCAACCATTTTATTTCAGTTGCTTTTGGAGATGCACAAAATAAAGCTGTGGCAAGTGCTGTTCATGGTCACCAGTGCTGCCATGTCTGTACCTGTCCTCAAGTAATGAGATGCATCTTATAGTGCCTCTTTTTATGCTTCCCATACGTGATTCCCCCCCCGCCCAAAATAAAGGAAGCAAAATTGAGCTAAGACTAAGTTCTTATCAAAAATTTTTAGGGTTTCTAATGCAGTGCAGCTACCAAAGTATCAGAAAGAGTTATAAAAGGTAAGGAAAGAATGGGATTCATACAGCTAAACTGAAACCGACAGGTACTTAGACCAAATGACTTTTTGGTTAGCTACTGAAGAATGGCACATGGAAAGTAGTTCCTAGTGACCACAAGAAACATGACTCAAAGAGAAAATTCACACAACTGTGCAAATGAAGTCATATCAGTTTAGGTATTTGTATCCTTTTACTAAATAGAAGCAAGCACATTTTCTGCTACATATTATCTACAACAGCATTAGTTATTACTCTACTTAAAGTGGGCCTAGCCTGTACTCGGATTGCCCTACTCTTTCTTCAAGTCAATGATCCTTTGTAAAGTGTTCTGACAGGAGTTACAGGTGTTATACTTTAATAAAAAAAAGTACAGCATGTCACAAAACAAAGTTCTTTAATACAAAGATTTTGCTACCCTTTTACCATCACGTACTCTTTAAAAAAAAGAAAATTTAGACGGCCATTTAGACAACCATTCTTGGTGAACAAGAAGTTCAAATTACACTGAGGTTACTTAGTTCATGAATTCAGCTGTAACAGAAACTTCACCTACATTTAATAATAAATTTGACTTCCCTACAAAGTGATGGGATTTCACAGGCACAACCTGCAATCCAGATGTTAAACAATCACGATTACCATCCATGAGAAAATTCCTTCAGTTCCTGTAAAGATGAGTGAAGCCAGTGAACCAAGAGACAGCTTCCCCATGACAAGAAAGCACAGGAGATTAGTAAACAATGGCCTCCCAGATCAAAAGGGAGAATAAGACAATTAAAGCTTACCAGGCCATACAACTATATCGGGAATTCGCTTAAACATTCCTTCCCTGAGTATAAATATCTCATGGAGGCAGTGACCTGAAAAACAAACAATAAGTTAACAAGTTCAAACAAGGAAGCATCGAAGGCAGCGCAGTTACTTAAATGAAGTTCTCTTACCATGAGCTCTGAATACCCGATCTTCTGCATCCTGCGAATATGAGATTTTAGTGTCTCTAAGATCCTGAAGAAATTCTTCATTTACAGTGGATGGAGGTACATCATTAATATTTAAGGATGCCTACAATACAAGAAAAGAAGTTCATTAAGGGTAGGTTCACTCTTACAGCATTTACGTACAACAGAAATAATACAAATAGGTTACCACTAACTGATACCCAAACACAACTATTTAAGACCAGAAATACAAAAAGTTCTCTTCCTTGTCTTCACTCACGATCCCACTTCTCCTGCCTGGTACTCAGCTGACTAGATGCAGGCAGGAAGTTCTGTTTCAGTAGCACATTCTTACCCTTTTTCCTCCTGAGAAATTTGGAGAAATGCACTAGCTTATGAGTGCATACTGAACAAAATACCTTTTTAAGGACTTCCCAAGATCCAAGAAAAACAACTGCCTGAACAGAACTAGAGAGTCTCCTTTTGATAAAGGGGTAGAGACTGAAGGTCATAATTCCTTTTTGAATTCCTCCTCCAATACAGAGAAATACATAACGAAGCAAGTACCTACTCCGCCAATTCCTCTATTTACAGATTTGTTTCTACCTACCCACTTCCCCTCCTCCTATCATGTACTGGGAGTAAAATCCATCTCAGACCAAAGCCTGATCAGAAGTCCAAAGCAAGGCAAAACTAAGTTTGATTGATCTAATATAACAAGTATACTTTAAGTAGACCTCACACATCAGAAAGGCTTTATAAAAATCCATGTTCAGTCACTAACATGCAGGTGTTTCCAGAAAGCCTCTAACTGGAAATCCTGATCAACACTTACAGAAAAAAGTTTTTCTTTCAAAGAAGCTACACTGGACATTTTGGCTTACCAACAGGCCTTGAATCAAGGTTCTAGAAGTCCAGAGGGAGAACCCCTGCTTAGGGTTTTCTAACAAAGGTTTTCTTCCAGGTCCTTACAACAGATATCTCATATAGTATACTTATGGATTCTCAAAGTGCAGACCTAGCCATTTAATCCTCTTTTCTGAAGTCCGCTTTAGGTATCAGGCACATACAAACATAGTTCATGCATTGACTTTTTAAATGCACTTGGAGAACGAGGATTCTTCACAGGATTCCAAAAAATAAGATCTTCATAGACATTAAGTGTAATGCTTTTAAGTGCTTTGAAGGTTCCAAAACGGCATGCCTTTTTTTTTTTTTCCACTCCTTAAAAATAGAGCCAATAAATTAATCTATACCTTTTATGGGTAACCTCCCCAAAGGAATATGTCTTCTATTACAAATGGCCTCTAATTAAGGAGTTCTTTAATTATACGTAAAGCCTGTCTTATGACTAAAAACTAACTTTTGGACTTCAACTCTTATTTGGAAAGAAAGTGTTGGTCAAAAACCTTATTTCTAGTTATTGAAGTCCCTCAAGTTCAAGAACAAGAAAACTGAAAGTTTTTCACCACCCCATCTTTTATTTGAAATACATTCTTAAAAATTAGAAGTCACATAAACATTAGTTAAAACATAGTGCGGTGCTTTCAAGCTTCTGTCATGAAAGCCTTGCTGGCAAATTAACCGACATCACCTTCAACTCAAATAGAGGAACGTTCTTGCAATTTTGTTATAAAGCCACCAGGAAAGACTATGGGCTGCATAATGATGCCAGAAAGAGCTTGCTTACAGCCCTACCACCAAGATGTATATTCTACAAAGAGTTCCACATAGTGAAAGAAACCTAAACATTTCTTTGACGAGCCTAGCCTATGCTTCTTGACAAGTACAACGAGAAAACAGCAAAACTGAATTCATTTTTCTTTCACCTTATGATGTTTCAGCCTTCTACAAAAAAGTATACCCACACATCCAAGTTTTCTTTGCTGGAATGGAGTTTTGCCTATCTTCGCTCTACATAACCTCCAGAACAGCTGACTTTTTGTGAACATGTGTCTTAAGATAAAAGCTTCAACAATAGGACCAGTTACCAAGTTAACAGCAAGGAAAACAGAAGTTAATGGTCTCCCATCTGCCACCACGGCAGCACTCTATTCTGAATGGGTTGAGTCTCAAAGTAGTAAGAGCTGAAGAAGGGAAGATTTAACCTCAAACAGGAAGGTTGTCAGGTAGTTAAAACATTCATGGTGATGGAACTTGCCTACCAGTGTCCAACCAGCGTTCAAGGCCAGGTTGGATAGGGCTTTGAGCCTGTCCCTGCCCATGGCAGAGGGAGTGGAACTAGATGATCTTTAAGGTATCTTACAACTCTAGACATTCTATGATTCTACACGAAACTATGTAAGGTTATGCAGAAATCAAAGAGTACTTACATAGATAATTCAGAAAGCAGTATCTGCCTGAGATATGTTCATAACTGATAGTTAACAACATTTTGAGGTCCAAAAGGATAGTCAAATGTTTGTTTTAGAGTTTTCATACAGAACATATGATGTAGTGAAAACATAGTTTTAACAATGATTTGACTTCTGAAAGAGGATATGTGCTGTTCTGACTTGTTTTAAGGATAATATTAACTTCTTGAAATAAGGTGCCTGAGAAAAAGGCTTTTCCCTCCAACATACTCACTTTGTCACCTACAAACACAGAAGCTGACATTAAGCATTGCTTAGGTGAGAGGTACATCACTACTAAGAGATCATGGTTTTAGGGGCCAGTCACAATAAGCACACAGGAAGCCAGGTCTTGGGTTGCTGCTTTTAGCTCTTACCATTCTGATATTAATGCATATTCACACAGTGCTGTTTGCTAATGAAATAAAGATCTTTAAACCACTTCAAAAAAAAAAATCCCTGCTAGCTGTGCTTACATTTTCTATTTTAGAATTTGGTTTCTTCATGATTTCCATAGAAAGAAGTATTTTGTATCATTTCAAGTGGAATACCAAATGCTTGAAGATCTTTGTTCTCCACAAGAGGGACACAAACTACTCAAAGGTATGACAATTTCTTGCAGATTATTTTAAGTATCTTGATTTTTATCTCTTTTCCACAAGTATTTTAATCCTTTAGTTTTCATCTTCAAGATTGAAAAATTAATATTCATCCATATAAAGCTTACGCAAAGCCAAACAAAAATATGCCTTTATTTTTTCTTATGGGACTGAAATATTTTAAGATTTGTGCACCGAAAGGCTGGACAGGAGGCAGGCCTTTGTGAACTAGGTCTAAACTGCTCTGTGGTAGCTCTAGTCTGAAAAAGGAGAAAAACATCATCAGGCCTTGAGCATCACAGAAGCAGGTACATTTTCATTGTTGTTAATTATAACAGAGAAACGGCATGCAACAGGGAACCCTCCAGTCTTACAGAATAGAGGCAGGAGGAGATGAGATAGAAAGACAAATGGACCAAGAGATCCCCCTCCTACTGCTGTTCCTATAATCAAATTCCTTCACGCTCTGATGATAGTAGGAGGTGAAAAACCAATAGAGCATGACAAGCTGAAATATAAACTAGGAACTATGACAGAGACATGAAAATGGGGGACCTGCAGTAGTAGTTGGGAACACCTATGAGAAGCCCAGATACATACTAGAGACTCCAAAAAGTCCTGTTCTGCATCAAGGTCATCAGCCTGTTTCAGATCACAAGAACATCAGAAGCAGAGGGGCACAGCATAACAGGAAGGCATTCAACATTGCTGGCAGATATCCTGAAGAGCTGTTTTGCAAGACGTGCTGGGAATCAAGACACTATTCAAGAATCTGCCCTTATCCTCTGACTCTACTTTGTTCTATATTTCTGCTACGTGTAGAGAGGGAATGTCTCTCAGGACCTCTGATCACAGCAAATTAAAGCAGCTGCCAATTAAGACCAATCCTGGTCAAGGAAAATGCATCAAGATAAATTTTTTCAAAATATATTGTCAGATGGAAATCCTGCAAGTCATAGCAGATGAAAGAATGTCTTGATCAACAGATGACTGAATAAATTTTCGAGTTTTCATGCTCTATGAGATTACCTACTTCACAAAAAATGCAATCTTGAACTTACTCAAGAAATGTGTAAAACTGTTACCCAAAGCAGGGTTACAAGCACAGCCTGCTTTTAACACTGCTTAAGCTGCCTATAGTCAGGAACCTGCAGCTTCAAAGGAATTCTTAGAAAGGAGTCAGGTCTCCTGACTGACATGAGTTACTTTTCTTGCAAAGCAAAATATAGATGCTTTCAAAACCCAGAACACAAATATGTTGTTTTTTGGAAGAGATTCAGTTCAATCTTGAGTATTCTGCTGGCTGGTTTTCAGCACCCAGACAGGTAAATATAATTACTGTCAAATAAGAACTTGTATACCATTAAATACACTGAAAACACAGCACAATTTAACTTCACTGTACCTTCTGTCTTTGTTGTCACGAACAACATTGAAATTGCATAAACAATTCCCTCTAGGCAAACAGTTTCTACAATCTTGAAAAGCAACCTACAAGCAAGGACAAAAAACTTCCCTGCATTGGAGACTTTTGTTCCAACAGAAGTACTACCAGTTAACCTGGAACCACAAGTCATGCTACGTCATTGAACGTTTCATGTAAAACACTTTCAAAAAATTGAGGTATTAATACACTATATTTAAATCATGCGCAAAGTGACCTTCAGGACAACAGCTGAATCATCTTTAACAATATGGTCTTGATTATCACCAAGACTAATGTTCAAAGGAACTGGTTCAGCTATTTACTTACTCTAGAGGTAGTTTTGTGCTCCAGACTTGCTCCAAAGGTTTTTTCTATCCATTCCTTAAAAGTTGGTAATATCATACCACCTAATCTGTACCTGAAAAGTCAATATTACATACGGTCATTTTAAATTAAAAGAATGTATGTCAGATACACTTCTTTCGATTCTATGTATGCACAAATAGTTAAGTTTTAATTCAAATCCTTTACCTACAAGCCTGCAAAGCTTTTGCACATATAGTTTTCATGCAACTGCACATTTCATTGTATTTAACTGCTCTGTACTTCACACAATCAAATCAATTGTCAGCATCTTCAGTATTATTTTCCTTCATAATCTTTGGGAATTGCGGCATAAGACTTTTCAGATACCCCACCCCCCATCTTTACTTTTAAGAAAGGTCTCCCCCTTTCAGTAGGACAAAAAGCAGTGTCACACTTTATATGCCAGTTGCAGGTAAAGGCATGTGTGTATGGACACACTGCAACATAAACCAGTCTCAGTCACACAAACCCAGCTCAGTACACCTTACATGCTTTGAAGAAAAACAGCATTAAAAATCTTTCCCTCATCACCATAATGCATCAGAACCCATCAAACAATGTAAATTTATTTATTTTACAGACTCTTTGGCAAGAGCTTAGCCATGTGACTAATGAGGACTTAGACAAGGGACAGAGGAGCTGTTTGTGAACATGTCTACCACATGTGAAAACAAAACAAGGCTGGGGACACACTTAAACAGGTAGGAACTATTGCTATTAATTGTATAGATTAAACACCTCGTGCATGTTTATGTATGCACAAGTATTCTCTGAGAGGAGAAAAGGGACCTTTCTTTGCTATTAAGAGCTTTCAGCAGCTGAAAATCCTTGCTATAGTTTGCACCTGGGTCACTGCATTATGCCTCATGGGTCTTCCTTCTAAGATTATTCAATCACTGTTAATCCAATTATGACCTTGTCCTTCACAGCTGTTGCAACCAAGTCTACAACTAAGTCCCCTATTACACAGAAAGATCAATTTCTTTTGTTTCCTCGCATCAACTACCTCCCAGTTCTCCTATTGAAAAAAAAGACAACTCTAAGAATAGAGATAAAAGACTACAACCGTATCTCAACTCAAGTTTGCCTCTTCAGCTTGGAAGACAGCATTCAGTTGTTCTTCCTGTGACAGCTGTTATTGCATCATCACACCCATATGAAACAGTTAAATGAATTCAATGAAAAGGAAAGCACAATAAGCAGTGAAAGTTTAATGCATTTCCATCAGGTGTTTACAACAAAGGTACAGACTCAAGTCAGCTTGGTGTGTTTTCTTCTCCAAACATACTTTTTGGTATTGCCAACCTATACCTGGCTCGCAAGGGTAACCTTAAACACTTAGTCAAAGGACAAGCTAAAGCTATATGAACACGAACAACTTCTAAGTCAAGAAACAGACAGAAGTGACAGCACAGAGGGAGTTGGTGAGTTTACTGCACAGAATACAACACATGACTGCTCAGGAAGCAAGCTTTGTACATACACTGATGGTGCAAGAAGCCTCCCAGAAGACCTCCTCCCGCCACCCACACCCAAAGAAACAGGTTTAGTTACTCAGACTAGCAAGTATCATCTATCCCTGGTGAAATGGTAGAGCATATAATAAAAAGATAGTTTGAAACATGGAAAAGCATGGCCTGTTGGGAAAGGCAACACAACTTTCATAAAGGGAAATTCTGTTTCATTAACCCTCGGAGTTCTATCAGAATGTGAAAACAGAAAGTAAATAAAGGGGATACCTTGAACGTTAAATTCCATGCTCCCTTATACTTCCACAGGTGTTCACCCCAAAAACTATTTAAGAAAATACATTGCTACAGTTAAGGAAAGGTTATTCTATAGGCTGAAGGATAAGATAAGAAGCAAAGGGCAGGGTTTATCGGTCACTGTACAAGACAGACTCAGGAGTGCAGCTTGCCACACACTGGTACTGGGACCAGTTTTACATAATGTCTTCATCAGTGATCTGGATTCATCAATGGACTCTCCAAGCAGCTCAATAATATTAAGCTCTTTTGGGTAGACAGATACCATACAGATAGGAAGGAACTCAGGACCTTAAAAAAAACCTGAGCAGACAAATGAAGATGGAAGATAAGATGTAGATAATTGCAAGAGAAAAAAAAAGCATTATTTGCATATTTGGCAGAATCAGACTGGTAGTCAGTATACGAAAAATCACGGCATCTTCACTGACAACGTACAACAGCAGCCAACAGTGTTATGCATTAACTGGGCAGGTATAAGACAGACGACAGTTCATCTCTTTCTGCTGCTCTGTAGAGCCCTGGTGTATCTATACCTTGAGCGCAGCACACAGTTTTTGTCCCTGTATCTCCAAAAAGATGTAGTACAGCTAGAGAAAGTTCAGAGAACAGCAACTGTAAAGACCAAGGAGCCTTGTAAGCAGAGACTAAAGGTCCCAGGACTCCTCAGCACGGAGAGAAAGTGGAAGAGAGGATACCATTGAGCAACCTGGAACTTGCTGCCATGGGATGCTGTAGAGGCAGACAATATCAGCAGACTTGAAAGCTATTAGACAGGTTTATGAACAACAGATGTGTAAGTGGATACTAAAGGGACAAGGCATCTACATCATCTTTGCAGATGCCTATTCTTCTCTTTTCACTTCAAACACTCTCCTTTTGCTGCTGTGACAAACTATTCCATAGAAACTATGCTAGTGTGGCCCAGTTAGAGAGAGAGAGAGAGAAAGTGAAGATTGCGGAAAAAACGCCATTCTCCCCCATTCTAGAACAGTGACTGGTTCTCATCAAACAGCAGCCTCAACACTTTCTCCTGGAAAAAAAAATAAAAAAATCCAAGTCCAGCTCTTTAACTTTTTTTCCTTCAAAGTCCGCTGCATAAATTTTCTATGCAGCATAACCTACCCCAGATAAACTAGAGATATCAGATGAAAGAATGAGTGACAAAGTGACAAAAGTCAGAATCCTGGCAAGAAGATAGAGACCACCAAGATCTCCCTAAATATTATACCGTGAACTCAAGTGCCTAAAACGAGGCTTTGCATTTTAATCTGGGCCTGAAAAAAAAATAAAAAAAAATAATAAAGAAATTAAGGATTAGAGGGCTCAACATCCCCGTTAGGTTTTTGCAGCTTTGACTCAATCTACCTCATGCTAGTTTACACAAACTCAAAAGACCAGGAAGGAATTTTTCTGAAGGACAGTACTTATTTCAGACTTATTTCTCTTCCCCGTTCTTTTCCTCTACTCTTACAAAAAGTATATTTTTTTAAACCAGGGAAGAGACTACAAGACTATTTTCCACTGAAGCAGAAAAAACAAAAAGTAAGATGTCAAGTGACAGGCTTAAATCCCACTGGAAGAAAGTGAAGAGATCCCTAAGTAGACTTAATTTTAATATAATTTCCTAAAAAAAACTTCAGAAAAACAAACTTGCTGTACAAAGGGCTAGTAGATAATAAATCAGAAGCGTTACCACTACAGAACATACAACTGAAGCACGTTTTTATTTTTAAGCTCAGAGGATATAGTAGCTACATGCACAATGGTTAAAAAAAAACAAACTAAAACACAAATTGGAAGTTTAATAAAGCAACTTGTTGATGCTCAAGAGATTCTCAAAACCGGCAAAACTTCACTGACCTGCTGCATGTTATCTAAAGCTTTAGAACATGGTGCAGATTCTCAGTTTGATTCCATTCTCCAAAGGAAGTTTAATGTACAGAGTATATCAAGTTACAAAGATTCACATTAATTTGTCCTTATAACACTTTTAATAAACCCTCCAATAAGCCACATAGGCCATTTTACTACATGTTAGGCTACCGTGCCTAGAATCCAGTAAATCTGTTAGATGCAGAACAACTAATAACCTATTCCATGAGATAAAGCAAGTTTTTTGCCTTCTTTGGATTAACTCAGCAGTGCAAGTTTTTAAACTCTTTTCAAAAAAATCTCTAAATAAGATACTCCAGTTAGACAGATTTTCAACTTACCTTTTTCCTGTGAATTCTGCTTGACCCTTCTTATTGAAGATGAATTTGGAGTCATTATATCCCCATCCATTCCACTTCAGAAGTTCTTGCCTTAAAGGGTGAAAAATATATAAGTGAGATTATTAGTATATTGTACGCCCAAAATGTTTTGCAGTTCTATGGCTTTGGAAAAGTGTCTCATTAGATAGCAATTCCAGAAATCAAGTACATAGCTTCATAGAGCAAAAGGTCATTCTGCAGCCACAACCGTTACTCCTTCAGATTGCATCCTAAGACTTGAAAGACAAGATGTTTTATAAAAACAGCCAGTTTAAGTCAAGGCGCACTGGATGGTGATATTCTCAAATTGGCAAGAACAACATATGAAAGATGTTTATTTTTAAATCTATATATAAATACTAACACAAATAGGTAATAGCTAAGTATTTTCAGAATAAGACAGACATTTAGCATTATTATACTCTGTCAAGAGAATAATTTTAAGTTTTAGTTATTTGACATCACTACTGTAATCCCACTGCATTCTTAATAACAATTCACTTGACGAGCCACGCAGACACATTTGGACTGAAAATATATTTTGTAAAGTCAAGAAAATCCCCAAGAACTGCAGGAATAACATAGCAAATAAAACCTGAATGTGACCTCAAAGCATGCCACCGTAAGAAAGGGAGTATAAAGAACAAACTAACAAACCCACAACTGCCAAAATACAACCACAAAATTGAAATACCTTAAGCACAAGCATACCAAAACAGAGGATCTCTTAATTACGATAAAGCCATCAGAATTATATCAATGTAAACATATCTAAGACTCAAATATATATGAAGAGTAATTACACATTAATCTGAATTTGCTTAAAAAGTTTGCAATTTATTTACATTAGAAATGAAGTACTAACCTAAAAAGTGAATTTTAGTTAAAAAAAGGCATCTTAAAGAAATCTAAAAACAGATTATATACCTTACTCCACTATATACAGCAAATGTCGCTCTTACTCTTTGATTGTATAATGTAAAAGTAAGATGATGATCAGGGGTGACCACTTCAAAAAGACCTCATGATTCTGAGAAAGACCTCATGATTCAGAGAAAGCATTGCCTCAAGTCAGTTATAACTCCAGCACTACGTACAAGATAACTGGGTGATGACTGATTACCAAAGGCTTTCACCATAGAGATAACATTAGCATAGGCTGCTGACATACTGTCAGTGTTGCAATTAAATAGACTTGGCTTAATCAAAATTCATTTTCTTCAAACTGCCTGTACACAAGGTTTCAATTAATCAAATGGAAAAAAAAACCCACCACGGACACATATTTCATTACAATTGTTTGAATCAGACTTCTCAACAAGCCTTTGACAAATTTAGCACTTTCAGTAAACTTTACAGAGCACTTTCAGTACCCAGTAACTAATACATTTTTGTGAAATAGCCAGTCTTTGTTGTTCTTCCACAGTGAGGAACTGATTCTAAAATTCCAGTCAAAATTAAAGCGTTTGAGCAGACAGCCGTCCAGATACAGAAGCCCCTCTGTCTGGCTGTCTCCTCTCTCGATACTCCATCTTTATACATGCAAGTGCTCACTCAGAAAAAGGCAAGGATGCACTCATGTTCGATAGCACAGGAATGCCTTGTGCTATTGCACTGACATGACAGATTATGAAAAAGTGTTCTTAATGCATATTATGCAGTCTTTCCTATTTTTACATGTATTCCTATATTATCTATATGTATATTAATAAATATTGTATATATTTATATGATATTCCACAAAGAGACATACACAGGCAAGTTGTTCCCAGCTGACACAGAAGTGGTCAACTCAAGTGACTTTTTTTAAAAAAAAAACCAAAACAAAACAAAAAAAAAAAACCCAAAATGTTCCCCTCCAATTTCCATCATTGCAGTCCTCCTCAAGGCAAGATTTCTCCCTCTGCTGACTAAACATAGTATTTCTATACACTTGATCTCTGCAGTTTGTTGTATCCTGTTCAGTCGGCACAGACTTGATATTAATACACAAAATCAGAGGAAGGCTCAAGCAGCTTCCCCCCTAATTTAGAGAGGTAAGTCCTCTTGCAAAGCAGTGCCAGAATAAGTACGCCAATATGATGCATGAAACAGGCTACAGAAACTGGCTGCAAAGCTGGAGATAATCAGACAGACCAAGACAAAAGACCAGGCTCTAAAGGAACTGGTGTCATAAGATACACTGATAAAGAACACCTTTGAAACTATCGTTAGTCCTGATGTCGGTACAGATAGATACTCTCCATAAAATCCAGGGGAGGTACTATTAGTTAAGTCATGAACAAAGGCCCAGATACGAGGTCTTTCTGCTAAGCTGACTGCATTCCCAGCTCTTTGCCTTTTCTAAAGGCCTACTGTCCTAGGTTGGTGTTAAAGTACCTGGTGCTTTCATCAGGCTTTAAAATACAAAACAGAGGTTAAGAGTCTTAACTCTTAAGAGTTTATTTTCAGGTTGAACTACTCCTGAATAAAAGTAAGTACACAAAGGTTTACTCTGCCAGACAACATAGCTCCTGAGAATAATTGAATTAAAATCTAATCTAACAGTTTGCATGCTTGTAGCAGAACAGCTGGTTCTAAAGCATCTCAGCTACCTTATAACATGAAGTCGGGAGATTTCCCCCCCCACCCCATCCCTGTATAACGGCCAGTATTATATCTTGTGACAGATAAACACCACAACAAAAAGTTAAACATTAACTTTTATGTTCAAAACTCTACTGGGCAAGTCTGAGGTTTCTGTTTGGAGACAGGAAGGGCTCTTTTTGTAAGAAGTTATATTTGTTCTTTCTTTTGTTCCACTATACTAGAGTTCTGCCAGTTAAGAACTGTTGTTTGATTTACTTAATGTAGCTCCTAGCACTTCATGACTACACACTAAGTTAGAGGAAATACTGCATGTGGCTCCCTAAGAAAGAAGCCTAAGAAGACCAGATTTTAAAAGAAAGACTGATTAGTCGGTTCTAATTTGTAATTGACATGGTCTGCAGTGAAGACCAAGCTGTTTAGATCTTCTCACATACCATTTGAAAGGTATGCTCTTTGTGAACAAGAGCTGGTGAACCTCAAGAGAATTACCTTCAGCACAGAGGAAAGCAGGAGACATCCAGAGGAGATCTGCAAGCCTCCTTGACTCCTGAGGCAATGGCAATGTCACACTGATATAATTCAAAGATTGTAGCAAAACTTTTCGGAAGGGTTTTTTTTGTTAGATATTAGTTGACGTATTATTCAGAAGACATGCAAGCAGCTCTGCAATACAGAGGCCAGGGCAGCATGCTGTTCTTCTGCAGGTCTGCCTCAATACCGCTGCTCCCTCAATAAGGCAAATACACTAGAACATACCTGCTCTGCTTTCCATTGTCTTTCCAGCTTAAATTTGGATATTAAAACTGTAATTTGACAGCATAATCAGAAGGCAACAAGAAAAAAAGTATTTTTCTAATCATAAGTGTCACAACTGCATTCCTCCCTCTCCTTCATTTTCATATTGTCCTTTTGCAGCATTATTTATACAGTCACTGTTCCTTGGAAAGAGCTCTTCACACCCCAGCACCAGTGCAGCACATCCACTGCTCTCTGTGTAATGCCCTGGCGTAGCAATTAGAGCTGCCCAACAGATTAGCACCATGCATTGTGTTTACCTTGGCTCTCAAGAATCCAGGCTGTGACTGAGCAATCAACGTAGCCTTCAACACTTCCCAAGGTTTTCATTCCCAAAATCTCAGTATTAAACTCATATTCCATAAGAGTATAAAGGGCACAAAGAACTGCTGAGCACTTGCAGACCTAAGCAGACATTAAAAGCTCCCTCCATGTACGGGTACTCAACATATCCAATCTTGGCTTTGAGACCAAGGGACTCAAACCACACATTGATCTGCAGCTTAATATGTACCATCATTACACCTACCTAGACTTTTACAAATTATGTGTCCTCTAACACTTCAGTATTTTGTACTATCTAAAACAAGATTTCCCTTGCATTAATAGTTTCTATCCTCATTCTTCAAAAAAAAAAATATCAAGAATTTGATTGCTAAATGGTAAAAAACCAACAACAAAAATAACCTGAATAGCCCATATAATACCTGAATACTCTGAATAATATCTGAATCTCTCAAAACATGGTAAAAAAGTTTTCTGCCCTAGCCTGAAAAAAGAAAGATGCTCAGTTTGGCTTAGTCAACTGACGTGTTCATGCTACATGTGTTCTATGTGTAGCAAGACATAGTTTACACACCCTTCTATTTTTCTTCCCAGACGCCTTTCCAGGAATATATACAGCAAAAAGACTCATCAACATTTGATACTATTCTTGCTTCAACTTCGACGTTACTCAGCTCTATATTGTACCTGAATTGTCTCATTTAAAGACAACACCCTTCCCATTCAGTCATTGGCTTCAACAAAATATCAAGCTCACTAACTCTACTTTCATCTTTGACAAAAATATGGAATATTTTAGCCAGAAATAGTAGGAAATGACCAGTTCTCTCTTGCCTTCTAAATAAAAAGCCAGAAATTCACTACTGAAATATATGAAGTACTATAAAGCAAAGATTGCTTAACTTTTTAAATATATATTTATATATACACACACACAAAATTATGTTGTCTGAATGGAAAAAACCTGAAAGAAAACAAATCACCATGGAAACAGTGACAATAGACAAAAATAGTGTCACTAGGTTAGGTCAATTTAAATATTTCACTTTCATTACAATGCCCAACACTGAAATACTAGGTTTAACTTGATGTAGTAAGGATTTTTACAGCAAAATATTTGCTCAACAAGCCAAGTGTTTTCTGCATTTACCTGGAAAACCGGCAATGGAATAATCAAGGAGAGACTGGACAGGACACTATTCAGGTAACAGCACAATGCACTATATTAAGCCCCCAAACGACCATGAAGGTGCCTACAAAGTGGGCAGAAGCTCATGAGCTGACAGCATGTCTAGCCCTGGGTGGTGGCCCCCCACCCACCAGCTGAACTAGTGCTCCCAAGGCACCCAGTCACTCCTCTGGGCAGGCGGAGGCCTCCAGACCTACATTATTTCAACACAACTGTACCTGCCAGCACTTTCCAAATCTCATGTTTTAGGGAGAAGCATGGTGACTGCCTGAAAAAGTTCTGGTCTCTCCCTCGGAAACTGAAGAATAAGCACAGGGTCTCCCACAGATGCCCAAGCTCAGCATCTGAAGTTCAACCCATGTGGAAATTACACCGTGGACATCATTCTTCAGTAGTTTCAGATTCACATCACAAGTACATATCAGATGCCTGCATACACAATATACATATAATATACATACAACTGCCAGTGAAAAAGTGTTTTATACTGCAAAAGAAAAGCGTCACCAACACTTACAAAGCCTTTTATTTTCCAAGGTTTAAAGCACATTGCTACTATAACACCAGAAGTAAACACAAAGGTTTTTTTCACTTATGAGGAAGTTATGAGATTATGTTCAACGAAATATCAGAACCAAGCAATGAATGAACTCCAAATATTAGCATCATGTGATTTAACAAAGAATGGAATTGCATCATTACATAGACATACCATTTAAGCACATAAATATCAACAAAACTTCCCCCTTCTTCAAAATATTCTGAAGATCTGGTACATTATACACAAAATTTAGACAAACAGGCTAATTTACTCAAAGGACAAGCGACAGTTTCATGTATTTTCTTCAGAGAAGCAGGATGAAATTGCAGTTCAATGCAGCTGAACCAATGCAGCTCAGGTGGAGCAAAGCCAAGATGCTCACATCAATTTCCTCACAATAACCACCAACATTTTCAATTCAATCACCAGCTGATGCTCAGCATTAAAACAATGTATACATAAGATATTCACAGACACTCCTGTTCCATGATCCAAGAACCAGCACATTCTCGGAAATTAGTTTAAAGTGGCAGTTTTAAGGGCTACCACATGGGCTAAAGCACTGGTATTTTCTTAATGTAACAACACAAGTGTCTTGCAGGTTGCAGAGTTCCTGCAAAACTCAGTACATGGGTGCAGACTGAGGCAGTATTATGGTGCTAAGGAGTTACAACAAGACACTACCCAAACAGTAACTCCTCAAAGCCTACCTCACCTGGAAATTCAGAACTCTTTCCACAGATGATACTGGAAGGTCACTCTCCCTCTCCTCTGGAGCAGTCTCTCTGTTTGGGTTACATGGTCACACTTCTCAACCAAGTAAGAAAGCCACTCCAGAGTCTTTTTGAAGGCAGTAGTAAATTAGTATCAGGTGTCTGGAAATTCAGAAAGCAAGTGTAGCCCAAGGAAGCCCTTCAAGAACTACTTTGCAAAAGCATCATTTATCTGGAAAAGAGTGCCACGCTGCAGGCAGGGAGTATCTGCTGTTTGTCATTCTTACACTTCTTCCCTCTTGGAGGGTCTTCCCTGCAGCAAACCAAATGTAATCGCTCTCAAGACTGAAGTCAGATAACATCTGCTTTATAACCTTAGACACATTCAGGTTCTGCAGCCCATGCTTTCAGCTGCTAAAACCCCTGCAGGTGCACATACACTTGATTCAGCTGCTATTCTGTTTGCTGAATATCTGATATGGCAACACAAACCTGGATTCATATTTACAGTTTACATCCACAGTAAGCAGCTAATGCAGACAAGATTTTAGGTGTAAAATAAGACTTTAAGGGTTTAAGTATGCCAAAGCATAGTGCTGTTTGGTTTTTTTTAAGCAACTGTTCTAATAAAACAAATGTTAGCTCTCCTTACACATTCCTAGCCTCGACTATATCATTACTCTTCATTTCAGCACATTGTAATAAACAAAGCCCCAAGGAATAAGGAAACTGGTGTTTCTCTAGTGCTCTTTCATAGAAAGCTTAAGTCAATTAGGGCGGATTAAAGATTCAAGAAAGCTAAGACATTATACCTGTGCTTCTGCGTATACACTCAGCCAAATTATGATTCTTATGCCACGGAATACTTTACTAGAAGCTATCCCTATTCCACCTACTACTTCAGTTGACACCAGTTTCATTTTTATCTTCAAAGAGACTGCTCTACTACCAAAAAAAAAAAAAATGCATGCATGTGGCTACTTCCAGGCAGTAAACGAACAAGCACTTTAAGATTTATTTTTTTTTTTAAACATTAGAGAACAGTCCTTTGACAAGTATTTTTTGAAAGCCTGCAAAATCAGGAAGCCCACTTCACTACCTTAAAAAAAAAAAAAAAGACAGGTTAGTGGAGGAATCAATTGTCTGCCATTTATTTGCTCAAGCAAAATAAGATCAGTTCCTGGACAGCACTGTTTTACCTGTTGCATGGAAAATTTTTAGCATGCTCTGTGGCAAATACATCAGATAACCGCTGAAGAACCCTTTTTGGCCTATAACATCAACCCTCAAGACTTGCACACAACAGCCCAATTTTGGATATAACACTGCAGATGCATTATGCTTGTCCATCACATTCAGCCTACAATTGATTTTCAATACTTCATATTATTTTTTCTCTACTAAGAGGTATAGTAACATTTCAGGAAAGCCTAGTTGGCTGCAACCTGTTACACTACAGATGTCCTTACTTTACTTCAGCTCAAAATAGCTTCTAGGAAGTACAAGTAATTACTCTAGATCAGATACGTTAACAGATCATTCTATTCAGTTCAAATAAAGAATCAAGTTTAAATAAATAGCTGTACATACGCATTCATTTTATTGTACCTAACAGTTCAGACCTCAGTAGATATTAAGAAAAATTCTTTCAGTTTTTGCTGTAAACTGCTACTTGCAGTTATAATAATCCCTATTGTACTGTATGTATTAAACATACTTTACACTTCTATCTTGTATCCAGGTGGGTTTTTTCCTAATAAAATTTAACCAATTAATATATCCAGTTTGGTTTAATTGGTATCAAATGATCTAACAATACATATTATATTACTTACATTCTTACAGATTTCCTGACACGTCATCTGCCTGACATTCAACTACTTGGCACTAGATGACAGACAGGAATTGCTGTTGCATATGAAGTCACATTTGCCTTCAGATTATGACATTTTCTTTTATCAGGCTAATGTTTCCATATGAGAATTTTCTTACTTTATCTGTTCCTCTACTTCAAGCATCAGCCTTGACTAGCTTTGATGCAATCACAGAGCCTCCTGTCAACTGCTACACCTTCCTCAATGCAACAGACTTGCTCTTCTGATTTATTAAGTCTCTAGGGGCACCAGCTCTTTCCTTCTTTGTCCTAAATTTCCACCACCTTAAGCTCAGAAGTCAGCTACACCAGGATTCAGTTCAGTGTCAAGTGTTGCTTAAGAGCTGTCTCTTGTCTAAAGAGTTAAGTGTTTATAATAAAGACTGCTCTGAGTATCAGCGGTAAGATATGAAGCCTCTTTAGTGTTACTTCTTAAATTCAAGTAGGAGTTAATTCATGTTGCTGCTTAATACAGTCATAATCATTACCTGCAACTACAGCATGAATTGCAAGAGTCTATATAAAGGTATGGAGATGTTAACACATTAACCTGTGTGTGAACTTGATACAGAGCAGGCAGCTGGGTACATGCTCATCCCTAGTTTACCCTGGATAACAGTATGCCCATAATAATTAAGAGATCCACAAGCTCTCTTCATCCCACAGGAAAGAAGCTTCTCCACAAAGAGATAGGAAAATCAGGAAATCCTGCCCTACTTTCTCTTGCTCCAGGACAGAAAAATTTTAAGTCTATGAGCTACCGAGTAAACATTTAGTTACACTCAATCAATACTCCCTTTTAACAAGGGCCAAATTGTTTAAAGTTTGATTTGAATAAGTTATAATACAAGCTATTATGGCAAGATTAACATCAGCATCTGCTCCACCTCTGAGGCACTCTTACTTTCTAGCACTCATAACAGTTACTATAGTACAGCAGTGTTCTAGGGACTTGTAGCACCTTACTGTTTTCAAAGCAGTACAAGTTGAACACTTCATGTACTTAATCTTCAAAAGAACTGTATGTAAGTTTTTAGCTCAAGTCTCACCAGCAAAGTGAGCTTACTAATAATCAGTCAACAAAAGTCAACAGCGAAACATGAAAGTTCAGAAAAAGTAATTTCAAGGAAGAGTTTTTTCCAACTTTTTTTTTTTTTTTTTTTTTTAAGTTTTCCAGCACGCCTGTTGTCCTGTTAGGGTATAAACACACATTGTATAATTATGATGCCCATCTTCTACTGCAACACTCAAAATATGAAACTCAAGCCAGGAATGACACCAAGAAATAACATCTCTCCACTGTTATAGTACCTAAGACTTCCCTCAAAAGGATACTCATCTAAGAATAGCGTTGCTTGTCTTTTTTTGAGGACTTTTCCCATCTTGATAACCATAATCTTAAAAAGTAGGAAGCACATTGCAATCTTTAAACAAATCGATTTGCAAACACATTGTTAAGCCTTCAGAGGCAATTTTATTTGGAAACAGGGTTGATCAGATGAGCACCCACATACTCTCAGTCAGTTCCACATACTCTCCTTCCTCCCCTCACTGGTGATGAAAAATGTCTGGATAAGATCCTTAACAGTTTGGTCTTTGAACCATCAACAAGAAAGCCACGTTTCTGCAGGTGACTGACTGGTGACTATTGGATAGGCAGCCAGAAAGAAAACTCTGTGATCAGAAACATACACCTGAAACAGTACAAAGCTACTACAAAGGGTTTTTTTCATCATAGGAAGTCTTCTGCCTTGCAGAACAAATGCAACATGAGAAGAGTGCCCCTAAATCTTGTACCATAGCATCTGTAGCTTTGACACCATTTCAAACACTACAGGAAGGATACAACAGGGGTAACGAACAAAAGTTGTGCTTAAGGTACTTTTGGCTGCAGCTTTGCTAGGAAAAATTAAACTAATAGTTCAAGAGGCAGAAAAGCTGAATCATCATCATCAGAGAATGCAAGAAAAAAGCATCTGGGTTTGGATTATCCTAATATTGCTGATAAAAGCCACACAGCACCACTGTACCTATCTACGGGCCAGTTATTTTTACCAGATTTTTCAGTCAACCTTCTAGGTCTCATGAATAGATCAACCAGCTCCAGATTAGCTGGAAGTCACTAGAACAGGACTCGGGTGATCATCACATGCTGCCTCCAAATCAGTATAGACAACAGAATTGTCTTTCTCCCCCATCACTCACTTCAAAATCTGCATATTATCCTGAAACACAAACTCCACCTAGACCCTCACACCCAAGCTATATTAAAGTATCAGTTTTCACATGCAATATCTCAAACATGTTTCAACCACATTTCAGACGTTTAGCAGGAATCTTAAGACAGAGATACAGCTCTTTAAAGTTCTTTTGTTTCTATACATGCAAAAAAAATGGGCTCTAGGTACAAAGACAGTTCTATCTAAGGTGCAGACCAAGCTTTCCAGCAGCTCCCTTACTCCCATGGCAAAATAGCCAGCAGTTGTATCATTTTGATCATAAGCTCCTTGAAGTAACACGATTTTTATGCTTAATCCAGAACAAATTATTTAGAGTATAAATAGCAATCCATTATGATCTTATAGGGAATCCTAATATGGAAGAGCAATGTCAATAACTTGTAGAAGCACAGGTGTTAAGTTCACTATGCCTGTGTTTCCACAGAGAAAGAAGCTATCCTTCAGGTCACATGCATCTTCACAAAAGCCTGTTTCACCTGCTCTTCAAAGATGCAATAACTGGCTGTAGAAGTTACACAATACTCCATTTAAAATAAAACCCTGAAAAATAGCTAAACTGATATTTTTTTCAGAAACAGTAATTTCTTCCTAAATTCAAACCAAAGAAAAACTCACTATGGAAGGCAACAATTTTGGAATGACTCATTTCTTTAGTGAGCAGCACTGTTTGACACACCTCCTGCAAGAGCATCAAATCCTCCTTAGTGAGAACTAAAAGATTTCAAAGTTGTTAACATTTGACTACATGCCCATGACATCCCAGTCCTCCCAAAGCATGCAAGCTCAGCTTGTGGCCCTGAGCCACAAATGGCCTGTTAGAATAATTCAGACTGTCCCTTGTTCTCTTCTTGAGAAAAGCTGAGAGCAAACCATAGGCTGAATGAATTTTCCTCAAAGGAGGAACAACTCTTTCACCTACTGCTTGCCCTATTTGCCTCTTTACCATCTCCATACACAAACATACAAGTCCCTGTACGCAGCTCGATGGAGAGCAGTAGGTTGTCTATAACCTAAACGGTAATATGCTCTTACTGGACAGCACACCAACACACATATAGACAATCCATATCCGAGAAAGGGGAAATCAGGAAGCAAACAGAAGTCCACCCGAGCAGAAAGGTGGGCCTCACGATGATAAGTTACATGAAACTATATCATGGTACTATAATTGTAGTGTTTAAGAGATTCTACTAGAAATACAAATCCAAGAGCCAGTGAAACAATTTGACTATATGTATTCCTTTGGTCTCAGGTGACTTGAGATTCCTTACTACTAAATACAATCAGAAGCAGAAAAGTTAGTTAATATGCTTAAAACTATTAATGTTTAAGAAACCTGAGTTAGAGCCTAACACGAGTACATTTTTGGCAGTATTCATGTAAGGTGAAGGTTTCACGTGTCTGCAAAGACAGGACTGAAAGCCCATACACAAACCTTGCTCCTCACACGTGCTACGTTCTTCACTGTAGCAGCCTCAAAGTATTTTACAAACACCGAACCTCTTTCCCCAGTTATCAGGGTGCCTAGGAACGACTTTCCATTTTAAGAGAACGCCACTCACTACAGACACAAGGAAGAGGCTGCAAACCACCTTCCCTCCGTTTCATCCGGTCCCTGCAGCGGCGAACCGCTTCAGCACTTTACCCGCGGTTGGGCTCCTCCTCCTCCCCGCCGCTGCCTTCCCCACATCTCCCAGCCCCGTTAACCCCGCACCTCCCCGCGGGGCCTCTCCCGGGCCCCGTCAGCCCACGCCCGGCCCCAGGCGGGAGAGAGACGGCTCTCCGCAGCGCAGCCTGCCCTAGCGCCGACCCGCACCGACAGCCGGCGGCTCCGGGAGCCCGCCCAGCACGGCACGCACCCCTCCCCCCGGCGCGGCCCGGGACCCGCTGCCCCGCGGGGACCCCAGCCCGCACCCACCGCTTCTTCGGGATGGAGCCGGAGGCCGGCCCGGCGGAGCCCCCCTGCGCCTTGCAGGGGTTCGGGGAGAGCGCTTCCCGCTCCGCCGCCCGCGGCGAGCCCCGCAGGTGCCCGGAGATGATGCGCAGCCGCCGCCGGGCGGAGGACGGCGACCCGCCGCCGCCGCTTCCCGCTGCCTCCTCAGCCGCCGCCGCCATCGCGCTTCCGTGTTGTGCCGCCGATCGCCGCCGGGTGAGAGGTCGGGGGAGCGGAAGGCGCCTCCCGCCGCTCCCCTCAATATGGGCCGTCCCGGCATGCACTGCCGCCCGCGAGCCTCCCGCCCCTCCCAGCCCCGCCTCGGGGCAGCGGTTGGGCGCGCGGCCGCGGGAGGCGGCCGCGGCCCCCTGAGGCGAGGGAATGCCCGGCCCCGGCAGCTGAGGCGGGACCGGGCGGCCCGCCCTGTGCCCCCACACCGCCCCGCTCGACTGTTCGGAGCGACGGAGGACGCCTGTGTCGCCAGAGCTTCGAAGCCGAGGCCTGGTTGCCATCAGCGGCCGCGCGGCCCGCTAGAGTAACTGCCGGCCTCAGCAGTTCAGGGCTTACGTGACCAAACAAGGAAGAGAAAGGGAGGGGGAAAAAAAAGCTTTATTGGAGATTTCTCACATCTTGTGATACAATTATCGCCCCGTTAGAGCTCTAAACAGATTTGAGGGAACACAAAGGTGTGTGTTCTATTAAAGATTGCCTAAGTTAATGATGAAATGCTAATTAATGGCAATAATATAGGTGGGTTACTTAAGACATAGGTTGTTGAGGTGACAAATAATCCTACAGGAATTAGAGATTCTATCATTACTGTTGACAGGGGCACAAGGCCCCAGTGATGGGAGGGCTGCTGAGCCAGGTGCCTCTGCCTGTGTAACCGGACTGATCATCCCACGCCATGCATTGCTAGAAGAGAGGCTCCAGGCGCCCAATGATCCACCTCCCACCAGTAAACCCACACCACGAAATGAAGGCTGACTGGTGGGAATATATCCCTTTCTGGAGCACCTCTCTTATGAGGGAAGTCTAAGAGACCTGGGTCTGTTTAGCTTGGAGAAGATTGAGAGGGGATCTTACCAATGCTTATAAATGTCTAAAGGACGGGTGTCAAGAGGATGGGGCCAGGCTCTTTTCAGTGGAGCCTAGCGACACGACATGGGGCAACAGGCACAAACTTGAACACAGGAAATTCCATCTCAACATGAGGAAAATCTTTACTTTGAGGGTGGCAGAGCACTGGAACAGGCTGCCCAGAGAGGTGGTAGAGTCTCCTATAGAGATATTTAAAACTCACATGGATCTGATCCTGTGCAACTGCTCTAGGTGAACCTGCCTTAGCAGGAGATTGGACTAGATGATCTCCAGAGGTCCCTTACAACCCCTACTATTCTGTCATTCTGTAGCAGGGACAGCCATCCCTGGGTACAGAACTGTCAATCCTGACCATGTTTGAGCCTTGTGTGAACAGCTGGGATTCACCCTCTAGCATCACTTTGAAGACGGAAAAGAACTGGGATTTAAGGGGAGATACAGACGTGATGCCAACCCCAGGTGCCGCCTGCTACTAGGAATCATCCTGCACTGGAGGGTTTTGGTCAGCTTTGAATTTCCGCTCAGGAAAAGATGTGGAAACTGGAAAGACTTTAAAGGAGAACAGATGAGAAGAGGTTTTTTTTCATCAGAGAATGAAAACAAACTGCATCCCTTAAAGAAGACTAAGGAAGATAGGGTTTCAGTCTTCAAATATGTAAAAGGCTGCTATGAAGTGAAAGGGAGTAGTCAATCTGCTCTTCATGTCCCGGCTATGTTGGTGAGAATGAGCTCAAACTGCAAGATATAACTTGAGTATTAGCATTGGACTACTTCCTAATGGCAGTGAAAATCAAAAACTCTTGTAGTCTGCCTAAGTAGAGACTGAAGTCACCTTCATTAGACAGTGTTAAGAACAGACAACATATGTCTATCAGAGACCGTATGGTTATATATATAGTGTGTGTATATATATATACACACACACTATATATATATAAGCTATATATATAGTGTGTATATATATATACACACACACTATATATATATAAGCTATATATATAGTGTGTATATATATATACACACTATATAAATGCCCTTCTGCTCAGGGCAAGGTGATGGGCTAGATGACCTACTCATATTAATTCCAACTGTTTTCCTGTGATGTGAAATACCTTACACTGGTGAAGCCTACTCAGTTTTCACACAGGAGCTACTTCTGTGATTAACTTTTGCAGTTTGATGGTGACGATCAGTTTTGGGGAAATCTTGAAGTGCGATGCTAGTATCTGTGCAATTACTAATACTTTCATAATGACATTTTGCCTATCATTGTTGATTGATTTGTTCATTCCTTCCTTATACGTCCCTATGCTTGTTATGTCACGTATATGAGATAAAATCACATGAAAATTCATAAAACTCTTGCCCTCTTTCCAGTCTCTTTCAGGGACCTATTTCTCCCATGATACTTCAACGTGATACCTTTCCGTTAGCTAAGCAACTAGCAGAAAGTTCTCCAGGGAGCAGCATCTTGCCGAAAATTCTCCAGGGAGCAGTATATAGTGCACAAGCAGTGAGTCTTTGTTTCAGTTCCCTACTTCACATGCAATATTGATGCCTCTTTGGGCATATAGCTTCCCCTATATAAACCAGGGATAACAGTATCTCCCTGGAGAGACTGGTTTGAAGATAAATACACTAAGCACTGTGTGACAGTACAGGATCAACCCCTGTAAGACCTACTGATGAAAAGCAGTACATAAAAGCCAACCAAGTATTATTACTATTTGTTTTGCTTTTATTCTCACTGTTGTTAATTTATTTTATGCCCTTTGTGTACTTTGACTAGAAAATAGCCTGTAATTTTCCTGGGGCAGGAATTGCACTAGTTGCAATGGGGTCTTAGCTTTAGGTTAGGTTTCTGGTATTACTGCAACATAAACAGCTGTTCAGGCAGTGTGATAGTTTGCTTATGGAGTTAAATTTCCCCCCTGTGAATAATTTGTATACTACTTTGTGGATTAACTCATGTATATCCACATTTAACTGTCTGCTGCTGTGGAGGCAGCCTGTAGGGAGCAAACATGGGTCTCTTGACGGAATTTCCATTCGCATTGTTTACTGAAGTTCTGGATATAGCTGGGGGTGACTTTAAGTCACAGTTACCTAAATCTTTCCACATTGCTGAATGCTGGCAAAGAGATAGTAAATTCATTGTAGTAGGTTTCAGATTTTTCTATAATGTTTCTTTGTCCCACAGTCACTTGTAAAGAACAATAATGAGCCCATTGCTTATTTATTTGATCCTAATCATAGAGGTTGTCAGTAAAAAATTGAATTCAACTGGTATCTGATAAGCAATATTTGTCACCACCTCAGAACTTAATTCTCCCGAAAGTTCCCAATTAATTTTCAAGTGTGTCTGTGGCTGCCACTAGAGGTGTGGTGATATGGTTTGGAAACCAGTGAGAGCACTTGTATTACACAGAGCAAAGGTACAGCTGAGTGACACCTTGGTTTTGCGCAAGAGGGATCTTTGCTTACAGCAAGAATGTTGAGTTCCTGACAGTGCTCTGCATGCAATCCTCAGCTCCCTTGGAAGGATGGCAATCTTCATAAACAGAGGCAGTAACATAATATACTGCAGATCGTGAGGTCATTGTTTTTAATCATTTGTCTAAAGTGAACCACTGTCATATTTTCAAAAAAGATGTCTATTTGATTCATATAAAGTCTATCTGGTAAGTAGAAGTGCTGAAAAGAAAATTTAGGAAACACAATTTTGAAAGTAACTTGGTTATGACAGCAAAGAGAACTGATTTCAGCAATAATACCAGCAGATCTACAGTGTGGTAGTTTGAAGTATGCTAATAGTTCCCAAGCCAAAGAGGCAGCGTTCGCAGTTCCGTGAGCTGTCCTTCTCACATACCTGAGTGCATCTGCAAGCGTGAGTGAGATGCCAGCTCAACATGACACTCCTTATGTCATTAAAAACCTGCATTTCCAGAATGCTGCACATTGGCATTTTCAAGAAACATAGTTATAAAGAGAGTTTACATTGTAATACAAAATAAAGTATCCAAAATACTTTAAACTTTCAAAGAGGTCTTCATAGCAAGGTGTCTCAGAGTTCTGTTATGCAGTAGTTACGTGGGAGAGCAGAGAAGGAACCTGCTGCTCCAGACAAACACTATGCTCTGGGGCAACCCATACGCAGGCTGTGAAAAGAAAAGACTTCTGATAAATTTTCTTGCCTTGAATGAAGTTCTTCAACAGATTGTTGAAAATCACCTAATGTAGCATGAGAACCCTTGAGATGTAGGTATCAGATGTGGAACATTAATTGATAGGATACATATCCAGCCTTGGAAGCTTTAGCAACTTACAAGTTGCTGAAATAGCAACTGTACACACATCTAGAAGAGAAAGTAGAGTACTATATTCAACTTAAACCGTAAAAAGAATTTTGAAAAATTTCAAAGAAGTCCTATTGAAACCTATGAAAGTTCCTCGCCCCAGCTGAAACTAGCAGGAATTGCCAGTATCATAGTACGTGCCTGTGCTGTTCCTTTACAAAGTAACAGAAAAAGGTTGTGAGATTTTTTATTTCTTTTTATTTTTTGCTTTTATAGTAGCACATGTTTGAGTTGTGAGATAATTCTTAATTCATCTCACTGCTTCTGAGGGCAACAGAATAACATTATCATAATAGTAGCCAATGAGAAACTGAACCTAAAGAATCCTTTGGTATTGGGAAATTAGAAACTAACTTTTTCACTCATCTTTATTTCACGGCACCACTTGCAAAGTTAAAGCAGAAAGTAACGCCTACTTGAATAAGGTGTGTTTTAGATTTTCTTGCTTTCACCAGTTCAATTATTATTCAGATGTGATTGACACTAATATATTAGAACACCTTTTTGTTCTGTAGCCCAGTACAAAAAGCCACCACCTACAGAAAAGGTGGGGTTTTGGCTGCCCTAGGTACAGGATGGGTGTGGGACTTCCACAGCTGAATCATGGGCTCAGAAGAAGCTGATGAGGCAACAAAAGGGGGAAAAGGGCATAAGCCCTTGAGATCACCTCTGAATTAGTCATTTTTTTCACCAGAGAAAAAAAAAGGAAAAGAAAACTTACACCCATTAATGAACATGTCATTCAACACCAAGTAATTCATGCTCTGGGAGGAGTTTTGTTGATGTTTGAATGTTTTCATGAAAGGGGCCAGCCAATTTGTCTAAGACCTACTTAGGCTTTATGCCATTTTTACGGAGTCAGCAGAGGCCCTGGGGAAAAGACACCACATCCATCCATCCATCCACTGCCAGCTTATGGCAATAGGAGGCTCAGCTTGCAGGTCTCAGTACCACAGAATGAGAGAGGCCCAGTTCTCAGAGCTTACAGCTAGTGAGAAGCCTGCAGGACCTCAAGCCATTGGCAAGGATCAGTCTGGATTTGGAAATGTTACACAAGGACAGGAGGAGCTGAAACTATGAAGAAGGTGATAAAAGCCTGCAGAGCATAGGCCTTGAATGAAACCTCCTATCTAGGGATCTCCAACTAGAATCTGACCTTTTTTTATATGGAAAAGGTTAGTGGCCAGCATGTTCTCTCTTTAAACATACAAAGAAATACAGATTTTTTGTACATGGTGGTCAGCTCTCTCCTGATAAAGAGAGAAAGTATCAAAGATAATCAACAATTTCAGCTTTCCGTCAACAAGATGATCTGAACAGCTTAGACATGCTAGAGTTTAGAAGTAAGTCTGTATCTGAACAAGAGCTAATCACTGAGAAGCAAGTGCTAAATCCTTGTCCGTAATATATTGACTCCTGCATATTGACACTCTGTGAAACTGCTGTGACTTCACTAAGCCTTCCCCTGGTACACCAAGGCAGAGTTATTAGTAATACATTATTATTGTCTATGTACTAGTAATAACTCCAGATGTGACTTTTCTGTTTATCACATTTTGCATGAACAAACGATACTTGCTAAATTGTTAGCTGTATGCATGGATGAGTTTGTGCATTAATCAATTCAAGGTTGGCCTTTGCAAACTGAATAAGACACATTTCTACTTGTTTCTTCTATTTACTTTTGCTAGTAACCAGTTAAACTCTATCACTGGTAGGAATAGTGGCAGATATGTTTATCAATGTAGATGCTTCGCGGTTTCTCAGTGAACTCATTTCACCTTCTTCATTCTCCTGTAATGAAGTATGCTGCATCCAAATAACTGAAAGGAAGAAAGGCAAGCTTCCTAGAACACTCTGTGTAGAGAAGTATAGCCCTGCCCAGTTTCAACTCTTCCACAATGTATGCCAAAAGCCCATCAAGAAAAAGCTATCATATTTATTTATTGAGGTAATTCAGTAAACCCAAACATAGTTACCACATCTGGCTTCCCACGGCTTTGTCAGTGAGAGTAAGCATAATTTGACATTTACAGACACTTAGCTTTCAAGGTGCGTATCCCAAAGGAGCTCCAGTGTGGTTTGCACGCTCTTTTTTAGTGCCCCAAGACTTTCTCTCCTTCCCCTTTTTTAAGAGAGCTGTCAATTAAAGTGAAATGTAACTGCCCAGCATGACAAGGGAGCTTCTGTTGAAACTATTTGCCTCTACACTTTCCTGGCTGTTGCAACTCCTGTACTTGGTGCCTTGGTGACTCCATCTCATAACTGTTCTCCATTCTCTTCATTTACTTTCAGAACATCCATTTTTCATTACAGCTTTATTTCCTCCTGTGGAGGAGTCTGGCAGGAAGTGTTGCAACTCTGAAAATCCCCTTTTGAGAAGGAGCTTTGCCATTCTCAACCCAGTTTATTAATTTCTCCTGAATAGAGTTAGTAATTTCCTTTTGAGACATTTAATTAATATAATTATGATACTCTCCTCATTTGGATAGTCATGTATTTTTGGAAAGGAAACATGCCCTTCTATATTTTCCCAAAATATATTGCTTTGATAGCCAGCAGACAGCAGAGAAATGTTCCATGGGGAACTGAGGCAGGAGAAGCTGGATGTAGTAAACATTACTCAAGTTCAACAGTTTGTCCTGATAATCCTATATCCTGGCGCTCTCCTGTCCCGTGTGCTCTAATGTGTATGGAATGTGAGATGAACTCAGGATACTGCTAGGATCTCTGTGTACATCCGGCCTTCTGGGGAGATTGTATTATAGCATTTTATTAAATAATCCATTCTAAGTATGCAGTTTGATGCATTAAAATTCTTGCACTAAAATTCTCACAATTTGCCACAATTTCTCAGAGTTTAGAGGAGGGAGAAGAAATGACCTGATAACGGCATTTGCTTAATTCTGTGTTTCCCTTGCTTATGTCCCTAGACATATCATTGGTTCTAATAACCATTGTTTTACTCCTAGGGGTATATAACATATACACTGTATTGTGGAAGAGAAAGTTGCTTGGGTTTTAATTAGAAACTCAATTCCTGTGTATCCTTTTGAGAAGATTGTGGATGTGACAAGAGCTCTACAACTTCTGGATGAGAAATAGCATCTCAGGAGAAATACAAGGGTATGGAGCGGGCTGATTGTGCTTGAATTTTTACTTGCTTAATTAAAATACAAAAAAGGTGCTGATGAAAAGCCTAGTGTATTTGTGCAGTTCTTGACTGAATCTTATTACAGAATTCTTTACTGCTGGAGAATGGACATTTATGAGATAGCTTAGCAGAAGTGTTTGATATATTTCAGTTAAAGCTGTAACACAACTGTTGTGGCTATCTCAAAAAAAAAACTTTTCCTAGGTCAGATAGCAAGGCAGCTTAACAAACAAATCAGCTATTGCAAATCCTTCCTCGGAGTTTAATGAGAAGGAACAATATCTTCTTGTGGCTATTACATTTTAGACAATTACCCGAGTATGCTCTAGGGAATACCAAGGTATGCAACATCAGACACACAATTAAGCAATGTAATTGCGTAAACACCGTATTCGTGACAGGCAGAGTGTTTGAATAGACCATGCAAAAACTATTCCCAAATGGAAGCTGACAAATAATCAGGTGACTCTTTAAAATGAACAAAACACTCTTTATTCTGATATATGCAGGCACCCATATGCTTTTATAATTCAGATCCGTAATCTTTCAACACACAGCTAAGGATGAATACCATCCCTGCCATTAAAGTCTGCTAGGGAGTGTGGGTTAAGCTGTGTCCTCATGTCCTGCAGCAGATTTGCAGTTTATGCACTAAGTTAACATGCACTCTTACCCAAACAGCCACCGTTCTACCGATCCACTGTATCACGGAATCACGGAATCACGGAATCTTCAGAGTTGGAAGGGACCTCTAGAGATCATCTAGTCCAACTCCCCTGCTAGAGCAGGGTTGCCTAAAGCACATCCCTCAGGGCTGCATCCAGGCGGGTCTTGAAAATCTCCAGAGAAGGGGACTCCACAACCTCCCTGGGCAGCCTGTTCCAGTGCTCTGTCACCCTCACTGTAAAGAAGTTTTTCCGTGTATTTGAACGGAACTTCCTATGTTCTAGCTTGTGCCCATTGCCCCTTGTCCTGTCGCTGGGAACCATTGAAAAGAGCCTGGCTCCGTCCTCCTTAAACCCACCCTTTAGGTACTTGTAAACATTAATCAGGTCCCCCCTCAACCTTCTCTTCTCCAGGCTAAAGAGTCCCAGCTCTGTACTTGTGTCTTTGTTTAGCCCTCAGTGATATTCACTTCCCTCTTAGTCTATTCCCCCAAATTTTCCTGCAATGCTGTATTACTCCTTCTAGTTTGGCCCAGCTTCCCTCTGCATTGCCAAATCAGAGGCGCCTTCTGACAAATCAAAGATGCTTTCCCTGTATGTACTAACTAGATATAGGGGAATAATAATTCACCTTCATTTGTAGAGACATGCTCAGGATGGTTAGTTTAGAAAGATGTTAAAGAATACATGCAAAGATGATGAGAATAGATAAGAGTCAGGCAGAGTGTAGACAGAAACAGGTGGTCATATTGGACATTTAATGGTCTTTCCATGTGCTGTGCCAAGAGGGGATCAAGCACCCTAAGCAATTTTATAGCAAGATAGTGGATGCAAATGGAACACCCAGCAATGGCTTTTTATGTGCTCGTGCCACAGAAAACTTCAGCAGGAGACGGCCAATGCCGTGAGCACAAGATCTTCTGTATCCTTGTACCAGGTTTCTTTTGTACCTCTGCTGTTTCTCAAGGAATGGAGTAATGGGAAGGAGGAATTGGCAGTCAGTGAAAGAGGAACTGGAAGCATAGAGCTGTGAACAGGGAACTTAACCACAGGCTGGGGAGCACCACCCACCATGTGGTGTTGCACTCATAGCTAACCGCAGCAGAAAGGGAGTGATTTCCTGGTTTACATTGAGCTAAATTATCATGCCAGTACTATGCCACTTGTGTTTTGTTTGGGACAGAAGCATGCATCTCCCACACCTCATTTTCATTCTCCTTTTCCTGGACCTGGATATAAGATCTTCAGTTTTGCCCCATCTGAGAAACAAAAATCCGGAAGGAGGTGACAGGCTGAAGTAATAATAATGAGATCAAGTAGTAAATCAAGGAAGCTTGAACAAATGTAGCTAATTGAGTCATTCTGTGAAACAAAACAAACATTGATTCAACTATAATTTAGGCTGTGGAATCAAAGGCAGCTGAACAGAATATTTGTATGAGTAAAAGCAACGCTTCTGCTCAGATGCAAATCTGTTGCAGTTTTTAAAATACAGTTTTAACATCAGAGATGCTAGTAAAAAGGGATGATTTTCAGGATTTTGCAAATTACAGCACAGTATATTAAGAGGAATGAGTGGCAATTTATCTGAATATGCAAGGCTATAAACTGGAGCAGTTCAGCAGCTGCTCCACAGTCAGCTAAACTGTCTTTGTGATGAGAGCGAGAGCCTCCTGGAGAAGGGCAGGGTGGACAGTCATGGGTAGGAAACGTTAAAAAGCATCATTAAGTAAGCGAGCACTGCTAGAGCAGGCTGAATCATGAGAGTTACTATCAGGCAGGCTGGCAGTCTTTCTCCCTTTTATTTTTGGAATTATTGTTTATTTGTTGATTTAACTTTTTAAAATTTTGTCTCCTTCCTGATGATGATGTGATTTGAATTCATCTACATATTTGATTATTGTATTCTAGAAGTTTAATTAAGGATATAAAATTAAGGCATAGCTTCAGCTTGTCCTGAGGAATTTGCACCAGCAGGGCACCTTAAATGCTCCTATTGCTGCTGCCTTGCCAGACCTGAGGACTCCAGTCTCGGGCACTGTCAAGGCAATGCTGTTCACCAGTGCTTTGTTTCAACAGAGAAATGTGGTGCATACAAGGGATAACAAAGGCAGCTCCTTTTTTGAAGAACACAAAATAGATTAAGCTGGTCTCAGCTGAAAAGGATGCCATCAATTTAGACAGCAGCCTGCTCTTTCAGCTGAAAACATGGGAAATGGAGCAGCACAAATGGGTGAACTGCTTGATTCTCCAAAATATTTGTGAGATAATTAATCTCTACTGCTTTCTTTCTTTGATAGGGGACCAGCTTACTGCTCCATTACATGCAATGATATTGCTGAAGAAGGTAGGCATTTTCAAATGAGAGAAAACCAGAATTTATTTTCTCCTTAACACAACATTCTTTGTGTGCTGAGAAGTAAAAAAACAAACTGTCCTTGTGTTCATGGCTCCTCAGCACTGCAGCACTGGAAGTTTAGGGGCAAAGGAACAGTTGTAAAACAGAAAGTGGGGGCAAAGAAAGCAGTGCCAAACTTTGAGGGAGAAAGTACTACTGTAAATATACCTAATGACGACGCATAAAAAGAAGTACTGAGTGATTCCTCATGCTCTTGTGAACTGAAAGCAGTTTGGTGAGAAACCTCAGGGCAATCATTCCCAAGCTTGCTGGAACAGCAAGACTCCAGGATAATAGTGTTGGCTCCCCTGCTAGAGCACTCCCTCCTGGCCAATGTATGGATTAGTTTTAAGAGGGCCATTAAGGATAATAGTACAACCTTGTGACTGAAGGAAGAATAAAACCATGATAATAAATTTGGCAGAGGGAGAGTTAGAAAATTGAGACATTTATCAGGACGATTGTCTTGCTGTGACAATAGTAGTACTTACCCTGGACATCTTGGTACAAAGCAGCTTGGGCCAAGAGCATTAAAGCTGCCTTACCGCTATTTAAATACCAAATTTCAGCTGGAATGGAGAGGATGAGACTCCTGGTACACAGGAAAGCAGGACAGAGCTGAAATGTCTGTCCTTGTTCTTTAGTTCCTAATTTGAGATTTTCTTATGCGTTTGAATTTTTCCATAAATGGCTAGAGATCGTTTCTGTCTTATTCCTCCAATAAGAGGTTTAAATTCCTCATTTACTGCTCAGTACATCATTCAAGCTCTCCAACTCTCAGAGCAGAAAGCACTGCTTTTGGATCTTCAGTGGAGAGTTCTCTGCTCTTGGAGCAGGAATGAAGACACATAGCACGTTCCTTTTACAGAAAGAATTTTAGCAGTTATTTTGTAGTCAACTGAAGTGTGTATTTGTTTATCAGCAAAGTATTTTCTAAACACTTTTTTTTATAGTGTCTAAATATACTTTATTGTAGTTCCGAACCAGTTTCTAGCCACCATTAAAAAATTAAAAAGGAAAAATTATTTGCCTCAGATTTCTTTTCCTGGTGATACCACGTATCCCAGGACTGCCAAGCGTTCCTACCTTCTGTAGTTGTTACTTGACTTGTACAGCATTGTTGGCTGTGTTAAAAGAGACAGACTTGATCCTTATGCCTTGTCAATCTTACTTTAGATTTCATTCAGTTGTGTTGTGACTGGATTTAACAGAAAAGCTTTCCAATTTTTTTTCTCCTGTCAACCCTTCATTTTTCACTCTATCTTACCTTGTACACTGCCCCCAGGACTCTTTAAAATGTATTAAACATTGGAACCAGACTCCGGAGTCAGCAGCCCCTGTGCACAAGCTTCTCTCAGACTTCTGGAGTGCTGCACTGTGACAAACTGATTGGAATCAGTGCCTCTGTAGTAAGCCTGTGATGCAGTGTCCTCAGCCCTGCAAATCCCTGCAGGTAGTCCCAGCACAGGCCAGGCAGAGCAGGCAGTGGGCCCTGCAGTCCCCAGCCAGCACGGACATCCCCACCTCACAGGCTGGAATGCAGAGACTGAAGCTGTACCCTAAAATCTGGTGACGTCTTTTCATTTGTCCTACCACATCTGGGGACAGTAAGGATCTTAGACAGCATCTCTATGTGAAAGCTATTTAAAATTGCACAATACTGAGTTCTGATCTAAGGAGATCTGGTAAGCTGAGCAGGGTGGGTTAACAAGATATTTTCTGATCAGTCACAGCCTAAACGTGTCATTGGCAAAGGACTGGGATGTGCTATTTGTGACTTTTGCTTCCAAATGCAAACAAAGTACAGCTTTCCTTTTACCCAGCAGATGGCCAACTGCTCTTGCTAACAGAAATTAAACCTAAGCAGAGGCTTTCTCACGAACATTGATAGCCCTGCAGGTAGACACTTGAAGGGAAGGCAGCTTTGTTAAAAGATAAAATGAAAACCTATGGTAACTTCAAATTCAAGGCCTGATTATTTTGTGCCCTATGTTGGATCTCCCTTTCCTTCAGACAGCTCTCCTTGAGTAGTAAAGTACATGCAAGGCCTCTGGGAAGTGTGGTGTGTGCTCCAGGGATGTGTGGTGGTTTACTTCTACAAGGAGCACGAAAAGCTGCAATAACAGAAACAGTAGGCTTTGTATCCCTGGAAAAGCTTAGAAATATTAAGCTGAATTACAGGAGAACACGTAAATAAATGCTTTGAAGTTTTGTTCAGTGAAGCTCGATCTGCCATTCCCTGATCTTGTTCTTTCTCTGAAAGTTCAGTGCTGTTCCCAAGGGCATTGCAGGTTTAGCTGGACTTGGCTGCACCCAGTGGTTGCAGTTCTGCCTAATGCCTGTGACTTTAGGTGGTTGGAGGGTGCTCCTAGATGGGAACATGAAAGTCTAAACTCGAACTAGTATTTTCTCCAAAATTCACATTCAGGATTAACCCAGCAGCTTAGACATGGTACTGCAATATACAGTTACTCATCCGGAGGGGACGGGTTCACCTCACATCTTAGACTTATCCCTAATGTTTTGTCTCCCACCATTAACTTTTAGACAGTAGGTAGTTACCAGCATGTGCAGGCTGACGGACAGGCACCTTCTAGCATCAGTAAAGATCTCACAATGCCAAAATGAAGTAGCTAATGAAAAACAAACTAGGAATGGAAACAACAAACTTTCATCCATTGCTAGGAGATAATGCAGTCTAACGCAGTGTGGCAACCATTGGCAGACACTCAAAAGCAGGAGCATGGGGTGCTTAAGAGGCTTAGACTGACTACAGTCACAGGCTTTGTCAACCCACATCTCCAGGAACTGAGGACACAGTAGGCGTCAGTTCCCCTCCCAGACCTGCTTTGTTTGCAGTAGTTTTCCCTCTTCTGCTTTTCCCATACCTGGTACAGCCAGTGCTATTCAATCACCAGGAAGGTATGTATGTACGCCCCGTCACAGATTACTGTAGTACAGAAATTACAGAAAACAGTTTCCTGCTTTATTTGATATAATTTCTAGCACAATTTGAGTTACTGTTTTATTATTTCTCATATGTAGCCAATTAGCTTTTTCTGTATGAAAATCTCTCGGATGGCAACACAGCAAAGAATATAAATTAAGAAAGTATGACTCTATGCTAGAAAACTAAACTGGCAGGAATCTTACAGGCAGATAAAGTAAATAAAACAGCATTAATAATCTTAGCAAAGCATTCCAGATTTTGAAATGACAAAGTCCTTTTCAATAAGATTTTGCATTACTTAAACACTGACTGCAATGTGTTGTGCAAACAGTTTTAATGTTCTTCTCTTACTGACACGGGGGGTTATGCAACCAGACCACAATACACATGTTGCCTTTTGAAGACAAGTTTAAAAAGCAGTAAAGTATTATAAGAGTATCATTACAGGAGCAAAAGCTCTTTCTAATCATTCCAACTGTTCATTTCACAAGAGAAGGAGGTTGTTTAAACTCTGTTCCACGGTATATTATGAGTGTAAACCATAAAAAGCAACCTTGGGAGACTGTGCCTGCACCAGTCAACGATGGGTGCCACAAGCATTTGCCTTTCAGAGGTGGCAAATGATGCCATAAGTTCACATACAAAAGTATGTGCAAATGGCCTAAGAAATGCCAAACAGGTGGAATGAAAGGTTTCTGGCATGGAAAGCAACTAACCTGAGGGGAACTTCTGAGCAAGAGAGGCTGAGTGTGCTTCTCTCCCCTGCTAATGTTCTCTGCCATTCTGCCTTTTTACCTTGGCATCTGTTAACTTGATATGCTTTTACTATTTCCTGCCCTGCCCCAGGTGTCTCTAAGCTTCGTATTTGATTTTTGGCACCCTTTTCCCTTTCGTGCTTATGCTTATTTCAGGCAACAGCAGCTGCATGGAATAAATCATTTGTGTTTTATAGAGCCATTGTTCAAAGCTGTGTTTAAGAGTGCTCTTACACATTTGCAATAGTAAACAACTATAGAAGCTGGAATTAATAAAAACATAATAAAAAGGCAGAGCTAAATACTGTTATACAGTGAAAGCAATTGGAAGTATGCACGTACAAAAATACTTCTTTGATTAGCACGTTATGAAGGAACAATCATTTTTAGAGGAAGAGCATGCAGTACTTATTTCATCTACTAAGATGCATCATTGATTTTGTGTTTTGACTCCAGTTTTGAATAAACATCACAAGGCTGAGATGTTAGATTCACTTTCTTCGTTTTGTGAGTAAATGTCACTTTAGGTCCTCTTTCAACCAAGTGACCAGTACTGTGGTGCATACTGGAACAGCCTCAGGGATGATCTAGTTATGTTGGGACTACAGTTGTTGGAAAGGGAGAGAGATTCCAGCTAAGAACACAAGTCTTCTCTCTTTTTCCATCATTTCTATCTTTTTGCAGAAGAGAAGCATTTGGCATACAACTCCTCTGGCAACTCCACACCAGGCCAGAGGCTGCCTTGCAACAAAGCTAGTCCTTGGAGTCCATATTTGACCTTGTTGCTGGAAAAAAACCTAGTGGCTTGGCTGTAGCAGAATTTTCTCTGTAGTCTGTTTTAAGTGGGTTACCCACAAATCACTAATTAAAATGAGTGGATCCCTAGAACAGATGAATTCAGACTTATCAGTGAGACTTGCTATTTTAAGGAGTATTTTACATTTTACAAGAAAGGAAAGAAAAATTAAAGTAAGCATCTTTTGATAACTTTGCATATTCCACTCATATAGCCAACTCCTATTTTGTGAACAGCTGTATGTATAACGTGCATTTTTATATTATCTAGAACTTCAGAACACAAGATGGCAGTGTACATTGTAGTGAATTCAGGCTTCGAGCTGCTCCTCCTAGTCAAACAGAGCATATAACATTTTATTCAGTTGTATATTAATCTGGTCATGTACTTGCGGTATTAGAAATAAACCTAAAAGTATTTGTCAACACCAGAAACAAATGCAATTTGCCAATAAATGAATACTGCATGAACAAGTGTTAGGTAAAGCTTAATTCAAGATTTTATCGTACATAACAACACTCTGGAGACATTAAAAGCCTCTTATGGAACTCCTCAATTGCAATAACAAGAGGGTATCCCTTTATGAAGGAATAGAAGTTGGCTCAGTCGTAAGAGCTTCCAGAGCAGAATTGGCTGCTGGGGAAAAGCACATAAGAGAGCTGGCAGCCTGAAAGATGTGAAAAGCTCAGGGCTCTCAGAGGAGTAGTGCAGACCACTGAAGTGGAACAGGCTGAACAGTATCTAAAATTGAACAGGTGCCTTCCTATGAAAAAAACAACAAAGCGGACAACTGTTTGGCATGACAATTCAGAGAAAAAAAAAATTCCACTGAGAGGCATCAAATTAGAGGCTAGGTCTCTGGCTGATGACAGAATTGCTTAAAGAACTGCAAGGAGTTGGACCTTTCTGTGCGTAACTCCAGAGAAAGCTCATTCAGAGTCTCTCTGAGTACAAGTGGCCAAAGAGAACTGCAGTAATGAACTTTCTATGCAGCTACCCCCCCAGTCCCTTTTCTTGGTGTGAGCCAAATGTTGGAATTAGTAGGTGTAGCTACAAAGTTGTCTTGGCTGCCTTTCTGAACTGAACTTCTAGTATTTGGTTATGCAAACACGGCCTTATTAGAAAGGCTAGCTACATAGTCAAGAAAGCCCTCAGAAAAATAGTAATATTTCAGAGTATAAAATAATTCTGGAAAACATTGTCCCTGTGAGATGTGTAACACTGACAAAATTCTAGGCAGTCGTGCTTCCTTCCTGGGGGATGTTGGTATGACATTGCCTCTCTGCAGCCAAACTCACGGCACTAACAGGCAAATCAGGCTGACCCAGAAGATCAAAACTCAACACCAAGGTTCATCATTTCTGGATACAGCTTTTAATTTAACATAGTTATTTGGAATTAGGTTATGAAAATGTATATAATTTCTTTCAGACAGGTGTGATTTAACTATTTCATATTTTTCTCTCCAGATTGAGAATATTTGTCATTTTGCATTGTGCTGGTCTATGCAACTCACAGTAGTGTGAATGGAGCATGGCATCCAAAACTTGACCAGCGTTTTTGATAGAAGGTGGAATTGGGAATGCTGGTCCCCACATCTACTTTTCTTATTGTCATTATTCATATGTAAAAATCCCTCAACTGCAGTAGCTCCAGTGAAAAGTTGTGAGATTTTTCATGGTGGTCCACTCCTCTTGTTACAATTAAATCGACTGCTGCTTGTTATTGCCTTATGTTCCCATGCATAAGTCACTGGGTTTATTCCAAGAATTTTTTCCCTTCTCTCTGAGTTTGCATAAGATTGAATTTGGCATTGATTCAAATAAAATAATTCAAATGTCATTTTTCCCTCATATTTAAACTAAGGCTGGGTGTGGGCTTGTGACTAAAATAAGGTGTCTTACCTAGCAGTTTCAGTCATTTGTTCTATTTGTCACCGCAGATTACAGAAAGTGTGGTATGCACAGAATTATGCATGCACTTTTCAGCCATCTAAATAGAGGATAAATTGAACATGTCATGGTTCTAGGGTAGTAATTTATATTGAATACAAGCTGGGAAGGGACCAGAGCCAAACCCTCAGATCTAAATTACCTTGAGTTCCAGGGAAATTTTAATCCAAATAAAAACTTCACAGCTGCTCATTATATAATTAGTGAACCAACAGGAGATCATGTCTCAGCACTCCCAAACTAAAGAATTTACACCAAAATTGAAATTTGTGGCATAGTCCACAGGTGTCCTGTACTGACCCTGACCACCAAAGTTCTGTGTGCAGTTATTGCCTCTTGAATTCTGCTGTCTGTTGTAACCACTCTGAATGTCTTTGCTGGCTTTTATTTATTCCCATTCTCCATAAATGAACTTTTTGTGCCTGATATTTCCTTCCCGAGTGTGTGTTATGAGGATTCACAAACTCAAGATTTTTCATGTATGAACTGTTGAAGTGGGTCTCATGGCCACCTTTTCATTACAGGTGCTTTTTCAAGGTTTGATTTGCCTCTTGTCTTTGGCAGCCCTGGGAATTGCCTGCCTTTCAACTTCCTATGAATGCAGATATCACTGGTAATGTCCACGTTTGGGAGGAGAAAGGAAAACGTTTTATTTTCTTGCTTCTTATGCATGGTCTTCCCTACATCTTCTTTTGCTTCTAGTAAAAACCCATCCACTTTTTTATGTCAGTAGTCAGCCCATGTAGACATACACTGAAATTCCTTCTTTAGGTAAAATAGTTCTTACTTTTCTATTCGGCATCAGTCCTAATCCAACCTTCTTTTCCTGGGTATAACCAATTTCCCCATAATCGAAGGTAATCTACCATCCTCTCACAATAAAAAGTAGCTGTAATAGCCCACCCCAAGATTAATCTCTCACTCCCCAGTATTTCACAAAAGCATCTGTTTGACCCGACCCAACCCAAATCAAAATTAATTTCTTTCCCATAGTCCAAAACAACTTCTTCCCTCCAAAATAAACCCTTCTTCTCCTGCCATTAAATTCTAATGACACTTGCAAATTCAGGAAGTCGTGGTGGAGCAGAATGATAGTAGTCCTAGGGGCATTTTAACCTTTTCATTTACTGCAAAGCATCATCCCTCTGCCTTTCATCAACCTGTAATGTAAAAGGCAAGGTCTGGTTATGAGGGGATGGAGCAGGAAATGTCAGCAGGCCGGAGATTGCTACCTTCTGGTCCAGCACAGGCACCCAGGCTCCAGCTGGGGCTGCAGGCTTCAGAGCTGTTCAGGGCAGGGAATGACAGAGGGAAAGGATATTGGGGGTTATTGCTCCCACAGATAACATTCCCCAGGTAAACACTGATTGTCATAATGAAAGTAAAAGGCAATATATTTAAAACTGGCAAAAGTAATACACCTGCGAAACATGCTTGCAAATGGTATCATTGAGGCTAAATGCTTAACAGGATTCAGTAAAAGGTTATACATACATATTCATACATTTATGTGGGGAATTAGATTGGACCTGATAAAAATTCATAATGGATATAGATGTTCACAGTTCAGGGCATAAATCAGCCACCAGCCTGAGGTTAGAAAATAACTTCCCCTATAGTCAGGTTATTATACAATTATCCATTCTACTTGTGGAGGGGGGGAAAGGAGGTTGAAGAATAGGGCAATTTCCTCAGAGACATCTGGGAATTACTATTGGCAGACAACTAATTTATATTTGATCTGGTATGGAAGTTCTTATTACATCAAATAATGTAATTTAGGATTAAAGCATATGATTTATTTTGTATTTTCTTACTCTTTATGTAATCAAGTTCATGCCTGAGGGCAACTGCAAGCCTTTTCCTTTTAAGCCAGCCAAAGTTAGTGAAATCCACTGTGCTGCATTTTCTCACAGAACCTCCTTAAAAACAGCTTCGAATTTTCCAAGGAAGTCAGGCAGAGTCCCAGGAATTTAGTTTGTTGAAAAGCTAGCCGACTAATATAGCCAACAACTGTCTTAGAGAAAAAACTGCGTGCACGAACTGCAGTAAAAATCTCATATTCTGAAGAGTTCTCATTCTTGTTAAGTTTGCATAATAACCTAAAAAGACTCACAGAGCTCCTGAATGTCACAAATTAGAGCATGCAGCCTACCCCGGGACTGCTTTTTCTGCTTGGTACTGTCAGCTCACTTGAGCAAAACATACATGTTCAGCGGACTTGTTTTCATTAAGCAACACACCTCCAGCTCCCTTGTTGCACTTGCAAACAGTCTGCAAGCCAACACAACACACACCACACACTAATAAAAACAGCCTTTGTGACCTTGCAAACTGATAGCTTGATTGAAAATCAAATTCTTAGTCAATTGATTAAGAAACTATAAGTGAACACAGGAAATCGTTTACGTTTGCTGCAGGGTTCAAGGGATGCTAACTGCATTCTGCTATAGTTTGCGGAATGCATGTGATACACTTATCGTAATAGCATGAATTATCATCACAATAGATGTGGGAAACTGAGGAACATTTATTAACCAAACATCTTACCAATTTTCACAAGCAAAAAGTGGTATCAGTCTCTCTTAGGCATAATTTCTGTTCCTAGTAATACTAGAAACATTGCACAGTGATAGCTCAACATCTGGAAGGTTCTAGGGCAACAATCAACAAACACTGTGGTTTTATTAAAAAAAAACTTGCTGTGCCAACTTGAGTGATCTGCTTGGACAGGTTTATAAAAGGAATGGCTGAAGTGAAGGCAGCAGATGTAATGTAGTAGATTTTCTTAAAGGTTGCAAATAATATTCCATAAAAATCTTGCTTGAAAAATGAATTCAAGCTGGCTGTGCTAGGAAAGCTGTGAGTTTGTTGTGGAGCACCTGACCTGTCCCCTTATGTCCCCCCAGCCAGGGCTCCCCCAGCTCAGTGCCCAGTGCTGTAGGTGTTGGAGGCAGGAGGCTTTGCAGGCTCCAGTTACTGTGCTGTCCTCGTTTAACACACAGGGTCTGCGACTGCTTTATGGCTTTCTCAGAACAAATAGGGCAACTCCCTTAAGCACAACTAACTCTTAACAGCGGCAATGTTACCAGCCCTGCAGCTGAATCTCAAGTGACGGTTATGATCATATGGGGTGGGCCTTGTTGGGACCATTTGACACCAGTCTTCTGCTAGTCACATATGCAGTTTTGTTGTGTCTCCTGCCTCCTTATGTCCTCCTGCTGCTACTAATGACACCCTGCCAGCAGCAAGCGATTTCCCTGGGAAGCTCCCAGGCTGCTGACAGCCCATCTGCCTCCTTCTGCCAGCTACCAGACTGCTGCCCTGTCTCCCATGTAGGCTTCTCCCTCTCCAACATGGCTCACAGTATGCTGGAAACCCCAGTACATACTCAGAACCTCAGTACAGTGTTGTAAAGACATATGATATATTGAACTGTGAGATGTTTGAGGTATGATAAATATTCGTGCGAGGGCTGATTTTTTTTTTAATGTTTTCATCAAGAAAATAAACTTCAGGATACTGCTGACATTTACAATTGTACATCGCAAAAAGCTGCAAATACCAATGAAGAAAGAATTATAGATGGGGTGTAAAGTAATGGTGCACTCAAAAAGTAATCGTTTTGATCTAGAATAAGGCAAATTGATAAATAGTGTACAAATAACCCAAATAATTTTTCAGTGGAAGAAATAACCTGAAAAGCAAGAACTGGAAAAGAGAATGATGGGAAACTCTCCTTCTTCCCTGGCAACTAGATGCGAGTTTGCACAGGACATGGCAAGGCAAAAGAGCAATGTCATTTTGGACTCCCAATTAGGAGCTGTAGCAGCATCAGGTTAAGTCATTTTCTTTATGATTTTGGCTTAAAATATTCTGTTCCATCCACAGCACTATCAAAAAGACAAAAGATAAATGAGAAAGAGTTATGAAAAAAGCCAGAATAGCAATCAATGGCTGAAGGCCGGATTTATTTGGAAAAACGTGTATATGTTTAACTTGTCCAAACCTTTAAGGGTAGTTAAGGGGAACCCATAATGGATGACTTCTGGAACAGAGTACTTAGAAATACAAAGTAGGAAAAAAAGCGGTCAGCAGGTCATGGGCCGCCAGAGATCCCAACACTGGGTTGTTAGCTCCTGCTGCTGAGCAGCTGCCAAATTACTCTAGTAGCAGATCCCAAAAGAGTGCCTAAAAATAAGGGTTGCATTTGTATTCTGAGAGTCAAGCTTAGTTTTTGTTTCCTCAGAAACTCACTTCCAGAGACAAACCTCCCTGTTTCTACCACATATTTAAATAAAAAGTGGGCACGTGGTCCAGCAGAGTGCCGAGAATCACACCCATTGCTTGATATTCCTTCCTATTCAAATACAGTCTTCATTCATCCCTAGGCCTAGTGGTACCTCTCCCTATAGCACACTAACGGGGATGAGATCAGGAGCAAGGCTAATGGGTGGCAACACCATGTACGTAATGACATATTTAGGAGAGGAGAGAAAGAGGCAAGTTAAGCTAGAAAGAAAAAAAAAAGTAGAACCAGGCAAAATACCAACAGAAACAGCATGACTCCAGGGTTTCTGCATTTCTGACTGTTGCCTTCATACCGCGGCATAGAGGACACGTCGGCACTGGAAGCTGGTCTGTGCAACTTGTTCAAGGTCTTACCTCTGCTGCCTAGCTTGCAGTGAGACTGCAGGAGCGTTCCTACGCAGCGCTGGCATCTGCCCTCCTGCCTGTGCCCATCTTCACAACCCCGAGCACATTTGGAAGTTAGCACCCCAGCAGACACATCAGGACAGGCTCAGCACTGGGGGCTGCTGAAGGCTACCAGGCTGCCTGCGTAACAGCCCTGCGGACCAGAAGCAGAGCATCCTGTGCGTGTGGCTGCTCCATGAGCAGGTCTTGCAGAACAGTGGGAATAGAGTCAGCAGGTTGCTTATGTTTTAAAAGTGGTAAGTAAGGACTCCTTGCTGGGTTAGCAGAATATATGGGGCATGACAAGAGGCTGAAGGAGTAAACAACATATTATATTGCCATGTCATGTGACTAGCATGAGGAAAATATCAAAAAAAAGAGAAAAAGCAAGGGAAAAAAGTGGCAATAAAGCAGCCAGCCTCTCCCTTTCTCTTTGAAAATAAAACAGGAAATAACTTGGGGTTTCCCCTATTTAGCAAACACTTTTGTTATAGCAGAGGACATACAGAATGAGTTAGAGGATAAGGAATGTCTTTCCTAGAAGAGATTATGAATGTATCATAGATTTAACACTATTTGAGTTCTTAATTCTATTCGTATAGATAGTGCTAGTATACTAAAATACCTTGATAAGACAGATATTCTACTCAATGTTTGTGTTACCTCTTGCATCGGAAAATGAAAGTTAATGAGACCTCAGTATTATTCTCACTTTCACACTTTATGGAATTTTTGGGGGTGGAAAGGGCAACAAAAAGTCCATTAACAATTATAGTATACATTAGAGAAATGTTTAGGCTCTCCGAGTTCCTGGGAACACCTGAGAATTTAAAGACAAAGATAGGCAGGCAGGAGCTGGGTCAGCTCACCTATGGTGTAAATGTATTCCAACACTTAGAGGATGGTGGGGAGTTCAACAGCATATCAGACATGGGGTTCTGACTCCAAAGCACATGATACACTTCAGGCTCTTTGTAATATGTTTATTTATAGTTAGTCTGGCTTCAGCAGTTGAAGTCACAAAACTAAGGCTTTTAAAATTATTCCTAGTATGTTCAGAACAATGCAGGTTGCAAATGTTTCTATTCATGGATTTTAAATTGCTGTATTTACAGGATCATTAATTCTGGAATAAGTTCCTTCATCTATTTTAGCTTATTTCAATATTTAATTCTAGAACAGTTTTTCTATTCTAGAGTTGTTCCAGAATTGTCTTGGCTCCAGAAGGTCATAGAAGTATCCTTCATGAGACATACTGATATTGTAGTATTCCCTGGGTAAAACAAGAATTAGGATTCTAGTTGGGTTAGGAGCACAGATCACATCGTTTATTATCTGCAGATGCCAGGACATTAAAGCTTTCAATTGTTTTCCCACCAAACTGAATGAGGCAGTTCGTTAATACAATTACCTCTGTATAATTGGAAACTAAATCATCGATGACTGTGTGATTTGAATATTACTTTAAATAATTTCATTTTTATGATGCTATTTTGTTGTACATGGTATCACCAAATAGCTTATTAATTTTCCTGCTGACTGTGATTTGAGTTTGCACCTTTCTTTGAGAAGGAAGAGGCACATTTTCAACCTTTCTAGTTTTATGGGATACGGCATGCATTGCTTTTAATTATTTAGCCTGACAGACATTAACACTAGAAGTGCATAGTCCATAGCAAGCGAAACAAGAGGGAAGGACCGGGTGGATTATAACTGCCCCAGGAAGAGGAGGAGGCACCAGAGGTCTTTGGCAAGGCCCTTACAGAAAATTGGAAATTTGGAGTAGACAACAAACACAGAAGTTGAGCGTTGTGAAGGATTTCCCCCGCTCCTTTCAGAGGAGCGTCCCTAGTCACTGCCTGTTCACTCTTTTGGGAAAAAAAAAAAGCAGTTTAAAAGTATTTGGACAGGTAATAGGGAGAAGAGCTACAGACTACTTGCTCTGTGTCATGGTCCATCTGGATTTGTCAAATTTACAGGACAAGGTACTCTGTAAATTAAACTTTATTTTATGACCTCATTAGGAGAGAAAACAAACGTGACAAACAAGGGCTCAATCCCCTTTGTACAGGCTAGTCTAGCACGTGAATTCACTAATTCATAACTAAAGTCATGAGGTTTCTAACAAGTTCTCTAATTAGTAACTCACAATTCATTAACTCGTAACTTGTAACTTGTGTACCTATGAGCAAAATAATTACCTACCCAACTGTGAGGGTGCTCATCCTTCCTCCTCTGTCACGGTGTGGGTGTCCCCTGCATCACACTGGGAACACCAGTAGTGTTTTATCAGCACTGTTTTTGTCATGTATCCAAAACATAGCACCATACAAGCTACTATGAAGAAAATTAACTCTATCCCAGACCAAACCAGTACAATCTCCACACCTTATTCCATACCATTTATATCATGCTCAGGTCCTACACTATCCAATAGATCCTTATCAGTTACTTTCCCCCTTCCCATGCTTTGCTATATACAGAGATATCATTCCCCTAGTCTAGGGACCACCCCTGTAAAATGTCCATAAAATGTCCACTGAGTTCATTAGTCCGTGACTTGAGTTCTATCTGTTATGGTGGTCACTCAGGACAGGAGAGGTGGTGCGTTGCGTGCAGTTATTGGGCACCAAAGCTCAGGCTGTGTTACTGCTGCACTTGCACTGCTTTTTGTAAGGCACGTCTTCCACTGATGGTGGTTCCTGCCGTAGTACTTGCTATAACATGCAACTTGAACTATAGGTTACAACAATTTAAAGGTATATCCATTACAATCTCTGCCTCTGGTCCCTTTGGACACCGCAGTGTACTCCTCCCCTTGTCTCTGCTCCAGTGTGGACTTACCCACAGACCACAGGCCCACCCACTCCAGCATGGACTTACTCATGGGCCACAGCCTCTTCAGGGTTATACCTGCTACAGCCTGGACTTATCCATAGCCACAAGTCTATGCTCCAGCATAGACTTATCCACAGACACAGACACTTTGGGGTGTCCTGCTCCTCCATGAACTTATCCACAGGTCACAGTCCCTTCGACTCAAGCTGACACTGGAGCTCCAGCCTGTCCAGCACAGAACAGCAGCGATGCCCTGGCCGTCAGCCAGCCCAGGCACATGGCCACTGCCTTTATCAAAATGCTCCCAGGCACAGCAGGGTGAGATGATAAGCCCCACAACAAACAGCAAGAGCAAAAAGCAGCCACTAACAAGCACTGGACTCTAACATACAGTAAGGCAAGCAAGCCCCGTGGCAAGCACAGGACCCTGCCAATTAATAGCTAAACAGCTGTAACAGCTATAAATTTGGTCTAGCAAACTCCAGTCTAATCTGTTGTTACTTCGAACCCTTCAGGCCCCGTGTTGGGCACCGAAAAGGACTGTCTTGGATTAATCCCAGTGGGCAGCTCAGCCCCATGCAGCCACATGCTTGCTTACCCTAGTGGGATGGGGAGATAATCAGTAGGGTAAAGTGAGAAAATTTGTGGGTTGAGATAAAGACAGTTTAGTAGGTAAAGCAAAAGCTGTGCATGCAAGCAAAGCAAAATTAGGAATTCATTCACTACTTCCCATCGGCAGGCAGGTGTTCAGCCATCTCCAGGAAAGCAGGGCTCCGTCACGCTTAATGATGACTTGGGAAGACAAATGCCATAACTCTGAACATTCCCCCTTCCTCTTTCTTCGCTTCAGCTTTTATTGCAGAGCACAGTGTCATATGGTATGGGAGATCCCTTTGGTCAGTTGGGGTCAGCTGTCCCAGCTGTGTCCCCTCCCTGCTCCTTGTGCACCTCCAGCCCGGTGGGGCAGCCTGAGAAGACGAGAAGGCCTTGATGCTATGTGAGCAGTGCTCAGCAATAGCTAAAAACATCCCTGTGATATCAATATTTTTCATCACAAATCCAAAACATAGCACCATACAAGCTATTGTGAAGAAAATTACAAAACCAGTTCAGTAAATAAAAAAAAAAATTTTTTTAATTGACCAAAAAGTCTGCATGAGTTTTCACTGTGTGAAAGACACAATAAGCTCAACAACTAAGAAATGTCCTTGATCTTGTTTTTAATCAAGCTAACGTAATAGGAGGTGAATTCTTAATGTGTAATGTTGGTAAAATGTGCACCCCGCAATTGTCTGTACGTAAGCATCTGTATGTTACAAAAAGCTCTTCTGAAAATTGTTACCTGTTGAGTAGACCTGGCTGCTGTTGCAAAATGAAGCACCGCTGAGTGATACTGTCAAGATAACAGTCCTTCTCCTCTATGAATGAAAAGGGCGGTCATGCAGAGTGCCTCCAAAGGCTTCTAACATACTGCCACAAAGCGGCTAAATCATCCTTACAAGCTCTTTTATCTGTTTTAAATGCATTGTTCTCAAGAATTTTTCAACTTGAAAAGAAATTAATTTCTCAGTTTAAGTCATCAAGCCATAACAAGACAGAAACTCTGGCAGTCACGCAATCAAAGCATTTCAATGTCAGTTTATTCTACAGGATGAGACAAGTACCAGCAGAAGATAAACCATTCCTGATTCCACAGAGCCAAATTTAAAGTTGAACTTTCCTCAGGAAGAGTAAGGGTCTATATTCTACTTGTTCTTACTCAGGTACAAAGTTCTACCACTTCTTGTATTTCTGTGGTTCCTGGGAATGAGATCATAACTATACTTAACGTCCAGGATGCGGGAAAAGGTTGTAGGCCTACGGTTACTATTTCACTAGTACTAAAGACAGGGTCTTCTCCATGAAGTGAGGAAGGAACCAGCTACTGCACTTCAGACTGTAAGTTAATCTCATCTAACTTTTAGATGGTAAGGGTTTGGGAAGATGAATTCCAACAATTGTGGCTGAGGACATACCATCTTATGCCAACAACCAAGCAGGGATCCATGGTCCATCTCATGACTTTGGGACGTAAGAAGGGAACAGAGCTTGTGCCGCATGTGATGCTGATTCCAGAGTCCTTGGATTACACCTCGTGCACAGCTCTCTGTGAAATAGAGGATGTCTCCTTATCACTGAGTGAAAAATAATTTTTTTTTCATTGAATCCTTTCATCATTGTTTTTCTAGTGACATTGCAGGGAATAATTTTAAAATGAAAGTTCTTATTAAAGATGTAACATCGAAAAAACTTCTAGGCAAAATCCCAGACCCTGAGAGTCACTTCTCATTACAGTCTCAGTCAAAATAGTCACTGGTTCAAACCTCAGAAATTCAGTGTGACTGAAATTCACTCGGCAAGTCAGGACTTCTCTCCAACATTTTTCAGAGGTTTGAAAGATTTTATTCTGACAGATACTTTCCTCCATTGCCCTTGTATTTGAAGGTACCCAAACTAGCAAGGTTTCTAAAATGTGTATTTTCAGCAGTAGATGGCACTATGAAGTTTCTATCTTCATAATTATTCTAATACAAAATAATATTAAATGTTGTGCAGATACATTAGAAATAACTTTATCAAAATGTTGTTAATAGTCCATTATCTGAAAATATGGGCAGATATTTCCATTTTCCTATTCCTGTAATTTTAAAAAGAGCATGAAAAAATTTTGGAATAAATTCTGATAATAAAATAAATGTTTTTCTAAATATTACAATTGACAAAAAGTCTAATGCAAGAATAGGAATAATGAGAATGTCTAATATAAAAATAGGCAACTAATAACATTTAAAATTATGTGTGTCATAAAAAGTTCTCTATACTCTTTTTACTCTTCAGTAAAGTACCACCGTGGGTTGTTCTTGAATATGCTACTTCAGATTTCCTGGAAATTATATCTATCTTATTTGGATACAAACTGTAATATTGCAATAATGAGTGTCAATACATATAACGAGGTACCTGCGTTTTAAAAGATCAATGAACTATACTGACAGGAATACAGCAAATGGAAAAGCGTTTGGATTTTTCTTTGCTTGGCCAAAAGTTCATATTTACAAGCGGAGACCAAAGCATTACACGTGGGCCCATATTCCTTTATGTATTCCATATGGCCATGTTATTATATCCCATAAAAACTCCAGAATTAGAAAGATGCAATGTTAATTGAAAACATTTTCTTCAAAATTTCAAATACAAAAAGCTATAAAAAGCAACTAACAGACAAGCCTGTGTTTCCAGGTATTTCAGGTTGTTTAATCAAATGAAAATAACAATATTGCAAAAGTGCTGCTCATAACTTTGTTTCAGAAAGCTCCTAATGCCATACACCTCGTTTGTCAGTGGCGTATGGTGGGATGAGTGCAGTGATATACAGCATTTTCATACAGCTGAGTTTAGGATGGCTGCCTTACTCATCAGAAATGAAGCGCCGGTCTCCCTGAGTTCAAGGTGTGAAGATAAGGAAAGGGGAAAAGAAATTAAGCAAGCAACACAAATGAAATATATAGTCACTGCTCTTTTATCTGGCCTGGCCAGAAAGTGTCCTTGCCTTTCTTTTTCACCCCAGGCTCCATGCAAGCTGCTTAGCTTTGCATACTATTTCTGCGCTGTGATACAATCTGTGCCAACGCCTAAGATTCACGTTTGCTTTTATTTTGCTTTCTATTAAATAAAGCACATAGAAAAGACACCTTTATAGCTTCAGGGCAATTTTTCACAAACTGACATTGTGTATTACTCATTTTGTGCTAACATGATCTGCTTGCTGTTTCTTTTATAATACTGAAAAAGTCAAAAGCTTCAGTATTTAATAAAAACATAATTTGCAAGGAGCTGGCAGCAGCTGTACTCAAAGGTTTTTTAACTTATGACAACCCCAACTTCTGTTTCTCCAGAGTCTCCAACAGACTGCTTTCAGCTGCATTCCGTTGGGTTCACTTTTAGACCACAGAATAAAGTGGTCCTACAAAAATAATACACATGAATATACTTAAAATTTTGCTGCTGATTCTCCGTTACAAATGATTTATTGTTGCCATCCATTCTCCCTCCACGGAATTGAAGCCATCGCATCATTTAAGAGCTCCCTCGATATACCTAGTTCATTCGGTGATACAGCACGTGTTCTGCTTAGACCTCTGTAATATGTTTAGTGGTGCTACAGATGTGTTTTACCTAAACCTTCATTGTAAGGCAAGTGCTCCCACTGTATCTAGTACAGTCATCCAACACACATATAACAACTTCTGCCTTCTTTCTTCAAAGGGTTCTTCTTCCTTCAAAGGGATATATCAATTTCATATCATTACAGCAAGCAATATCTTTGGGTAGACACCCATCTGCAACATGATGGTGCAAAGAATTTTTAAAATCATTACGGATTTATCAAATTTATACACTTGTGCTATTTTTTAATTTGTAAAGTCACACTCTTGTACCTTGCAGGGCAAACGTGAGAACAAGATCTTCACGCCAGGCCTGTTTAAATTGCGAGGTGCAGTAACACAGCTGACGGGCTGTGAACACCCAAAGCGGGCACAGCGCACAGTCTGAGAGAGGCTACGGCAGCACGCTGGCTGCAAGCCACACGAGCCAAATAAGCACCTACAAAGGAATACTTAGATCTGCTGTTATGGCTAGTAAGAGTCTCCTAATTCCACGCTATTTGGTTATATTAGATCATTGAAAGTAGACACAAAAATGGGCCCAAAGGGTGACCGAAGGATCATTTGAAAGGTCTGTATTGTCATATACTGACAGCCGGGCTACAAACAGAATGGCAGCAGTCATACGCACTTCCAAGCCGTACTCAGTGCACTGAATTGACTGTCTATTTGACTGCTCCTTGAATTTCCAAGTGGAACTCAGCTTGCTCTCCGATTAACGTCGTTTACCAAATAATGACAAGTGATTTAAGATAAGTCACTCCAATTATTTGGTAACTATGACACAGGGGCAGGGACCCAGGCCTGTGGCCCGTCCGCTCCACAGCATCCCCTCCTACTCTGGGGTCTGCCGGGGCACGTTCTTGCTGTTACGCCTGAGGAATATGGTGTGTTGTCGTATGCACATTAAATAGTTGGAGAAGACAAAAGGTTGACAAAAAGTTACTAGTAACGACCAGTAACATTACTGCTCGGGGGGGCACCCCTTCTGAAGGTATAAATTCCGTGCAATTTGTCTGTATCGAACCCCAGATCTCCTTATCTCCTTTTCGGCCGTTTTGGGAGTTTGGACGCTGGTTCGGCAGCAGGCAGTCGGTGCACCGGCGGCTCTGCCAGGCCGTTACCGTGTCGCCCCCGCCTTTCTGTCCCCGCAGTGCCGCCCACCGCTACCCACTGCCGGCTCGCTTCCATCTTCCCACCTCGCTCCGTGGGTACGCCATACACGGATACACACGCAGACAGGCAGCGGGGATGGGTGCGGGCAGCACCGGCGCCCACCCGCTACGGCCGGATCAAGACGCGGCCGGCCGTTACCGCGGGCAGGGCAGGGGGCGGCGGAAGCCCCGGGGGCGGGCGAGGTTCCCGGCACGGCCGCCGCAGCCGCCGCTGCCGGGAAAGGAGCCGCCTTCCGCGGGCTCCCGAGGCCGTTGAGTGGCTGGACGGCGGCGGGGCGGAGCGCGGGGGCGGCCGCCGGCCCGTCCCGGTCCGGGCCGCCTCCCGTCCCCGAACAGCGCCAGAGTCAGCGGGCAGGCGGTGCCGGGCCAGCCGCTACCACGCCGCACCGGCTTCCCCGTGCCCCCCGTCATGGAGATCGAGCTGCCCCCCGCCACCCAGGTGAGAGCGCGACCCGGCGGGCGGGGGCGGGGGCGGTGGAACCCCCCGGTCCCCCCCCCGGTAGGGCCCGGCCCGGCCCAGCCCAGTGGGGTGTCCGGGCGAGGGGCGGGGCGGGCGGTCACGAGGCTGGCGGAGCACGTGGCGCCGCCCCGCCCCTACCAAGGCGCTGAGTCACGGCGGGGGCGGTGCCGCCCAGGCCCCCGCAGCCCCCCCCCCGGCCCCGCTCCGCCGCTGGGGGGGGGAGGGGGAAAGGTCAGTCAGGGCCTCCAGGAGCCGCCTCGGCGGCAGCTGCCCGCTGCCGGGGCAGGAGGAGCAGGGGAGGGGGAGAGGGCCAGAGCCGGAGCCGGAGCCGGCCCCTGAGGGAGCGGCTGACGAGGCGCCCGCCGCCAGAGGGGCTGCCCGCGCTGGGCGAGGCGTCGCTGCCCCCGGCGTGCCCGTGGGCCTCTCGCTCCTTACTCGGGTGAGTTACCGCAGGTTTCCTTTGGTCGCGGCGGGGCTGCCCGTCGCAGCTACCTCGCCGGGGCCCTGTCCCCAGGCGGGCCGGGCTGAGCAGGAGCTGTTGCACAATCACGCGCTTCCCCGGGGCGGCTTTGGGTCTAGCGCAGCCTCTCACACGCAGCCCGAGGAACACGAAGCGGGATGAGCCCGGCCCGGGCCTGAGGGGCTGTCGCCGGGGAGCTCGGCCTGCTGGAGGGGCCCGAGCCATGGCGGTTCTCTGGGGTTTTGGCCCGGGAGGAGGTTCGTCTCGGTGGTCTCTTCCGAGGCCAGTCCCTTGGAGGCTGAGGGGCGTTGGGATGCGTTTGTGTTTCGCGCTCTCGTGCTACGGAACCTCCTCGCTAAACGCCTGGGGAAGTTCAGGGCTTTTTGGATCGCAAGCTAGTTGCACAAGCGCGGGGTGGATAACTGAAAACATAACTGAGCTCCATTTTAAATTTATATAATCGTTACATGCTTTTTTCGGGCTTTTAAATGGAAAACATGACCTTATCAACCAAGTGTTAGCTTTAAAGAAGTAATACTTGAAATTTCATCTGGAGCTGTTTTAGTTCTTTTAATACTACAAATTTAAGACTCAAGAGTTTTGAGGCTCCTTTAGTGTATGTCAGTACAATGTATGCTATGCAGTAGTGGTTGTTTTTAACATTGTCTCTCCATCCTTTAGGATATATAAGTGGGTACTTCCTACAGGTAACATCTCTGTAACAGTGTTAGATGTACCTTTTTCTGTTCATTGAATGCTGTTGCTTTTCTGTCTTAGGCCACTCATGCCTTTGCCTGGCCCATCTCTTTTTCTAGCCCTGGGTAGCGCATTCGGGACCTCTACCTTGCCTCCTTGGTTTCTTGGAAAATACTGTAACAAAAATGAGGCTCTTGGCCCATAGTGCGTAAGCACCTTGCAAATTTCTTTTTGCCTATACTATCCAGCTATGGCACTTTAGCTCTCATTTCTGAGGGAATCTGGACAGACTGATTCCTGTGTACCTGCTTTTGTACCTTCTTGTCCAGTCCACTGTGACTGCTCTGCCAGCAAACCTAGCTTTTGTTACTTGTTTCCCTACTTTGCCAAACTTTCTACCAAGCCACCTGTTGCAATTTGCCTATCTGAGCTCAACAGCTGCTGGTTTATTCTCTTGCAGAGCTAGCCTGAAAAGGCACTGCGTTTTTTAGATAGTAGGTGATTACCATCTTTGACATACAGTTTTAAATGTATTTATTAAATGGAAAATTCAAATACCCTTTCCCATAAAATGTTCCCTCAAAGTGAGAGATGGGGAACACAGTCTTCATTTAGCCCATTAGGTCTTGCAAGGCAGTGGATGGGAAAGGTGTGCGCTTGTGCAAATACCATGCAAGCTCTTAGTCTTTTATGTGCCTGGAAGCAATTGTCATAGCAGTAAAGGTGAATGTGAAGGATCGGGATTGATCTATCTCCTGAACCAGAACATAAAATCGACACTTTCTGCTACGTACTTCTGTGGGAGTTAGCAGTGACGTTGCCTGCAATATTCTTAGAAAAAGTATTCCTCTCTGCCTGGAAATAGGATGCACTGCTGTACGCAGAGGTAAAATGGGATGTTTCCTTTTACACACTAACAACACAGACACTGAAACACATAAGAGAAAAGAATGCGATGGAACAAGCGTCAAGGTGTTTCAATCATACTTGTGAAAGCAGTGATAATTCTCATAGTAGTTATTCTCTCCTTCAGTAAATTTGAAGTTATTGAAATGGTTGCTTGTAACCTTGTAAAACAGCTCAACATGCTCATCAGTTATTAAATTTTGAGCCTTGCAACAAGAAGAGAGCAAAGAGAATTCACTTTCCAACACAAAGAATAAAGCAGTGGGTTGTACTTACACTGAAGACCGACTGTAACAACTAGCAAAGCCAAGTAAGCAAATAATTGAGTGCCTGTGTATCTGTTAGGGTTTTTCTACCTAGAGAACTGCCCTGAAGAGTTTCCACCTCAATTAGTGTGATGTCTTCAGTCTAAAGGGCTTTAACGAGGAATTACACATACTTTTTTTATGACATGCTGCATTACATTGTCAAGTGAATGGGTTTATTTTTTATTCCCTAATGGCCTGTCATTTCCACACGAGGTAGATTCTGCAGGCAAAGACAAACAAGTGCACCTCTCAGGCCTGGCAACAAGTCTTTGTTTTTAGAGTTGGTTGGGTTTTTTGTTTTGTTTGGGTTTTTTTTGGTTCTTGATAATGTGTTTTAATAACTCTGTTGAATAGCACTATCTGATCAAGATATCTGTAGAAGTATCTATGTATGTAGATAAATTTCAATATAAGAAAACATCCACACTTCTGAATATAATGTTGTCTACTCAAATTATGGCCAAGTTTGGAGGAAGTAGATGGGAGAGTATCACAAGCTCTGTCTTAAGTGAAAATGCATTTATTTTCACCCTCACAGTTCTTCTGTGCTCACCTTGGTGTGAGGCTTCACTGACAGCTTTCTTTCCTTCAGATCTCACAAAATAGTATCTTTCAGTTAAGCTGGTGGTAGATGTAATGCAATGTAGTATGTTTAGCTGAAATTAATGTAGACTAATAGGAACTGACCCTGTCAATCCCTTCAGGAGAACAACTAATTGGATATTATTGTTATTGTAGTAAATATCCATCATATGAACACTGTTCTGTAGTTTGTCTTTAAAATGTGCTAAGAAGTCACAGTTATATTGGAAATTGATGGAAGCACAATAAGTTAATTGCCTCTGAAAATCTGACTTGAAGAAGTTTGTGGTTAGGACTCAAAGTTGGAGAAGAGTTTGGCTTTGAAAGTTTGTTGGGAAATATTTGAAAGAGACCAAACAGGAACAAAAAAGAACATTCAGTGTAAGCAGAGGGCAGCTGGATGATCTCGTGTGCTTTAAAGAACTTGAGACATTTTTATAGCACTGTGTGGGTGGTTAGGAAGGTTTGTGTACACTTCCCACCAATGTTCATGGGCAAGAATAAATTTTGGCTCTCTGGGCCTTACTTTTTTCTTTTTTTTTTTAATTGAAAAAGCAGAGACAGTATAAAACTTATCCTAAATAAGAAAGCAGCAGGTAATGTATAATCCTGAAGGACAAGGATGTTGTTAAAAATGTGTCAGATTATTATAGTTGTTAGTGTTGCACTTGAATAAACCTTCTGATATCTTTTGGTTTCTTTCCCTCAAGTTCGGTGTCTTAAGTTTGCAAAGCAGAAAAATATCTGTTTGATATGTATTGCTGCCTTTGTGATCCTGACTGAAATGAATGTAGCAATAGCATATTGAATATACTTATTTTGTTAAATAAAACTTGGATACCTTTGTGGAATATGCTGGGCTTTGTGAGATGATGAGGAACACTAGAAGTGGAAGGAGCTTTGTGAGATGATGAGGAACACCAGAAGTGGAAGGAGCCAAGTGAAATACTCGTTCATTTACTTTCTCGGTAAAATTAATTAATACTATTTTTTTTAATATAGTTTTTCCTGAATAGTTGTAAAATTTTGTTATATTTGGTCCTTCAACAGAACCAACAAACCCCAAAACAGCAAAAGCTGTCGGAGTCTGTCATTGAAAATCTTTGAAAGCTTAGCGGGAGAAGGAGAGAATGTAGAAGGTTCAGATGGTGACAGCAAGTAACACCAACTGTGCCTGTAGCACTGCGTGTGCGCTTCATTGGAAAGAAGGAATTTGATTTTTGTATCTAGAATACTGTTTCTTTCTCCCCCCCCCCCCCCCCCCCCCCCGAAGTTATAAAGATAAGCTTTAAAATGACTAAACCATTCATTAAAATTAGGCCAGTTTGTGAAAGTGTGATGTATTTGCAATGATTGTGTTGGCTGAGGCGAGTGCGGTACAAGTCCAGGCAGTAACCTGTCGTCATGAATTAAATATTAATCCCCTGCTGCTGTGCTTGAATTGCAGCCAGCAAAAAGTCCTCCAAAGTCTCCAGGTTAATCACCTAGTTAAAGTTTGTTTTGGCCTCCCATCTCATTCCAACCCTAAGTAACCTATTATTTTAATAGAGCACATTCCTAGAGAACTTGAAAGGGTTTGAAGTCTGTTCGGTTTTCTGATACAGCGTATTATACAGAAGTTGGACTTTGTACCACAGAATACAGCTTTAGGTGAAGGGAGAAGAATACAATGTGTTGGCCAGATCAGGGTTTTTTTTTCAGTATTAATCTAGTTTAGCTGGTTTTGGAAACACTTCATCTGCTACCTATGCAAGTCTTTCTGCGTAGACCAATGAGAAGTCAGGTAGGAGGAGTTGGAAGTCGTGACTTTGAGTTTGTGTTATCCAAAGATGACTGATATACAGTGAACTGCTCAGGATTGCTCAACACTAATACTTTTATGGCATATTTGTTTTATTAAGGTAAACAATTAAACCAGCCAGTATGCAATGAAAGCCAGCAACGCTATCTGTGGTGTATAAAACGGCTTTAAAGCAGGGAAGGCTTATCTGAAACCGACACCGGCAAATACATTTCAAGTAAAGATAGGTATTGTGTACTTTTATCTTTTCTACCCAGTAACTGCTTGCTGTACAGGAAAAGCAAAGCTAGTGACAGTCACGTATTAATTGTCAGTAGCAAGAAGTTAATTGATCATATAGCACTTAAGTTTTTCTGAAGTATAAGAACAGCATTACTACTCTGTGCAGCACAGTACTGAAGAAAGCACAGGGACAGCTCTGTCTCAGGATTTCATTGTTTCAGTGATTTTTAGATATATATTTCTTCACCACCTTTTAAAATAAGGAAATTAAAAAATACATTCTCCAGCAGAGTATCTTGTTTTAATATTAGTTTAGTTTTACCTTGACATGCATAGCCCAATAGTGCCTGTTTCAAATAGAAGCCAAGTCTCAGAACCATACATTTAATTAAATATTAATTTGCATAACCAAGCAGTCTGTAACAACATCAAATAAAGATAAAAATGTTCAGTTATCTGACTGCTTTGGAGAAGAGGGTTTATCTTCATCTTATGAACCATCTTCTGTTTTCTGTCTTTAGCCATTTTGAATTCTTGGTGAAATACTTGTTTTGTTTTCTTTAACTGACAGGTTGATTTTCTAATGTTACATGTTGATACATGGGATTTGTGTTTGGCTCTTAATTCCTACTTCAATGTTCACTTTAAAGAATTAATTCAATTGTTTTGATATGTTGATCATGATGATGGTGGAAAGCCAATAGGAGTTTTACTGCGTTAATAACCAAGTTAATAACTCGGTTAAGTTAGCATTGTTTTACCAGCAGAGAGTAACCACTGCTCACTGGTATATTACCAATCCCTAGCGTGAGTACTAATTGGCAAGACTGTAGTCGAATGGGTATAGCTTAATAATACTTACATGGGTGCAATTTATATACTATGGATCTGGTTGAAGTTTTTTATTATGTGAATTTCTGATTTTGGCCTGATTAGCTGCAGTTTTTATACTGGGAAGAAGGAATATAAAACAGTGTTTATTTTTAGCTAAATTACTTTGAGGGTGCTGCAAATGACTATTAATACTTCCTATCTTTACAGTTAAACTAAACCCTTTCAAGAAGTATATCTGTTGATGCTATTGCAGTACTGAGAGAGTTGAGACCACCCAACCTGGTACTTGTCTTGCAGAGTCTTAACAATTTTCGTCCAACTTCTGCAGTATTATTTTGACCAATGATATTAAAAAAGAGAAGAGAAAGGAAAAGAAAGTGCCTTTAAGTTTGATGTTGCAGCAACAAATTATGTAAGACCAGTTTGAAACCATCTCTTCCAAACCTTTTAAGGAAGTATCTTCTGTATGACTATGAAACATAAAGATAGCAACTTTTCCCTCCTTGCCCCCACCTCTGTCTTGCAATTTCAAAGTTTTATTGCTGTTTGCTGTGTTGGTTTTACATGCTGTCTCTTGTAAGTATAAGAAGACCCACTCCTGGAGACTGCTTGCAAAACAAAGTTTGCATGCTTGAGAAATTGACTCAGAAGGAGCTTGGTTGATAGCCTGTCTTTAAGAAGAGGTTTGTTTTATGGTTAAGGGTGTGCCTATTTGCTGTGTTTGAAATTAATGCCCACTAAATGTTGAAGCAGTGAATTTTCTACAGCTGAGTTATTTGAAAAGATGCTGTGATTTTGATTTGCTTCCTGCTCAGGTCATCATCACTATTTGGCCATTAAGAGCTATGATAGAGAGATTCTGGGGGGTTTTGTTTGTTTGAACCCTTGTGGTACAATTAATACCTCCCTACTTACTGCTATAATTAGAGTGGAGCAATTCCTGTGCTGCTTGGGCTGTTGGAAGATCCACACTCGGAATTTCCAGGCAGCATGTGGTTGATGCAGGTCTGCCACTCTGAATGCTGCCTGCTCCCGTGTAAAGCTGGGGTTTTCTGTCTGCTCCACAGCTGGCATTTGTGTTTTGTGCCGCCTGGGCCTGGAAGCTTGGTCATTTCTTCTTTCTGTCTTCAGGACCTGTTTGCTTGAGTTATGTACTGTTGGGTAAAACAGCTGAATTTTGGGTAGACAGGGTATTTCCAGTTAGATTGCGTGCAGTTATGCGACCAGATGACATGTTCCGCAATCAGCTGGATAATAAAATGATGGGCAAAAGAGGGTAGCAGGGGCGGGTAGGCAGCTCTGAAGGTTGGTGCAGCTCAGCTTCAGAACAGTTTTTCAGAAGCTTCATGGCTGGAAGAAAAACATGGAGACTTTAGTGACAGAGGTCATCTGAGACGTGTCAATGGGAGTATTCTACCCCAGTTTGTTACACTAACCTTGTGTTCACCGGTATCACAGCAGTAGTGACTCATACGTGTGCACTGGTGCAGATAATACAGTCATTAAGTGTCCTTGGAATGAGCGTACTGTAGACTCTGTTGCAATCTTCTGTGAATTATTTGACACGAGATGCATGGACATATTTTGTGTTATATAACATTGAATTATATTTGCACTTTATTTTTTTCTACTGTAATTTGGTCTTGAGCAGATCTGTGTCAGCTGAGGAATTTCTGGAAGATTTTCCCACTGATACTTATAAAATAAATCAAACAAACCTGAGCAGACTTTTGAAACAAGTAGATCTTAAGATACCTAAGGATGAAAATGAAAGTACTTCAGTAACAAAAATAGCACTATTAAAATAGTGTAATATGATAAAACAGAACTTATATTTGAAACTAAGTCATAACTTCTGACAGCTGGTCTTCCAAATTATTTAAGTTGAATTCTTGGGCTATGGAAATGCACATCATGTTTAAATGCCTCATAGCTGTGTATGCTGTAACAGAGAATTACAGCACAGTGACTTCTGATACCGTGCTTTCTAATTTGGTTTTAGTATTTGAACCAACTAGTATAAATTGTTGTGACTCAGTGGAACGTTGTAGTTCTGTGTATTGTTCTCCAGCTTGATTTGTGATCCTTTACCATCTGCCACTACAGGCATCTAGTCTGCACCTACCACTCTCAGGAATCCTTGCTCAGCTGGTAACCAGTGCGAACGTATCTAGACATCTCTCATCTCTTGAAGTTTCTTTTTGCTGACAAAGTGAAGAATGGAAGCCACTTAAATAATGAAACTGTTAATAGAGTGCTTTAAATTATTCTGAAAAAATCCGTTACTAAGGTCAGACCCATAGAATTATTTTAAATTCAAAATGAAGCTTGGCATTAGTTTTTGATAAATTGTATGTGTATGTGGCAGAGATGATGAACAAGGTCTTACAAAATGCAAGTAGTAATGACAGAATTAACAGTTCACAGCTGACTCTGAGAGGAGTGATTTACCCTAACAAGATCTCTGTCTCTCATTGTCTGCTTTGACTGTGTGCTATAGAGAAGTTATAGAATCTTGCAATTTTTACTGATAATTGCAAGTAAGTGAGGCATAAGGAAGTAAAGTGTTTTGGTAAAAGGCATAAAACTGTTTAAGATCCAAACCTGACACTTTCTTTGCATTCCATATTTTCTTATTTTACAAGTGATCTTAACCTTTTTTGCTCAAGAAATTGATTCTATTTACATCTGGAAAGGAATCAAATCTTCTGTAATGTCTTCTACTAGAGAAAGCAGCTGTAAAAGCTGATTTTACAAACAGTCTGCTAAATATAGTGTACTGTAATGTATTTGCAATCTGGATAGCCTTCCCCCAATATTTAATGTTTGTTAACCATATTAACGTGCCTGGACTATGTTTGCTGCTTAAGAATGGAAGAGAGATATTGACGTGTTTATTATTTGTGGCATACAGTCTTGTTTTGGCCATCGTAGGTGCTGGTAGAGTGTGTGAGGGGACATGTGTCAGGGATTGGCCTCTACCTTGATTTCTCAGGTACATCTCCCATTTAATCAGAAGGCTAAAAGAGGCATCCCTGTGACACCCAGCCGTACAGGCTGTGAGCCTCCTCTGTGCTCCAACGGGACAGACATGGGAGCCGCAAGGAAAGTGGCGGGCAGGGGAAGCGCTTGATTTGGATGGAAGGCCACAATTACTGGTGGTTGAGTTTTGAGGGTTTTTTTGTTCTTCTGAGGATATCGAGAACTGCTGCTTTTGTATAATTTGGTAAGAGGAATAAAACCATTTACCTACTCTGGTTCATGCCTTGGAAGATGGATTAGCTCCTTTTGCTTTCAGAATTTATAAATCGAGTACCACGCAGGACTTTTAAAAAGTGAGGACTGGATTGCACCACACAGAAACAAAGCTTTAGTTTTGTACACAGTGTTGTTCAGTTCCTCAGTGGGTTTACCCTTTTTAAGCAAAAGCTGTCATTGTGTACAAAACCAATAAATTGGCATGTGGACGCCTGACATGGTGGCCCTTCTTGAGCTTTCTGATTTAGTTGTTTAACTTTGCAGGACCTTCAAGAGCTTCCTGAAACCTTTGTGGACATTGATGGATTTTAGAGGATTGCTGTTTGCTCAGAAACACGTGAATTACAGGTGCTTAAGAAAATGAGTAAAATCTATCCTTGCCTCATTCTATGGAAAAACAACTCTCATCATGTGTCTTGGTGTGCCTGGAGGAAGGGGAAAAGCTATACAAACTCCTTTCATGCAAATTATATAATGATTTCTATGTTTCATGTAAATTTCTCGTTGTGTTTTTTTTCCCTTTCCCCTTGTAGAAACTAAATAACCTTTCCAAGTGTACTTAAAGTTGAACACTCAAAAAAAAACCAACCAAGCAAACCTGATCCTGCTTATATATTCAAAACTGCACTGACAGTGAATTCCCAGCATTGTCTCTATATATCATGTATGTGAAAAGTACACATTAATTGCAAGACTGATCTGCAAAGGTATTTAACACCTGTGCCCCACAGCCTGCAGTGGGAGGTAGGAACCTACATACTTTGCCAGATGTGGGCTGTTGTATACAGAACGTGTCACAGCTGACCACCTCTGGAGCAAGCTGTATTCCCTGCAATGTGACCATATTCTTAAGCTTTTAGTCTTCAGGTAGCATTTTTAGGCTGATGAGGTGTTTGTGTAGCAAGTTCTCTGAGATTGAAAGCATCCTTACTCTGTCAGCTCAGTGTGGAAGTGTGGAAGAATTTCCTTGATGCAGCTTTCTGGAGTAGATGTCTGTGTTACCAAAGGGCTGATGGACGTGTTCTGGCAGTACAGTTAGTGAACCTCACTGCTTTCTAACCCACAGGGATAATTCCTGTTGCTTGCAATCGTAGCTTGGCCCACAAACAACAACAACAACAAAGTTGCTTGTGAGATCAGTGAAGTGAAACTTGGTGAGAGGTGCTGCTCCTAATACTGGAGCACGCTGTTTCCACAGCCAGGCTGTAATGACCTGTCTGGTACCTGTCCCCATAACTTGCCCAGCCATCAGCAAAATGACAGCTAAAAATGGGGACTTTACAGGAAGATCCCAGAGCAGTGACAATGTATAGTACGAGAAAGATTCTAAATAACCCCAGACAATATTTTTGACTCACAAACGCGTATACTGTTTTCATGTTTGTTTTGAAACAAGCTTTTCCAAAAAGTGTGCAATCCTGATGAAATCGAAATAACGGCTTATAGGTTTTAACCCAAGGTTAATACAACCTAATGAATATGTTATTTGCAGTTTTGCTAGGTTCTTTTCCCTGTTTCTATGCTCATCTTTTCTTACTTCCTGATTTGTTTCGTTGGATGTAAGAGTGTGCTGTAATTTGACTGGATCGTGTTTCCCAGATGACTGAGCCATTATTATAAACAAATCCTCTTGTAGGTAAACTAATGAGTAGCCTGTGGCGATGTCCGCACGCAGTACATGCGTGGCTGCGTACAGCAGGATAGCTTGAAGATAATCATTTAACAGGTAATTGTTTTACAAGTACTGTAGGCTCAATATATAAAACGAATCAGGACACAAAGGTTGTTGTTTTTCTATTGTTAAAAGAACAGCAGTGTTTTCAGGTGCCGTGGTTTTTTTATACTATTGGTTTATGTGTAGGGTAAGGATTTTTTTTGTTGTTCTTGTGTAAATGCCATGGGTTTATATGATGCAGTTTTGACTTGGGAGGAAAAAAACCCAAACACAAAATAAAGCTGTTAAAATTAGCTTTTCCTGAAATGACAAAGACTTCTTTCTGAGATGGCTGCTATTTGAATACCTTTCAAAATGGAGTTAGGTGGTGTGGTACATAGTGATTAGACAACAGCTAGAGTCAGCCACAACAGAATCACTCAGTTTACTTGCTTGGACAACGCAGCAGAGTCTTGTTGATATATCAAGCATGTAAAAACAAATAGACGGCCTAACCCACTCTTTTATAAAACAATTCGTATTTTTGCCAGCCTCCCAATTTCATTATGCAACTTGTGTAATAGATTGTAACTTGGATACATATTAACTTCGTGTGCTTATTGACTTAGTCATTTTGTAATGCTGCTCGTGCAAGATAGAGTACAGAAGTAGCAAGTAAATGGCTCTGTTAAGCTGAAAGAGGGATTCAGACTTTGAGTAGAAGGTACCACAACACTTTTATCACGAGCCAAATATACTGCGGAAAAGTGAAATTTAGATTAACACAATATAATTAAGACAGAAAAGGGAAGAACGGAACCCATCTAACAGAAACAGCAAAGCTCTGAAAACATTTAAGATTCATTGCTTTATATACTAATGTTCCAGAAAGCACTCTGGGGATGTCAAGAGATTTAGGACTAAGTTTGAAGAAGCGGGATGACACCCAAGACCATTTTTGGCTTTTGCTTAGCAGCCAGGGTAGGGCTTGTAAATATGGGCATAGTTAAACTTCTTCAAGAAAAGTTCATCATCAGCAGCATACAACGTTAGACCAGACTCTCTCTTTTCCTTTAGGCTAAGGCAGAAATAGGGGAATTTGGAGCAGATACAATGCATGATGGATCTGGCCATCTATACTAGAGAATAACTTTTGAAAAGTCAGGTGTTGTACAAAGAAAATAAGTACCAATGTCAGATTTAAGACTTTGCTTTCTGTAAGCCATGCAAATGAGACAGTGGGTTTGGGCTTATTTTTTTTCCCCCTGATTCTTTTTTTTTTTTTTTAAGGATGTTGAGGCAGGATCAGTTCTGGGACCATTCATCCCCTGGAAACCACATATGCTATATTAAACTCTATTATTTTAAAGCTACCTTCTAAAATACGTATTGATAAAACAATTTAGAAGAACACAGCTACTTCTGGAGTGTCTGAGATAGAGCACGAAACAATCTTCTGCAGAAAGATCTGCGGCACTGAGCAAGAATGCCCTGATCTGTTGTACCAGAAATGGTGACCTGAAGGCAGACCAAATGTAGTGGGAAAAGGAGATATATATGTGTTTCTGACTCCAAAGATTAATGAGCCAGAGAGGAGAATGTCGCTCCTGCTGCTGTGCCCCAGGCTGGAAGGGAGTGCTGTGAGGCTCTTGCACACATTCAGTGTTTTAAGGAGTGGCAGGGAGGTGGGGATTGATTGATTTTGCAGAAAAAAGAGAAAACTGTTGTCAAAGTGAAGAAGTAAACTGTTCGTGTTCCTCCTTTTCCTTTTCTTTCCCGTCTTTCTGATGACGGTGTTTTTCTTTACCTGCTGTGGTCTTGCTCTACTGTTAGCATTCAGATTTTGCAGCTTTTGGAAGTTAGTACATTAATGACCATGAACAGCCTACAACAGCTATTTTTTATTGCAGTTATGTTCTTACTCCCGTCTTTTCACTATTACTGGATAATATATGGGGTATATGTTTTCCCTGCCAGTTTGGAAGGCTTGCTTGCCACAGGATGTATCATATGGGAAAACCATCGTGTTGGGAGCTGTACAGATCTTACGGTCTTTGTTGATAACGTTCCTGGAAGATGACACTTCAGGTGAAATATATAAATCACGCACTTCTCAGAGGAGTTATTTCTGGAGTGAGGGTTGGGAGAGCGGGTGGGTAGTGTCCAGAATTGCACTTGTAGGGGAAGATTGTCCTTCCAGCCAGCCAGAGCCTCTCCCTGTCTTTGTCAGAATAATGCCCAGACATGGCTTGTAGTGAAACTTTCTTAAGAATGCTGGACAATCCAGCCAAGGAGTTTTTCAACTAATCTAATTTCTAAGAGTAGATCCTGACAATTTGGCATTTATTATGAGAGCCTGATGGAATACAGTGGGAGGTACAGTCTGAAATACGAGATGTATGTTAGGAGAAAACAGAGGCTAATCACTTTTAGCTAATGAAATATCAAGACACAAGGTCACCATTTTTCAACAGGCTTATATATATAGACATAGAGTGGACATTCTCTTACGACATCACTTCTTTAAAGCTATGGCTTTCCAACCCTTTCAGAGACCTTTTTCAGGTAAGTTAGTCTGCAGGGCTTAAAAAAGAGTTTGCTGACCAAGATAGCAGGTATCCAGAGACTGTTTAGGGCCAGGAAGTGCAAATGGGCATCAAGAAGCAGAAGCAGGCTGGTTTAGTGTCAGTCCAGTCACACCAGCAGTAAGTGGCAAAGGTATGAAAGACAGAAAAAAAAGAAACCCCCTCACACCCACCCAAGCACCCTGTTTCCTCCTGGATTGCCTGGAAGGTCTTGGTGAAGAATGTGGGACAACAGGCAGCTCCACAGGGCAGTCAGGGATTTGACCTTGTGCATTCACAAATCACAGGTTGCTGTCACGGGGTTTGCTTGACAGCTGTCTGCTCTGTCACATTTCCAAATCCTAAATGCAGACATCTAAAATTGCTATTGTACCTCTCTGCCCTCAGTTTAAATAGCTTCTGCCATTCCCTTTTCCCCATTCTTCTCATAAGGGCCACTGCTCGTTCAAATTTTTTGTGTCCTCACTGTCCCTTCCACATTCTTGAATTACTTTCTTCAATTTCCAGTTGTAAGGGATTGAAAATTGCAGGTCAGCTTTCAAAACTCTGTTTTTGAACTTTTGTTTTTGAAAAGTTATGGCATTGTGCTAACTTTGTCTGCTTTCTCTGCTTTCTCTTAAGCATGAGGCTTATGTGTCCAGGATGTTTTTCTGTAATTATGACTTGTAATTAAATTAGTAGCTTGCCTTGAAAAAGATTTCAAGAACAAACCACTAGTTATGGTGATTTCAGAGATCATATGAAGACATCAAATGACTTATAAATAATTCTTAAAACTTACTTGAACGAAATAAGATCCTCCTGAGGATTTTGAGGGGAAGACATTCAGCTGTTGCTACCACTGCCTGTGCCTCTCTTAAGTGGTGAGATGGTTCCAGCTTCTTCTCTTGCACTTGCTTTATTACTTGATCCCCTCCCTTTCATTCTTGCCTTGGAGTATCTCAGGTCCTTGATCCTCACTTCCCGCACATTGTTTTTTTTGAATACAGAAAAAAATTTAAGGTACTTTTTGTTCATTCCTTTCACTTTCTGGGAAACAAATAGGAATTGGGGGATACTTTGCCATCTCTTTTTCTGTGAGTAAGCTATAGGAGCGTTTTCCTGCTGCTTGTGGGGTCCCAGTCCAAGCTCTCACCTGGATGTGATTTATATTGATTCTGTTGCTCTTTTATTTATTCATGCTGGCAGGTGAATTCTTCTCTTTTCTTGGAGTTAGGTGCTAATGCACCCTGGGAAAGAAAAACAAATCTTGTCTAGTGAGAGATTCTGCTACTGTTATCCCAATTTATGTTGCAACATACATGATGTGCTCTGTATGAAGGGGATGGCTAATAACAGGTTGAAAGTACTGTCTGAGATGATAGCAGATTGTTTCTCTCCTGACACCTGGGCCGCTGGATGTTTCCACTTTACTGATGCTACCTGTAAGTGGTTTATATTCCAAACAAAACCAAAAGCAGTCAGATAAACCAAACAGGGAAGAAATGAAAGATGAGCATTTTGTTCAAAGCACAAAAGTCAGTCTGTGAAAATAACACGAAAACAGGGTCTCTTGCTTTTGTTTACCCTACTGCAAATATGTTTGCTTAGGAGCAATAAGAGTTAATTGTCAAACTTTACAATGTAGTCAGAGATTTTCGCATAAAATGTATAACAGACTCTGCCCAGATGGCAAATGCTGATATGTAAATCTAAAACATGAAAATTTCCATTGGGGGCCAGATGGTGGCTTAATGTGAATTGTTTAACATTTATGTTTATCTTATTAAAAGTGCCTTTATATGTCCAAACTAAGCTATCAATGTGGTTGAAGACCATATCACTAAATGAATAAAAAAAAAAAATCAAACCACGAATACGAGGCACCTCCTGCTTACATGGATCAGGGGAAAGCAAAGCACGTCCTTATCTGTTGAGAGAAATCCTTTCTGTCTACAGAATTGTGAATAAAATATTAGAAATAAAATCAAATCGGTGTTTGCCTGCTTGGGAGAAACATTAAAATCATATTACTTTCCCAGAAGTTAGAAATGTGGGACAATGGTAATACACACGTTAAATACCTTGATGTATTTCCCCTCAAAATAGGCGTTGGTGTTCGGGGTAAAGAGCTGAGGTCTAGACAGGGAAAGTCTGACTCCCAGGCGCGGGTCCTTCCTCCTGCAGGGCAGGTCTGGCTCTTCCTGCGCTGCCTCTTGGCTCTGCCAGAACCCATCGTTTCCTCTGATGCAATTCAAGAAATTGCACAACGGAGGAAAGAACAAACGGGCGCTTGTGGACTCTGTCACATGAGGGACCGCTGGCGCCTTTACAGTAAATACATCTGATATTAAGGGAAGTGGTTAGCGTGACTCCGGAGGGCAGCAGGGAGCCCTGGGTCAGATGAATCTTTCACAGGACTCTGGGTGCACATGCTCCAGTTTGGATGCGAATCTGTCCTCGCTCGTCCCTCCAAATAAATCTTTCTGAGACCAGCACATCATGTTGAGGCATCCAAAAAATCAGTGGGTAGCTGTTACACAAGCAAGAAGTAAAATACCTTTTAATAGCTTTAGTTAAACACTCCATGCATCAAATACACGGCTATTTTTTGTGATGCACAAGGGGGGAAAATGCTTCAGTGATAAACCTGAAATATAGTGCCTGTCTGTGTCTCTGGATACCTCTGTGTATGTGTGCAATAGTGTTCAACAAGGCAGAGAAATAATTTAAAAAGGAAGGCTGTGGGGAGGCCGGAGGAACAAAATTGCAAAATATTTGCTTTAGACTGTGATTTTTAATTTTTTTTTTTTTTTTAGTTCTTTGCCGCCATCTTATGCTGGGTGTTGTGATTCACTCCTTACTGAATCACTGGTCACTCTTGACTCCATTAACTTTGACCTGAGGCTTTGGACTGGTGCCTAGAATTATATATATATTTTTTTTTCCCTTGAAAAGGGGAGTATTACTAAAAGCATTGGCTGAAAATATAGATAAGTGTTAAATGGCAGGTTAATATTTAAATCAGTGTGCTGTTTGATGATGTTACATATTAGCGTGTTGGACAGAAGAACACTTCCCCCATGCCACCTACTCATGTGTACAGTAATTACTTGAATTGTTGTTTGAAGTTAAGGCTAATGTTGCTGTACAGAACTTTTCAAATTGAAAATAGGAGGGCTTTTTTCCAACTATATGGTGATAATTAAAAAAAAAAAACAAAAAACAAAAAACCAACCAAACAAAAAAACCCCAAGACAACCAACCCACTCTTTTTGGTTTAAGTGCTACAAATGCAACAACTAAGTAAAATAAAAGGAAAAAAAAAAAAAACGGTGCTCCCAACAAGCATCTCTCTCCAGGGCAGAGCTCAACAGCATTTAGTAAAGCTTGGCCCTTTGCCAGAGATAAGATACTGGCTAAATGTGGTCCCTTGAAAAATGGTGACAGGAGCCAATCAATGCTGTCATATTTCTCAAAAAGAGCCCCAAATCCCGAAAACCATGCAACTGTATTCATTCAGAAGATTATCCTGCTTGCTGACTTATTGCCGCGCACACAGAGGTGCTGCTGTACAGCCACGGCATTTTTTTTTGGCCAGCTGGTGTCTGTGGAGGTCTCATCCCCCAAACAAGGCAACACCCAAAGCTACTTGTTTTGATAACAATTATAGCCAGTAGCATGGGTGAAAGATTTCATAGCTGTGCCTTAAGTTTTTGTGCTAGGGCTACGTGGTTTTTCTTAAGGAAAACGTGTTACACCTTCTCTACCTCTTTTTGTGATCACTTTTGTTTTTCATGATTTAAACTGAAACTGAGCACCAGTTCTGCTATTTTTGTGCTGCAGTCTGTTGCAGCTCGGGGAGGAAAACAGCTCTGTTAGTTCACAGCCTCGTGCATTATACACACACACACACACAGAATCTTTTGAGTCCCGTTTTTAATGGTGCCTTGTAAATGAATAATTCAGAAGTGAGCCCTAAAATCCAGATCCTGCAGTTTTATCCAGAACATATTGCAAATGCTCTGAGCCTGGGAAACAGTTTCGAATCTGCTGCAGAAGGAGACAGTGAGCAGCTGGTAAACTACTGGCCCTTAATGAAGCTATACCATATTGCAGTATCTCCAATTACTACAGAACTTAATTAGTTCGTTTTACCCTGCCAATCTGCAGAGACCAAACGTTGTCCTGGGCAGCCACTGTAATTATTTCAGCTTCTTCATTGCTGGCCATCAAAGCTGCGTTTGGTCTCTCCCAGCAAGGTATATTAAATATCTTAGATTTGGGAATGCCTGCATTGTATTACACACAGATATTTTACTGCCCAGTTTTACAGAAAAGTACTTTTTTTAGTAACTGGTAGAAGTACTTCATGCAATGTATAAATATGAGTGTTAATGGTATAGCATTTTTAACAAAGAAATGAGAATATTGAATCGGTTGGTTCTCATGTGGACTTGCCCTAAAGCTTTTTGCCGTAACTGTTGTACAGACGTGACCGTTTCGAATGGCAACATGACTTGGTGTTCAGGTTACTCTGCTTCTCTATTTGAAAATAGTCTTTAGAGATAAGGAAATATTTTAATTTGATATGGTTGCAAAACAAATGTATCTTGGGTGTAGAACTGCTAACTGAATGAGTAAAGTGCTGTTTAAATGAAATGCAGTGTCCGGTATATTATTTGTAGTGTGTTAGTCTGATGAGAATGCCCAGCACTCAGCGTTATTGTTGTGTGCTCCTGCTAAAGGGTAATTTTAAGAATAAGGGAACATGCCATAAAGTCAAAACTCCCAGGCATCAGCAAGAAATCGTTGGCATTTACCCATCTGAGAAATGTGGCTACCAAATTTTAAAATTCTGTATCACCTGACATCCAAATTGATGATTTTTGAGTGTTAGGTTTTCTTCACAGAAGAAAATAGTCTAAACTTCAGCCCTTAAAAATATTGAATGTGTGAACAATAGAAAAACAGAACAATTCTGTTTGGAGGCTAACCCTCCCCCCAAAAAAATCCTTTATGCAATACATTAAAAAAAATTGTAGCCAAATCAAATAATATTAAATGGGTGGTTTTCCCTAAATAGCAGAGTTTAATTTGTCTTCTGAAACAGGCTCAAGAGGTAGCTGATTTCCAAGAAATTTAGGTCATTGTTAGCTGTCTGATAATGTTTGACTCTGTGATGAGCCAGAGGCCAACTGATTACCAAAATTTGACACCTGTTAACCTCTAGTTTATACTCAGCTGCTCCAAACCAGCCGCACTTAGAACATCTTCTTAGACTAAGCTTTAAATTACAATTTTTTTAATAATTGTGTTTGGTACTACAGTGATGTTATGTCACTTGGTGACTTTGAAACCAGGTTGTCCTCCAGCCCTGAAGCCCTGTTCTGCAGATCTTTAAGATCAATGCTAAATACCGGGATGGAACACAAATATTTTAAAATACATTGCAGTATGGCTATTATAGTTACTTCAGACAGCCCCTGTTGTGTTTTTAGTCAGCTTTTACAGTTTTATATGATCATACTGTAAAAAAATTATGTGGGCAAACTTTTCAATTTCTTTCAATTTCTTTTTTCTCTTTAATGTTCTTCTAAAAATTACTTTCTTACTGTGACATAATTCATTCTATAGCTTCACGTTTTCTATGAGCAAACTTAGGAAAGAAGAATGTATTTGTCCTCTGGCTAGTTCATGTATTACCTTACCGATTGTAACAAACCGCTTAGTTTCTGTGAGCCTGCGCATGGGCCACAGCAACCAAACCATCAGTTCACACGCTTCAGAGAGGTCCTGTAGAGCCCCGTTTTACTTAGATAATTTTGTAGGATTGAGAGAATAAGCCTCAGTTACGTGAGTCTACCTGTTTAATACAGAATTTAAAAGCTTTGCTGTTGTTCTAAACCAGTTTTGCTGGGGAGGATGCTTGCTTAAAAAAAGCATTTCTATTACAGGACATGAACTTGATTGACATCCTTTGGAGGCAAGATATAGACCTTGGGGCAAGGCGTGAAGTTTTTGATTTTAGTCAACGGCAGAAGGAGTATGAACTTGAGAAACAGAAGAAACTTGAAAAGGAAAGACAAGAGCAGCTCCAAAAAGAGCAGGAGAAAGCCTTGCTGGCTCAGCTGGAGTTAGATGAAGAGACAGGTGAATTTATTCCTGCTCAGCCAACTCCGCGCATTGAGTCAGAAAATACCGAGCCACCAGTCGGTTTTTCACAGGTAAGCTCTCGTTTGTGTTTGTGAGTGCGTTTAAACCATTTTCCATTCACAGGAAGACATTATGTTAGTGGTTACCTAAAATGAATTTGCATTCGTTGCTGTAATGGAAGATTCTTCAGTTATTCAAAGATGCAGTAACATTTTTTTTAATAACTTTCCTATTTAGACCACACAGACTTCAAAACCAGAAGCAGAAGCCTTGTCCTTTGATGACTGCATGCAGCTCTTGGCAGAAGCATTCCCATTTATAGACGACAATGAGGTAAAAATGCTCAATACAGCGGTTTCACGGGTGGTCTTCTAAGGGATCAGTCTCGTGTCTTCTCTTACTAACATTTGTCTTCACCAGAATGTTAGTTTGTGATATGACTTGAGTTTTGTCCCCAGGCTGACTCCAGCTGGAATAAAGCAGTGTACTAGGGCTGTGTCCAGAGGGACTGGAGTCGTGCTCCTGTGTTCCTTCTGCTTACTGAATCCTGCAGCCAGGATCCAGTGTATAACGCCAGCTGATGGCGACCCTTCCAGTTACTGCAAATAACTGTAGTGGTTTGTTACAGTGAGCTCAGTGCATGTGAGTTGCTTTATTTCCGTGTGCAGACCCAGACTATTTGATGTGTAAAGATTTCTGGCTTTTTTTTTCCCCTGCTATTTCTTTCCTTAATATGAAAATTCCTTTAATGGGTATATTTTTGTATTATCCCATTATTTAAAAATAAATGTTTTCATTAAGAAATACCTATCTGTTCTGCAGAAATGGTAGAACACCAAAAAATAGATTTTTTTTTTTTTTTGCTTTGGAAAATTCAAAGCTGGTTTTTTTGGTGGTGTTTTTTATGTGGATCTTTTTTGTTGTTGTTATTGTTGGTTTATTTGTTTTTTTTAAACTTGGTTTTTTTAAACACTCCAGGCTTCTTCATCTGCATTTCAGTCACTGGATCCTGCTCAGATTGATAGCAGCCCAGTCTTCGTTTCCTCTGATCAGACTCAGCCACCTGAATCACCTCTTCTAGTTCCACTTACTGATGCAGAGAATATGCAGAACATAGAGCAAGTCTGGGAAGAATTATTGTCCCTTCCAGAGTTACAGGTAAAGGTTTAGTACAATAAGCACCTGAAAAAAATAGCATGGTATTTTGGAAGAGTATGGTATTTCGGAGAATGCGCTACAAGAGCTTCTTAACAGATGGCGATTGTGACTGTCATGTTGGATTCTACACTTGTAGGATGTCTATAACTCAATATGAGCTTTAATTTTTTAAAAAATAATACATTGAAAAACATGTAGGAGGAAGGAAATTAGTTGTTTATCAGAAGGCCTTAATAAAACACCATCTATCTTCCCAGTCGGAACTTCCCCACATTTACCAAATCATTGTTTGCCTCTGTGCAACTTCTTACAGCGTGATCATTGTTGAAATTTCAGCTGCTTAAAAATGGGCATTTCTGAATTAGGGATCTACAACAGGAATTATTTCCACCAGCATTAATGTAAACAGGGGTTTTTTTTGCTGTGTCTAAGTAGATTGTGTAAATCACTTATGGTTACTTTTGCATTCAACTTTTATCTAAGGAAAAGGTTTTGTAAAGGTGTTAATAGAACATATTTAGATACATGGAAGAGTCCGGTATAATTATATAACTTGTTTATATATATTCAGTCAGAACTAAGTATGTAGTGTACCTGAACCAAATATTTCAAAGGAACAAAACTTTGCTATAGTACTAAATTGTGCATTACAGAGCACATCTAGGTTTTTTTTTCCCTCCTATCCTTATATTTCTATTTATATTTTCCTTACATTTGACTATAAAATTGAGTGAATTTATTTTTATATATATTAGTGTAGAACAACATCATGCTTCGGCGTGATGCTGCTCTACTTTATGCTGTTAACAGAAGAACTGAATGCTCAGTGGAATGCCTGTAAACCTGAAAAATTTTTTTTAAAATGTTAAAAAAAAAAAAAGTATTTGCAGGAACTGCATTTTTCCTGCCACTCTACTTTTCCCTTTTGTTTTTTTATATTTTTCAAAATTTTCCCAGTTTCCTAATCTTTACTGCTTAAAAGCCCCACGTAAGTAACAGGGGCAATTGGCTGTTGAAGAGGCAGCAGTGAAATAGATTGCTGCTGAAAACAGATTAAGAAACCAAACCAAAATTATCTATTGCAGCAATTCTGAATAGTAATGGAGTGTCTTCTGAAAGAAGTGAGATAATTAAATTGAGGGCATCGCCTTTTATGAATGATGTTTGAAGAAAAGAAAAGAAAAAAAAGAGCTCTCATTCATAACCTTATTTTAAGCCTTGAACAATCTCTGATTAAATAATCAGTGTGTGATCCCTTCTTAAGAGAAACAGAATCATTTTGGTAATTGCCTAATTCTTTGGGGACGGCAGGCACACTTATTTCAGCTTCAGTTAAGAAACTGCCACCCCGTTGGAAAGAACATTGGTCTTGTAGCCAATGAAAGCCCATCAGCGGAATAGTTTTGGATGCTCACCCTGATGTTAGCCAGCTTAACTAAAAGTACGTGGGGTGAGTTAATGTTTGCAAGGCTTCGTGTTAGTGCTCTTTTTACTTCACCAAGAATTACATTTCCCTGCACTGAACAGCTGCTTCACTCATTCAGTAAATCCTAAAAGAATCTTGTTTCTTGAGGAAAAGAGATCTATCACATAACATGAAATTGAGTGCTAAAAGCAACAGTGCGCTAGCAATGCTCATTAAGGTTCATTCAGTAATTTTACGTGTACTCTACTCGTGCCGTTCCTAGCGGTGGTGCTTGTGAGAAGCTCAGACCTGGCAGCTCTAGGACCCCCGCTAGCAATTCAGCAGAACAGGAGGGCTCCGCGCAGCATCGGAGCGCATTGGGATGGGTCTCTTGGGCATCCTGCTGTGAGTTTGGAGGCTCTGCTGTCTTCATCTAAACCACTTTGTCCAGAACAAGTTGCTTCCTACTCTGCTCGGGTGTCTAGTCGTCTTCCTAGATTGCACCTCCGTAGTAAAAGTGTGTTGTAGCCATCTAGGTTACAGCAGTGTTGTAATACCTACTTTATGTGCTTGTTGATTGCTAAAATATTTAATGTTTGTGGGTTGTAGAAAGTGGTTTTATCATCAGTTGGTGATGTATTGCTCAACTTCTCTCTTACGTTTCCCATGTAGTGTCTAAACATTGAAAATGATAACCTGGCTGAGGTCAGCACAATCACAAGCCCTGAAACCAAGCCAACAGAGATGCACAACAGCTATAATTACTACAGCTCATTACCCGTCATGAGAAAAGATGTTAACTGCGGTCCAGATTTCCTGGATAGTATCGAGGGCCCCTTTTCCAGCATTTTGCCACCAGAAGACACCGGCCAGCTGAGCGTGAACTCTTTAAACGACACGTCCCCTTCAAACTCTGATTTCTGCGAGGATTTCTACACCGCCTTTATTGAGACAAAGGCGAACGGTGACACAGCAACGACAAACACCATCAGTCAATCACTCGCGGAAATTCTAAGTGAACCTATTGATCTTTCTGATTTCTCACTGTGTAAAGCTTTTAATGGCAACCACTCAGGAACCGTACCAGAATGTAATGATTCTGACTCTGGTATTTCATTGAATGCAAGTTCTAGCGTAGCGTCGCCTGAACACTCTTTTGAATCATCTGCCTATAGAGATAAGACTTTTGCTTGTAGTGATTCTGAAATGGAAGACATGGATAGCGCTCCTGGAAGCGTGCCGCAGAGCAACGCTGGCGGGTACTCATTGCAATTCCAGGATCAAGCGTTTTCTTCTGTGGGGCCAAGCGCTCAAACGCCCAGTTTGCAGTGTATAAACACACTAAAGAAAGAACCCCCTCCCAGTCCAGGCCACCCCAAAGCCCCGTTCACAAAAGATAAACCTTCAAGCCGCCTTGAAGCTCATCTCACAAGAGATGAGCAAAGAGCAAAAGCTCTGCAGATCCCTTTTCCTGTCGAAAAAATCATCAACCTCCCCGTTGATGACTTCAATGAAATGATGTCTAAGGAGCAGTTCAACGAAGCCCAGCTTGCGCTTATTCGCGATATACGCAGGAGAGGCAAGAACAAAGTGGCTGCTCAAAACTGCCGTAAAAGAAAACTGGAAAATATAGTGGAACTGGAGCAAGACTTGAGTAACCTAAAAGACGAGAAAGAGAAATTGCTTAAGGAAAAAGGAGAGCACGACAAAAGCCTTCGTCAAATGAAAAAGCAGCTAACCACCTTATACCTTGAGGTCTTCAGCATGCTACGTGACGAAGATGGAAAGTCTTACTCTCCTAGTGAGTATTCGCTGCAGCAAACCAGGGATGGCAATGTCTTTCTTGTTCCTAAAAGCAAGAGGTCAGAGACTAAACCTTGAAGGGCAGCGCAGCTGGTTGCTGGTCTCCGAGTTCTTATTTTTGTATCCTTATCCTGATAGTTTTCACTGTGAGGTGGAATGCAGAATGAACTAGGTAATATTTTTCAAGTAATTCTATGCAATGATAATTTTAAAGTTGATGATTAGTTTGTGGAAGATGCAAGTTTAAAACTAATAGTGTAATGGAGATGGACGTATGCAAAATTTGTAATCTTACTTTTGTAACAGACATTTCCTTCTTATAGCACCACTTTGACTAGTTTCCGTATACATGTAAATATTTAAAGATACCATATTTATATACTGTTCCTATCTCTTGTTATATTCATAGATTTATTTGATATATATATATATAAAAAAATGATTTTAGCCTTCTAAATATAATTTCTTGCAAGACAAACAGTATGGCCTCTGATACTTTTTATAAATATGCAATAGTGTTTGTTTCCCATTTTTCTTACACGTTTATACTTGCTTTATATTTAATATGATTTTAATTTAGTATGAAAGTTGTTTGATTTTATCAGTTCATTAAACTTTTTTTTAAAAAACTCTACTTCATACATATTTATTTCCCTAAAGAAGGGAAATCCTGACTAGCTTTCCAAGGCGAAGTCTTCGTGTAACAAATACACTTCATTACCCAAGGTGTGTCACGCCGCATTGTCAGCAGAATTTTAACTGCCATTTGGAAGGATTTGTGTCACATAAAGTTAAATTTCAGGTCTCCGCAAAGTTTACATAACTCTTGTTTTGCTCTTTGAACACTACTTACTTAAGTTCACGATGAGATCCTTTCCTCCAAAGGCACTTAAAAATCTGTGAAGGCAGATACTGTCAGCATTATGCGTTGTGCCGACTTAAGAATTCTGTACGCTTTTGAGTAATTGTTCTAGAAGCACACGCTGTGTCTGCGAGCAGGGAGCGGCCGTCGGCACTGGGATCGCTTTGGAGCTAACGGAAGGAGGCACACACTTACTGCCAACCTGCTGCACTGGTTGGAACCTGTGCTCGATTACTGAAAAGCATGTGGCGTTTAAATTATGATTTATAAGAGAATAAAAATGGGGCAAGTAAATAGCACTGTTTTGTTTACTCCTCTCAGAGGGACTCGGTACTTGATCATCGTGGATTTGTTGAATGCAGAAAATGCATAATTTTTGATTTGAAATACACACCTTGATCTCAACATGAAAAACCACATCATCTTCCTTCATCTTCCCTATGAAACTTCTAAAAGGCACATTTAATCTGAAATGTTTTTTTCTGCCACTGGTGCTCTATATCATTTTATGAATATTTTGTCTATTACAACATTATGCATAACTTCATCTAGTGTAATAAACACCAACTTGTTTTGCAAGACCTTATTGTACTTTTTTTTTTTTTTAAAGAAGGAACTGAGATGTTGAAAGAAGGTAGAAGTCAGGCCCGCAGAGATTGTTTAATAACGTTGGAGGAAGAAGAGTTTAAAGAGGGACATCAGATTAGGAAACCAGCCCTCCATTAGGTCATTATTCACAAAGTTAGAGTAACGCTAAATAAAATTATACAGTGGTTGGTGAATTCGGTCCTGAGATTTTTTTATTTCTCAAACTGTTGAGCCATGCTGGAGCCGCGTACCCACCCAGCAGAAAGCAGCTCATCTCCTGGCTGGCCGTGGAAGCCAAAAGAATGATTCCAGATAATAACAACAACCCTGTTCCACACTGTATCAACTGCTTACCGACCTTCTGAGGGTACTTAAAAAAAACCAAAACCATAAAGGCACAAATAGGAAAGGAAGGGACTAATACAGAAAGCTGTAGTTCTGATGAATGCAATGGAAGTTCAGCTGTTCTGTTCACTGCTCATTCAGCTCTCCAGTCACTCCGCACCCTCACCTGAACAGCGATAACAACCGCTTTGGAGTTGTGTTTTTCCCTGTGTGCACAGAATTTCAGATGTTACTTTATTGCCCAGTTGGTCCCAGCGGTATCAGTGTAACTCTTCACAATCAGCTTGTTTTTCTTACCCCAAATAAGTTTTTATTTCCAATCTTTGTCACCTTGTCATTCATCTTTCCTGTTAGCTCATTTATTAACTCATTTACTGATTCCAAATATCAGAGGCTGCTCTAGTACCTGGTGCAGACACTCTCTCCCTCGCTTCGCCCGCAGCACAACCTCAGCTACGCGGAGAAGAGCAGGGCCAGGCCAGCAGAGCAGTAACAGTGTCAGCAGGAAGGTAGTTTCGCTCCAGGGCAGCGTAACGCCAGGAACCACAATCCCGTTGACCACATCCTCTTTAAAAGGCACGTGTAAGGGCCAAGCACCAGTACCAGCAGAAACTCTCTGGTACCTAAACCTGGGACTCTCAGAATCTCCAGCCCACCTTAAGAGAAAAGTAGCACTTTTGCACATCTCATACTGTGTTACGTGCTGCAAACTTTCAAGTGAGGTCCTGCCACGCAAAATGTTTGTATCTGAGGCAGCACATACAGTGAAATCACGAAAAAAACCTGTAGCCTCGGTTTTCCAACATGGCTGGCAGCGCTGGGAACCCTGCCCCTTACATCAAATCTAACAGTTGTGTTTCCGCAGAAGGCACCGGGCCATGGAGATCCGGGTGCAAGGGAAATCCAGCTTGCCCTGTGAGGCAGCTTACCTTCTTCACACCCACCTTCTGCCTGCTAACAGCGCCTCACTCCACCCCACCGCACAGGCAAGAACACTCCTCTTGGTGGAGCCAACACCAAAAAATACCAATGATTGAAAACTTAAGAGGCTGGATTTGATGGACGAAGCAGATTTATTTGCCCAGAAAGGTCATCCAAGCACCAGCTAAATTAAATCTCAGATAGTGCAGCAGTGAGGGAAATTTTTTATGCTGCTGTCGTCCAAATAAGTCCATATTGACTTTGCCACCAGCACTGCCTAGGACAGAAAACACCTCTAAGAGTCACCAAGCCTGGGTGAAACGCAGGGGAAATGTGAGACTTCACTGCCGTGTAAAACAAGAGGGTCTAATCCATACTTAAGGATGGCAATTTTGGAGCGTAAGCATTAAGGAGGCAGCACACCAAGCCATGCCCTGGACAGTCTTTCACCACAGCTACGCAGCAGCTCTCGCACATGGGTAGGTCTGATGGCAAAGCACAGAGAACCAGAAGAGGACGAGCTCCTGGGTGTCCCCCCGCCATCAATCAGGCTATCAAATGTCTCTGACTTACAGAGAAAATGTTCTCTCTAGCTGTAATATAAATACCTTAATCACCAATTGGCTGTAAAACGGAGACCGCAGTAAGCCCCTGCCCTCCACTTCAATTTCGTCCTTGTTTTAGCACTAACGCACAGGCCCGAGGCAAACAGCACCTTGCAGCCTTTGCCAGGGCGGGTGTATTTGTGCTACCCACGTCTCAAACCTGATACGGGGACACTTACTCCAGTACTGGGACAAAAGAGCAACAACAAAACCCCTGCAGTTAATGCAAAGCCTTGCTTGAATACCACCACAAATCAGTCTGAAGTCCCTGGGACCACAACAACTTGCATTCAGTTTAAACCAGCATTTTTCATAGCACGAACACGGCGAGGGTTGTACTGGCATCGAAACACCCAACATCATTAAGGCAAGAAAATATTCCACATTCCATTATTTCGGCGTATGTGAAAACATCAGGTTGCAAACGATAGCCTTCGGTTTATTATTATGGCTGAGGTACAGAGCGTGTTCCCAAACCTGAGCGTGACTGGCGCCATTGCCCATCTCGTGCATCACAACCCTGACCTCACACGCTGCCACGTCTCCACCTGGAGACCTTTTATTTCTTGATCAAAAGGTTCAGTTTTAAAACTACTGAAAGTACCGCTGAGGAGCTGGGCTGAACCAAGGTTTCCTGACTTGCCGTCCCGAGGTGGAAAGAAGCTCCTGTGACCCAGGCTGTGGTGCGATAACTGAAGAGCACTTTGTGTTCCTCACGGCACTTAAAAAAGGTGATGGCAACGCACTTTAGATTGTAAGTCATTTGACAACGTACACTTTATTCTGATACAAAATTGAAATATTTTAACAAATTTCAATCCATTATGGACTATACTGAAATGTTTAATTTCCATGTTATTTTTTAAACTTGTTTAACCACAAGTTCTAAGATTGCAGCACACTAGCGCCGTGGCTCTTGGAGTCTTTGCCAGTTATTTTAACATATTATTCTGTTTCCAATCTTGCGATATTATCTTCTACATGATGGCCATTTTTCTTCTACGGAGAAACTTGGATTACTTTAGTTCAGGAAAAAGCTAATCTTAGATAGAGATGTCAACCTGTAGCACCCACAGCAGAAAAAGAATCATCCATCAGATATCTCGATTTTAGCGATACCGAAGATCTTTCATGCTCCACACAATTTAAGATACAAACACTTGTCAGAGAGCACAGACTGACGGGGAAGCGGATATTCCACCGCAGCGCAGACAGCGTATGAAAACACGTTCACGTCTTAAACACAGGAACCAAAGACAGCAAGTCAGTACATCACACAACCAACGCTCTGGAGACCGGGAGCATCCCCCTTCCCGCCTTACATATTTAAAGGATACCAAAGGTAAGAGGCTGTTTCATTTCAGCGTCGTATAAACAAAACACTTATCGCATCCGCGTCGACCTGGGCCCCTTTTGGGGGAATACATTTTTACCACCTGGACATACCATTTGCTTTTCGATTAAGACACAGGTTTACGTATCAAACAAACTTCCGCAGAACGGCAGCTCAGGGACCAGCGCTTCGTTAACTTTACAACTTCGCGTCTCCATCTACATTTACAGCTGCTACTTCCAACAACAGCCGCTATAGAAAGACCGAGCCGCGAAAGAGCATTCTTAACTCTTGGAAGCGCCTCACGGACAAAGATACACTTAACCAAGTACTCCTTAAGGATGCGTTTGTCTTTGACAAGGGTTATTTCTGAGCAAATTGTGGTATGAATAATTGAAATTAAGCAAATTAGTCTAACAAGAGGGCTATAAATCCAAGCGGGAAAAGAATTCTAACAGTGAATATCTAGATCTGCACGTGCTGCAAAAAGCCCCCTCCAGAGCACAGGACAAGTCTGCAGCAACGCAGAACCCTCTAATATCAAGGAAAATGTCCAGGCCTGGAAATGGGATGCAAACTACAAAGTTTTTGTTAAAACTTATTTTTGTTAAAACATTTTCAAGATTTTACTGTTAAAAAATTGTAACGTTCCCCCCTCAAATACAAAGGCCTTTGCCCGCAAGGGAGGAAGCAGAAGCCACACTAATGCTCTTCCCCGTTACCTGTTGCTGCGCGGGGGGCCAGGGGGGCTCAGGAGAGCAGCTCTGCCCAGCAGAGGAGCAGCAGAGCTTCCCACCTGCGGCCGCAAGAAGCACGTTGTCCCCCTCGGCACCAAGCTGTTGTGCCCTGCGCCGAGGGGAGACTGGGGCCTCACTGCAGCACTTTCAATTTCAGCTCAACCTCAGCTCACCAAAAAACCTTTGTCAACGTTTAAAAAAAATTAAAAAAAAAAAAAAAAAATATGCAGTCACTGTGAGAGTTCCATTAAGCAGCTCCTGATTATATGAAAATCTCAACGTTACCATTGGAAATTGCTTACAAGTTAACTTTTAATTGTATGTTACGGTGTCAAGTTTGCTTTCTGGATGTTTACAGACAGCAGGTAACAAGTTTAAACGCTTGAACCAGTCTGTGAACATCCCCAAGGCCCAAGTGAAACTGAAATGCGCGACTTCCATTTTCCATTGACTTTATTTTCTGACTAATCAAAGCAAAACCAACACTAAAATAGAAACTGACTTCACAAAAATAATGCAGAGACTCAAAAAACATATCGGCAAGTTTGAATAGTTACTAGACTACTACTATGCAACACAGAGTTTAAAATATCCCAGACTTGTAACAATTGGAGGGAATACACATTCCAAGAGTTAAGAACCAACGTGCATTAAAGCAGATTCCATGGAAAGTTCTTTTATTGCCATTTGTCTGTATAAAAGCAGTCGTGCTTTCAGCTGGGTGGCACGTGACAGGACCAGCCTCCACGAAACCACCCCGCCTGAAAGCACCCAACACCCGAAAGGGTCTAAAACTCCACTCTTTTTGAGATTTGCACAGATAAATACAAACCCACCTGGTACGCCGAGACTCATTTATTGGGAGGGAAGTCCCTGCTCTAACCAACGCAAAGTGCCTTTACGGACTTTCTGCAGCAGCGGCGGCGGCGGCAGCGTGTCACACGCCACCGAGACCTGCGATGAACCGCTCCGGTGTCTTCACCTTGCCGGGTTTCTGTTAAGGCTTCTCTTTCTACGACAAGGTAACGAACAATTTCTCAACCCCCCGCCCCCGGCAGCGGTAAGGAGAGCAGGTATTTCAAGACATTTATCGTTTCTGTCTTGTCGATCTCAGGCACACAGCGATTTTGTACCTGGCAGGAACAGAAGATTCTCGAATAGCAACTATGCCAGCAAGCAGCCCTCGCCCAGCGCGGGACAGGCTGGGTGACGAATGCTGGAATACTTGCTCCTGAGTGCTTAAGGCTTTCCTCGACATTAAAAGGCTGGCAAAGGAAAGCCTAGAAGGAAATACGGGTTAAACAAGTGTTTTACTATACACTACAAATCTTACCCAGTCAGAAACCTTCAATGGAAGAGGATGTGCAAGACATTCCCCATTTTGTCAAGCAGCAGCTTCTCATTCAACCTGAAAATCAAAGAAATTACTCTTACCTTGTTTAAAAACCTCCCGCTACTCTTTATAATTCATGAAAAATTTTAAAGGCAAACCTTACCTATGCTCATTGCCCTTCCTTTCAGGTCTAAATGCTAGACCTATTGATTTTGAGTCAACTCAAGTAGCTATCACTCAAGGAGGTTCCAAAAGGTGAAGAACTCTTGCTAGACTTTCTTCGATATTTCAGCTGTGATAAGCAGATTTAACTAGCCTTTGGAAAGCTGCTCACTATCAGCACAGTATCTTATGCCTTCACTTTTCTGGAAGTTGAAGCTGTTGCTCCTGCTGCCTCGTCATTCTTTAATTATGCTGACTTCTCCATACTCAATAGGCTGCTGAAGTCCTGTCTTATGAGTCTCCTTAGCAAAGTATGGGTCAAAGAAGTACATCCTAGGTTCTTTAAAGCTGGTTAATCACTGTCCTTACGCTCTTCCACGTCACAAACAACAGCTAAGCTACCCCACCCGTCTACAAAGCCGTCACTTACATCCATCTCTTAAAAGGTTGCATACAGATCTTGTTCATAAAGTTTATTATGACACTATTTTTCAAAGTTAACATTGTTGTCACAGTACAGCTACAAGAGGCCCTGTTAAAAAGAACACTGTCAATACATTCTAAAAAAATTTAGAAACACCAGATCGATTGTCAGAAGGGACATCAACCCCATCCTCCAGTTGTCCCTGCAACCGGGTGCAGGCCCCAGGTACAAGTCTACACATCTTCTAAGCACAGTAGCGTACAAAGCAAGTCGGTAGTTGGGTGGCTCACTCCCTAGTGAGTTGTGCTTTAGTTTCCGAGGTTTTCAAACTCCAAATGGGTCGTTTAAAAAAATGCCTTTATTGAAATACAACCTCCCCCCCTCCCCAAGCCCAAATTAATATGTACAACAACAGAAGCGTTCACTAAATCACCAATTCTTGCTTGCACTTTAGAGATATTTTAAAACTCCACAGAATAGAATAAGCAGACTTTGAAATCCAGTTTGGAGGCTACCATCTTGACACCGGTTCCTTGTTTAGTGTACTGCAGTCTACATACACTCCAATAACAGCGTTTAAATAACATTGTTTAATTTTTTTTTTTCAAACAACACACTCATTTTTCTACTACTTCTTAAAATTATAATTCATTATTATATATGACTGATTATGCCTTGAGCCATTCCATACATCTTTGCAGATTCATTCCTACACTGGAATCGCATTTACCTTATACTGCACATTGACCCAGAAGTGAAACAGGTGTGAGTAATTCCAAGACCATATTGTCAAGTGTCTGAGTATTTCTTCTATTGACTGGGCCCCTACTCCTCTGAGTCTGAATTGACAGAAAGCACTGTCCTGGCAATAGTCGAGAGAGAATTCACATCAGCTGAGAAAAGGACAGGCTGCAGTGCCTTAATTTGGAGGTCAGAAGTGAGAATGAAGTACAATTTCTAGCCATATGTGCTGATAAGATTTGCTACTCCAGTGCATCAAATCCAGTTTTAACACACTATCATTCTGCCTGTGGAAACTCCAGACTGTACCATTCTACGTTGTGGGAAGTGTTTCTAGTCGGTAAAATACAGCTAGGTGGTGTTTCAGTTTTATCTTCGAGCTCTTAGCTGAGCGCAGACATTCGCAAGGGAAAAAGCTTGACAGCTATACTACTTAGAGCCCATCGTCAACGGGCTTTTGGAACGCGTTACCTGGACTGTCAGTGATTACACCTGCGCTACCCTTGGCTCCCAGTCAGAAGATTGTGTCCAGAAAATTGCCTAGGGTGCATGCAAGAAAGTATATAGCCATTAAGTTATTGAGGAACATACCTATTACTCTCACTATGACGCCTCGTTTAATTGAAACAGCGCAGTCTGGTGTGAGGGAGAGGGAAATGGGGACAAAGGAAGGGGATGAAAATTCCAAGCCACCCTCCCCGAAGTATAGTTTTATTGAAACAGAATCATTGTATATCCCAAGGAAACAGGCACTTGATTCCCCCCACCTCAACTTCTCGGGAATTACAATAAATATAAAGGTAAAAAGCAAGTTTCTTTTTCTCGTCACCCAAGACTTAAGCAACTGCAGTTATCCCTTATACATCTCAAATGAGACGGGAGACAGCTTTAATGTGTCTAAAGTTGGTCTTGTTAAAATATTTATCATGCCTTATTTTCTTGAAGCGCTAGTACTAATACAGAACTACAAATTAAAAAAATATGCACAAACCAAAAAAGTAATTTGAAATTTTCATTAAGGTAAAGCTTAGTTCTATAATTCACAAACACTAATTTGAATAACTCAATCCTAGTTATACATCTAAACAAACTATAATGCAACATACAGATGTTTTCCCTCTGTATGCCTATGTAACTCATGTCAGTGACAGTTACATATATACACTGAGACTAGACCCCTTAAGACTGCAAATCAATAGGTGTTTCTATTGTTAACTTTAAATTAATACAAAATAGTAATTGAGAAATGCATTAATCCTCTCTATTAACTAACAAGGAAACACCCTAGACTACATTTTATTTCTGTTATAGAGTTCTCTGTACTAAATGTGGAAAAACTGAACTACACAAATATTGAAAAGTTAAAAATTCCTTAATTTGTTTATTCCTGGTACCACTACCACAATTTACAGGGCAATATACCTGATGTAATGGGAAAATAAAAAGAAAAAAGAAAGACAAAGCTACAACAGATAAAGACCTCAGGAATGTACATCTAATCGACACTACATTGCATTAATCAATAGCTGCACTTTTTGCAAACTGTGGCTATGACAGTCCTGAACAAGAAGGGTTTCCTGTTTAAGCTGCGGTAACTTTTCTGACTATGGATCATCGTTCCTTCTGTGGCAGATTTTACAGTTCCTCTAATGCATTTGGGACGACTGTCTCAAAGTAACCTGCAGCTTTCCTGACAACTCCTCGCTCTCTCTCCTGCTAAGAACTGTAGCCTGTTGAATACAGGATAAGAAAATTATTACTCTCAGTGAACAGTTGTACATTATTAATCATCAATATAAATATGCATTACACCTACCCTTTTTCCGGTAGCATTTTTAGAATCTTCTACCACCGTAGCCCCCACTTCCACTGCCAGATCCATAACCACCTACAAAAACAGGGTATATACTGAAATACAAGAATACATGAAATTTTCACCCAAAACACATTTTCTGTACAAAATCTTATTTACCACCATAGGGACTGCCTGAACTTCTGCCACCAAAGCTGCCACCACCTTTCATGGGACCATAGTTGGATTGCTGTTGTCCACTGTAATTGCCAAAATCATTGTAGTTTCCACTTCCACCATAATTACCTGAAACAAATGCAGATTTATAAAGCCACGTTTGATCAACACTTAGGGCGTGAAGCTTGCCAAATTATGATATCCAACAGAAATGTAAACTGTAATTGTTTAAAACAACTTCAAATAGAATTGCAAGCATTTTGCACGCTACCTCCACTCACAATGCACAAGTGACACAAGACCCTTAGCATTTTGAAGATTAGAAACTAGTATTTCATTGAAGATGAAAAACACCACATGAAATTAGAAAATATATACAGATTTGAGTAGGCAATTTTGAAGTTATCAGGCCAAATTTAAGGCCTCCAAACTTGGAAAAGCACAAGCTTCACTGTCATTCTTCCACTGTCCAACACTTTGCATGTATGACAATAATGTAAACTACATACAATTTATTTGCTCCAAAAGGTGATAGAAGTGTAAGAGGCACGCTGCAAATACAGATCAGAGGGCATAATAAAACACGCAGCAGATTTTGCAGTTTAACTCCCCCAAACCTGCACTAGTCCTTGGCAAGTTCTTACTGTTCCTTCTCCAACAATTCTAGTCAAGCACCTAAAGCTGTTTCGGTATTTATGGGATACCCTTGCCAGAAACATCCTGCCTATCATTAAAGGCCTGCACAGAATTTACCCCAGATTTAAAAATTAACCTTATCGTTCTGAAATCCCTGCAGGGAAATTAATACTGACAGTGTAGAACACAGCAAAATTGATCATACAACAGGACATAGCTAGATGTATTTTGGTTAGATATTAACCTAGATTTTACATATATTTGTCAAGGGTTTACACTAGTTAAGACCATAAAAGAGTATTATAATAATGCAATTTCCAATTAGTCTAATTAGAATGTGTAATTGGCAAAAGAACTGCTTTTATAAAAATAACTGGAGTAGCTCATTTCACAGGCAAACAATAAAAAAAGCTTACAGAAACTCAGATGTATAGTCCTCACCAAGGAGGACATGATCTACGCGATGTGAAATGTGAACTGGTATCTGACAGCAACAGTGTACTTCAAATGGTCACTTTAAAAATCCTCCTACTCTACCGCCACACACAGATTTATAGCTGCTGCTTTTCGAAAAAACAACGTTGTATATAGTGTATCAAAGCTGATCCAGAGGCAAAAGAACTTTCCTTACGTAACACAGTATTTGCATTAGACCTAATTGTACAACTCATTTTATGCAGTATCATACTTCAGGCGCTGTACAACTCAGACCTGACTAAAAGAATAGATGTCTAATTAAAGCTGGCATCTTACCACCACCGAAATTTCCTCCTTCATTGTAGCCATCATATCCTCCTCCTCCACCTCCGTATCCACCACCTGGGTTTCCATATCCTGGTCCTCCACCACCACCATAACCTCCTCTGCTGCCATAGCCAGGACCACCTCCATAGTTGCCACCTTCGAATAAAAGAAGCAGCAAACTAAGCACACCAAAGCTAAATATTGGCAAGAAAAAGTCCATTTAAAAACAAACAAGCGAAAAACAAACAAAAAAACCCCATACACAATAAATATCTCCCACAACGTTTTCCCAGTACTATATTCATTGTGGTTGCATCATTTATCTAAACTATTTAATCCAAACCAAAAAAACCCCCACATTAGTTCAGGTATAACCTTGAAGCATGACACTTAAAAGTTCATTCTGGCTCACAGAAAATATATAGACATGCTGCTACCACCACCCCTTACATGTAATAACTGCCTCTTTACACGAACGGTGTTATCAGTACTGTGTACCATCCTTGTTATTCCTCTAAACTGAAATCACTCATTAGGCAAAGCCCTCAAAAGAATTCTGGTTTACATTTTTTATCTAGACATACAGCTTTATTTACACATGTGTCAAAGCTACTAGACATTCTTTTTTTCTGATCACGTAAAGATTATCTGAAAGACTTAGTATTCCGGATGCTGACTTGGTCTCAGACATTTTGTTGGAGTAGTTCCAAACTGAGAAATAGTTCCCAATAACTCAACACCACTACATATATCTGCTTACAGAATCAGGACATAAATAACTACATGCTATTTCCCTCATTCCGCACCCCAAATGCTACTTCCACAGACATTTGGCAATTTCCACAGTTCTCTTCAGATGCATTTTGCATACTCAAACTTCATCATGAAAAAGATGCTACCGAGCCATGAAAAGTCTTACAGCTGATTGAAAAGATATGTGGTATGTTAGTTGGTCACTGCTTTATTCAGTTTTAGTCACTTCAACTGACACCAGAATCTTTGTTTAGTTCTCAATCATCATAAAGAGGTGCTACACGACCTCATGACATGAGGTTTTTTAAAGGGTACATACAATGGAGTATTTTTCTTCCACCCATCATTTTGTGGGGAAAACAAAAAAACTTTAACTCTTCACAGCTCTACTATGTAGAAAACATCACTAAAGTAGACTTGGTTTCCAAGGTGAAGGCAAGACTTACAGCTGGTTACAATGTCGTGCAAAAAAAAAAAAAAAAAGTGAACAGTACACTTACCATCACCAAATCCATTGTATCCGTCACCACCCCCAAAGCTTCCTCTGCTCCCACCACCGCCACCACCACCCCCATAGCCTCCTGGAACACAAAACAGATGAGAACGTTTTCCTGAACACACGTTTTAAGTGTTTAAGCCAACTGACACAGGAAATAAAAAATTAAAAATCACATTCTATACAAACATTCCAGTCATTTACCTCTTCCACCAAAGTTTCCTCCTCGGCCAAAGTTCCCTCCACCGCCTCCGAAGTTTCCACGACCCATGAAGTTGCCTGAGCCACCCCCACGGCCTACAAAATATTTCACTTTAATTACATTAATTGAAAGCCAGTTACATAAAACAACTATGCAGAACTCCAAACTCACCTCTCTGAGAGCTAGCAGTCTGCATCTCTTGTTTTGAGAGTGCTTTTTTCACTTCACAGTTATGTCCATTTATAGTATGGTATTTCTGAACTAGAGAAAATTGTGAAATAGGAAAGAGTTAGAAAATCAAATCATTGAACGCAATACGCTGTAAAACTCTCATAGAAAGCTACATTAAATCTACCCCATCTCTTACAATGCTCAAGCAGCTGATTATGCCAACATCTTACACTCCACACACTGCTGTTCTGAAATCTAGCGTTACATTTTTATCCCGCAAGACATTTCTCGCTGAAGAGTTACATACCAACAATTTTATCAACTGTATCATGATCATCAAAAGTTACAAAAGCGAAGCCTCTTTTCTTTCCACTTTGCCTGTCTTCCATGACTTCTATGGTTTCAATCTTGCCATATTTTTCAAAATACTCCCTTAAATTATATTCTTCTGTATCTTCTTTAATTCCACCAACAAATATTTTCTTTACTGTGAGATGTGCCCCAGGCTTTACAGAATCCTACAACACCAAAAATGACATTCAGTGTTTTAAATTATTAGGTAAAGATTAGGAAATACGGTTATCTGAAACACTTAACTTACCTCCCTCGAAACTGCTCTCTTTGGTTCAACCACGCGGCCGTCAACCTTATGCGGTCGAGCACTCATGGCAGCATCCACCTCCTCCACACAAGAATAGGTCACAAAGCCAAAGCCTCTGGAACGTTTTGTTTGTGGATCTCTCATCACCTGAAAAAACATAGAGGTTACTCTGCATTTCTATACTAGATTAAGTACTTATATCCTTACAAAGGTACAAATTTATATTTGACACTTTACCACACAGTCCGTGAGTGTGCCCCATTTTTCAAAGTGCTCTCTCAAACTATCATCTGTTGTTTCAAAGCTCAGGCCTCCAATGAACAGCTTTCTCAACTGCTCCGGCTCCTTTGGCTCATGGCCCTACAAAATAAAAAACCAAAAACATATTTTGAATACAAACCAGAGTTAAAATTTCAAAGAACTACTAAAAATTATCTGTGCACATTATAACTACAAATAGGTGGAATACATTTACAAAAAACAATGACTTCTAATGGGTTCAGGCAGCAGCATAGTAAACACCTAATGAGGTGTGATTTTAATTAAAACACTAACTAACAACTTAAGAGTACTCAAACGCACACAACAGTAAAGAGATTTCAATATACTAAATAATTCGGTTGCTCCCACCCCCCCGGAAGTGCATTCATTTTATGCCTATCTTATGTTCGAGTTGTGGATTGCTCTGTAGGGATCAGCAATGAAGCACTGCTAGATAAAGGGAAATTCTAACACTTGATGAAGCGTAATCGTGAGGAACTATAAAAAATTTAAGAACACAGTGTACAAGAAAAAAAGGTTATTGACCAAACTGAGTGTCTACTCCGTTGGGATATCAATTTTGAAAGGTTATTTTTATGTATTTTGAAGAAGTTTATCAATTCTTAATTCATTAAAATTCCACATTTTGTACTCGGATAATTTTGTAAGTTGAGTGCACGCAAACAAGCAAGTAGAATCTCATATGTGGTTTCCCAGTGTTATGGGAAAGAGCCCTTAAATGTGAATCAACGTGGACTTCTGTCTTACAGATAGAAAAATGTCTTGAATAATGACTAATCAATGACCAGTAGTGGGTACAACTACTGGAATAAGACTGGTACCTTAACAAGCATCGTAAAAAAAACTTAAGTTTAATTGAAGCTTTTGACAGTATAACCTACATACACATATATATGAGCAGCCACATTTTAAAATGTGCTACTTTTCAGAGTCCAGTTTTCTATAGCACAAATTAAGTGGGCTTATAAGTACGTTAGTGTTTCTGCTCTCTTTCAGTGTTGCATATGTTTTTTAGTTATAATATCCCCCCCCTACATTTGACAGTTTATAAAAAACTATTTTACAACTTTCTCCCATTCCCAAGACAGGTAAGTCTTATAAAAAGCAATCAGATTAAAATCTTATTTAGCAAGCTGGTACCTTTGTGCATGTAAAACACTCCACAACAAGGTGCTAGCCAGCTATGCTGCATATTGCTTCAATTCTGCAGCATGACTGTGTAGCAGGCTTTACTGCTTCTGCTGCAGTGGGTTAACACAGACCAGATGCAGCAGAAAAATCAGCCACAGACTTCTACATGTAGATGTCTTGCTTCAAACCTGAAGGTAAACTCCTTTAACCTCTGCCAGTTTAAATAGAGCGGGGGGGCTAGTGCTAGGGCTCGTCAGAAAAGTGTACATCCCTTTGAGGGCATCACAACCACCCTAAAGCCACCCACCACAGCAATGAATACTGTGAAGCAATACATGGCAAAAGAGAATTTCTGAATTACATACTGCTTTAGGAAACTATTGGTTTATAATGTTCAGGTTGTACCATAGGAAAAAATGCCTAGGATTATGAAAACCTGGCTGATAAGTAGATCCTGCTTTTACACCTGCTAAACCTAGTGAGAAAGAGCCCTAGCATTCACGGTAACAGCTTTCTGCTTAAGTCACTAACTTTGTCACTACAGGAACATTATATAAGTGACTGACAGTCAATGGTCTTGTGAACACAAAGTAAAGCTTCTTTACTATGGTCTTCCAAGTGGTCTGGACTACAGAATTATAATAAAAAAAAAAGACATCTCCCTTCTAACTATACATAAGCTTAAAAATCGTACAGCATAACACACCTACTGTAGAGAGAAACTGATTTAAGTTAAGTGAATTAGTGGTTTCTGATGGTAATTGCATTTTGTTTTTTTTATCTACTGACACTACTTAATTTTAGCTGGGTTATGTTAGAACTGGCAACATTAAGTGTTTCAATCCCTCCTACGCATATTAGAAGAAATCTATTACATAAAACTGTAAAGCTTAGACTTCTTCAAAACCAAAAGCCTATATAAGGAAAAATTAGACAGACTTTTTACAGTTCTCTGACACTCCTCAAGGCTACAGGGTTCCAGTTGGCAACTGCTTTTACCTTAAAAGAATGACCACAGAACTCTTTGGGTCACTCATGAAAGGAAAAGTTAAGTCCTCTTCTGCTTATTTTTATTATGTGCACATGAACTGATGTTCTCATATGGGAGGAGAACGCCTGCTGTTACAGCTTCTCTCTTTTATGGGAGACAAATTATCCTCAGGACACACTTAGGCTACGTTACAGGAACTCTCCACGGAAATAAAAGGCAACAATTTATTAAGGAATTATTTTGGGTTTTTTCAGGCATTTTATTCTCACCGGGGATAAGAATCTCTAGGGCCTTCAGAGTGCTGTCCTCTATCACACAAAATGTTGTTTCTCCGCCCTGCTGCTGCAAGTTAGTTAGAACAAGCAGTCTCTCCTGGGCAGCAAACTCTCTCTCTCCCTTCCTCCCTAGCGTAACTACCACACTGCTTCAACAAGATCAGCAGGCTCCCTCCCACTCACCGATGCTGTGGGCCAGCACGCCATTTTGCAGTGCTCCTTCAGTCGGGGAAGGGCGGGGGAGTAGCGGCGAGAACGCCCAGCCTGCCTGCAGGCAGCAAGCTGACAATAAGCTCCGTTTCTCCCCCTAAGCAGTTTAAGGGACTCCCCAAACGCATTAACAGGCTCTGAGGAGGCGGGGAACTTTCTTCCCAGCTTTGACTAGCGACTTCCTCCCTCAGGCCAACGCTCTGCGCAGCGCCGACCGCCTCCATTTTGTGAGCGATCTCGTCTCCTCCACCCTCAATATGGAGCCGGAGGGCGGGGCGGGGGGGAGGAGCGGGAAGGCGCAGCAGCGCCGGCCACGTCCCCGCGCCGCAGTGGCGCCATGGGCGGCCAAGGAGCGGCCGGGAGCGCGCCCGCCTCCCCCCGCTCGCCCCTGCGGCTGGGGTTTGGAATAATCGGCCCTTTGGAGCTGCGGTATTTCCCTCCGAAGGCAGCGTTTTCAGGCGGGTTCCTCCCCCTGCATCGCGCCTCTACCAGCAGCAGCGAGCGCCCCAGAAGCGCCTGGCGCCACGCCTGCGGCTCCACCTGCCCGGCGAGGCCGCTCTGCCCTCGGGAGCCGGACAGACAACCGGGGCCTCACCACCTTTCTCTGCAAAACCCCGTATCTAGAAACTTAATAGCTTTTAAGTACATTCTGCGGCGAGATACTTTTGTAACTACCAGCGCGACCTGAGTTACATTCTATCCAAAGTCCAAGAGGAGTGAGACAGTTGCAACATTCCTTCCAGGAGGACTTTACACACCGCTTCAGTGCAAAATAACCATTCCAGTACAAAATAACCATACGCTACCAGACACATGCAACCCGCACAAGGTTTGGTCTCAGTTCAAGTGTACTCAAGCCCCTCCCACAATGCAGTACTGCACCATTCCAGATAAAGTTGGTTTGAACTAGCTATAATATTCAGGCACCCTGGAAAAGTAATGTTAGAAAGCAAACGAATAAAAATAAACAATCAGAAAACGTCTCAGTTATAAGCTACATATTTAACACCCTCTTTGCTGATCCTTAAAATTGAGTTTATTTTCTGAAGGGTGTCAAGACTTTTTATTCCCCCCTCCCATTTCCACACCCTGCCCCAAAGTAACTAGCTCCCATCCTCCCAGAACAGCCCCAACATCTTCTCTATACTACGCACCTTATTCAGTCTACGGTATTTCTGCTAGAAGCAAAAGAAAACAGTTATTTTTACTTAGTACAGCCTCGCTTTCATTTGCAGTGACTATTAGGCAACCATTTTTATTAAAAAAAAAAAGAAAAAAAGAACCTGTCCTCATTCCCACTAAAACCAGGATTTGGAAGATAGGATGGAATCAAGTTCCTGCTGATACTCTGAGGATGCATGAGTTTCTTAAAAAAATAATTACACCTTGCTTTAATCACAAACATACATTTAATCAGTCTTGTTATAACAAAAAACTAGTAAAGCAAAAATTCCCCACTATGCTTAATACCCCACCCCTTAAAACTGTAAGTAATACACTGCGATTTAAAGTTATTCTGCTAATATGGGGATGAAGAAGGTAGAAATAAAGCTATGAATTAATACATTAGATACAAATGGTTAAGTTTGGGTTTTTTTAAGTCTTTTCCCCTTAGAGCTACTTTTTAAAATAAAAAAATAAGCAATCCTCTCACCTGTGAGGACCGTCTTCCTTTCCTCTTGTAGTCTTCCACGTCTCTCTCTTCCTTAAGAGCAGCCATTTTGGAAGGGTACTCTAACTCAGCCTTTCTTTTAGATCTAGGAAACCTAGAAAACAGGTTGGATAAGTCAGTACTTACCCCAATTCCTGTGCAGTGGGGCCTTCTCTGGCTGCAACCCACGGGCGTGGCTTTATAGGAGGAAATGGGAGGGGGGGTGAAATTAGAAAAAAAAAGGTAAGTAAGTGAAAGGGTAGAGTAAAAATCCTCAGCCTATTCTGCTCACAATTAAGAAGCGCTGCAGAAGGAGCATCTGCTATCCTAGTAAAGGGCTTTTTACAGCTGCTGGAATAACTAGGTACAACCTAAAGCTAAAATCAGTAGAAAACAACCTATGTCGATTACTGTCTTACATAACTATCATGAATATAACTGGTACAGGGCAAGCAAATTCCACCTTTGATACCCAAACCCACTACATAAATCAAATTCTACTTCTCTAGATCTTAAACCCAAAGAATATTTAACATTTTGCAAATACTGCTTATCAGGTTTATCTTATGTGTAATCTATTGTAATCAGTGATCCAGCAGCCTACAAAACTGGAACACTAGGAGATGCGTTAAATGTTTTCTGCATTGAAAAATATTTTCCGCTAACACCAGTGCAAGAATCCTTTACTGATTCTATTCTTGCAACATCAGAAATTTTAACACTTGATCCTCAGCAATCTGTAGCATTAGCCATCTGCGTTACTTTTGCTTCCAAGTGCTATATTTGATTACTAACCTGTACTACTTACATGCACAACTTTTCAAAATAAATGTTAACAAAGTTAACATGTTGTTACAAAACTCAAGTATTTCACAAGATAAGCTCAATGAATGAACCCATTCCTACAAAAGAAATCACATTCCCTTTAGACTTTATTATTTCACATTTTCTGAGATCATTAACTTACTTGTACTATACTGTATTAGTATCTTTGGCTGCAATTAATCACTACTTTGGACGTTTCTTGAAACTTTTTTTACAGTAGCCAAAGCAGAATACTCTCAACTAAATAACAGGCTCCTATAAAACTGTATTTGTGCTGCATTAAAATCATTGCTATTTACAAGATTAGGTGTATTTTAGCAGGTTTTGTTTGGATTGTGGGTTGTTTGGGTTTTTTTGTAAAGTTTTATTCCTGCAAATACTAGGTAGGGAAAGGCAAGCAGGTCTCTACTAATGACCAATATGTACTGTTATTCAGAGTGGAATTTATTATTTAATACAATTCCATGTTAAAATCCAGGTTCAAATTAAATTAAAGTGTGAAATCATTAGTACCACGAACTAACATTTTTATATGTTTTATTAAGTAACATCAAAGTGTTTGTGTTATCTTCAGTTTCTTCCTACACAATTGTTAAACCTGCTCTTGAAATACTTTAAATCAAACATCATTTTGACTTAGGAGGTATTGGGATATTAAGTGTTTCAATTGAGCTGTTCAGTTCTTAAAGTCATACAGGGGAAGTATGAAACAGAATGTTAACTTTTGAAAAAGGTGCTGTATGGCAAAATAAAACTTTGGGAACTGTTAGGGAGGAAAGCGATAAGCCTATTTAAATACTTAAGTAATGAAAAGTGTGCAATCCCTTTCTGATTTTATCACCTGCTGCCTTCTCCAGTGGGGCTCCATGCTGGCCAACATAAAACTCTCAGGCAGAGTCTCTGCCACAATGGCCTCTGAAGGCCATGACGGTCACAAGAGAATTGTCTCCTGGCTAACACATGCCCCTCAGCTCTCTCCTCTCTTATTCCTACTTTGCCCCATAGAAAGTTGTTAAAAATATCAGTATGACAATATTAGCTTTTTTTTATACTTAGCATCAACAAAATAATCCATTCAACTCAAAAATATTCAGAACATTTTTATCAACTGAGTTAAACTAGCACTGAAAGAGTTGCATAGTGCAACTTGGCTACAGAGCTGAAAGTAGACTCAGAACAGATCTGCTGGTTATTAAAGAAAGTTACTAGGAGATACCACCTTACTCAAAGGAACTTATAATGCTACTGTATCTCTTACAGAGACAAGTAGTAAGATAGTGGTGGCGAAACAGACATTCCCAGGAGGGAAGTTTACCTGTCTAGAGAATACTATGCAGATATATTGGTCTTTTTTGTAAATAGCAAAAGTTGGACATAATGTATATATACAGTATATTGTAACAAACCTAAGAGTTAAAGCAGCAAAACAACAGATTCTCAGTTTTAAGTGTGCTCGTAGCTTATTCACAACGCCAATAGGAATGTCTGCTGGGAAAAAAATAAGATATTAGCTTAGTAACTTATGAGAGGGGTTTCCAAGCTTTACTGAAGAATGTTCAAATGCTTTGAACATCATCCTTCCCATTTGTCAAACTATTCAACAACTCCGAAGCAGCTAAATCAATTGCTTACATGGAAAAGAGTTATTTTTAGCTGTTTTGCTAAGGGATTCAGTTTCTTCTCTGCTTTTAATGTAGGAACAAAAGTTGTGTGACCTGTTAGTTTCTCTGCTCTCAGTTCTCTAAGGTTTCAGCTTGCAAAGAAGGGGGTCAAAAAAAAAATCCCAACCCAAAAAAACCCCACTTCCAAAACCCCCAACCCTGCATTATTTTTGCTCATCATGCTTTACTTGAAGTACTTGAGCAAAAAAACGTAGGTTTTGAGGAGAGAGGAAAGAAAAGCAAAGGGGGATACCATGAGTCCCTCTGGGTAGGGTGTGGATAACTGCCCCACTGTGCATTTGGTCTCGACTTTATTCAAGTTGAGAGAAATTTGAGCCAAGGTTTGTGCAGGACTGCTTCTTCGTGTTCCCTACCAGGATCATGGCAAGATGCCACGGAATATCGTAGCTTTTGTGCATGTGCGGCTGGGGGAGTGGAGAAAGGGAAACGGGAAGCTATTCGAGAGAGCTGAGCACTGCACCTTCCCCCGCTCCCCGGGCAGCAGAAGCTCGCTACACGTGCGAACTCCCCTGCGGATGGGGGTGAGATATCAGGAAGGCGGTGCAACGTGCACCAGCGCTCCTCGGCGAGAAACTTGAGTGCTGTACTACGCGACCTTCATGCTTTAAAAATCTGTTGCCAGGAAAATGAGCGGGAAAAAGAATATCCCTGGCGCACTACGCCGGATGGCTTCCATGGCGGGCCACAGAGGGAGGACAGAACAATGACACACGCCATGTGTGGGGCTCGCTTCTCCCCGCTCTCGCCCGAACAGGCGCTTAAGTGTTCCGGTGTCCCCCAGGACAGCCGAGGAGGGCTCTGCTACCCACAGCCCCGTCCCAAGTCGCGGGGCGGGCCTCGCCCCCCCCCCCCCCGCTCTGGAGCACAGCGAAATGGCGGCCGCCGCCGCTGCGCCCGAGGGGCCGTACGGCGGAAGCGCAGCCTCTCCCGCACCCTCCCTCTTCCTGCCAGCGACCGCCATTGCGAGATAATGCGCTATGTCGCAGGGGGAAACGGGTGCGGATCGCGGCAGAAACACGCTACGAGGAGGAGGCGGCAGCGGGAAGGGCGAGGAGCACCACTACGTGCCGATCCCCCCCTCAGCCCCCCAGCCCGCCGCTCCGCCTTCCCACCGGGGGCTGCGGCGGCGAGTTACAGCGGCTCTACTGCCGCGGCGGGAGGGGGCGGGTGCGTGAAGGAGGCCGCTTCACCTCCCCTTCCACCCTCGCCTCGGCTCAGCCCGGCGAGCCCCGCTCCCCCTGCGCGGCGGGCAGTTACCTCCATTTTGTGACCAGACTCGCCTTCTTCGGTGCCAATATGGATCCCAGAGGAAGAGGAGGGGGGGGTGTCACGTGGTGGGAAGGCGGGCTGCAGGCCCTACGCGGGAGGTGGCGGGAGGGAGGGCTGGCGGCCCCGCGCGCGCGCGGCGGCCGTTACCGCTTTCTTCTCAGCGCCACCCTCCCCTCCCCCCCTTCCGCCATAACCGCCCGCCCGAGGCCGCGCTCGGCGGAGCAGCCCCTTCCCCGCCGAGAGGGTGGGAAAGGCCGGGGGCGAGGGGTAGCTGGGGTGGAGAGAGGAGGAGAGGGAAGGAGAGCGGGGGGGAGAGAGAAGAATAAAGAGAGAACCGTGCCAGCGTTCCGTTAAGCGCCTTCCCGCCCTGGTCGGTCCCGCGCCGGCAGCCGGCCCAGCGCACTAACCGCCGCCCGCTGAGGGGGTGGCGGCGCCGGCGCGCAGCCGTGAGTGGTGCGCGCAGGCGGGCACCGCCTCCCCGCCACACGTCAGGCCGTCCCGCCGGCTGCGCGGCCTCCCACCGCCGCCGCCCGCCCACCGCCTCCCGCCGGCGCAGGGCCACCAGAGCGGGCCGCGGGTACCTTGCCTGCTTCTGACCCTGGGCGGCTGCTGTGCGAAAGGGAAGCCGTCGAAATGCCGGCCTTGAGGGAGACCGTTAATCTAGACGGGTTAAAGTACTTTGTAGGAAAGAAGAGAAAGGAAAAGGAAAGGAGGGGACGTGACGTGATACTCACAGAGGACTTCTGCAGGAGTAGGAGGGTATGCCTGAGGCGCCCAGGACTTTCCAAAAGAAATTATTTGTCTCCACATATTGTTTTGATCCTGGAGGCGTTTCAAGGAGGCAAGGAAAAGATTTGCTCTCCGGAGACTGTTTAGCACTCGCCCTTTGGAAGTGAGGGTAGGTTAGTGTATTTCTGGTTGAATACCAAAACACACAAAGCAATAAGTTTGACAGACTTCTCCATACCTTCTTAAGCAGAGGCATTGCCTGTATCTTAGTGGCGTTTGTCATCATAAACTAGCATAGAGAGCTTAAAAGAAAGGGTCTTCTGCAAGGATTTTGTATAGAAAAAAAGCATAGTTAAGCACATGCGTAACAAATTTTTGCTTATCTGGAAAATGACATCAGGAAAAACGGCATTAGAAAAAGCTACCCTTAAAGTTGTTTCATTCTTGGTTATCTCTATCCTCTCACAGTACCAGTAGCTATTTCAGTATGATGACCTAACCTAGGCAGGAGGTGTTAGCTCTTACCCACTTTAAAAATATCTTTATGCTATATAAAGAAGGGAACCAGTTGATGTGGTTTTACTGAGAGGTTTGTAGGTGGATGTCCCCCCCATATGAAGTGCTTGACTGAAAGGGTTATGCAGTTCCTACAAAATAAAAAAAAAATTAAAAAAAAAAAAGAAGAAAAAGGAAAATACAATCTTTGAGTTTCAGATTAGCATCTTTCATTTATGCAAAAATGTCAAAACCCATTTGATTTCTCTAACTAGAGAGAATTTTCCTAATACGTACATAAATTCCCAATAGGTTTAGAAATGTTCTCGCTACTATTGCGTACAGAAGTTGAAAGAAGTTTTTAGATTATTCCTATATTTTGATCTTTGATGTGAGAAGGTAGGTGACTTCCTAGAAAGTAAAACCCAGTGGAAATCTCAGCAGCCTCCAGATATTCTTTGCATTGAGGCCAAAACCAACAATTTCTCATCTTCCTTCTCCCAATCAAGTAAATCACAAAATTTAACTTTTTATTTAAAATAAAATTTTTCATATGTGTATCATTTATGTTGCTTGTTCTCTTGCCCTGTTACCCAAAGGATGAGAATACTGTGAGACAGACAACGGTACTGGCTAAATACGTCTCTCAATTTCAAAGGTTCTTCTAGTTTACACAGGAACTGCCTCACCGAATTTGAAGAATACCATGCCTTTATTAGTTTGATTGCCATTCGTTTCACAGTAAGCATCACTCATGGAGAGGCTGATTGTCTTGCGGTCTCATTTGGTTGCACAGCCACAGGCAGATCACATTTGAATTCTATAGTTTCAGTTCATGATAGTCCTCCCCTATGTGTAATCAATTGTACAGAATGTAATAATTTTATAATACTGTGCTTACTGCACTGACATAAAAGACAAGGCAATAAATGAGGGAGATGCACATTTTGCAAAGATTCACAGCTGCTGATGACAATTATCCACAAGTTTGAGGTCTTAGATGAAAAATTATAATTTTGATTGCAGGCAAATAATTTTCTGCTAGTAAAGTGTTTTCAGGTTGGTTGCTATCTAGTAGAATATTGTCTCCCATTTTGGATCACCCATTTCCTTAAGAAAAAATATAGCATTTAATACACCTGTATCTATTCTGGCTGATGTAGTTTCATAGTCAGATGTGGTTTCATATAATGTAGCAGATGCAGCATCAGTGATTTATGCAGATGGCTAACACGCTTTTCTTTTTTTCCTAGCACTGTTTGCAAACGTGTGCTCTCTTCTTTGTCAGCCAAGGGAACAGTAGTTTGTACCTCATTCAAAAAAAAGTGGGAAAGGCTTTTAACTTTTATATATTTCTGTGGCTGAAATGTCAGTTTCTCTTCATTGTTCTTTTTTGTTGAGGGTTTGTTGGAGATTTTTATTGCTTGATTCTTACATGGTATTTGTTTGTGAAGTGAATCTTCGGATACGTAAATATTGTTGGTGAAATTGTCCAAAGTTGTTTTTTTTTTTAGTGTTACACAGGGGTTAGCATGCAAATATGAAATTGATCTTGAATTCTAGTCTCCAGAACAGAAATGTTAATGGAGCCGATTCACTGAACCAAATATGTTTTCTGTAAGCCTCTTAGGTTGCAGAAACAAATGGACACATAATTAATTAAATGTTAGTATTTTGATGATAGTTTTGCAAATTTATTGGTTTGGATATATTTAAGTTTCATACTTTGAAAAAGACACAAACTACAATTTTGATAAGAAGGCCTGAGTGCTCTATAGTTAAACATTCGTGTGAGCTTCAGGACGAAAGATTGTTTAACATTCAGCTATTTTTTTCTGCGTTATAGAAATATGGTATATTTAAACATGGGCAAGTGTTATTGCAGACACTTGACTATTGTGCAAGCAACTGCAGCTTCTGCTGTCTTCTTCATTTAGAAACAATTGTTTTCATCTCTGAATTTGATTTCAACTGTTGAGCTTCGCTGAACAAAGACAGGATAATATATTAGTGTAAAGTCTGGTAACATTTTGGCAATCCTTCTTGTACTTGTATGCAGTGCAGGGTGTATGAAAACCTTTTACTTCATTAATTAAAAATACGTAGAATCAATAACCTGATTCTTGATATCAGAATTAGTAGTATGATTATGCTACAGTATTTGCTTTTTTTCAGAAATTGTTAATAATACTCTTTATTATATATATAATATATATACATATGTGTATATATATACACACACATATATACATACCTATATACCTACGTATATACATATAGGTATACATATGTACATTTGTGTACACACACACTCCAGAAACAACAAATACTAAAGACCCTTTCCACTTCAGACTGCCCCAGAACAGTGGCAGTCTCTGGAGGACTTAGTTGCAGTGGTTTGAGACAGTATTTCCCCTTTCTGTCTGCTTTTTTTTGCCACAGAAGGCACTGAATGCATTTAGATTTATCAGCTGCTTCAATTTACAAACTCCTATATTAACTTTAGTAATTGATAAAGGTGCATTTGAAGTAGTATGTCAGTCTATGAGCTAGTTTGAAGCAAAGACACACATACTTGTCCACCAGCCTAGTACAGGTTTAGTAATCTCCAGCAAACATTTGGGGAAGTAACACTAAACTCTTGCAACTATGTCCGTTAGACTCCGTCTGTCAGAGACCTTCGATCGATTTCGCGTGACATATATTCCTCAAGAGCTACATCTCAGAGCTGTGATCCAGGAAATGAGCTCCCTCAAACAATTAGCAACTAGCTCAATTAAAAAATACTTTTAAACTGCTTTCCCCTTGTATATTTTGGTTTCATTCAGGGACATTCTTTCTACAAATTATATCTCTGTATAAAATGTTTATTCTTTAGAATATTTTATATTTGTACCAGATATGTAATATGGAAAATAATAGCGTTTTGGATTGCTGTAAAAATGAATAGTTTCCTAAACAATTTTTTCCCATTTGTCTGCTCTTCTTTGGATGCTGATTAATTCTGAACATATTAGACTGTTTTATTCCATAACCTGCTCTCTCTATGTTTTATCTGAATTTTATTTTTAAAATTTATTTGCATGAAACCCTCTGTCAAAAATTAAAGGAGGAAGTGTGCATTGGGAATGACATTAGGACTAACCAAACAATAAAACCTCTAATAGTGAAGGAACAATAGCTTGCTGAGATGCTGTTACAGTGTAGTTGGCTCTGTAACTTTGTGCACAAGAATTTCACATTTATTGACTAGATCTTAGGATAGGAGGAGTTCTCTTAGTAGCAAAATTATGCCCTAGACAAAGTGTAAAGATGCCATGTCAGACATGTAACAAAGATTGTGTCAACAATCATATTTAAGGAGCTTACTAGAGATAAAGTATTGTATGCCTGACCTCCTATGCTGCTTGATTTATACAAGGCTCTAGGGTAAATTTAGGGCTTTCTTAAAAGCAACATACATTGTTTATACTAGATTTTTTTTGTTAGCAAACATATGTTTTCTTCAATTGTAGATCAAATAGAAAGGAGTATATGTATTGCTAGGGAAAAAAGGAACGTGATAGCCAGTTACAGTTGAAAACTCCAGCTAAAATGAAATTTAGTATGTTGTGTTTAAGATGCCAGTGCATGAGGGGTCAGCTGTGCTAAAATTTGTGTAAAAAAATCATCACAACTGGGAAAAAGACAAGAAATATAAGATTACTAGAATAATTTTTAATTGGGATTCATGTTTTCTACACAGGAAGAAAAAAAGCCCCTGAGATGTAGAAGGAAAGAAAAATGGAGGACGTAGCAGGTGATATTTGCTATTCTTGAAATCAAAATTATGAAAAGTAGTATATGAATATACTTGATCTTAGTGTTCATTCTTTGTTACTAAGATTTGGAAAACACTAGTTAGCAGTAATTATACAAATAGCTAAATGGTAAGTATTACTTGGTATGTTTTATTAAGGCGAGAAACTGCAGGTGGATTTCCTGCTTGCCTATGTATCTATGCAAGAGAGTAGGGCAGGGGAAATAAATCTTGTTCTTTCCTTGACTGCAATGCAGATCTGGCTCTGGGAGGGGTTTTCATATCCGCACGGCTCAAACACATGGTCAGTGTTCAGCCAATAGTTAGCCTTACATCTGGCACTGGATTTGTGTAGCTCAAAATGCCTTTTTTGACTGCTAAACATGAAAACCTTTCACTTTTTTTTTTTCTAAATTGAATTTGCACACATTCTTCAGATTGTGATTTATATCAAACATAATTTTAACTATCTGGTGTACACTGTAGCTACCCTAACAACTACTTTACCAACGAATGTCACGACAGGATTTTTTTTAAAAACACACAGATGATATCACATAGATGATTCCTTTCCTCTGCTTACTCTACTAGCTATGCTTAAACTGCTAGGATCATGCTTTTTGATGGCATGCTATGTTTTAATCTGTTTGTAAATTGTACTCCACTTTTAAGTATTACACACCCCTGGCAAGTCAGATATTTCAAAATACATTGAATTAATTTTTTACATAGTTATTTTCTGTTCTGTTGCTGCTGAGAAACATTTTGTTCATTTTATTATATGTATTTGAGGTTTTTAGATTACTGAGATGCAAGGACATATGTACAGTTCTTTATATATAGCATGAAACATATGTGAATAAGGTTATGTCTTTCAAAAGCTGCCAAAATAAGTTCAAATTCCGAAGGGTAATACTACATGTGCTAATGCTTGTATTTGGAACATTAAGGCATATCTGTTTTTAAAAAATCATCAAATCTTCATAATGAATTTCATAAAAGTTTTCTTTTTTCTTTCCTAACATAAAATTTTATATTTAGTTAGAAATAGATACTGCTAAATACAAAATATTATACCCTAAAACACAAGTGGTTGTAATTTAAACCATTACCATAAGCATTATAGTAGTCTCTGCTAGGTATCTTATAATTCTTTCTCAGTATTGAAATGATTGTACTGACCAATACCAGGAGTTCAATGGGGGTGCTGGGTGACTAGAATAAAACTCTAGAGAATGTCAAGAATCAATCTACTTATTGTGGCTGATTAAATCAGTTAATTAAGAGAAATATATTGAAACTCCTGGGAGAATATAGCCAAAGGTGAGGAAACCACAGCTGGTACTTAGTCATATGTACATTCAGAGACGTCAAGAGTATGAACTGATGTATTCCACAGAAAATTGTGTTACATGTTTAAAAAAATGCCCTGTAATGCATGTAAATGGCTGCACATGCTTGTTTACCCAATATTGTAGGTCATATGCAATAAACACAATTGGAAAATGCTGAGTAGTGGAAATATTTATGGCAATATATAACCTGATGACATTTCTGCCTTCAGGACACACATGGTTTGAATTCTTTGGCCATATAATTAATAATTTTTTATGTGTTAATAAGAGGATAGTAATATAAGTAGATAGATTATGCAAGAGAAATCTAACATAAGGTCAACTAATTCATAAAAATGTATTTTTTGAGGCTGTAACTTTCAAACAAGTTATATTGTGTAAATGGGAACAATTCAGATTTAAAATGTTGCTATTTTACTTTTGGAAAAATGACAGGCAAATATTTTTTGTGGAGTTTCCCCTGCAACCTATCACTCCTTGTGAAATAGAGTATAAAAACTAGTACCTTTTTAACAATTGCAACCATAACACTGTTGTAGTTGTATCATCTGCATTTAACATGTAGTTCATCAATCTACATTATCTAGATGTCAGAGGACTTGGTTACAATCCCTTGTACCAGATGTAGTTAAAATACAGTTGGATTTTGTGATGTTTAGGGGATTTAATAAACTGTCTAATGATGTCCCCAAGGTGTACAAAAAATTCTGGATAAAGGCTTTAGAGTTATGAAATCAGATTCTTGTCTGATGTCCATTCCTTGCACTTTATGTTGGCTAAGGATGAGGCCTACAATCTAAGCAGGCCTTAGTAATTTGCAGATATTTTCCATTTTCATATTCTTTCTGGGTGACATTTGAGAGACTTGTTACTCAAAACATGCAGATAAACGGGTCTGATTGATTGCTTCGCTTCAGTGGGGCCCACTTGAAGAAGTCTCACCTGGGACTCGGTGACTTTGGAGTTTCTTTTTAAATTTAGTCAGCCAAGAGGGCTGTACCATTTTGAATGCTGTCTGTAGTCATACCACAGAATTTCCAAGATAAAAATAGTTTCTTATATGTTTGTGTCTATCAGTATACAATATTTTATTTAAAAATCAGGAAAGGTGTTTGTAACATATAAATATAGAAAACACACAGCTGGATATTTCTGTGATTTAAAGTTACTGTTTTATCTAAGCAAGATTTAACTGCTTTTTATGTCCCCGTATAACCCTCCAGTCCACCTGTTGCTTTTATTCCCTCCCTCTCATGAAGTTAGCAATGGGATTAACTGAATTAGTTATTTTTTTCTTCTGTTCTGTAGCCCTGCGCCCAAACAAAGCCTCTGTCTTGTCTATTTTTTTTAGCTTAACACCCTCCCAAGAGTATCAGAAAGCAGACTGATGCAATTATATAGCACATCCCAGTGGAAAACTAGGACTGCTATGTCAGGCCTGGAGCAGTGAGGCAATATTCCAAGCTGATGGCTGGAAACCACAAATCTTGACCATTATTGCAAAACTTGTGATAGGAACACAGAGAAGAGTATTATTAGCCAGTCATGCAGTATTAAATTATACATGACTGCAGCACTGCTGAAATATCAGCCACCAGCCTAAAGCTCTTCCTTTTTCTGTTTTGTTCACTTCAATGACAAGAGACGGATTTTCCTGTTTTGACCTCTGGATCAAATCTGTCAATATTGATTTTAAAATCTGCCTACAGTCCATCTTTTGAACCCAAGTCTTTTTTTTTCTTTTTTTTTTTTTTTTGTGAAATCCATATCTGAGATCCCATTTACAGTAAAACACAAGCATGTATGATTCCAAATGGTTTACATGCATTTTGGTCTTAGGATGCTGAGGGAATTGGCAGTATATTAGCTGAAAATGTCTGTACATGTTTCACTCCATTATTAGGGTTTTACTTTAGTGGTATCCAGTAAGAACAGAACATAAATTGCTGTAGGATGACTTCTATATGTCTGCAGTGGCAAGCTTCTTTACTCTAACGAAAGCTAATTACTGGACCAAAACAGCTGTTGCTGAATTATTTCTCTGTGAAGGGCAATGAGGAGAAAGGAATATTTTGGTATTAAATACAGTTTCTTTTGGAACGTGCATGTCCCTATTACATGCTGCTAGATATTAGCTTGATAATTGTCCCACAAACCTTCAGTTCCTCATAGCAGCAGCCATGCTCCTTTGTTGTCTGCCTTACATAAATGATATTAGTATGCCAGAACTTACGTTACTTATCCCTGTATGAATGCCACCAGTACAGAAAGTCTCCTCAGACCTTCCCCAAACTGTCTCAGGCCTTCCTGAGACTCTCCTGGACATTGTTGCTCTTCAAACAGCTCTGTGAGCATTCCTGCTTCCACTGAGGACTGTATAGGAAATTTGCTACGTAACACTGTAGGACTGCCACTTGTTACTTTTAAATTACAATTCAGTCTTGTAAGGTCACAGTCTAGGTAGGATGGTTTGAGAAGAGGAGTGGACCAGTGTTCTGTCTTTGCTGTGAGAATCAACTGTGCTTTAACCATTCTGGAAGGAACTGGGTTATAAATAGGCATAGAATTATGAGTATTTTGAAAAATTCCAATAGTACATAATTGCTCATTGTTATCTCCTGTGGAAAAAATACCTGTGTGTTTCTAATAAAATCTGGCAAAATGCTGCTTTCACAATGCTGAATGTGAATACTTTTTTTTTTTTTTTAATACTGGCAGATTGGTTAGGACTTCAGCTACGGTAATTGAGTATGTTTTCCTACATCCCATGATTTAACAGGTCGAATTGTGAGTTGAAGCAGCTGAACTGTAGGCCCACATTCCCCTCTCCTTACCATTTTCTGAAGATGGTAACTTCCAGCAGGGGAGGTACCAGACAACAGGCAGTGTGCAAATGACTTAAATCTCTGCAGCTGTTGGCTCATTTCTATTCTGGTGCCACATGTTGTTATCAGTAATTTGTGACATTCATCAAAAGTGGGAAGTGTGTATGTTTTTTCTTTTTCTTAATGTATGTGCTACCATTGCAGTTAAGCTGAATGTTAAAGTATTAATGCAGTTTGTTTTATTACTTTGGCAATACTGCCCTAGCAATTACTGCTCAACAGACAGACTTTGTTCAGGGAAAAAAAGTCAAGGTGAGGCGCAGCAAGGGGAAAAAAGTCATTAGCTCCTAGCTAATCAGAAAGAATACTTTAGTGGTTTTTGTGGGTGGTTTTTAAATTTTCTGTTGTTTTTAAAAACTACATATAGCAGAGGAAAACAATATAAGAAGGGGCTTGATGAACTTAGTGGGAGGAGGTTATGTAAACAAATAAGCCCCTTTGTTTTCTTTCCATATAGATGCTTGGTGAATTTCAGACTCTGGACTTTTCTGTGAATGCATTTACAGATAAGGAAACTGGTACTAATTCAGCTGGAATTAGTATCAAATTAGAGCATGCAACAACAGGATGAACACTTCAGTACATATAGAGTTTGCTCAAATATATTTATGTAATAGGCTGAAAGATTTCCAGCAAAGCTTACACCCATTATACTAGTGATATATCCTAGCTCACAAAATTCACATTCTGAGCTTCATTTTTCCACAGTGTAGAGGTGTTTTGTTTCCAGGTTTGCTTTGTGATCTCTTGATAGAGATTGTCTTTTACTTCGTTTTCACTCATGAGTGAACTGCAACTTTGGTCTTTTTGTAGCTTCCCTTTATTTTAAATTTTTGATTGTATCTTCCATTTTTATTACTATTGCCTGTTTTAAAAAATATGTAAAAATTTTCAAGTTAATCATAATTTTATTTTTATATTTATAATCTGTATTTTTCTTTCCTCTCTACTGTTTATGTTAAAATAAGATGGCTGATATAGTACAAAGTAAATGTAATTAAATGTTAATAAGTAATGCTTATAATAAATACATTTTACTGGCAATGCCACATTAATACTTTGCTCTGAGGTGTGAATCTGGAACTATTATCATTGTACACAGATTTCTGATCCTTGCACAGCATTCCATTGCAGTTGGTCCTTGGTAAAGAAGTTGTTGTTCTTTACAAAACAGATTGGATGACCAGGATCCAGATTATTCCTAAGTGATGGATCTAAATTTTTCAGTTTGATAATAATAATGATACTGATTTACTATATCAGTTCTATTTTGAGCCATAAATTCAGCCCTGTTTGTTGAAATAATCCATTAATTCAAGATGAGAACAAAAATTAAAGTTTACCTTGTGTGTTTCTTTTGGTATCACATTCCTAAATGATGTAACATTTCTCTTCATTTTGACAGTGTCCAAGTGGACTGGCAAACTTAAATGCTATTGTAAGAGTACAATTTGTCTTTTACTAATAAAGGTGGTGGTTTATGTGTGGCATAATATTTGAAACCATCTCATATATAGGTTAACTAATTAAATGGATTAAGCAGTGTCAGATTTAAAATCTTGTATGTTTTGGCAAACACCACAAGTAAGGTAGACTTATGTTATACTCCCTTTTCTTTAATTCTTTGGGGAGAATCAGTACTGGGGATATCTAACCTGAAACCCCATTGCAAAGGAAAACATTAAATACTTTTGATGCCACTACAGTGCTGTTTGGGTTTCTAGCACTAGGGCGCTCATCCAGCCAGCTTTGGAGTTGGTTAGGTATGAATTTGTAATATAGGTCTCTTACTAGACTTAATATATACTAGCATTGAGGAAAGGGTTGCAAAATTCTTAAAAAGAGGATGAAACTGTCTTGAAAGTATTAAGTTAAAACCAATGTATTTGTCAAATAAACCTCAGATGGTGACATATACATTTGTTTTATTCCCCAAACAGCTTTGTATACAATTTAAAGCTGTGAAAATAACTGGTATGAAGCCTGGCCTAGCTTTGTGAGTGACTGATTTTTTTTTTTTTCTTCTTTTCCACCATTCCACATATAAATACTGAGAAGCTTGGCATAAAGAACGCAGCCTGGGGCATACCCCATAAAACTTACAATGCAATTAAATGAGCAATTTCTACTGGAAATAAAATGGGTATGTTGAGTAGAATATGAATTAAACCAAGCAGGAGCAGAGTCAGACAACCTTTCGTAGTACTCCAGGCTCTTCAAAAGAACCTCCAGGGTCAGCAGTACCAAATGCAGCTGACAGGTCAAGGCCAATCAGTAAAGAAAGATAACTGCAGTTTGCAATGAAAAGCAGGTCATTCCAAATTTTGATTAATATAGTCTCAATGCTGTGGTGTCCACTTGAGTGGGTTAGCAAAATAAAGACAGATAGCAGTGGATTAACTCTAACACTTCTTTATTATACTGCAGCCGTTACAAGCTTTTCTGCTGCATTCACTAAGACTAGGTTTTCTCCAATTTATGATCCTTCGTCTCACATTGCTGTCTGTCCTGAATTCTGTCGAATTGACTCAGTTATAAGGGGCTGCCCTGTTGACTATTTGCAGGACCACAAAAATGACCTCAAAATAACTTTGGAACAAGGCAAACCCACCACGTTCTTAAAATTATGATTAGTTGATGTTGGCAGCATGTTTATCCTGTGGAGCATATACGTCAAAAAGGTGTCAGTCAGCTCCCATGGCTTTGTTAAAACACTAGGGGCAACTAATTTGTTGTTTATTGACAGTTTTTGTTACAAAAAACAAAGACTTAACCTTTAGTTACAGAGTGAACTTTGCAAGTCTAACTTGCCAGCGGCAGGAATCTGAGAAGTCCAGATACAATGAAGAAATGTTGCCATGTAAACTTTCCTCTTATGAAACAACAAATGTGATTCTAATCTGTGTTCCTTAGATGGCATTTTTTTGAAGTAGAAGAGAAACAAGTATGCTCTCTTAACTGTTCTTTTCTCTTCCAAGATAAAATTGGCAAAGAAGCCTTTGTATACATACTGGCCAATATGGGATTGAAATAAGGCTTTACAAAACACAAAATATCTCTATCAGTGAAGGACAGAATTCAGTAGCATATATGAAGCTAGTAAAAGAGATTTAAAACACCAAAATAATTTGATCTAGGTGGTTTCCTTTTATTACTTTCCAGTTTTTTGTTTTGTTTGTTTTTCTTTTTCTTTTGGAAGGTAAGTGTTTGTCCCATACCAGTTTGAATATATATTATAACTGTGTTCATTAACCCAAATCCTTCCATGCGTAGTCTTCCAAATCAATATGTTACTTAGAACTGGTTGTGTCATTTTAGACAACGGCACTTTCATGATGTCGGTGATTATCCTGGAAGCATAGGTGCAGTCTGTGTGCATCATCTCCTTCAGTACTGGTGTGTGGGAGCTGCTGTTTGCTCTGCTCTTCGGTTGGATGGAAGGGCAGTACTTAAAGTGGGCTGCAGACTAGCCTGGCAGTGGTACTGTAGCCTGCAAATGGCAGAATCTAACCAGTCTCAATAATAGTGAAGATGTAGATGAGGTTCACCATTTCCCAGTTAGGTAGGACAAAAATGTCACTATAATATTATACAGCAGGTGACCTTTTTCAGAGTAAGAATTAGATTGCTTTTTTTTCTGCATAGCTGACAGTATATGTTATTTTGTGATTTTTTTTTTTTTTTTTTGTAGGGAGAGAGCTAGACATTGCAGTGAACCAACTGCAGAATTTGTAACATGTATAGCACTATTGTTCAAAGTGTATATTATCTTCTCTCTGGTCCTATGGAAGATTGTAAAAAAGAATATGTGTAACTTTATGAGCTACACTGTTTAATGGTGCCAAGGCCAGAATGGCAGGGTTCTCTTGGGGTGACTGCCATTACTGATACGGAAATTTTGTCTGTATGTCACAGCTTTCAGAGTGACTTTGGACAGCTGCAGGCACCTGCCCTATAACAGGAGAAAGGTTTAATTTCTTTTTAGGGAAGATTTTCTTACCTTATAGAAGTATTTCAGTGTCTATTCAGACCACAGCTGACAGGTCAGCCACAGATATGATGTATTTGTACATTAACAGGGCTCTGTTACTGGTAATACATGAACATTTATGGGTTTCGTTGCCTTACCTGTGAATACATAGACAGTTGGCAAGAGTTGCCTGAATTTTTGTTTGGTCTCTTCTGAGGCTGAGCAGTAGCTGACCAGCTTGTAACTCCCCTGCTTTGAACTCTGTGTGTGTCTGGATGTGAGTGTGTGTGTGCCAATGTGTGTATCCGATCAGCCCACAGTGACTCGCCTGAAAGAATCAGAGCAGAACATAGCAGTGAGGTCTATAGCAATGTCAGATCCACTGCCGTGAGAGACTGGAAACCGAGTCCCTGCCTCTTAGGGCGTCTGTATCCAGCCAGCAGACAATGAAAGCAGCAGGCTCTAATGAGAAAAGGGAAGCCAGTGAAGGAGACAGACTCTGTGAAATTTATTAGCTGGTGCAATAAAGCTGCTGCTTTGGGAATGAACCTGAAGTGGCCTCTGAGTTTATTTGGGATAAAAAGCCCAGTAAGGGAGGCAGTTTATTGGGGTACATCCTCTTCATAATCCAAGATATTGACCTCTACGATCTCCCAGCCAGTAGCAAAAATATCAGACTCTCCCATCTGTGCACGGTACCGTTTATTTTCATCTAATAAAAACAAGCCCTGAGTCTGTTAACTATTATCCATTTCCCTTTGCAGAATGTATGTTACCAGTCATCATTGAGAATATTGCTTTCAGACTCTTTTTAGTTTATAGCCCCAAATATTTCTTGTTTGCTTTGAATAATTGTTTTCTGATGAAAATTAGGTAGCTGGCTTGTTAATTAGTAAGATATAAACGAGCCACATCGCTACATTTTTAAAGCTATGGTGCCAGCTAGTGGTGAGAGATGATAGACAGCATCTCAAGCTTGACATTTATGTAAGTGTACAGTATATTTTTATGTGCATCATGATAAGGTGACATTAAGTTTTATTTGTCAGTTATCACTACTTTGTGACAAAAAAGGCAAAGTAAAATCAGTAGGTGCTATCATTTTCCAGTTGGTTTTTAATTGGATATTGTTTATTTGAAACCTTCCTGCCATTATTGATAGAGTAATTGCATCATTCATCAGGCCATTTGCCAATTAAGTCTTTTAGTCCTTAGTTTCCCATGTGTGAACGTCAGTTCTTATGCATGATGAACCTGTAGGTGCTCTTTTACTTTGCTAGAAAACGGAAATTCTTAAAAAACGCGGTAGAGCTTAGTTGTGAGTGAACAGATGTTTAGACAGTTTGTGCAATTGGTTCACTTGTGAACACCGTGAGAGCTCTAGTGTGGCCAATACAGGGTAAAACTCTTCATTGATTATATTTACTTGTATCTGATGCACCACACTAAGATGAAAATCCTGTATTTTATTAACATGTAAGGAAAACTCAAACAATTCATTATCCACATGCATTACCTGTATTCAAATAAGCTCACAACAGAAAAGAAAAATAAGCAAATCTTAAGAACATTTGTAAAGAAATGTAAAAAATAATTAATATTTTTAATGTTTTTTTGAACAAAGAGTCATTGACAGGCCATCTTTTCTAGTTTAATTAAGCAATAACTGATCTCAGTGAGGTTGTGGAAGGCTCTTGAATACTAATAAATAAAACCAGAAGATGAAGCATTTTTTTCATTAAATAGTAGGAGCTGTTTATAACTCTATTACTTACTGCTAAAATCAATTATTATTACTAATACTCTACCAGTAATTTATAACTGGAGGCACGCTGAAGGTTGTAAAGCAGAACTTTTCTTTTTAAATGTCAGACACAGCCATGAAGGTCAGCTATTGTGAATAAGGACACCTCAGATGAACACACTTGTAATAATATTTGTGAAGATAGATCTAGTGTTAGTGACAGCTGCAGGCAGTAAGCAGAGCTGTCACAGTCTTAATTCCAGTCTAACGCATATGATAACACTGGTGTAAAAATGCAGGGATGTTTCTAATTCAAGGGAATAAAGAAAGTGGAATTACTTTTGTATAAAATCTAGGCACACAAACAATTTATTTTAAAAAGGTGCCTGAAATATTAACCTATGCAAGAAATAGTCTTCTGTTGTTAAAGTAAATTGTATTCTGATAGGTGTGAAAGAATTTCAGGGACCCATGGTGCTTGTTTGTTTCACTGCATGTAACTACTTGGAATATACTGTCATATTTTCATCATACACTTCCTTTTGGTCCACTTTCCATAGACAATGTGTTTGTGACAGATGTGCACTTTCTGTTTTTTCATGTGCTGTTTCAATACAGTTGCTTTAATTTAATATTTCAGGAAATATTTAAATGAAAAAAACCACTGATATCTCTTATACTAAAAGGCAAGTATGAATCCTAAGTGATTTCTTTTAATTGGGGGTTTTATAATATGTCTTTCACACTCTTTCATGATTTATTACTTAAATGATTTGGGATATTCTGCAAAATGGTAGTCTCCTGACATCTACATAATTGTTGATTCAATAAGGTTTTAGTTTTTCAAAGAACTTACCATGTGTTGCCCAGTTGCAGAAAATTAGGTGCACTCTTTGAATTTGAGACCAACACATGACATTCTCCAGCTTCAGTTTTCTCTTTTTGGTGCTTTAAATTAACTATCTAAAACGTTGTATTGGTATGTAAATAAAACACCATATTCATGCTATAATTTCTTATTTTATTTTATTTTATTTTATTTTATTTTATTTTATTTTATTTTATTTTATTATTTTATCGTAACTCTACTGTCATTAAAAAAAAAAAAGTTGCTTATTCACACTAATGACTATAATGCTGTCAGCACTGAGGTTAAATTGCCAAGGTATTTGACTTCCAAACAAAATAATGTGGAGTTCAATGATCTAAATGCAGTGACAGGTATTTATTATGTTGAAATATCCATTTGGATTGACTATATGGTATTGAGCTATACTGGTATTATACTCCAAATGTGTTTCTTGTTCAAAATGAATACTTTATGCAGAAGACAGAAATGATGCAAAACGATTCTTTTAAAAACCTTTTTAAAAGATGTTAAGTTTATTTTCTACATGTTTGCTGGATCAGATATAAATTTAAGAGTTTGCTTTCTTTACTATTGTAGAACACTTGTTATAATAGCACTGAGATAATATACTTAGTGTATTCTAAACTGGATACCCTTGTGCATCTCATAAAACTCTGAAATTTATGCATTTAAAAATCAGTTTAATAGATTAAGCTAAGAGGACTTAGAAGAATGCAGATTTTACACACAAACCTTGATTTTAAAAAAAGAAGAAAACCTGCCTAAATTGAGTTGTCATGTAATTCCTTTATATCGACTGATGTTGTGTTAAGCCTGCATTTGATGCCATGGCTGATGAAGGGGAAAAAAAGATTCGCAATAGTTTTGAAGTGAAAAGGAATGTGTTTGGAAGGCCCCTTGGCAAAAAATGCTGCTTTATTATTTGAAAGAGCTACCATGTTTAAGTACCTGGTGGCGGCATTTTCTGCCCTTGCCTCAGAACGCTGTCACCGGAGTCCTCCGCAAAGCTCTGTGTCAGAAGATGCAGAGGCCCAGTTCGGGAGTTGGCCACATCTGTCAGGAAACTGCTACAGATGGTTCAACTCATTAGCTGACAGAACTCCTAGCAAACATCATCCAAGAGTACGGGGACCTCACTTGGACTAAATGTTAAGCTTGCCTCCTGTTCAGTGCCATTGCGTTTTCTGCAAAATAAGATCCTTAACCATTTCTATTGGACGCTGGGTACGCTTGAATGTAACCTGTCTGCAGCTCTGTTTAATACAATTTGCAAATGTGAAAAATTTAAATTAATACTGGTTGCAACACTACAGGTCCACCCAAACAGTGTCTCAAGCATAGCTCACAGTATCTTTTAAATGTTGTCTGTATCTGATATCAGCGTGTCTTCATAATGATCTCACAACTGTGATGCAATGAACTCCAATGCATTTCTAATATATTATACCTTTGTATTTGTAAAACCTTGGCTTTAGTATCATGTTTATATTGTATGTGTGCAGTCACTCATGCAGAATTTCTCATCTTACCTTTCTTCTTGTTACTTGGTGTTTCCAGCAAAGCTGTTACATATTTATGTCAGTGTTCGTAGCAGAGCAATTACAGGTGTGTTTCCTAGTTAACTTCTGCAGCAGAGCCAGCAGAGGGAGCATACACATTGATGTTTTATGCTACTTACAGATTTTGGCCAATTTTTTTTCCTGTTTTTGCAAATACATGTATTTTCATGTACGTGATTATGTATATGAAACGTACATAAGTGGCCAAATGTTTGTGCTCCGGAAGTGCCATAACTGTGGAGAAAAGCTGAGCTGTCTATTGTTTTACAATTACAAAATCGGCTTTGATTTAGCAAAGAATTGCATATATCAGTTTGTGTACTGGGATTAATTCTTTGGACAGAGTTTTTTTGGACACTGGAAAGAAGAGACTGTTCCCCCAAAACCCCTTCTATTACACCACAGAATACACCACCTTTAGAAAAACCACAACATAAATTTAAGGACAGGTTGAAATGACTTCACACACTTGCAAGGTCAAACCCTTAATAAATCACTGTACACATTGTGTGTGGTTCACCTGTGTGAAATAGGCTTGAAGAGACTGGTCTGGTTTTAGCTGATATTTGGAGACACATTTTGGGTGTATGCAAAGTATACTATGCAAAGGCTTCTTTTTTGGTTACATCTAAATGCATAGCTTCTTAGAATGTGGAATTGCTCTGAAATAATTCTCACATTCATAGTCATTGTGCCTTGGGCCTGCTGACAAGGTTGACAGGAATTTTACATGAAGCACTGTCAGGACAGAAGGAAGTTTTTTTTGTACAATCTTATATGTGTTTAAACACATTTACTTTGTAAATCATGCTGTTTGCATCATGATTTAAACTTTATTTAAATACTTTTTTTAAAAATTTTATTTAGCATTATTACACTATGTGCTTGGTTAAGCCAGGCGGAGTTGATTATCATTAAAGTGTTATTTATTTCTATTTTATTAAGCCCCTTTTTACATTCATGTTACAGGTTAATTTATACTTTTATTTCATGCACTACTTGGCTTTACTGATTAATATGCCCCATGGCATTCAATAAAGCCAGGCAGTGGAGGAAATAAGAGTGGTATTAATTTCTAACATTGCTATAAATTTGCCTTAATAAAACTAGCTGAATAACACTGCAGTAGTAATACAATGGATGCTTCCAAATTGTTAGCAAAGACACAACTGAAAGAACAACACATTTTTTTCTGGAATTTAAGAATGCTGTGCTGTCTTTTTACTAGTGTTCAAATTAGACTACCTGTTATAATACTGAGTGCTCTTACATTGTGTTCTAAAAAGCGGTATGTATTTTTTAAAAAGAATTATTATTTTACTTAGTCAATCAGTTCAATCAGATGCAGATAAATTCTTTGGATCCTTTCAAAAGCCTTGTGGAATTTCATGACCACTGTTACTTAACAGACTGTCTAAAACCAGGTTTTAAAATATCAAAGAAAAAAGAGAATATTCTGGAGTATAAGGGCAAACAGCAAAAAAGAAAAATTAAAATAATGGATTTTCTTTTTAGTAGTAAAATAACTACTAGAGATTTATATTTTCCAATATTTTCCATTGATTTACATGTTGTTTTGTAGTAGGGTGAAATTCTCAAGAAAGAAACACAGATAGGATTGGTGAATGTTAGTTTTAGGTCTAGGAACTACTCATTATAGTGAAATTATTTTTGCTGTATTTTATTTATTAACTATTAACTATGATAGCTATAATTTTTTGAACTCTAGATTGTTAAATCTTTGTGGTATGAAATTCTTAAGTAATCTTTGCTGTGTAACAGCTAGCTGTGACAAACTTTTTACTTATTCCTGCATTCCTTTCTTGTTCAAACTCTAAAAATTTTGCTCAGTCAGAGAGTTTTGGGTCCAGCTGTTACTTGACCTCAGTGCAAAAAGAAAACATGATAAAGTTAGCGTACAAAAATCTGAACAGAACTGTAGTCCAGAAGGATTGCAAAAATCCTCAGATCTTGATCCTGGAAGGTGCATGGAGAAGCCCTTAATTGCTCCTGAAGCCAGTGGGATGTGAGCCTTCTCTGCACTTTGCCGGGTCAGACCTTAATAAATCACTCCACACATTTTGCAGGGATCACCTATGGGGTGAAAGGCAGCAAATGTTTAAAAGGATTAATATAAACATTATATATCAGATGGAACTTATTTTTACATTCAGGCAGCTATGAAAATAATACTGTCATTTTGATAAGTGTATTGGTTAGTTAAAATCAGATGGTCAGCAGACTATCTACTATCATTTCATTTTACTAAATAAATGCACTTATATACATTTACATAATGCACAGGCTGAGGATCTACCAATGTGGATTCAGATTAAAATTTTATCTGTATGTAATAATCTTTGCTTAATTTGTTTTTCTAAATAGTAACAAAACCTGTAAATTTGCTATGTTTTTCTAAAGAGTAACAAAACCTGTAAAATTGCCTTATTTACTATAAAACTCATATATGTCCAAACATACCATTTAATTTGCTAATATGGTGCTAGTATAGTTTAATTATGTCAAATAACTTGTTCAAGTGTTCTGTAACCTTTTAATCATAGAGTCACTGAAGTTAGAAATGGAAATTATCTCCTCGCGTGTGCAGGGCACAGCCAGTTCAGGTCTGTGCCCTACATATGTAATGTGTGATATTTTATCTGGGCTAGTTCTCTTGCAGAATTCCATTTTATCAACTGTTTTCTCAGAAGAGTATTTAGTTTCTAATGGAAAATTAAATGTCTTCTTCCTGTATCAAGCTTTAAACAAGATACTAGACAACAATAGGAATAATGACATTCGCAGTCACGTTAGATTCGATGTTTTAAATGGGAATATAATCCGTCATAATTTGGGGGAAATTTGCCAACTGCTGTGTCAAACTGGATAGCTTATCCTAGAATTGTGCTTCATGGAAAGCTCTTCCGTATGCTCCTGGAGTGGTGGAAAATTAGGTTAGAAGAATAGACCATTGATTAGGTTGTTTGGCAGTTTAGCTTGCCAGAAATGCTGAAAATCTGTACCACATATTAGTATCAGTGATATACGCAGACAGTTAATCCTTTCCATCCTTCACTGACAACAGTACAAGTTTGGGCTACACATTAGCTCTCTGGATAAGGCATTTGGGGTGGATGTAAAAGATACTCAGAATATTTTATTTCTAGTACGTACATAAGCAGCAGATGTGATTATAAAGGAAAATTCACAACAGTAATTTTTTAGTGTTTAACCCCCCAATGCAAAGCTATATATCTCTTTTCTTCTTGTATCACCCCAGCCAAGCAGAATAAACTGCAGAGCTTGCAAAACAGAAAAATGTATGTTTGGGCTATGAGGCATAACACGTGCAATTAAATATGAGAAGATCTCTTTAGTTAACAGTGTGAGGGCCAGGGGGCAGAGCGAGTAAGGCTGCCGCATCTGCCTGGGTGCTGCAAGTAAGGCACGAAGGGTTAAGGCAATGTCTTCTCTCTGAGAGATTTTTAAAAACCAGTCCATTTTAAAGGGATGTCTACAAATTAAAAGATTAAATAGAGGAAGGGTGAATCCCTCTCCCCATCTCTTGCACTGTACTTACCTTCATGCAGATGTTGAAACAAGAATATTTGTTTCCGTTTCAGCTTTTCTCCAAGTGTCTTTTATTGGCAGGGACAGGACTGATATTTTGATTTCTTTTGCTCTTTTAGTTTTGTTGGTTTGAATTATTATTTTTTTCCACCCATGTAGCATACCCGTGCTTTTATAGAACACAGAAAATCCTCTACTTTTTGTAGACGGAAATACGTACTGATTTTCCACAAAATGTTTCTCCTCTTTCAATGTATTTTTATGGAATTAAAAAGTGGTGCCTTTATTTATTGCCTGGCAATTAATATTATTTATTTTTACACGTCCTTCTTTACAGCACAATCCTGGAAGAGGAACTTTGGTCTAAACATTGTTTTTAAGTTTTATATTTCCAGCCATGCGTTTAAGTAACTTTTGTTTCAAAATGAATAGGTCACTTTTAAACTGACGTTTTCTGGGAGCTAGAACCTAAAATTCAAACCCAATGTGGCCAAATCCCTGCCCGTAGGTACAAGAAGAGTGGAAATTGAACACAAGGGGGAGCTGCAGGGGCGGCTGTGCCCACCGCTGCGATAGATGTGGCGTCTTCACCCCGACAGAAAATATGCCGTAAACGTAATGCAAGTCGGTACGATTCTTGTAAAATGGTCACCGTGGGGTGGCTGTGCTGGAAACGGCCTTGTCGCCTGTTGGGTTCCACCCGGCAGAGCTGCCCCCCGCGCCCCCAGCTCAGCGGCAGCGCGCCGGACCCGGCAGGTCCTCCCAGCCTCGGCAAGGAAACCCTGCAGCGAATGGTCGCGGTCTTCATAAAGAGAAAGGAAAATATAGGTGGGATGGGGGGGAGGAAGAATATCAATCTGCATATAGCCAAAATTCTTTTCCTTCTTTGCTTTTACATATTTGTTTAAAATCCTGTTTGAAAGGCAGATGCGGATAAATGTCCTAGCGTGTAAACTTAAACTGTTGGAAATTGACTTAGGTGGTTTTTGTATGGATAGTAGCTTAAGCACAGTCCTGAACACATTGGATATAGAGATAAGTGTAGGAACATTTGCCGCTCTCTGGAGTATAGGGAAACTCCTTCCTTATGCTTGGTCTGGAGATGCAGATGTAGAAAGGTGATATTTTTTGACCACCGCATTACCATTGCTCCTTACATGATAATAAATAATGATAGTTATAATAATACTGATGATTATGATGGTGATAATAACAATGCTAATAACAACCAGCGTGAAGAGCAGAGCAGACAAAAGGACTTGCTACTAGGGAAAAATCATCAGAAACATTCTGGACACCTCACCCAATCCTTTAACCCACAGAAATAAACTCTATCTTTAAAATTCAAGCAAAACAAACACCTGTTTCTTTTCTCTTCTCTTTTGAGCTCTTTCTATTATGATCCCTGAAGTGGAAGGTTGTTTGGAGGATCTTTACAGAGTGTGGACGTGGTTTGCTGCAGCTCAGCTGAGGTACAGAGTCCCGCTCTACCTGAAAGATGCAGGCACTCATTGCAAATTGCAAAAGTATGCCCTTTATCATTAAAAATCAATGGGCCTCTTTTTATTGGGCCTTCCTGAGGCTGATGCTGGGTAGCCACACCATTTCTTTGTATTTAATTAAACTTTCTGTGATATAAATAACTGGCATGCATATAATGCATATATGCAATTATGCATATAAAAAAATAGATATTGGCCAAGGAGCCTGGGGAGTTTATCACAGAGGGGTGGAGCTCTCAGCCTGGTGCTTTCAGGGCAATGATACAATAAGTCTTACGAAACGTCTGAAGTCAAGGCATCTGAGATAATATGACACAGTTTGTATCAACTATAATTCCATTTGTACTATGATCCCAAGCCTTTTTCCTAATATTCAACAACTTTTGTGTTTGGATCTTCAAGTTCCCATTATAAACTTGCACAATATATTTCAGCTAGTGAATTCAGGGAGAATACTAGGCTTTGTGGCTTCAGAATTCTATCCGAGGAGATGCATCTGAAAATATTCTCTTTTCCATGGTTATTTTTATCCTGTTCTTTGTTAGAGAAAATATGTAGGAAAAATGTGCTTCTAAAATGTGTTCCCAACTATAATAGTTGCTACAAAGCAGGGGCTTTCTCTTTCAAACTCTAGAGTATGTTCTTTCAAATTGCAGATTTTTTTTTCTGGCATTTGTTACTTGGAAAAGAGAAGATGGGAATGACAGAAGGAAAAGATGAGAAATAGATTACAACAAATGGAATAATTCTTTCGGAGCAGTACACTTTTCACCTCTGGGTGCCACTGTTCAACTGTTTCTTGTGCAGTGACCATCTGCCTGGAAGTCCAGCTTTTACTGGAGAAATATTCCCTAAAAGAAACTGTTAAAGAGATACTGCCTATATCTCTGGATAATCAAGAAACAAGTTTCTGATGTATGGATATTAGTTACTCAGTGTTCTGATATGTTATTTACATACTGAACAATGAAACAGTAAACAATCCACATTTGTTCCATTTAATGAGTGAAAAAGTCTGATAGTTTATTTAAAACTTTTCTTGCCTCTTTAGTTAGAAGGTGAAGAGTGAATCTCCTCTCTTTTTTCTGCATAAATGAGTACTAGTACAGATTTCTTAAGTACACGGATTTACTGTAATCATTCAGTTGATTTAAACAAGTTTTACAATATCAACAGTAATTTGCTTTATTGCCCACAACCTACTTAATTCAAAAAAATCTATTGACTGGTATCATTTCTTTTCAACTGCTGTGGAACTGTTAATATTCAGAGCAAAATTAATTGCAGTCTGTGTATCCAGCTGTTCCACCAGATTAATTATATTGTGACTATTTCTCCTATAAACTCCGCCAGGGCAACTTCTCTGAACTGTACTATGATTTTAATTCTAGTCATATAGAAATCTTCTGTGAATGAAATGTGTATTACTTAATTCCTTCATTACTATAAGGTTGTGTTTTGGGCAACATTTTCAAAATAATGACAGTTGCATTTTAGATCATAATGATCCTTTTTCTCACCCAGGGAGGAACACTGCTGCTGGTTTGCCCATACCTTCAATCTAGAAGTGTTCTTCCTGCACTGTACTAGGTACCGCAGTCTATCAATGAAAGCCAGCAAGTCTTCTCATATCTGCACACAGATAATGGAAAGTTCCATGATAGCCTTATAAACAGGCATGGGCTGTATTTATTTTTGTTCGGTGGTTCTATACGTTCTATATATGCATTTGTTCAAAGGGGAGGAAAAATACAGACTAAAACATCTGTTAAAAATTAATTTCAACTTTGTCCCAGATTTGTACATTTTTTTCTATCCAGTTTCATTGGAAAATCCCAAATAAATAGAGCACCTCAAAATAAAGGAATTTAACTTTATCCTGGGAACATGCAGTTCAGGTTTTGGAATGGGAAACGTGTAATAAAATGCTGCTCAAATGAAACTGGTAAAGCTGTAAAATACGTAAGTGGAAACTTTGAGGAAACTGGCAATGAGAAACTGGAAATCAAGCAGTAATTTAAGTTTCACACAACCACCCTTTGCATGTGTGAGTACAAAGGAGAGACTAGGCAGAAATGTGAGTCAGAGCACTCCTCTCAGGAACTGAAGGGACAGAGATTCCCAGCATCTGTTTCCTTAACTATCACCCAGAGGATACTGGTGGTAAATCACAGTGAGTAAAAATAGAATCAGAAAACTAGCTCAAAACAAATGAGGTACTGTACTTTGCAGTACTTTTGCAGTACTGTATCCAGCTCAGCTTTCATCTGTGTTCAAATTGGATGTGTCAGATCACATTCACTTCTAAACAAATTCTTATTAAAATCACAAGCATGGATAATTAGGATGTCCCACAGAAGAGCCAGCCAAAGTTGATGCCTAAATGGGAGATTTATCCTGCTCACATATTTTAATGAACGCATCAATGTCATTGTTGTAGAACAACACGGCCAATCCCTTTCATAGTGTTAATCACTGCTCTTTTGAAGTGAATGTGCCCAAGTCGAATTGAATCAACTCTGGTCCGGCCAAGAGACTCCAAGTGGAAGAATGAGTTTGTATGTATGAATTATTTTAGGGGCCCCATTGATCTGTACATAATTTCCATGTCATCAGGGAAGGCTGAAGTAACGATACTTTGCTTTCAAGGGGTCTAGTGAAATGTAATTAAAGTACTGTGAGTTCTTTATCTGGAAGACACATACAGTTGCAAGGGATTCTTATCAACCATAAGAGTTCTGAATTCATACTTGAACATCAAACATATAAAATGAAATTTTACCCATTTATTAAAGTTGTGATGTTTTAAAAAAATGTCAAAGATCAATATGGAATCAACATGTCTTCAGTATATCCTATTTGCTGTAAATAGCCTTGTTATTAGATATGTGAATATAATGTGACTGGGACTTCTGAAGAAAAACCCAACCTTTTTTTTTAGAAATATACGTATTTATGTGCAAATAATATGAGATATTCATGGAATCTGTAATATTTTAGCAAATGATAGTTGCAGATTCCAAGAACTACAGCAGTTTTAAGGAATTAGATTTTTAGGTAAGAAAAGCTAACAATAATTAGCAGAATTGATCCAGGAAGTTATCATTGAGAACTGTTAATGACTTCCATTTCAATATATACTATTGTCAAGAGAGAATTCAATTTTTATGTCTTCTTTTAGTGTTTTGCCTCCTCATATTTTGAGGATATACCTTTTTAGTCTTGTTTTATTTGTCATAAAAGATCATTTAGTTTTATTTGCAACACAAGATGTTTTAAGAAAAGCCTCCTCTTCTAGAGAAGTTCATCATTTTAGTAGCAGTAGCCCTAAAAATTCTTGTGGTTGAGGAATATTTGATAAAACAATAAAAAACTGACAAAAAAGAGAACAATCATATATGCAATAACTACTAAGAATGAACCACTGCTGGTTAAAAGCTCCCAAGCAGAAAAGAAAAACTTTTACAATGAGGATCATCTGTCCTACTGTTTCCTATTGTTGTTATATAGAAGGAATCCAATTTAAATCAGTATCACAAACAATGCAATAGCAAATTAGCAAAAGAGGTGTTCAAGAGTATTTTAATTATTCTAATCTCTAATTATATAGAATTAAAAATTCTGGGAAAAAATATTATTTTGTGGTTCTGAAACTGGCAAACTTAACAATATGACTCTCATCTCACCATATGTGTATTATTTATAATTCTTTTAATCTTTGCTCTACAGTGCATTTGGTCCAGCGTCCATGTTCTCTAGTTTATCACAGTTACCTTTCTAAGGCAGTTTTCTTTCTTGGCATTTATATAGTTTGGAATCTGGACCTTGAGGTGAAAAGCACATTTTGAAAGAAAATATTTCTTATGTTTTTAGCCAGGTTAAAAGATTTTAATTATTTTTTATTTGGTATTTTGCTTAATTAGAGTCAGGGCTCCACAGCACTATGCTACATGCTATTACGCAAACATTAGCACTGACACAGAGGTCTTCCTCTTAAAGAATTTGTGAATAGACTTTCAAAATGTGTAGTTGCTGTTGTAGCCATCGTGCCTTATGGCTTTATGGTGTATCACATTGAGTAACCAGCTTTTCGAAAGACAGGGAAACATAACTGAAGAATATTCAAAAATCCATTTGACACAATGATGATACAGCTCCATTCAGTCCCTTGTGCTTACTTCTGGTTGTGACGTGATCATTTCTAGTGATTTTTTTCCAGTAGTATTTGAGTGTGGTGAGTGCACCAGCTGCTTCAGGTGCAGATGGCGTTTTCCTTGTATGCTTCTCTATGCCGTTTGGCATTTGTTTTCCATTTTGTGTGTTGGCTCATTCACTCAGGAGCTTTAGCAACTGAATCATATCTGATTTGTTCATTGAGCATCATACATGTTTTGTCCCGTATCTGCTGCTGAGAAAAGGTGTGAAAGACCCTGAGAGACATGTAAGGCAAACAAGGCACTAAGTAAACTAAGTGATGTCAGAAATTTTTTGCTGTCTGTACCTAGTTTTCTTGACTAAAAAGAAATGAAGCACTTTACCTACATTATATATAGTTTTAGTACAGTTAACATGTATTAATTACCTAAAGCAGCCCCCATCCAAACAACGGCAGCAGGTTTTTTTTTAGCAGTGAGGAGAAAACCCTAAGAATTTAAGGCTACTAGTAATTTGCAATGTGCAACTTCCTATGGTTTTCAAAAGAGTTATATTAAGTTAAATTATTTTTCTGTGCTTTCTCCCACTGATCATGTAGACAGCAACACATTTTTGTATTTATGCTGCCTGTTTTGCCATTCTAGCTCTGTAACTGGAATACAGGAATTTGCTGATTCATTTAGTAATGCTTTGCAACACCCATTTTCACACTGCATTTGGTTAAAAAACCCATATGGCTCTGCATGACTGGGAAGCTCTGCTCATAGCTCCAAAATCAAGAGCTATGAAATGACTAGACTTGTCTGCAGATTGTTTAGTGACTGGAGGCAAGATTTAATGAACTGTTGTCTGTTGTATTGTAGGAGCCTTTGTAAGCAATGCAGCTCATTATTTCTTGTCCTAAATGAGTGTCTAGATTTTAGAAATAGTCTTAAGTATTTGTTGAATTAGGTTTGTGTATACATGTATATAGTATAGAAAAACATATGTATAAAATGTAATATTAATTTTTTAATATATAAATATGTATGTGCAAATATAAACAGTTATGATAGTTTCTGAAAGATATGCAGGCTAATAGAAGTTGGATGCAATCTTAATACAAAATAGAATCATTTCTAGAAATTCAGATTAAAAAAAAATAGTCCCAAGTTCCCATTGCTAAACATTTCAAATGAGATGAGCAACAGGGTTAATACTGATGTTAAAGCACTTGCTGCCCCCACTGCTTTCTTACTGGGTCCTCTGCTGCAGGTGAACAGGAAATGGGTTATCATAAAGTTGTGGGAGGACTTTCATCTGCTTATTAGTAAAGACTGTAACACAGTTGCTAGTACAAACAAAGCCATAACCCTCTCCAAGAAACAGGAGTTTTGCCATGGACTTTCCTGGAAAAAAAAAACACAAAACACCACAAAACCCAGAAGCCAAACCATGCTCCATAGTATTTTATTTCTCTTGGGGCTTGGTTTTAAGCTTTTTTCAGTTTTGATTTGAATTATTAATGCATTTAATCATAAAATTATTAAATTTGCATACATATCTTATTAAATTTCACCTGTGCAGACAAAATTGTAAAGGGTGACCACATGCCTAACAGCAGGGGAGACTGGTATTATCAGCCTACCCTGCTGTTAACACCAGTGCAACAAAGTGAGATGGAGCAGGACTTGACATACCAGTTCACCAGTGTCAAAACAAAGATGTTCTTCTGTGCCCCATGTCAGCTTCTCTCCTCGCTTCAGAGTACTTTTCTACTGCTTCTTTGTGGCAGTTGAAATGCTGATTCTGTGTCTCTTTATGGCTAAGGACAGTTTTTGGTGAGGAATAGGGTGTTGCTGGTAGTGAGTTAGATGGCCTCGCTGGGGCATGAAGTAAGTAAGCACCAGAGCTGGTAGGAAGGAGGAGGCAGGATCATGCAGGCAGATGCAAGAGCTGAGGGAAGGAAGCAGGCAGACGTGCAAGGTAGAGGGGGGAGAGAGGAGACAATATTTCACTTTTTTGTACTAGATGTAGTACAAGATTCCAGATTCTCCCACCTTGACTTCACTGTTGTATAAAAGTCCGATAAACTTCTATAGAAGTTAATTATTTTTTTAGCAAGTTGATGCGAAGGGTACTTAAAACTATTGGAGTTATGCATGAGAAAATCTTTAGTTGCCTAACACCAAAACCTACAGGCCATATTCAGTTCTGAAGTAAATTTTCCCCTGGCTTCAGTTTTTCTGGCTAGTTTTCAAGAATAAGGAGAAATCTTATCCAAGTGTCAAATTTGGTCAGTGGCCAATATTTTATAGAAATACACATGTAGAAAATAGGGAAAAGAGACTAACCTGAAAAAGGCGCAGCTGGAAGTTGCATCTCTAAAAAGTCCCTCTACTGAAAGGCAAAGTGGTCTTGGGTGTGGTGTTTTCTTGTCTGGAAATACAAAAACTTTGCATGTGTACACTTCTTTCAGTTTTCTCTTAAGTGGCTACCTTTGAAAAGAAAAACAGAAAGGTTACAGTCTGTGATCCTTACATTCCTGAGGTGTGTCCTTTTATCTTCACAGGGTGGTTTTGTACTATCTTGTCAGCTGCTGGACCTTTTACTGTCCTTTTAACAGCCTACTCTAAGTTACAGTTCATTTACACTCAGCTAATAAGCAATTTTAATTTCTTCTTGTTGTTCAATAGGCACACTTATTTGCAGCACATTCCTAGAATATTTTATATGAACATCGATTCCCTCCTGAGCTTTACACAGTGCTCTTTGCACTGGTGTTCTTCATAATAATTAATTTATTTTAACCAAGCTTTTGTGAGATAAAGTGCCATTATCTGAATTTTACAGATGCAAAACTGAGGGATGTAGAAACAAGAATCAAAAGAATCTACTAATTCTAGGAGCATGGCTTGACAATACTGGCTTGCTTATTCTGAGTATCTGGTATCATAATAGCACTGTATTGTACAATAGCACTAGGAATATAGTAGCACATTAAAAGCACCATTTCCATTGATTTCAGTTTCTCCTGTCATGCATGAAGAACACACATTTGGTGATCACTTACAAAACATTTGCTTTGAGTGACTTGCCCCGTGTATAAGGACTCTGTAAGTCAGTGATAGCATCTAATTCTTTAAGGCAGGTTTCAACTGCCTTGTTCAAGAAATCATCCATTCTGTTTCTACTAACTTTTAAGTCTTTTAATTACATAGCTTAGCCCACATAATGTAACAAATATTTCTAGTTGTGTCAAAGAAGATAAAAAGCTCTGAAGTGAGAGGTGCCAAACATTATAGGAAAGCTTTATGAAACAACAACCCAGGCATCATTAAAGTGCTTCCTTGTTTCACAGTTGACTGCAAGTATATTAAGTAGGGAATCTGATTTGAGAACACTTGTGAGGTCCTGAAGGTATTTCTGGAAATATCAGACTGAATTCTGTCACATTCAGTTTGACTCACTAAAATGAAGGATAGTGACAATCATAGTGACTGGACTCCAAGTGCCAAAGTTGCACTGCACAGGAACAAGAATACACCTGCACCCATGTGCTTTCTGCAGCAGATGAAGCAGTGGAGTCTAAAAAGTCTTCTACTAAAAATCTAGCACAGAGCATCTCCAAGCTGTGCAGTCAGATAGGGATCCTGTGAAACAATTTATCTGAAGTTCTTTTCTTTCCACCCTCATTGTCCTCTCTCGTTCCCACTTGAAATTCTCGTTCTCTCTGCTTATCAGGATGCTTCTGTGTATTACAAAGACTTGTGCTTTTGTTAGGTTTATGGAGAACTTGCAAGTTCAATGTCTTGTTTGGCTGTTGAAGGATGATATTTTTCAGTGAATAAAAGTCAGCTGGATCCATGCCTTGTGTACCAAGTTTTGTCAACTTGCCTGCTACCTGTAGACTCTCTCATGAGAACTGTTCGTTGTTGATGAAATCGATGTTGGTGGTGGTTTGGAACAGCCTGTAGTTTTTATTTCTATTTGGCTTCTGTTTAACTGGTTTTCTGCATGCATACACGAACTGTAAAAATCTATTTATTTCAAGCAATCACAAACAGAATGGGAGGAATTGTTTCTATCCAAAACTTAATCCACAAAGGACACTTGGGTCAAACAGTTATTTTTATCTGGCTATTTATAGTGACTAGATGTTATATGAATGTGTCTTGCAGGAGCTGTTTGTAGATAGATTTATTTGAATCCAGTCCTGATGGAAATATATGGAACTCTGCTGGCCACATTCAGTTATAACAGGTCTGGAACTGGGCCATTCAGTTCAGTAGATTAGTGCAGGATGTAAATTGGTGTTGAATTTGATTCACTGTGGTTATTAGGTGTGTGAATATGAAGAAAATAGAGTCTTGTGGAAAAAATATTAACAGCTAAAACCCAAAAGCAATATTTCCGTTGGGCATTTCTCCAGTAGGTGTTCTATGAAGCGTTAATAATATGCAATTAATTCTCTGAATGCAGCATGTGCACTCTTTTTTATCAGGGTTTTGAATGTTTGTGGAAACAGGATCCTTTCAGCTCCTTACAGGACACTAAAAATTCTGTCTGCCTTTAAGGCTTGTGTTGTTCTCCTCCTGGGAGTTTGAAGGAGTGTGGACTTTAAGTTTGCTAAGTATACAGATGACTTGGATCAGCCCTGTCTCTGATACACATTGCGGATCCAGATTATACTACTTCAACACCTTATTATAATATATAACAGAACATTTTTTTCAGCACAAGGTATTTGTGCAGCAAATGTGTTTATATATACATGCTTTTCATAAGCCCTGAAGCCCCATTTCTTCATTCTATCTAAACTGCAGAATAGTCTTTCATTTATTCTGTCTACAAGCTTATGCATCTGCAGTTAGTTGGATTGATAACTGGCTAAGATGGAATATTTTGGGGGAAATGGTAGAAATGTTGGGAGGAAATGACCTCACCACTTTTATTCTTGCTTTTATTTGAGCAATAATAAAAAGATATGACTATTATGTTATATTTAAGCGTATGCCTAAACAGTAAGTACTCTGTAACTACGCTCAGAATCTGTCCAATAGTATCCAAGATTTTTTTTTTCTATGATTAGTGCACTGTTTTTAAAGACAGGACATAGAACATCTTTACAGATAAGTAATAATGTTTTTTATTTTACTGTATTTTTAAAGCAAATTGTCAACAGCTGTGATGTAAAATTGGTTATTTCCTGGCAGTTAACGCTCAAATTTCCCATAATAAGATTTGTTTTCCTAGCAAACTGGTGCCTTGGTACTGTAGGATTAAAATTCTAAATCATCTCAATGAAATGCCTGTGTTTCCATTTTTAATTGTTGAAGTCAGAAAGGGAATAAAACTACATAATTGCAAATGGGTTTGGATTTCAATTTAAAGAGAAAGCTGTCATCTTAAATAAGTCCAATAACTCCTGGGAGCCAAGATAATTTTCAAAAGATAATAACTCTGAACAAAAAACCCCAACAACCCAACCTCAAGTGATGTATATTTATAAACAGGAAAATCATTTTCAATTGAAGAGTCGTCTCTAGAGATCACTACACTTCCACAGTAAAACAATTCTCAGCTTGAATCCAATCCAATTTCATAGCTTTCTACTGTCCTAGCATTGTACCCTTATCAGTTAAGATGCTAATTATTTCCCCTTTGACCGTATCATCTGATTCTGATGATATCAAAGCAAACTTAAGTGATTAAACATACAATTATTAGACATTTGACGTCATCAAGTGGCAAGGTTCAGTTTTTCCTCCTGTTCACTTATAATGCTATTGTCAAAGTACAGTAAAAGTCCATTTGTATTGTGACTTAAATGGTACCTTTTCTATAAATGCTGTGCACACTTATTTCTTTCAGGAAGCAAAGGAGAAAAAAACCCACTTTGTGTTTTGAATGTGGCTTTTTACACTCTGACTTAACCTTTAGAAAATGAAAAATACAAGGTCAAAAGGTAGTTATGTTAGAAAATATTCACCTGGATTGTTGTATTGATTTTTTTTTTAAGAGGAAAGCCAATAGCATATAGTTGCAAAATGCATTCATTAGCCCTAATGGCATGTTTCTAACACCAGTGCTCTAGCAGTCTTCCCCCCAGCCCCACTTTCTATTTTAATGGTTACCGTACAACACTTACTAAAAAGTAAACTACTCCTTTTTTCTGTAACATAACTGATAAATTTGGTGTTATGTGAAGAGGTAATATTTATCTTACATTTCTATTGCTTCTCTGAGAAAAATAATAACAGAGAATCAGAACGCTTAACTGTTCTTGTACTGTCAAGAACATGTGTTTTGGAAAAAAGGAGCGCTTCTGGGCAACAACGCAGTAGGTCAGATTCTCATTTTATTTTTATAACCATTTAAAAAGTGCTGGACAGTATATAGAAAGTCTAAGCAGAGAAAAGTTTACATTTGTGTTCACCTTTGAAGTCTTTAGATTGACAGAGTAGTGTAGAGCAGTCCGTAGGTACATCTAGTGACCAGCAAAAGCCAGTAGTAAATGCCTAGGGACACATTTTTGAGCAGACGTAAAACCAGAAATAATTTATTGTTGCAGTATGGACACTGAAGTGTTGTGAAAGTTGTAATTATTTTGAAACCTGATAAAAAGCCTTTGAAATCAATAATTTGTCTTTGATTTTGAAGTGCTTCAGATCAGTTTTAAGCCTTATTCAAATCATAGTATCATTATCAGCCAAATGCTTTCCTAGCATTGCTGAAACATCATTTCAACACTGATTTGTAGGAGAAAGAAACCACTTACTGAATCACCGAGACCACTTCCTGAACATTTTAATTTTACGGGAAAAAGAATATAGTCATAGGATATTGAAAACAATAGGCTTAGCAGCTTTTTGCTGGGGGAAGTCTAATGATAATGGGCTTTTATTTAAATACTGTTATGCAAAAGTAATTTATCTTTCTTTGGGAAATCTAAGAAAACAAGGAAAATGCTACTGAAGCTTCATTTGATGTTTTTCCCATTGAGCTTATAAGGTTAGATTTATGATGTGAATTTTTGTATCAGATACATAACTGGGAATCTGAATCTGTTGCTGAACTGTGCTGTTCCTGAATATTGCCTTAAAATATTGAATAATTTCTTTTTTTTTTATGAAAAAAAACCAGCAAAACCAAACAAAACCCCCAAACCCAAAACCAACTCAACAAGCAGAAACAAGTTAGTATCAGGATTTTTTTTTTACAAATTTGAGGTTATATTCTCTAGAAAACTTAAAAGAAATTCTGTGGAAGAAAGTCCAGAACTATATTATATCCATATCCATTTATTAAAAAATCCTTGTCTGATCTCAGATGAGATGTGGACCATGTAACAGATCCTCAGAGACTGACTAAACATTTTGATAATTTAGTTAGATATTGGCTATAAATATTTAAAATTGTGAATTGTTTTAAGACTGAATGTTATGTGTTTGTGAGGAAAAGAGAACTTGGGAACCCTGCCTGTATCAGGATCTGTTTCTGCTAATATAAATCAATTAGGTTTTACAAAGGCTTATGTTACATTATGCTGATCAGCTAAAGCAGGCACTGACTGAAGCAGTTTTCTTGGCTGTCAAAAATAAATAAACAATAAAGGGCTTCATCTTGAGAAGTATAATCAAATTTTTTTGAGAATAGTCTGAGATTCCAGAATTGACATATTCAAATCTTGATACCTATATCTAACTTAGACTTGGTTATTCATTTTCATATGCTTGATCTCTCTAAGAACATGCAAATTCTTCATGCATTGCTCCTGCTTATCTATCTGTGCTGCTAAACATAACTAAAAGTTTGCTATTCATGTTACTAAAAATGAAATCTTTTAGGAAAAGTTTACATGATGTTGAAAGACTGGGCTATACAATGGCAGATGAAATCAAATGCTGATAAAAGTAAAGCAACTAGCATGGGAAAAAACATTTCCAGCTTTATATATTCAGGGATGATCTTTGAATTGATTATTATCATTCAAGAGAGAAACAATTCCATCATACTAGAGTTATGACAGCTAGCTCTATGAGGACATCTGTTGAGTGCTGGGTAATGGCAAAATTGAATAAAATATTAGGAATTGTTAGGAAAGAAACCATCGTTGAAACCATCATGCAGTTATATCTTCAATACTTGTTTGCACGTCTCACCCCTTCAGCTAAAATTCGCACAGTAAAACCAGAAAAGTCATAAAATAAGCCAATGACAATAAAAGAAATTACTAAATAGATTAGGGTTCTTCAGCTAGGAAAACAGGTAATGAAGGGAAATATGATAGATGCCTGTTAAATCTTGAGAGGCAGAGAAAAGAGGAATAGAGGTTGACTATTTCTTCTAAAGTGAAATGAGGGGCCATGAAATCAAGGTACAAGGTGACAGGCTTAAAACAAAGGCAGTACATTTTCAAAAAGTTTAATTTGGCTGTGAAAATTCTTGTCATTGAATGTTGTGGAAGATAAATTTTACCTTGGTTTAGACAGCAATTAGATAAATATGTGGAAGAAAAATCCATCAAGGGCTATTAAACACAGATATTACCTCTAGTTTAGGAAGTCTTTCCCACAAATTGCCAGGAGTTGGAAGAATGTCCAGGGAAAGTATTGCTGTATAATTGCTCTGTTTTAATACTCTTCCCTAGGCACTTACTATTGGCTTTTGCTGGAAACAGGCTACCAGGCTACCTTTGTTTTGACCTGCCATGGCTATTCTTATGATCTGCCCTGAAAACAGCAAATACTATTGAGTATTTTCCAGTGAAACTCAGAAATCAACATATTCACAATGGGAATAACACTTAGTCCACAGAGATATCATGCTTCTAAATATTATCTGCCGAGTGCTTTTATGTCCTATAATTAAAAGTTTGTGTATGCTTACATATAGGAAAATGTTCAGGTGTGTTTACGTACATATGTATATGTGTATACATGCAAACACATCTACATATGTATTGTTATATATTTATTCTCTTGGACTTTTTAGTTCATCCAGTTTATTTGTTGAATTTTACATGTTGCAAATAAAAATACTATTCTGAATTTACAAAGTCAGTTACACTGCAACATGCAACAGAAAAAAACATATGAAATATGTGATGTCAGGAATGTATTTTAAGAAGCTTTATTTTAAAAAATCTTAGAATATAAAGCTTTAGGAAGCATCTTGTATTAACTTGAGCTCAATTCTTCCACTTATCAACAGAAGTTTGTTGTCCTAGAAATGTTTTATTAAGTAATGGATTTGCATGTCTTTAGTTAATGGCCAGAAGGCCAAATTAAAATTTTTGTTCTGTTTGGACAGGATTCATAGTGTCTTACTTCAGGCACTTTTGTAGGAGTATGGTACCTAGGCCGTCTCTTCAGACATAATGGGAAGAGAAAATCACTTCCATGGGGTGATTACTGAATGAAACTAAGCTTTAGATCTAAAGTTGTCTGCATGGACCAAGTCACTTTAAAATTGTTGCTTTTAGGTTTTCTTACATTGTTTGTTTCAATATCAGAGATTTGGATAATAATGTATGCGTGAATATATGTGTGTGCAGCTGTATGTTTGCTGATAACTGTGTCACTGCATAGCATACTCTGATCCAGTGGTGGATCAGAGATGGTGGATATAGTAGAAAGACTTTCAAAAGAAAACACCATTCCCGAAAGCTCTTATTCACAAGCCTACTCTAGATTTGTACAGGACAAGGAGATACCATCATATTCTTTTAACCTAAGTGCCTGTGTAAGTTACGGGACTTTTATTCCACCTGTCACTAAACCCCGTAATTTCTGTGCCGAGCCCATAACATCTTTTAGAGGATATAGTGACATGGTAGACTAAAATAGCTGTGCATTTATACAGAGAGAAACAAAAGAAGACACTAAACCTTTTTTGGAGTGGTGGAACAGACGTTGTCTGGATCCAACACTAGAATCCCCCGGGGAAAAAAGTAATCTCTGAAGTAAGTGTGCATCTGCCTGCTGCTTCTCCCGCTCTGATGGATAGTTACAGCAAATAAACTGACTCAGCAATGATACAATGAATCTCACAACCTTCTCTACTCCTGCTACTTCCTCCTATTTAGAGTTAGTAGATAGGTACTCCGATTAAAACCTACTGTCTAGATACAAACTATAACACTGATTAAATGGATTGTTTTGCCAAGGGAGATGTAGCTGAATTGCCCATTTTTCATTCAAATGTTCAAGCTTAGAGAAGTAGCTTCCAGCTCTAAATATATTGAATCACCATTAACCCAATGAAGAGGGTAGGAACACAGATATACACTTCTTATTAGATGAGCAGAGTTGCTTGTCTGATAATATGAACAATTAAATGGTGGTGTTTGTTTAGATCCTTTTAAAATGAATTTGATTCTACATGACAAGGTGTTGATTAAACTCGCAGCAACAAGAATTCAAGGTATCCATGTTAAAGTATTTGTACAGGTCAGGTAAGGGCCCACTACACAAATGCTGTGCATAAGTAATTGGTTAAAAAAGAAAAGGCAGAGAGACTCACCAGGGTTATTACCTGTTCACAGTTGAATAGAAGCCACTTCCCATAGGAATCAGTAATTGAACCCTGTTCATTCCACTCTGTAAAATGATTACGATGTAAAAGTGAAGCAAAAAGCTTTGAGAACAGAAAAAAATGCACACACAATTAAGGAGTGCTGAGTTCTACTATGTGGAATACATTTCATATGTGAAGAGAGTGCTTTGAAAACATGATAAATGTCTAAATTTTATATTAGTAGCTCTGTTTATTTCAGTTAGTGTTCATTTTGAGTTTCTTTAGTACATAAGAACTTAGAATGTATTAAAAGAGAATTAAACGGATGTATTTGTGTTTATTAGTCATGAGGTTTTAATGTAACTCTCCAGATTTATAACAGCTTTAAAATGGATTCATAGAGTTTTAAGGCTAAAAGAAATGGTTATGATTATCTAGTTTGACCATAGACCATTTCCCCTGGTGATTCCTCATTGACTCTGATGGCCTGTGGCTGAACTACAGTAAATTTTACAGAAAGACAGTAGTAACAGAATATGAATAATTTGCACATTTTATATTTCATATGATAATTTTAAGGCACTTTTATGGTCTTCACATGCCTGAATATTTCCATTGTGTCTACTGCTGAATATTTGAATACACATGAGGGTTCAAGGCTTACTTCTTAACTTGTTGTTTTATCTGTTTGTAAATGTTGCAGTTCTTAGCACAGAGTACTAAATTACTTGCTCAAACAGAAATAAATCTATGACAAAATTGGTAACAAAACCTCTTTATGTATATTGATTCTAGTGCCACCCACTCACTCTCCCCAAAATACTGCCTCCATTAAAGTATTTAAATGGGTGGGTGTGTTTTCCAACACTTTTTATGAGTTTTAGATGAATGGGCAAATTACCTGAAAGGAAATCTCTCTCAAAATAGCATAATATGATAAAATAAACATACGTTCCTCCTATTAAAGAAGATATGGTATAGACAGCTGTGGGCTTTTAGAGATAGCCAGGAAAGCAATGAATGTCATAGCCAAACATAAACTGAACTAATTTACTTGTGTTGATAATTGTGGGGCAGCAATTTATCCAACAGTGTTCAAAATCAAGTAGAATGTCTTACACTTTTGGTGGTTTTGTGCTAAAGATATCAAATAAGAGGCCTTAGAAATGAGTACAGTTTTCTTTGTCAAAGATACAGGAAATGAGGAAAATGGAATTCCATTTGGCAAGATTTTGGTGGGAAAGTATTTCATTAAAATTATACTGCTCAAATTTATGAAATACTACTTGTAGTGAAGAGAAGATATAACAATTGTGGAAAGTGGTATTCTGTTTAAGGATGGCGTTCTAAGAAAGAATCACAGTCATAAGAACATGTTATTGCTCTTTATGTAACTGAGAAGTAAAATTTCATGTGTCATCAAAACTAATGATTGATGGTACCATGTTAGGTGTGAATTATACTATTGAGTCACTGACAATTGGGGTGGTTTTTTTTTTTTTCATTTTTTATATGTATCAACCCAAAAAAACCTTATTAGTATTACTAGTAATATCTAACACCATCAGTTTGATATGTAACTGTCTTTTAACATGGAACACGAATGAATGCACTCAGTTTTATGAATGAAGTTCCCAGTACTGTGGAGGTACTCGAAAGCAACCATGGTGACAAACTATTTTGGACTCTTTTTTGCTTTTGGACTCTTAGGAAGGTCAGACATTAAGGGTAAGTTGTGTTCAAGTGAGGAGGAGAATATTAACATAAATGTTGGGAGTCATATTTTCCTCTAATGTCTGGCTTAAAGAACCTGCCTCTACAAGGGACAGTAAAAGCCTTTTTTCCTAAGTTTGGGCCTGTTTTCCTTGACTTGAAAGATAATGATTGCTGTCTCAGATCTTTTTCAGGTGTGTGTCCATCTGTTTGTGTGTAAAAGATTTACAGAACAATACATCTGCAAAAAACAGTTACACTAATTTAGTAGGGAAAGCCCTATACAAAGTAACCATTACTAGTTAGACAGTAATCCACAATGCTGAGGGGAGAGAATGTTACTTGCATCTTCAAAAATGAATTTGCTATTTCTGCTTCACTAAAAAATCATTAAGTTGCATTAGATGATTGCAAAAAATCATTAAGATGCAACAGAAGTCATTCCTTTCCCCTCCACCACAAGCACTGAAAAGAGAAATTTCACTAAGTAATGCTTTTTGTATAGCCTCCTGATCTTAGTGCTGTAGATGTATACTAAGCTGTGAAATGTTTCTTTTATTTATTGCTTGAAGCAGAGCCTATTGCAAATTGTATTTCCTTCTGTAGTAATTTTAAGTGAATAATTGCAGAGATCCTGGCACGCTTTCCACTGATATGAAAGAGAAGGAGATGTGTGGTTTAATTGTTTATCACCGTATTACTCTGGAGTTTTGGCTGCTCATAATGATTGTCATTTGCTTTCTTCTGACCAGACAGCTAATTAAATAAACTTTCCATAAATATTTATTGGCATGTGAGTTATATGTGAAATTCAACTCAATCCAAAGGTAAATCTTAAAACTGTGAATGCTTCAGGTCTTAACTGTAAACTCAGCAACAGAGCTTAGCACACAGTGTGTGCTAATCCCACTCTGATTGGAAGCTGTAAATTTTCATTTCAGCACCACTGGGTCAGTTCGAGTTCAGTTACGCTGCAGAATGAAGTAGTTTCCATGTTACGTTACCACTGCATGCTAACTCATTCTTGCAGTACTGAAGAACTGATTAATGGATGTCATTTGTGCAGGTAGAATCTCAATGAATATGAAAGTTCTGTTCTACTGACAAGATAGAAATACCGTTTTGTGAAGCATTTAAGCAACTAAATTGAGATAACTTTAACTTTAATATAGGTATTTCAAATTTTAATAATATTACTAATTTTTATTTTAATAATAATCAAGAATAATTTCATTTTAATAAGACACTTCAAGAGTTCGTGACTCCTAATAGCATGCTTTTTAAGTGTTACTTTGAAATTCAAAAGCCCCCCAGGTTACTTGTGTGTAACTGAAAATAGATTTTAACCAGTGTTTATGCTTGCAAAAAAAGTGTCTATTAGATTTATTCCCAAAGTGCTATTTGCATTTTAGTGAAATGATCTGTAGAAAATTTAAAAATTCATGCAAGAAAGACAAATCACTTTTGCAGACTAAAAATGCATCACTGGTGATGCATCATTGTCTTTTATACCTTTGTCATCATATCTCAGAACATTAATAAGCAAACTTGTGCACTACTCAGAGGGTTTAGTAAATTTTATTTTTCAGTAATTTATGACTGTTGCTCTTTTTTGTATGATTGTGCAGAAGAGAGATCCTGCCTACCTCCAGTGTTATTTAGATCATGTCTTTAGTAACAGAAACTAGTTCATATGTAAACAGGAATTTAAGGCTGAGCTCAGAGAGTATTGATCATCAGTACAAAGTCTAGCTGGAGGCCACTAACTAGCAGTGGATCCCAGGGGTCAATAGTGAGCCCAATACTGTTGAATGTCACCATTAATGGGTCAGATTATGAGGCAGAGTGTACCCTCAGCAAGTTTGCTGATGACACCAAACTGGGAGGAGTGTCTGATACAGCAGAGGGTTGTGCTGCCATCCAGAGGGGCCTCAGCAGGCTGTAGAAATGGGCTAACTGAAACCTCGTGAAGTTCAAGGTAGGGGACTGCAAAGTCCTGCACCTGGGGAGGAGTAATTCCCCACACTAGTACATGGTGGGGACCGACCAGCTGGAAAACAGCTTTGCAGAAAAGGACCTGGGGATCCTGGTGGACACCAAGTTGAACATGAGCCAGCAATGTGCCCTTGCAACAAAAGTGGCTGCGGGTATCCAGGGCTGGATTAGGTGTGCAACAAAAGTGGCTGCGGGTATCCAGGGCTGGATTAGGTGTTTTACCAGTGGGTCAAGGGAGATGGTCCTTCCCCTCTACTCAGCACTGGTGAGGCCACACCTGGAGTACTTTGCCCAGTTGTAAGCTCCCCAGTACAAGAGAGAGATGGGCATATTGGAGAGAGTCTAGCAAAGGGCCACTAAGCTGATTATGGGACTGAAGGAAAGGCTGAGAGAGCAGGGGCTGTTTAGCCTAGAGAAAAGAAGGCTTGGGGAGATTTCAGCAGTATATATAAATATCTGAAGGGAAGGTGTAAAGATGGAGCCAGGCCCTGTTCAGTGATATCCAGTGACAGGACAAGAAACAATGGGCACAAACAGGAGCCCGGGAGACAGGGGTTTTTTTTTGAAAATGTGGGTGATTGAGCACTGGCACAGGTTGCCCAGGGAGGCTGTGAAGTCTCCCTCCTTGGAGATACTCAAAAGCCGTCTGGACACGGTCCTGGGAAACCTGCTGTAGGTGACTCTACTAGAGCAGGAGGGTTGGACGAGGTCATCTCCAGAGGTCCCTTCCAACTTCAGTCATTCTGTCTGTGTGAAGCTAAGTAAATTAAAATTATTCAATTAAAATAACTAAATAAAATAGAAGCCCTCACTGAAAAAAACAAGCTGTAACTCTGTAACTTTGATGAATAATGGTTGTGTTGCTTCACCAATTATTTTGGCAGAATAGTGGGGCATGGAAGGATGTGTTCTAAATATCCATGGATTTTAATTTCTTATCTTGTGCCTGCTTTTTTTTTTTTTTTCTTTTTTTTTTTACTGGCATGACACTGCCTAGTAACAATAGGAAAGTCAGCAGAGGAATTACAGACAACAGAGCTGGAAATCACACAGAATTTCATCACTGTGATAGCAGTCTCCCTCAGTTGAGGATTTGGTACTAAGAGCATCAGGAAGCATTTTTAGCAAGATAAATATTTACAGAGCAATCTCTGTTACTGTAAACTATGAATAATGCCAGGCTAAAACCATGCGTACCCTTGGCCTGGCTCATGACTATGGTTAAACTTCTGTCTGCTGCTATTTGAACTGCTTGAAGACAGTCAGCCACACCCGTTCTGGTTTAAAAAAATACAGTGAAGAAAAATATTTCCAGCTTTTCTGTGTTCTCTTTTCTGTCATATTTGGAAGCTGGCAGAGATGTAGGGAAGAAGTTATACTTACATGCAGAGAACTTCATAAATATCGGCCTTCTTATTTTAATTCTGCCTGGCTGGTTCTTGGTTTAGAGAACCTGGAGGCCAGATGCTGCAGCGAGGATAGACTTCCTGGCAATAACCCAACTTTGTAAAAAAGAAAAATGCTCTGCAGAGAATGATGAAGAGCTGGCTTTCCAAAGTTTGGAATAATTTCATCAATTTACAACCAAAGCACGACCAGTGATAGTTACCATATACATCTATTATAGCAAATGAAATAGATTATAGTAGGCAGCTGAAATATTCTTATTCTAAACAGCGAATAACTGAAAGAATAACAAGTCTGCAGTTTGAAGGAGGAACGTGTAGGGAGTTAGGTGCTGCTAGATATTAGCTGACTCATTGATATGAAGGCCAGTAAGAGGTCCCCTTTAATAACTTGTCTTGCTTTATAGTTATGAAGGTCTATCATTTCATTAGAGTGAGTCATATTTCTGAGGACAAGAGGTCACTGTAGAAGTGGTACCACAGGGTTGAGGGGTGGTAGAGGCAGAAATATACTAGTTGTGATGGTTAGATGTGCCTAAATCTCTCAGTTTTTCTGAGTACTACCTTAGGCTTTCAGGGAAAAATAAACAGTTTATCTATGGCACATGAAATAATCTGAAGACATTTTAAATTAAATTAAAATGCAAAAAGCATCAAATTATACAAGCACAAAAATAGATGGAACAGTTCGTTATTTTGAGGTATCTGCCAGGAAAAAAATTGAGATTTTACAACAATTGCAAGTCCTTCTTGGAAATCTTACACATTTGTGGGCCAGGATGAAAATTTGTAAGAAAAATCTAGTTTAACACAATTTTTAATGGATTTATTAAAATAATAATAGGCAAACAAGCAAAGGTATTACAATGAATAGTTCAGTGATCAAACTGAACTCATAAGTAGCTATGAATGAATCTCTTAATCTTCAAATTGGTACAGAAGATGTCAAAACAAATGATGAAATTGATGCAAGAAAAAGTTGTTTTCTTTTCCAGTCTTATGTCACAACTTTGAAGGAGCAACTTATTTCCTTTAATCTAAGACCCTAAAAAGCTACCTAGTGTTATAACAGTGGTCTTTATGTAGCAGGTGAAGGACACAACTATCAATTCTGCTCTGAAATAATTTACAAAGATACATCATCTAGTATATGCGGTAAAATCAATCTAGTAAAATTTCTGAGAAGTGCAGGGGTTTCTTTATGGCTCACAACTTGAGTTTCTCCAAATCTCACTGCTGTTGCATTAGCAATTGTTATTTTCCTTGCTCCTTTAACATACCTTCACACAGAACTCACAAAAGCTTAGGTAAACAGATTGATGAAGAGCATTGATTTCTGCAACTATTCTATTTAAAATAGAATATTTTAAACTTTTGGGATTTGTGATATTGTTCCTCCAAGTGTAGGTGTGCATTCATGGTCTATCTGTACATTCACATGCTGATAGGGGAAGAAATGCTTTTGTCTCAGAAAATAACCAATCATTACTATTTTTTTGTAAATGTGTTGCCATTTCTTCTGCATTGTTTTCTTCAGGAACTTTGCTCTGTTATGTTTGTTGTTCCTAAAATTCTTTCAAAGAACAGCTTCACTAGATGCTGATGGCAGTAAGAGTTGCACAGGCAATGGTGGTTAGCTGGCATAGCCAGTGACTGACATTTTTCGCTTTTTACTCCTGCAGAGTGAGGAGGCACTTATCTGAAGTGTCATGGGTATGCTGAGAGACCACAAACTGCTTTTATGTGTTCATGACTTCCTGGGTTGGGGGGAACTTTCTGCTTTGTTTTCTGTGAAGACAGACTGTCAAGAAGCATAAGGAGAGTTCATGAGGCCTTTCCATAGGACGTAGGCTTCAGATCTCTCGTCCCACTTGGAGAGTGCTGCTACTTGCAGCTTCCTACTGATGTTGCAAATTCTGCTGATGTGCCTGTCTATCTGGTACTTTCAAAAATACATCAACAGGATCAGCTTGACCCTCACTAGGAAAAACAACTCTCCATTTGATATATTTATCATAGAGACAAATGCTTAAAAAAAAAGTCAATGACATCACTAGTATCTACATTTCATTTACAGAGCCTTTAAATCCATGACACTTACTTACTGGCAAGAAATGAGGGAAGTAACATGCAGCCTAAATCAGAACAGAATTTATTAACTACTTCAGTGGCTTTTAACCTAGAGATGCGGGACTGCTTTATCTTTCTATCAGAATTAACTAAATTAAAACAATTCAGATTTTTCTTGTTCTTTTATGTTCTTTTTCTTCCTTATTGCCTTAGTAGTGTTTGGTTGCTCTTCTGTTTTTCAAATGATAATTAGACAATCTTTAGTGTCTTCTTTTGTCACTGTAGGCTGGCAGATTTCTGACACCATTGCAGCTGTATTTCAAACACAGTAATCACAAAATAAGAACAAATTCAAGGAGGAATTTGTGTTCCCACCCGCTGGTTCTAGGTGAAAATCTAGCATACATATTGACTAATCAAGTTCTTTGTGTCTTATAGGCACTTATATAAGCAAACAACTTTGAGCACTTGTAAAATTTCTGTCGTTCTTATGCATTGATTTAGAACGTTAGGCCAAGCTCTATTTCTGTAACTGCTTCATGAAAGTAATAGGCAGAGTGTCTTACTGGGCTTGGAAGAAACCCAACCATTTTAAACACCAAAGTACTTTTTGATCCTCTTGGGGCTTTTGAATCACATGTTATACTCTGTGATCAGGGTTGTTATCTAACTTCCTACCTTTGTGCTCAGAATGGAATAAAATCAATAAAAAACTTAATTTCAAGCTCATTTCTTTCCAGTGTCAGTAAACAGCCCAGCTGTAATTCATTGTCATATCTATTTTACGTGACACACCTGCTGTCATGGTTTGGACTGGATTGGCCACTGGGATGGACAACAGATGCTCTCTCCCACCTCTCTCTTCAAGGAGAGAAGGGAGAGAGAGGAAGGGACTTATGAGTTTAGAAGAAATTAAATTACTTTAATGAAAATAGTAATAATAAAATAAAAAGAAAATAATGAAATACATATACAAAACCAGTAGTAAGCTCCTGGGATGACGATCATGTCACTGGCAGGCACTGGGAAAATCCCAGACTGGACTCAGCGATGGATGGGAACTGGATTCTGGAATGCATGGATCAGGATCAAAGGCAGAAGAACAGAGTCCTCCTTGGACACCAGCCATTGAAGAAAGAGGGCTGACCCCTTTGATCCCTCAGCTTTTATACTGAGCGTGATGCCGATGGGATGGAATACCCTGTTGGTCAGTTTTGGGTCAGCCGTCCTGTCCACTCCTCCTTGCAGGTGCAACCCCTCTATGCTTTTCCACTTCTGACCCTCCAACAGGGCACACAACAAAGTGAGCTGACCTTGGTTGTTATAGCAATCAGTATAAGCAGGAGCCTCTCTGCACACCATTCCTTGGTATTTAATATAAACATAAGTCTTATCACTCTGAGAGTGAACAATATGCTGTTAATTTCAGAGAGCTTCGGAGAGTTCAGTTAGTTAGAAGAGGCTTAGCTGCAAAGTAAAATTACTGAACAGAAAATTGGTTCTGTTTTACCTCCAACTAGGACACCTGTGCAAGTTTAGCAAATGTTCTCCTCTTCAAAGCTTTTGTGAAAAATAAAGCTTAGGGACTCTATTGGAAATTAATAGGAGCTAAGGAATTTTCAAGTTTTCAAATATTCCACATTTATGACTTCTTCAGGTAAAAACCCCAGTTATTTACACCATTCACTCAAAGAAGAATTTCTTTCTTATTAAATAAGAGGGGAGAATACGAACACTTACTGAATTCAGTGACCACTGAGTTTCCCTGAAGAAAAGCTGCACTTGGAACTCTACAGACATAGACATTAAAATAATAATTAAAAACAGTCTGTTACAATAACTAGTTTTCATTAACACATACACCTTTCCTTGCTTTGAGTTTGGCAAGAAAGCAAAATATCACATCTGCCTTCTGCTTGGCTTGTGTGGGTTGTTTAATATCATCTTCCTTAGTTCCCAAATACAAGAATTTACTCATAAGGGTTAATTAATTTTTATAAAAGGAAGTCAGATTTTTGAGTGGAATTCATAGTAGAAGTGAAAATTATCAGTACTACTTTTTGGAATCTTGAAAATAAAATGTTTATATGTATATATTTTATTCTTACTCTTCACAGACAAAAATATTTTCCTCAGATACTTTTATGTGCTTCAATGTGTTTGAAACAGATGATGCACAATTATGTGGAATAGGCAAAAGGTTGCATTTCGGACTTAAGAATTTTAATTGTGTCACTGATAATGTTGATCTAAAAATTGCCTCGTTAAATGAAAAAAAAATTCTTTTTATCTTCTGTTACTAGGTGATAAAGAATGTAGGGGAAAATAACGTATGGAAACTGAGTAAGACTCAGTGTAGTAGAGACGTACAAAATGGCTACAGTATAATAAAGAAGTGTTAGGGTTAATCCATTGCCATCCATCTTTATTTTCTATTCCACTTCATTGCAACCACAAATATGAACTTGACAGATGTTAGTAAAAGGCTGGATGTAATCCAGGCTACAATGGTTGCTGTGGATAGAAAGTTTAAAAGTGTTGGCTTAAGGCTGCAAGAAGCTGAGAAAAAAAAAAAAAAAAGAAAAAAAGAGACATGAAAAAGAAGAGAATTTGTCCTTGGTGACTGATGGACAAAACACAAATTAAATTGATGAACTGTAAAACAAATTCATATTGAGAAATATAAGGTTGATACAGCTTTATGAAAATAAGGAACTGGATAGCTTGAGATCTGTTATTTGCTGCTATGGCTTATCACGGTGTTGAGAGATAAGTAGTTTATCACTCATTTTATGTTGTGTGGTGGGACTTTCTATGCGGGGATTGGTCAGCTGAGCAACACAAGTACAGTATTAGCGTAATGGGCAAGCCTTAGCATTAAGGGATAGAATGTCACAATTCTCATGTAAATATGAGTCAAGAGTTCAAGTTTCAAAAATCATATTTTAAAATCTGCACTATAGTCCAATGTTTCAGCTTAAGTAAGTGTTTGTGATTGTCAGAATGAGAATAAAAAATACAAGTTTGGAACACAGCTCACCCTCTCTTGCCAAGGTAAGGATAAGCGTATTTCTTTATTTCACCTCCCCAGTGCCACTGATTTTTTTGGCTAAGGGCATGGAAAATATATCTACCTTAAGAATACAGGAGTGTCTTTGTAACAGTCAATCTGTTCAGCAATCTTTAATAATGCTGTCTTTATTCACCAGACTCCTTTCTCACCTGTCACATGTTGTGATGCTGAGTTCAATGAAACCTATGTGGTATTAGAAGCATTACTACCTGAGCTACTCTCTGCAACTTAGAAAGCTGTTTCTGGCAAAATAATAATAACAGTTTTCTCACCCTTGCTAACATTGCATACTTGTTTGATTCAGGAAAGCATGAAAACCTTGGACTTTAGCCAGAAAATGTTCCTATTGTTTTTGGTGAAGTGAAGAGTTGGCAGAAAGCAATTTTTTATTTTAACTCAATCTTCACTGCTCTGCAACAAAATGTAATCTAGGCCTCTTTACAGATAATGTTCTAGAAATGAGAAAACACATGCAGTAGGGACTTACATGTTTATACTGAACTCCTGTATTTTGGCTCATTACCATTTTTTCTTTGCTATTTTTCCCATAGTAATGCATCATTTTGTTATCTGCTCTCATATGTCTCTTACTTAAAAGTCCTTCAGTTTTTAGGGTCAGTAGAGCTGAAATCCAAAAATTAATTTTTGAGTCGATGCCTCAATTTTAGCTGAGGCATTTCTTCCATTATGTTGAAGAAAGCAGCTGAAATAGTCCTACAGACTGGTTAGTTATCCAGGAGGGTAACATCTTTTATGGCCAATAGGTATTTTTAGAAGAAAGACAGAATGTTCCTTCAATAGAGCTTACAGAATTTTTTCCAATAGAACGATGCCTGTTTGATGGAACAAAAATGTTCCACAGGAATGTTCATTCTGTCACAGCCATCAAGAGAAAATAGGCAGGGAAGTGAGCTTTTATTTTCTTGCCAGGTTTTGTACCAATCAACCAGCTTGTCAACAGCTGTGTGACCTCTTTTCTAGGCTCTCTAGGCTCTTGAGCTGGCAAGCTCTCAAGCTCCTCAGTATTCTGGTTCATCACTTGATGGGCAGGTAGCTCTTTCTCTGGCTGCTTGTATGGATCACAGAGTGGCTTGCTCCTGGCTCGCCTAAGCTTCCAAGTGTCTTGCTAACTGGCTTTCTTCCCTTCTTCTGTTTAGCTCCTCAGATGCGATTTCCACAGACTGCCTCATTCCTCATTTCCTTGGCTTTTGAGGTGTGGTTAATGTGACTGGCCTCTTGTCCATTTAGCTGGCTCCCTGGTGGATAAGCATCAGTAATCCAGCTGGCATGCTCTCCAGAAGTTGCTTCCTAAGCTGGTTGTCTGTTTAGCTGTGGTATGGGTTCTCTGTAAGGCTTGCCATCTCAGGCAAAGTTAGTTTCTGCTGATGATCTGCTCAATGGTGTTCTCTGGACTTTTTTTGGATTTTCATACCACAAAACAGGCTGTTTTTTTTAACTTCATATAATGATTAAATATGATAATTCTTTACATAAATACTTGCCCAGTTTTCACAGAAAAATCCAAAGACTTTGGCTACCTGTGTTCTTCAGTAAGCAGGAAGTTTTTTAAAGGAACGTTGTAAATTTAAAAAAAAAAAAAAGATAATGTGTCTCTCCTTTTTTGCTGACTGACGTGTTTTGTCCTCTTATTAAAATGTCTTTCTCCTATGGGTTTCTAGAAATATACACATGAATCAGAGAAGGTGACTAATTTTTCAGGGATGACATGCTATATACCAATTAAACAAATGTTTACCTCAAAAAAAATACTCTTCTGTTATTTATAAGTTTTATCAATATCTGTGCTAAAAGTAAAAGCAACGTGAAATACTGCAAAATTATATTGAAGATAATGGGATTTCATTTAAAATATCTTACAACTAAGAATATAATTCAGCAACATTTAAAAAAATGTTATCTCACTACGTCTGGCCTGTGGAGGGAGAGGCAAAGCTGTTATTTTGCAACATGATAAAGCCCACTTAGAACATCACTATTTAGAAAGTTTTTATTTTGAATTTCCCCTATTTTCTAATCCTTGAACTCCTTTCTGGTACAGATGCTATTCTTTACTTTATTCCTGTCTTTTTCTTATATTTTGCTCACTCTTTTCTTATGCCACTTGCCAAATACAGCAAACGACCATCACATGCACAAGTCAGGCACCAAAATCAAGACTGAAATTAAAGTTTATGATTGGATTATTTACAATGGTAGGTTTTCTTAAAAAAGCAAAAAAAAAAGGGAAAAAAAGAAAATGTACCATTCTTTCCAGTTATTTGGTTTCAACACCCTACTCTGAAACTAATACTGCTGTTAATCGGCTAGTAGTTGTCCTTGCTGCGTGGAGTAGTAGGTGGTACTTTATTCTGGCCATAGCTAGGCATTCCGGTCAACTCTTCTGCTGACAAATGGTGCTTTATTCTTTTTATAATCTGAAGATGCAATAAATCATGGAAATTGGACACACATGAAAAATTTTATGAAAAAAGGTAACCTCACACAACTGCTAAGGATCTTAAAGAGCAGGTAACTTGCTTTTCTCAAATGGTTTTAACAGTTTGAAAAACGAGGTAATATTATTTCATAGTTTCAGTCAGGGGAGATAAAAGATGTGCTGGTCATACTTAATACTACTGCAGTATTAATGATAATGTTATGGTGAGACTTTATTCTATCCACTGAAGCAATAAAATGTCTGGAACCAATCTTCTGTCAATACTTCAGTATTTCAGAGTGTTAGTTGCCTCCTCTAATGAGGGGTGAAATAGTAACAAAGCATCGGGAATGGGCTTCTAGTGACCTCTTGAGCCAGGTCCCTTTCTGTCCCTTTCCTGGTGAGTGGAAAGCTGTTTTGTTCCCGCTGCTGCTATAGATAATGTGAAGTCTTTCCATAAGAAGGAGGAGTACTGCTGAAGCCGAGGAAATTAACACAGAAAGATACACCTCTGTGGAGCTAAGAGGATGCAGTTTAAGGCGATGAGAGAGAAATCCTTTGTATAGTTGTTTTGAATGTTTATTTAAACAAGATATAAATAAATCTTCAGTAAATGACTGTTCTTCAAAGCCAGTACTCACCCATAGCTTCAGGAGCTCATGCAGGCGCTGATTCACATTCTCTCTCCTTTTCCAGTGCTTCAAGCTATTCAATGCATTCTTCTTTGGCGCATGTTAGAAGATGATAAAAACTGTTACAAATCTCATATCCGTGTTTGGAGCTTGGACAACTATAGTGGAGTCTTGGTATTTAAAAGCTATTTCCTGTAGGCAGTCAGGCCAAAGGAGCGTATCCAGAGTATATTGCAGAGATTTAAATATGTCTCTTTGGCTAAGAAAAAAACAACTAAGTCAAGACAAAGCAACGTTTGTGTACCTTGCAATTAATGTGAAAGCTTTGTACTGTCTGACTAGAAGCTCTCGACCTGTTATTTGGCACCATTTAGCTTGGAAAAAGGTGAAAACAAAACTGTGAAAATGTCTAGAAGTAATTTATAAAAACAATACAGTTAGATTGTCTTTGCTGACAGTTCTGGATCTGACTGAATAAGGACTAGATTTTCTGAAAGGAGTACTACAAGCAGTTTTTCCGAGTATCTCTGGGAACTGTGGTGCTTATAGCGACCTTTATATTCTAGGAAATAATCAAAAGTTGTATGCTTTTATATATAAAATATAGGAAGAGAGAAGAGGACGTTATTTGCAAATAGTAGAGGGGGAAATGGTTCCTGCTTCTAGGAAAAGAGAAAGAGTCTTATGCATTTATCAAACAGAACTGGAATTTCTCCTCAGCTGAGTGGTCCTCGCTAACTTAGCTAGTAGTATTTATCATTATGCAAATATTCACCATTCATGAGGTTTATTATTCATTAATAAATCATCAGCTTTTTATGGTATCAGGCAAGTATTATTACATACTATACCTAGCAGTGAAGTGACAAACCCTGAAAAAAGTTTTACCTAATTAAACTATAACAGGTTTGGATCCCTGTGAATTGGAGCTCATTTCCAATATTCAAGCTGTCTCTAGGGCTGACCATCATAGCAGTCTGAAAGAGTTACATCTTCACTAGGACAACCTCGTCCATGGCCGTTTATAAAGCCAAAGAAAGTGTCAGGCAATGTGTGAGGACTTAGAAATAAGTTAGTGCATGAAAAAGAATTTCACAAAAGCTGGATATGAATTTGACAACACAGATCTAATTGAGGAGGAATTATCCCGGACTATTACTTCAGAGTTCAGTACGAAAATCAAACTTGTCATTTAGTTTTTCTACTTCAAAATTTCTCCTCTGAACCCTTGGGGAGGTATTATATAAAATATTACACAATATTCACAAAGAGACTTTTAAAATTGGTTACAGTAAGTTTACATAGCAGTTTGAATGTCTGCCAATGTTAGTGTTTTAGTGAAAGAGTTTCTTCCTTTCCACACCCTTTAAACATCCGTAAAGTATTTCCAAGAAAAGAAACAAGTGTAAAGATAATACAGTATGTTTGGCATTTCTGATAAAGAAAGGCCTGATTTATGAACCTTTTGCACACCACTCATGTTCACAGTTCATAGACTTAAACCCTTTTTTTCCTTGAACATGCAATTTCCTTCTGTCTCATAAACAAAGAGTGGGGTTCATGAAGGCAGGTGAAATTGGCTTACACAACTTAGATAGTATTCTCTCATGACAAACAGGGAGCACATTTATTTTCCTTAGAAGGATGCTGGTATGATGATTGCAGAAATAACTGGCTTGTGTTCAAGCCCCATACAAATAAATAAGCACAGAGAAGGTACACTAAACACCTCTAGGGAAACCAATGCTCTCCATTTTTCCAGAGGAACCAGGGTTTGCATCCCCTTAATGGATCCTGGAAGCAATAACCAGCTGGAGCTGAGGTTCCCCTGTCCTGCAGTTAATGGAATTAATCACAAGAGCAATGGGACATGTGTGACATCCCAGAAAGGGAGTCTAGATAAAAGTTTGTTTCTGCAGTTCAGCAGGGTGTACTTCTGCACAACTGTTTTGTAAGGGCCATGAGTAAATTTCTGAGCCTAACTTTCAGATTTTGTTGTGTGTAAGCTACTGCAGGAGAGTTTTACACTTTCTTTTCTCAGTATTAATTTCTTAATTGATGCAGCCAATACACATGAAGCTCTTAGACTCTCCAAAAAAAGATTAACTCTTACCTGCTTGTTGGCATTTGTATTTATTTGATTTTGGACCAAACACTTTAAAAAAGAGAATTCACTTTTTGTATCTAAATGATCTGCATGGATTCACTCAGGATCTGTTCCTAGAAGGGGACATATTTGCTATTGTAGAAGTGCATAGTGAAAAGAAGCCATCTGCATGATGGATGTGGTGCATGATATAAAATTGCTATTAACCTTAACCACAGCACTATTAAACTGGTCAAATAACAAGACTATGCAACATTTGGACATACAATTAGTATATTTACTAATCCTTATTTAACTATGAACAACATTTCTCTCAGCTGTAATCTTTTACCGATGGTATTTGTGGTCAAGGGAACACTTAACACTGTCTTGTAACTTCTGTCTCTCTTATGTAGTGCCTAAAACAACAACAGCAAAAATATACTTGGAAGGTATGTCTTTTTAATGAATAATTCTTAGAGAATAGAGATTGTCACAGCTGAGAGGTATTATGGAATACCAAATAGATGCCAAATACGTCTGGACCACAGGAACAAGGTGACTTTTGTGGGAAGGTGGCTGATCTGAAACAAAGTCTTTATTGAGACACTGTAACAATTCTACAGGAAGTTTTATGAGCTTTAGTGTAAAGAATCTGTGTACTAAAGAGAGACTAAGTAGACCTTGACACAATTGACCACTGTGGTGTACTCTGTCAATAATATACATACCGAAGAGAAGTCATTAGTCTGCAGATTGGAGTCTCCTGCACCACTCCATGACACATCCAGCTCTACGTTCTGTATTGCTACCATGTATTGACAACGTGCCTATAAAATTCTTTTGTATGTGCTTTGCAGTGGAAAAATATTATGGATCACTGGGTGTCAGAAGTATTATTTTGGAACTTATATTTGACAATAAAACTCCATACTGCAGGAATACCCTCCTACTCATTAGATTAATTCAAGACAATACACATAGCTTTTTTAATATTCTTCTACTGTGGGATTATTTATTTCATAACTGACTTAAATCAAAATCGAAATAATCTTTTCTAAAAGAAATAATCACGTTTCTATAAAAGATAGGTTGTAATAATGGGTTAGTATATATCCTCAAGTGCAAAGACAGAATGAAGGTTGAAAATTTATCATTAACAGGAATAAGTATTGCTGGATTGTCAGGTACGGTGTACCATAGAGTATGTTGCAGTCACTCCATACTACTTTGAAAAAAGGGCATTTATTATTAACTTCAAGGTCTCTAGTTCAGTGGGTTTGTCAGAACCTTAAATTTATAGATAATTTATCATTTTAATTGAAGTATTATGTAAATTGTACATGATTTTGTCTGGAAATTACTCCTTATCCTTTAAAGATAACAGTAAACGAAAAATACCTGTTAGTAATGTATAAGCTCCCAAGGTCAGGGATTCAAGGGACTACAGGTGCATATTCAAATCATATTGAAGAAACAAGACTGCAGTTTGGTTTAGTTTAATGGCTGCACTAGAAATTTCCTAAATTTCCTATTCAGAAAAAACAGAAATGAGCTGAAAAAGGGCATGAAAACAGCTTTATTTGGAATACTTCCATTCTTTGCTTTTCAGCTTTGATGAAAACATTGTCTATTAAACAGAGTCTTCTCTCTTTCTAGGTCTTACTCCCATTTTAAGTTTTGACTTTATCTGTGTGTGAATAGAACCATCTTTATGACAAGAAGTGGAAAATCAACAATTGAAAGGTCTTTTGAGCAACTTCCAACACACTCCTATGCATTGAGAACATATGAGCATGAGTTGCAAAATTGTAGTTCAGTTTTTATTTTCTTTTATTTTCTGAGCAGGGGCGAGACGATAAGGCTGGCAGTGTTTTGTATTTAAACCATAGGAAACCCGTAATGGTGCTAGGAATGCAGAACGTACTGTGGGTTCTGGCATGGGCAAAACAGTGGCACGTGCCACGTGACGCATGAGTGAAGAATCACGCAGGGAGACTGCGTTCTCTTGTGACCGCTCTGTGCCAGTGAATCCTTCTACCCAGGTGTTGTATTGGTGCTCTATTCATGTGCCCAGATGCCCAGTGAACTCAATCTGCTGGGATTTAAGAGATTTGTCCTCCTATTTCAGTTATAAAATAGGAGCCTTTACATTCAAATATCATAAGGGCAATGTAATAGCTAATAGACATTTTGTGTGGTAGTGAAAATACATTAAAGTTGAAATCTATGATGGAAGCAGCTCCTTTCATTTGTTGCTTTGATTTCTTCTTTTGATTGTTTAGACTTCTGAACTTTTTTATCATTTCATACAAAGCACATGGAGTTTATACTCAGCTGAAGGCAAGGTACGTTCAGAAAAAGCTGAGTTTTGCTTGTGTTTTCTGGACCATCTGCAAAGTAAGCACAGGAATCGGCAAACTTACAAAGCCAGTTGTTTGTCCTAGCTCAGGTCAAAACACTGAGAGTTTGCCTGTGAACATTCTCTGAAATCCAAATGACTTATTATCAGGCTTCCTTTGCTTTTGATCCTGTTGTAGGATGATGTGTTTTCCTAATGATGCAGAATCTCTCATTAAGTTCAGGAAACAGGATATAAGGATAAGTCAATTGACTCAATTTATGGGCATAATAAAGCAGGCCCTATTACCTTCAGCAATCAAGGCAAGACAAGGTGAAACACAAAGTTGTAAAGTTATTATGACAAATAACTTACTATTTGCCTGAAAATACAGAGTTAAAATACACTGTGTTTTTGAAGCAGAATTTGAGGCATTAAAATCTGAATATAATAGTCAGAGTCTATTGTTTAATCTGTCATCTGAGAATATTTCAGAATTCATTCAAAGCCAGAAATATCTGTCACTAAAGCATGATGAACTACAAGAATTTTTTTAAGTATTTCCTAATGTCTGCTCTACATCTCCTTTTGGCCTTTCTGAGTCAGTGTTAACAGCTGGGGCATTTTGTTTTCTTACTTGTAATATAATTAAAAACAAATTTAGCAGGAGAATAGAAGTTTTGTCTGTTGGAGGCCCGTTAGTTTTTAGGAAGGTGATTGGCAATGTACACAGCTGTTCCCGACAATTATAAAGTTAAAACAGCGAAACAAGGGAAAGAGGCTGAATTTACCAAATATGGTTTCCTTTGTATGTCAGTGAAAACAAATCATTGTACTGGCTAGAGTTCTTCACGCAGCATGCATAAATCAAACTCCTTTACACATAGTGCATTACAGAAATTAGAGATGAAACTTAGTATCTTCCCAGAGAAAGCAATGCAATAGATGCTTCCAAACTGCATGGAACGCAGTAGCAGGTAAAGAAAACATTGGCAATTGGGATTTAAGTTATACATTTTTGCCTTATCAGGAAAAGAAATACTTTTAATTTCATATGGAATATAGTCCAAAACTGGCAGAGAGGTGTTCCTTATTCATGCAATTAAAAGTTGCCTTGAACTTCATCTACCTATATACAACTAAGTTCAAAATTATGAAAAGAGGTCTTGTGCTTGTGTGTTGATTAAGTCTGTCGTGGTACAAATATTGCCAAAAGAGTAAATGGGACAATATTGAAGGAAATGTGTGAAGCAAGCTGTCAGTCATTGGTACCATTCCCTAGTATTGAACTATGGTGCTCAGGAACAAGTCTATATTGAGGTGTTCTGACTCCGTATGTGTTGTTATTCTGGCAAGTATTTAACGCAGGGCTTTGACCACCTACAACACTTTCTGTAAGGAAAGATGAGTTCGTCTGGGTGTCTTTTGTCCAAATTCAGTTCAAACAGCAATACTTCACTCGTGTTATTTTTGTCTTGTTGAAGATGTTTTTGGTGGTGTGACACAGGAAACAGACAGTCTAAAGAGGGTGATGTGAGTGACCCTTACATATCATTTTTTGTGTTTATTTGTAAAGTGCTTTTGAATCTTAAGGAATTGTAAGTGCTAAGTGCAAGGCATCATGAATATTATATAAATGTATGTTCATTAGCATTAAAAATTCAGAAACAAATTATTTCCAGTGCCAGAACTTATTCTTACATTCAGTCACTCAGCAGGCAAAATTAAAGTAAAGTACCAGCAGCCCCATTCCTGTGCCAAGACAGACACTGCATTTCAAGACAAGGGGCAAAGGAAGTAGGGTCAACATTGTAAATGTTTTCAGTATTCATTTTGTACAACTGCTGGATAAAATTATCTTGTAAGCTCATTTACCATGCCTCACCTTGCTTTTTCTCCCTTGATATTTGTGCCTACACTTCTGAATAAATACTGGTTATTGAAATAGTCAAAATAAAATATAACAGCAGGGACAGTGCAGCTGCTGTGTAAGGTAAATGTAATAATGGTATTGATGACTTTACTAACTTAGTGAATGAGAATTTACCTTGGGAATAGGGATGAGTTTGTTGTCCATCATCTTTATTTCATTCATCAGCTAGATGTTGCTCTGGGCAACGGGAATGCTGTTTGCCTCTCCTGGTTTTAGCTTGGTTTTGGGCCAGAAAGATTTACATTTATTTTGTTTCCTTCTTGTACTTGCTGTGAGCAAGAAAAGGAGACCGCTGCTCTGTGAGGAATCTGAAACTGAACCCTTACAACACCTGAAGAGCCAGAAAGTTCTTGTTTGTTGTTTGGGAGGAACCGAGCCTTTTGATTTGGCTGATTTTTAATTTTTAACTTTGCAGATGACAACAACTTCCAGTGGCTGTGGTAGCTAAACCTTATTTTTTCAAGAGTATTTATGGTGTCCCTTTAAAAATCCCTTTAAAAATCAGTTTGTTGCTGCAATTAGAGAACTCGAGTAGTTTTTGAATCCTGCTCATTATCAAATAATATCCAGAGAGGGAAGAGAAATTCATATTTTCCTCCTTGTTCATGTTCATAACAGCCTTTTCTGCAGTTGATATGCATATGTAACTCCCATTGCTCTGCTTCATTGACTCTCCCTCTCATTTCAAACCTCATTTCAAACATATTTTCTCTCTCCTGTTGTTTGTTACTTAACTCCATTACTTAGTTACTAAACATATTTATTGACAAACACATAGAGTAATAGTTAATGGTGAATTACACAGAGTAATTGTGAACACGCATGTTGTTACTGCTTTGTCCTCTTAGCTACAGCTGAAAAAAAAAGCATACATTTTTAGATTTAATATAGTGATATACCTGCAAATTAAATATATGAAGTTTCTTGAATCTTATAAAAATTTATTAATCTTTTTTAGATTTAGATATTTTGCCAACATATTGCCTTTCATCTTCTAGGTTTTGAAAACAGCATAGAAAAAAGCGCACAAATTTACTGACTTTTCCCCAGTATAGGAAGGTTAGAATCAAAGCTAAAGGCCTAATGTAAAAAAATGAAACTAAACCCTCTAAACTTTCTGGGAGAGTTTCAAGTGATTTCAATGAGCTTTGGATTGACTCTTCAGTGGTACCAACAATGCAGGCAAAATTCAAGTTCACTGTGTTACAGACTTCTTGGGGGGGAATAGAATGAAGGCTGGGTTTTGAGGAGGCTAAGGATGTTAGGGGAAGGGGAAGTTCAGTTGCTGGGGTTCTAAAAGAAGACATCTGGTCAGTAGGGCTTCAGAGGGGGAATTTTAGAAGGTTATAGGTGGGTATGAAGACTTAGGGAGTGAGTAGAGCTCTGGAGAATTTGAGGTCTGGGAAATTATAGCATTCAATTTGAGAAATCATAGGAAATCACTTCCAGAGTGTGAAGGTGAGCTTTGGGGGAGAGCTCAGTCATGTAAGAGCAACGAGTGCTCTGAAGGAGTTAGTTAGGGAAACAGAAGTGGAAATACTCAATAGGTTTCAGGGTATGCATCTTTATTGAGTTTGTGGTTGGTGGCTGGGCAGGTACATGGTTCTGTTTTTTCCATTCAGCCTTTCAGGGGACCCTTTTTTCCGTCCAAGCAGAAGCTGCTATTTAACCTTTTGAGTCCCCTGGAAGAGAAAAGAAGGGAAAGAGGAAGAAGGAAGGCAAGGTCTGAATTTTCCTGTGTGTAGGAGGTTAAGACCAGAATCTGGGAAAGAATAGTGTAAGAATTGAGAAATGAACTCTACTCATTAAAGCAGAGCTTTCTTCTCCTTCTGGGAACATCTGCTGGTACTGAGAGGAACAGGCAGCGATAAACACCATGCCGTACGCTCTCCTGGGCAGCAATGGCAGGAGCAGTTGGCTGTGAAAGCAGAAGCGGTTCAGACTGGATCTCTTGTCTCATTAGACACAAACAAGGTAAGCAGCATGCCACTGCAGGCTGTTCCTGCTTTGTTGCTTGAGTCTTCTGGTCATCTGCGAGAACATAGGAAAGTTTGTAAGCCCTTCCTAGAGAGTATATTCTCATTTAAACTAATGGTTGGTTGATGCGTATATTGATGCTAAACCAATCAGGATAGAACTGAAAATGTATGTAGCAAATGTTGACTTCCAGGCATATATATTTATTTTTAAAGTTATGTATAAGAAAAAACCCTGTATAGCCACTTTGTGAACTAGCAAACACAGATCCAAGTAGTGGCTGTAGGAGCTGTAGGTGGCTGCTGAGTAGCCAACATTTATATTTCAATAAGCCAGTCCCCATTTGAAAAAGTTCACTGCACGTTCATGTGTCACTGCATGTTTTTATGGCCCTGCTGTGCATGCAGAATTGTTTGTTTTCTTCAAATAGAAAATAGTGGGAACCTGACCAGCACTATATAATAGCATAGGCTCCTCTTCTAACATCTGGTTGCTTTCATACTGTAATAGACAAACAACTAAACATTCAGTGGCTTAATTTCTTTTTCTTTTTGTAAATCTGAGGCATTCAAATGCTTATCAGATCCTGAAGGGGTTGCTGGTTTTACTTAGGAAAAATCACTACTGACTTTGAAACCCATATCAGCTTTGTTTAGCTAACGAGCATTGACTTGAGAATTTGGCCCCAAATTCCTTCTATAGATAAATCATCTGGAGTTCTCACATGAGCAAGCTGACTACTTATGTTTCCAGTATTTTGGGGGTTTCCTAGCATCAGGAGCACCACAGAAGTGAATGACCTTTCTCACAATCCTTCAGTTTCAAATTAGAGTTGGGAATTTAAAATAGAAGTCTATATAAAATGCAATTTTCCTGGCAGGAAAATGAAGTAAATTCAACAACTTTATACCCAGTACCACTCCCACAGAAACAGATAGCTGTAGGATCGGACTTCAGTAGGAGCAGCAATGACAAAGAATACTAGGAAATCGGACTGTGTGACCAGACCTTTGAGGACTTACATCTGCAAAACATTATAGAACATGTGGGCAGCTGCACAGGTGTTATAAAACTGCTGGTGTTGAGGGACTATTTGATTAGCTAATTACCCTTATAAAGGGACAACTTAATCTGTGTGAAACTCCCCCAGCTGAGAACTCATTTTGTCATTCTATTTTCGAATTTTCTCTCCACAAATTGCAGTTAAAAATAATTGGAAATTTAGAAGAAAAGAAAGAAAGAAAAAGAGAAACTAATTTGTCAATAAAAAAAATCAACTTTTAAAATTCCTCCCTGGTGGTCTGGTATTATTAAATATTCTCCTTGATTTTTTTTATCTTGGTTTATTGGAGGGAGAAAAACAATTATCTGTAAACGTAATTTTTAATGCATGGTAATAAAAATAAATGGTACAGCTCTGCTGCTGCTCACCTAAATCTTCTTCCCTGGTGGTCTAGTGGTATTAAATAATCTGTTCCACATGTATTCATCATTTGCTGACAGGAAAAGGAAAACTTTTTACATTTTATTGTCCACAAAACAAACACAATGTTAGTTAATCAGGTGGAGAAGATTTTTCAGAGGGTCACTCAAGAAACAAAAGAAACCTTTTACTTTCCCAGCTGGTGTAATTTTAGGTCTCCTAATTTACATGACAATTAGCATGAAACTAGAAGTGCAGAAATTATTTCCAGGGTGCCCTTTGTATTCAGTTCTATTTTGGCCAGATATTATTTGTTATGGTTTTATTCTTTTCTGCAACAAATTAGCTAAAGTAACGAGTGTTTGCCACAAATTGTCTCATTGCTGATGAGTCATTCCTTTGCTTTAGGATATTTACTGTCTGTTTTACACTCACACATAACACTTCTTAAAATGTAAATCTCACAGTGCCTTACTAAATTAGATCAGCAAACGTTATGCTTCCTATTTCAAAGACCGATAAACTGATAGGTGGTGGTGTGCAGTGTGGACTGGCCTGCAGCTGTGGGCGATTCCATGACAGGAGAGGAAAACAGAACCCCAGCCTCTGCAGTTTTTTTCCCATCTTAGAGACATCTAATATCTTCTACTTCAAAAACATGAAGATTTTATTTTCCAAATGCCCTTAAAGCTTTCTGCAATGGAAGTGGAGTTCTCATTAATTCTTATTCATCTTCTTTTCTGGCGTTTGTGCAGTTTTTAAAAATGACGCTGGACAAATTTTTTGACTAGTTTCAAACAGCGTGATGTCATGGTGTGTGTACTCTCCTCTCAGAGAAGAGACACCAAAAAATATTGATTCGTTGGACAGGGTATTATATGTATTAATACTGAATTTTGAAAATACAACATTTCCGCACTCTTATAATTTCGGTTTTGGCATAAAGTTTAGTAACATATTTTAGAGATTTATCTGTGCTAACTGATGATTCTTTTCATTTTATAAAACAATATATATGATTTACTTATTAAATACAAGCTGATATTATTAACATATAAATCTCAAGTATTATACTGGATGTGTACTTCATATGGCACGTTGGGGATGTTGACAGAAACTGCTTCATTTCCTTTGGGTTGTTTTACGTTGATACAGTTTGGACATTGAAAACAGCAGTGGGTAGAAAATACATACTGGATCATTTTTACAAAAGCTAGTGCAGGGGCTGTTTTTTTCTAAAAAGGCTGTAAATAACAAAAGCATAATAGACTGGCACGAGATGTAATTTTGATCTCATTATGCTGTGAAGGCTTGATAACTCAAGAGAGGTAAACCACCAGAGAGGAATAGATTCCCTATCACAATGATTTTAAAAATAAAAATATCATTCCAAAGGGTTCACAGCCCATTCTTGGGAAGCACAAATATTTTTGCTTTAAAATAGGAAGATATGTACATTTGTTTTTAAACATGAATTGCTTTCATCTCAGAGGTATAAAATAATTAACTTAAGCTCTGATAAAATCTGTAGTTTCTAATTGAAAACATGTGCATTGTGGGACCAGTGGAATGTTTCCAGCCAAGCTGTGTGTGGCAGAAAGGAATCTCTACAGAGCTCAAAGCATTCCTGGTTTTATGGTAAATGTCTCTCTCTCCTCACTGAATTCTTATTAATCAGTTTTATTTACATGGCGTTGTAGTGATCTGCTGAAGAGTAAAATGCTTTAAAAACATTTTGAAAGAGACATAAGAGTCCTTGGGGGAGTAGACTTTAATTTAGCAGCAAGTTCCATTATAAACCACATTCACTGATAAGGCTTTAAAAAAACCCAAAACTTCTTATGTATGTATGTTTGTATGTATTTATTTATTTTCTGATGATATTGTTGGATTGACTTCTTGGGAAGCTCCTTTATAGCGGAGTGATGAATGACTTGTGTGGCAATGATAAGGATATATTTTTATTAAGACATAATATTTTTTCACATTAACTACCATGAATACATAAAAATGAATTACAAAAGCTTTTTCATTAATCAGCTGCTCTCTGGGGTATGTGGTTCCCAAGGATAGTAACACAAACTAGTGTACTGTCTTTGGGGCAAATGTCACAAGGAAAATCTAATCTAAAACCATTACGTGTCTCTAGCAAACAGCTTCTTTTTCCCCCAAACATCACTTTTTATTAAATACTTTATTTAAAAACAAACAGATAGCTTCTAGAGATTGTAAAGTTCTCAGTGACGGAGTCTACTGTCATCTTCCCAAAATGCCTGAAGATATTCTATTTATTTCCTAATCTGGATATCTGTAGTACCATAGGGTTTCTTCAGTTTTAATCCCTGCATAGTTCCTCGGAAGACAATCGTTGTGTAGTTACTTGGGAAAAAAGTTCAACCTGGGTTAAAAAAACCTCCCTAGGCCTTAAGTAAATATGTGGTAGCTTGCCTGTAGTAACTCCCGTGTTACTGTGGGACTATCAGTAGCCTTATTAGGTAGATCAAAGCAAGCTCAGATATACCTATGTGAATTGCAGACCTACTTTTAAATTGTAATATAGATCTGCACTCTGATTTTCTTCTAAAATACCATGTACGATTGTGTTAAGGTGAAGAGTCTGTGAAAAAACCACTATTTGATTGTGTAAATGAATACTGGAAAAATATTTAATTACACAATGACACACATGCTTTGTGGTTACTTAATTAGCCAGAATGCTCTTAAAAGGCACAGTGATAAAAATGGAAATTCCGTTGCATAGACTGTCTCCGGAAATCTTTCTGGTAGGATGGCAACTCTGCAGCATAGATCTCGGTACCTTAAGTTAATTGAGAAACTAGAAGTTACCATTATAGCTTACTATTTTCTCAGTGAGCCTGCCATAACTTTGGGGGACAAAAGCATTTGGTGAATGAAATGTGCATTACAGCAAAGGAATGCAATGTTTTATTCTCTGTTCTGGAGATGTAGGATCCTTCTATAAAGCCTTTCTGATTTCAGATGACTCGATTCTCAACTCTGAAATCATTATTCCAGTGTAACAGCTTTCAATACTGGAAGAAGAATGTAAATAACTTCATGCTTAGAAAGAAGTTTGAATTATTTTTATTGTGGTTTCAGGTTTTTTTTCCTCCTAAATCAGTCTGAGGTAGAAAGTTATCATAGGACATTCACTCTGAAGCCACTGAAAAGAGCTTTAAGTATTCAGAGTTTAAGCTTTAAGTTTGGCAAAAAGCTCTCAGCTCTGGTAAATGCAGAGATTTCCCAGAATAAAAAAAGGTTTTAATTTCAGGATAAGAATTCATGGCTAAAACTATGAAAAGAAAGTGTCCTGAGTCCATTCAGCCCCACCCACCAAATCTATTTGAAGCATTAACTTTTTGTAAAACCCAAAATAGATTATTTACTACGAACAAACATACCACCTACCCTTGTGCTAATATGTTCTAAAGTACCAGGAACTTACATACTAATTAGAATGAAAGCAGTAGTATTCTAAGATGAACATGAATCTAAAGGAAGCTAAAGTTTCAAACAAACAGAAGGGATCCTTTTTCACACAAAACCAAGTAAACAGTGGAATTCCTGACCTCTAGGTTTAGTATTGAGCATGCAAAAAATTCATTATGATTCAAAAAAGTATTAGACAAATTTCTGAGAGAAAAATATTACATACAAATTTACTGCTTTAACTCAGAAAGCCCCCAAAGTACAGATTGCTAGAAGGTGAAAGACTATTCTGGAGAAATACCAGTATATGATATATAATCCTTCCAGAGCTTCCTTATTGGCCATAACAGAAGATAGGATGGGGGGTTAGATGGATTTTGGTATGGCTGTTCTTCTGTTGATACACGGCTGTAATATCATTACTTTGACAGCACTAGTCCTTTGTCACAGAGTAATTCTTCTTACAGTTGTTAGTCGCTTTGATATTTGTGCTAATATCAAGGACATCAGTCTTTTTAGTTAAAGCTAAGAATCACAATAGTCGGTATTTATGGGCATTGCTCCTATTTCTGTTATTGCCTCCTTATGTGACTTGAGGGAATTCTTCAGCTTGTGTGTCTCTGTTTACCTAACTTCAGAAAGTATTTTTGAGTTTTCATTAGCTGAGTGTTAAGATTCTTGGTGAGGTTAAAATAAGAGTCAATTTATACTGAAAACGCTCTACTTAATGATTTTTATTTAGCATTGTGCTCCTTAATTTTGATTTTCATATTTGCATTTATTTCACAAAGTGTAAGTGTTGTGCAAAAACAATGATGAAGAAGAGTGATAAATACCAGCAAACCATCTGTCTGGAGGGGAAGAAAGCACGTTCGGAAGGAAAACTTCAATTATAAGCTGTAAGTCCAAGGAAAGTATAACTGGCATCTGAAAAGCCAAGCAAAACCAGTTGTATAGCACTAACCTAACTATCATTATGCAATATAGCGTTACATTGACATGCCCTTAATCATATGGAATCAAGACAGTGATACATAAATTATTCATCAAATCTTCATGACTTTTAGTCATCTCAGCATATAATATTGTGCTTCTTCAGTGGAATCATGAATCAAAATATGAAGTTTCTTGTATTTTGGTTTCTTCTTGAGAGTCACCTGTGGGTATCTGACAAGAGAGGGCTGCTGCTGCATTAGTAGCTCTGAAAGGTAGTGGCAACCCCCACAGCCCTTTTATTTCAGGCAGTCTTTGTTTTGAATTCATTGGTGAAGGAGTTTGAGCAGCCTAATTGTGCATGCATGGTGTCTTTTCAGTACATAGTTGAATGGCAGCCTTCTGTTCTTTTAAGTAGTTATTATAGGTAAGACTTTCTCTGTAGCAATGATATTTCTCTTAAAAAAACAAGCAATTCTGCTGTCTTTGTGTATATGCTGGAATGCACACTCATCCTCAGAACACGACAAAAATAAAAACGTTGTTAGATACACAGAAGCCAAAAAGAAACGTAATTGGATTGCTGTTGCAAAAAGAAATCTGAGCTGTGACTGTGAAATGATCCCAGTTTGCACACCTATGGGTAGGAAAGCTTAAAGTGCCAGTATCGCACTCTGGCCCATTCCAGACCTAGAGGCAGGAGACACACCTGTAAGAGGTGTGAGCCCTGTGGGACCTATTAGTCCCACCCTATGGGCTCTCAGTTCTTGTGCGGGTGGAGTTATCATGAGAGCTCTGTGGCTTCAAAGGATGCAAAGCAGCCCTTCTACCCAGTGTAAATGGCTAAGAGCTTCATCTTAATACCGGGAGAACACGGTGAGAATATAGTCATTGGGAAGTGACATTCAAGTCATAACATTGATTAGTTAGATCCAAGGCTTGTATTATATCTATCGAGTTGCTGTCTGTATGGACTTGGAAGAAAGGACTGTGTCTGGGAGGTTCATTCCTGAGAAGGAATGGAAGCTCTTCACCTTGTAAGGATTACGTTCAGCAGTTGTAACTAATAAAACCAATTAGCTGACATCATCAGCACAATTTGGCATGATTTTCTTCAGCAGTAATGTAAGTTCAAAATTGAACTTATCAAATATAGTTTTGCATTATCCAGATACAAATCAACAAAAATAGGCTCACTATCCAAGTGCTTTCAAAACAAAAGCAAATATCCTGCCCTTTCCATTAATATTTGCTTTATTCTGTTCCACCACAATGGAATTGTTAAGTCAGCCCTTGTCCTGCTCTTCCATAATATAATAAATGTAGCACCCAGTCCTTCTAAGTCTTTCCCAAAATGCCAAAATATTCGAAAGTACCATCAAAATTGTTTTGTCTTTAGAACTAGAGTGAATTTCACCTTGGGAGCAGTCCTGTGTGACACCTTTGATGCTTTTTCTGGAGGAAGTGCTGAGACTTCTATTTCTTGCCTTGTCTGTGAAGCACTACTACAACGTCCGCAGAGAAGTGCACAAGAACCTGTGCTGTAGTAATAACAAAACAGGCTCTCTTCCTCAAAAAAGCAGAAGACCATCCTTTTCACATAGAATATACAATACAGTCTGAAATAGAACTGATTGCCTTTTGTTACTAAGTATTAGTAAATTAATATTATAAGACAATGTAGTTCAACATCTTTTGTTACGTGAGAGTCAAGTGAATACAAATGGAGGTAGCGACAATGAAAGGTGAGGATTGCCTGGCCATGGTAGTGTTGAATGTACACAATAGCTTTGGGCAAGTGGAAGGTCATTTTTTATGGTCACAAGGTCATAAAATCTCCTAAGATGCATAGCAAAAAAGAAGGGTTTAGCTGATGGGTTGGAAAATGAGCACAATAATACAGCTGAGCACTGAGAAATCTTCCCAGAGAGGGTAGGATTGCTCTTCCTTTGTGACCCACTGGCCATCAGCTTCTTCCAGTGCAGAGAGCCGGGGCTACAGTGTTGGAAGCATCTAGTTAGCAGTTTCCAGGTGTGCATTTGTCGCTGTAGCTACGGGTTGTGTAGAGCTCCCACAGCTATCCCAGAAAGCTGCTTTTTCAGTGGCTTCTAGCCTTTGTTGTCCCTACACTGAGCACAAGAGTCGCACTGTGACATTGAACATACAGACTTGTTCTATGAGAAACTGCACTTCGACGCAGGTAAACAAGGTGTTTTATGTGAGAGGAAGAGGTGGTTATGGATACATTTTATGTGCAGCGGATGCCTACCCTTGAAACGTATCGGCTAAGCTGAGCAGCGTCAAACGCAGGGTTGATTAGGCATATGGCAAAAGCAGAATTAATAGGTTTTCTGAATAGTTTACCTCCCTCCACCTTTTTTCTGCTTCCATCATCTGCGCCTCTATGACATTCAAGTGTATCAAAATGCTAGGTGCTCATTAAAGAATGAGTCTGCCTGTGGCGGTCTATAAACTAAGGCCAGAGTTTCAGAAGTGCCGAGAGCCCAGCAGCGCCAGCTGATGTCAACAGGAATTGCAGGTGCTCCGCACATCTGAAAATTCAAGGCTCAGTTTTTTAGCAGAGATCTGTCATAAGTGTCTACTTGGGGACAGGTATTAAAAATGCCAAAGACACATACCCACATACAAATGAACAATAATGTTTTCGTATGTACACTTGAGATAAATCTTTTAGAATGTCAGAATGAAAATAAAATCCTTTGTATTATTTGCAGTTACTTGCAATATATTGAACATATATCAGAATAGTTCCACAGGTTTACAGAGGGCTAGCCCATGTAGACCTGCAGCTTGTGGCCTGGGGACAGATCCTTGCAATGTGGAGAGCCTCATTATGTGCTCAGGCACTGCTTGACTTAGTCCTCGGAGGAGTGAAGTTTATAGAGACAATAGACACGTCCAGGTCTGAGATTTCAGCACTTGCAAAGGACGTCAAAGGGAATTGTGTTTTGAATGTAAAAAGTTATAAAGTGCTATGGATGGTGATCTTGGTCAGGTGTTGTCAGCTTTTTATAAGCATCAAAATCACTGGTGATATTTTTGGTGACTGGTAGCTGTTTCCCACTTCTTTATTCTCCTTTCAGGAAAACGAGAAAATAGCCTCCCACAAAATAATGATGCTGCGTCATTTCATAGATTTTGGCTTTTTTCTTGCTTTTTAAGAAAAATGCGTTTATATTCTATTGAGGAACTCTTGAGAGAGGCTTACATAGAACTGAAAAATTCTGTATTTGGGGCCACACATTCTGTGAAGTATATAGAGAGAAGACTGCATAAGCATTCATTTGCCGAATGAGGCGGGGATCTGTGGAAAAATACTGCATGCAGTCATCTCATTAAAAGCTTCATCACAGACTATGTGGAGCTTTCTACTAGGCTTTGAGTGTCTGGTTTGCTAATTTAACATAAGTTTTATGTAGCTGTGTAAGTATGTGACTATATTAACCATCACAGGATCGTCACAGAGCTTAGTGAGACTGTCCTTGCAGGAAGACTGTAACAGCATCACAGGGTTGTGGTTTCGTAAACAATGGTGCTTAATACAGTATCAGCCCTTTCTTTGCTACCTAAATTGTATATGCAATATTTTCATAAGTGCTAAGCTTAGTCAAAATTTAAAAACAACCCATCCCCCCAGAATAAATACTGATTTTGTTTCAGTCAATGCATTTATTTATGAAAGAAGCAAGTCTGTTACTTAAGCAAGCCCCTGGGTGTGTTTACAAATACCAAACAACACAATTAATCATTTTTGGTGTATTACACTGCTAGCCATTGGCTGTGTAAAGGATATGCCCTGCATTTTTCGAATACTATAAGAGAAGTGCTAACATTAAAGGCAAAATCTCTAACAAACAAACCCCCGAACCCTCTGCCAGCAAAAAAAAAAAGAGCTCATTTTCATAAATTTACACAGAACACAACCTTTAACTATGACGATCTTTTTGGAAAAAAACCCTTGACTTATGATAGATCCCATTGTGGTTTTTTTTTAATTGTCCTCTGAGCTGTTGGACAGTGCTGGAGGCCTCGAGATATCGCTGAACTGGCAAGTGTTCTGTCCCTTTAAGAGTCTAAGCTTGATTGTCATGATGAGTCTGCATGCTTCAGAGTGACAATACTTTTTTTTAAATAGATTTTTTAAAAATTATTGAAAAAAATAGGACTTCCTTCTGCAGCAAGCTTTCTAGATACTGAAATGAAACCTGTGCTCCCCATCTCATCTGAACAGTGTCCCAAAAAATTCTCAGTTTACTAAATATTTTTTTAAAGTTCTATGATTAGATGCTAGTAGGGTGTAATTTTTATTAAAGATAAATTAGGATGGAACCATAGGTTAAAAAGTTCTAAAGAAAGGAAAATAAACAGAAGCATGAGTGGTAAAAGGAGAAAGAATACTAGATGAATAATAAAATATTTAGTGCTTTTCAATTAACTGTTCGGACGATTAGTATACTAGTATATTATATCATAAAAATCATGTCTATTAATTTTTTACAGCCATTATCTTGACTGTGATTTACTCCCCTCAAATCATTAACAGTGCTATTAAAAAGGTGGATGTAGATGAACGTTCTGGTTAGTGTGCACGAAAATAATAGGATTATGGCTGAGGGTCAAGAACGCAGCTGAAAACCAACATATTTTAGAGGACAGAGGTGGGGGACTGGAGGGGAACAGACACCTGAAAGGAAATGAAATGAGGAGGAAGGAATACAGCAAAAACCATGATCCGACTCTGTCCAGTTCCTTACGGTAGCTGAAGTGCTTTTCTGGTAAGATTCCTTCTCTCTTCCCCAAATGCTGCAGCTTAATTTCAATCCTGAACAAACCTTCGTTTCACGAAAGGCACAGCCTTTTGGAATCACACAGCTTTTCTTCACAATGGAAATCTGTGTGTACATCCGGAAGAAGATAAATATGTGTATGAATAAGAGTCCCCGGGGTCTTTTCTGAAGCAATGAAGCATCCTTGTTTCAGGTTACAATGGCAGCTTGAGGGCAGCATTTCCATCCAGAAGAAAATGGCTGTGACTCTTCATAAATAGAGGCCTTCTTGGAAAATGAGATAAAATGCATAACCAGGAATGTGTTAACCAAAGAGAGAAGAGAAACATCAGCAAAATGAAAATGAACGGCTGACACATAGTTGGGAAAAGGTTACCAGTGGGAATTTCTTTGTCTGAATGGATGTTTTGTTGTATAAATAGATGTGTTTTTATCATGATATTACTTGCTAGTATTAATTAAAATTGTAATCAAATTTTCCTGGTGCTTTTCACACCTGAAAATGACAGTCCTTCACACAGATGTATGGATTCACTAAGTCAGAGTTTTGTGTTAATGCTCGAATCTTATGCTCAGGTACCAGCTAATTAGACCATGCATTTAAAGTGAGATCATTCTTTCTATATTTTTTTCTTGATGGTTTTGGGTAGAAAGGTTGGGCTACTACAAAAGAGGTGGTAGCAACGCTTTCTGACTGACAAAGCATGTTATATTACAAGGTCCATGATAGATTTTGAATGTCCGGTGACTTTTTATAAACGCAGACTCTGGGCAAATGTCAGCTGGTGGGAGGAGAGGTGCCAGCCAGCCTGGTGGAGGGATCCTCACTGCCCTGTCTCTGTGAAACAAGGTGGCTGAAGGTTGTGGTCTGCAGCACGGCTGTGTGATGTACTCCCCAGTGTTTGCCTCTTGCTTCCCCCGACCCTCCTTGATTGAGGAGCAGCAGAAGAAATGTGCACGCTTACATCCATTTTAATAGGGCCATTGGCCCAAGTCTGACCAGCTGGGCATGCCAGGGAGTGTGTTGTCTGCAGCTGTCTTTGTCCCTCAGATACCTAGGGAAGCTCATGGAGTTTCAAGTCTAGCAATTATTTTACACCTTTGCAAGAAGAGAAAGAAATAGGATCATACTTTTAATAGTAATTAAAAACCAAGGATAAGCTGTAAATATGACCTGCAGCTGCTGGTTGCAAGAGCTCCTCATACTGGCTCAGCTCCCAGTTCTGAACATTAGAAAGTCCCTTCTAGTGTTTCACATCCCTATTTCTGAGTGGAAGCCCTGCAGGACTTTACCCCAAGCCAGCAAATATTCCCTAGAGGAGGAATGGACTCTTGAGTCCATAGTACGGGAGAAAGCTGGAGAGTGACGAATGATTGATTGGTGCATGAGGCGATACATTTTCTCGCTATATGGTTGGGCTTTTTTTTATTTTATTATTTTTATTTGTTTGGTTTTGAGATGTGCAGGTTTCATCTCATTACTTGTTTCACAGGCCAGGCTCCTGCCTCCCTTCACACATGTCTGAAGGAATGAAGGTGAAGGCCTCAAGTAGTTGATTTTCTCACATTTCGTAGGCTTGGGTATGTGCTTTCAGTAATTTCCTTGAGAAATGTTAAGTGACTTATTTCTCTGCATTCTGAGCTACAGTATGCTTGTCTCTTCAGAAGGAAAAAAACCCACCTGACTGCCTATTTATTATTCTTTTTAACAACAAGCAAAATTATGATGAAATGATGATACATTGTTTTTGTACTATTTCACAGGAATTTATGTATTTAGATAGAATAACTTGACATAATGAGAGGAAACTTTTACAAAATTTTTCACCTCCAGAGGCAAATCCTAATTTGAACATCAGCACCATGATATAATATCATCCATCTGTTGCTTCCCAGAATGCTGCAAAAGAGCCAGTCACTTCCTTTAAGGTCTTTGTATAGTGGCAGTTTAGAGTGCTACAGATTTAACTGGGTTATCTGCCCTGAACATGCTCAGGTAAGTCACACCACCAAATGAAGTAATGACTGACTGGATTAAAAGATCTCCAGAGAAGCACTTTTTGATTTTTAGAATGAATGAGATATTAGTAAATATGTGCTTTGTAATTTTGAGTTTTCTGTGTTTTGACCGTGTTTCTTTTTATGTTAAAGATACATTAATCCACAGTTTTCCCTCATTCTCAACTGCTTTCATAATGAAACAGGGTACAGGGGTGAGTGCAAATATGAAATAATGGGGCAATAAAAGAATTAACAAATGCCATACAAAAGTCAATCTAACTTTCACTGAGCTTGACATTCAATGTCTGCTCTCAGAGAGCCTTCCTTTCTGTCTTCTTGTTCCATGCTTCAAGCACTATCTTTATGTAAAAAATTTAGTGAAAGGGCAGCTTTTAAAAAAATTCCGCATTTTCACGAATGTGATTGTTTTAAAACCTTCTGCCACAAGGCTTCTGATGCTTCCTTATTGCCAACCCACTTGAGGTCTCTTTCTGTACCCGGCGTCTCCCTTATCGATCTTCTGGCCTTCTGCTGAGTCCTTCTTTTTGCTGTCCACCTTCTCCTTAGTGCGCTGATGTGAAGTCCAAACTAATAAACCTGAACCCATTTAGTACTGTTGTACAGCACTGTTTATTAGCCATCACTGCAATTATCTGCCATTAATTTATCTAATTAATGTTGGATTCATATATATTTGTGAGTTCTGCAGTTTAATTATGCACTCCGTAAAAAAAAAAGTACTTTTTCTTTGTTTTATAGCTGCTAGCCGATTATTCCTTGTGCATTTTGGGAATTTTCTGTAATCTCTTCTTCATTGAATGCACGTTCTATGTAGTGTCAAAACCAGTTTGAAACAAAGCACTTATGAGCTTATCCATTACTATGCTTGTTTCTCTGTCAAAGTTGAGAAAATCACAGTCTTTCTTTCATTAGCTGAGGTGGTGGTAATACACAGCATTCTTGCAAGCAAAACAGCCCCTTTTGGGAATGAACAGCCTTCAGAAACATTGTCTGTATCTCATGTAGCAGCCTCATTTCTGCTTCCATCGAAATCGAAAGCAATTTTCCATATGTGATATATTTTACTTTTATTCTATTAAAAGCAATACAATATTTGGAAAATCTCCATTAAAGAACAATTATAGTACTATATACAACATGCATAATTTCCTAAGGTGTCTTTCTCTTTCATTCTCTCTTTTGTGGTCTGTCATACCCAAACATAGTCTGATCTCCTAGAAGAGAAGTGCATGAGTACTTGTGCTAAAATCTATTAGAAGCTTTGCTGAAGTGAATCTTCTTAGATAGATAGCAAACGTTATACAAACATGAGTATGTATTTGCACATTTTATTAGTTGCATAAGAAATATCGGGTAAAGGGAATTTTCTGAATGTCAATAAGTTATTCTAACTGTTTGTCTGGAACACTTGTTCTGTTCTTCTCGTACACTACAATAGCACACAGATGCTGAGTTAATAGTGGCAGCTTTATGTCAAGTTTTATAATCTGAATTATGTTTCATAAGTGACATAAAATCTCATTAGTGTATTCTGAATAGGCCATAGATAAAAATTTGTTCTGTTCATATACAAATCCAGATACCGCTCCAAAGAGATTGAAAAGAAGACCTCACAATAGTGAAATAGCGACTTGACAAAAATGTGAAGTATGTATAAACAACCAAATGGAAGCCTAAAAGCCATAGTATAATGATTATAAGATGTGAATAGATAGAAATACTTTTTGGACCTTTCAATGGCTGGGTAACATAAGTATTAAGTACTGAAGTTTGTTTGAAAAAAAATTTTTAACAGCATGTAATAACACTGTTTGGGCTGAGAGGGAGCTCTGAGCTTATTTTAGAACAGTGGCATTACTGAGCCTGGCATGGTGTCATTATATAATTGCATCCAGCTGATTTCTTTGCAGTAATCCCAGCATTTGTTAAATAACTCAAACCAGAAAATAACAAAATGGTAGAACTCCTTCTTTTCTGCCTTCCCTTAACATATACTAAGGCTGCGTTTTGCTGTTTCTTGTGTTTATTTTTCACAGATGCCTGTAATTTTTTCTTAGCCTAGAAATTCCACTTAATAAATTTAGTTTCAGCTTTGCATTTTTTTTTCCGAAAAACTGAGGCATGCAATTAAAGCACCCTTTTCTATTTATAAATAGAAATATCTTACCTTAAGCATATACTTAGTATTATTCTTAGCATTATTGTTGGCATTTGTTGGTCTATTGCTTATTTTAATTTGTATTTAAATATTTTGCATGGTAGCAAGCCACACATTTCTTGTTCTCCACTGCATCTGGAGTCACATTCAGTTAAAGTTCACTGGTGTTTATCCTTGGGATTTTGGCTTGGCCAGAGAGGAGAGTTATCCACAGAATTTAAATGGGGACTTCACTGGCGTTTAAAGCTCAGTGATATTTGGAACTAGAAGTTTGATTCTGGTCCAATGCTATTCTTAGTTTTACTTTGTTTATTATTGCTACTGTAACAAATGAGTTTCTGATGCCATGATTCCTGTTGTCCTTGATACCATCAACCTTACTCTTAACTACTTAGTATGGCAAGAATGGCCTGAAGAAGTATCACTTATCATTTCAATTGTAAGACTAGTTTTAATGGCAATAGATTGAAACTTCACCCAGATCCATGAATTCAAGTTTGTTTAGAGCTGGTCAAAGAATTCCACCCTCTACTTCGATGCCATACAATTGGCTTTTTTTATGTCATATTTCTCTATTATATATTTGTCTTTTAAGAAAAGAATAATTCCTGTAAGGCATTTTAACATATATCACCCGTGAAGTGAAGGTTATTATAAGCATACGTATTGTGGGGTACACATACCACGAAGTGTGGCGTGTCTTCATAGGGAGACTGTGCTAAAAGATATGGCAGTTAAATGGAGAATATTGGAAAAAAGTGTAACGACATTGAAATAAAAGGGGGAAAGTGTTTTCTGGAGGTCATTAACACTGCTACTAAAAAGAGTCACACTGTAATACTTCAACAGATTTTATTTTAAATATGAGATTTGATTTTATTTGGACGTAGCATGAAACCAGGGACGGCAATTGTTAGATTTAAGTGACTGTAATACACCAGTCTTTCATAATAAAACAGAGATAGTATGGGTAGTCATTAGTTTAAGGAAGAATTGATATTTTGACTGCTTTCTAGCTTTTGTCAGTTTGAAGGTGATCCTGAATAAAGTACAGTTTCTTATTTGTGGACTGGCCTGTTCTCTTCTGGGTATTATATTCCAGGAAAGATTCACTGGGTGCATTCCTTAAACATGACTGTGCATAAAGCATGTGCAGATCAAGGAAAAATAAATTGCTTCAGACTAATAAGTTAGATCTATGCCTTTACTCTTGTTAGGCATAAATCTTCCTGCATATAGGTCTAAACAACTTCTTGTGATCAGAACAAACGGTTCTGGAGAGATGGTTATGAATATAAAGCCAGGAATTATCCATTTACATTCTGTTAATTTTAGTAGGAAATGCAGACTGCTGCTTTCCTCGTATAAAAATATGTAAAATGTATTTTGCTTAGTGAATTGCAGTTACATGCAACAGACATCACACAAGTGAGTGTTTTCTGCCTTTACATTTTGATATTAAGATGTTGTCTTATTATTAAAGTGCTCTGCTTGGGTTTCTCAAGAGTCATAGGTTTAGTTCCAAGATTCCATTTAGGCTCTTAAATGATGTTTGTCATCCTAGTTCTGGGCTCAGCAGCTCATGAAGGAATGTGACTAATATCTGTCACATGTTGGTCATTCCCTCATCCTCTCCCTAGGGAAGAAGCATGTGCAATGGAATGTCTTGCTTTGCTAGAGATTTGAGTTTTTATTTTAAAATTCACAAGTTGGTATGGTATTTTGGAGATGGCAATATCAAAGAAATGTGCCTTGCACTGGGAATGGAATGGCACAAGCTTTGCAGCAGTCCTTATTCTTTGTGGGAGTTCACACCATGCATTTAGATGAGCTGAGGAAGATCTGTGTTCTGTAGGCAAACAATCATTTGTTGCTGAGAGTTCTGCTGCTTTAGAGGAGTGTAACAGCTAACAGCGTTCCACTTAGAGCTTGAGGTGTTTTCTCTCCGTCCAGACTGTTGAGGAAATAAGTACATGATAAAATACTGTGTGTGGTCATGCTTGAGATAATAGCTCTGAATGAGCTACCTTAGAGCTTTTGAAACAAAAAGAACTTCTAAACATGATTTGAAATTCAGTTGAACACAGAAAACGTCTTTGGTATGCTTGTACTTATAGGAAGCTGAGAGAATTCTGTTACAGAATGCCTTTGTGACCTTTGGCGATGTGGTACCTGGGCCTACAGATAGCCACATGCACAGACAGACCCTGAAATTATCACACTTAGAATGTGGTTCTTCACTCCTGGCCTAACGTTCACACAGAAGGGGCATTTTTTGTCACCAGAAGAGGAGAGAATTTTATACGTAAATACACAAAATATTTTGGTTTGTATTTCTAAGTATTTGTAGTTGTCTGTTGATACCAGTCTTATTAGTCCTGTCTGTGGTAGTGTGGTATTAAAGAATGAAAAGTTTTGCAGCATGATGGGAAATAACATTGAAGAGTGCATTACTGTACTCATTGTGGTAGTTATGTCTGTAAAATTGCAATCCAACCTTGTAAATTGTTGTAGGATGACTCATAAGTGGTGATAAGTTGTTATAACAAGTCTTCGGTGAGTTGGTATTTGCAGATCAGGTCCATAATTAGTGGAAGATCCAGCAAGTGTTCTCACATAGAGGCAGTTTCTGGAAAGATTTGAAGTCAGAAGGAAAGAATTTCTGGCACTTGCATGATTACAAGCTCAGGTCTATAATGACTACAGTAAGAGAGTACTGCTTTTATTTATTTTAACTATGTGTAAAATATTTTTAGTAAATTTAAATTTTACAAAATTTTTCCTTGTGAGTATCATAAACAAAGGAGTGGAATGTGTTGCCCTTGTGCTAATTAAAGATTCTCTGATCTATACAGTGTCTCCATCAGCTAAATAAGAGTGCTTATGTATTGCTTGTTTGAGGATGACAGAATCTGCTGCAGATAAAATAGCCCATTTGGAAAAAGTGAACTCTTTTCCTACAAAATCATTCTTAATGTGTTAGATAACCACTTAACAGCCATCCAAAAGAGAGAAAGAAAACCATAAGTATCTGTAAAGAACAGACTATGTATCTATCTGGGTGTGTATATCTCCAACTTTATCAGGTAATGCAAATGGGATTTTAACCAAAAATAATTTATCGTGGAGTGGAAATGCAGTACTAAAATATTAGTATAGTTCAGTCATTATATAAGTTAAAACTTGTTAATATTTACAAAATTAATATTTTCTAAGGAATTTCAAAATTCAAAGAGCACCTGGAGTAGGAATGAAATGGAGATGTGTTCTGCTACCATGAATAAAGGCCCCTGATTCTGGAAGCTGTTGCAGGAGTAAAGAACTGTGAAGATACCGGCAGCTCACTGATTCTTTCTATGGCCGATTGTGTTCAAAATTTTCCATGGATGCCCAAAGCTTTGATCCTGGAAACACCCATGAACTGTATTTTGCTCATAGGATTAGCTTTATAGGTGTTAATGGGATTACTTACATGAGTAAGACAAGTGTTTGAATAATATTTAAGGAATCCTTGCCTCGATATTAATGTACAATATGAGCTATTAACTAATTAATGTGCACTTGTGAATGGTGAAATGGTCCTGCAGATGCTTAAGACAGTCTCATAAATTTGCTAAGACTAATCATGCAGTAATGCTACTAATATACTTAGTTGTCTTCAGTTTTGGGCCATGGTCTTCAATGTAGTGGTAATTTAATAAAATGTTATTTTAGGCTTGTGACAGTTTAATGTTTAAACCAATCAATGTTTTAAAAGTACTCTTAAAAGTGTCTATTTCATTGTGCTCTCTGGGAGGAAGAAAGCACAATGGAAGGAAAACACATCTGTAGAAGCAGCTTAATAAGGCCTTTCATAAACATTCAAGTGCGCAGTTTTCAGCTGCTGGTTTGACTGCTAAAGTTCTAAGGTGAAATCTGTGAAATGCTCAATGGTGAAAACGTTACAGACCCAGAGTTGTCTTACAGATCCTTTATATTATACTACAGATTCACCCAGTGGACAGTACATGCTAACATGCAAGTATGAACATGACACTTCGTTCAAAGTCGGTGCTCAGCATGATTGCACGCCTTATGCTCTTTTGCCTAACTGATTTTTATTTCTCTGAAATAAAAAACAAATAGTAAGATTGGGCCACATCCAGAAATATTCCTTGACTGGGTCTGAATAAGGAGTACCTGAGAACAGGAAGTATAGGATCACAGAATTATTTAGGTTGGAAAAGACCTTTAAGATCATCAAGTCCAACCATTAACCTAGCACTGCCAAGTCCACCACTAAACCATGTCCCTAAGCACCACATCTACATGGCTTTTAAATACCTCCAGGGATGGTGACAACTGCTTCCCTGGGCAGCCTATTCCAATGCTTGACAACCCTTACAATCTTCCCCTGCTCCAGCGTGTGGTCGCTTCCATGGGAGACAGTCTTCCATGAACTTCTCCTATGGGTTGCAGTTCTTCACAAACTGCTCCAGCGTGGGTCCCTTCCACAGGATGCAGTCCTTCAGGAAAAGACTGTTCCAGCAATGGGTCCCACATGGGGTCACGAGTCCTGCCAAGAGCCTGCTCCAGCGTGGGCTTCCCACAGGGTCACAGCCTCCTTCGGGCATCCACCTGCTCCAGATTGGCGTCCTCCACAGGCTGCAGGTGGATATCTGCTCCACCATTAACCTCCAAGGGCTGCAGGGGCACAGCCTGCCTCACCATGGTCTTCACCACGGGCTGCAGGGGAATCTCTGCTCCGGCACCTGGACCATCTCTTCCCCTCCTTCTTCACTGACCTCAGTGTCTGCAGAGTTGTTTCTCTCACATATTCTCACTCCTCTCTCTCCACTGCTATAGTTCCGCACAGGTTTTTTCCCCCTCCTTAAATATATTATCACAGAGGCTCTACCACTGTCACTGATGGTTCGGCCTTGGCCAGTGGTGGGCCTGTCTTGGAGCTGGCTGGCATTGGCTCTATCAGACATGGGTTCAATATGTAAGACAGTTTAACAAAAGATTTGAACCTGGAATGGCTCATTGTCACCAAAAAGCAGGCCTAGACACCTGCTCCTGTAGACAAATCCTGCTCCTGTAGAAAAAACCCTGTTGGAGAAATTTTGGAGCTTGTCATTTGACATAGAATTATCCACAACTGGGATCTCAAGAGGGTATAGCAGGAATTTCTTTAGGAATTACTTATATAAAAACAAGAAATGCAGTATTCTGAAATAGACCACATTATGTAATGCCATGTGTTTCTAAATGTCTTAAACATATTACAGGCTATTGCCATTGTTATGGATTTCTTACACAGCTAAGAACAAGACTGAAATTAATGGGAATATTTAGTGTTAAATGTGCAGACAGAAATGACAAAGTTTGATTTGATTTACACAAGCATAAATGCAAAAAGACCCTGCTATCATTAAAGGAATTGTGCTAGATTTACACTAGTATAAAGAAGATAAGAAACTGTCCCAGGGTAGGCACTTTAGCAATAAAATGCATCCATTTATAGGGTGAAAATGTACAGCAGCAAGAGATATGAGGAAACTAGGCGGGATTCCACCTGGCAGGGCCACGAATCGCCCTGGGAGAGCCTGTCTAGGCTGCTTTGCACAACACCTGTTTCTGTAAAGAATTTTAAAAGCTCAAACAAAAGTGTCACCTATCAAAAAATCGCCGAGGGGAGGAAGAAAAAAAAATGTATAGTGGCCCAAGCTGTTCACTATATTGCTTAAATCACTGACATCCATGGTGTATATAGTCTGTAGAATCTATAGAAAAAATCTACACCTTTTTAGTGCACAAGTAACGGAGTTCTTTTTGATTATAATCTGTTTAAAATGAAGGTAATGTCAATCTTCAATTTGGTGGAGGCTTTGTGCTCTTCTATCCTGTACAAAATTCTTTAGAGACAATTTAAAACCTTAGAAAAAGTGCTGTCATAATGACAGTACAAAAAATCGTTATGTAGTAAGCTCTTGATCTTTATTTGACATCACTGCTGGTCCTAGCGTCTGCCTGTAGTCTTGAAGTCTCACGTACATGGGAGAATTGTAAGCTTGTGCAAAAATGAAAACATTTTTTCATGCAGATCGGAGTCAGATTCTGATTCTAAAATCTTGAAAAATATCCACCTCTCCATTACTACTATGGATTTAATTTTAAATGATTGTCTTTCTACAGAGATAAATGAAAGTACTGGTAAGAACAGTAATACAGTAGTCTGGCTGGCACTCCACTATTGTTCCGGTAGGTACAACCATCCGGAGCAGACACTTCCAGGATTGATAGCAAACTTCAGTCGTTCAATACGGCTGGCAATACCAGTCCATCTTTAGTGAAGGGCACTATTAATAGCCAGGTAAAAGCATTTGTATATTAGAAGATTCCAGTTATGGTCATATTGTGTCAGGAAGATGTCAGTGTTCTATCTCGTCTTGCTACTAATGATTGCTAATATAGTACTTACAGGATAATAGATGAGGAGGGATGGATTACAAAGTTATAAATCAATCAAAGTTTTTGTGATACATTTATATGCTTTTGCGGCTTGTTAAATCATCAAAACCCTCAGATTGATTTTTACTTTAATAATCAATCCTCTCTACGTTTTTTAACATGCAGTCAAGAGTTAAATTTTTGTAACTATAAATATTGAGAAGAGTATTATGACACTAGCAGGAAGATTTATTACATTCTGATGGCAGAGCTGAAAGGATGTATATACTGTACCACTGAAGTGTCAAGATGCAAAGGTTGATTAGTCAGAAAGAGTTTGTTTTACACAGAGGAAACTCATCTGTATGTTCATCAGCTGATATGCAGCAGGAATTCATCTGCACAAATGTTTATACTCACAGATGGTCTGATATCAGCCCGCTCATAGGATAACGTCTGAGTTTGTATTGGGAACGCTTACAACATTATCTGTGATGAAGCTACAGCAGTACACAGGTAAGTGTCACATCTAAGGCTGTACAGCTACTCTAATATTCATCATGGCTTCTGATAAGCAGTAAATGACCCTCAAAGATTCAGACTTTCTGTTTACACACTTACCCAAAAGGCGAGATTCCAAACTAGGAAGTCTTTTAAGGGAAAGAGAGCAATTAAGTCTCTGGGCGGAACCAGCTACTAGCTTTTAGGTTTACAGGCAAGTCTTGTATTTGCATGCCATCCAGTAAGTGCATTAAAATGTGATGGTTGAGCTTTTGACAGGAGTTTCGCAATCGAGACATATGTAGACCAGGAACAAGACTAAATCTACCAGACACATCCGGTGCAATTAATACAGCTTCCAAAAAGAACACATTTTTATTAGGTATATATCAGTTTACTGTGCAAAGTGGTCTATGTGATATTTAGAAAGCACAGCGTTGTACACGGGAAGTTAAGTCAGTCCACTGAACTGAAGAAGGAGATTCTGAAAAGCTGGAAGCTGCAGATCATTAGTGGGGAGGTTGTTCGGTGGCTTGTACAAGCCTCCCATGTAGCTCTACATGATGTTTCCATCACTGGCGCCATCTAAGCCATGCAGAATCTTGCACTTATGTGGAATGTTTTCAGTGCAGCTGTATGCACTTGGTGAAGTGCAGCAGCAATCCCAGTTGAGATGCACATCACGTGTGTGTTGTGTTAAGTGACCGCACAAGTATGGCCCGTTGCAATTGTGCTGGAAATGTCCCAGCTAAACAACTTTTGCTTTAGCTAACCTGGTTTACTTCTCAACAGGCAAGTAGCATATATATGTCCAGTTTATAAGTGCTAACCTGACTCTATTATTTGCACACATCTTTCATCTTAAACCATTTTGATTAGAAAAAAGCTTGTATTATCTTAACAGAACACTTATGAAAAGGATTAAAAATAGGCTAATGACAGATATCAAAATGTATTTGTGCATAGGGAGAGATTAATTTGGTAGATTTATTTCCAGTGGAGCTCTCCAGGGATCTAGGCTTGTTTTGATACTAATATTTTTGTCAAGAAAAATAGACAATGGTGAAAAGCATTAGTTGTTAAAGTCTGTAGATGAGGCAGGCATTAGTGAGTTAGTAACAATAAAGAAAAAACGCAATTGTTAAATGGATCTCAGTGACCTAGTGACACGGTCACAGACCAATTATCATGTTATTTCCAATTGCATGTTAGTATCACTATACATACTGTACTACAGATACTTGCTGTAATATGGCAAGATACGCTATACCTAGAAGCTAAGAACGTAAGCAGTAATTCTGTCGTAGAAGAATCTTATGAATATTCAGTTCAATATGAGCTGTCAATGCTGTAGCTAAAAGAGGCAAAGGGTTCCTTGGCTGTATGAGAAGAAAAGTATTTGTAGAAGTAAAGAAGTACAAACAATATTGGCAAGATCAGTAATAAGAATGTGTTGGTTTCTGGAGACTATACTCTTCAAGAGGAAGATGTGGAAGTAAGAGACTTCAAATGCAAGCCATGAAAATTGTGCAGATGCTAGAAAACAAGCCTTATTCTTCCAAGAAAGAAGCAAGGAGTTCTACTTACACAGCTTCTTAAAGATAAGGTCAAGAAACTCACGAATACCCTTCAATGGAAAAAAGTCTGATAATTGGGCTTTTCTGTCCTGCTGACAAAGCATAACAAGATCGAATGGCTGGAAGCTGTGAGAGTAATTAGATGCAGGAACTGCTTGCCAGGTGAGGTGGAGGACTCACCATTTCTTAGATTTTTAAGGAAGGGAGTTTAGATCTTTTTTTTTAAAAAAAAAAAAAAAAAAGTAGTCGCGCTTCAATGAGAAATCCTAATACCTGTGTGTTTATAGGGACAGGAATGTGGGGATGGCAGTGAAAGTGGGTTGCTGGAGGTTTCCGGTTATCTTTTCTGTCCTTGGAGTTTGTAGATCTTAGTTCCTCCTTTCTTTTGCGGGTTGCAGCAAGAACTGAGATGCTTGTCTTGCTCTCTCTGAAATGCTTTTGCCTTGTTTGGTGACACAGACAGCTCTGCGTTAAGACAATAGTTATAAAGAGTTCTGAAGCTTCAGAGCTTCATCCAGTCAAGAAGGAATTTCCCCAGACGTCCAATTAAGTGTATAGATCCAAGGATTTTGTTTGTTTGCAGCTTCCTCTAAAGGAGGAGAGGCTGACCATAACTAGACATGGGACAGCAGATAATGGGAGCCGGAGTGCTGAGCTGTACAGAGAAACCTCCTAGATGCGGCTGACTTGTCTTGCTCACGTACTTGTGTTAGACTGACGGCTGGCTGGGGGGGAATACACCTGCAACCCAGATGGGAAAGCCCTCAATAGCGGAGGCTAGAGTTCATTTGCTGAGATCACTTGGGCATATCTCACCTCATCAGTTTCCTGCCTGTGTTGAAGTTTTGCCTGTTGGACTCTTATTTGTGCTCCTCTACCTTCTGCCTCAGCAAGTAATTTAATACCTCAATGGGGCCAAATATTTTGGTTTAACTAGAAATTTTGCAAATCGCTGTGGGCCGTCTGAATGAAACTTAATGTTTTCTGATTAATAGGTGGCCAGCTGGAAGCATCTAATAATTCTTTCTTACTTTGAACTATAAAATTTTGAAATATACAATTTAATGACTTTTATTTAGGGCTCTTTGCTTAACAGGATTAGAGTTGTGGTTCCATTTTCTCCTTAGGTTCTCTTTAAAGACACTCTTACAACTCTAGTGATCATTATTGCCCCACTAAATACCTCTCTGAAAAATCCTGCATCCTTCTCCTGGAAACTGTCAGCAGTGTTTTTACTTGGTGAGAAGTGCCAGTAAAGACAGATGTCAGAGCTTCTGCTTTGACAGAATGAACTGCAGATTGTGTTGAAGCAAACTGGGAGGAAGGGGTGTTGGTACAAATGCACTATGGCAACACAATACCCTGTGCCAAGGAAAAATTCCTTTGGTCATTGTATGTCATCATCATGTGAAGTACGAAGGGGTCCAGACTAGCTTCGTCACGTTCTCTAGTTTTATTGGGAAGGAGTTCAAAATGTATGGGTTTGAAGCATGAAGACTGAATGAAGACTGTGCTGCTTAATCAGAGGTTCATGGCAGCACTGGTTCCTAACATACGTGTGATATATGCTAGTATGCTCCGTTTACTTTATTACTTTGTAGAGAGGTTTACAGTTTAACCAGTATTAGTGATGAACCTGGAATTACAATGTATTGAGTTCCTTTAACAAATGCAACAAATGACAGTCACATTCAGCTCAGAAAACCAATGGTGGTTTAGAGCAGGCAAAGCATAATTCTGGTGACTGCTGAACCATTCAATCTGCTGAAGTATAGGATCCAGCAACATTCAAACCCAGATGGTGTTTGAAGTTCCCTTGCCCTTTGTCTCCTTTTGCCTTTGCATTATGAAGAAGACTTCATGATAACTAACAGTAGTCCTCTGTGGCAGCTTTTTAAAATGGATGCTTTTTTTTTAGCACAAAGATGGAGGAAAAGAGTGAGAGTTGTGTGCACTCCAGTTTCTGTGTTTATTAGCAACGTGAAGACAGTGAAAGAAACACTAAGAAATTTGGGCATTTTTCACTAAGCTGTTACCCTCAGATATGAAACTGGCCAGTTGTTATAAACTGGTCCCCTGTTTCTCTACAATGTACTGATCTGACTTAATACTAAAAACACAGTTTGGGGACAAATAATTCATTATGCCCAACTTTCTGAAACTCATCTTGAGATTTTGGTGAATATTTACTGTAATGTATTCTGTTTGCACTACAGTTTTTAGGTTGAATATAATCTTATCTTCCTCACTATGTGCATGCGAACAAGGTTATTTGTGACAAACAGTATTATCTGTTACTCTTTGAGTTTTATTTGCAATGTTACACTTTTCTTTTTGTCAGTAAAAAGTGGGATACCCATTTATTATAAACACCAACATGCGATTGCATTTACTAGACACATGACAAAAATAAAAGGATACACAAAGTCAGATATGTTTAAAGTCTTCTTTGAATACATTATGAGGTAGTTAATAAATTAGTGAAGGTGCAAATCAGTTTTGCAAAGGATTTGCAAGGAGAAAAAGAGCTACATTTGTCGTGTTTCCTATAAAGTGATGTGACCAATGGTAGCACTAAAATACTTGTCAAGAAAAATCTCCTATTTAGTGGTAGCCTCAAAACCTGAGCCCCACAGCCATCCCAAAACCCTGAGGCCCAGATTTAGTTGTAAACTAAACTCCTAGCAATTAATGTGAAACAAAACTACTACATTGCATGGTCTTTCTTCCTTGTTCAGCCACTAAATTAACTCTTTAAATACATTTCTGGTTTTGATATTTGTTTTGGTAAGGGTGTCTGAATTCTTATTGGTGTTAAAAATCAAACACATAAAAAGAGTAATGAGCTCCTTAGGATAAGGCATTTTATCACTGACATTTTCTAAGATTAGAACAGGCTTTTCAAATGAAAAAAAAGTCTAGAAACTGAAAAAAATACTGTTTGGATTGTTTTTGTTGTTCTCTGCCTCTGTATGACTGCCATAAACTTCAGCTATAATACAGATATTTCGTTCTGTACACATACTTTCTAGAAAAACAGTAAGACTTCTGGTCAGCAAACAAGATAGACTGCCCTGAAACGCTTCTCCTTTTCCACAGCTTCCTTGTGTTTTATTGATAAAATATTTTGCAACTCCTGACTCTGTAACGAAGTTGAAGGAGAGCAAGCATCATTATAAAAGGATCAGCTGAAAATAAGGCAAACTACTGGGCTAGCTGAATGACATTTTGGGTTAACTGAAAATTCGGTTTCCATTCTTTTTTCGCTAATACCTGTGAAAATTTACTTTTGCTTTTACCTGGACTTTCTCTCTTTTCTCACCTTACGTGTTTAGCTCTGGCTCCCAGTAAGGAATCCACTGTTTTCCAGCTCTTGTACTCTTGTTTAAGCCAAGAGCTTCAGCTGGATCTTTCTGTATTTTGCCCCAGGCATTTGTCCCACTTTCTTTCGACAGAAGAATAGAAAACCACATTTGTAGTATTCCTAAATTAATTATACTTTTCCAGGCTTAAAATACTGTGACAGATCAACAAAACAGTAGCAGAAAACTAATTCCTTCAAAAAATATGAAAAAAGGAAGTTGTGTAAGATGGTGTAATTAATCTTGCAATAAAAATAATTGTTTACAGTTAAAATTAATGTAACATGCATTCCTCAGCAGATAATAAATTATGGGGTTTCTCATTAGCATTTGAATTGATTTCCTCTAATTTCTGAGGAACACATGAGCATGTGACTAGATTAAGTTTAATTGGACTACAGCTGGCGCTGATTGTGTGTGGATAGGGTGGGGGTTTCTGACTGATTTGGCATCTTCCTGCATTGTGTTTCATTGTCTGTTTTTTCCCATTCAGCTTTTGCTGTACAGATTATAAGGCACTGAGAATTAAAATGGAAAAGAACCCTTTGATTTGCGAACGCAGAAAAATATACGTGAAGTATTTACAGAAGGTCTGTGGTGTCAGCTAGTGAGCAGGCAGAAAGTGAGACCAACATCATACTTTAGAGCCGAAGCGCTGTGCAGTATAACGTGCAGTATAACATGCACATGATACAGACATTATCAGAAGAGCATTTGTGAATCTTACTACAGCAGCGTAAGGCACTGCTGAGTAGCTCTCTGCTGCTTCCTCGCTAACTGAATGTCACTGCTGTCACAGCAGAAAGTTGACTGAGATCTGTATTATGTTCTGGAGCTCAGTTTAGTGTTTTAACTGAAACGGGAGCAGCTGGGGCAGGAGTACACATTCTTTCTTACTAAGTCTCGTTGCACAGGCAGTAAGCTGTGCCAGATGATGAGATTTTAAAATTTTGCTGCTAGTGTTACTGGAGTTCCTCCATCAGCCTAGGTAGCCCAGATTTCTTCCTCCAACAGTGGCCACTAATAGCCGCCTACGGAAGGGCATGAGATTAGGTCAAACATATAGTGATAATTCCCTCTCTGTTCTTCTAATCTTCATTGATGTATGGCTCATAGATTCCATGAAGCAAAGGTGATGCCTGTATTTAATAGTCCTGGATGGATTTTTCTTTCATGAAAATATCAAACAGCTTTGAAAATTCATGTTGAATCTTCAGCATTCCCAGCATCCTGTGTCTGATTTTGTTAGTATAACTGTCCATCGGGTTGAACTATTTTCATTTGATATCATCTAATTCTTGTATTAGAAAAGACCTTTCAACTTCTTCATGCCACTTCTGATTTTTATAGTTAGGATCATGTCTTCTCAGAGGCAGAGCTTTAAGCGAAAAAGGCCTGCTCTGTTTAATCATTTCTATGTACAAGTCACTCCAAGTCCCAATTGTCTTTGCTGGCATTTTCTTTCTGTTTTCAAATTCTGCTACAACTTTTTGAGATAGAGAAACCAAAGCTCTATTGAGTACTCAAGAGCTCACTCATTCTGGATTCATACAGTGGCATAATGATGTTTTCTGCTTTTTCCTCTATTCCTTTCTGAAGACTGTAGATTCATAGGAAGTAGCATGATATTAAGCGTGACTGGGGGTGACAGAAACAGGACTACTAAACATAGAAAGGTACAGAGGGCTACCTGTTGAGAAGAGCGTCATACAAGTAGCTGATAATTTAGAGACTGTGGTTCTTGTCTTCTATTAAGAAGTTTCACATACTGAAAAAGGAAACAGTTTAAAGAATCTTGTAGATGACAAAATAAATTCAATGGAGGAAGTACTGAACTTGGGGCATATGGTGAGGTTATTAATGGGAAAGAAAAGGTCACAAGGTATAATGAAAAGGCAGATGCTAACAGTGAGCAATTTAATAAGAAATGCAGAAAGAGAGCCAGACTTACTCACGGTGTAATTCAATTTAGGTCAGCATTTGAGGAAACATCTGAAGAATGAATTTGGTTCATGCTGTATAATCTTGGGTTTGATACTCCCCATCATCTTTTGTCTTCCAGGTGCTTTCCATCACAGCTAGAGATGGAAAACGATGTTTACTGTTGGTTCTTGCTGTACTTGAAACAAGTAACACATGTGAAGGGAAGTAGAGAGAATGTTTTACAAGTCAAATTTAAATAAAAATATTTTAACTAATAGGTTCCTCGGATAGTGTTCCAGAACTGTTTTTCGAATGTGCACTGAGAAGGCAGACAAAGATATTTTAAGAATGAGTAGTGGACTAAGAGACTTTATTTTTGTGGCATTTCTTTAGACCTTTCTTCCTAAGCAAGGAAATTCGAACCTGATTAGAATGGGGAGAAAACAGAAAATGACAATGTAGGAGGGTAAGCTTACCCCAAAAAATCAAGAAAAGAACAAAGAAAGAGTGAAAGATATCTAGGTTTTTCTTACTCTTGGATTGAGGAGTTGCCTACTGCATGAATTGCCCCATTTACTCACCTCTTTCTTTTACATATACATTGCAGACCATAATTGGAAGTGTAGCCCTTGCAACTTATGAAATATTTAGTGCTGTCTAGTGGATATTTTTGTCAGAAATAGGTATATATACAAAATTATCTGTTCTGCCTACTTTGTCTCTTTTTTTTTTCTGGAAGGTTGATATTAGCTTTTGAAACATGATCTTAAAAATGTCTGATACATTTGCCTGATGCATGTATGAAATAAAAAAATAAAAAGAAACAATTTTCCCTTCTTCGGATAAATATACTACGCAGAATAAATTCCCCTGTGTGAGAGTTTGGCCAGCAATAATACAGTTGCTTTGAGAATCATATAATGGCTTCTTAAACCTCTGTGAACACTGAGGAATGAAGTTGTACATTTCATCTGAAAAATTACAACCGCAGCAGTACATTGTATGTTAGCACCATGCTGAGACAATGGCTTACCACTAATTTGAAGAAAAGAATACCCCCTTTTCAGGGGCTGACACTGACTCTTCCAGATGGGTTTTTCATGGAGTATTTTCTGCGAAATACTGTTCAGGCATTTGCTAGGTGTTAGAGGTTTGTGAGATTTAGGAAGGTTAGAACCCTATGTATTCTGGCTGCAGACCAATTTCAGGCTATTTGTTTCCTGGGACCAGAGCTATTAAAGTCACATCTTGTAATAGGGAAAAAATCTCAATATCAAATTTTACATTTCTTAGTTAAACCTAGATATAATTCTGTATTTATTTGTAAGTAGCAGTGTATTTATGTAAATTATTATTTATTATTTGTATGACAGTAATGCCTAGAAATTCATGTTGTAGACCTGGTACTTACGGTGTTCAGGTCTTACAGACAGAAAAGTTCCAGCTTGCCTGTAGTGTTTTAAAAGTATTTTTTGAACACTGTGGGTGTGGGGTTCCAGTGCGTGCCAATGAAGACGGTATTGCCAGGCTAGTGATCAGCTGGCAGTGGGATGCCCTTTTTAGAAGCAAGGCAAAATTCAAAATAGGGAAGTAAGCACCAGTGATGCCTTTGCAGTGCTTTCCAGAAAAAGCCAACTGCTGGTACCATGCCTGCAGTAAAAATAATATGTTCCTTACTGTTTCACTTACGCATGAAAAATAATTATGCCAACATTAAAAATAAAACAGAACACTAGAAGAAGTAGTTGAGAAAATGAACAAGAGTAGTTAATCGCTAGTCTGATCAGACCTGTTCTGCATTGTGCTTTTCTACTTTTTTTGTACCTCTTTTGTCCCATCTCCAGTAGTGAGCAAAAAAAAATCCTTACTGTACAGTACACACGTCCATCTTATATATAAGCATTAATTTGGAGAGATGCTATGAACTGCCCAGCTTCTCAGTGTTACTAAAAAAGCATTGCAGGTTTCTAGGGAATCTTCTGCAGTCAAGGGCTCTTATAGCCTTCAACCCTCACCAAATTTTTTTCTTCTGTGCTCAATTTATATGCCTCCATCCTTTCGAATTTGAAGATTTTAGCTAGTCTCAACTAGCTTCTTGCTTCAGTGACACGCTCTGATGAAAGTGTACAGTACAATTTGACTGCAGCAAAACGCGCTGTGTACCATCTCTAATTGTTTGGGCTGTCAGTACAGGATTTTAGCCTGGCCAGAACTTTCAATCTTCTGTGCTTTATGTGCATTAAATCTTTCACCATCTACTGAATGCCTTCCCTCCCCCCCTCACTTTGTGCTGTAGGAGAGCTATAGTCCATAACCTTTGTTTTCAGTTTTATCATAAATTGAAATACACGCACACTTAAATTTTCCTAATAAATAAAGTGCTATGTTGTTCTAAAGCTGCCTTTTCACCTCATTACAGCTCAGCAGAGTGGAGAGTGATGTCATGGTTGACCCAGCACCAGCATGCCCATAAATGATACAGTATGTTCCCCCCTTTACTTCCTGGCTAAAGCACTGGGAAGGAGCTTAATATGAAATTCATGCCGTGATGACAGATTTAAAAGTTGCTACAGACTGTAACAGACAGCAACTGCATTTTGCAGACATACATGACACATACCACTCTCTTGTATTCTTAAGTGATGACATTTTCAGTTTAAAGAGTTATGCTTCTATTGCGTATTATGGCTGCCTGTCTACAAAATTAGGCGGGAGGAGGGAAGGGAAGGAAAGGACAGGACAGAGAAAACACTGAACTTGATATAGAGCTCTGCTCGGAGAATACGTCGAATATTAATCAGTGGTTGGAGGGGCGGCACACACCAGTTTTTAAGCAGACTGCACTTCTGCTCTGTGCCTTTTGGGGGATTTTGGCTGTTTGGAGGCAGACAAAGCAGTTGTACTTCATCTGGTGAAATGGGCCCCTCACACTTTTAACAAGGAGACTCTGAAAACCCAAACGGTGCTAAATTGTAAATCTGCAAGCAGGAAACTAACATGCCAAACTTGAGACACCCTTCTTTGGCTGGGCTTTCCAAGCAATTAAATAAATAGCCATCATGGGGTGTCTCCGGGGCAATAAAATATGCCACTGAGGAGAATTTACAGGAATGAGCCAGGGAGGGGTGTTGCCTGATAGAGTGCTCTGATGTTCTCCACTTGCACCTATGTCTGTGCTGGAGAAGCTTCTCATGAAAATAAAGCTTGATTGTAAATATGAGCACTGGTTTATAACCTTGGCATCTTCCTTCACCCTCTGCTGGCTGTCCTTTTCTGCATCTACTCAGTATCACACCATACATGACAAGTAAATAGTCACTCAAGTTGATATAAAGCAAAGTTATGCAAATACGTAAGAATGGATTACTAGCGTTGCACTAGATCAGAAAACAAAATGACATTGGCCTCTTATCAGGAGGCATTTCATACTGTTACTGCAGTTTATGCCAAATAGGCAACCTCCTCCACCGGAAAGCATATCCATTAATTTCCTTCAGGATTCATAGATGCCTGGCCAGGATTTCAGAAAAGCTGAAGAAAAAAGAATACCCTTGAGAATTCTTCCATGTTCTATTCTGAGACACATGTGTGCAGAAATAGGATTTTATGATTTTTTTAGACACTGAGCACCTTAAGTCAGAGCTGAAGGAAATCAGCCCCATGCAGAATTATGTCTCTAGCATGGTAGGAATGCCCAGTCACAAGAGACATGATCAATAAAGCTTATAGTTTATGTACCTCAATATCGAGTTTCCACATTTTGATTTAAGGAGTTCCTAGTAACATAACCCATGGGGGCTAAATTTTCCTGCTCTGCATGAATGAAATGTTGCCATTTGTTCAATATTCAGGTTATTTATCATTTGGAGTCCCTCCCCATGTTACTGAAGCCAAATCCCCTCACAGAAAGAGGCAATTCTTAAAAGGCAGTATAAAGCTTTGCTCCAGTAAGATACCAACTAGTGAAGAGCAAAGCTATTTGAATTAAATCAAAGCAGAATCAAAACTTGAAGACTGTTGAATCTGTAAGGTTTTGTTTCTCAGGCAAACTTTTTTGAATTTCAAAAGAGTTGTGGAATTTTTGACCTTATTAAAATCATGAAGTGCTGTGAATTTCGTCAAAAGATTGACGTCATGCAGATTTCCAACTTTGGTCCTGAGTTGAGTTTGCTTACAGGAAGATTGCTAAAGCATGTCTGCATATAAAGATCCACTTCTTCAACAGAAAAGCTGATGTGAGAGTGGTATTTCAAGTATATGACCTATCTTTCAATATATCCTACAATCTGGAATTTACGTGTCTGAGTAAAACCTGTGTAAACACCTACATGCTTGGCTGTGATTTTGAAGAGATGTCACACTATTTTCCCCGGACAGCTTTAGCTGAAATGTTGTAAACAGTTTTGACATAGATCGTAGGGTATGTGATTTTCTGTCTTCTGTTGCAGGTGCCAGACCAGTGGAAACATCTTTTTAATTCTTCATTCATTCCAGTTTCCCACATCCATATCAATTTATCTTTGTCTCTTGCAGAGCCTCACTTAGCTGAGTAGCTCTCATTTGTCCCCTGACCTTTGACTGCTACTGGTCATGTAGAGTGTAGGATAAGGAGGGGAAACTGCCGAGAGAAAGGTGTCTTTTTTCTCCATCAGTCCCTTGAGGAACTGAGTCTGGTCACTGCAGAAAATGTGAGGATGCTTTGTAAGTTCCTAGATTTATTTTCATTCCAAATGATGTTTTTAACAATTACTGTCACTGCAAAGAATATGAAAAAGTATAATTTAGGAAAAAGTTATCATCATTGTGTTTTCTGGAAGGTCAGATAAGGGTATGTTGGTACAGAATTCATGCAGATTTATTCACAGCAGAAAAACGGATTGACAGTGAAAGTCAGAGTTTTGTAAATTACTGTTTTGAACTATAAAATATTACATTGCCATCAGTTTGTTAGTTTTGTTATTTTACAGCATATGGAGGATGGATACTAATTTTTCAATATTAAGATATTTTAAAGTGAAACATAGCTGACATTGTAAAATGGAAGGAATTAGAGACTGTTTAAAGCTAGTGGCCTGTTCTCCAAACCTGGAGCATGGATTAGTAGCATCTGAAAAGGGAAATCACCAGGGATGAAGTATTGACCAAGCTAGCAGGCCCTTGTCAAATGAAAGTGTAACAAACTAGAACCTTATTAATCACTACTTCTCATGTGCTTTGTGGGGTTTTTTTTCCTAAGCAATATCATTAATTGTGAAATGTAATATTTTAAGTAGAGTTCTGTAAAAATTATTGTGATTTTTTTTGCCAATTCAGTCATCCTTATTCTGATTATTGAAAAAAAACAAACCCAACATCATTGTATTTTACTATTTCCAAAGTCTTCCCTGGAGATCTGAAACTGAAACTGTCATAGGACTATTTTGCCAAATCTTTATTTGTGTGAGTCATCCCACCACATCTTGCTGACAAAATGGGATGACCTAAATAAACACCGTTTTACTTTTTATGCTTTGAATGAGCCCCCTATGCAGGTGGTGACATTAAATTAGTAAAACTTATTACTGGAAGAAAAATCATATTCTTAAATGTAATTTATAGCTGCTAAACCTAGAGCACCAGGACCCAGCCTCTGATCAATTATATGCAATTTCATTAATCTGAATATGATTGTACAAAATGTAATTAGCAAGTTATAGGTTTATCTGGAATATAAGATTAACTCTGTGAGATAAAACCTTTATTCTGGGATGTGAACATTGCCCTGCCTTGCCGAAACTGGCATCTGCCTTCCAAAGAACTAACAGTCTGCTTCGACTTCAGCAAACGTTGGAGTATTCGCTAGCTCTGGTTACCATCAGAGTTCTCCTGGACATGCCAGGTGAGAGATGGTGGAAACAGACAACGACCCGTCAGCAGGAAGACTTAAACTTCTTTTTGTTTCAAAGAAATCCTTGAGAAAGGGTTGAATTTGAATAGGTTATAAATATGGATTTGAGTGATGAAAGAAAATGTGTGTTACAAATTTAGATCCTCTTCTATGAATACAGAGTTGGGAAGAGATGTGTAATATAAAAGCCTACATATATCTGACAGTTTAACAACTGGAACACGCAGGATGAGAACTTTGCAGCTAGTTCCATCAGTAGGTAGATATATATGCATTCTTTTCGTCTCTTCCCTGGACACTTTGGTGTTCTACTGTGTTGCCTGTATTAAAAAGTGTTTTTTATATATATATTCTGCATTTATCTTCATATGGCTTCTCTTTAGGACATTTTCATAGTCTGTCAACCCCTAAAGATACCGTTCCTCCATGATAGCTGCAGAGCAAGAACATTCTTGCAGTGATAAGCCCATGGTACTCAAATGGTAACAGGTTGCTGCACCATTAACTGCACAGTTTCCACACCACAAGACTGACGTGGAAGAAGTGTCTTCTAGTGACTTACATCAGACAGGCAAGCTCCCTGGCCTGCTGCAGTGTAATTGGGAAAGGACCTGAAACCTGAGCATCCTCAGGCAGTTTGTACTAGGAAATGCCCCGTAAACGTGTGGCAAAACTTTGTTGATATGTGCTTGAATGTATATGTGCTTCTGGGTTTACATGTAGATAAATATAGGCTGAATGCATGGTATTATGTTTTAGGCAGATATGGTGCACGTCAAATTACAGTGACAGAGAGCCAGGGTGATTGAGCTCAGATCTGATTAGCATAGAAGATGTATAAGTAAATCATCCTATTTTCTTTGTTTAAGAGTTAACTGGAAATAAGTCTGGAATTATCTAAACTGATACACTTCATTGAAATCAGTAGGGAATTTGTGTGCATAAAATATTAGTTGTTCTTTTTAACTTCCTAATAGTAAATGGGTCTCCATAGCTATATTGTTAACTTTAATAACAATTAAGTGCTTAAAAGTCACGACTATTAATTCATTAGAAAAAGAGATGATATGCAATAGTGTTAAGTAGCATGAACACAACTGCATAAGCTGCATTTGACTGTGTCTTTTTTTATACGTACATTACGGAGCAACAGCCCAGTGCATGGCTGCTCAGAAAGAAATGGCGTGCACAGAAGAGAGCGGATATAGTACCATCCGTATCAGCTTAGAGACAGGGATGCTACAGCCTGTGAGGAAGCAAGATGCAGGTGGCAGCAGGAGGGCTTGCCAGTGGTTCCTTTGCCCGTAGTGGGCACAGAGAGAAGGCACCAAAACTGTTGCAGTGCCTCAGCCCAGCAACACAGAAAACAGTGTTACAGTACAGGAACATTTTATCACTTATGACTTTAAGCTGTATGATGCTCCTTGGATTCTCACATTCCTCACTAGTAATTGCTTTTACTGTGATACTCTGCCAAATTTTGAGGCTGATTCTACAAATCTTGCTCATACGACTTGTCCTTAGAAACACAAGTTATCTTCTTGGAGTCAGTGGTTACTCTTGTGAGCTAGACTAGGGTTCTTGAATGATGTCTCATTCAACAACAATTAAGAAACAAGGACTTTCTTCTCCTTTGCTTTTATTTATGAAACGATCTTTATTTCATATAGAAGACTGATATGTCTATCTGCATCAGTGCAACATCTCTATATAATTGTAAGCTTGTTACACTACAAAGTGTTTTGTTTCTCTTTTTTTCCCTCCGTGATTCTCACACGACACTGGAATGTTGTCTCCGTTCTTTAGCGAGTTGATACAGCTCTGAAAGTGTGGCAAATTGACAGGAAAAATCCTGAAATCAGACCTGCCAATCTACTTCACTTTAGTGCACGAGAGGGACGCCTGATTTGTACGTGGAGATAGAGGGACATCAATTGCCCTGGGATGTGTACTGATGCAGAAGTGTCTAGCATTACCAGTTTGCTTTCAGTCTGTTTGACAGGTGAAGCTGTGGGGCAAAGGCGATGGTCATGAGTTGTGCTTTCCTCTGGAACACTTTGGCTAGTACAGCCTAACCGGTAGGCACAGCACCAGTTACAGTGAAACATGGTAGCCTATGTCTGGCTTCAGGAATTCACGCACCAGGCAGCAACTCAAAATTAACTATATGCTGTGTTGTATGTGTTCTCACATCTTCGAGTGTTGTTAGCACTGTTTTTGAAGGCTACAAAACCTTTGTAACAACATGCTGACAAATTCAGTCACATTGCTTACCTCTGTCATTGTCAGTCATTTGGAAAGTGAACTCTTTGAGTAAAGACCCCCTGTGTTTTATAACACCTGTCACAGTGGGTTCAAGTTCATGGACATGTTAATGCAAAAATATAATAAATAAAATTAAAATCCATTTAATAGACGATATTCAAGTGTGTACTCAAACCAATGAATAGTAGTCATGTCAAAAAGATCACAAAAAGAAAGCACACAAGAGATTAGTCTGAAGGCCTCATTGTCCTTCAGGCAGACATTGTACACGTGATAGCTGTTGGAATTATTTTCATGCCAAAGGTGAGCACATTGTATGTCTAATACAAGTTTGTAATGTGGTATTGTAGAAAACCACATTAGCAAAAATTTGGATGGCAGATGCAGAGGCTTTCAATCAGCTGTGGTTCTGGGAATTATCAACAAAAGATTAAAGACCAAATTCTACTGTTGTCCAGTAGTAACTTACTTCACCAGTCATGCAATTGGAATAAACAAGCAAATTACATCAGGATAAAGGATGGCAGATGGCCATCAATGACAATGCAAAACGGGGTTGTGAATCTCACTTTTCACAAGAAGCTGTGTCACTTCTTGTAGCAGCTCTCTGGTAGGCTGAAAGAATTCACATCCTGACAACGGTGTGATAGAATTTTCTGCTATTCTTCCCTTCCCTTCCCTTCCCTTCCCTTCCCTTCCCTTCCCTTCCCTTCCCTTCCCTTCCCTTCCCTTCCCTTCCCTTCCCTTCCCTTCCCTTCCCTTCCCTTCCCACAGTATTTTTCTTCTCCCTGTGCTAATGTATCAAGTTTTGAATAGAAATTATCATTAGCCAAAATGTAGAGATTCAGAAGTGAAATCTTTTACAACGAAAATAGTTTCTGTCAGCCCTCATTGATGTTTTCTGTCTGTTTGCTACCATAATTTGTCAAATATTATATTCAAGTTCTCATAAATGAGGAAGCCTGGATTTGGACTGGGTATCAACTCCATGACTTGAGATGATGCTAGTGATGTTGTACTTTTGTCCTCTTCAACATCTGTTGTATTTCAGTTGATTGGTAGATAAAGTGCTATGTGCACATATGTAGGAGCAAGAGTCGTCTGTGAACTAGTAAGAATAAACTGGACAAAGGCTGTTGGTTATTTTAGGGGAAATGGAACATATTAATCCCTGTCTTCCCTGGCCTAAAGCTTAATCCCAGAATAACCTTTCAAGCTACTTTCAAGATGAATTATTTTATTTTTTGGCATTCTCAAGACTGGAGTCAGTGAAGATAATTTTCTCCCAAAGCTCATACTGTGCTGACTGTGATTCTGATACAGCATTTATGTATTTACATAGTAAATCTATTTGCAGTAAATTTTAAATGTATCAAAAATTAGTACAGTTAATTTTCATCCTGTTACTATTAGATTTGGGGGTTTTTGAAGTCTTAAAACTAAATGTGTAATTAACCTTTTATCACCTAAATATATTGACTGATAGCCATGCTTGCTAAAAATGGAATTTTGAATACTAGTCTAATTTAGAAAATGTTTAAGATAGTCTTACACCAGTGTTTTAATCCCAGTTCACTGTGTTGTTTGTCAAGTCTTCCGCTTTTCGTCTCTCTTCATGGATATTAGAAATGGGCAAGACCAGTAAGTATATTCAGACTTCTTCCACCTTATTTCATAGGTTTTTGACAATGTGTTTGACTGTTTTCTTGATTCTCTGGGGAGACATCTGTAATTTGCTGAAAATCTTGGTACCTTTGAGTTATCCCTTCTGTCCTGGGGGAGAAAGGAAAAGGTTTTGTATTTAGCCAAAAGTCTTGTAAGGTGATACTTTCAACACTTTCAGTTAAGACATGTTTTAAAAATGTTTAAGTGGATGACTTCATGCTTCATTTTATGGCATTCCTGGAATACTGTTACACATACAATAAATGTTCATTTAATCACGAATACTATGCTAGTTGTCATTCATGAGACAGTGCAATAAAGTCCTCACAAGTTCTAAATGGCCTATTTTATATAGAATACAATATCCTTGAGCTATAGCAGTGATGTTCACGTTAAACTCAAGGATTTAAGTTTCAAATTGAAGGGTCTTTCTCTTATTTCGCCAGGCACATGACTTCCCGTAGAAGTTAATCTCGAAATGCACTGAGTCCTCCCATTTTATAACATATTTTATAGGGGAAGATAATTGCTCTTGCGCTGCTCTTTGATCTGATTCTGTTAAGTTTATTCTAGAAATCTGTCATCTATAAAAGCTAACAAGAATATCCACATCTAAATAGTTTTGCTATGGTGGTACTGCCTAAACATAAGAGGGGAAGCAGATACGATGCACAGTTTATGCATACTCTTTGTAGAGTAGTGAGTGACATTTACCATTTGACACAAGATATTTACATCCGTTCATCAAAATATGACTCCTCATCGCAGTCTTCTAAAGCTAATCCAGTAATATACATGATTATGGTAATTTAAAAACGAAACATAGTGTAGAAAAGGAACATGATAAATGCACATCATCTTACTCTTTATGGCTCTAGTAAATGTCATACCTTAGGCTAGACTGAATACGGTTTGAGTTTCCCATGCAAAAATCGTTTTCGACACGAGTCAGTCAACAGCCTTTTCCTTACTCATTACTACTTAGCCTAAAGATCTTAGGAATCTGTTTTTGTTTCATTATCAATTTATTTCCGAGAAATATCATTGTCTTTACCTAGTACTAAAATCATAATTTCCCTTCAGTTTGTAACTGGGACAAAAGTAAATTATCTACCAATTCTGTGAAACTACTTCTGTGCCTGGATCTTTCATTCTCTGTGTGATGCTTTAATCTGGAAATTAATATAACAGATACTCCTCGAAGAGTCTCAGAAAGGAGGAGAAAAGGGTGTTTTATATTGGAATTAAGCAACCAGCTAGATACTTCAGTTTTCTTTATTTGGAGAGCAGTAAATCCTTTTAGCAAGTGGAATAAACCAGTGAGAATAACTAGGAAGGCATTTAGTGAATTACACAAAGGGTGTGTGGTTTAGACCTTTTCTGGAACGCAGGCTGCAGTTTAGCTGTCGAGGCACTATCATTCTCCTCAAAGGTGAAATGATTTAGAGGCCTAGAGAAACTTAATTTTTCTTGATCACCATGTGCAACCTGGAATTTTAATGGCAGGCATAATTAATTCTTCTGATGTTAATCATCAGGGCTGGGCTCCACAATTATCAGCCTAGTGCAGCTGGGGCATGGTGCAGACATGAAAAATTAGGAAAATGAATCAGTAATAGGGTGGCAGATTTAATCTGCATCATGAAAACAAAGTTAAAAAGAGGGAGATCGAGAGAATTTCAGCTGAAGCTTTTGTGCCAATGAGCACTGACAGAACTGAAAAATGTTGCCGATGTCCAAAGTGATTGGTAATTACCAAGCCATTGAATTTTTTATTGTCAATTTATCATTGCGCCAGAGGTTAAATTTAACATCTTCTTCTAAAGCCATCACTCTAGGAGGAAGGCAAGCTTTGCATCACGTGGCCCAGGAGTCAGTGAAAGGTTAATCAGGTATTCCTTTAGTTTGTGTGTGCTCCCAAATCTGTCTTTCTTTTTGTGTCCTTTATGCTGCATACATACCGTGGGGTATTTTTTAATTTATATTACCTGTACATTTCAGAAAAATATTAGATTGCATTCCTTGGCACAGCATCATTTGCCTTGCTGTGTATTTATAATGCTGTATATTCATACTTCCTCAGGCATATTTTACACGTATTTCAATATGTATATGGAAATTTTATATATACAAAGAACTGTCTGATACAAGGCAGGCACCTCCCAAGTAAAGAAGAAGATAATCTTAGTGTCTGAGAGTACTGCAGGAATTAAAAAAAAAGCCAATAGAATTTCTTTTGGGTTTGGGGTTTATTTTTTATTTCTTAACTGTGTTATTTGGTTTGCACTTGATTTTTGCTTTGTTCTGAAGCCATGTTGTTTGTGAATGGTCTGGTTTAAGATCAGGGTAATATTTGGAATACCAGAAACTGCATTTGGGCTGAAGGACTGTGAGGGAAAAGCTGTTCACATTTTGCATCTTGTACAATGCTGAGTACAGTTTTGGCACTTAGCAAATAAGAAATATTCGCAATTCATAAAGGAAGCATACATTGCTCCTTTGAATCTTCCCCCCTCAAGAATATATAGTAAATGGTAGGGTCTTTTTTAATGCAAAAGCCATAAAAGACTGAAAGAAAGACAGCTTCAAAACATCCTTGTAATAGAGATATGTGACATGAATATACATTCATATGTTAGGAACCAAATTGAGCCCTGAAGTGGAAATCTGTTCAATGAAATAGTAGGATTTGTGCTTCTCTGATTATAGGGTTGGATCTGCCCTGAAAATTCCAAATGCATGTTCTTATACTCATTGCTATGTAGCTGTCTTTTAATACAATGTTAAATACAACTTCTGTCTGCCTAAATTCCTACCTTAATTCTGCTCAGTAGTCTTCTATTTATTATACTTTTTGCACGAGTGTTTATTTTAGATTCCAGACTGTGCTCTGATTAAAGGAATTGTATGCATTTTCTATAAATTAAAAATGGAAATGGCCTTTAGGGGAGAGCCAGTAGAGGAATCAATGCATGCATTAATTACTGCAATTCATTACCCAAATAAACACAAGACTCAGCCTTTTGCTGGATACAAATTTAGGGACATACGATGTTTACAAGAGACAAAGGCTTGTGATCCTGCTCATGTTAATCTGCAGATCAAAGTATGTGAGCCCATTCCTATTGGAGGCTCCTTTGGGGATACCATAGCTGGGATCAATCCCCCCATGCAGGCAGTGAATTATTACTGCTGAATACAAAAGCTGCTCACGTGACATCACTGTCCCCTAACAACAGGGACACTTGCTCCAGATAGTGCTTTAGAAGAGCATGTTTTCTTGATACCTCACTTTTCTATAATTAAACTCAAATCATAAAGCAATAGCTGTACAATGGCCACTGATTCCCTTCATAAACAAAAATACGTTTCGGTTCATAGCAAATACTCAGTCATTTGGAAGAAAAGCATGAAAATGTAATCTTTAGCTTCCCAGAGGCTTTCTAGAATATAAACAGAGGTTAGAAAATATATAGCAAATAAAATTATACAGAAAAAAATATCAGTGATTTATTGAAAAGGTTTCATACTCTCCTGAATTAGTATCCTTTCTTTTCCTTAAGAAGAAAAGTATTGGAAGAATGCAATTTTCCTAACAGCATCTGGATGCCTTTCTTCCTCATATTTTATAGGTGGAGGATAAATTACCATAGGAAGGTTTGTGTTCAAACCAGGACACAGAGCGTGATTTGAATCTCACTGCATTTTGCATAGCTGCCATTGTGGGTGCGGGCTCACCCCCAGTGCTGGCAGCTCACAACCAGCCAGTTCCTCCTTTCCTCTTGGAGCACTCAGCTATTTTAATGGGATTCTGACCAAAACTGCAACTAATTAAGAATCAATTCAGGACCATTAGTAAGTGGGACTAAGCTAGCCAGTGTTGCATATTTCAAAAGAGCTGGCTTTAATGAGAGGAGTTCTTGGACAGGGGAAGAAAAACCCCACAAGCAGATTAAAGATAGTGTAGGGACCTTCTCCAGTTAAACTAAACAACTAATGCTACACAGAAAGATGCTGAACTTGTAGTCCTCTCTAATTGATCTACTTACTGTTCTTAAGGAGACTTAAAACAATAATGAATGCAGGTATTAACTGCGTGTTAGTCATTCAATAGCTATTTATAAACATTAGCAATTGTTACATTTTGCAGTCGCTCTTTCTCTTCATCAGAGGAACATATGTTATCTTTTTTTCACACATATTAACCTTAGAACTGTCAAACCATTTTCTCTTCTTTGGGCTTTCTCTTCTTTGTACTTTTTCAACATCTGTTTATCTGCGCTGCATTGCCTGCAGATGGTATTTTTAAAATTTGTTAAAGGGTTAGGATGCATATTTTTGACAGCTGTAGTTTTGTTTCACCACAGAACAAACTTTGCTAAAAATGCAGTGCTTTGAGGGAATGATTTCATTTTCATTATTTCATTAGTTGTATCAATTTCTCCACCTAATCTCTTCTGTTAATGAACTGGTAGCATGTAAATGTAATCATTTCAGAACTAGAAAAAGCAATATATGGCTGATTGATTTGAATTGTTAGAGCGGGAATGCATACAACTGTATTGAGATAGTCTGACATTTAAGTGGTAAAATCACTATACAGTAAATTGAAAGCACAAACCCAACCACACTATGTGATAAGTCCTAAACCTCACAATTTGCTCAGTTGGACAAGGTTTCTCGGTTTGAGACAGACTGAACAGAGTGACAAATCTGCTGTGAGTGTATTTGAGAAAAAAGTGTGCAGAGCTGTTTATATTCCCAGAATCTGAACATGAATGGAGTCCTCAGTGCAACACCTATACACTTGATACACATTTTGGATGTTTTGCAGAATAAGTTAAGAATTTACACAGGAATTAGCAGAAACCTTCTTTATTTCAAAACACCAATTCATTTGGCTGCAGAGGAGAGAATGCACTAGAACATCTTTTCAGTATGCGTGCTTAAAAGATGAGCATCTTGGCTATTTAATTGTTTTCTATTTTGCAGCCTGAGCTGTATTGCTAAACAAACAGTATGCACTCAGTACAACATTCTCTTGCAATAAATATTAATCAAAACAATCATAAAGAGGCAAATGAATTTGGGATTATTCATCTTTGCAGGAAAAGCGGGCCCTAGCCAGGAGCAGAAGGGTCTCCCTGTCACTGCAATTTACATTAGTCCTTGTTTTGCATACATGGAAGCTTAATACTGGGTACATCTTGCGAATACTGTTTTTAGAAGCTCTATCTTTTTAATCAAGCTTCTTCAGCTTCTGTGAAAATGGAAATGGGGTTTGTGTGTGTAATGACAGGTGGTAGTGAGAACAACAACAGAGGAAAAGAACCTGGGGAGAGCGGAAAAAAGGCTACTTTAAGGAGGCTGGAAATAAATCAGGACTGTCTGTTAAACATGCACATTTTTTTGTTTTTTTATTTTGAATCTTACTTGGATATTGCATTTTTAGTAACCTCAGATGTATGTCGACATTTAACAGGGAAAATGACTGACAGATCAACAGCCATGAAGTTTTTTATTTTTAATAAAAGAAGCAAACAAGTAATTTCAGCTCCCTTTCCTGTGGGTTTTGTGCTAAGATCTGAGAAGGACAAAAATATAGAGTCCTTCCACATCCTGGTCAAAGCTTTTGGCTTTTACAAAATAAATGGAATGGAACAAAGTGTCACCTGAATGTATAGAAGGGTGTTTGGAATGAGGCCAGGCCAGGAGAGACATGACCAGTATTTTCATGCCAGTGGAGGTCCCCAGACCAAGTATCAGCCCTCAGGCGAGTAAGCCTCAGAACAGCTCCCAGGTGCTATAAAAACTATTTCAGCGTAGTTGTGCAGCCATTCCACAGCTCACGCGAAGAGAATTCTACTGACCTGACCTGTGCCAACAGACACAAGCATTATCTTTTTCTTTTTTTTTTTTTTTTTTGTCTTAAGAGGTGATCTGAATGTTTTTCTGTTTCTATTCTACCATCAGTTAGAAAAGTAAAACCTCTTTGCTTGAGCTGAAACAGGAGGAGCTCTCTCATCACTTCCATCTTCTGGGCCTTATTTTTACTCATCTGTGGTAAGTTATGAGGATCTCCTTATGCTTACTCGTGGTAAACCTGTTCTGCATAACAACATAGCTGTAGAACTATCAGCACTGTCAAGATCAAGACTTCCCAGTTTTATGTGGCCTCCTCTAGATTTATAGTTAAGAATATGTTATTTATACAGCTTCAGTTTCTGACACCTTCCTGACTATTCACTTCCCTCTATGAGAGCAATGAACCTCAAATCATGGTGTGTGTGGGAGGGGTTTGTTGTGGGTTTTTTGTTGTTTGTTTTTTTTTTTTTTTTTAACTTAGGTAATTATTTTATGGTAATACCTGACAGGTGCTTGGTAAAATGGCTGATATGCCGCTGGAGATCCTACGTCAGGATGATGTCTTGTTGACTAGAATTTCTGATACTATGGAAACTGAATAAGTCTGAACCATCATTATTTTTATTTTTACTTCTTGGCATGAATTTACTGCTTGCTTTCCCATGCAGTTTGCCAGCAACTATTTTGCATGACTGCCAGCAATATGGAGACTGAAAGAGTCTACAAGTGCCTTTGCCTTGCTTTCAGAAATTCATGAAACACATTTCACATCCTTGCCTGGAAGATCTGTCTCTAAAGAGGGATCGGAGGAGGTGAAATAGAGTGGGAAGAACAGTTCTTTTCCTCCTCAGATATGTAGCATCCCTGCAGATGTGTTCCCGGAGGAGAACCCCTTCTCTATTGCAGCGAGGGCCAGCTGCTCCCTCAGGGCGGAGGACGCCAAGAGTGGTCAGTACAGAGGCCAGGCAATGGCTTCACTGACCCTGAGCAAGGAAAGCCCAGCAGAGTGGTGACAGTAACAGGTCCTATAGATAGACCAGTGACGATCACAGCAAAAGCAAAGTAACAAGTCAAGTTGAAAGCCAGTTTGGGAAAGCCAAGCAACAATTCAGGTGGGGCAGTTAAGGTCTATTAGTGCATTCAAGGCTGAGGCAATACTTTACCATTTACAATTCAATCTGCATTTCTTCTGCTTTGTCCAGCCATTGAAATCTTTTTTTCTCTACCACCAAAACTGAACTTACACAGTGTCTCTGGACTTCCCCACTTGTCCTCTACTCCTCAGCTCTGCCTTTCTTCACCGGTCTAAGACTTTTAATGAAAAGCGACAGCAAGAACAGTAAAACCTTGTTACGATGTCACTTGAGGTTTGGATAGAAAACAACTTTTATTTTAACAAATCCATGACCTCGCAGCAATTTTGCTGTTGGCACTGTGCTGCATACCATGGCTACTTGTAACTCCACAACCCCAAGAAAGACATTTATACTTCCCAACCATGACTGGTTCCTCAAGAAAGACTAGAGTATTTCTCATATTTGCTGAAGGAGTGAGGTTTATGACACACAGCTGAACCCATCTGATACTCTCCAGTAGAAGGCAGGGTCCATGTGCACTCAATCAAAATCATTTTAATAAATCATAACCAAAGAGGGGGGCGGAAGAGGGCAGGACAGACAGGAAACAGGTATGTTAACATTAATTTGAAATGGTTGTTTGTGATAAAGCATCCTACTGACTCGTCTACTTTGTTGGGTAGTAAAGCAAGGTTACAGAGCACTAAGGAAAAGAGAAAAGCAGTGACATGAGAATCATGGGCATTATAGGCAAGGAACAATATTATTAGGAATTGAACTGAACAATGGCATGGGCATATTAGCCCATGTTTTTCTAGTGCCGATGCTGGGTGTTCAAAACAAAGCTTTGCAGTCTTGTATATAAACACCTCTGATAAAGTGATTTTTTTTTAAATGATATGTAACTAAGTAGGTTAAATTATGACATAAGCATATAACTTGACTTTAAAATACCTACATTTTTGCCTCTATATTGCTATAGAAGAGAAAAATCTTTGAATTGAAACCAAAAAAAATATGAATAGAACTAAAATGGTGTCATCTGCCCCCTACCCCCAACTGAGCACTAGCTTCCTGAGGAAACACAGTCAAGGAAAGCCCAACTTAATTCTATGACTTCTGTTCCAGTAGCACTGTAAACCTGCCATTTGTATGAAGCTGTTTAGTCATATATTGGCTTTTTCAAATTATTGTCTTCCTAGGAAAGAAAATTGCATCTTTGAGATTTTTTTATGAATGCTAAATACTAGTGCTATAGCATCTGATCAACTTTCTTTTTTTCCACTTAGGCAAAGTCTGTCTTATTTACAGCTATTGAGCCAGTTAGCTCCCACCTCTACCAAAAAATAATCAAGAAGTACATGTATGCTTATGAGACGCAGTGGGCTAGGAGGCATAAAAATGTACATCCCCATTACGAGTTTTTCTAGTTTCCTAGGGAAAAAAGCTCCCAAGTTTAGAAGTACTTGAATAAACTTTAGAGTTGAGGAATAGTTGTGTAACCGCAAAGCCTGTGGACTTCTCTCAGTGTTTGAGGGTTTTGGAAGTGTGGACAGTATGTACTAGACCAAACCATAACGTTTTCCATTGATAATCACCTGTCAATGATCCCTGCAAGCTATTAACCTAAGGTGGAATGGAATGAGACATATATAAAAGTAAAATACTGATGGCAGGTGCAGACCTGAGCTTCCAAGAGGCAGAGGGATATGGTGCACCTTAAGACGAACCATGCCATGTGATGGCACGTCCAACTGATCACTACTAGTAGCAAGAGCACATGAGGTACATTGGCACTTGTGTTAGGCAAAGACATTATAATTAGTCACCCATCCTGACCTTAGAAATTGTGAATATCTGTACATCTTATATATTTTGTTTTCATAACATGTTCCTGGCACCGAACTGCACAGAAGTAGTTCATTCACCTCAGAAGCTTGTTTAGTCAAACTGATTTGCTAGGTTGGAATATAGCAAATATAAAATCTTTAAATGGTAGTAATTTTGATCCCAACATAAAACCCATGTGAATGAAGGTCCTTTTATTTTGATCAAACTGTGTGGTCACTGCACCTATTCAGAGGAACTGCTGCTCTATGGGACGTGTGCAGTAACCTGCTTGTGCAGATCGGAATGCACAACTAGGGGCTAAAAAATGAATGCAATGGCCATCTAAACTACGTATGCCTTTTAGTCAGACTGAGGTCTGATTGATGGCTTATGTTTGTTATCCTTCAGGTAAAACATTTGCCGCAGGCAGGATTTCTGCAAAAACTTCAGGACTGAGCCTTAAAAAGGAATTTGCTTTTTGAATTATTTCTTTCTTTCTCTCTTTCTTTCTTTGAGCGAACATAAAAGGGTCCACAGAGCAGTGGTGTATAAAGACAAAGGCAGGCTGAGTATTACATCTTACCAGTGATACACAAGTGTTAGTCAAATGGAGAGATGACAGTGGAATAAGGAAACAATTAAACTTCAATAAAAGAAAATAAGGAATAACATTCCAGTCAGATCTAATCACATTATGTATAGCATAACTTTCAAATTGGAAGTCCATAAAACCCAACCACACCTCAGCCAGTTTGTCTGGCATCCGTCCTGTATAATAAGCCAGAGGTTCCTCGTGGCACAACTCCAAGGCAGTTTGAAACCATGTCTGCAGTGGGGATGGCGCTGAGCCATGTTTCCAAAGAAGCAGAATAATTTTTCTGGTGGGAAAGGTCAGGCAGTACAGAGCCATGAGGGATGAGATTCCCTTTTTCGGCTTTTTCTCCATTCTTATTCCTTCAAAGATATTTCTTTTAATAGTAAAATTAATTCGCAAACAGCAAACTTGCCATTCAAGTAATGTTAAAGATCCATTTAAACTGACAGGCAGCAGGAAATCCAGAACCCAGGCAACCTGGCTTGTATCATTATAAAACTTAGCAAAGAATTTGATAGATTGCTGATTATCTTTCCCCTATCCTGTAAGTCTCTTCCCCAAGAAACTTTTAAAACTCTTACCTAATACAGATAAAAAGAACAGAATGTAATGGATTCTCATTCTCATGTTCTATGTTTGATATGTGCAAGGCATGCATGAATATAGTAGTTAATTTACATTTATCTTCCATTTTAAATAATAATGTTATTCATAATGCATAAATGGATTCCATATGCTACCAGACAAATCACTCCTAATTTTCATTATGGAAGCACATATGGGAACTGTGCTCACCCAGGGTAAAATCCTGGCTCCATTGAAGTCAATGGCAAATTTCCCACAAATTTTGCAAGGGCCAAGATTTCACCCTTGATGTTCAGCCACCCTAATAATACAAAGAGCCAATGTTGAGAAATAGCATCCTGTTCTCTTGTTCTCTCTTCTGATACATCAGATAAGTTTGGGCAAGAACTGAGTTATCTCTGAATTAATGTAATCCATTCCTCCGAGTTTTCTAGCTTGCATCAAGATCTTTGCTTGGGGTGAGAGGGATACAGATTTACAGTTAGAGTAGCCACACAGTTGTCTGTAAATGTTATCAGTGACAATTATTTCAGAGACTGTGCAGAGAGAAGCGGAGGAGATCACTGGGAAATGGTATAGGAACTAGCACGCACTGCAGAGGAAAGGCAATATGGAGCTTCGAGCAGTAAGAAGAATGTCTTAGGGAAACTGGGTCTGTGGCATCTTTTGTCACAGTTTATGGGTCATGATTGGATCTGGTCCAACAGAAAATTATGTTTGACCCATCGTTCGTTCTATGTGGACCTTCTTGGTACTCTCCAGATGTGTAGAAAGTGGATTACAGGCAGCTGAATCATTCTTGCAGTCTGTTTCTTTCCCAGGGGCCCTAACACACTTCTCTATAATGCATCAGGAAATGCCCTCCTAATAGCTAAAATACTGTCCACCGCGGGGTGGATGCATGTCCAGTCATTCGTCATCGGTGCAAATACTTGCGTTACATGATGACCATTGCGCAAACAGTCCATGATATTTGAAAGGAGATATCTCTTGTGGCCCATGAGGAGTAGAGATAGGATCCTTGTACTTTGGTTGCACTCAGCAAGAACCAGAATAAAGCTCAAATTCCTCTTAATTTCTGTGTTGTATTTACAGTACTCCAACGTTCCATCTTAAATATAGACAAGGGATGCACGTTGAGAGGAACTTTAGTGAAACTGGCTGGATCACTGTATTTTATCTTGAGTAAGACGGAACTTAATATCAGCCATTCCAGAAGTGGATGTCTGATTTCCAAGACTGGCCTTGATTCGAATTGAAGCACCCCTAAAATTCACACAGGTTGAGCCTCTGGAAGCTTCTTGCATCCTGACTGTTTTAAACATGTATGAGCAAAACCTCCATTTTCTTACCAGAGCTAGGAAGTACCTGATATTCTGGCTCACAGAAGAAATGCAAATATTTTATTTAACAAGTACATACTTGAAAAAGTGTTCACAAAGTAAAAATAGACATCAGTTTGAAATGAGAAATCAAATTTTCCCATTAGAAACTGTCAAGAGGTTTTGAGTTTTCTGTTCTTTTTGCTCCCTTTTTTGACCATAAATATTAGTCTGGTTCAACTAAGATTCTTGAAGCATTCTGGTTAAATGGTAGTTTTGACAAATCAATTTATGATTTGAATTTATGAAAAAATGTCACTCAGACTAATTACTTGTTAAGATCCATTGTTTTGGAGTCCTTTCACTAGAAAATATTGCTCATTAAGCTAATCAGCCAAGTTCTTGGCTGGTGCAAATCTGAGCATCTCTACTAGTGTTCCTGGCAAGATCTCAGAAGTCATCACCATCGCATCACTGTCTGCTGAAGCAGACGTTTTCCATGTGTAAGGACTACGCGATTAGACATCATACAATAATGTGAGAAGCTGGTTAATAAAAAGCTAGAACAATAAATTATATTAATAACTTGAATTTTAGCTAATTTGTCTCTGCAAGGTATTATTCCATTTTATTTTGTCTGCATTTTTATTTTCAGCACTAGGACATGACAAGTTGTGAATTATGATCTATTCATTCATACCCAGTTTCAACACAACTGGGTGTGAATTAATACTCCATAATTCATATAGTGGAGTGTCTTATTACAATTATAAAATTTTATTAGAAAATGTTTTTTAATATTTATATTGTTAATTAAATGATGATGAGTCTCATAAATTCTGAACAATGAATTAGGTTGTATTAGGCACTATTCAGATTTCATCTGTTAGCCAATCAAGGTACACAGACTTCTCTATTATTTAATATACTATATAATAATTTGGGCCTATGAGATTTTTCTTTAGTATGTGGAATTCCTTATTCAGATGGACTTGATCAGAAAATTTTCATTAGGAATTTGCAAACATAAGGTTCAGTACGGAAATATTTTTTTCTTTGTACAGATGTTAATTCACTGAATGTAGGAAAGAGCTTTTAACTCTTCATTTAGAAAACCTCAGGTATATAAACCTTGGGCAATTAAGCAGTGCTTTTTTGGAGGGCAACAGCAGTTACTCCTGTCTGCTAACTTTCCTAAAGCACTTTAATCTTCTGTATTTTGGCTCTAGCTCTGCATTTCATCTCCTCATTGTGAAAGCCTCATTCCAGGTCTGTTTGTGAAAGCACTTAAACTTGTGCTTAAAGTCAAACATATGCTTCAATGTGTCCAAAACTAAAGCGAGATCTGTGGTACTCTCCGGCATATAGAAATTGAAGATGAGATGCATAGTGGGAATTGTAATTCAAGATAGATGTGGACTACATAACATTACTAGGATAACGATATCCCAATCCTGATCATTACTCACAAAATCAAAACCGTGCCATCTGCATAATTGATATGGAAAGATGCAGCAGCCAAAGTAAGTTAGATAAAAAGGTGACTTGTTCAGTAAAAAAAAGTGACCATCTTCACATGGTATAAACAACAGGAAGTAATTAGACCCATTCTGTATCTATGTAAACATTTTTTTAAAAATTCTCATACTTTTTTATAATTAGTTTCTATGAGAATTTCAATTTGAGTTTGATTGTACAGGGTTGTAGATTAATTTGATGCCCATAGAAGTTAAATTATTTTGAGTCAGGTACAGTGAAGACCTGCAGAGATGTACCAATAATTCACCTCCTCCCCAGCCTTTGACATTCTTTTGATTACAGGTGCCCAGTCCCAGGTAGAGATTCTCTGTGCAGGGAATGCAAGGCTGAGTCCTTTAAAGCAATGATTATGTGTGGCAGCATCTTCCCCATCAGGTATTGCTGTTGTGAGAGTGCAGCCAGGGTTGCCTACTGCTGCTTTATTAATAATGGAACGCTCACAGAAATTCCATGCAAAATTGATTTTTGAACAGTATATAAGACTCTAATATGAAGTCTTAAAATGTCATTGAAAAATCTGTTTGTAATTTACTTTGCCTGTAAGAACTTACTGCCCCACTATAAACAATTTTACTGTATTTCTCCCCATTAAACAACAATTTTTTGCATATTTGTTCAGCCTTCGTGCTGTGACATGCCACTGTGAACTGATAGATAGATATTTAAAACCATACGTGGGCTGTTTCTTTTGTTGCCTTATTCAAATGGCAAGTGGAGATATCATTTTCATCACAGTGCAGGTGAACGGTGTTAATGGTTCATTATCTAACACAGAGTGTTAACTGATGAATTGCAAATGTACTGTTTGGAGAAGAGTGACCATGCTTCTATGGCTGCAAAAAATTGTTCTTGTTCTTTTTTTAAGCTTTGGAAAAAAAGACTGTCAAGTACAGAACAAAGATTCCTGGGGTTGAGGCCCAGGAGAGGGGAATGGGAGAGCTTCATTTTCATTGTTTTGGGTCCAAAGCTTTCTTTGTGACTTGAATTATTTTACTAAGCACTTGATTTAACCTCCCATTCACTGACTCAAAAACTTTATCAATATAATTGCAAGTGTAACATTACATGCAACCCTTAATGATGCCACTGATTAATAATATGTAGGTACAAATAAGCTCTAGGAACTTTTATCAGTTTTAAAATGATGAAGATATTTTTCTGCCTCATTTCTTTATCTCAAAAATAGGCCTGAAAATACTGTTTGGCAAAAAAGGTATGTTCACTGACGTTTGCACAGATTCCACGAGTATTCTGCAAATGGGTGGCATTTCATTTTCGGTATGGGTGATTGAAGCTTTTTAGATGACAGGACCCCCAAGTGTATAGCCTCCTTGCTTAATACAGTATTTCTAGTACTAAAGTACTGAGGAACAGCATTGCTTGAGCTTGTTTGCGTAGCTGTTCACTCCTCTGCAGCTGGGCTGTGGCTTTTGACTTCATTGTATCTGACAATCCTGTCAGGATTATGAAATTCCACAACCACTCCACATTAAAAGATCAAAGCCATGGTTCTGCCAATTAAACCAAGGGGTGTTATAGGAGTATGAAAGAAATTTTGACAACCCTGTCCAACATTTGCTACTATTTGTGTGACTTGAGAGATGGAAATTCCAAGATGTTAAGTGATTTCTTATTTTCTGAAGTGTTTCCAACAGAAGCATTGAAATTTAATAATTTGGGAAAATATATGAATTGGAGGAAAAGCTGTCTGGCTTTAGATGCTACTTAACCATAGGTTCTTGATCATCTGGAGGGAGTTGTTTATACTGGAGGAAGATGGTTATACTTTTGGATTAATAGCAAAACTTGAGCTATGCATGGATTTCCAGTTGTTCTAAAGTCAGGGGTAGGCTTTAACACTTGACCTGAAAAGAATAGTTCAGAATTATATCATTCTGATGCTCCACTTCAAAACCCTCTTATTCTGGGTATGAGCACAGAAATCAGCAAGCCCCTTCCCAAACAATCAAAATATACCTCTAAAACTAGCGTCTTCTAACCAGAAGAGCAAGACTTCCAGAAAACGTTTACTACAGGAAACCTTTCCTAGTAGGTTTTGTAACTTTTACTAAAATCCTTTTGCAACTTACATATAAACTCTTGGATAATGGCTGAGCAACCATCCAGCCTCTTTGATTGCTCCCACACCTGACCAGACTTTCCAATCATGGAACTACGTTCAAACTCTGCTAAAAGCATTAAGGAGAAGTCTAGGTTTTCCACACTGGGGGTTGCTGCTGAGGTACATAGCTGGTGCGTGGATGTGGTCTGTCCTGCAATGTAATCCTTTCTCTGACATGGTGGCCAGGACATTGAGCTTGGGTTCTGCTTCTTCATCAGCATTTAGTGACAGATAATAATGAAATAGTAGTGGGAATGGTACAACCTGAGGATAAATGTCATTTCACACAGCTAACAAAATTTGGGGGACTTGACTTGATAATCAGAGGTTACGGCTCAGTATTTTCTATAAACAGCTATGCCATGCAGACCTGTTTCTTGAGTTTCTGTAATACAACAGCATTTGTTTGTGAAACACAAAACTTACTTAGCATTCAGAGTATGTTGTTTCCTCTACATTTTTACTGATTATATTCCTGTCTATCAGAGAAAGTTCTTAACATTTCACGCTTCTCCCCATTCCTTTGCTAGTATAATCTAGGGAAAAAGTAAGATGCATTGGACTGGAACTCGGGAGACTTGAGCTCCATTTGAATGTCTCCCACAGTCTTTGTTGACCTGGGTGAGTCACCCTCCTATGCCCACTTCTTAGCTGTATGTTGGTGGTAGTCATTATTTGTCTCAATTGCTTAATTAGACCACAAGCCTTGGGAATCCAAGCTATATGTAGGCAGTAGCCAGTACAATGGTATCCTTATTTTTGTAGACAATTTTAACATCTCCTGTACCTAAAAATACATAAAAAAAATTCAAAGCTCTTGTAGAAATTCTGGATTCCTTTCTGGCCTTTGTGAACAGTCTCATCAGAAAAGTATGGAAGATACAAGGTGAAAATATGGTGACACTATGGACTTCCACCAGGAAAGCTTGAAAGCATTGCTTGGATTTGAGACCTATTGTTGATTACCTTTTACACTGTCCATGAAAACAGTAGCTGTTTTTGCAGAAAAGCAGTAATAAATGCCATGAAGTTGCTTAGAAAGGATGATTATATGAATCTGTCTTGTTGTATGAATACTGTTTGTTTCAAGAGTAGGAGCAAAAGGCTGAAACTTGGCGGGAAAAATATGGGCTATGGCTAGATTCACGCATGTCTTGGCTTCCTGCTCTAAAAGAAATCATTTGGTAAAACTGAGCAGATCTGATTTGCTTCCTACAATATTTGATGAGCAAGAAAACTTCTAATGTTTGGCTAATCTTTCAAAAACTTTATTGTGCTTTCACAGTTTAGGCAAATTTTTAAGTTAGCATTAGCATGAAAACCTACAGATGTTAGCTCTTTATCCTTTGTCTAAGATCAGATTTATCTGACTAACCAACATTAAAAACGTGTAAATTTGTGGCAAACACAATGAATCTTGAATATATTAAAAAAACAAACAGATGAACCATCTGGAAACAAGACATAGATCTGAAATAACAATGCCAGTGGCACAATCCAAGCGTAATCCCTGGCATAATTTACACAGAGCCACAGTATCAAGAGCCAGAAACTATTCTTTTAGAAGGCTGAGTTTAATAATGACTGCACATTATCATTCCGCTTGCTGGGTAAATATTGACAAAGGAGTGGCACATGCTGTAGAAATGTATCTACATCCTGCATTCCCTCTAGGGGAACTTCTGTATTCTGAATTTTCCCTACTATTTTTTTTTCCTTTTGTCTTTCCTACCCCTTTCTAATCTAAAATGATTGCAGTAAGTGTAGCTCTGCAACTACAGGAATCAGTTTGTTAACTTTGCAATTATTTTTGATAACTGATACACACACATTATAGTGCATAATTGATTATGCACACAAATGCTTAATACTATGTAAAACAGGACAACTTGATAAGTGGAGAAAATTTGCACATCACCATTAAGTAGACCTTAATTTTCCCATACACCATTAAAGATTCACACATAATTCATCATCTTTTCTCTTTCTGCTATCACCTGAAAACATTTCACATTGTCACATAATCCCAGTGCAAACTACACATGATGGAAAGTAGTAGGTTTTACTATGATGTGACTAACTAATGCGTTTCAGCTAGGTGCATTTTCCCATGCCACTGGAATGTTTTGGCAGCCTGCAGTTTCATTGGTAGTGATCATGGGGCAAAACAAATTAGATCTTGTATTCTTTACATCTTTGCTTTGCTAGCAAAGGTGAGACACCTCAGCAAACAATGCATCTCGAGGAATGTTTGCAGGGTATTTTGAATGGTGAATATATTGCAAACCTGGATAGAAACTAGGTTGCAGTATATCTTAAAAAGTGACTGATTTAAACCCATAACTAATGTATCTTGTAGGTTAGCATTAATTTGACTTGCTGAGTGGATGGAATTTATGGGTATAATGCATTGCACTAGGCAAATAAAAACATCCTCCTTCAGTAATAAAGGTGAAGGCAGGCTCCATACTGGCAAGACACGTGCTGTCTTCAAAGCTATGTAATATCTATCTTACTCCTGTGGCGCAGTGATGCAACACATTGCAAGTGACCCCGTCAAGAAATACTGTTCTGGTGATTGACTTCAAGCTTAGATTTTTTTGATTTTTTAAAAATCTCTACTCAGCGTTTCTCTCACCTTTTTCAGCACCCATCTTTTTCTCCTTCCCACTTTTTTATTGTTCTTAGCATCTTAGCTTTCTACTCCCCCAGGTATTTCAAATTACCTTATTTCAGAAGGTTTTATCACCTTCCTCCCCACTTTTGCTCTTGTCTGACTTGGTTCTACAACACATAACGGTGTGCAACATTAAAATACTCATGCTAGTACTTACTAATACGCCATGCAAGCGCAATCACGGCAAGTACAGGCTTTGCTCTGGAAAGCTTACCGCTTTAATTAGGTTGGCAATTTTAATTAGATTTCCAGAACAAACCTTGCAAATGGACATGGAGAAAAGGAAGAGATTTTGCACCTTGGTAGCAGGGCTGGAAATAGAACCTATCTATATGTTTTGACTTATTATAGTACTTAGTCATTTTACTGCTACTGCTTTTGCTTCTACTCTTTCTATAAAGAAATTGGCCTCATTTTGCCTTTCAGGAAAAGATGACATGTTTATTGTGAAAACTCTTCCACAAAAGCAAGGGCTTGACTTACAGAAATGAAGCTCCCTTACTCTTGGAGCTGAGCCTATACCAAAGACCTAGTTGGAACTGTACTCAAATTATTAAGTGTTTGTCTGAAATGTAACCTATTTTGTAGCTTGATCCTTCCTCTTCAATAGGACTTTGAGAACACTGTTAAATAATCAGAATAAAATAAAGTCGTTTCAGTCTGTGCAAAGGGGTTGGATGATGATTTAAACAGGTAAATGAGATTTCCCTTCATTTGTGGGGAAGCTGTGTGTGAATATCCAAAGATAAAAGATGTATTGAGTATGCTTTTTTTTTCCCCTTTTTCTTTTTTTCACTGTCAGGATTACTTTTTAGAGGCTGGCAAGTGTTTGCTCTTTCCAAAATTATGTGGAAATTATGATCTGTGTGTGTGCCTTCGCCTGTGAGGTCAGCCAAAGGATTTTGCCATTGCTGAGACAGATTTTTTTTTAAGCTCTAAATATTCCAGATCCTATCAAATTCAAGAAAACTTATATCTTGCAAGAATGACCCAGAGCTTTGTGAATCAAAACAATGCCTTCCCTCACTAATAATGGAAAACTTTTGGGGTTTTGGCAGCTGAGTTTTGTTTGCTTGGTGTTTTGACCCTGAACACTCTTCAGCCTAAACAATTACATCTACTCAAGTGAGCTAAACGAACATACTCAAGCGAATGAAGTTCCACAAATGCTTAAGAGCTTGCTGGCTAACTTTTTGAAAGATATGCTCTAGTTCAGCCACAAATTACTTGGCTAGACACTGGAATTGCTGGGTGAAATTCTATGGTCTGTGTTTTGCAGCACTTCAGACTGGATGATCACAGTGGTCCCTTCTGACCTTGAAATATGTGGATTGGGTGTTAACCTGTGTTAGCAAAGCCAGAGTGAGGAACACAGGAATGTGGGGTTTTAGCACATGAAAACTTATTCAGTTTTTAATTTTACTTTTAGCAAATCCTCTAATCAAAAGAAACAAGTTGTCTGGAAGCTCTAAAAAACTACTTGATGGTACTTAATCACTTGCCCAGTTCAATGTTAAGGAAAAAAAGAAACCAGTTAATCAGGGGGATTTTTCTAACTGCCTTTCTGAGATTTTCTCAGTGTCTCCATATTGCCAATCCTTTAGGGGCTCCTAATGTTACAGAACCTGCATGGTCTTTGCTGTAGCATTTACTCCTGAGGGGCTTGTTGGAACAAACACAATATGTTTGAAATCAAACACGTGGAATATCCTTAGGATTTTCTATCTTTAATGGATTACTGTTTCTACTTATAGATGGAGTAACTGAGCTTTTTTTACCTTTTAAAAAAATTCTGCAATAGTGTTATTTCAAAGGAGAAGTTTTATATTGCTTTTGCCATGAAAAGGCTTATTCTGGAGTGCTTGCTAGGTAGGCTTCAACAAGATTCTCTCCTTTTTCCTGATGTGCAGTGGCAAAATCTTTTTTTTAATTTTTATTTTTGATGCACAAGCATTTTAAAGCATGATGTTGAAAAATAAATGTCTGGTACAACAGTTTCCTTTGTTCCCTTTTATTGTGATAAACATTTCATTGCAAGGGAATTGGTATCTGTTGAGCTTCCAGTGGAAATTCAAGATATAACTATATATCAAGTTTGACATTGACAACTATGCATGTAAGAACCCATTTCATATTCTTGATAGTGTGTATGTAAGCTCCCTTGTTATGTCACTTAGTTGTTTTCTCTAAGCTGAAGTTTAGGAATATGTTTCAAAGGTAGCTTCTGATTCTGTTGGCTGTTCGGATTTATTGGTTTTGAGGATGTTGCCTTTCTGATACCTCATTAAGCAAAGGTATAAGAGAGCCGTTCACATCCTTGTTTCTTTCTTAGGCTTTTAACTGCTCTTTCTCTAAACTACTCAGTGGTGAAAAGAATAGCACTGGTGTTGCGTAGGCTGAGAGGGTAAATGTCCATCTCTGTTACACTGGTTTGAAATGTGGAGTAAAGAGTCATCTTTACTGTGAAACAATAGAGGATTCACTGCTCTTCTTGCATGGCTGTTCAAGTGGAAAGTGTATCCCTCCTCAACTGTAGCTACTGTGAATTGTCAGGGTTTCTGTCTTTCTAATATGAATTCAGAATTCATTCTCAGTGTATGACCGTTTCCTCCTAGTTGGTGAACAGGTCTGAATACCGTGAATATAAAACTGCTGGTTTAATTTATCCGTAAGTGGTATCTTTTGGTGCACCTCTGGTGCTAGCTTCTGATGCCAATACTATTGTGTGTAATGTCAGCTATTGTGCTATTGTTTAATGTCAGCTCACAATGAAATTCAAAGCCATTGAAGAGTAGTCTGCCCAAAGCTCTTCTGGCAGCTTGTATCTTCCAGTTGGATGATTGGCTCACTTAAAGGTTGGGCTTGATGTGGATTGTATTTCTGCAACAGGAAAGACTTATGGCTTTTTCACATTTTACAATTTTTGTCAAGTAGGTTTTGGTGAAAAGAAAGTACTGCTGATTGTACAGTGATATACAGAAAGATAAAAAGTATGAGGTGTTATATTTTTACCTGCAGACTGTGGTGAGAAATGATAGATAGGTGAGCTCTTGGTCTCCATGTTTTTTCACTGTAGCTCATCCCAGTACAGGAATACTATGTCTTAGGCTACAAGAGAGCTCTCTAAATCAAGATGCTGTAGTCAAGAACATAAACCATGTACTTATTGATCAGAACCACATAGAACTGCTTTAAGAGTCTGTCCTTGCATTCACTGAAGTCAATTTCTTCCTTGATCATTTCAAGGTCCAATTCAGGATGCCAAAAAGGACTATTCCTAAATGGAACAATAACCTAAAAGCTCAGCCTAGATATAGTCATTAGTTCTAGTAGGAAACAGCCGGTATTGATCCTAAAATAGTATTAGAATTTGTGAATTTTTTTTCTTGATTCTTTCACCCTATCCCATTTTCTATTTAAAGTATGAAGTCACTGTAGTTTCAGCCACTTTAGCATCATGTAGTGAATGATTCAACTTGCACACTTCAAATCTGCAGGAGAAAATGGTGTGTAAAGAAAAACCCCACAAAAGTCCACAAAAATGATAATAGAAACTGTGCTGGGTTGATGCTGCTGCTTAGTGCACTTTGTTTCCACCATGTAATGGTCAACGTACTTGAACACTGCAGTGGTTTTTAGCTGCTGTAGTCCATTCACACAAAAAAAAAAATAATCCCAAACTGTAGGAGAGCTACCTGTTTTACAAGTCAAGCACAAAGTTTTGATTTACACTGCTTTTATAGAAAAGAGTGCGGCGGTCATTGCACTACGCTTTCTGCAATATGTTCAGCAACAAACCATTTCTGCATTGTATTAAGCACATTTTTTCTAGAGCGTCCTTAGACACTTTCATACAAGTCCTATGACTGTTTTCCATCGACCAGGAACCTGAATGACTTCTGCAGCCACAATGGAAAATTCCCATTGCCCTTGATCAATACTAGACTTGAAAGGCACATGCGACTTCTTTTCTTCTTCTCTTTGATAAGCAAAAAGAGAGGATTCCCTAAAAGCTTTTAGGTTGCTACAACTGGTCCTCCACTGACACAGTAGTTAAATGTGTTCCACCTCCTTTCAGTTTGCTGGTTCCAGTATAACATCTGCCTGCTCTGGATTGTATATCAGCCAACCGGTTTCATCCAGGCCTCATCCTTGGCTAGACATTGAGATAGACAGGAAACAACGCAGCCTGAACCTAATGAAAAAAAGACGGGGAAGCTGCCAGGGGTATCCTGGTGACATCACAGCCTGATCTTTTTGACCCTCTTTGGGGAGACAATGACAAACAAGTTAAATGAGAATGGTGACAAACTGAAAATCTTGCTGTTCTCCTAAATGATCTGTTCATTTTCTCTTCACTCCCTCTAACTTTTTCATTTAGTCTAGCTGAGCTTGGAAGTTTCTCCCTCTCTTTTTGGAGGTGAGAAAAGGAATATTCTCAGTTCCTGGTGAATTTGTCTACTGAACATACCTGATGATTGTATCCTATTTTCCCACTGATGTACCAGAAGAGAAATGTAATTAACTGCATTATCTCTGTGTAGGAGTTACATAAATCTACTCGTGAGAAGACGACTCAATAAGGGGATAATTTCCTCCTTTGATATGTCTGACTCTATTGATTTGAATGAAAATGTATGTGCATCTGAGGCACAATTTACATGGAGAAGGGCCTGAACTAAAATCTCTGGGTTGACCTACTAAATTAGGTGGAAGAACAGGAGACAAACTTTGCTTCCCATAAAGATCTCATTTTGCAAATAGCTAGGAAGGACAGGAAGTAAAGTGCACCATGTTAACAGATAGGCTAATTTTGCGAATACCCATGAATTGATACAGTTAGACAAATCAAATACAGTAAATTCTTTATTGTTATAAACATCACAGAGTTTTCTTTCATTTCCCTATTTCAAGCGTAAAGGAAAATTGCTGCAGGAGCAAAAGTAGTGACAAATCGTAGGCTATTGTATGTGATGTTTGTAAAATTAGGAAGTAATCTCTTTGGTGTGCAACCCTTCACAAGACACAAAGAAGAAACATTCTTAAACTAACAGCATTTGCTTGACATTCTCAGCACTATTACTCATCACAAATTCTTAGTTATTCCTCAGATTGGCCATTTTTGCCATTTAACACACAAAAAAATCATGCCTTATCTGTTTTCATAAAGGAAAGCAGGGTGACATGAAAACTTTCCTCGTCTTTTCTGAAATGAGAGAGTGCCCAGACCCAGGGATTGTGGCGAGAGGTGTAAACCGCTCTTAGTGCCATTTCTAGAACACAAACATTTTACAGAGGCTTTTCTGTTTCCTTGCTGACAGAACTGGAAGAGGAACCCATGATGCCACCATGCAGAACAGCAGGGAGCCTTACTGCTCACCACCAGGAATGGCCCAGTGCCATTTGCTACTTCTACACCGTCTGCTCTCCCGCAAGAATCACCTTATCTGCTGGCCCAACGAGACCATTAATGGAAACCCTGTAGTATGCCATCAGAGCTCCACTTCTTGATCAATAGTTATTTACCTCTGAGAGGTCAGAGCTTGGCTAATATAGCTGAATAATTTTATTGATAGATAACATAACAATGAAAAATAAAGTTTAAAATAGAAGATGAATGAATTCAGCAGTTTCTTCGGGGATGAATATTATTATTTGAAAATTTTAATAGCTGGTGGAATGCTGAAAGGGCAGACAACAAAAGCATTGAATAATTGTCCTAGGACTATAATCAGACTTCCATTATTGACCTCTGCTAATATTCTGCTGTAACTGTCTGCTAAATTGGTTCCTTGGGGCTTGAAATATACAGTGATGTTATGAGTTCCTATTGTAAATTGCCACATAGAAAAGTAGCAAGTCTCTGAAATAGTGCTAGCCCTAGTTTGATCAATACTCAATTCTAAGCAGTGCAAGAGGCAACTGTTGCCATAGAAACATTGATGTCACCGAGGTTGAACAGTGGCTCTTACAACAAATCATTTCCTTTGAGCAGTTGTAATTGACTATATGTACAGTTTGCTGTCACCTGAGACTATTTACATCAAGCCAGTAACAGAGCTGCATTAGTTATTCTGGGAGTAAGAGGGTTAGCTCTTCTTTTTGTGACCTTACAAATACCTAGGAGGATATTGCCATGGCAACCAGAGATATAACAGGATGAACATTAAGGTAGCTACATAATGCAGTGGCATTCTTTCGGAGCATGAGAGGTAGTTTTAATAAACTTTATCTAGCCATTGCACAATATAAACATTACATTAGATATATCTCTGTCACAACTTTTGACTTCTAGAAATGTTACCTTTGGCATAGGTAAAAGCAAGAATCTTTGAAACTGGCTGCAGAACTTAAATGCTGCCCGTTTTGTACCGAGATGTTACAGAAGCACATTTTTACAGGATTAGGGAATGAGTCTAGGATGGAGAGCTTTTTTCTGTTTTCAGATGTAATGGTGCATGTTGAGGTAGTGCTCATTTCAGTATTTGTCTGAATTGTTATGGTCCGTTTTCTCAGTTAGCTAGGTATTATTTACATGTATTTCTTAAACACAAAGTGAGCCAGGTGCTTAAATACCTCTGTGCACTCGTATCATAATATTTTACCTCAATGGAGGTTTTAAAGTAGGCACTGTATAACCTTTAGTGCTTCCTCCGTTGCACCTGCCTTTGTTCTCGGAATGATTCCTCTGGAGCCAGTGGAACATCATTGTGCCCTGCAATGCTTGATAGTTCCTCAGAAGGGTGAGATTGGGTTGTAAAGTACCTGCAGTGTTCAGCAGCACCCAAGCAGTTAAAAGAAAAACCTCAGTAATGCATAACTTAGAAGCTCTCTAAATGCAAATTGATAACCTTGCCACGAAAATATGTGCTATAGTACTTTTTAAAAGAGTGGTATCTGATCTGATACCATAATTACCCAAACCTGCTACATTCCGTAGTGTAAATATAAATTTAGTGACCTGTCAGTCAGTCATATAGACCAACATTCTCTGCTACATCAATAATAAAAATACTGTCCATCTACAAGCTACCAAATTTCAGATGTAAATAGCTAGCCTCCATATGCCTATAATTGCATGTATGTACACTGTTTTCATGTCTTATATTGCGAACATGTAAAATTAGTATGATTGCTTATTCTAATGGTGTGATATATAGGCTTAATGGCCTCATATACTTGTAACTATTGAGGAAACAGATTAAGTTATGTGGGTTTATAAAATGCAGTGCCAATGGAATCTCGTAGCATCTCACACCTATCGCTTCTTTCACAAAATGCCATGTGCATGTGTGACATCCTGTTTATGATAATTCATGGTTGACTCATGGAAATTCATAGCCGCAAGAGATCAAGGCCTCCAAGACCTTTCTAAAAAACAGCAGCAACAAATGCAACTGGCAAGAGCTGTTTTTAAAAGTAACATTTATATAAATAGGATATAGCAAAAAAAGGTTATTTTCATATCCTAGGACACATCTATCTGATAAGAAGGAAGAAACTCTCCTTAGTCTATCCAGAAAGCATTTCAGGCTTTCTAGAATCTTTGTCTGAAATTTCTATCACTACTTGCTCTTGCCGACAAAATCTAGGGGAATTACATCATTGGCACAGCAATTTGTGTACTAGAATGGTTCAAAAAGGAATTAGACCATAAGTGTTGCCTGTGTCTTCAGGTGAAAGAATTGTGACATTTTCTACTATTTAGAAATACACTTTGTGGGAATGTATTTTTGAAATGCAACATGAAATCACAGCTGTATAATATACAGTACATAAAAGTAACTGAAAATAAAGTACGTGCTGACATTTTGATTTAGGTGCAATAAAATTAATTTACAGGGAGGAACTGAGAATGCTGCATTCTTTCCTTCCTTCAGTTTCAAACACAGGCTTCCTTCCCTACCCATCCACCTTTTTCTCTGAGGAAGGCTGTATAACTTTCCTGGGGTAAAGAGAACGATCTCTAATGTTATATCATTTTTGTGATCCTGTCACACAGATCACTGAAAAAGAACATAGCCCTGCTGATACATTTTAAAAATCCTCCACTAGAACCCAAATGCAAATATTTTTTTAGTATTCGGAGACTGTACGGGCGAAGGTCTGGCAGTGACTCTCTTCTCATTTTATTTCTGGGTGGTCGTGTCAGCTGTTATCTGGTTCTGGTCTCGTTCACATTTTGGGTTGAGCAAAGTGTTCTGTGATTTTGGTTTGCTTCCACTGTGGTAGTTGCTGTTAGCGTGCGGGTGACCTGCTGCTCGCTTAGATGAGACAGTTCTTTCTGAGGTGCTTATGATTGGTTTTGAGTAGTTTTGAGGAAAAACGAGAGATGACAGTGAGATGGCATTTGTGTTTGGACATTCTAATACCATGGATTTACTTGAATTCTGAAAAACATAGTTAAAGTGGGAACTATAAACACTGTGGCAGCAGCATCAGGGACAAAGATGAGAGAACTATTTATGTAACAGGCATAATTAATGAGAATGTCGCTATTTTGGTAACTGAAAAGCAGCCAGTCCTTTGTGTAGTCAGAGCAGCAGAGCAGCGAGGACAAGTTAAAAATACGGGGTGCTGAGAGGTAGGCAGAGCAGCGGACGTACAGAAGCAGCAGCAGCACGAGTACAGATACAAAAGGGCTGAGATTCTGCTATCATTACAGTTATCCTTCTGTACCCTTCATGATTCCCTGGCAGAGAAATGCAGACACAGTACTGACAGCCTCTCCGCCGAAGCACAGGGTCTGGAAGAGAAAGAAGTATTTTATACATTAGATGCGCTAATGCAGGCCAGGACTGTGAGCCGTGAGCGCGGTATAGCCAAGGGACAGCTCTTGAAGCTTGATGAGCTCTACAAATGCGTGTGTGAAATACTCAGCAGAAAGTCTTAGGTTGCCAGTAGTCTTTGGCCAGCATCGTATATAAACTTTCCGTGACCCGCAGAGACAGCTATGCTCAGTGAGAATGCTGAAGGGGTTGAAACTGAGGGTAGGATTCTCAGGAGATGGAGGCCTAGAGAGGGAGAGCTGGATCTTACGGTCTGTGTAATGAATTCCCACAGGTCAGTTAAAATGAACCCAAACCGAACTTTGTTCAGCTCTGTGTCCTCCATTTTGGAATAGGAAAGCGGTGGATCAGTTTTGTTCCTCTCCTTATTGTGGCTCTTTTTGCAGTGGACATGCTTCATTGCAACAACTGTTTCTTACTGGCCGCTCTGTTAACTACTGCAAATGCAACACACTCAACCAAATATTTTGTCTTTAAGAAGCTTCAGAAATGCATAGGTCTTATGGAAAGCAATGAATTTTTTTCTCAAATCTGAATGCAATAGAAAGTCAGTAAGGAATTCTTTTCTGGCTCTGGGTATCTTTTATGGCCTGGAATTCTGAAAGCTGATGTTCCCTCTCCTTCTCCATCCCCTTCCCTTCCCTTGAGTAGCTGAATTCAGTGTCAATTACTCTTGATTGACATTGCTATTAAGTCAAGTTGGAATCAGCTCCATTGTCTTCAGTGGAATTTTCCTTTCCAGTTTTGGCACCTTTTCCTTCCCAGTACTGCTGTTACATTTTAATTTTGATTTGTTTGTCAGAAATGCAGCCAATCAGAGCTCTGGTATGACTATATTTATGCTCTTAGTTACAACACAAACTACTGAACGCTTTGTTTTAGGGGAAAAAAAACCAGAGCAGTTAGAGAGATCAACTCCTTCTGTTAAGGATCTCATATAAATGTCCATATCCGTGAGAAACAACGAGCATTACATTTCTTTCCTAATGTTGGTCAAAAGTACGCAGATTTCTTAATTGCCATGAACTTTCTTTTTCTTATTTTTCAGAAAGTTTTTCCTAACCTGGCAAAAGCTGGCCCAAAATATAATTGGTTTTGAGAAATCTGGAAACAAGTTTTACGTTACATTTTGAATGTCTGCTAAATCTATTGGTTACCCCCTGGAGGGCTAAAGGTGACTAATCATATCCAACCTGTCATTGTCTTTGGTGTTGTGTTTTATGCAAGAGACTTCTCTTTGTATGGCTTCAGCAGTATGAATAGATTTGATCTCTAAATCGTGTAACTGTGGTAGCAGCAATCCTTAGTGTACCTACAAAACTATTGACTGGCATGGTTTATTTTGCCTGTATGGGGAAGGGTTTTTTTGACTAGTAACCAGTAGAGTTCTGTCATTATAACTTGGGATCACAGTTCCAGCACACACAGTGACGTAGTTTCCTGGTAGTCCTATGGTGGTAAAACCCTCCTGTGAGGGATCCATCTATTATCCCGTCTAGGAGATTTGAGGTTAGGAATTCTTGTGTCATGATTTATTCAGTGATCTAATGCTAGTTCTTCTGGGGATCCCGTATCTCTGATGTGAGGGGACACTTTTACCAACTTGCTGTTGATCAATTACCTGCCATGGCAAGACTGGGTGTGGTATTGCCTGAACTCATATGAACGTTGCGGAGATCTGTCCCACCCTTTAATTCTGGTGTTTCTGATAGATGCCTTCTTTATGGCAGAGACTTTATGTGGCTGAGTCCCTTTGAACTTCTAGCTTCCTCCTCAGTGTGAGTCTCTGGGGCTTGGCTGAGATGTCTCCTCCATGTTCTGGCAACTGGATTTTACTTGCTCCCTCCCTGTCTTTAGTCAGGTGTAAGACTGCTAAATGCCTTTTCCTGGGGCTTCAGTTGAGATATGATGAGAACAAAAAACCAAAAAGCTTTCCCATATGACAGTACCCCAAACTTAACAGAAAACAAAGGAATGAGAGAATGCAAAAGATTTTTTTCACAAGAGAAATAGTTCCGGAAATTATAATCAGGGCTGTGCAACAGCTTTTTGTATAGGTTACTAGTAGAGATCTCTTGATAAGTCAGAGTTGTCTTTTTGGGACGAGAAAAAAACCACAGAAATTTCTGCAGAATCAAAAGGAAGTCTTGGTCTTTCTCCCCTCTCTCTTAAGAATTAATTATTTTCCATTGATAAAGATTTGGGATTAGTAAGTATCATAGTGCATGTTTAGAAGGGCAGATCTGCAGTGGTATGCAAGACTGTCATCCAGCTGCCTGTCGCTGGTGGGTGGGTGTCCACAGCCATCAGTGGCTTGAGAATGTCTGTGCGTGGGAAGAGTGAGGGAATGAAGGAACGGAAACTGAGAGAGGGTGCTGTCCTGTCCAAGAAAGCTCTGTCAGCACAACAATCTGTTCCAGTACTGTCTTAAGACCTCTTAGTGTGTGCTAAGATGCCCACATGCTTTTCCATGATTGACCCTTTCATTACTGTGACCCTGACAATCAAGGCAGCTGCATGTCTTTTCCTGCACCCCTATTTATCATACCAACTGCTTCAGGGCTACAGACTTCTGGAAAAGAGCTGTGTTTCTCTGCCCTTGACCATACACTGGACATTGGAGGAAGAGAAATCTTTTGTGGTCTGGATATTTGGGGGGCTACAGGATAGATGGGGAGGGACTTCTTAGGGTGTAGTGATTGGACGAGGGGTAATGGCTTTAAACTGAAAGAGGGTAGATTTAGATTAGATATGAGGAAGAAATTCGATACTCTTGAGAGCAGTGAGACACTGGAACAGGTTGCCTTGGAAAGTTGTGGATGGCCCGTCGCTGGAAGTGTTCAAGGCCAGGTTGGATGAGGCTTTGAGCAGCCTGGTCTAGTGGGAGGTGCCCCTGACCATGGAAGGGGGGTTGGACTAGATGATCTTTAAGGTCCCTTCCAACTCTAACCATTCTATGATTCTATATTGCTGAGAAAGGTTCTATTTGGATTCCGTTTGCCTGGGCTGTGCCTTTAAAGAGTAGGGAAGCCGTGTGTGTCCTCTGTGTCTAGGATGCTAAGCACTGACTCCTCTAGGTGCTCTCTGCCTTTTTTGTGAGAGAGGTAATGAGTGTCTCATCTATTCCTGCTGTGCTGAGACCAGAAAGATGGGGGCAAGCAGGGCGGAGGTGATGTCTTGGGTTTCACAACCTCAGTCAGGCATTCTGGTTCCCGTCATTGCCTGCTAGGCATAGCTCAGCACCTACGTCCTAGTGCCTCCCCTCAGTCAGTGCTCTTTCCTGAGCCCTTGCGTCATGCTGTCTGAGCAGAGGTGGAGAGTGTGGATGTTCATTCAAGGTCTTTTACAGAAGGCAGTTGTGACAGCTATGATGAATGAGTAAGAAGTTGTGAAGAAGCAAGAATCAGGTGGGGAGGTGTGGAGGCAATGATGGGAATAGCTTCAGGCTACCTTGTAGGCCTAGAGTTGCCTAGCTGTCTGGGACAATGTGAAAGGGGGGCATGTTTTCAGCACTCAGTCTTAGCTGCCCATGGCACAACATAGTAGTTATGGAGGGAAATTGGTTGTTTCGCATCTACTAGCACATCGGCTGTCTGATACAGAGGTAATTTCTTTGGTGTTTAGCGTAGGTATGTCCTATACCAAACTTGGAGAGAAATCCAGTGGCAATAAACCTCAATGCAGCCAGTTTTATTGTTGTTTGGTTTTTAAAAGTTCTTTATCACAGCATTTGCTTTATCTCTTTATTAAGGCATTATAGGAGTCCTTTTTTCTATCTCTGTCAATACCATTTCTCTCTGCATACTTTTTTTCCCAAACTATTTCCTTGACATTCTAGTTTTGAGTAGCTTTCAATCAGTCTTCTCTGGTGAGGACAAATACAAATACTTTTTATATAAAGCAGTATTAAGCATTTTTATTGGCACTGGCCATTTCATGAGTTAACTTTCTTCTCCAACACCCCAATATAAACTGTTGTTTGGCAATGGATGATAAATTAATCTTCATAATCTTTCTATGCAGTTAATATTAACATTCATAACACTTATTTGCTTTAAGTACGTAAATCTCTGACTATGCTATCCTTTTACCAGGGCTATATAACAATCTCTATGTCTATACTTAAGTGAACCTTTCCATTCCCAAAATAGGAAATGCTGACCTCAAAACAGTATGAGTTATGGATTTCTTTTCATGGCAATAAATGATTGACTTTACCCAGGGTATAGGAAGAAAATACAACAGAAACTATAATGAAAAAAATACACTCCATTTGTCCTTCATGCAGACAAGCATGGAGTTCCTATAGTGTTATATATTGCATCTACCTTGGTATCAATATAAGATTATTAGTAGATAATAATATTAAAGTTCATCATGATTAATGTAATTAACAAGCATACAGAAAGCAATAAAGATTTTTCTGTGTTACTGGAAATGCTTTTAGATGCCATTATGGTCTCCACCATTGTGTATCTCATATTTAAGACTGTTCTTTCCTTTAGCTGGAAGCTTTCTTCCCTTGCAAAAAGTAGACATGGGCCGGACAGTTCATCTGACATAAAGCACCTCTGGGCCGGAATATTCATGCAGAGGAAGGAACTTGTTCACTTAAGAAAGCGGTGGGACACGCTGCCTCCTTTCCTGGCCATGCTTATGCTGTTATTAAATAACATAAATAATAATAACAATAAATTATTAATAGTGAATTATGCTTAGCACTTACATATGCAATTTATTACCAAAAGGTGGAGTTAGGCCTTATTTGCTCAGTGCAGCAGGCCGTATGCTCAGCATTTAAGTTTGATTTTTGTTAAGAATCAGACTGGCTTATTACTGCAGTTTAAAAATTACCTTCAAAAGCCCAAAACAAGGGGACTAGAATAGGTTCCATACTTGTCTTCTAATCTGATGATATCTAGAAGGGCACCATGATGTTACAGGTAAAAAATACGCTATGCTACTACCACTGTTAGAAAATGACTTCTGAGAGTAGGTGCATGAAGGTCTGTGTTAGAAGGCAGAGTTGGTCTGGGTTAAGTTCAGGTTTCCTTGTCCGTGGTTTATTATAGAGAATTTTTGAGTTTAGGGGATTGAATATAAACTACCTCAAAAGGGATTGACTTTAGTTAGGGGAATGATAGTGTTACATTAGTGGTGGAAAGAGCAAGCCTGTCGTAAGGACAGTAGTGAAAGAGAAGTAGAAATGTTCTAGCAAGATGGAGGAAGCTCTGCGGGTACGTTGAAGCATTTGCTCAGCTGGGCTATGTTCCTGTTGATCAGTGTCTACGAAGAACATGATGCTTTTTTTCTCGAGTACATTTACTTCCGTCTTCATCCCTTCCACCAATCCAATATGCGACTCAGACAAATCTCCTGTTTAATTATTGCTGGGCAAACTGGGCAGCCATGCATTCACACTGTTAAAATGTTGCACTGTCGATTTGTTCTGGTGCTATGAATGGCTTTAGAACAGCCACGACTCTATTTTAGTTTTTGATGCTTTGAGAAAAGTTATGTATAGGGAGTATAGTTGGGCCTGCATCACAGGCTCAGTAATAAATGATGTTCATTAGATTCAGGTATATTTGTACAAAACAAACCCTGTTCTTTCTGAGACTAGGATGAGATATGCCGCTTTGCAGCAGGGAGCCTGACTGATGTAGAGTAAAGCTTAACACATACCTAATTACAGAGCAGACTTCCCCTTTCTGCGATTCAGAGGCATTAATTAAAGAAAGAAATTTATTACAACCTGCTCCATTATCTCCAGTCACCTTTACACAGATGAAGACTAAATTCTCTCTCTTTCTAACAGTTTTGCACACAGAACCATAGCAGTTTGGCAGACACTTTCTACTTTATGTAGACAAGCAAAACAGGATTTAAGAGAGATGGTCCACTTGGTAGATCTACTTTATAAATCATGTTTCTTTTGTATCTGCTCTCTCTTTTCTGGGAGATGTTTAGACTGTGAACCCATGAGTTAACACCTCTTTTGGAAAAAGGTATTGGCTTCTGGTCAAGCATCCTGGCAGAGACATTTGGAGCAGGTGCCATACTTGTGCAACTGGCACTGGCACCAGACTCAAGTTGAACGCTTTCCAACACACTGTGTGCATGGCACAGGTGTTGGAGGCTGATGACTTTGAACTCTGTTGTGTCACTCAAATCTGCCTTGCATCACTGTAGCCCATTAGATGGATTACTTTGTGCTCTTAGATGAGAAGGGGACTGCTAATTTCCAGATGTGGAGGCTAATTTAATGTTTTTGTATGATGAATTGACAGTAGCTCCAGAGCAGAAACAAGTATCATTCTTGGGGAGGTAACTATACTGAACACCTCCCAGGTTGCAATGCAGCAATTCAGTGTGGGAAAAGAGCAAGAGACTGCAAAGCTAAGAATCTTACAATGAGAACAGAGTCAAGAAGGAAGACACTTGCTACTGATACAATTCTTTAAAAAAATATTTTCAAGTGTAAAACCTTGTCAAAGATCAGAAAATCTCTTGCTGTCCTCACAGAAAGAGGTTGTTGTCAAAGGGAACACCCTGAAAGTCAGTACACAGTTTAGACAACTCCCAGGGACTGCCTGATGAATGGAAGAAAAAATATCAGGAGCCCATCCATGGGGCCCAGCCTTTCTGTGTGATTAGTGAGGTCCAGTTAGGTCAACTTCCACCAAGTATTTCCAAACAAGCTATTTGTGATTAATCATAAAGATGAGTCAGAACTTTTTTACAGGAAGCTAGAAGAGAGATCTCTTGCTGAGGCCATCTGGAATTCCTCCGAGTCTCATCAGAAGAGCCTTTGGCTACCTTACCCTGACAAAGTCGAGAAGCATAAAAAGAGGCCATATTCTTACTGGGCACAGGCAATGAAGTAGGGAATTGACAGTGTCCTTGTAGAACCAGCTGTGTCTTTAAACATAATACAAACAAAAATAAAAGGGCCTGAGACTCTCAGCTCTTGAAGTTCAGACCTCGGATCCAGACTATGGGCTGTCTGTCCATGAACTGGATAAGCTGTGTGCAAAATACCCTTTTTGAAAACAGATATTTTAGCTTCCTGCAGGCTGTACTTGCCAGCCTTCCTACTAACTTGATCCCGTCTCTCCCTTATCCCACCAATGCCATGCCAATTACTTCAGCTGGTGTTCCTACCCCCTCCAGCCTCCCAGATTGCATGTCCCAGGAGGTCCATGTCTGGCAGATGGCATTTGCTTGTGCTGCTTCATTGCTTGCATTAGGAGTTCAGTGTTGTAGGCCATTCAGGGAAGAGTGCTTCGTGTCTATACAGCAAGCATGAGGGCACTTATGTCAAGTTGTCTCTGTGAGAGCAAACATCAGTTCTTCCCTTTTCCCTCTTTGCATAGCTGATGCCCAAAGGCTACATGGTGTAGTCTCCTCTAGGGGTGAGTCTGTCTCCCTTCTCTTTGCTTAGGCAGAGATGTCCAGAAACACCACCCTGGTTCTTGACTTGTATTTGCTCCTGTGTGTGCAAGGGGCAGCTGAGGGCAAAGGAAGCAGGCTTCTCTCAGATGGGCTCCACATTCTTGAATTCATTGGTCAAGAAGGTCATATGCCATCTTCCCTCCCTGCAGCAGCTTACAGCTACCATCCTCCCTACTCCCACTCTTTGGTTTGTTGTAGGCCTCCTTTTGCTATTTAACTATCATCTGGTGCCAATCCTAGTTCTGCCTGTATCTCTGCTGAGACATCTGGGTATAGCAGATCTTAGCAATCATAGCTGTGGGGCAGATTATTGAAGGCATCAACGCATGTGTTCGTGGCTAAATAGAAAGAAGGTCATTGCCTCATCCCTGGCCCAGATGGCAACTCTGAAGATAGCTGTTGCTGGTACAATGCAACTTAGAGTAGCTTCTATCTTAATATGGCCATCCGTGTTGTCTCAGCACTGATGTCTTTGAGACAGCACTGGAGACTGGAGGTAGTGCTTTGCAGAGCACAAGGACACAGTGGAACAATGAGGCCACAAAGTTTTCTTGGATAGGTGCTGGGGTTGAAATTGGCGGCATGCAGACTGCGTGAGTGGGCATTTTGCAGTACGGATACAGACTTTGCAAACTCTTCACACAATTGCCCCGTATTCCTGCAAAAGACAAGCAGTATTTATCCCCTAATGAAAAGGGACTTAAGGCTGATTCTTTCTGTACCAATATTTGCTGTGATGAATAGCAGATTGATCATAGTCATATGCAGGTGCTCCGTCTGTAGGAGAGTGTTTTTCCCCCCAACTTATTAGTGTTACATGGAGCTTGCTTTATTAGCTCGTTCCTAGTTCATCTAATGAATTTTCAGCTTTCAGAGTCCCTCTATACATATATTTCACACTGAAGGGCAAGTAGAATAGTTTTTAAAATTGCAGGAGAAATAAATAATTCTGAGCAGTGTTGAACCCTGCTGCCTAGCCCTGTGCTTTATAGATAATTGTTCATTGATCTGTCTGGTGTGAAGGAACTTCTGGATCTCTTATATCAACATCCTGTTGATTCTGGGAGCTGGGGTTATTTCCCTGTCTCTCTTCTCTCTCTCTCACTGTACATTTTTTAGATGTCTGTTTTTGAAAGAATGCCAAATAACAGGCTAAATAGGTCAAAGACTGTAGGAGAGGAGGAACGTGGATGGAAACTTAAAACGGACACAGGGCCAAGGCAAAAGAGCCTTGAAGAAAAGAAAAGGCATCTTGCAGTTTCTTTTCAGCTACAGCGTGTTTAGGATAGGTGACTGATGACATAAGTAATGAGTAGGCTGGATTACTGTGGTTATGTGATGGCATTTTGTGCAAGTGTGTAGTGATATATTGGAGAGGGGATATAAAGGACCTGAAACTGGGCAATTGTATTAACCTCAGTCAAGTTTCTGTTCCAGTCAGAGCTTTTCTTCTGTTCCAAAACACAATGTTGTCTTCTTGCTTTGTGCTCGGTAGAGCAATATTTTTACCATTCTTTATAACTGAGAGGATAAGTAGGATGCCCAAGAGCTTTGTCTAATCATTTAGCTAATGATCCTGCTCTGTAATATCTGTTCAGGTGTTTAATTCAGTTTAGATTATTGCTCTGATAGTCCTTTCTGGCCGTTGGTTTTGATAGGACTCACTTCTACGCTATGTATCCCCTGAAGAAGGAAGGTCATAGTTGAGCTCTGAATTTACTGACAGTGTCTCGTTTTTGATTATGCCTCAGTGTGGGGCATTCAAACCAAATATTAATCTTTAGTATATATTAATGTATCTTTAATTGTACCCCAGATTTCACATGTATGTTTTGTGAGTCAATTTTTTTTTAAAAAACACGGTTTGTAGCGTAACTGCATATCCGGTTGTCTTGTAGGGAGGGAGGAAGTGTTAGTGCTCCATGCAGTAATCACTGTGGGTCTGTGTAACCATTCTGTTCTGCAAGCAAGAAACCCTCAAACTCTCCCACCCTGAGGTGTTTGAAAATATGTCTCCGTAACAAGCCGGAGAATTTATGGCGTAGAGCTATTAGAAGAACCGGAGAAACTTGTGGGCAGATGCAGGAACTACACTGCATTGTTATTCCTTCAAACCTGAGAGAGAGAACCTCATATCTTTGATGCTTAGCTGTCCTCTTATGTATTTGAATACATGGGGCCAGACTCTTTCCTAGGAGCTTAAAGTACCTTCTCTGATGTGCAGCACTTTATATGTCTTGATGCTTCAGTTTGAAGTGTTTAAAACTTCTTTTGCCATGTCACCTGCTATATTTTTCTCCAGTATCTAAGCACAGTATTTTTTGGCTTATTAACTGGCAGTTTTCTACTCAGAGTAAGATATTCTGAGGAAGGGTATCATGATATACTCATATATTATGTTCTTTTGAAACTTTTTAGCAAATAAACAAAACCAAAACAGCTAGACAAGCATGAATGGAAGACTCCCCAGATCCCCAATTCACCTCTCATTGAAAAGTCATTAAAGTTGTGGCTAGTCAGCAAATCCAAAATCTAGCACCTGTTTGCCAGATAAAAACCAGGTGCACTGTGTGTGGATTATTTAACCCATCTGCAATTTGCATACCATATGCAGTACCAGTTGTTTAAGTTGCTTTGCGTAAGGTGTTTTGGGATATTATGTTTTTATCAAAGATGAAGGTTGATGTAATAGAGCAAAACTTGTAGTAAGACTTTGTGATATCAGTATCTTGAAGTCATGAGATTACACGAGGGTTGAATTTTTGACTTGCAGAGTTTTTATTTCTTTATTTTTCTTTTCAATGATCCAACCCACATTTTTTGGTCTAAAAATATATTTCACCTCTTAGCTTATTTCTTCATTGGCTTTGATTAGGTCATGACTTATTGAACCAAAATGAATTCTTCTTGGTTTTCTTTCAAAATAGTTAGAAAAAGACAAGTTCCCTAGGCAGGACAGTCTTTTGGAATCCTCTTCGTTTAATGCACATGGGACATTCCTGTGATATGAGTTCATTTTGAAATTATTTCTTTTCCTTTAAAACAGAGCCGTTATGTAAAACCACTTTCACTTTTTCTGAAAACTATTGTCCTCTGAAGTGTCTGGAATCCTGAAACTGAAGTCACAGAAAATCTTTCTTGTCTGCTTTCAGCCTACTGGTATTTTCTGCCGTCCTCCATTTTGTTCACATACATTGGTGAAGGTCCTATAAAGTTTTTCACAGCCTGTGATGTCAGATCAGATTTACTGCGGTGACAGTCTGAAATGGCGCAGAAATATAGACAGTGCTAGAGAACTTACATCTTAGGCCTCTAGTAGACAACAGCAAAGGAGTGGAGTTCGATCTGGATTTCATACTGGATGGCAAAATACTTGACATTCCTCATTATATCTAATATTATGTTCTGAATAAGTTTTCATTAATCTGTAAAAACTACTGATTATAAATTAGTGCATTTGTTTGTGAGATACAATCACAAAGGAAGGGTGAATTGTGGGGTTAGTAGGATTTTAGTGTTTGGTAGACTTCGATTCAGGTTTTGGTTCCGTTCTAGGTTTACTCTGTATTCCTGGGCAAGTTGCTTATTGTGTGGCTAATTTTCATACTGTCAAAAAGTAGAAATGGGAATGCTTGTTTTCTCTTTACTCTTACCCACCACGATCAAACTGGTGATACTCTATTACTTACCCCATATATATGATGCAGCCATAATCTTTAGTATATGGCTTGAGGTGATCTGACATACTGTAGAAAAATAGCAGAAACTAATCTTGGACATTCTGAGTGTTTCTTAACACCCTGAATTCCATATCACTACTGTGGAAATCAGTGTTATCTCACAACATGAGAACGTAACTGATAAAATTTTAAGAGATTCACAGAAGTTATACCACTGGTGCAGTAATTACGATCTGGTGATTCTTAGAGGCTTCATATTGTGTTGGCTTTTCCTCTTTCTTTCCTGGTGCTAAATTATGCTGAACAACCATAAATCCTTTCCTGAAATATGCTTAGCATATAAGGAATTTCTAAGTGATTGTTGCAGAGCTGTTTGTCAAGAAGGGAAGAAGCAGGTGATCTGCATAGTAGTAAGTTGGTTCATGTGACAACCCTGGCATTAAATATGGGCTTGGTGATTCAGCACCATGAAACAAATTCCAGTTATTAATAGGTAATGGGCAATTGCTAGAGGTATGTCTCAGTCAGTAACTTTCTGTAATAGCGTAAACTTCATCTCTAAAGTTGCTCAGTTTAGACAAAAATAAACTCCATTTAAACATTTTGTTTCCAAAACCTCATCCTATTATCATTTACAGCAAATCCTTCTAAAACTTGCGTTAGGAGTAGCTATCATTAATCTACGCTTATTGCCATGTTATTTTCACAAGCAAATCTTTTAAAAAGCTTTTCCTATTTAAAAGCCAGTTTCTACTGCATACAGTTATTCTCGGTCCCCTTGTACAAGCACAGAATAGTAACTTCTGCTATGACACTGGTGCTTTCTTAGAAAAGACATTTGAGCGAAATAGAAGGGCAAAACAAGGTCACTGGCATTATATATCTACAGTGAGCTTTAAGAAATGAGTCAGACTTACAGATGGAATGATAGTTCGCCTTGTCATGAGAACACACATCTTCAAAAGGCTCATGCTTTGGAAAAATAAAGTAAAAACCATAAGGAACCACTTAAGGAGGCTGCATAAATAATTTGCCATTTGTGAGCAATATATGCAAAACGATAGGACTGCAAGGACTGTATTTGATGGAAAAGCTTCTAACCATTTAAACTGCCATCCTGGTGTTTATTACCTGAATCACCTCCGGGAGTCTGATAAACACCTGTGATCTGCTGGTAATTCAGGAAAGGAAGCAGCACTCTGCATGACCTGCTTTTTTTCTCTCAAGCAGTCATGGTGTAATAAACAGTGTACAGTGGTTTTGAACATGCAAAGAATATATTTAGACAAGTTAAGGCTACTACTCTTGGTTTAATGCTTAACAAAGCTAACAGCAGGAAGTAAGTGGTTTAGCACCTCGATATAGTATACACAGAAATGGAAGGAGAGAGAAAAAGACAATAGGAGCTAGTGGTACTTGGAAGGCAATTCAGTCATTTGGTTTTAAATTGAGAGTAAATGGTAAAAACCTTAAACAGAAATAGGGAAGAAGCAGGGGTTTCTTTTAACCTCTACATTTTTAAAGTTACTACATGACCAGTAAAGTAATAATTTCCTGGAAAGCAATATTTAAATATATCCATCATCGTTTAGATCTTGGACACATACTTAAATATTATTGATTATTTGCAATTGTGTGCATCCGTGTGTAGGTATATTAAACAAAAGAAAGTAATGGTAGCATGTCAGTGATTGGGATAAAGTGCAAAAATGGAACTGGAGTCTCTAATTACTAGTTGTTTGGTTTTTTTTTTTTAATTAAGAAAGCCACAAGCAAATTATAGACATCCAGTTTATAGCATTGCAATCTTACAGGCTTGCTCTCATGAATATGGTAATTTTTTATTTTATGCCCTCTTGAGATGTCTTGTTAAAAACATTTTATTGGTGATCCTAAAATTCAGTAAATTTGAAGCCCTTGGCACCCTGAAGATAGTTAAAGTTCTTCAAAAAATGTCAGCAATAAATATTTGGCAAATATAAAGAATATGCACATTTTTCCCAAGTGGGTGATATATTTTTTTCTAAGTTCTTATAGTCAAGTGATGACACTGCAGTTCAGAATAGAAGTGCATATTGATATTTTCTTCCAGAAACTGCATGTGTTGCTTAGAGAGTGCTTCTCCAACAGAGTTATTTTTGTGCGGACACCTGGAAGTGGTTACGTACTTGCTCCGGCTTGCAGACTAGTTTTGGACAGTCAGGTGTACGGATGAGCAAGTGGTCTTTATTTGGAGCAATTAAAATTCTAACATTCTCCTCTCTTGACATGCAATTACTAGGGCTCTGCTGTTCCCACTAATTGCTCTTGCTGGGGACATTGGTGAGGAGCCAATGATTTTGATGGGTAGTGGATTATCATTTTTACTCCGCTACCTGAGAAAAAAATCATTTGCAAAATCCCATGTGTAATTAGCAAGACTCATGATTAATTGTCCTGCAAAATTAGCTTCACTGTTGCTTTTATTTTACTGCTTCAAATATTAATTAATGTTAACTCCTTTCCTTCAGTTCTAGCTTTTGAATATTCAACGTGGCTTTGAAAAATTAGTCAGGGCTTCTACTTGCATTAACATTCTGGTGCTTTGATTTCTGAATAAGTATTCTGATTTAAAAGATCACACTTGGGTCATAAATAATTTTTATAGGAGGACAAACAAAGCATCAAAGCATCATGGGAAGGCATTCATGCACTAACTGAAAGTAAATTGTTTCGGTAATGATTCATTCCCCCAGTGCTTTTGGGGAAACATCAGCAAATATGCAAAACACTGCATTGTGTGGGGCAAAACAATTATTTAATAACAGCAATCAATGTATATATTTTCAAATAAGTAGCACAGTGAAAGAGGTAAAAATAATGGCAGACTAATACCGTTTTAGTACCAAATTGTCCTTTAAACTTTGAGCAGTTGCAGTATCTACTCTCTGCATTTCTATGAATTGCGGATTCTTATGTTTGATGGTGTAGGGTAGGAAATGCCCAGTGTCTATACTTCAATGCGGTCTGTCTAAATGCTCTCAAAATTCGTATGTGTTTAGTGTTATGACTCTGACAGGGTCAGAAAGCACAGAAATGACCTAGTGAAGACTGTTCTTGGGTCACTGGGATGCTGACAGATTGAGTTCACAGGACAGCTCATTAAAACCAACAGTAAGATGTCCTGAGACCCCGAAGAGCCTTGGCTTCTGTTTTAGCTGTGTTTTGATTGTGCCAGGTTAGCCCTCGCAACCCCTCACAACAGAGCTCTTTTCCAAGAACTACTGGTTCCTCCCAGCACAGCTGCAGCACTACCTGTGGAGCACTCCTGCACAACAGTTACAGCCTTAATTTTGCCCCCATGTTGGTCCTTGCTTTATTTCTTCTCTGTGTTTTCAGCATGAGCTAGACGAGTTTCTCCATAATTCATCAGAAGATCCCTCACCCTCCTAAATATTCTTCTCAATATGCAATAATCTCACTGTAATCTTGTCATAAAACTCAAAGTTGAGGACTGGAGAGAGCAGTAGGGGTGAAGGTGACAACATGGTGTATTGGGCAACACACTTGTCTTCATTATCAAGCGTAACAGGAGAACCAAGTTTGGGAAATTCTATCTCACTCGCTCTTCTCATTAAAGTGTACAGCTCTTCTGGCAGCTTCTGTCAGGCTTTTGTAATGCAGTGCAAGACCCAGAAAGCTATAGCTATCTTTTATGGTTTTACTTCCTTCAGACTTCTCTGAGGACTGATTTTGTCCTTGCATGCCTGCAAAATGACATTACAGCCAGTTTTCCTGTTTTCGGTACAGCAATTCTGTTCTCCACATCCTCACATATGAAATAATCAAAGAAATTGCTTTCTCATTGCTTGAAAATGAGTGCTTGCCCCAAAGCTATGCTGGTAGTTTCACCCTTGAGCATTCTGCTATTTGCAGAAACTGCCTCTAGTCTTGTCATCCCACCTATTTCTCATGACGTGCCTTGTTCACGTGAAAGTGTATGTTTACATGGAAAGAAAGAATTCCACCATTAAACCACGTAGTTGATTTTACCTACCTTTTTGATCAAGTGAATGAGTTCTTTTAACTGTTTTTCTAATAATGACCTAGGAAATCAATGACCAAAATAAAATGTGTTACCTTTATAGCTGAAATTAATTAAAAATCAGACCCGAATCTAACCTTTAGTTTGGTCACACTGTCCAAAAACAGTGATTCCAGAATTCCTTACAAGCTCATGAAAGAGCTTGTGTCATCCTTCGCAAAACTGTCTTTTTTTATGCCCTTCTCAAATCCCAGCTGTAATAACTGGCTTCAGTGTACAAGCCTCTTGCCCCTCTTAAGAGGCTCAGACATGTCTTTCTCTTCCCTAAACTAGAAAGGCTGCCTTGTAGGCATATCAATTCAGAATTTCTGTAGGGCCTCAGAATGTCTTCATAAATGAGTGAAAACCAAGAAATAAATTCCAGCCTAGATCCAAACGTCAAGAAAGGATTCACATTTTGCTTGGATCTTTGGGGATCTTTGAATAAATTAAGGGCTCTGTGAGTCTTCTGCTGTTCATCTGTAATTACTTACTCAGACTAAGGTGCAACCATGAAGCCAAAATTGATTCACATACTTTTCTAATTTCAGCAGAAGCAGTCACGTATAGTAGTGGTTGCAAAGAAGGAAGCAGGAACACTTGCAGATGTGCATGTATAGGATGCTTGCTAGAAAAACTCTAATTTTGTCTCGGTTACGTGCTCTGAGAAGCCTTTTCTACATGGAAAAGTAATGTCACCTGTTCTGATAAGAACACATCATTCTTCCTGTGCAATCATAGCTATATGAAGTAATAAACGGCCTTTTTTGCTCTTAAATATACCGTTTTTAAAAGTCATATACTAACTGTATTAAAGCCCTGCATACACTGGTATCATGTTGCAGCACTCTGCCCGAGAGTAACTGAAGGATGTGAATCACAGGTAGGGTCTGGGAGAAGGATGCCCATTTGGGAATTTCAATTCAGATTTGGTCCTTTACAAAACTGAAGATGACTTTGGTCTACTAAATTGATAGAAATTAATGAAGCACAAATAGAAATTAATGAAGCACAAAAGAGAAGCTTAGATATGGAAATTACTAAGATTGAGACCTTTCTGTTTCCACAACTGTCACATTTACTGGTCAAACGTCCCCAGGGGTAATTCTCCAGGGGCAACAAGGTTTTGCTGCAAAATGGCAACAAAAGAAAGATTGGTTGATTTTCAAACTCAAAACGGAGCAAGTAGCACCATGCTGGCACAATCTCCCATATATGAAAGATTTCATAAATCTCCTGCATCAACAGACTGCCACACTGAAGTTTCTAGACTATATGTGATGTCGCACTCTTCATCGTCCAGTGATGCCCTCAGGATTTACACATGAATTTCTACAGGAGCAAGTGGCTTCAAGTTTAGAGTCACAGGCACACTGGTCATTATCTGAGTTTCTGTATAACTAGACAAATGTTTTGAGAGACTGAATAACTGATTTTGCAAGGAACTGTGTAACTACGGCTGCTGAGGGAAATTTAAGGGCTTGCAGAATTTGTCTTAAAAAAAAAAAAAGTAAAAAAGTTCAACCCCTCAATATTCTTTTACTATATTAATTTTTTCTTTTTTTTTCATCTATGTTTGCATATAACATCCATTTCACAGAGTGGGGATTTGCTTTGGTGATTATTCTGTTTTTTGAGGGCCAGATTCCATTCTTAGTTACTTTTTTTGGTTTGTTTGACGTGAGAATGTAGCTTTAACAGCTGTGGGTTTGGCTGTGCTACAAAAACACATGCTTTTGAGAAGGGCAAGGGTAACCCTACGTCGCGGAGTGTGTGCAGAGTTCCAGCAGGCACAACGCTGTGTCTGAGCCGCCTGCTTCATTACAAACACACTAAGTAGCCTCGGGGAGACTTGTTTTCTCTTTTCCACTTATCTTTTCTTCTCTATTCTTTTTCTGTAACAAAAAAACCAAACCAACCTATAGGCAGAGAATCATGACCTTGGCTTTCTTTTCTGAGCGAGGTATCCCTTTAGCTTTTCCACTGATTAGCACTCTGATAGATAATAGCAAGAAATGCAAGTGTTTCAAGATTTTTAACAAATAGAATAAATGACTGTTTGATGTGTGGGGAAGGGTAGAGGGGAAGGAAAGATTTTCACATGTGTCTCTACCTGTTATGAATCAGATATGGCTTCTTCCTTCAAATTGGCCTCTATCAGGAGGCTAAAATACCCTGAAGGTTCTCTACAGCACTATCTGCTGCTGAGATGTTATTTACTGGATGATGAATATATTAGGTCAAATTTAAATTGATTCTATGGAGGGGTAATGTTGATACCATATTTACTTCTCTGTTTCAGTAGTGTAGGCCAATCATTAGTGTGGAGAGAGTGGGAAGAAAATAACTTAAAGCTGACACTGTCTGAAATGCAGGAAACGAACAGTGCTTTATAAATAATATATTTCTCCTATTATGTTAATTTTTCAAAATAAGCTTAGAGTTAAGTGTAATGTTCGATCACCAGGTACACCTATACTAGCATATTATTAGTCTGTTTAGTCACATCTAGAAATATGTTCTTCATCTTTGTGGTTGCCAAAGTAAATAGAAATCAATGAAAGCCGCAAAAGTGCTGAAGTAATTTCAGTAAGTGAAGTGCTCATTAATTTAAATTTCACACTTGACATTGTTACAGACTAATCATAGAAAATAAGACATTGACTTCTAAGTATGCTCTAAGACGTGGAGGAATTCTGCAACTTTATTTTCCAAGTGGCGTTCACATTAGAAGGAAAGACCTCTGACTGCAGCAGTTTAGGCAGATGTTAATGATATAGCAACTTTCTCAAAAGCCTGAAGTCCATTCATATGGATGACATAAGCTTGAGGAGTTAGCAAGCAAATAATATTGAAACACTGGGACTGAACATGTTCTGAAACATCAAAAAGCTCTTCCTGCCGTTTTCAAACATCTAAAAATATGTGTGAAGCCTGTTCACAATTTAATGGGAGATATACAGAGAGCTGGGGGTGGTTATACAGGAAATTAGAAAAGCCTCATCTCATCAGAGTGAAATAAATATGCCATTGTATAAGAAAAGCAATTGGAGGGGTGTGTCAGTTCTGTTGATGTCAAGCAGGTGTTCATACATTAGAATAAACATTTATAATTGATATTAGTGATAAGTGTTTTAAATTACACTGAAGAGAGACACCTAACTTATCCCTCTCCCTCCTTTTTCCACTAAAAGAAGAGAGGATTGGAAAATGCCATTTCTCCCAGCCATCTTTTCCAGTGTACACTGATCCTCTGCCCACCTGCGTTTCTGTGGGATATACCAAATCACACTGCATAATGCAGGATGCAATAGAAGTAACTTAGAAGGAAGACTAAGTTGCAGTTGCAGTAAGTAGCTTTACTTGTAGGTAGTGGGAGGCAGGTAGGTGACATTGAGTTGGTGATTTCTGATTGATCGGTGCAAGGATGCCACCTCACTTCTGTTTGTTTGTTGTCTAATCAGTTCCTTAGTCATGGAGAACTTTCATTCATGGAGAATTAATGTACTTCATTCTCCTTCCCTTGAGAACATCCTCTGTGTTACTTAGAATATTCAAGATAATTCAGAATTCTTTAGCACCCCAGCCATAGATGCTATGAGGGTCATGGCATACAGATCCCTTGGTGTCAAGACTTTTAAAAGAATTAAGTCAATTAACTTTGCTCAGAGTTGCTCAGAATGCAAGCCTCTGTCTAGTGTTTAGTCCACTGAAACTAAGATGCTACTGTTGTGAAAATCTTTTCTGATCCAGTATAGGAATCGTGACTAGAAGTTTAAATCTTTATTTTGTGTTGTGTCCACAATATATTTTAGAGCAGAGGTATTTTTTCCTCTTGCGATCTCTTGCTTAACACAGGAAAAAATCAGTACTAGTGGTAAGAATGGCCTTAGCGTGAGAACATGGTGTGCATCTGAATGCACTACTAGGATATCTTCAGTCTAGTATTCACTCAAATCTTTAATAATGGATGCAGTATTTCCTGATTAAAAAGCAAAGAACTATAAAAATGTACATGAGGTTTAGGTGCCTTACCACATTACAGCTCTATGTGGCCTACTTTTTCACCAGATTCCAGTGTAAATTTGGATAAATTATAATGATATCAATATGAATTGGAGACCAAATCTAGCTCAAAAGTTGGCCATCAAGCTAATTTTATGTATCTGCTTCATATTAATATTTATTTTTAGTTTGATCATTTTTGGTTGACAAAAAAACCAAAATTTTAATAGCAATTTTGATATTGGATTTACATGCTTTTAGAGCTTAAATTTGTGGATAAAACTGTCAGACCCCTTGAGCCAGTGACTGTTTTTATCTTTGCTTAGTAGAACGTGAAGCTGTTATGTAGAAACTGTACATTTTGCAAACCCGTCCAGTTCCATTCTGACATGAAATGGTGGTAAAATGGGTTTCTCTTGGAAGGGTTCAGACAATATTTCTAATACAAGATTATTTTCAGAAAGCAAGCTATTACTGAGAGCTCTCCTATGGAATGGAGCAGTTGGAAAGGTGATATACCAAAGGGCTTAAACCAATGCAAGGTGGTGGTTGGATTTCCTTTTTGACCAAGGTGCCTCTGGGGAATAGATACCTGTGTTACAATTTGCAAACTACTGTAAGTTTTCCTCATAAACATAAAAAAAACCCAAACTTTTCCCCCCATGAAGTCCTTATCATTGCTCATTTTCCTTCAGAATCTTCCAACTAATAGTAAAAAGAGAAGCATTTATAGTAGGAAACCAGTTTCATCAGATAATATTTCTCGGCAGGAAAAAGCAGAAGAATCCAATTCTACCCTTCTGATTGAACTCATGGACCTTTTCTGACATTCATGTGGAGTTACACATGAAACATTGACTGACGGTCCATGTTTACACAAGTATGTGTATTTGGGGCTTCTGTCTCTGAATAGATGTTCTGTGACAGCACTGGGCTTGATGAGGAGAAAGAAGGTTGCAATAAGAGTGACCCAGTCCTCAAACCCTGACATTACACCATCCCTCTTGTCAAGTAGGTGTAAGACTTCAGTGTGAGGTAGTACTTCTATCCCAAAGTTTGGCTCATGCAAACTGGTTTTTGTGCCATGTATCAGCTTTGAGCTTTGACAACACATTCTCTTCACGCAAAGAGTGTGCAACAGCTTCAGTATCCTTAAAATAGGAGTCTGGAATGAAAAGGGGTGATGCAGAGTGGGTAGAAATAGGAGAGGCCTTGGAGAAGACAAGACGATCTGAAACATCTGCAAGTGAAGGTAAGCAAACAGCTGCAGGGTGTGGGCACAAGCAGGGAATAGGTGCAATTAGATTCTGCTTCACATTAGGGGACTATCATTTCATTTTATGGCTTTGTTGACGATCCTCTCATTTCTTTTTTATTGTGAATGACATCACCAATACTATCAGATGGAAGAACGGTTCACTAACAGATGGCTTTGTACCATTTCCAGTATGGTACCCAGCATATCATGTTATATTTACCTGCTTTCTGCAGTGTATTTTACCTGGAGGAACTTGTCTAAGAATACATTTAACTGGGAATCCTATGAAGCTACCCGTGGGCCATAAGGCAATAACGAAAACTTGGATAACATTTTGCTAACTCGTTAATGAAGTGAATTAACATGTTTTGAATTTACTTGATCATTTACTTTTCATCTACTTGTTCAGTTTCTTAGAAAGGAAAGGATGTCTCTTGATTGGAACACAGTTCCAATTGAGGTGGGAAAAGGAAGACAATGCCACTGCATGGTGTGCTAAAGAGTGAGCTAAATCCCTTCTAAGTCCTTTCTTTCTCCCTTGTAAATCTGCCCAGGACACTAACGGTGAAGCAGCCAAGGGTGATGTGATTTCAGGGCATGCAGCTTTGCCAAGGTATTGGTGGAGCTCAAATAGGATGGTGAAGCTCTTGTGCTTAAAGTACAGTTATGGAGAGTCCTCCAGTCATTTAAATTGGTGAATTAATGAAGGCTGTACACATACAAACAGCCTAGGTACAAATTCATCAGCCTAGTTAACAAGGATCTGTGGCTTATTGCTGTAAATGGGACACTTGCAGTATGAACTTAATAGTATGTTATTCTCTTGGCCAAGAAATTCTTGGTAATATGTGGGATGCTGGAAACAAGGTCAGAGTGCATAATCTGGGAGCAGTGGACATAAAGGAGGCAGAAACTCAGATTGTAGAATGTTTAAAGGGAAATTTAGGTATCCATTGAGTTGAAGAAAGTGTACAGAATCCCTAAATTACAAATGGTGAACTCAGATTAAGATTACTGCATTATTTTATTTACTACAATCTCTAGATACTCCAGTGAATGAAATGTGGTATATTTCTGCTGACATCATGCAAAAATTAAACCAATATATTCATCAGAATTTATTGACATGTTGCTGGATTTAATGGCATACACTCCTAAGAAAATATCTGGAGTTAACAGAGCAAGATTTTTTCAGTACTCAGATGATTGCATTTCCCTTGTAGTTTTTAAATTGATTGAAATACATGTTGATTAGTTTGGGGGAAAAAAAACCAACCAAACAAACAAAAAAAAAACCACTTTAAAAGAAGCCAAAGTAGCTGAAATGCCTGCCCTGAGGAGCTGTATGGATAAGAGCAGGTTGATGGTGTATGTATCAGAATTCTAGTTAACACCCCTAATGCTTTTTTTTGGTCATATTTCAATCTAGTTCCTAGGCAGGTTTTCTTTTTTGCTTAGTTTAAATTTTGTTTTCCCTGCCAGATGTTTAGACCTGCAGTAAGTCATGGAGCCTACAAGCTGTGTTAGTGCCCTTCTTCCTTAGCTAGTCCTGGTTAGTATCCATCTGGAGGGTTAAAATGTTGCTGAACCTGTTGAAGGTAGAAGACATACAGTCATCATCTACTCTGCTTGCCAATACATTTCTGAGAGTGTAATTCTTCTTAAAATAAAAGCTTATGGCAAGCTCTGTCTTTTTTAGTATCCAAAATGGGGATCTGGAAATAAGACCAGTTAGGCACTTAATGTAGGCTTAGGACACTAACTTTAATCATCTTAAAAAGCAGACTCCTAGACATATTATTTTATTACTATTTGACTCATCGTCCTGTTAGTGACTTCACAAAGCAATTAATAATGGTTTATAAAGTCATCATTATGACTGCGCCTAGTACTGTGCTATCACTTACTGATTCCCCTCATTTCCACTCCTTACCACTAGGATGACTAGGATGGGAAGGTATTTTGTTTTCTATTCTTTTGCCAGTTTAATGTCTAGAGAATTTTTAACTTATCTTGTAATTTATAGGTAATTTTGACACTTAGAGAACACTCTGCTACCTGTATGATATCACTGTGCAAGTAGTGCTGGAACCTTTCCTGTGAGGAATCTACGCCCAAGGTCTGTCCATCACTAAGGTTTTAAGGCCTGATGGTATGCTGAAGTATAATTCTCCCTAGTGGTTCCGGCAGAGGTTGCTGTGGGTGGTTACGCTGGAAATAGATGCTTTGGATGCCCATGGAGGAAGAGATTCTATAAATCTAAAGTCCATATTCATAATCTTTGCATTTACTTCCAGAGTACCACAGTATTTGTACGTCTAAATTAATGTACTCTCCTTATAGATGGTATTTTCTGCTGTGTATCTGTCACATGGGTTTTTGTGTTCTATTTAAAACCTAGCAATGCTCCTAGCTTTGGGGAAAGGCTCATCAGTTGATGACAACACAAAGCCTATAGTGCCAGCTCTTTCTGACCATTCTATTCAGACCGATAATATAGCTTACACTAACAGCTTCATGTACTTGGTCTTCTACACAAAAAAAAGCTCTGAGAGAAGTGTGCTGGTTTAGTGACATATTCAGCTCCCAAACCTGCAGTACTTGGAATCAGTGAAAATGCTACTTGAAGGGGGACTGCACACTCAGGCTTTGTATGCAACAACTAAGAGAACTATGATAAGGTTAGTAGGATAATAGATTACTAATAGTATGCTGTAGCAGAAACCAGAGGATGCCCTAGTCCCTTATGCACTAGATATCGGATCTTTGGAAATTGTTGCCAGAGCATCATGTAGTTACTTACAGTTTACAGTGGCTAAAAAAGGGGGTGGAGAGGTTCACGGAAGAGATGCTCATTGATGGTTAGTAAATGTGTAAGAACCACCTCTGCTTCAGAACGTCCCCAAGCTGAAAATAGGAGGAGGCTGGAGAATATGAGAGGGAGCCCTCTTCTTATTCTTCTGCAGGCATCTTCTTATGACCTTGGAGGCAGAGTAAACACTAGCTGGACCTGCTGGGCCAAAGCAGTATGGCTATTCTGAAACACAGTGGAGCTCTAATAATTAAACCTTTAAATAACAACATGCTAATAGGTTTTCTGGTGTACAAAGTGAGAATAAATTCTATCCTGCCCTGTTGTAAGCTGGGTTTGGTATATTTAAGTTGTTTTCTCACTGATTTTTACAAGATGATAAACTTACAGACGGAAATTCTTTTAAGCCATAAATACCATGCCTGCTGTCATGCCTAGAAGTACAGATAAAGCCAATGGGATGTTAAAAACAGTTGAATTGCATTCTTTCTCTAGCTGGTTCACTAAGATGAAACTGTCTGCTATCAGTTTGGGTGTACGGTGTTTGACCCTTGCTTGTAGATATAAATGAAATAGAGCTCCCATCACTTAGTCGCAATGTACTGAATGACAAATTTGTCCACAGCAGTTGACCTGAAAAGTGGAGGCTTAACCTTACATGGAAGCCTCTGAAGTTTCTTGCATCTGCTTTATCTCTGTAAACATTCTCCAATCCTTCCCCATCTTATTCATTACAGACAAGGCTCCTGGGACTCTACGGTTGCAGACCTGTTCTCTGAATTTTATATTCTGTTAAACACTTCTTGATTTTGTGTATTTCCTGGTTTGTGGCTCTGGAGAAAAAGTAACATCCACTGTACTTTGCTTTGGTTTGTGCTACTCTTTTCTTGAGTCAAACAAACTAATTTTTTAAAAATGTAATTTAAGGTACTTCAGGATATGCATTATATTCATATTTCTTTTATCATGCCACAGTATTTGCATTGTTACAGTTCTTTAAGGTTTTTCCATCACAAATCTGAGTAATATAGGTAATAAATTGTATTACCTGGTAGTGCCTGATTGAAATCCAAAGTTGTGAGAATAACATTTAGAAGTGGTACGTACACACATTATTTTTTACTGATTATGACTTCCACACAGAGACACAAGAAATCACCTCCACAATGTGAATCCAAAGGCTAAAAACAATTGATGGACATTCTGTTTAATTTCCTGCATATGGAATTCATAGGTTACCAACTCTAGTCTTTGCATCATACTGAATGGAAGGAGAACAGAAAAACAACTTCTGGACTCAGTGTCTTAAACATCTACCCTTAAACATTTGCAGAAAGAGATATTATTTCTCCTTATGCTTTCTAAAACTCCCCATTATGTATAGAAATGCCAATTGTAACACCATGTTCCAAGGACATGGAAATTCAGGGACAATACACAGATAATTATTTTGTAAATTGGGATCACTGATTGAACTCATGCCAGGAGAAAATTGATCTTTTTACATCTAGAACATTATTTATCCAAATATTTTCTGTTCACTTGGGTCAAGGAGAGGGGAAGGGTGTGATGTAACATTGTCATTCAGTTCTACTTTATAATTTCATTCTTAGAAATGAGACACTCCCAATTTAATATTTAAATCAAGAGATTAGAATGTTAATGCCTTTCTTACATTTATTCAGGTGAAAGTATTTTTTCTCTATCTTTTTCTTGCTGTATGCTGTAGATCTTTCTTGAGCATTGGGCAACACTTTAAACTACAAGCTAAAAGTAAAGGATTCCAAGCTAGAAGGCTGAAGAAACTTCACATGTTTTGGGCAAGTTCCTGACAAATGTCTATACTTCCATTGCTCTCCAGTAAGGAAAAAGGCCATCCCTAGCTGTTTCCACAGCTGCTTGTTCAAATTTATGAAGAGAGTAAACAGACACCATTATGTTCTTCAGGTCAATTATAGTAATCTTCCTGCAAGATCATAATGAGGAGTTGGAGTGGGGTCTTGACTGCTTATCTTAAAGTTCCTTTGCTCCTGTATGCTGCATTGAGTGGAGCATGGGCAACTAGGGAAAAGCATAACTCAATTTCTTCATCAGCTTTTAATTTCTACGGAGAAAGGAAAATATATCACTTAGAGGGGAGTAGTCCTGTTCTTCTTCCTTTGTGTGCTTATGACTATCTTGCATATTTTTATGACTATTTTGCATGGTTATTAGTGTGATTTATTTGCATATAACATAAGAGGAAAAGTGCTGCCTGTACTACATTAGATCAAGGGTCTGTTTTGCCTAGTATCTTGTCTGGGCCTGGGAAAGACCAAAAGGACAAATCAAGCATGTAGTGAATATTCCTGGAATATTCTTGCTGTATTCCTTGAGCCATGGCTCAACAACTTCCCTCAGCATATCTATCCTTTCTAAACACATGCAAACATTCTGCAACCATGATGTCACCAGGAATAACTGCATATAATGACCAGAATGTTGTGTTTACTACAAAAATTACTTATCTCCTGCAGAAAGTCTGGGCTTTCAAAGCAATACGGTTCTGAATTATGATCCCACTTGGAATGTTCTGATTTGTCTTCTTGAAGGCTCTGAACTTAAGGTTCGAAGTCCCTGTGGAAGTTAGAATTGATGTACCTGCATCACAGAGACACAGGCCATACTGTTCTCTTTTGGACTTGACAAGTCACTTCAACAACTTTCAATAAGGTAATGCAGAAGAAGGAGGATCGCATTAGAAATACCCCTCCATCTCTCCCTCCTTGCAGGCTCAAGCCCTTGCCTGAGAAACAAATTCTCTCAACTTCATCTAGAGAGCATCAAACACCTTCTGCTGTTGTTCCCAGGCATTGTTAATTGTTGTTAATTTCGAACACCTCATTAATTATTTGCTATTAAAGACGTGAGTGAGGCAAATGCCCTTCACCCATGGATAGTCACAAGAATGGACCATTAATAACTACAAAAATGTTTTACTTCTGAAGTTGAAAGGGAGCTTGTATGAAAGTCACTTTATTTGCAAGAAAAGCCTGATGCAGTATCAGGGTGTCATTTCATAAAGGGCTGGGTGTGAACAATACCATAACGTGCAAAAGAAACAGGGAACAGTGATAAAACTGGAGTTGGTGCAATGGACAGAATGTAGTGGTTAGAAGTAGCCCCCTCCCCTCTGCACTATTTCTCATTTAACTTGTTTTGAAAAATGATAATTTTGATCCCATACGTTCTCATGATTCTTCCCACATATAGAGGGTTCAAATTCTGTAAAAAAACCTCACAGTAAGCTTTATTCTTTAGTATGCAAAGCAGCACATTAGGCTAGTATTCTTATTGTTAAGTTTGAGAAGCCTCGGTCAGGACTGAGACTACATAATATTAACGGAAGCAGTAGTAAGACACAGCCTCCAATCAAAGAATTCACAGCATACACAAACAGGTGGATGACTGGAGCTTGAACATTCCTCAGACATAGGAATGTGTTTCCTAAGGTGGTGCTCAAGAATTGTCCTGTATCCTAGGAGCTGGAAAATGATGCTCATTGTTTTCGTGCCAGTAGCATAACAGAAAGGGAATTTCTTCTGCTTCTTCCCACCTTGTTTTCAAAGCTGAGCCTGTCAGAATGGTTTCCACAACAGCGAGTTGCATAGAATCATAGAATGGTTTGGGTTGTAAAGGACCTTAAAGATCATCTAGTTCCAACTCCCTTGTCATGGGCAGGGACACCTCCCACCAGACCAGGCTGCTCAAAGCCCCGTCCAGCCTGGCCTTGAACACATCCAGGGATGGGGCAGCCACAACTTCTCTGGGCAACCTGTTCCAGTGCCTCACCACCCTCACAGTAAAAAATTTCTTCCTAATATCTAATGTAAATCCACCCTCTTTCAGTTTAAAACCATTACCCCTTGCCGTATAACTACAGTCCCTAATAAAGAGTCCCTCCCCATCTTTTCTGTAGGCCTTCTTTTGGTACTGGAAGGCCAGTCCAAGGTCTACATGGAGGCTTCTCTTCTCCAGGCTGAACAACCCCAACTGTCTCAGCCTGTCTTCATAGGAGAGGTGCTCCAGCCCTCTGATCGTCTTCATGGCCCTCCTCTGGACAGGTCTATGTTCTTCTGATGTTGGAGGCCCCAGAGATGGATGCAGTACTCCAGGTGGGTGTCCATCAAATCTATGTCTCTCCAATATAGAGGCCTCCTTAGACAAAATTTTGAGTAAATCTACAGGTAATGTCCAATAACCTCTTCACTCTTGGCTTTGACTTGTGGCTCTGCTTTACTGTAGCCATACAGCTGTTGTCAGAAATCCATCAGACGTCATTTCTGGGACTTGCTTATCTTTGACTGTTAGTGCCTGATACTCAGGTAAGGTGGCAATCTTTAAGGCTGTTCTTTCCCTTCTTTCTCTGTTCTGGAAAAGGTGCCATCAAGTTAATCTTAAAATCTGTCCATTCTGTGGCTTCTCTTTCTCTTTTTACCTCTGTCAGCTTTCACTTTTATCTGGAATGTTTGGTCACTCACTGCACAGACATTTGGTAATGACAGCTCCATGGCTGGCTGAAAATCAGTTTTAGATTATAGCCTGAAAACCAGAATTAGATTATAGGCTGGTCTTCTTTCACCACTTTAGCTGCAGGGACTGAGTAACTGCCAAAGAGGGGCAGTAACTTCTTCCGCTGCTGCAGCCAAGTCCAAGTAGGGTTGTGAATCAGAGCCTTCATTTGCCATTGTTCACAGCCTGGTATATTCACTTCAATAAACTTTAAAAAAAAAACAAATTGATATTCATGTGTAAGGCCATGATTTGCAGCAGCTGGGAAGTTTGCGCACCACCCCTCTGTGTCTCTATTATGGGCTCCACAAATTCTTCAGGGAGTGGGTGGGTTGTAGTTTCAATATTTTCTACAGAGTAGTAATTTCTTTAGCTGCTGCAGATATTCCAAAAGGGACTGTGAAGCAGAGCCAACAGGTCATCTGGGCAAAGACTGAAGAATCCTGTTCTCTTAAGCCAAGTTACTTATAGAAATAGTTCCATATATTATCCGTTGCACAGGAAATCTGAAGCAGAGCCAGGAAACATATCCGTGTCTTCTGAGCTATGTTACACCTTCTTAATACCAAAGCTATCTTCCAAAGCCAGACTTCAATTCAATGAGTTGAGCCAAAATTTAAATTCTCTGACGTCCAGCTGACAAACTAGTCAGTGTAGGGGAGTTCGGACTGCTCCACAGCTGTTACTCCAGTCCCCCTGGTGCTGCAGAAGCTCCTGTTCTCTCTTCTGAGAGGAGGGTGGGGATTCATAATGTTGTTCCATCTCAGCTAACTAGGATAGTACCTAAGTAGCACTACTTTTTTCTTTGCTCTATGATGAAGTAATGAAGAAAATAACACAGACTTAAATCTTTTCTTCTCTAAAATCTTCTGTGCATATTATATATCTAAATGGTGCTAGCCTTGAAGGCTGAAAAGGGCCATTAGATCATCTGTTTATTTCTATAGATTGTAAAATTCCATCTCTCCTGACATTGTCTCACACCTTTTACTGGACCATGGGATCTTCTCCATAGGCCTCCAGCCTTGCTTTGGAGAGCTTGAAAGGCAAGACATCCACTACTGTCCTGATTATTTTACCCCTACAGCTAATAAGCCTCAGTGATTAACCATTCAGTAGTCAAAAATAAATCTTTTATGTAAAATAATATATTCGTTTTGCAAACACTTAAACATTATCCTCAAAAATACGTAACACATACTGCAAACTCAGAGTTAGATTAAAACACCGGATTATATCTTATAGCCTTGTCTCAGGTTTCACTTTAGAACAGATGAAACCTTCCCAGGAAGTATTTTCACCAGATGCCAGATCTGTATTTGTTTTAGAAGGGTTGAAGTATAACGAAGTACCTGACTTAAGACTTTACAAGATAAGAAGTGCCTGGTCGGTGCTAAAGCTTCATTTTTAATTTGCTCTTTATTATGGGAGTTGTTCTCTCTGGGAGTTTGTGGTCAGGAGCATGGCCAGGACAGGTAAAGCACACGAACCCTGCCCTGAAAGCTGATGAACTAACATAGCTGAGCAGTCAGTTATATTGGAGACAGATCTCTTTCAGGCACTGGTTCAAGCTGAATTTATTCCCAGTCACCTCCAAGAAAGACTTGCTAAAAATGGAACGCACCACAATGATATATGACTTCTACAAGTTTGAGATTTATGTGCCTACAGGTTACTGTCAGGAGGTAATAAGAAAAGGGGAAATAACAAAGCCTTCCTCTACACATGTGCATGCCAACATGTACACATGCTAATACAGACATAAAAACTCATATCTGAGTATTTAATGATAATTACATATTACAGTATTTATTGCAGTGGATTTTAGACTTAATCAAACAAAATCCCAAAGAAACTGGGTTTAATGAATTGTAGAAAACGAAACCCAGTAAAGCCATGAAACTGCATGGGCATTCACTTTAACATGGTTTGGTGGGAAATCTTCATATTTGGTTTGAAAATTAATTTTGCGATCCCAGTTTGGGTTTTTATATGCTGTGCTGTAATAATTTTCTTGGGTTTTGTAATGACTGACGTACTCATTAGTGCTTTGTGTTTACTTTGCTAGCATTGCAATGCAGTTTCTTTGGGAAGGAAACAATGCACCATTGCTTTGTTATGCCTTTGACCAGTACCTACCATGGTGGTCCTAAATGCTCCGGTATATTTCTTCAGTAAAATTAATGTATGGTCATGATGTTTCTATTTCTCTATTTCTGTTTGTGCTGGAAAATGAATTAATCCATGTCTCCTGTCAAGTTGATAAAAATTTAATATTAGGCAGTCCTGAGCCTGAAGTTTATGCTGATTTTTACTTCCTGGGCTTGGAACATGTAGGTTATCTACTCCTTTATCAGAGAATAGTAGAAAATCTTGCATTTCTATGTTAAAGGGACATCAAGACTAACAAAAACCCAAACAAACAAAAAAAAAAAAGCAAGTTTTCTGGAGATGAGGCACAGCAATCAGATGTTTAAATGGAGACGTTTGCATATGCAAATACAATAGCTGTGTCTCCAAGCAGTATATACAGAAATGTGCATCTGTAAATGAGGAGCTTGATTGTGATGGACCAAAAATTTGATTCTTCATGTTCTATGGATATATTCTTTTTTATGTTGAGGGTGTGTTTAGCTTTAATCTGACCAGAGAAGGTGAAGTCTGTTTTTCAATTATAACATAACATTTTATAATTCTTTAGTTGTAAGCAAAAGCCTTTTTTCCATTGCAAAACAAAAGCAGAAATCTTGAAAGCAGTGTATTTATCTCTCTTCAGGGGCTGGGGGTTAATATCCAATAGCTCATAACATCTTTATTATAATGCATTTATAATGATTTACTGGGATGATTCTGTAGCTAAGTATCTAATGTCAAAGACTAGATTTGGCATGGTGGAAAATGTCGTATCCTTGGGCAGCTCTAGGGAAAATAAGGCCTCAGCCAGTGCTTTCTGTGTAATTCTACAAACTGTAATAAGGATAGGGGTAATTGCATTAATGTCAATTAAGCTATTAATAATGCCCATCTTGTCATTCCTAAATATAGCAGTCACTCATACATATTACTGTCGCCTATAAAGACTGTACATAAATGAGATCATGGCTTATTTATGCTTTGAATTCTCTCTGACAGTCCTGTATCTGTTGTATACCACCAAAATAACTATTATGTGGGAGAGAAACAACGTACGCTACTTGAAGAGGCTATGTCCTGTAACTGTGATGATGATCACCCCATGCTAAATACACAGCTCCAGTGTAATATACAGACTTACGGAGATGCCATCAGGGCACTCTGTGTCACTTCTGTTTGTGCCAGAGGAAGCTTTGTCATGACTGACAAAGATCTTCAGAATAATGCTTGCAGCTTCCCTGAGCACCTGAAGAAACGTCATCTCTGTTGATGACTCTTGTAGGACAGGCCATAACTTGTGGTGCGACTGCCCTTGCTAACCATCTATTGTGGGCTCCGGTATTTCGGCTTTTTCATTTGTGAAATGAAATTCTATTTCTAATGCCATTGAGAGATTGTTAATTTGTCTTAAGTAGGATTAGCACTAGACAGTTTAAAGACAGAGCCCTGGAATAATGCAAATGGACATGCAATCTCCATAAAACATGCACAGATCTATATTTAATAAAACAGTTGCTGGAAATTGATGCAATAGTTTCACAAAATGAAAGGCCAGTTTGTGTGTTGTGCAGTGGCAGCTAAATGTTCGACATCATCAGCTGCAGTGCCCAGACAACCATCATTAGCAAATTCCAAGGGTTACCAAAAGGGTCACTCTCAGAATTGGGCTGTCCTTCAGGCAAGAGGAGAGAAAAATATAAGAGGAACCTTTCAGTCAGAGCTCGTGCCAAATGAGAGGCCGTGGCCGGTTCCCACAGGAAGACAGAGAGAAGCACCGTGATCTGCCTACATCAAGGAGCAGGAAAGGAGGCAACAGATGATATGCATGCATTAAGGGCGAGAGGGGAAAGGGAAGTGAGAATGAGACTAGAATTGTTTGTGAACACCTCTGATATTCTAATGCTGCTCAGCCCCCTGCCATCTCCAGAGAGCCCTGGGTAAGGTTATAATAGGTGAAGTCATTTTTGTAATAAAGTTGGCTGCAGCTCTAGGCCATAAATCACAGGTTCAAGTGCTCAAACTTATTATACATTTCTCTCTTGCCTCACACTCTCTTTCTATTAATACTTTGATTAGGATTAAAATTTTCACTGAATACGAAGGCAGGAAGAGTGAATAATTATTTCACCCCCATAGAGAAGAATAGGTTTACATATAACTTATTAGGATTGTTTTCTGAAAAGTAACATTCTGTTTTCTTCTACAAAAGGAAAATATAATTTCAATTAACCTGCTACTATTTCCATCTTATTTTAACTGGCTTCCTCCCACAAGGTTTTAATGAGCCTACAGCTGCTGCGGGTAGCAGCCATTAGGTGGACCGACTTCTGCAAGTTTCTATCCTGTGTAGCAGAATCTTACTCCTGACTCAGCTTTCGCTTATTCCTTCCTTACTTGTTTATTCCTCATTCCAGTAAAGTTAAAATGTGCACGGTAATGCACCATGTCTCAAAACCTTGTAATATAGAAGCAAATAAACTGTCATCTTTGCAATTATTAACATTTTAAGAAGCTCTCTGGGCATTGATACCTCCTTGTCCATTTTTCTCCCTTTTGAGTCAAAACTTTGTCACCTTTGTTAACTAGGCATATTTGAAACAGCTGTTTAATCCATCTTCCCTCATTTTAATTTCTTTCATAACTTCTCCCTTTAAGTACAGGTCCAGTAAAAAACGGCTTTTCCCTTTAAATAAGGGTCCAACACAGAATGAGAATGAATGTTGTCATATGAAGTGCATTTCAAATGTAATAAAGCAGAAAGGAGTTCCTGGCCCCTGTGTCAGTTGTAAGAGGGTGCATAGTGCGATCACTATAGCTCAGTGGCTGCAAAGCAGAAAATGAAGATTGTAAAAACGTCACATAAAGAAAAAATGCACAGTGGATTCGTTTTGCGATGCTCATAATTCAGTAATGCCTTTAAGTAGCTAGAAGAAATATAATAAATGTTTTTCCACAACATTGATCATACTGTATCAGAGGAAATATTAGTGTGCAGGGAGCCATGATTATGCTGGTAGTAATTCTCGGTGCAGAAAACTCCTAGAAGATGGGACCCTTTATAGGCTGAACTTTTATTGGCTGCAGTTATTTACCTTTAAGAATACGCCTAATACACTGTCCTATAGCTAAATATTTTTGTGAAAACTCAAACGAACAACTGTCAGTAAATCAGAAACCCTGCTACCATTTTATAGAATTTATGTTTTTCCTATGAACACTCTGATACGTTCTGAGATACAAAAAAAATGACCAATTGACCATGTAAAACAAATTTTCATGATTTTCAAATCTGGATTTGGTCAGGCGGGTTTATTGTGCATGACCCCATCAAACCACTGCCTGTAAGTATAAAGCATCCTTAAGGAATTTAATGCAATGTTAGATTAGGCAATAGAATAAAGCACACGGTTATCTGAAGGTTATAAGCAAACATAGACGGACCACCACAGTCATCTTCTTGACCGTACTGAAAAGTCCAACATAAGCCACCAAAGGATGTGTGGCTTTGGGATGTCAGGAGGAGGAAAGTATTGATTCCTAGCGCCGGTCTCTTGCTCCTCAAGGTGGCAGGACCCGGTAGTGCTGGGGAGCGGCGTGGTCCATCCCTGCGGGAGGGGACCACCCGGCACCGCTGGCGCTGGCGGGCTGGGGACAGAGGGGACCTGGGGGAGGCCAGCCCAGCCCTGCCCTGCTCCAGGGATGGCATACCAGCGCCTGAGGTGACTGAAGGAGGGCAGAGCTTGAAGTGAGGAAAGTAGAGGGTACCAAAAAGTTCTGCCATGGAGGTGGAGAGGGCCCTTCCCCTGCGCTGGAGGGGAAGGAGAGGCTGAACGTAATGTGTGCAGGGCTTGTGTGCCAAAGCTACTGGCTTCTGGTCTCTGAAATATCCTGTTCTCTCTAGAGAAGGCACTAAAATATTCATGTTCATTTATCATTAGGCTCCTTTTCAAAAGAGTGGTTGAACAAGGTTATAACTTTAAGCAAGGAACTAGGCCTGCGTTCTTCCAAAGTATTGCTCACAAGCCTGAAGCAGCACTCCTCCAACAGCATTTGCTGGGCCAGGGCCTAAATGAGCAAGTTTTCTGTGCTGATCATTGGCTCAAGCCCTGCAGAGCATCTGGTCTCTGAAGATAGGGATTGGTTTTGTTTCTTTGATAGACGTTTTAGGCAAAGAGTTTAATGTGAATGTTCCCCTGAGCAGATGCCCTCTCAGCCTTGAAACTTTAACCATCTTATGGGTTTTTTTTCCTGAAACACACTCTATGATTTTTCTTACATTCAGAATAACAGATTTTTTTTCTCCTTCCTTCATCTATCATGGGCTGGTAGCTTGTGTTAGAGACTAAAGTTCAGTCCTGCATGATCTGTCCTTGGCTGTATCAGTGCTTTGTGACGTAATCTTGGACAGTCATTTAAACTTTCTGTGGTTTAGTCTATCCATCCTTAAAGTGATTAAAATAATAGCCACATTGGCAAGCAGTTGTCACATGGCATGTAAATAGTTAAAAGCCTTTGGCAGATTGTTCCAAAACAAGGAAATTGTGCAAGGCTGAGAATTATCAAATGCACAAATTCTCTTATGCATCTTCATATCCCTTTTTTAAAGCAATCGGGGATATTTAATGCTCTTTATGAATGAATTACTATGGCAATACTTTAGTATGGATAGTTCTCTATGCATCGTATACACGTATATTGGTCTGTGGGGTGTTTATTTGCATATGAATATTAGAAGATTTTTAAATGTGGCAATCATTAGCATTACCTTAGTACAAAGTACAGCTTCAATCACTTGAAAGAAGTGCCATACAGGACAAGGGGGGGATGGGATTTTAGGGTTCTAAACCAGCAGCCCTAACTGGCGATTGATGCCAAGATTAGTCACAGAGTCTTGCTTCAGAGGTGAATTCATGCTTCAGGTAAGGCATGATCTAGTGCAGCCCTGTACAGTTGTGCTGTACATGCTCTAAAAGCCTCTGAGCCTGGAGCTCAGTGCTCTCCTCCACACGGGGGGCTGCCGCAACCCCTGCACAGCCCCCCCACCCCCCATCGCACACAGAAAAGCTCGCCCTGGTTTGTACCGTTAAAATCTGCCCAGGAATACAATGAGAGGATTTTGTAGAAACTTAAGATGTATTGCTCTGGTGCTCTGTAGTTAGCATTTAATCTGAACCCGGCTTGCTACCTTTCAGGAAAAAAAGGCTTTACTTATTTTATTTCAAATAGTAATTTTGTTGGATTCCCAGGGATTGCGCAAGTGTGAGTGGGCTGAGCTGCCACTGGATGGCACTGTTGCATATTGCTGGCAGGAAAAAACTTGGCTCTTGGAGCCCCCAATTTGAGAATGAGTTTTGGGGCAGTTGTACATATCTGTGGGTATGGGATTACTGGCCAAGCACACTGTACCATAATGCTACACTCACGCAGCGAGACAGGAGACGTCAAAACATGTGTATTAAAAAATAACTCTAATACTGTAATACTCCCTAGTAGCTGTCCTAGAACTTGCATGTTCCCTTGCTACAAAAAAAAAAGAGCACATATTTTATAATAGAATCTGGGTTATTTCATTTCATTTCATTTCATTTCATTTCATTTCATTTCATTTCATTTCATTTATTATTTATGTAAATACCAGAAAAAAACAGATATTTTAGTTCCTCTACACACCTTTATCTGCCCACATGGACAGTGAAGATGTTGACTTCAGATTGACTGATTGTCTGTGGGGCCTAATTTAAAGCCAACCAGACCAAACCATTTTCATTTTCACTACAAAGATAACTGGGACTGCTAGTTTTGAAAATAATTTTCTCCTTTAAATCTTTTTACTTCTTTCATTTTGAATCATAGATGAAAGTTTGCATTTAACTTGATTGGCTACTGTATTTTTATTTACTACTGTATTTTACAGAACAATAGAAAATGGGAAGGCTGGTTTTTTCCTCAATTCTAGAACAAATATGAGGCAGATATTGTCTGTCCTTGCTCAATTCAGTCCTTAACCTCTGAATTCTTATAATTCTATGAGAATGTGCATTTGATACTGGGGGAAAGAAAAAGAGTTTTAATTATATTGAGAAATAGGACATTGGTATGAATTCAACTGGACCTCTGTGTTCTTTATACCTTTCTTTTTCTTTTTCTTGAATGTTAGAGTACATAAATTGTAGAACAGTTATAGGCCTCGATTCTAGCTAGCTATGGGATTTCTTTCTGTTCATGTAAATTATCACAAAATTATGTTGCCTGCCATCTATGGGATGCTTTGATCCAAAATTTCAGTCATTGTTTCCACATTTAGGGGCTGGAATGAACATCAAAGAAATGGGTGTACTGAATTTAGTGAATGCCAAAGCAGTACAATAACATGCAAAGGATATAAGCAAGTCCCAAAGGTAAAATGTGCTGCCAAATCTTGCACATAATAGAAGCTCTAAAGTGACAGTCTATCTTTGACAAACGCATAATGATATCAATGCCAAGGGAAGGAACTAGCATGCTGAAAGGTGAATAAAAGAGTTGGGAACAATTCACTGCATTTACACATTTCCTCAGTGTGTTTTCACACAACAAGGAAAGCAGATGAGACAAATGTATTAGGTAATCATTGCAGAACACCATAAACTTGCAAAGGTTTTTTACTAACCTGGATATTTCCTTGGCTTGTAATGAGTATTTAAAACCAAAATATGGTTAGAAACAATTCATATTCTGAAAAAAAAGAAATACAGGCCATGAGGAATGTAAAAAATGGTTTATTCTCTCTTCCTTTGACAAGTTCACATTTAATGCCCATATGGTACTTGCAATATGCTGCTCTCTTTCCTGGTTGATGAATTCCTAAATGCTTCAAATAGTTGGAAAGGCAAGTTAAGGGTTCCATATGTATTCACCAGGTTTTCCACCACTCTGGACTAACAGGGTAATTTAAATGGGTGCCATAATGTAAAAACATGAGAATCACTGCAAAAAACCTATCAATTTATCTTGTAAAAATCTGAAACCTACTTGTTAAACTAATTTTATTTTCCTTTCCTGGAAAACAAAACAAAACACAGAGCAAATAATAGCTGTAAAACCTTTAACAAAAGGCTTCCTTTCCCACTATGTACAACTCTTAGCAGAGGCTAATCTCAGGTTATTTAGCAGATCCTAAAGTGTTCTGGAGTATAGAAGTTTTTCCCAAGCCTCCATGTTAATGTTCATCAGAGGGGGTTTGACCGAGGCCCGCTGAAGCGCAGCACTCCTGCTGCAGCCAGCCGAATATTCAGAAGGAAGTTCTGCTGTAATAAAACTTCAAAGAGAAAGCGATCGAGGACCTGCTCTTCTCCCGTTAGTTTTCTGCCCTTATCTCTGGCAGCTGAATAGTCACCGCCAGTTTTCATATGGCAAGAAAACTGCCTCTCTTGGCTCCTCCCATTAGGTGACTGCCACATGTCAGGAATGCTGCTCAGGTGGCAGGTATGTATCCAGCCAGCCAGCATTTTGGCCAGGTGATGGCCATATTCTGGTCATACGATAAAAAAGACTATTTCATCTTTGACAAAGAGAGTGTCAGCCTTCTGCAGGAAAAAGCGACATATTATCTGGGCTGCGGTTCCTGTACTCCAGCTACAGAGGTCTAAGGAGCAGTTTAATAGATCTGGGCAGGGTAACATTCCTCCTGCTCAGTAACTGAGGAAAAAGCTTCTGACTGGCATGGGGCTATGTTGAGACTGGAGGGAGTGTTTCCATTGCCTAATTACGTGGATTTTCAGTTGCTGTTGGCTTTGGGGCAGCCCATTAACACCTCAGGGTGCACCATAACTTAGTTACTTGGGCTCTTGAAGCGTCCCCCAGAGGCATGTATATGGTTTAAAGCTGCCTCTGTCTTGCTCTTCCTCCCCCTTTTCCCTTCCACCCTGAAACTACAGGTTTTCTACTATGCTTTGGTGAAGTGCAGCAAATAATGTAATTCTTTATACATATAACATCCTGGTTTGTGCAAGCAATTAGGAAACTGAATGCCGTGCCCAGATGGGGACCTGATCCTGTATGCCTTGGCTCCAGTCCTGCATGAGATTTGTAGGGAGTGTGACCTACATTCTCGTCCAAAGAAGGCTGGGTAGGAACGGACATCTGGTTTGGATTGTGGTTGCTAGTAAAATCTCTTATGAAGCAGGGAAGGGGGCTGCAAGTGGTCACGGAGGGATGCATCTGTTATCACAAAACAGGATACATACAATCACCGCTGAAGAAAATAGACCAATAGATAACGTAAACTGGATTAGGTGATGTCCAGTAATGAAGGGGGGAATGTCTAGTCCATTGCATTTCATAGGGCAAGTGTCTGACAACGTGCCAGCCACCTGCTAACATTGAGAGTTAGACCTGTTCTGACCACAGTAAGACTGAATGCCTCAGCGATAATAGGGGAAAAGCCGAAACCACCAAGAAGTGCGAGGTTCATGGACAGGCAGCCACTTCCACAAAAGGGAAAAAAGGTTGGTGGCAAATAAGTACCATCACTTTCAGGACAGCATTAACGTCTCCTGTCAGACATACTGATTCCCAGAAATCTGGGTCAAAGTGTCACTATTTCTGCAACTCATCTGCCTCATTGATCTCCATTGCATCTTCCTCTCCTGCCACAGAGATACTGCTGGAAGTGATGCGGGGCAGATGAAAAGATCTGCGGAAAGGGGCAGAGATACGGAGATCAGAAACTCAGGTGGGACTCCTGCGGAACTTCTGGTTTGACAGTCAAGCTGCAGCCTGAAAATGACTGTGTAGCTATGCCTGTGACTCTGGAAGGATGTTAGCTTGCTTTGACTATTAGTGATATTCTGTAAGTTGCTGGCAGATATTGAACCCACAGTAAAAGAAGAAATACATCTTTGAACAGTCATTTGCTAATCTGGAAAGAATGGCTTTAATCTAAGAGTTAAGGGGAGAGCTGGCAAAACCCTATATACTAAAATAAACACCACCAACATGCAAAAGGGTCAAAAAACTACAAGTAATAGAGAGATGTTTATTCATAATAAAGTCACAAGGACAAGAAACAAAACAGCAAGTCAGTCATGAGTGTTTTTAACAGTCATACTAATGGAAAAAATATAAAGAATAAACAAGAAAACCTGAAAATCTTAAGAATGGATCATGATTACAGCTGAACTGGCATAACAGAGAGATTCTCCCACTCTCTTGGTGGGAGAATTCATATGGCTGGAATATTAATATAAAGGATACAGATCGTTCAGGAAGTAGAAGCAGGTTAAAAGCAAGGAAGGATATCATGTGGTCTGATGTCTAAAATGGAGCTCAAAGCACATGCATGATGATAAAGAAGAAACAGACATAGGCAATCTCACAGTTAGGGTTTACTACAAAGCATTAAATCTGGAAGATCAAGTGAAGGATATTTTTTATAATGAAGTAGCAGAATCTTCTAAGGGCCTGTACTCTGTGTGCTTTAATTTCCAAACTGTTGGTAAAGACATACGGTGGAACACGCTGGTCAGCAAATTCCTGGTTGGTGCTAATTAAAAGGGAAGGACTGAAGGTAAACCAGTCTTCCAAAAGAGTTGAGGGTTTGGGTTTGTTTTTTTCTTAGAGGCTGTTTTCCAATTTTTAAGAGACTTTGTCAGACATTCACTTACTGGCTTCCCCTTGGCAGAAGGTAAACTTCAGGATCTTTTGGACTTTCTGAACAGGTCCCAGGCACCCTCTCAGGTCTGATGATATCTGTGCTTTGCTTGAAGCAAGACCAGCGAAGAAAGTAGGGAAGTGACCTTCCCTAGCACTGTTGTACTGGATAATGAAAATGTAGGGACCATGTTTAAAGCTCAGTGAAGATGAGGCTCATTTTAATCTGGATTCGGTTTAGCTGCAGGGTCCTTTTTGGACTTTGAATTCAGAACCAGACTTCTTGTAGTTTTTGCCTTCATCAGAGGAATTATTATTGTCAGACGTTTTTTCAGCCCCATGACAGAACTAGACCTCTCAGCCAGGACTAGATAAGTCACAACTCATCTTTCTCAGTTTGCTGGTTGGGGGCCTATTCCATGTTACTTCCTTATTTCTGTTCACATTTGCAGGCTGCCTTCATAAATGCTGTGCACTGTGGTCAGGGGTGCACATTGTGACTGGGCCTTGACTTTTTACAATCCTGAAAGGGAGACAAAGAATGCACTTCATCATTCGTTTGATACTTTCCTCTGTGTGAATGGTAAGAAACTGAGGTCTGAAGCATGTACACAAAATATGACACTATTCCATTGTAGGACATCAAGGGCAACATTACTTGGGTGATGGGATTGTGACAGGCAGAACTCACAATGCATAGGAACAGAAGAAAGTAAATCAGCAAAAGTAAAAATAGTCTTCAGGAAGATAAACTCTTCTGAAGTCAGAGAACTGGGAAGTAAGCTCAAGAGAAAAGAGTATATCTGCTGTGACAGCTGAAATATTTTGTACCTTTTATTGGATCAGACTCTACTAAATACATCAACTGTAGCACCCAGCTAATGTAATTAACACCAGCTAAAAGGGGTAAAACCTCCACCTAGAATACAGTAAGGGCAGGACAAATGTTTTTAATTTTTTTGGCACACTTCTTAATTATCCCAGAATGAAGTACATCGTGGCCACCTCAGATTTGCTGGCAGTTTTTTTGGAGGACACAGGGAAGAATAATGAGAAAAACTGTAAAAAGTCAAATGTAATACCAGTTCTTTCAGAAAGGGAGAGGAAGAGCAAAGAAATTCTGGCTAGCCACATGCAAGATTTTTTTACATAATTCAAAATGAATTTTTAAACCCCAAAAGAAGAGAAAGAAATAAGTAGCAGCCAAGTACAAATTTGTGAAATTCACCCACTTGATGACTGGGAATTTGTTAGTAACTAATCACGTCAAATAAATTTCCCTTACTTTTAAAACAGGGTAACTGGACACAAGTGAAGTGGAAAAGTGATAGGTCACAGATATTCTGACTCTCTGATACCATGTTGCATTGTCTTGAGCAACCGTCTCAGCACTGTTTAAGGCCTGCGCCGGTGTATTATGTCAGGTTTTGGGGCACCAAACTCCTAGAAAGACACAAAGTAGTTAGAGTCCAAGGGAGAATAACCAGGTCACAACAACATGACATACGTGAAAAATTGGAAGAGGTGTATTGTGTTTCTTTCTCTAGAATAAAGACTGATGGAGCATGGGAAAAGAGATTTTATTTACAACAGCCCTTTACGGGAATTATTTGTTCTCTCTGGTAGATAGAACAAATTTGCTCTGGCAAATTCAAATTAGACTTTTGGAAAAAGCTTACTGACTCTAAAGATGGCAAAACTGATTTTTTGATAGGGCTGTGGAGCCTTCATCACTGAAAATGTTTAAGAATAGGTTTAAGAGGAACATCTCATAAATTAAACTTGCCTAGAGAGGGCAGAGACCTCCCAGGGGAGTCTTACTTTCCAGTGATTCCCTGACACAAAGTCAAATGTCTGTAAGCTGCAGTTTCTGTGCCATCCGAGGTAAGAGATGTGTTTACAGCGCAAGAGAGTATCCATGCTTTACCTACCATGGGTAGCAGGAGCAATGAAGTTCACAGACCATTGGGTTAGAAGCTGAAGTGTCTAGCCAGGATCCCCGGTATGCTCTGTTTTCACTCACGCTAACTAACATTATTCTTTGTCACCTGTGCTGCAGTCAATATCCCCCTGTGGAAATGTAGATTGGTATTAAACTTTTTTTTTTTTTTTTTACCAAATCCTTTACTATCCTTGTGTTTTCTCCATTCATATGCAGCTTTCTAAGGTTGATGGCGAGTAATGACGAAATTAAGCTTAGCAGAAAGTTTTGCCTGAATATATAATCTTCTTGAATTGTGATTAGTGTTTCCAGAGTCCCAGGTATATTTGGCTTCTCCGTTGTTTCAGAACTTATTATTGAAGTATCTAAATGTTCAAGGATATGAAAATGTACAAATGGGTGTTAGTTGAATGGATGTAGTAAGATTTTTCTGGCATGAAATGCACAGTATTTATGAGTTAATTTAATCGGAGAAGAAAAATATTGAGTAGGTGACGAAGTAAAAATGATGACTGTGTATTATATTTTTGCCATGCAGCTGAACAAACACATTCAATGACAGACTTTGGCAGGAGCTGCAAAGATGTTCTTGACAATGGCATGAATAAATATTAGGTGCTGTACACAATTCGCGGCATTCCAGGCCTTGAGCAAAACCAGGTGAGGTTTGCCTGGAAAATGTGGAAGAAACAATGTAAGCATGTTGGGAAAATGTAAACATCTACAGTATTCTCCCCAGCTGCTTTGCTGTAACATTTTCATTTGCATCAGCAACAACTGTCATTTTTTGTCTGCTCTACTTTCATTGCACTTCTAGGAATCAATTAAACTCCCAGCTGCTTTAGAGTTCACGGTAGGCACTTCTATAATATTGCCTAAATGAAAGACTTTATACCTGCTAAACAAAATATACTGATCAGGCCTCATTTCCATTGCCGCAACTGGTTTACAAAAATATAAAAGAAAACAAATACTTGGAGATTCTTGGTGGTCAATACAGAAGCAGAGATATAATTTAATAATTTAATAATCCTAATAATTTAAGATGGAAATCAGAGGAAATTAGAGAGAGGCTATACAACATGGATGTGGACTATGACAAATAATTAGTAGTAAGACAAAAGCCTGACAATATATCTATTTAAAGAACGAGTGTGACAATATGGAGGAGAATTTCCTTTTACAGATTATTGTTTCTTCAAAGCTGGTTTACAGCTGTAGTCTTTTGCGAGAACCTACAGCAGTATTGGTAGCTCAAGCACAGTTGACTGCTGAGGAGAAAAGAGAGATGGGAACACTCTGCAGGAGTTCTCCGCTCGTTATTCTGACTCCACTGAGTAAAATTTAATACAAGGTTGGTCTTCACATCCTCAGTGTTCAAAGGTCAACAGTACTGTTCAAGTGTCAACAGTACTGCTTTCTCATCTTTGCTTGTGTAATATGAGAATATTCTTATTAAGTGTTGCAACAGTAGTTTCCACTGACAAATAAAAATTAGGCCAAATGCTGAATTTTCCCTTGTTAGTTCTATTTTCTACTGCTCTTATTTGCAAGCACGCAATGTTCATTTTGAAAGTAGTGTTCATAAGTGTATTCCTCCTTCTGTGTCACCCCAGAAAGCCATGGGGACAGTCTACATGGCCTCTTAAAGACAAAGCTGATGTGGTCTGATGCTTCTACAAGGGGTAACAGTGTCTCTCCTTCCTTATAACACGATGTGTTTATGTGCCTGGGATTCTTCAGGGAGTCCCAATAACAATAAGCCTGCAACAGAGAAATCATTGGCATAGCTGGGAAGGAGAGAGACAGTTTATGTCACTTTGGCAGTTCCTTTTCTGGAATGAGTCCCAGGCATAACTCAGAGCAGCTTCAGACTCCTTGACCATCTATAACCTCATGGGGATGTTTTAGCAGCTAAGGAGAGTTGTGGTATTAAGCTACCCAGCCCATAGCTCCCCTTATCCACTTGTTCTCCCTGTTTTGCCAGGGATGTGAGAGTTTGTGAGGATGTATATCACTTCCTCTAAGAACTTCAAAGGCACTGGGCCTGGCACATTTTATTTGTGCCATTTTTTTAGTGCCATTTTTTTACTGGAAATAAACAGGACAAAGTGAAAATTCATCTTGTGGGTTTGGCTTTCTCTCCTCTCTTCCTTTCAGAAGTGAAACCAATGGACTCGAACACTTAAAACTCATACTGTGAGAACAGCAGCAAACAGCCTATAGTGGCATACTGCTAAAAAAGTCTAAAGACTGTATTTTTGTATACAGTCTTTAGATGTCAAGATGATAGGTATTAAAGAGGGAGTAAAAATAGGGCTCTTCAATCTAGAAGAGTTTGGGTAGCTGAGGATTTGCGCTGTATTGCTATTGGCGATTATAATTTTGTGTTTGAATATGTGCCATTTGGCTTTCTCCTCTAAGTTTGTAGAGACGGTTGATTTGCTCGAAATGACCGATATACCTCTTGTATGACAGCTGTTCCTTAGCTCTCGTCTGTTGTTATTAAACGAGTTGGATAGTAATTTTCTGGCTCAAAAGGCTCCCAGAAAAGCAGATCAGGAGACAAAAATATGTAACTGCATGCTGCATGAGGAAAGTGGAGAGTTTATTCCGAGCCTCAGTTGAGAGATGACTTTGTCAGGCCATTATTATACCTATTCGTACCATTTCCAAATACCTATTACTAGGGGAAGTTTTTCTGAACTAATTATGTCTCACCTATGGACATACATGGACATATTTTCAGGTATGCTTGGCAAGCTAAGAACTGAGCCTTTATAAAAAAACTGGCATATACTTTGGGAATTCTAGTCTTATTTACAATTTTTGTGAACCTCTTGAAAATTTGGGCCCCAGAATCTTAATCTGATAATATAATGTTTGCTTCGTTTGTTACGTTAACTCTGTCTAGAGATCCATCACTTGTGTCATATCTCGCTAGGATCTTGACAACAGAGACAGCAGTCTGGGAATGTCAGCAGCATGTGCATGGCATCCGTGATTGTCATATGCGTGTTGGACACACACAAGAAGTGTTGCTTTGAGCTACCTTTTCTGAGACATTTTACATGCTTCACCTGTACGTTGTTATGCAGTAGGTCTAAGTGTACCCGATCTGAAAGGATTCCTCACTAAGAGGGGAATTCTGTGCTTCTGGGGGGTTACTATTGTGAATCAGCTACAGGAGAAACACTGAAATGTTCCCATATTTGAACCTTGGGGGAGAGGTTGCTGTTAAATTTTAAAAATGATAAATATAATCAACGAAACATTCTTTTAAAAAAGAATAGCAAGATACCACTAGTGGGTTAGCCAGTTCCAAATCTTGAATATTGACTTGGAGATCTTTGCCTTTATCCTGTAGTTCTTAATTGCAGAACTTAACAACATCCAGAGGCAAAATTTTTAATCAATAAAGCTATGGTTCAGCATAAGAATGTTTGCAGGGGTGCAAAGTGTTGCCAATGTAGAATCATAGAATTGCCTAGGTTGGAAGGGACCTTTCAGATCATCCAGTCCAACCATCAACCTAACACTGACAAAAACCATCACTAAACTTATCTCTAAGCTCAATGTCTACCCGTCTTTTAAATACCTCCAGGGATGCTAAAAACCTCCAGGGATGGTAAAAACAATACCAATTTTTATTGATGTTAATGAAAGCTATGTTGGTAAGTTAAAGGGGAGGCAGACTGAGCAAACAGGAGCAACTCTGAGTCTGACTTAACTCTGAATCTGAGCCAGGATAAGTGAGCACTTTGATTACAGTAGATATGAATACCCTCAGGACATGAAAGGGGCAAGAGACAATGTCTCAATCCTTTTGCTAAACTTACATCTACTCATGCAATCCACTTGCTCCTGGAGATATTGCTTAGGCATTGATATTTATCTGATTTGTTTCTCGTATGTCATCTGTCACAACAATTAAATAAATTTTGAAGAAGAATAGGTGCTTTTTTTTTAATCTTATGGTTATGCTAGTAGGCTCAAATGATTATGGAGAAAGTAATTTTTAGTTATTTTTCCATCGAATATCACAGAACAGTTTCAGAAAGCCCTTAAATGCAGTTATTTAAATAGTTTTAGCTATTGCACCTGCAGGTACATAACTTTTTCCAGTGGCATACCCATGTTTTGAAAGATTGTGAAAGTTAATGCTCTACTTCATTGCACGGTATTTAAAATTACAGTTAATACTTGTTGTGAAGCCTGCTCCTTTGATTAACTTTGGTTCTGACTAGGATTTAAGTGTCATTACACTGCCAGAAAGAAAAATTCTTGACTCTGTATGCTTGTCCTTTATTTCTACAGAGTTAGAGAAATGGTTCAATTACTGAAAATACGGACAACTGCTGACCTATATTCAGATCTTTGCTCTTCTATCCTATATATTTTTGTGGTCAAGGATTTTGTTGAGTCAATTATTGCATTGAGTTCAATAAACTGATTATACTTTATAGTTAATTCGGGCTCATATTTACAAAACTGCTATAGAAACAATGGTTTTGTAGATATTGTTCAGGAATATTATGTACATAAGCATCAGTAATTACTTTAGTTTGTGATTAGTTAATGATACACAGCTGATCACAGTACTGGAAGGGCTATCTCTTGGTCTATCTCTTGCACTCTTGAACAGGTATACAAGCAAATAAGAGCTCGTAGCTGACAGACTGTGAGCTGTGTGAATGGAGACGGAATGACCAGATATGAAAACAATTCTGGTCACATTATTACATTAATGCCTCTTCGAGGATTTTAGTCTGAAAAATTATTCTGTGTTGCCTTCAGTATTCAATAAATTAAACCCAAATTTTCATTTCCAAGACATAAATTTTACAAAACCTTTGGATTCACAATTTCATAAGTTCCCGCAACGGTCCGGACTCCCAAGCCATAGAAAAAACCACTCCATTTCTCTAAGCTACTGTACAGTTTCTTGGCAACTAACGATAAACAGATATTGCTTGTTAGGAAATCTGTCTTCCTTTTTCTTATTTTAGATGTAATCTGGAATGAAAACCAATGCTGTCATCATACAGTCTCCAAAAATAACAAATAAAATAATATTTGTAGTATAATTTCGGATGTAATATTAGATTAAGCCTTTAGGCTTAGCCATATTGCAGCAAAAGGTGTAACACAAGTTTTCCAACCCCAAGCGACAACGGCAAAAAAAATTCAGACTCCAGGCATTGGCTCCCTCCTTCCCATTTGCTCCTGGATGAGAACAGAAGCAGCTTTCTAAACCCAAGTGCTTTGAAGCTACTGTGATACGTGGCAATAAGAAACTAAGACAGCTTTGGCTCCCCATCTCAGATTCTTGTAGATTTAATAAGCAGAGAAGGGAAGTGTGATTTCTTACTTGTCTGAATAAAGACAAGGCGCTACCCATTGTAAGAGCTGGAACAAGCTGAATAGGAAGTTAAAGTCAAAATGAAAAGTTTATGAGCTTTCACCCTTCTCTCTTTAAGCTGGAAGACATTCACACCATCAAACCCAACCTGTGGATATTGACAGACATATTTAAGAAGAGAGAGAAGCTGATATTTGAGCAAAATGGCAATGCCCGACAAAAACTAAGCCGTATAGACACCAATCACAAATACAGATTCTAGGAAATTGTTTCATATCAAATATGTTACCAAAGGAAAACCAGCAGACGAGGAAAGATGCAGGCAGACACTAAGAGAGAGGTCAGAAGCAGAACGCCTTGGGGCAGAGAGTTGAGTGGAAAGCCAGATTGGGAAAAGAGTATTTGCTCTTATTCTGCTGATTTTGCATAAATTCTTCATAAGTGTGGCTGTCTGCAACAATATGTTCTGAATATTATCAATTCCTCCCTTTGACAGAAATGACCCTACAGGTTCCTAAATGTCAAACAATTTTAGCTACTGTTTTAGTCATGGGGAGAACTTCAACCAGGTTGAGTGCCTGAACACCATTAATTTAAAAACTTCACTAGAATTTTATGTTAGTGGGTTTGTGTTCCAATTAAAAGAAGTCGATACAAGAACCGCTAAAATGATGTTTTCCTTGTTCTGGAAAAGATTTTTTTCTGTATTCCGAAGTAATGAAAATATTCACCAAACCCATCAGCCACCTCTTTGTTGATACCTTGGATACTAACACTGCTTTGAAGTTTCCTAGGAGGACATTAGATATTTTAAAATGTGGCAAAATATAGATTTGAACTTTAAAACAAGGCCTAAACAGCTAAGTAGTTATTGATTAATAGTACTGTATAAAATCCTAAATACACTGTTCTCAAAGAGCCAAACTGAGAATTTTATTTGAGTAAATCATGAACTGTGAAATAAAGTGTGTCAGCATTTGAACTGTATTTTCTTACTGATAATTAATCTTGAAGAATGATGGAAAACTGAGGAAGCAGCAAAAGATCTTCTTAGTAAACCAGGATTTTCTAGGAAAACCTTTGCTCTCGGCCAGAAGTTTCCCATACAACTGTTTTCATCCTTCTTAAATGGGTAGACTGTGTTCTTATCTTGAAGTACAACTTAATGCAAATTTTCTTCAAGAAAAGTGACTTAGACAGTTAGTTACAAGTGGGTAAATCTATTATGCAACAATATTTTGGGGCACGAAAAAAGCCTTCAAACCAAAAAAAGCAAAAAATCATGTTCTTGCACTGTAGCAAGAACATATAATTAATAAAACTGTAAAATAGTCACCTGCAGCCCTTAAACCAAATAAGTTCTGCAGGAAAATGATGTTAAAAATAGTAATTATTTCAAAGGTACTTACTGTTCCTGAAGTTTCTTTGTTTAATGAATACATTTCAAACATCAGTGGCACACTCGAAGATTGACTTGATCTCTCTCTGCGTTGCTTTGTAGTTAATGGCAAACAGGACTTTAACCGTACCTCCCAAGCTCTATATTACTTCTTCAACTAGTTAAATAAATACCTGCTACAGTTTAACTGTGCAGTTTCACATTCTTTCTCGGCTACGATCTTTAAATAGGTTCTGTCCTCAGCTGGTTTTTCCTGACCCACACCTGCTTCTCGACTTTTGAGACAAATCTTTTTAAAGAGGTGTAGAAAAATAGGCGAGGGACCAGGTTCGGGTTAAAATATTCCTCTGTTTTAAAGTGAAAACTCAGTTCCTTGAACCAGTTCCTGTGTGCCCCTACAAACAACCATGTCAGCACAACAGGCAGGATGGGGCAGGGCAGGAATGAGGGTTGTGGGCAGGGGGAGAGGGAATTCCCTACACTGGAATTGCCACCGAAAATCGTTAGAGATTATAGCTGTATAGCTGTCTAAAGCAGAAAAAGGACTTGGCACCAGAAACAAAGTTTAAAAAAGATAAGAAAAAGAAGAGGGCAATGATTAATTCACTAGAAGTACAGTAAGGTACAGACAGCTCACATCAATGCACCTGTTCCCCACGTTTTGGCACAGCATAAAATAAGAGATTAAGTGTTTCTCTCTCTATATATTGTCTGGTGGTGCGTGTGTGGGAGAACACACATATGCAAGCAAGAACATGTGCAAGTCTCTTTTTTCCCTCCTGGCTATGGAGCTTGGCATGGGAACTGAGCAGAGAGGCCTGGAAGCAGGAAGTGGAGGTGGCTGCTAACCTGTAAGATGCTGCTGGATCTGCTCCTGCCGACTAGTCAGAGAAGGAAACCGCTGGAAACAAGGGCTTGGGTGTGGTTTTGATTTAAGATATCTATCTGGATAATTAAACTGGGAAAAATATATTCATTTTTGGGAGTGGAACTGTGGCAACTTCTGTCAACTTTGATTCTATCTGTACAATTTTTTGAGATAGTGTTTTTAAACAGGGATATATACTTGTAAAGTGGCCTAACCCCCTTCCCTTCTGTAGTCTGCATGTTGTCAGCAGCCGCTCAGAAACACAAAGATCTCACTCTAGATTTCCCAAACTGGAATTGGAATATTTACATTATTTTCTGTGGGTTCATATGACAACCTGATATGATTTTTATATGAATGGCTTCCTAAAGTTTTAATTATATGTCTTTTACTTAAGGTTATATTCATTTCTTTCTAAGTCTTGAAAGCAAGAGGTTGATTTAATTGGTTTTCAAGGAGCTGTTAATTTCATTTGCTATAGTTATGAGGCGTGTATCATCTCCCATTTAATTATTTTTGTTTGAGCACAAAAATTGTTGTCCGTTTTCTGTGGTAGCTCCTACCCTTCTCTTATAGCTGCATGTGTGATTGCTGTAACCTTTTCTGGAGGACATTTTCTTAGAGCCAGTAGATTTGTCTAAACTTGTATGTGAGGCTTTGTGAGTATAGTGCTTTTTTTTAAAGTGCTATTATTTATTTTAAAAATCATTTATTTGACAAGTCATAGACTCAGCTAGATCCTGCAAGAATGCTCATGTGAGAAACACCGCTTCCCATCTTGGCTGCCAGCATCCCTGGAGGCACTGGTCATCCTTTGGAGGGTGCGTCCCATGCTGGCCCCGGCAGCTGCCCTGCCTGCTGGAGACAGGCAAGCAGCAGATCTTCCACGGCCGCTCTCTCTCCGAAAATGGCCGGGTGCCCACTGTGATCCCAAAGCTTGCTCAGGTTTTCTCTCCGGGCTACTTACACCTCTGAATCTCCCAGCTCTGCCCTGTCTGTTCTGTGCTTTGTCAACATGTGCCAGGAGTACTGGACATCTGCAATAACCCAGTTCTAGAGCAAGGGACTGTTCGTGTGAGCTGCCGAGCTGGTGGTAGCTGTGAAAGGGTGGTTAGCCGGAAGAGTTGGGTGACAGCAAAGCAGCTTTGATGGAGTAAATTGCTGATGAGGCACAAGCTGTTTGAGGGTATGTGCACCAGCCCTGGGTGTGCTGTGTAGGGGACGGAGCTGCAGGTTATTTGTCCTCAGATGTTCCTTTCCACGTGGGCTAAACAGGCAGGCAGCCTCATATGGGCCATGTGAAACCTATTGGTGGATTGACAAAATAAGCTTTTCTCACAGATGCTTTCCACAGTGCAACTGTATTATTTCTGCTGGCCGCTGGCCTTAGTGAGGAATTTTCTAATTGCTTTTCATCTTAACCAGCCCTGTACTGCTCTAGAAATTTCCTCAGCGGTTTTGCTGAATGCTTTAGTCGTGTTTACACTGCCTATGCAGTCTCAGCAACACTGTACGATCTTATGTGAAGTCTATTAGCCCTGTTTCAATTCTGTTTGTTCATTGTCATGTTAATTATAAATATATATATATATGTTTTCAATAATACACTGAATTTTCCATGTGTCAGCTCTTTGGACAAAGAACCGCATTTGATTAGAATGTAGCTGATAAGTGGCTATTATTGGGCTCTTTTTAGTCACATAAGACAGAAATAATTTTCTCTAAATGTACTGCTATTATTATTAAGCTATTTAAGAAACAGAATCTTTTCTCCCAATTTTGAGATGGTACCTCCTGTTGGGTTATCATTTTATGTGCTTATGTATGTATGAACTGCAGGTGACTATTCAATAAATCCATTTTTCTTGTCATTAATATTAGAAGATTTCCAACTTCCACTTGCATGCTTTATTTATGATCAAGTTCTTGCAATCAGAAATGTGATCTTTAATAAAATGAAATGTATGTGTCTGATGGAAAGAAGCATTAATCATGCAGAAAGCAACCAATACACATTTATTTCTTTTTGCCATATTGTCACATTGTGTTTCTATAGGTTAATCATGATTTGTAAGGAATATGTAAACATATTTTCAAAGAAGCACTTTCCTTTAACACACTGTGAGTCCAAATAAACAAGACTGTTCAGTTCCCTTTCCTATTCAGAGAGCAGGGCAATCCAATGCCCGTTTACCTCCGCTTTGCTTTTAGTTATTTCTATTCTTTTGCACGTCATGGATACATTTTCAACATCGGTACCACAGTGAAGTTATTCCAGTTTTCTACAACGTTACTGAAAGTTCCCCACACTTTCAGTAATCATTAGTGCTCTCCTGAATGCATATAAATGATCGGTATTGATATTTCATTTATTTACACTATTTCATCATATTTAAAACCCACCTCCTGCAAAAAAAATAATCTGCAAGATTGTTGAAATTCTGCTTATGGCAACTTGGGATGTTTATTTGGCAGTAAACTCATTTTAGAATTTATTCTTTTGGCAAAGAACATTTTCAGACCACCAACCTTTCTGTTGAGTGAACTGTACTGTATATAAATCGTACAAATAAGAATCGCATAAATGAAAAAAGTATATTCATGGCAGAGAAGAAGGTGTGAATGAAAAATGACTGAAATGAATCTTTGAATAGTTGCATTAATTTCTACAGGAATTAATTGCAGTTATCATTATATCCCTTTTGTGCTCGCTGTCATAAACAGCCGCTGATCAGTTGAATCTCACAGGCCCACGCAGAAATGTAAGGTGACCTGCACAGTCTTCTGTCCCAGCTCAGTTTGGCACTGACCTGAGTAGGGTTCAAGAAGCAGCAAAAGTGTAACAGGCTCCGTCACGTCTAGGCAGTGCAGCTCAGCCCTCAAACGCTGAGCAGTTCGTGTTACCTAAACATTAAAAAAATTAATATCAAGCAATGAACTGCTGCGTGTCACTGATGGAGCCTTGTCAGGCAGGCACAAAGGCTGTCGGTGCTGGATGCATATGCCAGCCGCTGGGTGGGTAAAACAGAGATATTCCCATCACCTCTCTCTCCTGCTTGTATAGTGTCTGCCACACGCACCGTAACATCACCTGGATGCTGGGTAAAGCTGCAGAAGCACGGGGTAATCCTGGTGCTGGAGACCCTGCGGGGCTTCGGCACAAGATTGGTTTTAATGTGCTGAGCACGATCAACAGTAAAGTCTTCTTTAGTATGGCCAGAAGTGGCCAGAAGTGTGGCCAGAACTTTAGGCACAGGTAAGCCTGAAAGCTTAGGCACCCCGAGGTTTTGATGGCTGGGAGATTGTGTGTGGGTATGGGCAACGGAGGATCTACATTTTGAACTTGGATACCTACAACAGCAACCGGAGCCTATATTCACCTGAATTCCATCCTTAGCCTTCAGTGAGTTGGAACTTTTTTTTTTTCTATGGGAAAAGCCCTGAAGACAAGATCCTTAACAGCTGTAAATTGGCATAGTACCACTGAGGGTATTGAAGTTCACATAATTTACACTACAAGAGGGTTTGGCCCTCTGTCTATAGTTGGAGTCTTCTGTAGTCAAATCAGCAAGTAGCGGATATTAGAGGCAGCTCATTATGGAGGAGCCATATTCACCCATGTTCTCGCTCTGGGAGGTCTTACTCTTGTTCTTCCATGATTTCTGTAGCTGCACCAATGCAGAATAGAGGTCACTGCCACTTAGAAAATAAGTTAGTTTTTTACAATGAAGCTACACAACAGAAATTCTGGCTGATGAGGCTCCTCTCTGGGCTGGGCAATGTGTGAGGGGGGGAGAAGGGGTTTGCAAAGCTATGCAGCTGGCCAGGGAGAATATCTGTGCAATCTAAGGATCTTTCTCTTCCCTTCTTTTCGTTTCTCCCTTCCTCACATTTATTTTCTTCATCTCTTCCTTTCTTGCTTAGTTAAAGAACAGTTCCTATTCAGCAGCCTATTCAAGATCCATTCAGGGCTGTCACTTAGTGAAATACAGAACTGCAGACATAGCAGGACAAGCAGAGCTTTTGAATAACTGATGGTTGAAAGGCACTATTTGGCAGTGCTAATTGTACACAGAGTATTGCCCAACTGTACTGCTCTATTTAATGACCTGTCATTGTATATATTTTATAAGCCTTTGTTAGGCTTCAAAATTTGCTTAGGCCGATACCCAAAACTCAAAGTCGGTGCCACAATTTTAATTTACGTATGAAAATATTCCAAACCCCTGCTTCCTCTCAATAGCGACTGTGGCAAATTCCCTGCAATTAAGAAAACTCCCAAGTGGTCTTCTCAAAATGCTGCAGCATATTGCTTCAAATTATGAACCAGAAGTTTTGTATGATTTTGTGATGTAGACGTACTCTCAAGGGAAGGACTCTGGTGAAGTAACTAGTTTACTTCAGAGAAAATCCCATAAAACTTTCCCATTGTTTTCCTGTCTTTTCATACTAGTTTTCAATAATAATAGCAGGAAAATTCAAAGTGTTGAGGAGGAGGTTAGAAACAGCCCTATTTTGAGACTGCTTAGACATAAAGAAAAAACTCGGAGAGTGTTTGTCCATGCCTTGAACAAGTTTTGCTTGCATTTTGCAAGCTATGCTACCGTTGTGAATTTTAGTTTACACTTCGCTTTTGCCATTAATATCCATCTTCTATGGCACATAGAGCTGGCAATAAGCTTCAGTGGGAATGTGGTACGTCCTGCCTGCATTTATGCATTTCTTCTCTAACTAGAACTTAATAGTTACAAGAAGCTGGGAAGGTGGTTTTAGTGTACCCATGTTATTGTACTTCTGTGACTTTTAGAATTGGTATACAATAAGCCAAATAAGGCACTTATTAGAGAGGTAGCACTGAGATATACTGTTTATACTGATACAACTGCAGTGATATAATTGCACCATTATAGTAATATGAGTAAATTTTCTTGTTTAAGCAAACCTCAAGTCAAACCCTTAACAGGGTTTGCTGGTTTTTTTGCAGTATAAACAATAATAATATACAGAGTTTCAGATATTAGAAATATTTAGTCTGTCCACAGGGGGCCAGAACAGGATTATATCCTTAGAGTGTATTAGACCTTTGTTTCTTCTGATTTTAAGTGTCTCAAGGGAATAGAGCTTTCACCATTTCCATAGGGACCCTATTTCACAGCCCACAGATCTTTCTGTCAGGAATATTCACCTGTCTCCCCAGTTTTTCCTTTTATGCGAGTTTGGTAGCATTTTTAACTCCCTCACATAGCTTTATATGAGAGGTAAAAGAAAAGGAATTAGAGAGAGAGGGTTACCAAAACCAGTGAAGTCTGTGGAAAGCTCTAAACGATTTCCTCATTAAAACAAAAAAAGTCACAGCACCACAGATTGAACGTTGCTCTCTGCAGTACCTTTAACAGTTTGAATACTGCTATGAAAAATGTAAACTTAAAAAGATCTTAATGTCAAATGGAGCAGGAATTTTGCAAAAACAAGCGAAATTTCTTCGAGAGATAAGAGTAAAATATTGCTTTGATTCACTCTAGCAGATTTCCTCACATAATCTAATATATCTGCTTTAAACCTCGAGGAATTTGTGCTGGTTTATAGAGAGTGAGACCTTGCAACGAAATGGAGAAGTGGGAGTTAACATTAAAAACATACTGGCTTTCTCCCAAGCAGTGAGTGCTGACAAGTATAACCATATTACTAAAATCACATCAGCAACGTGATATATTAAATAAAAACATGATCGTCTACAGCCAAAGTAGTTTGTATTTTGTCCATGAAAAAGCATTGTGTTACATCAATCTGTCCAAAAAATGGGGCACATCAGAAAACAATGTTAAGAAGGCTTTTAAAACACATCATTGAGATTACAGCACCTTTAAAAATAAACAGCACCGAATACCAACACAGGTAAAATGTCATTGTGAAACCCAGATCTGAAATTCAACACCATGCTTTATAGCTTTCCAGTGTGTGATAAAATCTGTTCACCAGATGTACTATCTGTCTCCTGTGTAGCATACTTGAGCATCATCTAGGCCTGAGGCCCATTTATTTCATGTAATTGCCTTCCCTGTGCACACCTTAGGGCACCCTAATTCTCCATTTTATTTCAGGCACTGTACAGGGTACCATCTGGTAGTGTTAAGCTCATCTCATTTTATTGCTCTATTGCAGTGGCTATATCCAGCCCTATAGCATTCTTTCAATGAAGAGAGAGCTCGGTTACTGCCAGCTATTTATTTTTGCCAGAAATAAAGTAGTTTTTAACTATACACATGCAGAGTTCACATGTATATCAGTCTCACCTGAAACTCAGGTCACTGCTTTTCACCCCACGTGGTTAAATATAAATAAAGAAATGGTGGCTTGCCAATATTCAGGTACAGCAGCAGTGCTGGGATACTGTTCTCTTCTGTTAAGAGTAGGAGATCTAAAGTCTTCTTACTCTTCCGAGTAATGATGCCTTTTTAGTGTCTCATTTTTATTGTTTCTATTAAAACGAACAAAAAAATATTATATCACACCTTAAAAAGGCACCTTACAGGAATAGCTTAATATGTAAAGGTAGCAATATACCTTTCAACTGCACTTCGTTACAAAGTTCATTTGCTATTTTAGGCCCAAATTTACTTCTGTATGTCACATTCCTGTTGTTATGCTCTTGTTTGTTCTTGTAAATTATTGCCATTAAAAAATAGAAGTTGAAATTGAGATTATAGAAAACTTCATCTGTTTCTAGATTATTCTTTATTGTCTGCCAGTTTGAATCATCTCCCTCCTTTTGAGTCTTTGTCATATATTTTAATGACCTGATCTTTTTTTTTTAAACTCCCTTTTGTGCCAGCAATTTTGTGCTCTTGGTTATTGCTACTTAGATGTCTAACTACCTGCTTGTGTCTACAAATGAGGGAGTTGGAAGTCTAAGTGCCATTAATTCCTCCCACAGTTTTCATGTGCAAAAAGGGAGCCTGGTTTTTAAAACTCTGAATTTTGCTGGTAATATGTTTCAAGCACATCAGGTTTGAAAGTGCAATGCTGTTGTCTGCTGTAGAGCCAAATTCTACTTTCCTGTAAACTCTGCTGACTTCGGAATGGCTGCCTCCGCCTCAGCTCTACCACTGTTTGAGAGGGCAAAAAACACTTTTGCTAAATCATGGTGGAAACATCACGTGAAACACATTTGGCACCAAGTCAGACAAAATATACAAGTTTCAGTGTTTCTTAGATGTGTGAAATAGATCCTGTTCCTGGTGTCAATGGCAGCATGAATGAAAAAAAAAATGAAGTGTTTTTCTCCCCCAGGCTTTTTAAAAACTATTTAAATCACTTTTTCATTGCATCTCCCTCCCCTAGTGCTTTCTCCCTAGGCAACGTCAGGATCAGATTAAGGTTAGTTGGATGCAGTATCCCCTCCTCCCTCCACCTCTGCAGTTCTGTCTCCTCTTTGGAACAGTAGTTGGACAGGATATCATCCTTTTAAGAAGTATGTGTAAGCGTCACTTGGGAGCAATAGTTATGTTAGGCAATGCTTCCAGGCAGAGCTCAGGCAGTGTAGATTCGCCCAGTAATCACAGCTGGGGGTGGCATCTATCCTTTCTCACCCTGGGCAGTAGCAGAGGTTCCCTTCTACTGAAAGACAGAAAAGTCCCACTTCTTTCAAGTATGGTTCCAGGCTTTCTGTGAACTCTGGCTGATGCCACTTCCCCACTGCCTCTCAGTTCACCTGTCACTCTTCTCAGCTGCGAAAATCCTGATGAAATATTGATGACCGAATGCTCCCAGTAGCCGGCCAGTCTTGATCCATCCCCAAAGAGGGCAACTGATGAAAGAAACTTCAGAGAGGCGGGAGGGGCTTCGAAAGTGTTGATTTTAAATAAGTATTTAAGTTACTCACCTGCCATTTCTGGGGCTGGAAAATACTCTCTTTCTATAATCTGCTGCGTATGACAAGAAGGTGACAGAAAATAGCTTGGCACAGCTCTGGTGAGCAGCACAAACAAACTCATCATAAAAAACCAATCACTGTTAAAATGCATTCTTCCCTTTCTCCTGGCTTTCTCATTCGTCGATTACTAATAGCCACAGCATGGCATTAATAGCCACATCTGAAAATGCCATCTTCCAGATAAATTAATTATAACACAATGAAACTTTAAAAAGGTGGAATTATGTTGCTTTGTGTCAATTCTGTATGTTTTGCGTTCACTGGCAGTGACAAATTTGGGTAGATTCACCTGGATTAGCTGTCTCATGGATATAAAGAGTAGGTAAATTAAAAGAATAACTCTATCTATCATTCTTTGTTGTAGGAAGAGTTTATTTTACTGTTTTCAGTCTCAGTTGAAATTGGGAGTACTGGATTGTGACTAGACAAGACTAGACATCACAATCACTAGATTTTTCTTAGCAGCCATACAGAGTATATTTTGCAGATGATTTGTAAATCAGTGGAAATCTCTAGTGAAAAAAATAGGTTGATATTTATTTCCCTGGAGACTTACACCTCCTTTAGCTTTCAAGCCACCTCATTCTGTAAAAATGTTAATGCTAGTTTTAGTGTGAAGACTCGTTTCTCCCCTTCGTGTCATCAAACAGAACATCCTGATAATTCCAAATACATTCATCTGCAAAGAGCTAAATGTCTGCACAAGCCACCATAGGCCTTAGAGGAGTCAGAGCTCAGAAATTCTGAGTACTGAGATTTTCCATACAACAAGAAACGATGCTCTAAGGAAGGGAAGAGAACTTCAGAGCTGGCAAGGTGCAATGGACAGGTGTGGGTGCAGCAGGGTACCAGACAATATGTGTTGAAGGACTGGAGCCTTAAATATAATTAAGACTGTTCACTTGGCATAGCAAAAAGAAAACTCATAGATTTTTATTGATAAAAATGCAAATGTGATAATTTGAGCTAAAAGGGGAAATGCAATGGCGCACACTCATTCCTATTAAATTTATTTTCCATTAGCAAAATGCTAATTAACCATTAATCATTTGATAATGTATACGTAGCAAAAGCAGCTCAAAAGTCAAATTGTCTAAATAAATAGCACAGTAGCCATTCAAGGTGAAAAATACTGTGCTTCTTTATAATGAAGAAAAGTAGAAATCATTGTTTCCCCTTACAGAAATTGTAGCTGTGGCACACATACAGCCTTTGTTACAACACCTGAGAGTTATGACTAGCTAGTCGATTTTTTTCCTGCAGTTAAATGGAAACAACACTAAAACAGACTTACCCATCTCTGCAATCAAACTGGGAGAAAACTGTCTCGGGATTCATTGGATAGTGGAATTTGAAAGCATCACATTCTCGCAAAGATTCCCTCTGAGCCCGAAGGACGGCTTCCTGGCGCTAGTGACTTCTGCTCCGAGCTAATTTCTGCTCCACTCCCATTGCACATTTTTGCATGCATAGGCCCCCGGAGTGCCGTGCAGCCAGACCTGACGGCATTTCCTGTTTATTTCAGTCTCTGGTATTATATTGGAAGTAACATCTCAGCCTGGAAGTATATTAAATGAAGTGTGCATGCAAATTACCAGCAAACTCTCTTTGCCATTTTACGGAAGGTTCTTGTTCGATTGGTTCATTTTGCAAGACTTAATTCTGTAGGATGGGCTAGGCTTTTTTCCCATTATAAAAAACCCCTAATAACCAGTCCCGCATCTGAGACAGCGAAGATTAAAATCAACCATTGTGTTGTGTATGAGAAGTAACTATTTTTCATAGGCTTTTTACTGCACATTTGGGATTATGATTTCATATTATGCAAATGCGTTTTATGAAACCATAACACAGAAATGTGTACTATTGTTAATACGCATTTGCAGCCTAGCATGTGAAGTCTCCAAAGAGGCCATTCTGGTGTCTTCTCTCATTGTGTATTATGACTAATAAACAAAATATAGTTAGACATATTCTGTATTATAGAACAATAATAATAAAAATTGCATCTTGTCATTAATATGCATCGACAGCGTGTATCCTGGTAGCTCAGAAAGACATCTCAATGCGAATGCATGTTAAACAAAAAGAAAAGTTGTCTAAGTCATAGCAGGAACAGGGACTGTTTGGGACAGCCCTGTTTGTTACACTTGGAGGGAGGGATGCTAGTCAAATTCCTGCTTCTTCTTCCTTTCTTTCAGCTTCACAAAGGCATTGTCTTTGTCACTGCAGTCGTTGGCTTCTTGCTAATTGCTGTGTAACACAGTCATATTTTACAATGTACTGTAATAGGCCTCAAAATAACTGTTCTTATATTTGTTTTCTAAAGAACTCCAAAGAAGCAACCAGTGTTTGAGCAGCCTGGCTGCTACCACAATGCCCTGCCTAGAACGCTAACCTGTTGGCAGCACCACATGCAATGGTTAGGATGATGAGGCCATTCAGACATGGAATCACAATTATATATTATTTCTTCTTAAATTAGTAACAAAAAGGGAAGTAATTTAGCAGCTTTCCCACTGCAGCCTGATTTTTGCACTTTAGGGGCAAAAAAAATCTTGTGACTTAAAGGCGTGCTCCCATTTCCACTTATTTCAAGGATCTCAGACCTGTGCAGAATGTCCATTTTCCTTTATGCAGCACTCAAGGTCACACCGGCTAGTTTTATTCTGCTGTAATGAGCAGAAATGTGTCTCCCTACCTCTACCTGTTACCATTGCTTCCGTGGGGTCACAGCTTGTCAGCCACAAATCTGTGCCATGTCAGTAAAACCAGTACTTGTGTAGCGTCATTATTCGTGTTTCTGATATTGCAGAATGATATCTGGGGCCTTTTCTGTGCTTGCCAGATCTGAAAGAAACAAAAACAAAGGGGGAAAATGGAGCTGTTCTGCTGTCCCCCAGATGAAGGCTTTAATAAGGGCACCTTTACAGTTATTTTGGTACTGAATTAGGTTTAGTCTATCTGCTAGAGCTGTTTCCAGTGTAATCTTGTCCATATAAGCTGAAATATTACAAAGGCTTTAAATGTCTTTTGTAGGTTGAGTTGACCACAGGTTCTGGGTATTACTACTTGAATATAGTTACGTGAGATTTAATTAGAACTGCTTTATAACTCTTTATCGTAACAATCTCTCTGCTTGCAAAGCTGGAAAAAGATTAACTTAATAGCACGGTTCAGTAGGAAAAGCCAAGAGGAATGATCGCTAGAAAAATATTTCTTCAATTCACACATCTGTATCTTGAAGATTCTTAACAGGTATCAATTAAAAAAGATTTCATGCCTAGATTGCATTAAAAGAAGGATATCTAAACCTGAGGAGATAAACGCTTGAAATTCTTGTGTTCTGTATAAAGCTGCCTATCTATAAAGCTTTTTTTCTTCTTTTCCTTACTGCCAAAAATATTTGTAAAGGTAATTTCACCAGACATTTGGAGACTTTGAAGTGCTTTTCTATCCATATGGTTCTTTATGAATCGGTAATTTTTGTCTGTGCTCTACTCAACTGAATGTTTATAAGGCTGTCTGGTCTCAAAGATGCCCACTAAAAAAATACAATTGCCTTGAAATGACTAACATAAGATTTATTCATTTACCCTTTAAGTACTTTGCAACTTATTTCCATTTTTCTCCCTCTAATTTTGCCTCTAGTAAAATCCTAAATTTTTCTAATTTGCTGTGCTATTTTAATTAGTCAATTTTCCCTTATTTGTACAAGTAAGCAGTCTTATAAGTCTGAGACTGTAAATCATTCATCCATTAAAAACTCTATTTCCTCATATTGCAAGTTCGATTCATTTGGAAAAGAAAAAACCTTGGCATGGAACAGAATTATGCAATGTCATGGACACATTAACATTTGGATCAAAATTTTACATTGTGTCAGCCAGTAAACAGTATAAATGGTTCAGATTTGCAATAAATAATTGTCTATTAATACCTTGGCGTGGTGTAGCAAATTAAAGTCTCACTTCAGTAAGCACAGATGTAGGTAAGAGCTGGGGCCTAAAGAAAGCAACTGCCATGCAGCATTAGAATAGAAAGGGAGCATCATGAAGCGTTACTGTATCTTTCCAGCAATGAGAATAATGTATACAGATTTAAACAGCAATAGAGAAACATAGGGGGAGGTAGGCTGGAGGTGCATTTAAGTCTAATCAGGCAAGATTTAGAACCATTTGTTTTAGATGCTCTGGCAGACGCTTCCCTTGCAGAAGATTAAGGGAAGCGTTTTAAAATACAGCCCTGTGTGCTGGTGCATACCGAGCAGAGCCCATAATTCAGGACTATCGGGACATACGATACTCAGCCACCTCCTGAGTCAGTATGGACCATCCCTGTGGGAGTCAAACACCCCCAAAAATGGTATCTGTGCACTTCTTTTTGTGAAACGGCCATATTTTGCAGCTTGCAGGTTGTTGCCAATTGTCTTGAGATTTTCACAAATTTAATTGCTAACTCAAATTTTTTCAAATTACTTCAGTAACTTCCTACCCCCCAGACTGTGAGCGGATGTACGCTCAGTATCTGAAACTCAAAGTTCGGCTTCTTAATGTGAGTTATTTCTGTGAGTGTTTTAACAAGTGGACATGCCGTTACTTCAGTGTGGAAATTCAACACAAATAGAAGCATGAAAAGAGATTAATTTATAAATTCAATATATAAATGAACAATTAGGTATTAATAATTATTTAGAGAGGTCCAGTTCATAATATTGTCTCTCAGCGGTCTCTGGTGGTGTCACCTATGAACCATAATTGTTGTTACTGCAGTTTTGGGCATGTTTTTTCTTTTGTGTTACCAACACAGCCCGTAATCCTGTAACACAATCTAGCTTGTCCATACGCTAATGGGAAGGCATTAATCAAAACATTGTTCTCCATTACATTAACTATAGAGCAATATCTCCTTATTTTGTATTTCTTAATGGTTTCTTTGTCCAAGTCTGTTTAAAAACGCAGCCTCGGTGTGCTGGACTACAAGTCTTCCATGGTCTATGCTTGATTGGCTGAGTAATCTCTCTCATTTTCTTTGGCACTTTGTGTTCATGTCCTTGGTGTCTGGAGTGCGAGTCACTGGGTTTTTAAGCAGAGTACAAGGTCTGTGTTTTGTAGGCAAGATGGCTTATTTAAAGGAGATCTGAAGCTGGTCCTGCTAGCTGCACAAGACGAGGGCTTAAAAATCTTCCTCCAAGGCCAAGCGGTTTACAAACCAAACAAAATTTAATGCTTGCTCTGAGGGAACACAAGAATGATCTGCTTTCTGCATCGCCCTCTGCAGTGGGACTAGTTAAAAGTGATATAAATGTACCCATGAGAGCCTCTGCACTTGGGAGCTCCTTGGATAGACTTGAGAGCTTCTTCCTTAGCTCCTCCAGCAGTGTTGTGGCTCTGCTCCAAACCTCTGAGGCTATTAATAAAATCTGAAAATCATCCATCTAATAAAACTCATGTCATTCCTTGAAACACTCAGACCTCTTCAGCTTACCAATGATTTGCTCCGTTTGTGCAGCGTACTCTGTTGACTTGAGTCCTTGCATGGTTACTGTGAAATAATGCATGTTATTACATGGTTAACCACACAGTAACTTCGCTGGAATCAATGGTAATTACAGAGTAAGTTGTGTTAATCCTCCTGTGCTATTGTTTGGTAGCCGTATAATTAGCTCTGGTCACCTGTGCAAATCAAAGTTGCTTGGTAATTTTTCTCTTCTCCCTTCTTGTAACAATTGCAAGTGAGTTAGAACATTGATGGTATCTCAGCAGGGTATGTGGATTCAAACCTGCCAGAGCAATGATTTGCTTTCTATAAGAAACTCCTATTTTTAATGTTACCAGCAGAAAACTGATTACAAGCACAGAGGTTAAACTTGCCTGTGTGAACAGCTGTACCTCCATTTTTAGCACCCTGATTGAAATAGAGCTTAATATTACATTGAATAGAATTCATTCCCACCCAGTTGCTGTTAAGGGACTTGTGAAATGAATTAAGCACCCTCAATTTTCTCCCACACTGATGAATTATAAATTTTGAGCAAGAAAGACACAAGTTTGGTGAAACAGTGAAAGATCTAGAGCAGGATTTGAAGAAGGCCATGGCTGAGGCATCCCATAGCAATCAAAAGACAGACAGAAGCCAGGGCCAATGTAGGATTTGTTCTGTGGCTAGAGAATCCAAGTCACCAGAGATGACAACGTGTGACTGTTTTGCATAAGCAATAAAGTCTACACATCCACAGTGTAACACAGAGATAAAAAATGCTAGAGACATGACCTGACCTGACACGATTTTCTTTAATACTGGCCTGAGTTGCACGTTAGAGTATAAAGAATTAATTACATGATACATAACCAGCTCCAATCAGTGCTCCAGCAATCTGTGAAGCACTATTTAGGCATGCCTTTCCTGTGACACCTCTTCTGTCTCCAATATATCACACAGCAAACCCAATGTAACAGAGGCACACATATCAACGTGAACAATATCATCCTGGTGCAGAAATTTTCACAGTTAATTAAAAAAATCAAATATAAGCAGTCCAGCTCCTTACTAAACTAATTAAAAGTATAAATACAATAAGCCCTGACTGAGCTTTTGACAGGTCATTAAAAACACAAAACTGAGTCAAGTACAAGGACTAGTTTCAATATATAACAGAGTGAAATAAAATGGTGAGGCTGAAGTTAAATTAATCCTGGTTTTGTTTCCATTGTTCCTCACCTGGTGTCGATGGCTGAATTTACACAGTGCAGTTCTCTGAAGGTAAAGGCCTGGGCAGTTTACCATGTGAAGTCAAAGATGCCATTTACCGTTTCCTTCTGGCTTTTAAATCTGCTGCCCTGGCAGGTTTACCAGCAGGCTGTGTCCCATGCCTTTCTGACCACAAGTTTTGATGTAGTTTTCAGTCCTCTGAAATTATTTCAGCAACAGGATGCACTTTCCAAGTGTATGCTTTAGAAATAACTTTGGTTGGAAGTGGAGCAGTGCTTTTGGTGCATCAGCTTAGGGTTTCCAAGCAGGGCTAAGATCAAGTGTTCTTGTAGGAGCTTTAATACTGTGTGATGGGGCTGCACCAGGCTGCCATCCCGGCATTCCCTTTGTTTCACATGGGACTCCCAGCCCTGAAGATACCCATGCTTTATATAGCTTAGTTCATACCCGGGCTCCTTCCTAGGGCAAATAAATACCTCACTTGGTGAATTAGAATAGGTCTGACTTCATAAGGTTAGTTTGGTGCTTGGCTGTAAAATACCATTCTCCCTTTACACTTGCAGTGTGAGAATTCTCCAATATAACTACAAAAACCAAACAAAACCAAAAAAGCATGGGTGTAGCCACTGCGAATGTTTTTCCTGTTGACCTTGATTTACCAACAGCACAATGAATGTCCTTGAATTTCCTTTGAAGCTCCCTTTGAGGGGAGATTCATGAGTATTCTCTATATTGTCTGGAGAAAAGTGGGGGATGCCACTGCGAAAGAAAATGTTGCTTCCTGGCACGTTCTGGCTTTCATTTACTGACATCCCACATACATTTGCTTGTATCCAACATCCAAGAACAGTGTGTAATATAGTTTCAGCTGAACTGATTTCCAACACAATTTCTCCTGCCTATAAATTGTCACAAACTCAGCTTTTATGGATCTAGACTTGGGGGAGCTTGTTTCCTGGTGTTAGGAAAGGAGACAGGGGATCAAAGCTATACTCTTTGCAGGGGTGTCGCAAGAGCCCCTGTGCTGAGCCAAAAGGATGAGGGAGTATCCCAACAAGAGGTTCCCCAAAGGATGTGGGAGTTTCTGCCTCAGGGCTCGTCGGCTTCAGGAGCTGCCCTGCAGCAAGCAGGAAAGTGAACTTAGCACAGAGTAGTGTAACACTCCTTGGAGAGGCCACCCGAGAACTGCTGTGAAGCAGATGAAATGCTGTAGAGTCACATTCTTGCTTGCTGCTTGCCGATTCCCTCTATGTAAAAGTGCCCCCTGAATTTGTTTCCCCAGCACGGAGCCTCCCAGCCCGAAAGACTCAGGACTATTGACGTTGGTCGTTGTTGCTGTGGCCCTTAGGATGTGTATGTGCTTCAAAAAGCCAGAGTGCTGCACCAAGCTGTGCCTCGAAAGAGGGATTAATGCCTAGAAAATATCTTAGTCAAAGAGTTTAGATGCGGTTTCATAACTTAGTTAATGGTCTAGTACAGGAGAGGCCTGAGAAAACATGGCAAATAAGTATTAATGCTGGATTCTCCTCATTCTTTATTCTTTTCCACCGCCTCTACATCAGATGGGTCTCCTTTTTATCCCTAGCATTATGTTTTTATCACTTTACTAAAATACTATAAATCAATAAAATAGGGCAGAAAATTGCTTTCTTACATCATTGCACCAACATGCCGCCTGTATGGTCTGGAATGACAATGAGACATCTATCTTTCTGTGGACAAAAATGCCAGTTCCCAGTACAAAATGCCAAGTTGTATACGCTAAAAAAATTCCAGACCAAACATTAGCTCCTGCTGAGATGAGAAATGCCTCCTTCACTTCCCTAATTTCATGAAGATCAAGAGAAAATTCTAATTCTCTAAACACAAAATTTTATTAATAAATTAATATTTATATTCTGTCCTAAAACTCTTTTCCTAGTCATTCTTCTTCCTGATAATATTTGCTTGAATCTCATGCCAAGCTCTATAAAGACCTTTTTTGATTTTATTTTTTTTTTAATTTTTAAATATACTCACTAGGGGGAATGCTCATAAAATTCAGCCTCAGCCACAATCTGGACTATGGTCTGCCAAGCTCCACATAAATAAATCATCAAGTCATTTTGGCATCTTCTGGGCCAGGAGGGATATCTTCGGGGTAGATTTAAAGAGACATTGTCCTGTAAAGTATGTCCTTTGTGGAGAAAACTAAGCAGTAGCTTAAAGGCTACTTTTAAACTCAGATATTTGCTTTTTTGCAGGTAACCAGTGCAATAAAATACAATGAAGGACTTTTTAACTCCAGAATTACAACTGTCTTAGTTAGTCTTCCCTGCCGTTATCCTAGCAGAAATTAAATCAGATACCCGAGACCTCAGGGTAGCGTGAGGGGGGGATACTGGAGATGCTGATTTTGTGCTAAAATGTCTGCAGAACACACAGCAAGTAGCCGTTTGAGATTTTCTCTCAACAATCTGAATGCTGAAACAGGGATAAAGCAGCCAAGCGTTTCTCAGCTTTGCACTTTCTGAAGCCAACCCAAACAGAGACACAAGAGGAGCACGCTGGGGCTGGCCTGACAGCATGGTGGCCTGTCAGCTGGTGGCACCTCATCCCTCTCTCCCTCCCTTACACCCCGGGGAAGCAAAACCTGGGGTAAGTTGAAGAGAGCGACAGTCTCCTGCAAGGCCCCACGGGTGGCCAGTTGGGCAGGAGAACTGCAAAGGACACTTGCCCTGCAGGCCAGGCTCAGAGACGAGTCCTCATCATGGGACTTCCATGCTGGCCAGGAACGATCTCTGTCGCCGGCTGTGAAATGGAGCTTTGTTCACCTACCCCTTGTGGGGGGCATCTAAAACAAGGACATGTAAATGAGATAATAATCGCGAGAAAGCAAGCTGTAGCCGGTTTATCAAGAGGAGACCTTGGGCCACAGTCCTCTCTGCCATTCACAGGTCACTGAAATCAATGGAATTGTGCCTGCAATTACACCACAGGGAATCTGGATCCTTTTATTTGGGCTGTGGGAAGTTACTGAACAGTAACAATAACACAGAGGAAAATTGCCTCATTTCAGGTTTTATTAATATCCGCAACTTGGACCAGGTTCATCAACAGGTTCTAAACCACCAGCGGTGCCTGAGGCCATTGAAGGGGTTTGGGTGGGCAGCCGGGAGAAGTCAGGCAAAAATGAGAATCTTCAGCTGAGGTTTTCTTGATTTTCCTGCATTCGTAAGAACTGCAAACGGACAGGAGGAGTTTGAACTTCCTGAGATCATCTGGGGAGTGAAACGAACATTTACGGGTGCAGAGTGGATGTGCTTATGGTGGAACAAGAAACAGAGTGACAAATCCAGAATGGCATCCATGCATAAGTCATCAGGAAAAGAATGAGTTGCAGCTGGTCCACTGACTGAAGGAAATTCCCTGTCTGTCTTAATTAATTTCTGAAATGCAGAGGAGTCTTAGCTGCAAAAAAATTGAATTTTAGGAATAATCAAATTTTAGGAGCTGTGATTCGGCCCATTGCAAGTCACAATGACCTGAAAAAACTGAAAGCTGAAAATCAAATCAGAAAGTCAGGGGGTTTCGTTTCATGTCGTCTCACAAAAATATTGTACTAAAACTATACTTACCACCAATGATAATGACTAGAGGTATTTTAGGTGATCTTTTAAAGATTATTTACCTATTTTGAGTGGGCTAATATTATTGAAAATGCAACAGTGGAAAGAAGCATCAGATACTCTTTCTGGGTTACACTGGAATTAAATCTTTGTGGTTTGGAACACTGGCACAAGGTAATTAACATACATGCTGTTGGCACCATATTCTTTGTATACATTTCTGAATTGAAAAGAGGCACTGAGAAATACATACCAGGCAGTTACAGGTTAAGGATCATTTACATAAATTAGCAAATTTGCAAATGAATTCATCTAGTGAAAAGTAAGACACGGGACACTGCATTTTAATAATTGACATTCCACATGAAATGCAATGTTCTTGAGGAGGAAATTGAGCTCCAGGTTGCTATTAGAACCAGCGGAGCAGCAAGAGCTGGAAAGAAATGCCATCTCATATTATGCGAGTTACTGCTTCTGCATAACAACTATCTTCTATTCTGATAGACTTTATTTTAATAAAACTAGTACTAGGATTTTTAGAGAAGAAAAATCCAGTCATCGACAACACTGGTCAGGAAACAAAAATGCAGGAAATCTTTGTGATCTGGTTCTAACAGTCAGTTAGGAATTCATTGTGCTCTAAAGTAATCTTTCTTCTTCTGTTTTATTTGGCAGCCAAATCTCCTTACTTTTCAGTTATACCAAGCAGTTACAAGCTTACCCCAAAGTATGCAACACTGACAGAAAATTATAAATTATCTAATTTTTTTGTTCCCTGTCACAACATAGGTTAAATTGCAAAATAAAGATAAGTGATCCACTTAGCCGCTTCCTGCTGTCCTGATCAGTTTAAGAACACATTATGTTACAAATATTGTTCTTGATACAAAAGTAATGACTTTCATAAGGTGCTAGTCAGTCATTCAAAGTCACAGTACTTTCATTGTATGCCATAAATACAAATTATATGCTCACAGAGAGCTGAAAGCAAATCTGTCCCTGGTAACGTTTCTTAGTATAATTTAAAGATTAACTTAAAGTGAACCAAATCATTCTCTCTGTGATACACTTTTTCCAAGATCACATTGAGTAAGCGTGTCATTTCAGTGAATGCCAGTAAAATTTCTCCTCCTCTAATATTGCTAAATACTGATGAGTGTTTGTCCTTAATCTGACTACAACTCTGACACCATCCATAGGGAGTACTGTGCTGAACTTCCCCAGTTGAAAAGATAAAGCAACAAACTACTGCTACCTGCATACAGTGTTTGACATTTGGTTGTCCTAACATCCTTTTCACTTCTTTTTTTTCTACAATCTTTTGCAGCAAGATGGACAAGCTGACTAAGTTCTCTTCCCCTTTGTTTCTCTCCCTTGTTTTAGGAACTTGAGAGATTTTAATTCCTGAATAGGTTGAGAAGTTCCTCCAAATGAATCATCTGCATTAATAATATTTATTTTATCTACAGATTCAGCTGCTTGAAATTCAGACAACAAGATTCTTACCTATAATGGGCTCACACTCAATAAATGGGTAGGCTGCCATCCTTTCACTTCAGTATTTTGACACACACTGAGGTGCATATATACACGCAGGTAGAGCCAATACATTTACAGATTGCGATGATGCCCTGATAAGCAAAACTTGCTGTCCTTACTGGCACAGGAGCAAATTTCTGTAATTCTTAAGCCCTTTGATGTGAGCTCTTACTCATACTCAATACAGAAGTATTCTGCACTGATTATCAGACTGACTGAAGGAAGCTTCCATTTTTAACTTCATTCTTTATGACACAAAAATAACTGTCACATGCTAATGGGAACAATCACGTGGTAGAATTATTTTACGATAAAGAAGAAAGCAAGCAGCTCTTGGACTTTTTTCCCAACTCAGAATATTCTTTGCCCGCCAAAGCAGGACTGTAACCTGGGTCAGATGGTTCCCTGCGCTGTATCCTATGCAGGGCAGTCAATACGCTCTGCAGGAGTCCGGAGCTTCACCAAATGAGGCTTTACCTTTAAGAGTGCAGTAGCAGTGTGAATGCCTTTTCACCAGGGTGTCACTGATGGATCTGTGCAGCTTTTCATGTATGCGTGCTGCAAACTCTTTATATTTTTACATTCTAATAACAGTGAACAGCATAAATTATCTCTAATTCTTGATTCTGCGAGGAAGCAGCCATCTGGTCTAATACCACTGTGACAGTGATATAGGACTGAACACTCTGTGCTTGGTCTGCTGCACAGAAAAGGACAATAGGACATATTTTAAAATGTCAGGATACATCAGAACCATATTCAGGAAAGTTTGCATTTATGAAAATTGATAGTATTGGAGATATATCATGATGCAGATCTAATCATGGCTGCTAGTATGGTGAATTAAATTAAGAGCTGATTTGAATTTTTCTAATTAAAGATGTGTTATTCCTTCTCTCCTCATGTTTTCTCTTTTGGTAAAAGAAGCTTATTAAACAATTTTCAGGAAAGCTTTGTGATTCAAAGGGTTAAAGCTTTAGCAAAAAAACTCTGGTGCCAGTGGTAGTTTGACTGTGTCAGTGCAGTATTCAAAAATGTATTCCAAAATCATCACTGATGTTTGCCTAATTGTTATTGTTTGAACTAGATAGTCCTGGTAATAAGCGTGCCCGTGTACCGCAGGGTAGGATGGCAGGTAGGCACAGCAGCTTGGCAGAGCTAAGCAGAGCTGTACAAGGTGTTGCTCTGTGTGCTCTTTCCAGCCCTACAGCACTCTCTCATGTGTCTGCTTTCAATGCCTAAAGTACTTGCATAAAAGAAAGGAAAAAAAAAAATAGAAATTTGACTTATGTGGGAGTAAGCACACTTAAAAGGTAAGCTACCATCAAAACCTTAATCAACTTGTGAGTTGCCCCAACAAATTAACTTCAGCTTTGCTGTAGTGCTTAGTTATGTGAGTAGCTTGTTTATGTAACTTTTCTTGTTTAAAGTTTTTTTAAAAACACCAAATATTTTTCAAGACTTCAAGACATCAGGAACTTAAGGGTGTCACTTATAGGTGTCACGTAGAATGTATTTCCATCATTAGTTTTAATGGCTTTAAGGAACTTACTGTATTATTTAAAAAATAAACATGAAATAGTTCTTTTCACAGCATGAATAGTAGTTAACCTACAGAGGTCAAAGAGTTAAATACTGTAATGGGATTTTTAAAGGGACTTCTTAATTTTATGACCAATAATATCATTTGTGATTTTATGTACTAGGAGGGGCTATCAAATTCATACTCCAGGGTGTTAGTTGATCACAGGGATAAGAAACAGTCCTCTCATCCTTTTTTGCCATGTAGGACATCGTGTAATTAGCCAGCTGTTTTCTTTGAAGCACCCAACATAGGCCACTGGCAAAGGCAGAATTCTGAACTTGACAGGTAATTGATCCAATCTGGCTTGGTAACTATGTTCCCTCATCTACTCTTAAGATTCATATTCTTCCAATAGAAGATGGGGCATTTTTGAGTTTTTCATTTTTTTACGAACCTGCCAGAGGTATACATTCCATGAGTTCTTTCAGAAAGTGGTCCTTCTGCAGCTTGTGTCGGCATATTTACTAGTTAGAATTCTCCAGTGCTGTGACTACCTTTAAGGCTGTATAGTAGAGAGAAATACTGCTTGCAGGGCGTTATTCTTCAGGAAGCTGTATGCCAGTTTCGCCAACTCAGGCTGTCAAATGTCAAGGCATGCTTGTATTGTTCAAGCGTTCTTGCCAGCTCACCTTCCCACTACCGTAACGTCCCTTAAGTGCTGGAATGATGCTTTCAGGGACACTCTTAAAGAGGCAAATGCAGACATAACATTATTCATGAATGGGAAAGGAAGATAAACAAAAGCAAAGGATAGTGAGTTTAGCCCAGCTCCTGCCTTTGCAGGGACAATCGCCTGTGATACTTCTGCTTCATTCACAGCACCAGAAATTGTCATACTGTGTATACTGTAAGCAAAGAAAGCACACCTTCAGAGGTATGCATGGAAAAGTATGTAAAGATAGACCTGGCATCATTTTGCACACCAAATTTTTAAGAAAAAATGCAGGCTCTGGCTAGAATCTTGTGTTTGTGTGAAGGAAGAGGGGAGCTTGTGTGTGCTAGGAATGGAAATGGCCAGCACCTGCATGAGTAGTTGCAGGTTTTCCAAAGTTGGATGGCAAATGAGTTGATTTATCTTTCCTTAAAGCTTTTTATCAGAGCTTGAGGGAATTAAAAAATGAATGTTAGCTTACCGTCACGATATGCGTATATTCCATTTTCCCTGTTAGCTTTCAGATAGATCATGTGAAAAGCAAAGTTTCTAAAGGTGATTTCATTGAGGGTTTCCTTCTGTTACAATCCCAACTAGTTATAATTTTTTAGATTCACACAGACACTAAGAAAGCTTAGAAATTCAGTTAATTTGTTATTCTATACCTTAAACATGTGTAAAGAAACCATCTAACCCACTGGTCTTCACTCTTTTGTTGCTTGGCTGTTTCAGAACCAAAGTAAAATCTAATCAATCAAATCTGTTAGGATCTGTGAAATCCTAAGCTTGAGCCACTTCCCATTTTTGGCAGAAAAAGCAGAAGCAATACTAGTTCCCCAAATCCCTATCAGACGGTTGAAATATAAAAAAGTAAAAAAAAAAAATGCCGTCTTGGAAGTTAGGACTAGACAGATATTGGATAAGAACTTGTGCTTCTCCTCTGTGTATATTCTTTGATGCCTCCATCAGGGTCCTGTGTGTATATGTTGAAATCAAGTCTTGGAAAATATCTGAATTTTCAGTTTCTTTTCTACTCCCATATTTTACACAGGGACCCTCTGTGACCAGTCAGTGCACCCAACGGTATGCCTGAGCTTTTCTGGGTCATCATTGTTACAGAGAGCTGCAGGGGAAGCCATCATCCCTTTCTGGTGCTGCCTCTGCTGGTTTCTGACTACCCTGTGAGCCCATTCAAAACACTGAACTGGCAGAAAACTAATGTGGCAAGAAAAACTGGATAATTTTTATTCGGTTTGTGAACTGAATGAGGTTACAGAGCAAGGAGCGGTGGGGGATGAACTGGAGAAAGTAGTGGAGTGTGCAACAGTCTCTTGTTGACAGTAAGTTTCATCATTTCAGCCATGGCATTTAGCATGACACAAGATGTCTGGAATTGGAGAAGAGCAGTTACAGTTAAATGGCATTAGTTTTAAGATTTTGTGCTTGGATCTCATCAGGTTTCTTAAGACAAAGAAGGTCACGGTTGGTCAGACGAGGTCACACACTTCCCTTTCCTATTTTCCCTTGAGAAGCCAAAGCTAGTACACTAATTTGTACCTGCACCATTCAGTCAGAGAGGCAGCAAATGTGCAACAGTGAGCGTTACTTTTGGATGACATATCAAGCCAGGGTCTTGACTCTTTAAATAGAATCAAACTATGTCTGGACCAAGACCCTCAAACATCTGTTAATCAGACTCAGGAAATGCTAATGAGATGAGAGTTTACAACGGGGGTACTGCTAACAGGTTGCTGTGTAACCAAGAGAGAGCTCATGTTATTTGTCATCTTCTCTGAACTCTTCTACATCTGGATAGAAGTTGCATGTGCTCATTTGCAGAAGTTCACTGATAGTAATACACTAAAAACTGTCAGTCTTTTCTCTGTCTGGACAGTGCAAAATAGTTAGTATGTGCTGTTAATTAGAATTTCTAGAGGTTTTGTTGCAGGAACTCAAAGCATAACCCATATAAAAAAATGTTATTGAGTAATTTGTGCAATCTGTATATTATAGAGGGAATTTGAGCTTTCTCTTTGAAAAGCCATCACTGTAGTAGTTGGACTATTCATTCTCATGTGTTATTTCTGTCTTAGACACATGACAGAACAAGATGGAAAGAGAAAGAAAAGAAAAGAAAAGAAGAAAAGAAAAGAAAAGAAAAGAAAAGAAAAGAAAAGAAAAGAAAAGAAAAGAAAAGAAAAGAAAAGAAAAGAAAAGAAAAGAAAAGAAAAGAAAAGAGAGAAAGAGAGAAAGAGAGAAAGAGAGAAAGAGAGAAAGAAAGAAAGAAAGAAAGAAAGAAAGAAAGAAAGAAAGAAAGAAAGAAAGAAAGAAAGAAAGAAAGAAAGAAAGAAAGAAAGACACAGAGAGAGAGAGAGAGGAAAAGACAATTCCAGTATACTTTCTGGTAGAGTTTTCAGTAAAGGACTCATTAGGATACCAGAGGAAGCATGTGGAGGATAATTACTTAAGAACAAACCAAATGGTGCAACATTACTGTAAGCCAGATGAAGAACACTATGAAATGCTGTGGGCACCTACACGCATCAGGGCAACTAAGAAGGAAGGTAGGTGATCATTTACTGGTATGATACCTTTTTCGCTTTAAAAGATTGAAAAGGTGGGGGGATGTTTGAATCAGAAATACAAACGACACATTTTTCTATGATACCCTGATGTCCTGCTAGCAAGTGTTTTCCGGTCAATCAATCAGTCACTCAAGTAGTCAAAATCTTTAACCACATAAAAATCTATTGAGAACAAGTTTTATTTACAATGGTGACCTGGCCAAGAAAGCTCACAAACAGCAATATGTAACATCACTTACAGACATACAATCACTATTGTGTATTACTAGAAAGCTCCCAAACATATCACCAGGCATAAATCAATTATATAAAATACCACAAACATCAAATAAACCAATAAAAGAGGGAAGGTCATAACACCACCAGACATGTCATGAATAACCGCCACAAACATCAGCCAGTGATTCATCCACAGTATGAATAAAAACCCAAAAGATATACAAGCAATTCCTGTTAGATCCTTTTGTGCTCTGTTAAAAATGTGTTACTGTCTTTTGTTGTTGTCTATTTCGCAACATTACTTCTATTTATATTTCACTAAGGGCATCAATTATTTTTAAGGTTTATGTTAATTAAAATCGAGGGGGGAGGTGTTATATAAATGTACATTTTAGCATGTATGTTGTGCTTAACAATTCATTGCATATATTTCCATGCTTGCTTATAATCAGTAATACTTTGTATTTAGTAATACATTTCATAGTATTATTATAGTTTGGCCTACTGAAAGAAATTGGACATAGAACACAATGGGAGGCATATTTTGGTATCATTGTCATTGTTGTGTGTGTGTGTCCCTTCCCCCCCTGCCCTGGATTATGAACATAATTCAAAAGCCATTAAGATTTGAAGAACACTACCTCCAGGTAGTCCATGTCTCTTAGAATCTGCACCAGTATTTGTATATTAGCAACAAAGAATACGCATAAAACCACCATTAAACTTGGTCTTTAGAGACCTGAGAGCTTATACATAGAACAGCATTATCTGCAATGACTAAATGTGGTGATTGCAATCAATTAATTTTTAAATGCCAGATCATGGCTTTCTTAGTGTGTGTGTCTGTGTGTCTTATTCCCGGAAGCCAGTGTGAAATGCCTACCAGTCTAGACAGGCCCTGTTCCTCTGTACTTGCAAGTGGAATATACATTTATATTTTTGCAAGGGCCACAAGAGTTTAACCTTCACAAATTCTGGTTTATTTGATAATGTTTGACACATGGCTTTCAGGTTGCATTCAAAGCAGATGTCTCATCTATTTGAATGAAATTTTATGAAATACATAATCTCGAATACGCGAAGTTCCACCCTTGCTTAGTACTCCCAATTAGTCAACATTAATATAATGTAAATACGGATTAACTTCAATCAAAGTTGACAGAAAATTAGGTGTCATGTCTCATCAGATCCTGTTCTCAAAAGGGACATCGACTCACAGCTTATAAGGTGGTGATGATAATAGTCCACCATTTACACTCCAGTAGTGTTCAGGTGGTGAGGCGTCAGCAAGATAAACCTGTCTGCTAACTTGGCAACAAAAGCATTTTATTGTTGAAAACGAGATTTGCATTTAAAACTCCTTTATAGCTAAACTGAAAGTAATTGAATGGAAAAAGTGGGTGAAAACATTTGGTTTATTTATACACACCCTCTTCCAGTCATGGAGCTTATTCAGAAATTCAGAATAAATATATCATCCATACTCTAATCAAGATCCCCTGCTTTTAAACTGATGATATTGGCTGAAAATCAGACCGCCATCATTTCAGATTAGTCATTTTTTCTTCATTGATAACATACGCACTTAGAAGCAAGTTCTGCACATTTAAAAAAAAAATTCCAACCCTTCCATGCATGCATTTTTCAGATATAGACCCAGTTAGTATATGCTAACACCAAGCAATTTGTTTTGCAGCATGTCACATAATTCTCTTTTTTTACACCCAATATCTATGATTAAGAAATGTAATACATACTAAGAAAGTCTTAGATAATTTACACGATGCATTAAAGTGTTTTGCATGAGAATATAGTATGATGCAGACAGCAGAAGAATTATGTCTTTCATTAAAAGGTTTGCAACTCAGTGCGCTATGATATAACTATAGCAGTTTTTCTGTCTCGGTGAAGGTTTTTTATTTTAAACACTGCCTTGAAAACCAAGGGATGCATATGCAATAGCGCTACTTTAGCTATATGTTTTAACTTAATATCACCTCTTAGTAATTACGCACTGTCAGTTTACCTGCTGTCCCAGGGTTATGGGTGAACGGCGATGCTGTCACTGTTCTTCATCTCTCTGAATCTTGATGCAAGCAGTAAAATAAGATGGCATTTTTTCATTATTTAACGTTTTTAAAAGAATCCTAGTTCAAAGCCTATTTGAAGCAGTTCATCAAGAATGATATACATTAAGGTCAGGATTAAAAGAAAACCAATTACATGGAAGAAATATGATTTTTGCCACAGATCCTTTATGTGCAAATTAGGATGTGTATTTGCTGCCTGATTTAGAAAGCACCAAAGGACAACTTACAGGGATGTAGAGTAGCCTTTGGAGGAGTTCAGCCTTTGTGTTTCATGAGGAATTAAAGCAGGCAAGAGGAATGGTGCGCTTCGCAAGAAGGCTTGTGTTTGGGGTAAAGCCTGGTCATTGCTCAGCATGCTTTGTGTTATCTGAAAGAAACCCTTTAGGTGTAGACTGGCAGCTTGTAGGTGTAGACTAGCAGCTTGGAAGCTTCTCTGGCTTGGAGTAATCTCCAAATGTGGCACTGTGCGTATAGGCTGATCTGCATCCTATTCATGCCTTCACTGTGCTGCTGACAGAATAAAAGACAGAGCTCTAAGCTGATGCAGCATTTTGATGCTGACTATAAGAACGCTTTATAAGGCAGAAAAGGTTTCAGCTCTTTGCTTTTCAGGGTCTGTTTCAGAGGCACTACAAACCATACTTAGAGCCTTACAGATGTCTTCCCTCTCTCCCATCCACTGAAGTTAAGAACAACCTGCTGTGACAGTTCCTACCTGTTTCCTTTTCCTTACATTGTCTTCTCATCACTTGTCTACTTCATTTTGTGTTCACCGGTTCTTCATATTTTTATACTAAATATTTGCTTGCAATATGAAGCTGTGAAGCGGTTCTTTCTTTCCACGTCAAAAACCTGCTGCTATATTTTCAGGGAAAAAAAATGGATTGTGCTTTTTTGTGACATCCAGACGTCGTAACTGGTGTTTTATTGAGCTTTTGTCTCAGCATGTAGATCAGCATGACAGGTAGTTGCCTCACACCCTCACCAGCTCCATCTAGGTCTAAGCATCTACAACATCAGGGGGTAAGTGGGGATATTTTGTTCCCTGCCTAATGCACTATTACTTATGTTTAGTTTGTGGTACTTCAAAGGTAAAATATATTTGAGCTTTTGGTGCAGATAAGAATGGTAATGCCTATCTAAGAATGGTGACTATAAACTAAATTGCAGGAGACTGAGTTTCACTTTATAATAATTAATATTAGCTGGTATAATAGCTAATACCGTTTTAGCTCAGTGGTAAAATAGACTGCAATACCTAGCGCTTAAACATAGCTCCTCTGTTTTCCTGTTTCTGACTAATATAACACACAGACTTAATAAATCCAAGGCTTTTAAAGGATTTTTCCATAAGATATTCTGTTAGCATGTGGGCTTTGGTCAAATTTGTCAAGCTGTATTTAAAAACAAATTGAAGAAGCAGTAAATCTTTTGTTGTTTGGCCAGAGCTTACCTGTACTTTGGTGCAGAAGGGTAATAACGTTCTAGTGTGAGTGCTAAGCTGCCAACAGGGAGAACCTGTATATCCTCCCAAGACCTCATTTATAAAGACAAGAAAACTCGGCATGGCTTGTCCTGCACTGACACTTCATCTTAAAGGAGATGTATTTCTTCCGCGTCCTCCTCCCCACAGGCTGTGGCAGGCTGAAGTCACAGCCCACAGAACTTGGTCAGCAGCATGTTCCCAGAGCGGAGGAGAAAACCTCGAGGGACGCAGAACTATAACTATCCCCATGCAACATAATGTGCTCAGAGTAATGATAGCAATATGCAAATTCTTGACTACTGTAATGACTTTTAAGGGTGTGGACATCTGGATGCCTTTTAATCTAACAGAACGCTCAATTCAATGGTATCATGCATCAAGGCACCAACGGTATAGTGCTATTTTTGTCTCTTTCCACCTGCTAACTGAGCTGAATTCCAGACCCCTGTAGTGAGGTCTATGGCCTTCACCTGCTGCCTAGTTAATAATTTGCTATATGAATTACAAACCATCTCCCAAATGCTCTGGGGATCTGAAAAAGTGAGAGGGACACTGACTCACCTTTTGAAAATGTGGTGCATTGAGCTATGAATGAAATCTGTTATCATGGCAATTGGCACGTTCTGGGGGCAGGGGAACTCACACCCGGCTGTTGCTACTACTCGGGGAATGGCCTTGTGGAATTTTATTTATTTCATATCCAATTAGTTCAGACGAATGGTGAACCTTCAATCTAGTCAATCCTCCTTCAGCTCAGATGTTTGGAGCATGTGAGCCACAGCTGATACTTCACCTGATGTAATTCTCCCAAGACAAGGGTTCAAAAAATTAGGATCAAAAATTAGGAATTAAAATTAAGGTTAGGCAAAGGAAAGCTCTCCATGGATCTTCCTGGGTTCACCTCTGCCACACGATGTCTTAGTGATGCCATGTATCTTGCATGTGGTCAATAACTTATATGCTGTGACTTTCAGCACTCAAGATTGCTCACAGCAAAAGTCGCTGGCAGCTGAATCTTGAACATATGAAGTCGTACACATTACTAATCGCTCCTCCTCTCGCCAAAATTAACCATCTAAAATGAGCAGCCAAATTTATTGGAAACTTCTAATTTTAATATCAATCTACTGTTAAGTCATCAGCTGTGAAATAGAGGTAGTAGTGCCTGTTTACCTACCAGTAGTAGGAGGATAGGGGCTTCTCAGAAAGTGCTGTAGTGATATGGACCACAGGCATTCACCTGAGGACTTCTGTCTTCAGAACATGCTCTGAATCATACATAGGAAATAATTCATGTGACCATATACTGGCAATAAGGGGAAAACTGATGATTCGAGAGCTTCTTATTTAGCGGTCACTGCTCATCCTGTGTATTAAGTATTACCACATCCTGGAACTTGAGAAAAATGTTGTGAAACTTGTGACAAAAATAGCATGCAGTCATGTAACTAAAGGTTTTGGTTAGGTGCATAGATGCAAGAGGTTTGAATTCATTTTGTAGAGACTTCCATTATTCTAGCATTTCTTAACTTCGGCACGTTTGGCTTTGTAACCTTGTTAATGTTCTTTCAGAATAGTTGTGGTGCAGAATTATAGGAATCATTAATCTGAGGGAAAAAGATGCTTTGAGATATATAATCTGTTGAATTTTTCAGACCAAATTTATATGTTGGTATTTGCCATCTGAGGCAATGAGTATAGGGTCAAATAAAAACAGTTGTGAAAGTAGATATCTAAATCAGTATGAAAAAAATCTTTGTACATTTTCTCAATAACAGAGAGTCTTGCACATGTGATTGGGAATTTTTTTATAGTTTTTGTTTGTTTATACTGACACACACAACTTCTAGTGGCCTTTCTTCTCTACTCTGACATGACAAAAATTTAGAAGTGAGATGAGGGTGTGAACAACCCAAAGGATATCTCGGGGTTACTAGCCTGCATCCTAAGGATCCAAACCCGGACATTTCTCTCTCTTCAGAACATCTGTCCTTTCCTTGTTTGAAGACTTACATTTTTAAGAAATGCTGTTTACCCATAAGCAGCCATCTTCCATAAAAAGCTGGATGTGTTTTTATAACACAATATAGATGCATTCTGAAACACCTGCCCTGTGAAAAAATTGTAATGAAGTGGCACTTCCTTTGAAAAGATGTAATGAAGTGCCGCTCAAATTACACCAGGAGAAGGTTAAGATCTTCTGTGTGTGCCATCAATGACATGCTGTTTACCTCCCCAGGAAAACATTCCATACAATTAAAATATGAAATATTAGAGATTTCCTTTCTTATCCCAGTTAATAGAAAGTATATATAATACAATGTGCACAGATACCACTGAATGTAGAGGCCTGTTACCTCTGCCTAGTGCCAGCAACACCCGCACAGTTCAATTGATATTGCAAGTGGTTTTCTCCGTAAAGCTGCAGACCATTATGAAATGTCAGGCTTCCTGCTGGTGCTCTGAGACGGGAACCAGTTGCAGGGATTGGAACAAGTAATATAGCCAGCCTAGCTTACAGCAGCACTACCAGAAGTGTTTGCTTTTATTTACTAAGCTTTAGTCACTAAGTTCACCTAAACCCAGTTTCAGTCATCAGTGAAATGCTGAATCAGAGATGAAGATCAAGTGAACAGAGACAGCTTCTCTAAGATTTCCAAGTTAATATGTTAGTTAAAGGGAATGTGTCCAGTGATATTCTAATTTAAAATAATCTAACCCAAAGTGACACAAGTTTTTAGTGTTGCATATTTTCATTCCACTGGTGCAGAGATGTCATTGTCACTGTGTGGCAAGTAGGTGCTCAGTAATAGTTTTGCTCTGTACTTCTCTTCATTGCTATCAAGCTTCTACGCATGAAGAACAGAACAGGATTTTAGTTTGCCTTTGTATCTAGAATTTACATATTGTTTTGAGCTGTGAATTATAGAAACATGCAAATTGTACACTATGAAACCATTAGAGACACTGAGTTCCACAGCTTCCGGTTATCTTAGTTCATATAAACAGAAAAACTACTTTTAAGTGTCAAAGAAAATTATATACTGTCTCAAAAACTGAGTATTATGTCTTCAAGGAGTAGTTAGCGAAACCGCTAAAGGACACAGGAAGCTCTGCTCTTTCACTACAGCTTTTGAAAATCACTTGCAGTACCTCCTGATGTCATGACAGAAGAAAGAAAAGCGTCTGTTTCTGACAGTTAGCGATGTCTCTTGGACCCTGAGTTAGTTCTGTACTCTGAGATCTTGAAGGTTCTTAAGGTCTTTTAACTTACTCAGATAGTTTGAAAACTGGAATAGAAAAGTTTGATAATATAATTTAAATTCACATAAACAAGGGCAGAGGAAGACACTGTTTTATGTCAGCATCTTTTTTCCAACGATATTGCAGGGCACTGAAGGTAGCCCTGTGATCTTGCATAAACGTGACTCTTTTAAAGCCAATGGGAGTCTTTGACATCAATAACCTGATGATGTTAATTGCTTTAGCAGAAATTAAGTGCTTTGTTAAGGACTTGTTTTAAAAAGATTAATCCTTACTTTTGGAACATTTTGTTGGTATTTCCAAAACTATCCATTTCCAAAACTATCTCACATTAACTGAGAAGGTATTCTAGCAACATAAAGTATTTGAGTCTTACAACAGGAGCTTCGTCTTAGAAACTGCAGGCCCAACTTAACAGCTTCTGAAACTAAGGAAAGTACGGTTCTAATAACCAGCCTGGTAGTTCCACAGTAAATATACCTGCCTGTTGGCTGAGGAACATGCCCTTAGGCTACTGAGGTTGAATGTACATTTTCTATTACTGCAGAAATAAAATTCCAGAATTAAAGTCTTGTATTCAGTAAGGTGGCTAGCAAAATTCCCATAAAGTTCAACAGAGTCAAGGATTTATCCAAATACTTATCTCCAAATGGGAGTTTAACTGTAGTCTCTGACACCATCTAAAGAGAAGAAAGGTACCTCAGAGTGCGATCCATACTTTTTTGCCATATACTTAAAACTTGTATGCAAAACATACTGATCATAATTTAAATATGTTCTTTCATAAATTGATTTTACCCCACTACCATTTATGCATCTGTTTCAGCAGCAATGTACAGACCCATTACTAAATGAACAATCTCTAGGCACGCTGTAATAAATTTTACACATTTCTAATCTTTTAACATTTATGGCACTGCTATCTTTAATTTTGAGAAAAACAAGGTTTGCCCATATTTTAAAATAACATGGCTAATTTACTAAATGTGTAGAATGAACAATGCTTATTGTTAAGATTTAAATTTACTTAAAGAAGGGCAGAGAAAGACTCTATTTTATGTTAGCATCTTTATTTCCAATGATATTACAGGATACTGAACGTAACTATGTGATCATGCATAAACATGACCCTTCCAAAAGAGGCTGCTGGGCTTAGAAGCAGTTCTTACTAGTGAAATTATAAGAGCTTGGATGGCCAACAGTATCAAGAAATAATTGCAACTTTATCAGGCTGTTCTCAAGTAAGTGCTGTCACTGCCCGAATCTAGTGATAAATTGCATTGATCACGTAGGTTACAGAACCCCTATCAGTATCAAATGAAAGACATTATAGTTTGACAGTGGTGTCTCCACTGTCAACTTCTGGAAGTATTGTACTGCACTACATTGAATGGCTCATTTAATAACTGTTTATAAATTAAACAACCAGAAAAATTATTCCTAGCAACTTAAAATGCTCGGGAGAATTTTTAGAGCACTTGGTTTTAAGAGACACTTCAAACTAGGTAAAAGTTTGAACTCTGGATATTGCAATAACGTTGGCCAGCGTTATTGCAAATAACACATTGGTGAACGTGCACTCTGGAAGGCAACATCAGGCTCATTTTTTTGGGAACACCCATTTGTATGGGAGGGTAGCATGCTGTATATGTCATGGTCAGTTCATAGGAGTTACAGCGGAGTTTCCACAAGCTGTGTGGAAACCCTGGCTTCAAAACTGACAGGAGTTTTTCATATTATAACAAGATCCTGATTGTGTATTCACTTCTTAGCTGTGAGTATTTTAGGATTGCTGTAAAGCTTTGAGATTGAACCCGCAGTTCTAATAGTTAATTTGAAGGTATAGCAGCAGGCTGTCACACTGGATGATGCTATGTACAGGTAAAATGTTATGTGAGGGTACTTTATTAATTTTAAACAGAAGGTGGAATTCACAGAAAAGTCAAATCCGCCCCGTGGGCCAGACAGGTAATGTTCTTAAGCCTTAAGGAAATCTTTTGTCCCACTTTCTGGCTTGAACGGCTAGCCAAAATTTTGATTTTTAAAAGTTATTCTTAGGAGGAAAATTAATGATCAAGTCAGAAATTTTAATTTAGAAACTTCTCCTTTCTTAATATGAGAATATAATTTATAAGAACATGATGGAAAAAGAGTTTTAGTTTAAACGCAGCGTGAGGCGAGGGTCGGTATTGCCATTAGTCTAGCAACAGTTTTTTCTTCTGTACTCAGTATTGACACATACAGAATAGACTGTTCTGCACCCAAACCCGTGACTAGAAATTGACTCTTCATAGGGGAAAATCCGTTATCCATTTCCATATGCTTCTTGTGTCTAATGAACAGGAAAAGTTTTGCGTATTTTGATATAGCTTCCCTCCACCCCTTTTTTTTTTAATCGATTCTGCTCCAGGAATTAAGAAATGTGTGGCTTGGTCCTCGACCCCATCTCAGCTAGCTTCAACAAGAAGAGCTAGGAATTCATAATAAAGTGTCTCATAGGTTATGTCTGCTAACAAATTCCCACTAATTGACATCAAACTGGTTAATTTCCATATAATAAGTGTTGATTGATTCAAGGGCTTGACTCAAGTGGCCAAGACTGTCCTTACAATGATCACTTATGGGCTACCTTTTTGGAACACAGTGGAATATTTAAGGTCTTGCCAGATTTCAAGGATGCTGGGAGTTGGAACAATGTTTTTAATCTTGGCTACTAATTACGTGGCAAAGGTATAAACTGGGCTTTGCAAATCATTATTTCCATTAGAAAGGTGTTGGAAGCAATTCCACTGAGGGCTTCCCTCCTATTTATGCAGCTGTTATTCCCATGGGAGGAGGCCATTGCAGTCCTGGCTGAAACATGGGCTTCTGTTCTGTTTCCACAGCACTTGGAAGAAAAACAAAACAGGACTAATGAAAAACACACACGGGAAATGCTTTATTATTTCATCATCCTCACCTACTGAGATCTGGCACCACTCTGTGTTTAGGAAGAACTTCTCCCGCCCTCTCTCTCTCGCGCGCAGTGTGGTTGTATAAGGCTGACACTCTGTCATTTCCTGTCAGATCATTTCAGAGGAATTTGCTCTTATTTCCTCCCAGCCTCATCCCCTCCTCCCGGCCTCAGCCTTGGCTGCATGCCCCAGCAGCCATGCTGTGTTTACTTAACCGCATGGAGCGCGGGGCTGCCTGGGCTGGAAATGCTGGGGCAACGCGCACACACGCACATCGTGAGCTCGCTCACAGGAGTTCACGTTCACACTTGGGAAACAGACAGCAGTTCTTTTGTAAAGAAAGCATGCAAGGTCCGAAGGCAAACCTTGTGCAGGGTCTTTGTAGACTGTAGGTAGGTGAGTCCTAAACTTTTTCACTGGATGCAGACAAAATCAGAGATTTGTTTTGGCCCACAAGTGCAAGTAAATTTCTCTCGGAAGTTTCATTTTTGATCATTTCACATATTCAAATTAAGGTATATTCTGAACTTGTCTGTGTATCACAGAATTCATAGTACGTGACTACCGGTTAATTTAACATTCAAATAACGTGCTAGGATTAGCCAAACATGTCTGGCTCCAATATATGTGCCTACAGCACTGGATATATGCGTGGTTACTGCTACTATTTTTCTACTTTGTCGTACCTGTAACAGACTGGATAGATTAGCTGAAATGTCCATGCCTTATAAATGGCGTAAAACTATTTTAGCACCCAACAATGGTGTGAAAACAAACCATGCAGAAACAGGACATTTATATTTGAATGATGTGTGAGCTTTTCAGTGGGTAAAGTGGTCACAGTTCATTGTTTAAAAAAAAGGAGTCTTAAGTCACTAATAATCTCCACACCAAGATTTATGGCAATGGAGAAAAAGAACTAAGTAAACTATCTGACTGAGAAGTCATTTCTTCCTTCCCTGGCAGCACAGGATTTGTTTAAACGCTGTTAGGAGAAGGCTAATTAAAATAATTTTGCCAGAAGTCTGGGAGATTGCTAAATCCAACACCAGCTCAGTGCTCTTGATCTGGAATGACAGCTCGTTCTTAATATAAACTAGAAGTTTCTTACTGATACAGAAAATTAGAAGTCAGAGAGAGAAATACCTCCCTCTGACATAGCTATAACAATAACCATTATTTTGAGTAGCAGTCATAAAATAAATGATAGTTGACATTTTATGACAACATTTAAGTTTTATTTAATATTATTGCTGATATTTATTTAATTTAAAGCTAATGGGCTATCTGCCAGGCCAGAACAAGAATGAATATTTTCCATTCCACTTACGATAGACTTTTCTTGTCCAGAATACTGCCAGAGTTTAGAGAAAAATCATGCAATCACAATCTGTATAAGACATTCTTTTGTCTCATTTGCTGGAATTAGCCTTTAATCCATGTCCTCTCGTAATCCGATACAGTATCAGGCAAACAATTGCAGTTTTTCCTTTATGATTCATATCCTTTTTGCTTTCTCAGTTCCATTGTACATTTAATGGGGAGAAATAATTGATACAAAGAAGAAAATAGCAGCATTTATTTCCATTTGCCGAAATAACCACAGTATCGAGCCTTAAAATCTAATATTAACACAACTTTTAGAATTTTCCAGTTTCTAAATTTATGAAATGAGAGTTAGAGAAATCCTCAGTTCCCAAGCTAAAATTAACTAACAGCATTAGAAAGTTTTCCCATATGTCTAGAAGTGTGCTATTAATTTTGCAAAGCAGATATGTCAGGTAGGCACAGGTTTTTCTTTGGTAAACCAATATACCAAATAAAATACTTTAATTTTCCCAAGTAATAGTGGCAAAATTATAAGCACATTTTCTGTATTTTTTCCAATTTGAATCGTGGTTTTGTTAAGTCAGAGGTACTCTCATATACAGTTGCTAGTTTGTTTTCAGGATTACCACTATATACTTTTAGCTTTCTTGAGTTTCTTTATATTCCTGTATTTCTAGGTCCTTTGTAGCAATGACTGACCAAAACAATAAGTAATCTCAGTGGAGATATTTCAAACCAAAAGAACATTTAGTGTTGTTTAGTTCTGATTTTATTAAAAAAAAAAAAAGAAGACAAAAAAAAATCAAAAAAACCCTAAGGGACGCGAAAGTGGTCGCTATTCATAGTAAAATAGTATGGAAAATTTATCACAGATGCTAACATCTCATCTGAACACGACCTGCTCACAACCACCAACAATGAAGATTTACTTAAATTTTAGTCATTACTTAAATGTATTCAGGAATTCTTTTTAACTCTGGTGAGTTTACTATGACCAATTTTCTGCAAGTATTCATTACATGGTACTCAAAGTCTGAGCTATGCTTCTCAGAGATGACTGGGCAGGGCGTAATGCTGGCCTTGAGACTTTATGAATTCTGTCATGGACTGCATGGTCTCGCTGTCTGCTCTTGAACTTCTGTGTGTGTTTCTTGCTGGAGCAATCTGTGAGAAGGAAGAAAACTGGTTATTGGTGTTGGGAGCTGGTCAAAGTGATCACAACACAGAAAATTGGAGTGTTTGAATCCACTGACCCCTAGCAAAACAGGGGTACCCATGTCATTTTTAACAGATGCTTGTCTAATTTGTTCTTAAAGGCTTGCAGGGATGGAAACTCTTAATCTGCAGATTATATAAAAGCCTAAAGGATACAGTAGTCTTTTAAATATCAGCTTTTGGAAGAAGAGAAGAATTCAGGTTTTCCAGGTAGAGATGGATCACCTGAGAATTTGCTGAAGTTGCCAGGACAGGATTCTCACTAGCCACCAGTGACTAGGGGCCCAGAAACTTTAGGAAAGTGGACCAGAAGGAAGGTGGGATGGAAACCTAGTACTGAAGATCAATAACAAAATAGCTTCTAGCAAGTGTACTCAGAAAGGAAAAAACAATAATTCCAAGGCAGTAAGCCTAGAAAAAGAGATCTAGCCTAGGACTGTGATGACTCTTATTCCTCTGAAGCCTCTGAAGAGCACAGTTATGATGAAAGAGGATCTACTGCAACTTTCTATAGTAACTTCTCACATGGTAGTTTTTTTCTATTCTGGGAACTATAACTAAAACTATTTTGGCAGAAGAGATATATCCACTTATCATGACAGGCTTTATGACAGGCTTTATGACTTATTAACCAGAAGCAACAGAATGACTGAGACAGCATCGACAGCAGCAGAAAAATTGGCCGATTGCTCTACTGGGAGTACTGTTTGTGATCTAGTATTTTCCAAGGGAATGTTATGAGACGGAGGGATGAATTTCATATCTATTTTGATGCCCAGTCTGTAGATGAAATCTGGGATTGTACTGCTCTATTACAAGTACTTTATTATGATTCTAAAAACATCAGTCAGTATATATCTGCCTGTATAGGGCACAAAGTAACTCCACCAGCAATTGTTCACCTAAGGGTGACCCAACAGTTAAAAAATGTCTCTTTTGAACTCATGTACAGAAATAAGAGGGGCTGTTAGACCTGACAGTAAATGGTCAGAACATAGAATTAGAAAAAAATTTAAAATGCATGCTTTGACAAAGATTTAAAGGAAGTGAAAATGCATATTCGGGCAGTAATGTTGAAGTTATATCATATGCATCTGGGAAAAAAATACGAAAACTCTTCACTCCTGTATAGGTAACCCCAAACCTATTAAGATCCCTGGGCAACAAAGCAATATCATGACTTTAATAGTGCACTCCAAGTCAAATCATCAAGCTGAGCTCTGCTCCATAGATGTGCTGAGATCCTCCTATAAGCGTAATAGTGGCCAGCTGGAGGAGGAATAGAGTGTTTCCTTTATGAATAGTGCCAGTGGGAACAAGGTATGGCTGGAGATGGAGATAACTGTCAGGATGGTCAGGAGCAACATATCGATGTGGATGAGGTCCCACATACACTGAGAATAATTTTGTCTGAATAAACTGGGCTTATACGCTTCAGCGCTCCTAAGGAAGGTACTTAAAAACACATTTCTATAAGCGTCAAGGAGATACAGGTAAAGTAGTACAGAATATATAGTAGTATAAAAATAAAGTAGTACAGAATATGGAGGACAAAGCCCAGGATTATGAGATCAATCAGCCCACAGAAAGAAATGCCACCTATACCGCTACCAAAGCACCTACAGAGACAGTGCTCTGTCTTAGAGAACCCAAATGCAATTAAAACTTTCTCTGACCCTCATAGAGAATTATAGGACATATGATAACTTAATGGTGAGTTTAATCAAGGTATGGCATTTTTGCAAGTAAAAGTTCTGGATGGGCACATGGCAGCATTGATATTTGAGGATTCTACAAATGCCACCTCACACTTTGGAGAGAGGGTCTCTGGGGCAAGGAGGCCCAGTGAAGATGGTGTGCTATCAAAAGCCGGGGGGAGGAGTGACCCAGGCTCTAACTTGGGAGAGATGCAGCTGTAATTAATTCTTTTCAGATAAGTATTCAGAACAATTTGCCAAAACTGAATATCAGAATTCGAATTATTTATTTTTAAGTGCTGACAGTGTGCTAAGTACCACAAAAGAGAGAACCCCTGTTTTGAGAGGCTTCCAAAATAAATATAATCAATTTTTTTTTTTTTTCTGGAATTTGGCCCGATGCCTATTAGTAGCCAAACTGTGATACGATCCTAGACTTAACGACATACTGTGCTCATTTTCCTCTGAGAAAGATGACTGATGATAATGCTTATGAAGAATTTCAGCTCTATTACATGGGGACACATATATGCCCAGACTGCAGGGCCACGTGTCATTTGGGAAACAAGCATGTATTCAGTATTTTTCAACGTTGAGGTACTTGTGCTAATGACCTGACTTTTGCTGGTAATATTCGCATGTGTAAAACTCACCAGGAAATAATTAGGAACGCAAGATGAAATCTTGACCCTGTGTGAGTTAAGAGGAATTTTCCTTTCGAATTAGAAGTCGACAATACCTCCATTTTGCTAGGTAAAGAGCGGTCAGCTTCTTGTTCTGCTTTTGTGCTGCCTATGTCCAAAGCCTACAGCTGTAGTATGGAATTCTCTTCTGCCAACTCATTAAAAATAAGCTCCAAAAAGAAATCTTACCGTAACTGTTATATAACCTAAAACTGCACATTATTTCTTGGTCTCATTTTTTGAGTTTGGACTGATCTTTTTAATTAAAAAATTAAATCAGAATTTTACTGAGCAAAAAATATGAAAAGGTCCTCCTTGTTCGGTCTCATAAATTGGTGGTTTAAATTTAATTCCACAGAAATCAACGGAATTATATCAATGTATGTAATAGAGAATGAGAATCCAGATTTGAGTATTTATAGGAAATTCAGTCACATGCTTATCTTTGTGCGATATAGTAAACTGCTGTTACCTTACCTAGTAAAATCGTTAGCACGCACATAAGCAGGTATGTTTCATCCGTGCTTTTAACAGGGAAAAGTGGCGGATACTTTTAACGTGTTTTACTTCATCGGATTTGAATAGGGTCTTGTTTTTGTGAAATCTGGCTTGAATTCAAGTTAAAACATTGTTTGCTTTATTTTTTTGTCTTCCTGTCCTTAACTATTCCTTTGCAGTGTGAAAATACCACAGCCTATGGTTGATGTCTTCATCACAGTGGAATGCTTTTAAACTTAATGAAGAGTTGCAATAAATCAGTACACTTCATTCTGCTTTCTATCATCAACACATACATACTTTCTTAGGTATTAATCCCCTCAGAGATTATTAGAAGTCCATAAAATGTGTTAAAAATAATTATTATTAAGTTTGAAAATGATTGTACCTGCTATCATAACTAGTAGCTATCTTGTCTCCGATGAAATCACATTTATACATTATCCATTTATGAATTCCTCAGAAGAAAAAAATAATAATAATTCCATAGTTTATGGCATTTAGCCACAGCTGTGCTTTAGGATGCTGAAGTTAAGCATGTGCATTTTGTGCAGAACTGGGGCCTGAACTGGATGACCTGTCCAAGTAAGGACTTTATGTCATCCTGTGTTTGCTGGGCACTTCCTACAAAGCACTCAGGTGCTGCAGGACTCTATAATGATCATAAAAATATGCTAATTTTGATTTTTCTGATGCTTCGTAGTTCTAGAAGTGGTAAAATATGCCAAGGGTAGGGCTTTTCCCCGCTTTGTTTAATGGTTTGAAACTTTTTTTGCTCAAAACCCACAGTCTGTCATGGCCATGAGGGCACTGATGGTCCTGTCTGTCCCTGCCTGGTCCCACCCCAGGACACCATGTCTGCCCCGCAAGGGCTGGCGGCCTCAGCAATGTCACAGCAGGGACGGTCTCCAGCTCCCCACGTCCCACCCTGCCAAGCTCACATCCCAGCACAGCCTCCCCCCGTCCCTGACCCGGGGGGTGCCCGGTGCCCATGGCTGGGGCTGCCCCGCGGCCCCCCAGCTGCCCTGCGCCTGGCTGGAGTGGGACAGGAGCCCCTGGACACAGCCAGCCCCACTCATTTGGTGTCCCACCACCACGCAACTGTTCTGTCCATAAGTAATTATGTCTCATCGTGGCTGCAGACCACTGCTTGGGGCTCTGGAGCTCAGCCTGAGAAGACTGCTTTAGAGAAGGAGGCTCCACACCTCATCTCATCTCATCAGGTACAACAAATAGGCGCAAATAGTTTAAACCCAAACGCTGCTGTTTACTTCCCTGAACTTGGAGAACTTTTTATTCAAATCATTATTTTTCAGTCCTGTCTGTATGGTTGTGCAAAACCCAGTCAAGTGGCCCCATCTCTTCTGAGCCGCAGCGTTTGCAAAACCTGAAAGCTGGACGTGCTGGGAGCAGGGAGCTGGGCAAGTGCTTCTGCAGCCACTGTTAACTCCCAAATTTGCAGTTTTACTATCGGCTTTGAGCGTTTTCTGGGCAAACATGCAAGTCAGTTCCTTTTCCTCAATTCCTATTTGAGTTTGGTCATCCCCTTTTTTTTTTTCCTACCAACATAGTTAAATACAAATTAAATGTACTGTACTTGAAACATGCCTTTTTAAATACTGAGAGCGATGGGTAGGGCAGGTTGTTGTATTTAGTTTCAGGTTTTGCTTCTTAAAGATAACAAGAAAACTAATAAAGGGGCAAGACATTTGTGAAAGTAATACAAAAAGCCAAACAATGAGAGTGTGTTCATTATGGCTGAGAAATTTTTACAATATATTTGCTTACAGGGCTGTCCCTAACCAAGGTTACTAGCTTCTTAAAGAGGTTACTATGGAAACAGTGAAACAGGGTTTCACAGATTTCTTGATCGCCCTTCTCAGTTTGGCTTCATTATATTCCTTGTTGAAAAATAAACTATGCAATCTCTACAAATAAACAAGTCTCTCTTTGTGTGCAATAGGTATTTGAGATCGTAAATAACTTCTTGACATCTTACGTGTTAGAAGTCCATTCAATGGTTTATGTTCCATGTGGATACAACATATTTTATGGGATTTTTTGGTCTAGAAACAAGTTTAATGCCACCTTTATTTGTGGCATTATTACATTATAAAGATACATAATATATAATAAATAGTATTTATGTTATGTTACGTTACATTATATTTATTATATCATATACATCTCCCTGAGGGTGACACTGGAGCGATGTCCACAGGACATGTTCCACCCATGAAAAGGGGTGACCCTCAGGAGATTCTGCAGGAGTTCAGTTAATGTCCAGATGCTGCTATGCTTTCTTCACTGGAGGCAGATACTTTGGAGATCAAATCAGATTAAGGCCTAAATCTGTAACTTTGTGCTTCGTCTTTCAAGTGGTGAATTTAGAAATTAAGTTAATTGGAAACAACTCTTTCTAGCTCTCCTGGTTAAGAAGAAATGCTCAAAATATGAATTTGCAGTAGCAAATATAGTTTGCAAAAGTCTTGAGACACCCTCTACTGAGAACCATAGTTTATCGCTGTATTCTCAATCTATCTGAGTAGATTTTGCCCATTCTTTCATGGAAAGAAAATGCAGGCCGTGCAGCATGCAGGGCTGGCCTTTCCTCAGCGTGGTTTGGAGGCAGTTTGTGAAATCAGATTTTTTTGTGTAGCACTATTCCCTGCAGTGGCTCTGGATCAGGACAGTCAAGCGGTGGAGTAGATGGGACAGACAGTGTGTAGGCTCCATCCATGGAGGTTTCAAAACCAAACCAGATATAGCCCTGTGTAACTTGGTCTGACCTCAGAACTGATCCTGCTTTGAGCAGAAGTTGGCACTAGAGACCTCCTGAGGTCCCTTTCAACCCTTCATTATCTTATGATCCTATGTTTCTGTGGGAAGTCCTCCTAATCTGGACATAAGGAGGATACCAAGCTACAGCTTCACCAAGGAGACTATTGAGATGTCTGGTCCACTCACTTTTTCCCTACTTTAATATCAAACATGTTCTAAAAGATGGTTAGACCTTTGAGTATAACAGGAGCAGGTCACTCCTGTCAGTACTTTTGAGTACTGCTCCAGGAAAGAAGCACTCCTTGAAGTCCTTTGAGATGTGAAAAACAGCAGTATGTTGAATTAGACACACAATGTTTCCGTTTTTTTGTTCAGCCATGGGTGCTACTTGTAACTGTAAATGGAAGTTGAGAAAGGTTGTTGAATTTCAAACAGGTTGATTCTGCAGTACAGCAGTTTTGGAACTTTTCGGTGGGTTAATGTTACTTTAATGATGATTGTGAGGCAAGTCATCTGCCCTGTACAGCAGACTGGAATTGAGAGTACTTTTGCATATAAGGAAATACTCAGCAAAAACTTTCCCCTAATAGTCTTAGCTTTGAAATGCCTACCTACTAATCTTTCTTTTGCAGATGTACAATCTAATACATAGGCTAAAAGATTTCCAATTGTCTCTGCTATCAATATATGACATCTCTTTGTAACGGTTAAACCTTAGGCTTAACCAGTTTTCTCTAAAATAAGGCTGATAGTCAACATCTGAGCTCATTTGGTCGTTTGCAGGTTTATACTTTATATACGCTAATTTAGAGATATGCTGGTTACCTATAAGTTTACAATTAGAGCTTTACTGTCTTTCTGTGGGCACTGAACCAGATCAGCTGCATTGGTTCACTGCCCAGTAGTTCTCACACTGAAATACATAAAAGAGACGAGAGAACAATCTGCTGGCTTTGTGTGAATTCACCATCAATTTACATTGAAACATGGGACTTTGCCACTAGCTTGCTATTTGTTTCTCTACAGAGATAGCTGTGTATCTAACTGCTGACTGTATTGAACAATTGCATTATTGTAATACTCAAATTGCTCCTAGAGGCCTATTTTAGCCTGATAAAAATTATAAATGAATAAATTAAACTGTGTTTCAATATTCAGCATTTTACTACTGCTAATAATTTAGGAGTTGATTTCCTTTGCCTATTTTATTAATGTATTTATAGTACACAAGGAATATGCAGAGGTTTAATTACTTTTTATTTCCAGTGCTTACAGAAATTAAAATTCTGCACTGGACCAAATGCAGTGCTCAGAACAGGACATAACTTAAGACTTACTCTTAGTGGTGTCTGCAGGGAAAGGGTTTGAACCTCCTGTGACGGTCCTGTTTTCTTATTTAGTCTTTAAGTCTTTTAAGAAGCTGAACTGAAAAATTTTAAGTATTAAGTAATCCTTCAGGGTTTCTAGCAGAATCTAAACAGTTTTTTAGGAATACATAATAGCAAAAATATCTCGACAATTTATTAGGTGTAGACGCTCTTTTAGACAGGCGCAAAAAAGACAGAACTAAAAAAGAAACAGTCAATTTGTCAAAACCAGCCTGGTTTGAAATATATGCAACACAAACTGCAGAAACTTCTTGTGCTACAGAGGAGAATAAGTGCTGAACAGAAAAGGTTAGCTCTTATCACAGACATCATTTAAACCCATCTTTTATAGTGCCATAGGTACACACTTTACACGCTTTACAGGGTTATAAAAAGTCAAGGTGCTTACCCTGGTGGGTTTACAACCCACCACCATGTGCTTAAGCGCTTTGATGGATCAGGCCCTTAACAAGAACAAGCTCACAGTGAGATGAAGTAAGAACGGTACTGAGGGAGGACCGAAGTGAGGTCGTTAAATAGGAAGCAATGACATTGTATATATACCCTGAGTGAGAGAAGGTCTCTGCCCCAGAGGCTCACACCTGGGGGACGGTCCTGCAAGAGGCATGGTGTACTCCGGGCGCCCCAGACACGCCTCGTTCCTCCAAGTATCTTATTGCTATTGAACAGTGCGAGGCTTTTTGGAAGAAGCACACACCAAAATGTAAAGGAAAAAGAAGGTTTTTCAGTGAATGGGGAAATCCTTGGCTCAAGCAGAAGGTAAAGCACTGCAGAAATAGGAAAACTAGACTTAGCTGAAAGGGAAAAAGCCACTCAAATGACCTATTTAATATTTTTTCAGATATTAGTGGACAGAACTAACGCAGACCCAGTATAGTTTTTCATGGAGCAGACTGCAAAATTGAAAATAGTGGTTTTGCACAGTTTGCAAAAGGAAAAAACCAGGGTATTTTTTACCTGTGCTTCCACACCCAATAGCACACTTTTCAGCCATGGTCTCTTTCCTCCAATCTGTTTCTCAGCCAAGTAAAATAAAAGACCAAATTCAAGAGTGAAGGAGAAAGTTAGTAATCACCAAGAAAGACATGTTCCCTTCATGCTATGACAGCCACGGCATGAATCGTGTGCTGCTCAGCACTTCTCCACGCTGGGGGGAAATAACCTTCCAAACAGCAAATGGGCTTTTCAAGGATGTGCTCTCAAACCAGACCTGCATCTGTCCAACTTCATCCTTCTGAAACAGAACTACCAATATCAGATATATCTGTTTCCTCGTAAAATCATGCCTTAGCAATGAATGGTAAAGACACTAACATTTGGATGAAATTATTTTGCAACTGTTTTCTCCAGCTGACAATTAATCTCCTCAGATTTCTTAGGTAACACTTTGAGAACAATAGGAATGTCATTTTTTTATGATAAAGGTATATAATACAATGGGGCTGATCTGTGATGGAGATTGCCACATGTACCTAAATAAATCAAAGTGAAGAATAAAAATTACTATGAGCTTCACTATACAGTGCTTCAGGCATCCAAAACCTACATATGCCCAGTTCCTTATGCTGTCACCCACACGAGAGCTGAGGATCCAGGACTGTTGGAACAACCTCCACAAGTAAATTATAAAAAAAAAAAAAAAAGAAAGTAGGAAAACTAGCATAATCAACTCATGTGCACTGCATGTCATACCACCAGAACAAAAAGTGCTTTCAGTCACACAGCTAGTCAATGATGGATATGTGTATTGGACCTTGTCAGAGTCCTGTGTCTGCCTACAGAGCCATTAACCAATTTTCTAGTGTTGAAACCATAGCTGCTGAAGTAAAGCCTTAACTCAAAGAAAATTAATTCCCAAATCCTCTGGCTGCAAGTCCCAGAAGGGTAAATATCTCATAATAACGGAAGAGATCTGGTATCTAGATATTTTAAGTTAATACACTGAGGAAACAAGCGAGAGAGAAATGGCTAGCTGTCCAACGTAACTCTTCCTCCCGAACACTCATGCTTTGCAGGTACCTGATCTTCTCTAAAATAGGGAACTTCTATGCATCTCAGCTATTCATTGTTTTGAAAGTGTATTACTTAACACAAATGCAATTCAGAGATTGTAATGGCCCTAGCACAAGTAATAAAGATCATTCACTCATGTCTGGAGCATTTTTGGATCTCCAAGCCTGGCAGTTTACCAAGAGAAGAGGCTGGCCAGTTACATGGAAACCAAGAGCAGAGGAAAATCTTAATGTGCTATCTGATTGGCAGCCCAGTGTATGACTGAACCTCCTGGAGCACGTCAAATTGTCCTAGGAGATCAGGGGACAGGAAAAATATCCTATTCCTAACCACGGTCTTTCAACTTGCATGGACTGTTTAGACCTCAAGGCAGGCCTAAAAGGTATGTCTGCAAAGCTCAAACCATTGCCCTTCAGAATTTAAGATATGTTGGCAATATCAACCAGTGTTTCAGTAAGATTATTCCCATTAAGTTACGGTATATCTCATAAAGGTGATGATGAACTATCCTTTGATAGCCACAGTCAGAGAGAAATGGTGTAAATCCAGCTTTTCTGCATTGTTTTGAAGGTTTTCATGGACACACACCACAGAAGTTAGGTGACATTGTTGATGCTCAACACTGCAGTGCACAAGATGAACACAGCTTTCAACCTGTGGCAAACTTGCAGGGGTTTGAAACATGAGAGTGAGTTACACAAGGGAAAAAAGAGGGAGTAGCTGCCAGGAAAACAGCACTATCAGAAGAGCACACAATAAAGCAAAGTATCCCCAAATCTTCTAGTATCATCTGTGGGACCAAATTTGGCACTGACAGTTCGTGGAGCTCTGTCCGTACTCATTGTACGGGTTGATTATCACAGGCCCATAACTCGCAGTTTCCAGATCAGCTGAATGACAGATTGATGTTAATTGTTGGTTATTTTATTTACTGTAATCTCAGTACACATTCAATATTTTTTCCTGAAGCTAAATTTAACCCCCCTATATTATCTAGGGAAAATAGACACAAAGCTGCCTGCTAGTGAGGGTTATTCCTTGCCATGCCATTCCAAGAGACATCCATGAAAAGCCCTTGGCTCTGTAGTTCCTGCTCTCTGACAGCCTCTAAGCACTTGCATCCTTTCTCAGTTGCATCTCTGCACCAGATCATTTGCACTCTCTTAGTTTTCAAACAGCCGGTTCCCAAGATTTGTGTACCCCTCACATCCCATTTGCTGAAGCATCCAAGAGGCCTAACACTTCCAGCATGTTCATCAAATGATGCAGAAAGATTTTCAGGTGGTTCTTATTCCAAAGAAAGGTGCGGAACTTCACAGAAGTGACAGCCATTTTCGATAAATTAAAATAAAAGATCTTTTATGAATGATATCCAGTAGAGGAAATTCACATCGTGAATGGAAAGCAGAAAGAAAACAGATTTAATATCTCTTTGCCAGCAGAGCACTGTAACTTCAAACCTTAATTAAACTAAATGCATGACTGAATTAAATATATTGTTCTGAATGATCCTCCAGGTCAATGAAATTATTAACTGATTGATCTGCAAAGTAGGACAGGCGATGAATCAACCCAAATTTACTCAGTTTTCACATCACCCCCCCCCCCGCAGTGTAATTTGTTCTCGACAAACTGGGTAAGTAGATAAAAATGGGTAAGGCATTCTGCGGATAGCCTGCAAAAGTGCTCCTTCTGTTTGTGCTAATCGTGCCTAGGTGTGTCTCAGATTAATGCCAGCACCTTTTTTTTCCATGTATATCTTTGGGATGCTGTGGGGAGGGGTGTAAATGACCACAAGAAAATAAGTAGATCCAAGATATTTTATTCAGATGACCTAACCTGTAACCCCCCTGTAAATAAGGGGATGGTTACAGGGCCAACGTCCTAGATTTCAGCATACCGTAGCTTAATAGCCCATTCAGTTAGTTACTACTCAGACGTTCAGAAGCTCTTTCAGAGAATCAAATATTATATGACTATACTTTTAATAGTGAATCAAACCAAAAAGAAACCCAAGCAAGCCCCCAAAACAAATATTCCTACACACTCTGAAAAAGATAAGAGACACAAAGGAGAACTAAATCTATATTTGCAATATTTCCATTGCTTTTCTGCTAGCCACAATTACGTTTCTGTAATCAAATAGAAGGTGAAAGAAAACATATCGCAATGCCTGATGCTATAAATAATGCATGAGTGGCTGTCTGAAACAGTGAAAAACAGTTAACAAACAGGCCGGTTTTGTGAAATGTAGTCCTGTAATGCTGCCAAAGACAACGTCTGCCTAGATTATCTGTGTTGTAAGGGTTGGCTGTGTAAACTAAAGTCACCTGGGGACACGTTAAATTGTACTCTTGAAGGTCTTAAAAATGTTCAAATGCTTTAGATCGTAAATCAGCATCTTTTGATCACTTATTTCACTACTTTTTTGGTCTCCGAGCCTGCCAAATTTCAAAAGGTAAGTAGGGATTGGAAAATGAAAGAACTTTTAAGTACGGCATAGCCCAGAAATGATGACTGTTGTGTTTTGTTCTTCCTTGTGAATTGACACAAAATGACAATTAATTAGGGAGAACTGTAAAACGCAACTAGTGGTGTCATTCTCTAGATTGAGGTTTAAGGCCACTGGGGTCACTTACGATCTCGGATTTATTTTCAGAATGACAGAGTGATTTAAGAATCTGGTGTTTTCTTTTCAAAAGCAACTCTCTTCTGTAATGAGGTTTAGGTTCCAAGATCTCTTCTGAAAACATACTTATGTACTTTGATGCATTTTAGGGTACATAAATGTAGGTTTCATATCTTTAAAGCAAAGTGAATTTAGGTGCCAAAATGCCTTCAATTATTTTACTCTACCTAGCTCTTGAGACCAGAAATTTAAGCTCCCAAGTCACTTCTTTTTTAAGGATTTTCCCTCACTTCACATCCTTCTGATAGGATTAATTTCCAGCTAAAACAAGATGAATATTAAACCCATCATATATAAAATATATATCATATAATATATTAAATATAAATATTAAACTCAGTGAAATTCTTTGGGTGCATTTACGTGGCTAAACCAGTTCATTTTCAAGTTTTACATTCCACACATTCTACTTTGCAGGAAAATGCAACACAGAAATGCTCCTTGCGTTTTCTTTGAAGAATAATCAGTCACACTTATTTCCTTTTGAATCCTTATTTAATAATTCTGCTTGTCTACTGAGGCAGGGGTTGGTGCACACTGAACACGAGTCCATGCTAGATGAAAGCTAGTGCTCAGCCATTGGCATCTTATAATAAATAAATCTGGCACAGCAAAGGAAAAAATCTGTAATTCCCATAGCTTCCTGGTGGCATCAAATGCTTGCATCTTCCCATGGTGGAGAAAGACAGCCTTGGCCACAAACCTGCCTGCCTGGGCAGAGCCCTCCATCCCATATCCTGCAGTGCATCATTTGACAAAGGTTTAGCAATTAAATCATCTGAGTTTCTCCATAACAGAAGCAGAGGAGGTGAGTGGCGAGTGCGGGTGAGTTGCAGGCAGCTGAGCAGACAGGAGCCACAGGACAAGGACCAGGGAGGGTGCTGCTCTCCAGGCAGGAGACGCCTCAAACACTGCTGCTGGGAGACGTCTGGAGGTAAACCATCTGGATTTGACCTATGAGTATGGAATATGCGACCATGTTTGTAACAGCCCTTAGACTGTTGCAAGATGTATGAAATATATGACAGAAAATTTAACAATACACCAAAACAGAAAACTGTGCTTGTCCCCTGGAAGACCGCAATTTACTCATTGGGGGGGAAAAAAAAGTCTTAAAAGTCTATTCAGTCCTACCTTTTGCTTTGTTTAAAACTCAGGTTGAGTATAGTAAGTACAGGGTTTTTTCTTTCTTTTTTTATAATTTTGTATAATGTTTCTCTGCTGTTAGACCATAGCCTTTTGAATGATTGTTGAAGGCAGTGTTTTTAGCAGTTAAGTTGGAAACAAAACAGAACTGCAGTGCTTTTTCTGAGCAACTCTGATCTCACACTAGTAAGGGTTTCCGAAATTGGTCCTGCTCCTTGGTGTGTGTACATAAACTGCCTCTTGGTGAAAAGGACTGTGTGACATTTAGTTAAATGAGATTGATTACATTAGATTATACAGATTCAATTAAATCATCTGTTATTCTGAAAGCAACAAATTCACACTGTTCATTAGGAATGTGAAAAACGGATGTTGTATGTGCCTTCCTTTACAACTTGCTCTGTTACAGTCTACCAGGACATGCTGAGCTGTAGCATAGTATATGGGTTCGGATCACATCAAATACTAAAATTAATCTTTATGTATTCTGGTTTTCTATGGAGATTTAGGCCCTTCCACAGCACTGTTGCAAAGTCAGAATGCTAAGGAGACGGATTTATTTTGTTGGTTTTACTTAGCTTCTATCCTTTGCATCTGCAAGCAAAAATTTCAAAGGAAAACACTTGTTCCAACGACCACTAGAAACAACATTTCAGAAATCAGAAAAGACCCATGCAATTGCTCTCTCATTCCAGTCCAAATTGTTTTGATCAGTCCCCCCAGATGCCCCCAAATGGGGACCAAAAGCAGCAAACTGCTGTTTAGTCAGCAGTATGTCATCCTCAGTAATACTGATGATGCCAAGGCAAACCAAAGCCTACAAAGCCACACAAGGGTAGAATGGGGATGAGACCTCGACTTTACTCCTGCAGCAAACTGACCAGTATCAGAAATTACTCCCCACAGTGGATCTGGGAGTCTTTTACAACTACGCAAGCATTCCAGAAACCATCATTTTTACAAAGGAAATACGATTCTTCTGTCTGATACAAAATCATCTTCCATATCCAGTAGACAATTCTTTCCTGTATGGATTCAAAGGGCTAAAATAATCTATAGTGGAATTTTATGAATTATTTAAAGGAAAAATCTCTCTTTTGTTTACCTTTCGGAGTCATGTAAGTGATCCTTCTGCAGGGATCGTAGCTAATGTGCTTCTGTCTGTTGTATGCGATCGTGGAACGTGTAGGGTCCAACCAGTGTCTGCTCAGAGGCATAACCTGAATCTTTGAAATAAGTGTTTCTTTATACTGTAGATAAAGTAATTGCAAGTGCCTTGATAAGGAAGGTAATTGTAGCTGTGACTGAGCGTACCGCTGGTAGCTCTTTATTAAGCAATAAGACAGCACACTAAACCCTCTTTAATCTTGAATAAACTCTACACTTATTTTCCTGGTGATGGTAACAATCATTTTGAGCTCTTGTGGCGTTTCAGTGTCATACTCCAAATAGGAAATCAATTAACTCTTTGCTTTGATGGTAGTATTTAAGTCTATATTATTAATTTAAACCTTACTGACTGTGGATTGCCACACACAGTTAGCTTTAAGATGCATGCTGAATCAGGCTCCAACAAGTACACAGGCTGAGTTCCCTTAATATTTGCAGCTTTAATGCAGTCAATTAAAATGTGATCAAACGATAAATCACATTCATGCATTTTGTTTACTTTTCTATGAAAAAAATAAAAGCAACAGCTTGAATTTATGAATCAGACGATCCTTCTAGAGATTAGGTAACTCAGAGTCCTGAAATCAAATCTTGATCATATTTTTAGGGCAATGAATAAAAATTATTATCTTTTCTTCCTTTTTTTTTTTTATAAAACCAGTTCCTTAGAATAAATGCTCGGTATAGTAAAATGGAGCTCTGATGTTTAGAGCCCTGGTGTATATCAACCCTTACTACCTTTTCATATAATGTGAAGTGCAGCAATCATTCTGTGGTGTCAAAAACTGTTTGGGCTGTAAGACAGATGGGACTTTCAAAATGAAATGTACCTATGACTGTTTGCTACTATATATATAAAACGTCTCATTTAGTCTCATCTGTGATTTTCCAAGAGGAAAATGTTACCACAAGTAATTTATCTCAGTCCTACAGGTTCGGATCATTGAATGACCAACTCCAAACAGGTCTAGCAATTGTGTTTATATTTTTTTGAATAAAACTTTGGCTTTTTGCCTAGTTTATCATGAACACTTTCTTTAAAAAAAAAAAAAGAACATAATTAAAATAAGTATCTCATAACAGAAACAAACAAATATTTCTTTTTTATTCCAGGCTTTGTTGGTTGGTGGGAGTATTTTTCAGACCTTAGTTTGGCAAGGGGTATATGTAACTTCAAACCCTGGAGTCAGGTTCATCAATGTAATACATAGGGCATATATAAAAATGCAAGTAAATATATTTTTCAATATATAAAAAATCAAGAAGGTCTTTGGTCAATAGGACAGATGTTTGACTACCGCATCAGGTGCCTGTTTGAAGCTCAGAGAAGGAAGAAAGGGAAGGCAAAGGTTATTGTGTCTGAGATCAATCTAAAAGGAGACTTTTTTAAAGGTATTCCCTTGGGGAGTGAATTTTCTGTATCCCTTGATACAGCAGCTTCAGCAACTAACTTTGCTGTTAACTCTATAATGGAGATAAGCAAGGGGGTTTTACATCTACAACATGGGAAAGATACTCATTTTAGAAGAAAATGGACTTTTCTCTGTTTTTTATGTAACAAAGTCAAATATATTTGCAACAATGAGGACTGGATGACATGGAATAAATGTCAAAGCTTTAATTTTGTTTTCGTTTAAACTAAGGCTACCTTAAGATAAAGTTAAATTCTTCTTCTGTGTACTAATTCACTTAAAAACTATTCACTTACTGACCTTTTGCAGAGTATAAGGATGGTTTGCTAGAGGACGTAGCTACAATGTCTGATTCCTAGGCGTAAGAGGCACAGGAGTCTTAAAAAACAAGCAGAATACCGAAAGCATATAAATAATACAAGGACTTGCAATGCATTCCCTATACTGTAGTTTGTATGAAAATTCCTGCAGTGCTCACTTATGCATAGTAGATTTTGTGGGTTTTATAAATATTTTAATGAATTACTATTGTTCTCCTGTAAAATAGCAATTTTACTCTTTTAAATTATCTTTTATTTACTGTCTTCTTTCCTCACCGCGTCCTTCTCTCTGGAGTTACCATTGGTTTTTTATATTTCAGGATGTAATTTGCTCTGTATTTTTGTATTTAAACAGAAGTTTAAATACACTTTTCCACATACTTGTTTAATTGTTGTGTGAAGCTTTCCCCCTGTGTTGATGCTTTCTCTTAGAATTTTAAATGCAGTAATCCAACAAATGGTGGATAATCCTAACTAAACTGCCTGTGAGGGAAGAAGAGGGTCTGACTATAAAAGTGTCTTTGCTGTTACTAGGGGAAACATTTTGTGCCTGGAAAACACCTAAGAGAAAAAGAACAGCAGTCCCCAAGAGCTAATTAAGAAACATGTCCTACTCTCTATCTCCAACTGCCAGCCCCAGCCGCTTATGCTCACGGAAAGCCGCACTCCAATTACAGCAGGAACACCAGCATGCCGGCGTCAACAGGGTGAGGCATCGCTCTGAGAGCACTGGATGAAGAGTGGGGTGTTGAGAGCTCTGTTCCCAGGCCTGTGGGTAATTTACTGGTACAAAACTACCATTGGGGCCAGTTGTAGAGGACTGGAGCTGAAAACAACAAGCCAAGCATCAGGGGGAAAAAAATCAATTTACAAATGACAGTTGCCAGTGGTAGGGAAATAGAAGGTTCTCAAATAGTGATTAAAAACTGGAAATTATGCTTCAGAGCTAAAGGAACAACAGTGCTTTGTTTGCTCCTTTATGGTACAAGTTTTTCTAAGTACCACCTTCGAAAATGGTATTTTAGAACGCTTAATCCACAATCAAACTTCACAAAAATCACAATAATTTCATGCCCGATTAGCGGATTTCTGGCTTGAGGAAGCATGGCCATACAGAAACACGGACTACTTCATGTCATGCTCCTTCCCCTTCGCTGGTTTTCTCCCGCTCCCAAGATGCACTTCTTTCTCTTTGCCTTTGAGCCCGTGCCCCCTGCACTGTGCACGTCCCCACCACGAAGCGCAGTTCGTTACAGGCCAAGGTCACGTTTCTGCAGAGGTCGCAGGGTCACCAGCATTCACATTTCTTTCTAGCCACATGTCATTTCTCTCTTGGCATGGAAAAAATAATTAGCTTTCCCCGTACGCCCCCATACTGAGAACAGAGTTCTTCATTTCCTTTGAGAGGAAGGGTGCTGCTTCCTTTCTTTACTGGGTGAACATCAGAAAATGAAAATCATTACTGGGTTCACTCAATATATTTGTCAGGAGATATTTTAGCTGATTTTTTTTTTTTAAGTGAAGGGAAATTCCTTTCACAGCACATTGCCTCACTAATGCTCAATCTGATGTTCAGAGGGAAAATGAAGGTGAAAATGGTGGCTTTCACCCAGTTGAGGTAGGAACCTTTTTAAGGCCAGATTCTAAGAAGCAGGGCAATTTCCGTTACATGGGTAGTTCCATTTATTTTTGCACAAAAGTCTGTATGCAAGAACATAAGACCAAGACTAAAGCCTTTTCCACTGCTTTCAGCCAAAACCATTATCCAGACTTCTTTCCCTTTCTCTAGGACCTTCTATTCCTAACAGACCAGTCATCTTCTATTGCCATCTCAACCTACTACAGACTGGATGAATTTGGAAGTGAAAATCATGATTCTTCCCAACTCTAGCCATTATCCCATGTCTTACCTGAAGTGTTCAGCATTACATAAATGGCAATGGGGATGTTCCTACACACAGCCCTCAAATACGGGCTGTTCATTCATCACCTCAGTCTACCTTCTTCTGGTGTGACAGTTTGACTACATCCACTCCATAGTATTAACAGATTATCAGCAGATAGATAAAATTTCTCTGACTCAGATATTTACATTTTCTTTACTGGAACAATGTGAGAGTCTCTAAATCTATGCACATGCAGATGAACATCAGAAGTCATTAGTGATATGTCCTTGCCATAAATTTCAGAAGGATCAGGAATTCACCCTATGCCTCTTAATTTCTTTGACTAGTTGCCTTCTTTATTTCCTTGAGCTGCTCTTTACTAGAGTGATATTACATATAATAAAGACAAATTTACATCACCGAAGAGTACTAAAGAGTTTAATTACACATTTAGGACGCAAAGAACGTAATCCATATTGTTGGTTTATGCGAACAGCTCTTATGAATGTCTTCTAGCACTGCCATACAATACCTTCTGTCATTTGAACAGTGCAACAGTCTTTCACAGATAACTGGGATGTTTTCTTCCATTAATTGAAAGGCCGCAACTTCCCATCTCACCTACTACTTGCCATTTGAGATACAGCTATTTTCACCTTTCAGGGATGGCCTTCTCTTTAGCCATAATAAGCCAGGATACTCTTGGTTCAGCTTTTACTAAGAAGTTCAAGGTAATGTCATCGACCAAAATTCTTAGCTCAGTTCCTCCACTAAATTTGCTTAATTTCCTCAAATGGAACTAGTTTAATTTACACCACAGAACAGAACTGATCATGTTTACTGTTCGTGCTATTAATTCAGGGCTTTTAAAAGCTCTAGTCAGAGCCCTGTTGTGGCTGGTGCTTCTTGTCACACTGATGGCATAGCCCCTGATTCACAGCAGCTTAGTAGTAAAGTCTGCGATGAAGCAGGCCTGTAAACCTGAGCTACATTTATCACTTCCCTATGTAAAATCATTGTGACGACTTCCACAGGCCAAGTTGAGCCAGCGCTCATTTGCCTAAAGCTGGCCATGGGTTAGTGGCTCTGCGGGTGAGAAGAGGCTGATCAGCACATCCGTGGCGAAATGATGCCCCTGTGTGACTTAATAAGATGCTAAGTAACCATCAGTAGTGACTTCGAAATAAAAGGCTGCACTGACATTCCTGACAGGTCAGGGAAAAATGCCTTCATCTTGGACTTTAAGAACTGAATTCAGTCTTCATATTTAGTAAAACGACTTTCCAAAGGGAGGATTCATTTCTTTTTAATGTGTATTTTCCTGTAACAAGGGAACATTTAACACTACAAATGCGTTGCAACTAGAGAGATTTCCCTCCTTTCTGACTATAAATTTAACAACAAGAACCACTGAGACTTATTACTTTCTCAAATAAATTGATATTTTCAGCAAAATTACCAATCTTACTCCTCTCCTCCCCTCCCCTCCTGCACTGATATAGATTTAAACTTCACAGGACCTTATCTTGCCTGGTGGTTTTGGACTCTGTCTGATCAATAAGGGCTTTTGTGAGGAGTCTGAGGGATTGCACTGCACCAAAAATGCAGGCATGCTGGAACAAACGTACTAATCACCTATTAGGAACTGCAGTAAAGAAATGGACTGAAAGCTGTTGATTTAATTCATTATTTCCCAAAAATCCCTGATCCCACCATGTCCCTGTCCTCCATGGTTTGGTTTCTATAAAACAGGTTCAGATTGCAGGATGGAGAATCTGACATCTCCTACTTTATGTAATAAGTCAGGAATAATTTAAATGAAATCAGTAGTTCCATTGTCTAGAAGCATGAGCAGAATAAAACTTCAACAGTTTGTGCTCTTAGGTGTGCAAATGTAGACTTGAAGAATGTTTAAGGAAGTTAGCGCAGTGTAAAATCATCTTTGCCACATATTTCTCTGAACTGTTGAAGATCTACATGGAAAATTAAAATCAAGCAGCACTATACTGAGAATTATTAACTTTAATAATCTCAGATCTATTATTTCAGATCCAGATATGACCAGACTTCCAAGAGTTGAAAGTAAGTAAGTTTCTATAGCTTACCATGAAGCAGAATTGTGTACAAAAATAGTCCCTTCTGCAATGCTTAAACTTCATATTTTGCTTATAAACATAGTGAAAAAATATATTCGGTCTTTAGCTTTGCAGAGGAACAGCGGATGAGAAAGGGAAAGGGCATTCCTTATTGCTTCTATCTCAGCCAAAGCTCCCTTCCTTCCTTCGCAGTATAATTTGAAGAAGTAAAAGAACTGCTCAAAATAAATGGGTCCCCAGTAACCAGTGCGCCCACTGCTCAGATCTGCGCAGGATTAATTAATTCTTCTCTCCTATGTGGAACAAGGGGCACCAAGCAAGGGGCATTTGCTGGATCCTGGGTCGTAAGGCCAGCTTCACTGCCAAGAGCAGAGGAGTTAAGGCCAGATTTAAGCATGTTTCCTCATATTGAGTATTATCGCCTCTTCCCAAGTAATTTCATTGATTTCAGTAAGGAAGAATTGTGGACTGAAATGCTGCTTGGCATTAACAAGGAGAGTGGAACCTGACTTCCTAGATCCTCCGCTTTTAATAGAGCTACTTAATTTTGTCTTATACAGCTATTCTTTTTTAATTCTGACAGCTGTGCTTTGCCTTACGTGCCTTCAAAAGGCAGAGTGCTAAGCTAGCCGAAAAAAATGCTTCACAAATCTGACATGTTCAAACTATCCACATCAAAAGATAACTTTTTTATCTTCAATTTATTCTGCAAAAAGACTCTGGGGGGTTTATTTCAAAAAATGAAAAATGGGCCAGCAGAAACAGTGGTGTACAGCTCCTATTTATCTGTTTTACAGCTATCAATTTGATTGCTAGAGTAGCGCTGGAGAAACCAGATGCTTTCTTGAACATAGTGTAACAAACATTCTATTAATACAAAGTGAAAATAAGTTTAAAACAGAAAGAGAAGCCTGAGATGCCAGATATTATATTATATTTTATTTTATGGACAGTAAAGGATTTGGCTCCTGAGATCTCTTGAATTTAGCTGCAGAGGATACTGCTCCTGTAACAAGGAAAGCAGCGTGGGCTTTTAGTCGCTGTAGCTCACACCTCGCTATATTAATGTAACCTGCAGTTGATTTCGGTGTGCATCCAGGCGTTGTGGGGGTTGTGGGGGCAGAGGAGAGCGCACGAAGCTCGCTCTGCTGCCCGGGAACCGCAGCCCTGGCAGGGGCAGGGGCTGGAGGACAGCCACCTCTCACACCGGAGCGCGTTCCCTTTTCCCAAACTTCCTCAGGCTAAATCAAATACACTTTCTAATGGACTGTTACCTGAATTATCTCATAAAAAATTCAATGTGTTCTAGGCACCAGAAGCACAATTAAAAAGTCTTCTCTAATAGGAAATCAGGTATTTTAAACAGCCCATTTCTTTGATCACAACAGTTAATTTAACCACTGCTGTCTGCTTCACATGGGCTGCGATCATTGAAGCTGTTCTATTTTCTGAGCAAAATGGGAAGTCCACGTAGGTACCTCTGCTTCTGTTACAGACACGTTGGAACAGCTTGGAGAGAATTCAGATCTGTCTGATGATCAAATTACAAACCAGCAATAACAGGATAAAGAAACACATTTGATGCGTTATTGCAGTCAAGTGAGAGCAAGGGCAGTCATTAGAAGTCATGTGTATCCTGTCCTGCCACAGCTTTTAGAAAAATCAGAGCTCACCTAAAGTTTGTAAGACAACTAATTTTTTTAAAATTTTTTTTTTCCAACACTAGTTGTGTTTAAGGGATTGCCATCAGAAACAATCAGTGGAAACTTAAACAAACTCCACAAACAGCAAGTAAAACAGGACTTTCATGATATTTGAAAATTTCTCCTTTGTGGTAGAAACTCTAGACTGCACACATGGTGCCTTCAGGACACCAACTGAGAATAAAGCTGCTTTCAGAGGCAGTAAGTGATTTCATTCTATTAATGTCCAGGTGATTTGTGGTGCCCATTACAGCATCACTAATGTGATGGCAAACATTTCCTGGGCATGCCATGTTTTCAATGTTCTGCAGAACATAGTCAGCTCAAGTGCTTGTACAGTGCCTGATTGGAAAAGACAGCCCCTGGGGTTCATTCTTTTCATCAGTCAAATACTAATTCTGAAACAAAAGGGGATCTTTTCATTTCCAAAGATGCTGAAATAAACATGGTGTAAGGGAGCAGAAGGACAGAGTAAAAGAAGCGACAAAGCAGGTGTATAAGTCAATAGAAACAGTCACAGAAATTTTCTATATACTATTCCTTTCATATAATGTTTGTCATATGTTTGTTTCTTATTCTTCCTAGTTAAAAAAGCAAGTAAATATTTAAACTATGTGTATATACGTGTGTCATCGTTTAATTATATTAGAAAAAGCAAGGGCAAAACAGGGAGGCTTATAGTTTGAATGGAAAATGGAGATCCTCCTGGCAAATATAAACAAATATGCCCACTGCAGACAAAGCCTTCAAGGATCTCGCTTGACCGCTGCCCTCCTCCAGGGAAAGTGAGTCAAACTTTATCTGTCTAAAGCTGAATAAAACATGGGGCTAACCGATCAAAGCACATCTCTTCCTCATTGTTTTGCTCCATGGAGAGAACAAGGAAGCTATCCCTCGCGGGACTGGAAAGAGGCAGGTGGCTGCCTGAACCACAGCCTTCTCCACAGCTCCCAGCTCTGGTGAGCACCAGGACCCTCTGCGTGATGGCACCTCATCGCTGCCTGTCACTGGGAGAAGCCCGGGCAGGGGCAGCAGACCTAAAGAGCAGGCTCAGACTCTTCACACACAGAAGTGTTAATGCTAAGGAAAGTGGTAGAGCATCTGCAGGAGATGATAACTGGGTGCATGCTGGCTTGGTAAGTCAGAGGCAGCAGTGTTAGAGCTCCCGACAGGACTGTAGAGCTGGAAAAGCCTGGTTGTGCAGAGGAGCAGACAGGAGAGACAGATCCCTTGCTTCTGCCCGTGACGCACGGGGCGGATTCAGAAGGCTGTTTCCTAGGAGGAGTGCGCTGTGAAAGCTCCATGTAGGTCAGTGTGTAGCGTTTCCTGAGGTTTCTCTCTGGGACACTGCAGCAGGAGTGTAGGCTGCAACTGCAGATGAGACACAGGCTCTGTGATACACTGAATGAAGCTCTGGAGCGCAATGAAAACATGTAAAGGGATGAGCGCAACTGCAGGTCACTGCACAACCCTGTTAATTAGCCGTCTTTCTCCTACTGCCTTACGCTGCATTCACTTCCTACTGACAAAGAAAGTAAGATTTGGTTTGTCTCTTTAGTGGTATAGCAGAAGTAGCTATTGAGGAGCTGGAATAATTATCTAAAAGAATATGATTTTAGAATGAAAATATTATCACTTTATAAACTCAACCAAGATTTGGATTCTATGTAAAACAAGAGAAATTTTAAAAAGGATGATAGGGTAAAATCAATATTGATTATTAGGAGTAAAAGTGCTATAATTGAGGCCATAAAACCTTTTAAGATCCAGATAAAATTTTCCAGTAAAGCTACAATAAATTATTCCTAAAGAAGTGAATATTTGCATGGAATTCAATGTCATTATACCAGAGCCTGTTTAATGAAAAAAAAAAAAAAAGAGTATTACTAATTCTGCCATGAAGGCTATTACAAGAGGAGGATTAGTGCGGTTATTTTGGCAAGTTACCTTTTTCTACTAATATTTCGTTGCATTCTACAAGAATCTACTTTTTCAATCCCTTAAAATGCTTTTAAGATCTCACTTTTCATTGCTGCTTGTTTTTCTGCTTCTTAGACCTTTCAAATCTGACATATTAGCTCCCTTATTATAGCTCAGCAAGAGCAAGCCCTTTTAATTTATGGAGGACCCTAATTTTTATAATCTGATATCAGTACAGGCTGTAAATCTTTTTAACGATAAAATAAATGGAAATCTAACATGGCATTTTTGTCATCACTTCTTTAATAGTTTCTATCTAATTTTTTTTAGAGTTGTGATAAGTAGAATTATGCAAAGGAATAAAATCAACTAATATTATGAGTCTACATTTACAGTGTTTGGGAGAAGACTCATGCATTATTCCAGTTTTATCCCAAAATTACTTGAAGGTCATGGATTTAACTGATAGCATGTACTGGTTCTTTGTTGTTCAGTGGACATATATCCCAAAACTTTTAACTGCTATCAATTGAGGAGCAGCCATAACTAAATCAGCTTATATTTTTCACCTACATACAGTCAAATATTTGTGATTGCTGCCACAAACACAGACCTTGCTTCAAAATCAGATAACACAAAAATCCGATCTTCCAGACATGGTGGGAAAATCATCCAGAAACTGAAACTGAAGGAGACCACTGAATCCTGATGGTTCAGGGATGCTTCGTCCTGCAAGCTGACTTATAAGGGGCATCTGTAAGTTTCTATGTGAAAACAAAGGTTGCTGTCTAGGTTGCTGTCAGCCTAGAAAGCTCTGTGCTGCCTGAGATCCAAATGTCTGAAAGACTGTTCCTCCTACCTTTTTGCTGGTAAGATCAGTGAAAGCTCCTCCGTACAAAGGAGAAGAGGCCCCACGCTGAGCTGAGCATGACTTCTGAACCTTCACTTCTATGAAGTCTGAAATAGTTTCATTCTGATGGGCTTCACGGGACAGGGAAAAGCTCTTTTCTTCAGGATGAGCTGTTGATGTTGTTAGATGAACTGTTAGTTTAGTTGTCAGGAATTATCCTGCTTTGACAAGCTGTGCTTAGAAATATTATATGATGCAGGCTTTCTCTTGTTACAGTATGTAGATCATATGATTAATATTTACATTCGCTTCACTGAATTCCATAATTATCACAGTGGTCGTTTTATATTGCACTAAACTTCAGATGTATAAGAGTCCTCTGAAGGACCATATTAGTATGATGTGTGTGTACACACCCCTGGATGGGAGGAATTCCCTTTGGGCTCAGCTGAAGAGCTGGGCTGCTTTATGGTGGTATCAGCCCTCTGCATCTCATGCTTGTGTAGAAGGCTGAACCTGCCACGCCATGATGTGCCACGTAAGCTGGCGTGGCCTCACATCAGGGAAAGATGTTATATATGAACTGCTCTGGGACCCCCAACATAAGAAGGGCATGGACCTCTTGGAGCGAGTCCAGAGGAGGGTCACGAAAATGATCAAAGGGCTGGAGCACCTCTCCTATGAAGACAGGCTGAGAGAGTTGGGGTTGTTCAGCCTGGAGAAGAGAAGGCTCCAGGGAGACCTTGGACCGGTCTTCCAGTACCTAAAGAAGGCCTACAGAAAAGATGGGGAGGGACTCTTTATTAGGGAGTGTAGCAATAGAACAAGGGGTAACAGTTTAAAACTGAAAGAAGGGAGATTTAGATTAGATATTAGGAAGAAATTCTTTACTGTGAGGCTGGTGAGACACTGGAACAGGTTGCCCAGAGAAGCTGTGGCTGCCCCATCCCTGGAGGTGTTCAAGGCCAGGCTGGATGGGGCTTTGAGCAGCCTGGTCTAGTGGGAGGTGTCCCTGCCCAGGGCAGAGGGGTTGGAACTAGATGATCTTTAAGGTCCCTTCCAACCCGAACCATTCTATGAATCTATGATTTTACCTCCCAGCCCACCCACAAAAACCTTTCCTTGTATGCTGCCCTCTGCCTAAAGAGCAGCACCCATCCTGCTGTACTAGACTGCTCACTCAGTGATGAGCAGCGACTTCCAAGATGTGTGGAGCCATGTGGGCATGGAGGTCCTCATCACCGTGCAGGCACGGGCTCCTGTAGGATCATCTGTTGGACTTAACAGTGACATTTGTGAGAGAAGCATTTGTCTGAATGCAAGGCCTTCCTGCAGACGGATCTGCACATGGGAGTTTCTCACCACAGCATGCTGAGAGCATGGAATTTTTCACATCGGGTTCTTGTGGTTTCACACCACGAGGTATGAGCCTAACATCGTTTGGGGAAAAAAGTCAGGATGGGAAACTGGTGGGTGGGTTTCATTAAATTAATTGGTGGTAAGACAGCCTTCTGCTCTGCAGCTCCCGCCATCTGTACCGCCTTTCTTTATCTCTCTACCTCATTGACTCTCAATCTGATTTCAAATCTCAGCTGAAAACATCTCTCTTCTACTGTGCATTATACCCTGTAATTTCTCTTTCCTGTTATTATTTCTTATATATCTCTAACGTGTTTTCAGATGGAGCGTAAGAGTTACCACACGACATTAAGTGACGCAGCACTGTTATTTTGATCTGCATCAGGCCAAGAAGCAGCAGTGAGCATTTTTCCCACTAGAATATTAATAGATTTAAATTACCCAGATGCATGTCAATTGTATCACTTAATATGTACATTTCCATTGTTGGTTTAATGAACGATTTTGCAGGAGGCTTTTATTGCTTTTACTTGCAGTACCCCCTCTTTCCTCTAGCAGTTGCCTTAAATTAGAAACTATTCTGAGTGTTAAGCACTCCAAAAACTGGTGGATTTTTTGTGTCACTTGTTTATAAAAGTGTACCTCTACTGCAATGAAAAATATCACTTTGGGCCATGCACATATGCCTAAATAGCACTAATCTAACAAATTTAGGTGTCTCAGACTGTAAAGCTTGAAGGCTTCGGCACTCAGTGTAAAGGTACCCTTACAAAGAGGGTTGAGCGGTGTATATGTTGATGATGATGGCACTTATATGCTGCAGAACTTTTCAACCAGAACACATGGGAATTGGGGGTGGAGACGGGAAGGAGGTGAAAACAAGTATTCATATTGTGGCTCATAATAAATCAACTGTCTCACATTAAATCAGGGTATCTGTGGGAAGGCAACTTCCTAATGGGCACTAAAACTGCAATAAACTTTATCATTCCAGTATTAAAAAAGCAAGGACCCAGATTACAGAACAGTTTGTTGCGGTCCAGATAGGCCAAACCCTGAATGGTGGTCATCTGAGTGCTTAATGGGCATCACGCTGACAGGGATTTGCTGTTACGAATAAGTGAAGGAGTCAGATCAGCAAGTTTATAGGGAGAAGTGGCATTTTATTAGAGCAATTGCCGTCACTGAGAAAAAAAAAAGACACTCAAATTTCGGAGTGCATAAACCCTCTTTCTGGTCTGAAATAGAAACTGAAATAGCAACAGCTCGTACTGCCCCCATGTTGCTTTTTCCTTGGATGACTCATGGTCTCTCAAGTGACTACCAGTATAGAGACCACTGTGTAGAGATGGCTCCATAGGATCATGGAATTGCCTAAGTTGGAAGGCACCTTTCAGATCATCAACCCAACTCTGACAAAAACCATCACTAAACCATATCTCTGAGCACTGTGTCTGCCCATCTTTTAAATACCTCCAGGTATGCTGAAGTGCCTCAACTGCTTCCCTGGGCAGCCTGTTCCAATGCTTAATAACCCTTTCAGAGTAAAAATTTTTCCTAATATCCAGTCTAAACCTCCCCTGGCACAACTTGAGGCCATTTCCTCTTGTCCTATTGCCTGTTACTAGGCATGGGTTTCCTTTTCCCTGGATCAGGGCTCTCCCTTCCCCATGTGACAGGACGTGATGGTTTTCTGTAACTGTAACTTCATGGTAGGCAGTGAGCGTTCACCCCTGCCCCTGCGTATTTCAGATCTGCCGCACAACGGAGCCATTCAGCTTAAGCTAAGGTCTTCCACCTTGGAAGCAAAGACGGAATTTAATGGCTTCTCTAATAACATCAGCGATAATAAGATGTAGTTTAAAAGAAAGTGTGTGTGCAAACCCCACCTGGCTGCCTTGTCTCCCAGAGATAATGGTAACTTCTAGGAAGACCTTTGAAAGTGTCAAGGTATATGAGCTTATTACTAAATGGGCTGTGAACAGATGTTAGGACATTTTGTTATTTCTGTATAAAGTAGTCTTTGTGCGAGACCTATGAATGCGTTTCCTAATCTGGGATTGTCCCAAGCAGTTCAGGACATGTGGTAGGGTAATGTGGAGTGGACTGAAATCACTGATCATAAACCATCTTGAAAAGAAAAATATGTGTGTTTACTGCCAGAGATTACTGAGAGTAAAAACCTGTTTTAAATCAAGAACTGGAGCCATTTCAGTTCTTTAAACTAGCTTTGTTTTAGCCTGGAAGTTAGCACTGCTTTTAAATCTAAAGCATCGGATTTAGCCCTCTGTAAAAGCAAAGTAGCATAATAATTGAAGTATGATCTTGTTTATGTACTTTTTAAACATGGCCATCGACACTGTGGGATTATACCTTTTATGTCATATACTTTGATGAATAAGTTCTTATAACATGCTAATAGCAACCGGGGGCCTGATCCTACTGGATTTTACACATTCCCTGCTCTATTTGAGTTGATTCAAATCGGAATTGAGGGCTCTACCTTGCTAAACTTCAGGGTCCATTTGCTGCAATTTTCTTCTCTGCTGTTCTATTGAACCTTTTATCTGCAGAAGGTAAAAAAAGGACCTCAACAGACAGATGGTCACCTTTAAAGTGCAGTCATCTTGGATGATAGCTATTCTTTTAAAAATTTGCTGCCTGAACTCTTTGATTATTTCTAAGCACGTCATTTAGATCTCCTTATAGAAGCCAGTGGATTTCTGAGAATATTGCACACAAATCTGTTAATTAGCTTCCTGATTGTCCCCGATCAAGGCAACACTGCAAGTTGTATTTTATGGAGCATTATTTTAGTAATGTTTTGTCATGGTTGGTCATTTCCTAATACTTAGAAGTGCTTCAGTCAATAACTGTGGGGATATGTCTGCTGTGAAGAGACATCTGTTTACTCAATAGATCTTTTTATTTAATTTTTAATAGAGCTTTTCTAATTTGGCTTGACCATTTGTTGTTAATGCATTTATAATGATTACAGTAGCTATAATTCATATCTAATGATTTTTTCTAAATCTATAAATATTATTTATTAAAAGATAAAAAGTCAATATTTCTTGTAGCAGCCATTACAAAAAAAAGTCAGCTGGTGCAAAATGAAATAAATATGTTTCACGCCTGTACTGCAACAGATTAAAAAGATAATCCTAAAGAAGCACTTTTGATACCAATGGATTTATGTTATCTACCTACTCAAATAATGGAGAGTAGAATTTGGCCCTTACTATACTCTGTTGCAACACGGTGAAATTTCTGCACTGCATATTAAAAAAAACCACTAGATTTTAGCAGTTTATAAAAAAAATAATCTATAAAAGTGAAGCTGATTTTATCAGTTTTATAAAACAACTTGAGATACAAGAAGCCAGATTCTGCTGTCTGCTAGCCTGCTGTAGTTCAGTGGTTAGACGAGTGGTCTATAAGAAGGTACGGGATGAATTCTGCTATCAATTACACATTTGGGCATTTGGAGTAAACCTAAGGAAGTTAGTGCAATTTAAAACTGCAAATAAATATAGGCTCAAAATCAATTTCTTCACTTCCCTGCCAAAATCGAGTTCAGCATTCGACATACACAGCACTTTTTCCACCTAAAGAATTCATAGCACTTTACAAAGGTGAATTAATATTACCCCCACTTAAAAAGCTGAGAGACTAAGACAGACAAGTGTGTTGGACAGAATCCATGGCAGACGGCTGGAGACTGAAGATGCATTTTTTTCACATCCAGGGGATAGATTTGTTTCCTCACTCCTGTACCTGAATTCTGAAGGAACACTGAAAAGATTAGGAAAACACCTATAATATGGGCATGTTATGTTTTCTTTCTTAGCATGGTATCTTTTTAATCAATTTTATACAAAAGGAGAATAAGCGTGTGCCTTATTCACCCAAGTGATTTTTTGGTTTTATAGATAATGCGACCCAATAGTTATCCCCCAGGTGCCGAGCTCACAGCTTCTACTTGGTCAGTGATGAACTACAGCCCAGTTTGGTAGTAGACTTAATTACTAGGCAGTATGCAATTTTGCCCTGGGTGAACTTGTACTCCTGGGCCCTATTCTGTCAGTAGAACCAGGTAGGAAGCGGGCAGCTTGATGGAAGTGGGCAATTTGCTGTGGACTGATGGAAAGTCCAACGGGGGCTGCTCTGTCTTGCTATGGGAGTCCCATAATTTGTCCCCAGGATGTGGTCAGTCTCCTCTGAAAGGTGTCAGAAAAGGGCAATCTCACAGTGATCTTTACCCTGTAAAGTAGATTTACTTACCTCAGGCCAGTTCTTAGGTGAAGATTTCTCCATCCTGGGTGACATTTTGGTTGTAGACCTGACTAAGACATTCCTCTCCTTTTTTAAAATTCCCAAACTGCTATCAGTGACTGAGGCAAACTCTGGCCCCTCTAAACCACCAGTCTACACAGTTGTGCTGAGTCCATCTATCAAGAGGTCAATATAAAGCTCAGCTTTGCAAGACGAGCAGTTCTTGTAGATTAGCATTACAGTTTCATATATCAATACTAATCCACATGTCAGCATGTAGTATCTCTTATTTTCAGTATTTCCACTTGATATTTTTCTGTATTAGGTAAGCTTTTCCAGTAAGGTGCTACTTTGATTATTTCCATATTAAAAAAAAGGACAGCTGCAGAGATTATTTCAATTTATATTAAACAAAGCTGTAATGCAAACTGCGTAGTTTCTGGCCATTGGTGATCATGCTGTAGAGCAACAACATAGGGGTCTCCGTAACAACATCCAAGTCATCCTCAGACACCTCTTATGCATAGAAAATGTCTTTTTTCCAATCCAGCTTGTGTACCAGCCTCAGCAAACACCACCTGCCCTGACTCAGAGTTACCTATTACCAACACAGATGTTCAGATAGTTTCACCCATCACAGATAATCATTAACAAATATTTTTGTCCACTGATTGCTCAAGTTTAGTTATACCATAGAGTCACCTTGCTGCAAAGAAAACGTGAATTCTTACAGGTTCAAGCACGTTCTGCAATAAGGTGACCACTCAGAAACACAGCCGTCTACATTAGATAGTTGGCTATCCAGGGGAAATAGAATTTACGTTCTATTTTATTTTAATGCACACTAACAGATGTATTAGAAAATATAACCTAAGATCTAACTGCTTTACACCTGGAAAAGTAAAAACGCATACCTGGTATTTCTGAAGTTATACCTAAATAAATAAAAAATAATAATAATAATAATAATAATACCAACAACAACAACCCGAAGATAGATAGCCAACATTGCACTTGACCAATTGGTTAAGCCGTTCTTGCTTAATGTGTGCTACCAATGTATGAAACACAAAAAGAGCACGACACTGAATGTGTCTGAGGGCTGCTTTAGGCTAGTGGAGGTGCCCCGAATAGCGAGCAGCGGGTGATCTAGGCACAGACGTAGGCAGAGGTGAGGCAGAAGAGCAAGAAGGGCTGAAAGGGGGGAGAGGGTTGGTAGGGCCGGGAGGAGGCACAGCAGAGTCTGCGGCCAGGCAAGTTCACAGCTCTGCAAAAGGGGCTGAAAGAGGACCATTCATTGGACATTTTTATTAACTCAGCCATGCTCACATCCTTCTGCCTTTTCTCCCCATGAGCATTTTTGCATCTGATTTGCCCTGACATGAAGAGAGCTGTATGTGCAGACCTTCATAGTAACTTTGCAATTCCCTCACACTAGAAGTCAGGGAAAGGATTAGCATTATATGACATAGTGTTACCAAAGCCAAATACAGCTCAGCGATTAGTTTCTTGCCAATATTAATCCACAAATTGAAACATTCTTGAAAAATTGCTAAGTCATTACAAGAGACAGATAGGACTGTCTGGAATCTAATCAGCATATGGAACAACCACAAACAGGGAAAACTATTTTGTTTGGGTTTGCTCAGCTGAAACGGGGAAGGAGAACATAGCATACTGAAGGCAAGACACCAAACATAATTTCTGGGGTGGAAATAATTGGTCAAAGTCATGAGAAAGAGAAATTAGTTCAGAAGAACAAAAACCACTCAACAGATTTAATGTTGACATCTGTTGAGGGTGGTAATTTGAAGAATGCAAAAGCACACTAAAAAATAAAGTAAAATAAAATAAAATAAAATAAAATAAAATAAAATAAAATAAAATAGCTCAGTTGCAAAACCATAGAAGTGAGGGGCAAGATAAAATTCTGCGACACTTTTCATGATCTTGATTTTTGTCTTTGAATTTGTCATAGACCAAAAAAACAATAGAGAATGGAGAATGGGCTTTTGTTACTTTGCTAAGGAAGTTATCCGATGTTATCTTTAGTTATCCTAAGAAAATCAAAGTTGATTTCATTTAGCTATTGTTTTTTGCAAGGTTTATGAAATAATATAATTCATCTCTAGACAATAACTAATTATTACTGATTACTAAGAAATAAGTCAACAAAGATATTTTCCTGTTTACATTCTTATCAGACTGTATCAAGACCATCTGTACTTTCAAGTCCTTTATCCCAAGGGACAAATAATTTGTGTTGTTCGTTGAGTATATACATGCAAACATGTCATTTGGATTTGATGCACGTTTACAAAGCCAGAGCTCGAGAACTTAAATGGGAAAACAAGCATTAATATACAGGAAGAGAAGCTTAAACGTGCGGTCACGGCAGATAGAAAAGTAAATACTTCAGTGAAATGACTCTGCAAAACCATTGTACTGATTGTACTGCATCCGTGTTTGTATCCGGAAACTGTTCTAGGTGTTATCATTTCTATTTGCTGCTGATGCTTTTGCAGACGCCCACCCCAGGAGCGCGTGGGTGTTTGTGTGCGCGTGTGCCTGTGTGCGTTCATGTGAGATCTCTGCTCACAGCGGTCACAAATGGCCCCAGACGCAGAATTCAAATCTGGATCTGGGAAGGGAATGAAGAGCTATATAAACTGGACATTGAAAATTTTAAAGCATGCTTATGCATAAAGACCCGAAGCTGATGAACGGCAATAGGCTTGTTCTCTGTGCCCCCCACTGTCGTCAGCAAGCAGACTGGTCTCGCTTCCACTTCTTTCAGTCTCTGCTCCTTCAGACACTGCTCTTTGCTGAACCTTTTGCCGCAATTGGAAGGACTTTGTCCTTCCCAGCAGGCTGGGATTCTCAAACTCCGAGCTCATTTCCTCTCTGCTGCTATTTTCACATCCCACCCTTGTGCCTTTGCTCTCACATATTGCTGGAATGATGGTGGTAGTGATGTGAGTACTTTCTAGTGCAGCTCTGGGGTTGTTTTTCTTTTTTCCCTCCTTTCCTTTCCCTGATTTTCCTGGCTTCAGAAATGGATGGTTCAGGAAAAGGCAGGGCGTGCTGGGGGACAGATGCGCGGGAAGAGAGGTTTCCTAGCAAAGGCAGGCAGAGCTACCGGGGGACAAGCCTTGCCCCACCTCGCGCCAGGCAGGAGCTGCACCTTCCCTGAGCACGCAGGACTCTCCCCGCTTCCCCTTAACCTTCGGAAATGACATACCCATCCTGCAAGTCAGCAGAGCGCCCAGTCTCTGCTCTACAAAAGACACTGCAAAATAATTTTCAAGCACTACATTGTTCCCCTCCCAAGAGTCAGAAGTGTGAGAGGCCACTGAAGGTTACTAAGCTTTCCTTACATTTATTTTTGCTCTGTCGGTGGCTTTACTGTGATCTTTTGTTTTATGGCTACATTTTAAATTCTTCAAAGTCTCCTAGCATAATAGGATCTGCCATATTTTGGCACTACCCAGTACAAAATAGTAGTTAATAAACTACTCTGACTGGACTGGAGACTGTCTATACACATGCCTTTGTATATGACAGCCCCGCCGTGCCCATGGGGATGCAATCACGGCTCTCCAGGAGCCAGCAGAAACGACCTGTTTGTATCTGCTGACCTTTGGTTTGATGACAGCGTTCTTCTGTTTAATGAAATTGCAGTGCCTGTGAAGCTTAGTTACGAAATGGCTGCGTATATTTTTTCGCCTTCATCATGCCCGAAGTATAAGAACCATCCTCGAGTTGTGCCTTATGTGAGCTACATTATGTTAAAAACACAGCTAATTCAAAACGGAGTGAAATACCCTTTTTAGCTGGTGGAGCAATGTGGCTCAGTTGAGTAAAAGCCCTTGGAGGGCTAGTGGGAGATTATGTGTCCTGAAGAAGTAACAGGCTTCGTTGTGGCAGTGAGAGCTAGTGTGCTGATCACTGCAAAGGCTTGATTAATGGAGTGATTAAAGCAGCAGAGGGTTAGTGCTCTGGCAGCTGGGGCATAGGAAATGGGCATGGAAACTACTGGGAGAGGGGAAATACACAGCTCCAGAATCACAGGGCTGACTTGCCCTAGCAAACACTTTGATGTTGGAGGTGGGGAAGGATGAAACACATCAGGCAAAAAGAAAAAAAAAAACCTCCCACCTCCCCTTCCCCCCTTCCCAGCCTTATGCGTACAAGGGAAAGCCCCTGACTTTTGGCTCACTTAGCAGAAGGCAATAAAGCGTCCTATTACGAGGCTTCCTCTGATGTATCGTAACTGGTCTCAGGCTCCAGAAATCTGATCCCTTGGAACAAAACTTACAGTAGATGCTAATAGAGCCTCTAGCCCAGCAATGCTACACACAACGCCCTGCATGGGCCCAGAAAAACTTCTAATTCAGTCACATCCTTTATTCTTCATCTTTCGAACTCCTTGGCCTGATTTTTTTTTCCTAGGTTACTCCACTTTTAAACAGAGGTGAGCCAAACTCAGACTGCTCGTGCTCAAGGATTGAATTCCCCCAAAGCTACAGGCTGAGAGCCAACTTCTTTCTCAGGTCCTTTGCAAGGGCAACAAATCTATGTGTGGTTGAGTTGGTCCCATTAAAGATAAGGATCATCTGCAGAGCTGGAACCTGCATCTGGAGTCAAAATTCCCAAGGCTCAAAGGGTTTAGATCAGATGTCTGGGAATGGAGCCCTCCTTTTTCGCCTTAGACATCTGATCTAAAACAACTTCAAACTTGTAACTCCTTTCAGATTAACCTCAGCTGTGAGAGGCCTGGGGACTCACATTCTTGGCTTGGTAGTATGACTTCTCCATGCCTCACATCACCACAGTTGATTAGAAATACTTTCTTTATTAACTTTCAGCTCCTGTCTCATGCATGAAGGTTAATAGCCAGGAATATTCTTAGAGAAGGTACCTTGTGTTTAATAAATGACGACCAGGATGGGGGATGAAAAGGGGAATAAAATTCACCATCAGTCCGCTAGAGGGTAGCTCCCCTCAGATCACAGCCGAAAGCCTTCAGCCCAGCCCCAGCCCCAGCGTGCTGGGCTCCCCTGCGCTTCGCTTGACGTGACAAAGCGGCATTAACAGTCTTCCTCGCCTCCTGTTACCCTCAGTGAGCTCCAATTTCTGATTTAATAACCACAACAAAAACATCAAAATTCTATAATGACTCTCCTGGAGAAAGATAGGAAAATTAGCACCCAAGAACTATACGCATCTGAAATTGTTAGACCTTTAAGCAATAGACAAATGGCCACTAAACAACGGCGTTTTAATATATAACCTGAATTAACAAGTTTAAGTCTCCTAATTTTATATCCCTGGTATATTATTTATGGTATTTGTGGGCTACAAACATTGATATGAAGCGGATAGTTCGTGTGCATTATGTGGGAAGCATCTACATTATATATAATGCATAAAGAAATCTACACAGCCTTCAGCATGCCAGCTGTTTCTGTTTATGACACTGAGTTATTCATGAAATCCAGGAAGACATTTTGTAGTAAAATATGCTACCTGCTTGCTTTTAAACTGCTGGAGCTGTCTGTCCAGCGAGCTAAATAATTAAGGGAGCGATGCGAAATTAAATATCACAGTTCAATCCACCTTTTCCCTTCATCAATCCTTTCTTGTAAGAGGAGCCAGGAACTAGAGAAAAATATGACTCACAGGGGCTGTTTAGGTGTTGCTATCGTATGTACGGAAGGTAAAGAGAATGATAATATGCCTTTCCTGCCTGTAATAGTGTTCACCGTAGCAAACCTTCCTGCTTGTTACAGTAGAGTAAATGGGGTGTTTAATTTGGGATTCAGTGTAGTCTGGAGTCAAGGTGCAGCAGTTTTATTACAGAATACAATTTTATTGGAGGCTGAAGATTTAAATTCTGCCATACACACATATATACATGGAAGTTCTGCTTTGCAGCTACAAGCTAATACACACGCACAGGCTTCTTGTATGTTAAACATGCTCCCTAATTTTTCAGTTTGAAGGACCCCAGGAATTATGACATATTTCTGCATTTTCTAATGCACTGAGAAACCTTGTTCGAATGCAGTCTCTTCCAGCCATCAAGAAAAGAAAACCCACGCACGCATTCAAAAGGAGCAAGTGCTATTTTTCATTTCCTCTTTAGATTTTTGACAGTACCTGCAATGTCTCCAGTTCATGACCCCCAGAAAGAAGCTTTTGGGTTTGGAAAATATTTTCTTTGTTTAGCTTTTCTCTAGCAAACAGCAGCAAACACCACCACCCCCCGCCCACTTCCCCCAGAAAGGTGTTTAGAACATGTAATCACTTTTCCTTTATTTAGTCTAAATCTTAAGACAGAAGTCTTTCAATAGAATGATTTTCTGGCAAGGCTGCAACATGATGTATATATTTGGAAATCAAATTATTTAGAATTATGACCGTGTCATCAAAATAAGCCATTTTGAAATGCACCGCTAGCTCTCCAAACAGATTGTACGGGGAAAAATTGGATAACACTTGGCTTAAGCACTTAGAAGTCCGTAAAACCAAAACACTGGGGACCGTTTCATTTCATTTTCGTCAAAACACAAGACCACCTCCACCGGCGGGGGGGCTGCGGGCGGCGGGGACTCGCGAGGGGAGCGAGCCCCGGCCCCGGCCCCGGCCCCGGTCCCGGTCCCGGCCGCCCGGCGCCAGCCGCCAGGTGGTGCCCGCAGTTTAAGGACATCTGTCCGCTCTTTTTTTTTCTCCCCACCCCCCCACCCCCCCAAAGATCCAGAGAGATAAATAACATCCGAGCAGGAATCCTGCCGCAGACACGATATTTAACACCCGCGGATCAAAAAACGTCAAATTTTTACCTACCCCGGTACGATAAACCCGGCTTTAAGAGCCTTGTTATTCCTAGATTTAATAGCTTAGCCTTTTCTTTTTTTTTCCAGTTTACAACCCTTGCAAACCAAAGAGAGAAAAATAATATTGTTGCGTAGACCATAAATACTGTTGCTGTGGTTCTATTTTATCCAGGGGGAAACTACACATAGATTCTCAAATGCGAGCGTATTTGTGTATCATCCATGGTGACTGGCTCGCTGTGAAGCTGCTTTCTCTAAACGCGCTACGGTAGCTGCGTACCTGGGTGAAAGGAAATTATTTCTTCACAGGCAAAAGAGGATGCTCATCCTGCTGCGGGGAATCACAGGCAATTTCCATTTCGTTAGCATTTTCCTAACCCTCTTTTGTGGTGCTCTTTGATACCTAGCTAGTGGTAGCCCAAGGTCACTGCCTGCTTTGGCTGCTGTTTTACCAGCAACATATGTACTCTGAAGTGTGGGGTAAACTGTTTGTATCCAACTATTAAGGGGAAATTAGGCTGAACACATCTCTTACAAAAGAGAGATACTGATGGTCCAAGTATTAATTCCTTTATTCGCATATGCACATAGCTTTAGAATGAGCTAACGCCTAGATCTTGCCAATGACCTCAACCTTGATCTGGAGGGACGGTTTATTCATGAGCAAAACATTCATTCTCCATACAAACTGGTCGTGGGACTACTGCCTGTGTGACATTTGGTCCTCTATTGATAAACACACAAGACACCAAATTACTGTGATTTTGTCCTCTTACCATTTGGGGTTGTATGTCACGCACGCAGCGCTGCGACTACTCCTGAGGAACTTGAAATTAGAAATCAGCGTTTAGTGGCTTTGTAGATCTCACAGAGGAATTACGGGCAGTCCTGAGGCGACCGAGGGCTGTGAAAGCACAGAGAGACAGGCACAAAGGCCAGCACCGGCAAGAGAAGCCGGCCTTTTTTTAGCCGGGGCGAGGGCATTTTTCATGACCGCACGGCGAGTGTATTGCAGGTCCCTGTTCATCAAAATCACAGGAACCACCATTTTGCAGTTCACATGCAAGAGCGATAAAATGGTGGTTCAGAAGGGCTAGCATGCTCGACTCGGCACCGGAGTTCCTCTGCTCACTCAACAGCCCGGCTCTTTTTCTAATTATTATGAAATGGCAATAGATTTTAGATTAGGAATGAGACAGGAAATGAGGGGAAAATCCTGTGTGCATCTGGAAAACACACAGGGTAAAAATTAACCTTGAAGCTCAAAGAAAACAATGTATGTATACATGTGAAAGCAGTCTCCATATGAATTTTCTAATAACTGTAAGGTATATCTTCATCTTAAAACTTGTAACTTTAGGAATAGCACAATATGTGCTGTTGGGATGCTGCAGAAGCCAATGAAGTCATTTTAGAAAATAAACCCGTAGAGCAGAAATAATTACATTCAACTCTGAGCAGGAATTAGCCTGGCACTGCAAATGATGAACCTTGCTTTATAAGAAGGGGACTTTTTAATATGATGATTTGGCAATTTGGAGGGATGGTTATTTTCATTTTAACAGGCCTCTGCTTAGTGTATGTCCCCTTGGGGATGTAATGAAGGTTAACAACTTACACGTGGGGAGAAGGGATTTTAGTGATTAGGGAAATTGCAGGCTCCAATTTATGTGAGCGTGTATGTGACAGAGGGAGAGGGAGAGATTCCTCCCCATTTCAGACACTGCTGCACAAAATGTGTGTGAATGCGAAACATTTCTGGGGAAAACCCATATGTAATATAGATAGCAGCCCACCAGGGCCTGAACTGAAATGGCAAATACTGGCCTCTGGACCCTTCACTGGTGTCAGATCAGGTGTCAAAGCAGGGGAGAGGCACAGATCACTTCCAACAGTGCATCAGCATGATCTTACCAAAAGTCTTGCCCTGACAACACGATGTATATTACATATTGGGCTCAAGCAGTGACACAACTGGCAACTTAGAGAGACAGAGCTTACCCTCTTTCTCGTCTCTAATCCAGTAATGTTTTTCCATCAAACTGCCTATGTATTCCCTGCAAACTGAATTCAGAGCTCAGAAGAGACTCCAGCTGAATTTTTCGCTGTAATGTTTCGCTTTATAAGATTTGTTATTAAATTACTTTATAATTGATTTGGTATTAAACAGCAAATAAGAACTCTACTTTCAACCAAAACCAGCTGTCCACTCCCATTTCTGTGCATTCTTGACCCAGTGTGACAATTACCAGGGAAAAACATCCCTTTGCAATATTGAATGCAGTCCTGCGCCTGGACATTCAACAATATTCATTGGCCTATATAACGTAAACAAGAGCAGTTTGTTAGCCTAATAAATCCAAGATTTGGGCTGAGAAAAAAAGGTGCTGTCAATAACCCTTTAGCCAGATAATAGAAAGGGGATTATGTGATTATTCTGTCAAAAAATTAGGTTTCATGCTTTTAATTGGCATCATATCCTGTCATGGGTCTGTAGGGTTTAAATCACAGTCCACCATGTTAGAGTGAGAAGGAAACCTAATAGTAAATCCTTTCATCTCAGAGCCTGTAGGGTTTTTATGTGAAGTCCTAATTTCTGCTAAAATACTTCCAAAGAAAGACAACAGGAAACAGTAAACATGGCAACACCACAAATATACTTTTCTGATGCACTATTCCTGTCAGCGTTCAAAGAATAAGTTGTACGGGCTGGAAAGGAAACTGCTGTATCATTAAAACCCAAGCAGGCTCAAACAGCCACCCTTTTGTAAAACGGCCCCCCTCTCCACCGTCTCTCATAAATCTTGTTTCAAACTGGGCTAAAGCCGTGGATTGACTTCGCCTCTTGCAGTAATGGCTTGAAACTGTTGTGCATCACAGTTCCGTGTTCAAAGGGAACCAGGAGTATTTAAAGACAACTTCTGGTGCAGGATGCAATTATAACTGACAGCCAGATGTCCGCCCTGTCTGGTACAGCACGCCTAGAAGAGATTGCAAATGGTCTTGAGACCTTTGGATCTAAACAGGGCGTCCGAGTGAGTGATACGCAGATAAACAACAATACCACAAATCACTGACACCAGCCGAGGGGTTGCTGGTACTGATAAAGATTTTAGATGTCGGGAAGCGGCTGACCCTTCCGCCCTCCCCTCTCTTATTTTTTACTGTGCCAAAACCAAAGTATGTTAGTGGAAAAGGACTCAACCCACAAAGTGTGTTTATATATCCACCGCCAGAAGTTCATCTTGCGAGGAAAGTCCTGTAAGTAACTGTTTAGTTTACAAAGGTTAACTGGACTGTAGTGAAAGCTATTTGATATTTTGATTAAATTATACGTCTAGAATATTTGCAGCAAGTTCTATAATACAGGGTGTTCCCCCCAGGTGTATTACCTACTGAAAACATTTTTAAATGGACCAACACTGAAAAATGGACCCTCTTCTGTCTCCGGTCTGAATAGATTATTATGCATACGAGGCACTGCTTTGATGTCAAAGTATGTTTCCTATTGTACGTGTAGGAATTTTTAGAGATTCCACGCTTTTTACACAGCATCCTATTTTATGTATCTTTTTTGAAGTATGTACGCAGACCTACTGACTTTATGAGCACAGGCTTACATGGCAGTACACTGAAAATTGTATAAAGGTTTTGGGAAATCAGCAGAAACCACTTATCTTCATATCCTTTACTAACATTCAGTATGAGACCAACCAACTCAAGGACTTTAGAAGTACCTGAAAAGCTTTCATTGATTTTCCATGGGCAGTGGATCAGGCCCTACCTGGTTCTGGTGACATTTTTAAAATAATGTGATGTTAAAATGACAAATATTCACTGTATCACAATGTTAGGGGAAATGGCTGAAAAGTTTAGATGGCAACAATCTGAAGCAGTGAAGACATGCAAATAATGTGGGCAAAACATAAGCTAATTTTTCAGACACTTTACAAGTAAGTATTCTATTTGATTTGCCTTTATGATCACCTTCTTCCTGTGATATTGTTACTGTCTTTTTAAAATATCTTACTGATAAAAATTTTATCTGCTTTGAATTATCTTGTGTTTTGTAACGGGATTTTGTAGAATTTATATTTTAAAAAAAAATAACAGAAGCTGTCCAGGAGACATCTTTTTCTTACATCCCAGTGAGAAAATTCACTGCATCACTTTATCACAGGTCTTCACTGTGTCACAAAGACAGGTCTGTGCAATATCATTAGAATGAAAGATAAGGGACTCCATAATACAAAGATGTCATCACTGATGGGAAAATTCCAATTTTGAAAGAGGACCCCATTCCAAATATCAAGCTTGAAGGATTTAGTATCTTGAAACATTTTTCAGGTTGGTTCAATGTCATTGTGATAAAAAGGATGTCACTTAAATCACAGCAACCCGATGTGCAAAGTTGTCCTGCCGGATGAATTGCCAAAACTTTTATTCACCAAATTTCAACGAGTCTAAAAACTGACCAGACCCTTGCCTGTTCCTTGAGCCAAACTTACTTTATGGACTTTATGGTGAAGGATGACCAAAACCTTTGTAGCTTCCGTTCCTTCGTTGGCTCTCTGCTTGACTCCCCTTCCCACCACAGGCACTGATTTTTTGGACATCATCATTTGCGCATCTACTGCGGTTGACCCGTCCAACACATACTGCTGTAAACTTTTCACTTTATGGGCAATAATTTTGCCAAAAAAAATTATTGTTCTTACCCCTAGGGCACGAGAGACTTGAGCTAAGATGTGCGCACAGTCTGGGAAATTAGAAACACAGTTTTTCACTGAAGGTTCTATGAAAGGTGGAGGTACCTCATGGCCACGTTCATCCAGCTCAAGTGGCGATTTGCCCTGCGAAGGCAGCAAGGCTGGGCAGTGCAGCACCAGCTCAGGCACCGCGGACATGCCCCAGCACACCTTCACGCCAAGAGAAAAAGCCCCAAGCTTATGCTCCACACCAAGAAACCACTGCATTAGTAGAAGTGTTAAAGCATTGCAAACCACATCTTTTTTAAGTGCGAGTGAAGATGAAGACCCTGGCATTCCCCAAGGAAAATAAAGAGTTGCCAAGAGTATGGGTGTGAGAGGAAAGGCTGTCAGGTTTGAATCTTCTGTGAAAAGCCAGATTGCACGGAGGGAGGGACCTGGGGCCTAGTGATGGCTGTATTTTGGCCAGCATTGAAGTCTGTGAAATAATTCGTGACAGGCCCAGGAAATCCTCTGGAGTCTTCTTTAAATCAAACTAGCACATGAACGAGTGATGAGTTTTAAGCATTCCACCCTCTTCTTCAAGTTCATCATTTTAATAAGCTTTGGATGGTCACACAGCCCAAATACATTTTGATGTGTTGAATTTTATTTTGTTTGGAATAGTTTTTAAAGCTAATGATTACTGTGTAATATTATGTATGGGACTCTTCTTGGAGACAATCTTTATTTACACAAGAAACTTTTAAAGAGCTACTGCCAGTGTAACATATTCATTGTTACAGCACTTCTAAATGGTATTTTAAGATCCTGGTAATTCTCATCGATATGGGAGATATAAATATCTCCTCACCCTTGCCTCGGAGTGCATCAGGAAAGCAATTCACACAGATCAAGAGGGAGAAAAAAGCCTGCAAGTAGTATCAGCCCTCCCTCTCCCCTGCCAACCATCCCAGCAGCGTGTCTGGGACTGAGCAAGGAGGGAGGGAGAAGCAACATGGTCTGAGAGACCAGGGTGGGCTGTAGACAGTCACCGTAATGCTCCCTAAAGGCAGGATTTGGGTCAAAAAGACGATGCTTAAAATTGCCCGTGTCCCCATCCACACAAAGGATAACGGAGCACAAGGGAGAGGAGGGCCATTCGCTTCCCTGTGCACAGCTGCTGTGCTGGTTCTGCTCCCGAAATCCCTTAGCTCCCCAACGCACGCATCGTGCTGGGCCACGCGTGACACCCCAGCTTAATCCCTCTGCCGTAGCTGCTGCTGGCACCCATGTGCCCGCGAGACCTGTGTGTTATGTACCCTCCCCGCAGAGGCTCATTCCCCGCCACGCCGCGTTTTACATAGGAGGGTGCAGGCAGTTTGCTGTAGGAGTTTTCGTGCCACCTCACCTACTCTGCTAAAGGGCTAGGCTGGTAACCTCAGGGGTATAAAGTCATCTCCCTCCTTCGCCATTCAAATCTGCGAAGCCTTGGAGATATCATTTAAACTCACAAGGCTCTTTTAGGCAGGTAAGGATGAAAACAAGCCATGCGGATACTGTGAGAACAGAGCACCGAGTGGGATTTCCGTAGGGACCTAACTACCTTCAAGCTGTGTGCCTCACTTTCTCCTGTGGAAAATGGTTATAAAGATAATTCTGTACCCAGCAAGTTGCAAGGTGCTGTCCTGCGGTAGTAACCAGAGCAGCACTGGAGCAGCCAGAGACTTCCCAGCTCTGGCAGCACCCTTGCTGTGGTTGTCACTCGCGCCAATGCCTCACACGCAGAAGGCACAGGGCAGGTACCGGAGCGTTAAACAGCAAAACAGCCCCGAATCCCTAAATGTTCAGCAGGAGGAGTACAGCAGTTTGGTAGGACTTTCCACTATAAGGTGGGAAGTTCTCCAGTTGGGTTTGCTGTTTATAAGTCCTCTGGCTAAGAATTGCACCTTGGGTTCCTTGTAGTTATTCTGAGTCGGGTGTTTCAAGGCGGTCATGTTAGACTCTGTTTCTGCATTACTATGGTTACCGTTAATAAAGTTGTCTCCATAAGTTACCAGGAAACAGACAGTAAAGAAATGTTAATGTTTTCTTGAGAACCAGTAATGAGATAGATAGATATATATGTAGTGCAAATAAAGGAAAAGAAAAATGGGACTAAGCCAAAATAATAAAGAACATGAAATGATCCTGTAACTACCACTCAGCTTAAGAACTTAAACGACGTTGCATTATAAATGATAAGCAAGACAGCAAACCCCAAGCTGTGTCTTGAGAACTATAAATGCTATCCCTCTCTGGTCTCAGCCATAAAACCCATAGTCTGGAGCTACTGCTTAGTCCCCAGGAAGGGTTTCTGGGCTTTCAAAATTACCACACTCATCAGAGGAATTTGGGAGTCAGTTTGTACTTCAGATTAGCGTTCAGAAAGAAAATCCAAGGACGTGGGTAGTATTGAGTTAGATAGGAGTTTCATTGATTGAATAATCTATAGCTGCAGAAAGTACAGCTATTTTTCTACTGAGTTTCACTTATCTGACTTTCTTCTGAGGAAAGCTTTTATGGGGTACATCTATCAGTTTGGACACAGAGGCGCAGTGCTCATTGGCGTATGTCCATTAAACTATAATAAAACTGCAATGCAGGTAGCATTTCAACTGTCTTATTTTTATATACTTTTATATCATTATCTTCATGTACTTTCATCCTTTTATACATCTGCAGTATACTAATCACTGTAGCAGATGACTACATGGGAAAGAAAAGGCTAGTGTTTTGATAGGAATGTGGTTTTTTCCTCAATTTGATGACCTAGTCGGCAGCTCCAGCCTCACTCCCAAGCCAGAAACTTCAGGAATTCTCATAAAAATTCATGAGACAGGTTAATTAAACTTTGCTGTTATTTTCTGACTTCCCTTGAGCTCCCCGGAGTGCCTTCACTGGAAGACCTATCTTGGAAGATCCCATCGCCTAGGCATCAGGCATTCATTTGGGAGGTGGCAGATGTGGGGTCCAGTCCATGCTTGAATTTACAGAGAAGGGATTGGCTTATGGTTCCCTGAATATCAGGTAATAGTAACCAAGTCCTTGGAAATGTTTCCATCGCTTTGATGGACCCATATTTTTTGTTACATTTTCTCCTGATTTGTGAAATGGCAGCTTTCAATAAGCAAATTATTTGTCAACCAAAACAATAAATATAACAAACAGCCCTGGAAAAGTACCTATCACTTGTTTTGCCAGCAGTTTTGCGGAAAGAAAATTAAAGACCTGATTAAGTCCCTTTAACAGATTTCAGAAGGGGATTGACTTTGTGGATTCATCATCAACCTTAACTTTGTTTTCAGACATTTGAATGGGATTTACCTGCACAAGTCCCACTCTAATCCATAGCAGTTACGTGACTAAAACCCAAATGGCTCCCACAGAGCTTCCTGTCTTCTTTAATTATAGACTTCTGGATTGATTTTCATAATTTATTGTTTTCATAGTTGTTTTAAAAAAAGTCTGTTGGCATGTTGCATGTAAATATGCAAATGTTGTTAAACTACTATTATTCATTCCATCAGTCTGTAGCATACCATAGTCCAGCTTTGTGCTTTTGATAGTACAAAGTCATCACAAAGCTCAGAGCTGAATGCCTCTTAATAACTAATTAATCATGACTGCACTTTCAGTCTCATCGTGGACAATGGCATAGGTTCCACTGACTTGAACAAGTGTAGGATTTGGCCCATTAAAATGATTACTATGTATCTTCTCACTTTCACCAGAGCATCAGTAGATTTGGCAATGTTCTGTGTGCGGTGAATATGCTGCATTTTACTAGTGCACTTGCTTGATGGCCTATTAAAGGGAATAACCGGGCCATACACAGGGCTTATGTGTAAATACAGTAACAGAGTGTCCACAGATTTCCTCCTGGACCCACGTTCCCCATGTCTCTAATAGCATCTGCTGTCCCTCCATGCATAACTAACCTGACAGTGCCCATTGGGGTCTGAGGGACCTCTCCTGGAGCTGGCATTTGTGCACGCTGGGGACAGGGCCACCTCTAGTCATGCTGCTTCCTTAAATTATTCCACCAAGGTTGTCCTCTTTCAGCCAGGACATTCTTGCCATCCTTGTACACCTCACCTAGGCGCCAGCCCAGGTCCAGTTACTGAATCCGGCCTCTGTTTCTGTTTCCATGATGGTGGGAATGGCAAACCTGCTTCCTCAGGCCTTCTCTGATGTTCCAGAAAAAAACTGAACCCCCCAGGAAAGGGTTAAATTAGTTAAACGCTTCATTGATTAAACAATCTGTGTCATGTTTACATATTTATACTGAAGGCATTTCTAAGTTTGCTCTTTCTCTCCAAAGAACAATAGCAAAGGTTCCTCTTCCCAGGTTAACAGTTTCCAGCCCATCACTTCTTTCATCACATCATCTCAGCCTGCAGGTTTCCAGTTTGATGGCTGTTAAAGGTTTAAGAAGTTTAAATTGACCTTGACCTGCAAATATATGATTTACAGCAGATGATATTGTTCTGGAAAAACAAAACTTCTGTCCTGGAGCTAAACTGCATTTAATGATTTATATTACTTCTCCTGGGCCAGGTTCTGGTGTATTTACTAACACTGTACGTTATTTTAACTCCTCCAGAAGCCCCATTGATTTTGGAGGCACTCTTCCAAGGTGAGACAGATTCACAATATGAATAAATATACCAACATGTGGTCCGCTAATACATTGTCATGATTTCGAAGATAAATTCTTTGATCACTTCTAACCTTGTCTTCAGGTCTGTTTGTAAAGTCCCTGCAAATTATTGAAATGGATTTTAAAAATGCACAGATAGTACCTGTTTTCTCTAAAAGAAATCCCTATTGGCAGTATCATGAGATACCTTGGAATATGCTACATATGTTTGTGCTGGAAGAAAAAAGTCCTCCTTCTACTTTGGAAATTGTGAAATACATTCTAGTTGCGGACTTTAATGGGGCAGGATTTAAATTGCAGTGAGTTACAAAATTAATTGTAAAATGATGAAAGAGTATCTTCCTGGTGTCCCTGTGGAGCTGGAAAGTTTGGAGCAATGTGTGTAAAAGAGACAAGACTGGCACTGGAGTGTTCCTGGTATCATTGCTGCCTTTTGTCTTTTTTGGCATCCCCTTTCAGAAACAGCAGAGAAAGAAAAATATGAAATTGAACACAGCAAATTTAATTATAAAACAAAGCCACCCACCTTGCTTTCAGGGTCAGGAAGTATAATCGCCTCCTTTTGACGCAAGAATGAGTTTAACAACATATGTTAAATGAACAATTATTTAAAATAAAAGGAAATGACCTTAAAAACAGCTGCAGTATCTCAGGCTGTAGCACCGACAGCAGTGCAGAAAAACAGCCCATTGTGGAAGGAAGGCAGGCGCACAGACGAGAGCCTCCCGCAACCCTACCCTTGCAAAGACAAAAGCAGAAAGCGATCATTTCACAGAATACTGTAAAATATCTCGCTTCTATTCGATCTCACCAGCTTGTTCTGCCTCTGATTTTTTTATTTATGTTTGTTTATTTTGGTCTTTCTTTTTCTGATTTATTTATTTTTTTGGCTGCGAGACCAAATCCTGACGCCCAAAGCCACTGTTTGCCGCACAATGGCACGATGACATTGGGTGTGTTCCAGTAAGTCGTATTTTAATGAATGTCGCCAGCAGTGGAAACGCAGCAGAGCCGGCACATCAGCCCTAGATGCGCACCTAAGAAGAATAAAAAGAAAAGAGCTTTTTTTGCGACAGAATAAACCCATTTTTCTTGAAGCCGCCCTGCATCACATGACCGAGCCTGGAGCCTTTAGGACAACACAGAACCAGCCTGCAATGGGAAAGAAATTAAGCAGGTCTGTCTCCTCCTCGCACACGCTTTTCAGCCTGTCGACGCGTTGCCTGTCCGTATCCCTCACAGCGCATCTGTAGAGCCATTAAATTGGATAATCCCTCTGGCCTTTGATACATTTCTGGACATGATTATTTCATTACTCGCAGTATATCAGTAGGATCATAATAAAAAGGACTTCTGACAACCTGCCAAGAGTTTTGTGGCCTTGTAAACACAAAAGTGCTCTAATAAAATTTTATTAAGTGTTAAAAAGTCATAAAAAGTGAAATAACATAAACTACAAAATTTACTGTCCTCAGCAAATGCTGAAAATATCGTCCATAGTAAAATTAAATTAGCATGTAATAGACAGCGTGGCGGTGTGGAGTGGGTTTAAAAGAGGATCCAGGGAAAAAAAAAAGAAGAAAAAAAAAAAAAGAATGGGGGAAAAAAAAAGAAGGGAAAAAAAGAAAGGGGAAAAAAAAGGAAAGAAAGATTGCACTTGAACTAAACGTGGGTCGCGGGGGTTCAGTTTACGGCGATCCGCGCGTGTTCCCGGCCCGAAGGGCCGGGCGGTCCCGGGGCGCGGCGGGGGCACGGCGGGGGCGCGGGGCGGCCGCCAGGCGGCGCTGTGGGAGCGGGAATGCGGAGGGACCCCGCGCGCCGCGACCCCCGCAGCCGCCCCGCAGCCCGCCGGGAGCGACACCCCCCCCTCCCCCCCGTCCCAGAAATGAGCCATTTACGGGGATTTTGGCGTTTTCAAAAAAAAAAAAAAAAAAATGGGAAACAATGCGGGTAGGCGCCTGGCGGGGCGGGCAGCGAAGGAGCGGGATGCCGGCGGCTTCGGCCGCGCCGCTCCCCGCCGCCGCCCCCGCGGAGGGGCAGGGGGTGCCGCGCCGGGGGCCAGGCGGCAGAGAGTGCTGGCCCTCCGTGCCTGCGGGGGCCCCGCCGCCGGAGCCAAGTAAGTTCAGCCTCTTGCATCGCCGTCGGTGCTGCGCAGGGGACGGGGACGGCGGCGGGGACAGGGACCAGCACCGCCGCGCACGGCCGCGGCGGGGCGGGGGGACACGAAGGGACGGGCCGCCGCCGCTCGCCGCGCTCCCCCCGCGCCGCTCCGTGCCGGCTGTCGGTGCGCCGGGGAGGGGACACCGCTTCTATCCGGGCTGGTTTTGTCGCCGTCGGTGGCCAGCGGTGGGTTGCGGGCACCGAGGAAGCGGGTGAGGCGGCGATGCCAGGTTGTCGTGGCGTCGCTGCCCCCCGCTTCGGGATATCCGTCCTTGGGGCGGGGGGCTGCACCCGGGATCTACCTGCGGTCGGCCGGGAAGGAAGTGACCGCCCTCCCGTCACCAGGGAGCCGCTTGGCGAAGCCGCCCCGAAACTTAACGCGGGGGGAAGAGCGGGGAGGGGAAAAGAGCAATAAAATAAGGAAACTGACTTCAGATTTCTGGGTAGGAAATATTTCAAGTTGTCGTTTTATTCAGGTGAAGAGGATAACTGGTTCTCATGTGGCAAGGCTGATGTTCAAGGCCAACTACTGTACGAAAAATAGTGAGTTACTGCCCAAGCCGGGCTTGTCTTTGAGCTCGGGCTGGCGCCCGCGGTACGAGCGGAGCAGCCCCCACGGGGAGCGGGGACCTTTGGGCAAAAACTGGCTTAAAGATATACAGTATATGAGCGGGAACAAAGAGCTTTGTTCTCGCTAACGGGGAGGGGGGGGGGAAATAACCATCAAGTTATTTTTAGTAGAAATTCTAATTCTGTAAAACCGCACTTTAGTCATTTTGGATCTATACACTGGGTATTAAGGTAGGGTCACAAAGAAAACCATAAACACTATTGTGCTTTATTTTGAGCCGTCTGAATTAATGGGACAGTTGTAGGTAGAGTGTAAAGTAGTGCTTGCTTTAGCCCGACTGTCTTAAATTAAGACCAGTTTCTAAAAATAGGTCTTTCTGTTTGTACATAAAGTTGGCTAGACCTGTGTGCATATGCAGACCATACAGCCATAAAGTGTATATTTATCTCACTGATGCAAAACTTGTAATGTTTTATATACCCTTATGTTCATCACCTCTGATTAAAAGAATGAGGATATTACTGTGTAATTCATATATATATATAGACTGATAAATTACAGAAATAAAATACATTTGAATAAATAGCAAAAAGCTTTGCTTTTCTTCCACCTCAGATTTTTGTATAAATTTTCAATAATTATACAGTAATGACTGCAATTAGTAATGCTCACAGAAAGAAGCTGTACTTTTTAAGTCGAAGAAAATGACCACATCACATTGTCTACAGCACTTGAAAAAAATCTGAGCTCTAAACCATCTATGGAAATACATAAGTTTTCAATGAACGCTAAATAATGATTTTCTTTGCCCTCTAATTAAATTTTCAGTCTTCTGTCACCAGATATAATGTAAAGACTGCAAAAATGCAAACAGAAAGTGTAGCAGCAGTGTGATCAAAGCTTTGAACTTATATGAATTAAAAAGTCAGCGAAGCATTACAGAATTCCACATACATGTGGCTAAGGTGTGTGCGCGCCTACATAACTTTGAAGAGTTTTTAAATGGAATGAAGGTTTGGTGGAGTTAGTTTGCATTGCTGAAAGACTCTTCGGGATCAATTCTAATATTTTTTGGATTTTGGGAACATTCCCAGGAAATCCCTCTTTAGGCTATGGTGTGCAGAGCCACACCGCCTTTATTTTAAAACACGTTCTTTAAAAACCTAACTCTGTCATCTGGTTGATCAGCTGTTTGCTATTTTGTGCTGCGCTCTGCCTGAGCCCGTACGTGTACAATATCACTGTGTGAACAATCCCAGTTGTTCCACGGAGTTTACGGACATGAATCAGGGTACGTGCTTATGTGTGTGGGTTTCAGCGGTGAGAGAAACTTCTTTTCTTTTCCGAAATTTAGCATTCTAATTTATAGGTTTGAGTACGCGGCATGACTTTTGACAACTGAGTTTTTCTACCAGCCTAACATGATGTCAAATTCCAAAAAAAAAGATACGATAGGCGACTACAGGTTGTGTTTAAACGAACACAATGGCAAATGGGCAAACCTCTGACCCTGCGTTGGGCAAGGCTGGAACTCACGTTGTTCTCAGCCCCACTATTTTCAATATCCGAGGCTGTGCCTTTGCACCTCCGTCTGCCCCAGGCGAAGGCAGGAATCCTGCCCAGGGAAGTGTGCAGTCTGCCTGTCAGAAGGGCCTCAAAGGGCGAGGAAAGAAAAAAAAGCACAGCTACAGCAGGCCACGATGCTTGCAGCAGGCGGGATGGATATTGTCTGGGCTCGGGGACCGGGGCTGCACATGTGTCACTTCTTTCGCAGGGTTTCTTTAAGTGGTTGCAGAATTTAAAGGCACGCACCATCCAACAGAGGCCTATCTTGCAATACATTAACCAGATCTTTCTGAGTTGATTAATGGCTTCAGGCTTTTGTTGTTGGATTTTTTTTTTTTCTACTGTAATACAGCTGGGCCCTACGCTACAGAAATAGATAACGGATGAAATCTTGGCTCTCCTGAATTCAGTCACAAAACTCATTGACTTCATTGGAGCCACGTTTTCATCAACTGCATCGTAATATTTTCTATCAGCCATATGGAGGAGATTTAAAATTGGCTTTAGAAGAAATAGAAATTAGCTCGTCTACAAATGATTTGCATGGGTTGTTATCTGTTTGGTTTTTTCTCCAGGTAATATAAATGGCAACACTAAGCATAAAGTGCCAAAAAGACAAATAGCTGTATAACGTTTTGATTGCCTGTAACTACGGCATAACTTGACTGAAATATTAACTTAAAATCAACAAGGTTGGATTACTGTATGTAAGACCACCAGGTCTGATCTGGACGGGGCAAGGGCCTGGGAAGCCATTCACAGGCGCAAGGGGCTATTTACAGTTCATGACACTCTTTAGGGCCACGGAGATGTGAAATTGTGTGTCTACGATGCTTTAACACGAGAGGCAGTTAGTTAAGTGGGAAAGACCGTATTAATTCACAGCCCTCGCTTTTGCACATTTAGCTTATTGAATTGTGCTTCCCCTTGATATTTTAAACAGATGCATCATAATGGACTTCTTAAAATCTGATTTAAACCATAACACCAGGAAGTACAATTTTGTCAAAAATGGAAGCGGGGGGGGGGGGAGAAACTGCTGAACTCCCAGCCACTCCCACAGTCGTTTTTTCACAGACAGTTTTTTCTGATCCGTTAGCCTGCCAGACAAGGATGGCACCTATCCAGTGTAAATATTACATTTTCGACATTTGGATGGTGTTTTAAGTAATATTTCTCATCCCCTGAGAAGGTATACTTTATAAATACAGTATTATCTCCAATTTAGAGCTAGATTATGGTAGGATGTGACTTTATAATGCAAAAAATATTTAAAGAACTCTGTGTATGGACTCACTTACTGTAGAATAAAACTTCTTCCTTTCAGTTATTTAAATTTACAGTGAAAATGACTTAAGCACAGCATCAAACACGCTTTTTTTTCTGGAATAGGGAGGATCCAGACATGATTTTGGAGGAATAACTCCATGTGTAGACAAGATTTGTTGCTACTGTTTAGCAGCATAATCTGCACTGTGCATATCTTGAAGTGGAAAGCCACACTAGTGTCTTTGGGACCTAATATCCTCATTGGACTAAACTCATCACTGTGTATATTCCAGTAATATTCCACTGACAGTGCCAGATGCTGACAGAACCCCGTGTTGGAAATAATTATGAAAATTAGTTGATCCACATCCATCGCAAGTAGTGGAACTTCTTAGCGAAATAACTTGTTCTGAAATTCCCATCTCTATTTTAAGTCCTTCTCTTTCTCGTCAAAGGGAAAATGGGCAATATTTGAACTGAGCCCAAATAGATTTCTTTTCACTCATTACTCTTTTAAGTCAAAACAACGAAGCTGGTTTGTGCAGTGTTGTGTAGGGGAGGAGGAACCGTGCCCAGGCACGGCAGTCGTATCGCAAGCTTCGGGCTGGTGTGGGTTTACACGGCTGAACTATATGCCCTGAGATTTGTGTTTACAATGAAAAACCCTGACCTATCTTTAACTACACCGGCATTGCTTAGGACTGTTTTAATATATACCAGATACAGTCCATTAAACTGGAACAAATATAATCCTGAAAATACTAGCTTCACATTTTCCGGGTTGTAGGTAATTTTCCATACTCACAATCCGCTGTTTTGAAAGAATGTCCTTATTTCCTGACTTTGAAATACAGAGCAGTGGTTTTGTCTCCTGCGTAGCTTCCCCGCCTTACCTTCAGTTTGTGGCTCATGGTACTTTGTGTCTTGGTCCCTATATTCACCCACCTCCAATAAAATGTTAGCTGCTGCGTGATTCTCATTTGCAAGCTGCTTGCCTGCTGATATCAAACTTGTAGGTCTGGTAGTACAATAAAGCCTAGGTCGCGGAGCCTAAGTGAAGAGGGACCCTGACACTCACCTGGCTACGAGAATAAAAAGAAATTGGAGATTTTCATAATGGTAAAGAAAATTCATGGCTTTCAAGCTGTTGGAATTGTTTTACCACAGACCTGAAGGAGAGACAGGTCGGTGGGACTGTCTGACTCCTGGCTTGTGACCAGAGCTGGAGAGAGTCCCCGAGCTGCGGCAGCCACGGTGGTCCCCGAGCCCGTCGCTGCCCCAGCAGTGCCCCAGCGGGCGGGCAGGCGGCCAGGGCACAGGCAGCGCGGCTGCGCCAGGTCCTTCTGGCAGGGAACCGGGCCTTAGGTTTCCAGCCTTTGTGGCTGCAAAAATAACCTCGCACACGCGAAGCCTGAGTAAACTAAGGAGCTGGCAGGAAGCTTGGAATAATGGTTCTGAGAAGTGTGAATTGTGCCCATCAAATGTGATACCTGAGAGGCCTGATAACAATGCATTCAGTGCAAGACAATATGAACTACTCCATGACGAGCCCTGTCAACACAAATAACTGGCTGAACTGCTTATCCTGCTGGCCGAGTCCGTCCATGTGCAGAGGAAATGCAAACTTATCAGGCCTCCTGCATTCCCAGGGAAAGGCAATGTCCCAGTTTGGTACCAGGACACCTCATTCCTGTCGCTCTGCTCCCTCCTGTAGCATTGTGTGCTGTGTTGAATCAGCAGGTACTTGGTGTGCCCTGTGAGGGAGGTGAGATGGGGAATAAGCAGAAGGAGTACAGGTGGATCTAGTACTTCTGTCTTGCACTCAAGAATCTGGCTTATGCCCACATCAGAGTAAAGCAATACAGGATGATGGGGAGTGCTGTAGGAAGAAGAAGACTGATATGTTTAGGAGAGTTAGAAATTTGATGACTAGCCAGAGAGATAGAAAATAAGATACTGAGTGACAGATACCTGCTTTGGCCTTATCCTAGTGTGAGTAACGGTGAGATCATTAGTCCCTTTTTTTTTTTTTTTTCCTAACAGCAGATGGAATATTTTGTCAGTGGAGAGTTTTGTCTGGGAAGGGAATTTTCTTACACAAACCATACAGCCAGTTACACCAAGGTACCTGGCAATCTAAGTCAGAAATGGAGCTGAATGTATGATAGGGGGTTGGACTACATGACCTTTGAAGATCGCTTCCAACCCAACACATTCTATGATTCTATGTCTTAGTCGTTCTGGACAGTAAAGTCCCCTCCTCTTGTGTGACTCTTCCTGTAGCGGATGAGCTAAAGATCTCCTCCTGAAACGCTGTAATTTTCGGACCCTGGGCGCAAGAGCTCAGGATGGATCCAGCCGCGTGAGCTGGAGCCCCTCTGCCACCCCGCAGTTCTGCCTCGCTCAGGGCTCTTTGGCAGCACCCACCGAAGCACCCACCCACCCTTGCTTCACGGTTATCACGTTCAGCCGATTAACCAGGGAAGTGTCTTGGCCGCCTCAAAGCACCCATGACTGCGGTGCATGCAAAGCTGGCAGAATTTTGAAACCAGATTGGAAGGCACATCCCTTCTGGTATATACTTACACCAGAACTTTGTGTGAGTAAACTGTCATCCATTCTCTGCCTACTATTGTTTAGAGCATGCCGCATGTGAAAGCCAGAGCCGTCGGAGTAGGAAGAACAGCTGAAACATCTCTAATGACATCCAGTGCTAAAAAGTGCTTTGAAGTTGTATAGCTGCTATTTCTTCTCTATGATTTCCAAATGCAGGAAAAAAAAAAAAAAAGAAATACCAATGTTAAAAGCATCAGTCAGTCCATTTAATTGGACAGTAGTTGTCTGTGTCATTTCTTTTCTTCTTACGATGATCTGAAGTGAAGAGGGGAAAGCAGAGAATTTTCTTGATGGTTATAAGACATGAATTATTTACTTCTGAGACCAAAAAAACCCCCTACATAGTATTTGCCAAAGACCAAAGGCCGACATATTTAGGTATTTTAAAAAGTGCGTTTTTACCTAGTTATGTATGAATCTTAATGGTGCGCCTGACTGTGATGTGGATCACTGAGGGCCTCTAAAGTTCCACCACCATTTTTCATCATCATCCATCCATCAGTGACACTGTCACTTTGAAATCTAACAAAAGTTTGCTGAGCTTAATTTATTCCCATTCCTATCGGATCGTTGTTATCCCCATACAAGACAGGGCCAAAAAAGACTATGGGCTCAGCCTTAATGAACTCGCTCCTCAGACCTTGCCGGTGCACTGGGGGCTGCAAGTTGCCGTGCCCCTTTTAGGAAGGCCAGTAAAGTCCTTGGTGATCTGCTTGCCCAGTTTTGCCAGCCAGTGTAAGAAAATCTGAGTTTGGCCGAGTTTTAGCTTTGTCAGCTCTGAGGTGTGATGTGCGGAGTGGGAGTGGGATCAAAGCCCAGGGCTGGCAGACCCCCTTCCGAGCTGGTTGCTCTGACCACTGCACACAAGCTCCTCCTGAAAATGCTAACAGAAGATACCCCTGCAACTGATGGGGACTGCGAACACGTAATGCTGCGCTCCCTCTCCAATATATTGTGTCTGGACCTTCTAACAATCCTGACATTCACTTCACGACTCATTTAATGTGTATTTTATTGTGCATTTTAGATCGTGACTTACTCCATGGGAAATGGTAAGACTATCTGCCAAAGACCAGATTCTGCTTCCATGACTTAAATAAGCAGGTTCTCCAGTTGACTACGGTAGGAAAGTTACTCCCCAGCATGAGCTGAGCCAGGAGAAGGTGAAACCCTGGTCCTGCACTTATTTCTGCAAGCTCCAATGAACACAGTGGGGCTGTGCATGGCCAGTGGTTCCCATCAAAGGGCTGGAGTAGATAGTGGTACATGCCTTGGTGTGTGTTGTAGCTGAAGTAGTAAGATTTACATACTATTTCACTATTTTTACTATTTTACTGTTTCAAAGCACTGAAAGTACTTTGAAGCTTTTATCTGGTACTGTCCCACATTTCTCATTTCTTGTATATACAAGTGCAAGTTTATAACACTCTGTGTCAGCTAATACATTGGAAATCGAGGGCATATCTGCAAGAACATATAACAGCACAGTAGGTGGAAAAGGACTACAAATCTCACCTGTTACTCTGCCCAGTGACACAGAGAAGAGAAAGAAAATAGAAAGAAAACTGCTGACTGTTGAAAGAAAACTGCTGACTGTTGTATGCCGACATAAAAATACTAAAATACAAAGCTGCTTATGAGAGTTTCATAATAAAATCCTGTCCTGATAATAGTTTCTGTTTTGATTTTGTGCTTCTTGTGGCTTTAGTGTATCCAAACCATTTTCATTCATTGTTAAAGACATATTTCCTCTTGTGATTACATTTAGGTACAACTAAATTAAAGCTTTCTGAAATACCATTGCCTGAAAAAGAGAACTGTTTATACACTTTTAAGTATAGCCCCATGACTGACATCTCTAGCGTGTTGAAATAAATACACAAATAAAGTTAATCACTGCATGGTTTGAGCGGTGAAAGACTTGCTGTAACTTTTATGTATGACTACATTACAATGTTTAGATAAATTGCCTGATGTAGGTCAGTAAAGTGGGACCAATTCATTTTTGTCTATCTTAAAAAGGGCTCAGAAAAGCATGATTCCTCATCAAACATCCACTGAAAGACAACTCACTGTAATACACTCAGATAAAAAATGGGTTCAGGAGGGGAACATGCTTCTTTATCTGCTGGGTCCTAGTCGTCCTTGACAGCCAAGGAAGAGTCACGTAAAGTTTACATTAATTGATTTTATTGTTAATCTGCTTGAAATTTTGACAGCCAAAGGAAAAAAAAAGCCAACCTGAAAGACACACAATCACTTTACAAAGTGCTTAGCTGTACAAACATGCTGTTCTTCCAGAGAGCTGATCACCAGCAAGCTGCAGAATGCTTGTACAAGTTTTGCACACACTTTTCTTTAGTCTAGGGCCACACAGACTGTCCATATTTTACATTGCTACCTCCAACCTTTCTATTTCAGCACTATGGGTTGTGGTGTCACATTACTCTGGTGCCGAGTCCATCCACCCCTAGCACCTCCCTTCATGATGTGTCTTCTCCCAGCAGTGCTGGAGATGGCCTGTAGCATAAGAAAGCTTTCTCAGTATGCGAAGATGTCGACACAGGTGATTTCAATGCAGAACTACACAAAAAAGTCCTTACTGTTGGCATGTGTTCATCTACGTTTCATTAGCAAAGAGGGGAAACTACAACGTAAATGAAATCTCTACTCAGAGGAGACTTTGGTAGTTTCCTTAACTTCTTTTCTGGATGACTGATGTTAGAAGTTGTGTGATTCCTGGGCTAAATTCTACCTGATTACCACTTTAACCTCACTCCTCTACACGTATTGCTGTCAATAATATATACGAATAGTCAGCAGAGTAGGATGTTAGTTGTGTTCTGGAACTAAGTATTATCCGCTTATAAAAGATTTCAGTGACACGGCATTGCTAACCAGAGGTGGGCAAAATGCTTCAGTCAAGTAGTTTATTTATCACAGTTTTGCATAAACAGAGATTTTTTTTTTAATTCCCCAAATGAAATAAAACTTTTTTTGTCTTCAGATGAACCGTCTGTTCTTTTTGGTCTTTAGATTCAATCCTAAAAGATAAATCAACACACTTCTAATTGTGCAACATTTCTGAATATCTAATACCGATCTCAGTGAGTTTGCCGTGTACAGCTACTGTGAGATTTGCTTGTGCCGATTGTCAAGGATGGAGGTAGTGCTTATGTCACCAATAGCAAACTCTGTTTCTGAGTGTTTGGTTTGGAGGGAGCCCATGTCACTCCCGCCCGCTGATGAAGCTGTTCCACTGTGTTACCCTGGTGTCAAAACGGGTTAATGCCGTGTAGCCGGTGGCCATCCTTTCTACAAGAGTAACATTTTTAAATGAAAGGTCCTGACGAAAAGAGAGGGATGAAATCCTATCATAGAAAGGAGCTTTTCTTTGCTTGCTCCCATTAAGTTGCCCAGCTCATCGAGGACAGACCTTCACTGCATGCACACATCTGGCCCAGCCTCTCTTCATGTAACATCATTCATCATGACCTGTCATGTTCGCCATGCTGCCCACATTCCCCCAGCACACCACAGAAAACTTTCCTCTCTCAGCACCTTACATTTCACTCCCTCGTAGGCATCCTTTGTTCATTCTAACAACAAAATGGTGCCATTCAGGAGCTGTAGCAACATAATTGGGAGTTACGCAGCACACTCCTCCTGTCACCGAGAGGCCTGCAAGTGCGTGACCACACTACGATTGCTGCGGCGTCATGCGCTGCTCCAAAAAAAAAAGTAAACTAACATTTTCAGGATGCTTTTTTGTTCCTGTGATTTTAAGAATGCTTGGCAAATATTCATTCTCTCCACGATGCTCGGTGAAGTCAGTCCAGAGAACGACAAACACGGCAAACAGCAGTGAAACTCAAGTTTCTTCTTCCTTTTAATTCATTGCACTCGAGTCTGATAACTTCCAAAAATGCTGATCTCCCCATTCTAGTGATTAAATATTAAACTTTTTATTTGGTGTATGTTAGTAAAAAATAGAGGGAACCTGGAACGAATGCATGAAACTGAAAACTAATGAAATAAGGAAAATGCTGGTTATTAATGAATTGGTAGGGCAGCATGCTGGGAAGTATTAAGACTCTGTGGAATATGAGGGTAAAAACCATAATTATACTTGTCTCATTGCTGCTATATAGTTGCTGTGAACCCTGGTGGTCCAAAGCACTATTTCTGCTCTTTGAACATAATTTCAGATTTTTCCACTTCATACTTCAGCCCTGCCAGCGAAGGAGGCCAGTCCATTGCAAGTTTATGACTGTTGAGACCAGAATCATGCAGACAGAGGTTTCCTGCTGCCTATGAAAAGGGCGGCTACGAGGGCAGTGCTTCCCAGGTACGACCTCCATGGAGGGAGCACGGACAGGACCATCAGGCAGCCCCATGCCATTGATAAGTTGGGCCACTCCTCAAAGGCTTATATTTTAACTGTTGTTTTTATTGCATTTGCGTCTGCTGGGTGCCTGCCCTAAGCCATTTATAACAGGTTTCCATCACTTCTACTTAGCTCATTATCAATGAGGACATGGGGAGAAGCTCCTTATTTGTATACTTTAATGCCCGCTTCAGTCAGTTCATGAGTTGGCAGATAAGGGAAATGTGAGGTACTTGCTGTCTCCTGATCCCTTTTACCCCATTGTGGTTCTTGGTTTTTTTGTTTGTTTGTTTTCTTCTATTTCTACTCTTCTTTCTTTTTTCAAGTTCGTCTTCTCCAGCTGCCCCTCAAAGCCTGCATTTTGCCTCCGTCTTATCCAGCACGCTTGCGCCTGCTGCTTTCTCTGCTGTCTGCTCTAGATGACAACATTAAACAGTCATTCTCCAAAACAAAAACATGTTATTTTTTTCTCTTAATTGTCTCCATACATCCCGTCTGTCTTCTCAGTCATCTCAACTCTCTTATCTTGTCAGGCTCAAAACCCTGGCACCATCATTAGGTCTCTGTTTCCTTTGGCAGTATCTATTCCACTACTCAGTACTATAGACAACCTTTCCCTAGTACCTCTGTTTTCAACTCTTTCTATACGTCTTCTTTCTATACATCTTCTTCTCTTTGTCCAGACTATGGAGTGACTCCACTCTGTGCAGGCAGCTTTTTCTTCACAGGGCTCTGTCTATATTTGTTTAAATGAGATTTCACCTCATTTAAAAGTTAGGCACATAGATGGATAGGCCAGTGGGTCTGCCTAGCAGATCAACCCATGCTCCCAAAATAGGGTAGCATGGCAGAAGAATATGGCCTTATTTTGGACAGTGGTAGCTGCACACACTTAAGCTTTGTGAGAGGCAATGAAATTGCATGCAAAATCTGCACCAGTATTCCAGGTGTGGTTTTGACCTGCACCCTGGTTTAATAGGCAGAATGGTTACTGTTTGGTGCTGTTTGGAGTGATTTTTATCAGCTGCCTATCACTGGAGAAGTGTCCCACAGGTACACCCTGCAGCGAGGTGCTTATGCTAGTACAGGTAGCAACGCAGGGGAATCCAGGACCACAAAAAGAATAAACACAAGGCTTCTGGGAGGAAACTACAGAAACATAATCACTGGATTTAAGTTCTCCTCTTCTCCCAGCACAAGAACATTAGCTTCTGGCAACAGAATGGCCAACATCCCTGGCTGTTTCCGACTGACTGTAGTGAAAGCTCAACACTGAGCCCTTAGTTCATAACTCAGCTCTACTTTCTTATGTCCACGCCTACCTCCCCTTTCTTTTTTCCAGCTGTTTTATTTAGGTTATTCAGGGCAAGTGTTTTTCTTTCTACATCAGCCTGGGAATCACCTGGATCACTCTTGGAGTTGAACAAATAGCAATTTACTCAAAAATAATAAGCTGTCGAGGTTTACTAACGCAGCACCAGCCAGTTCTGCCAGCATTACACTGTAGACGAACAGAGCATTGGTTAACAAACACCAAGTTAACCTACATGTTTCAGAAGAAAAGTTATTTGGTTAGGATCTGTGTTCTTTCCTCAATATTTGGCATGCAACAATGACTGTATCACCGTGCCACGAGTAACTTGTTGCTGGACTATGACACAGTCCATGAGGCACAACAGCTATGAAAGGTGGATCCTTCCAAGACATTTTATGCTCGTCAGGTTGGCAACAGATTTGTGCTGGTGACGAGACTTGTCTGAGTTGCTGAGCATTGCAGGCCTGTTTCTGTTTACCTTGCCAGCCCATTTGCAGCCAGCTGTTCTCCAGCAGGAGACAATGTTAAAGCAAACACACACATGGAAATTGTCCGTAATAATTAAGATCCCAAGGCAGCAAGTCCCTTAAACATGTGCTTAACTTTGTTTAATGAGGTAACTATTCTAAAGCTTCTCCTGAAATGTCTTCTGCAGTTGCCCAACCTATTAAAATCTCCTCAAGCTGATAAAGATGTAATTATTTTGTTTTTCCATGGATGTGTCATCCAATAATGCCCACATGGCGTCAGAGTGGGCATTTTTCTGCAGCTGTCCCAGAATTTCTTTCATAGTTTTAATTCCTTTCTCCTGTTGATTCTTTGACAGTATTTCTGCCCGCCAAATTCTCAATTTGTTGAAAATTAATTTTCTCACTCTTTGTATCTTTTGTTATTTAAAAATAGAAGAGTCTTCATTCATGTTAATAACACTGTTTATATATCTTATCTCTGTACCCAAAGATTTTAGTGCTTGTGTGCTTTATGGGAATAAGTGTGCTTAATAAATGTGTTTAAATATTATCATCTCAGTCATTATCATCAGTATTTAGGAGACGAGCTTCCCCATATTTTCTTGGTATGCATTACAAGATTAAGAGTTGTTGATATACAGAAATGGGAGTGGATATCTGTAGCAGCTAATTAATCTTGGAGGCAACCTACCAATTAAACAGATTATAAATCCTGATGTAATAAAAGGTCTTAAGAGACATGACTTCAACAGTAGACATACCCAGTCATGGACTAAAACATTTTTCTGAGGTCTTGTCAGACCTTTTTTGCTCCTTGTTCTTCCAAATTACCAATTTGGGTGTGCCAAGTGAAGTACTTTGGTAAAACAGAGTTGCCCCCATGGAAGAGAGAGGTTTTGGTGGGTTAAGTGGATAAAGCTTCAAGGACATGGAACGTAAATGTCAGCTCTCCCCAGAAGGGTGTCACTTGTCAGGGACACCAGAGCAGAGGTTTGATGCACCTGGGCAAATTGGGTCCACCTGCAACACAGGCAGGTTCACGATAACTGTGCTGGAGCTTTCAGATAGTACAGCCCTGAGCTCTGAGTAGTTTGCTTCTGTCTAATGCAGAGACAAGCAAAACCATCAGGAGTTTTAGAGGTGGAATTGTCTAAGAGGAAGAGATGTAGGAGTCTGACCAGTCTTTACTGCAAACCTTTTCTGGCCACAAACTTGAGGTAAAAAAGCAGATATAACGCTCATGTCAATTTTATACGAGTTTCTCCACTGTGTTCAATTTTTACGCTGCCTGGTACAAAATATATACACTGAAAGTCACACTTCTCAGGATCTGAGTACCAAAAACCTCTCATCACAAAGCTTGCCTCAGACAGCTGTATGTGAGCCAAAACCTCCTGCTTGATTGTTGCCTCCCGTGCAAATAGAGACGAGCTGAGCTGCTCCTTTCCCGTCCTCACAGACTCCCCAAACCTACCACAGTGGTCTGAGGAAATACCAGAGGGGACATCTCAGCACTACACTCTCTGCCTCTGTGGAAAAAAACCCATGTCACCAAAAGAAGGAAAAAAAGGCTCTGCAACGGTTACTGCCAAATGCCGTTAACCTGCTATCAACAAAAAATCTACACCATGGCATGACAACAAATCAATGTTTCTGTGTATGATGAACCATCGTGGAGCCATCTGCTCGCAGTGTGTGGCCTGCGTCTCAGGCTGCGAGAGTGTCTGAAAAACTTGTTGCGCATTTCTGAATGTCATATCTCTACTACAGATGTTTCCATCTGCATAGGAGTGTGGTGCTCTGCATCCTACGTACCACAGCATTTGCAGATTTTCAATCTCTTTAACAGGTGGTTTTAATCATGCTGGTTGTCGTTTGCAACCACCATTCCTCCCCTCATGACTGGATGGCATGAGATATATTAATGTCGGTAGTTCCTTGCTGCAGCAACTTTCAGAGGACCTCAGCCTTCTTGAGGGGCTGTAACTGTGTGACTTTCCCAAAAGACTCAGTTTGTGACACCTGTGTCTAGCTGAAAAGCCTTTCAAATGCAAACTCTGTACTGGCTTTGAAGAGGAGCAAGGGCTCTCAGTCCCGTCTTTCCTTGCCTTACAACATTTTCACCAGCCTGATTTCCTTTTGTTGATCCACATCATGCAATAGATAATTCAGCAATTGTCACATCACCTCTAAAAATACATACCGTTGCCTACAAACCAGGGAATATTTTCCTTTGAAGTCACTAAAAAGCACACAAGGAAGTAAAGATGGGTGAGAAAGATAAAACCTTTTGGAGTTTTACTGACCTTCCCATTGAGGGTCTGGTGTGGATCTGTGTGGTCACCCATGAAACGAAGTCCGCTTGTCCCCATTCCCTGTGACCCCACTCCCCTTCACTCCTGGGCTTATCTGGGGCTTCTTGCTTTTAACAAGAAACAAGACTTCCAAAGCAGGCTGTGAATAAAGGCATTGTACTAGCAATGTGATTTAAATAAAATCATCAGAATGAGCACCTTCAAGCTTTCTAGCACTCAGATCCAAACTTTGTACTGTGGCACAGGCCGGGCAAGGCTGGTCTAGAACAACAAAACTCTTACTTCATATTTAAATGTTGATTTCATGTTGCAATGAATGAGACGAATCTAGCATGTAGTTTTCCTACTTATTGTATTTTATCATTTTGATGATAAATATTAAGCTCTATCCTGGGGCAGAGAGCAAGTCAGGAGGGACGTCTTGCATGGCACCCTGTCTTCCTGCAGAGGTAAGCCCATAGTTAACCATTCAGAAGAACTTTTGGACAACTCTGTGGCAGGGTCTCCCCTTTTTCACCCAGGACATAGCCTGCAGGAGGCTGTCTGGGGGATGCAGTCCCGGGATGCACAGGGAAGAGAAGGGGGTCCCATGGGAGGGAGCTTTCTTCTCACCCTGAGCTGGACCAAGGAACGGGCAGGGCCCTGCCACAGCCCTTGCCTCAGCAATGACAATTGTTGCTGGTGTTGTGCTGAAAACCTGCATGAGGGTTTTGGTGCCACCATGGCAAGGGGGAAAAAGAGACGGTTGCTAATTGCTGTGAGGAATGTCAATTCGTCCCTCTTCACCCTCAAGAAGACCCACACTGGGGATGATGCAGGCATCTCCTGCAGCTCCAGGCTGTCCCGCTGCTCAGGGCACCGATCCCTCTTTCTGTTTAAAGGGAATCTCAAAGAGGAATGTGGGAGGAATCCCCAGAACAGAGAGTCAAGCAAGAGCTAAGAAACCGAATACTGAATTTCAGTGTTGTGGAGGATGTTCCCGCACAAAGCCTCATCAAAATCATAAAAATCAAATTCTAGACATTAGGAACTCTTAGCCAGCACTTTTAGACACCATGGATGCTTATTACCATGTCCACATTGTAGGGTTTTTGATAATCTATGATGTACCATAGATAGAGTCACAGAGACTTTACCTACCTGCATTTATCATTCTGGAAAGATCATGTCTATTAATCACAGATAAGAGCGCAGCCTATTGTGTCCCTGACAATTAGAGCTCTCTGCCAGCAGAGCAGACGCAAATGCCAAGACGAACGAAATGTAAGATCTCCTTACAGGGTTTGGGGTTGGGTTTTTTTCAGAAAATCTTTTACATGCTATGAGTAGGGTCTTGAATTTTTGTGGTGTTCTGCAAGTGAATCTAAGCAGCTCTAAGTACCTATGCCCAGGGCAGGAAAGGGAGGGCAAAGACCTGTTTCTAGGCGCCACAAAAATATGTTTCAACTTTAAATAGGATTGGGGGTTGCCTTGCTTTTGGGAGCTGTGCTAGAGACAGCTCATGAAATACGGGTTTGAATATACAGGAGCTGACCTGACGCCCCAGCACTAAGCACACGCAAGTTCCCTGCTTTCAGAGGGAATGACCTGGAGCTGGGCAAGAAACTTTGTTCTAGGCCCATAAGACTTTTCAAAATTTTTAACAGTTTGCTGCTCTGTGCTGGGATAAGACCAAGTCACTTTGAAAAAAAAAAAAAAGAAAAAAGAAAAGCCTTTGTATAATGTGAGTTAAAAAGAGAAAGAGAAACCATAACAAAAAAGCAAAGGGAACAAATAAATGGATAAACAGGTCATAGATGTGATCGGGGGTTCTGCTGGTGATGCTGGGAACCGTTTGAGTGGTTTGGGGACAGCAGACACTTCCAGGCAGGTCTCGCCTGTCTCTGACCCTTCTGCTAGGCTGGGCTGAGTCTGCCTATTCTCTTTTATCCATTTTTAACCACAAAATGAAGCTAAGAAACCTTTCCTGACAAAGGAGTCATTGAAACTTTCCCTTGAAAATGTCTCATTTTGACAAATAAGCATGAACAAATTATCTAATCAGAAAGTTCCCAGCCATTGGAAACAACCTACCCATTTATGCCTGAGCAAGATCAAACCTTTCAGCATTTGGTTATGCATTTTACAATTTAAACTTCACTTTGCCTAGACAAATAGTACTACGAAATAGTATTTTGACTATTTTTTGTCAGAATAAAGCGCGTTACCTATCTCTTACTTAAACAAGGTTGCCATAGGAAAGTGTCTGAACTTCTTCACCTGGCTTTGCTACCTTCCCAAGAATTAAGGTAATTTTAAACTCAGGAACAGAATTCTTCTCAAGCTCATTGCATTGATCTCTTCTGTTGAAGACTCTCGTGCTCTCTTGAGGGTAGATCTCTAGTCTTCATCTGTGAAGCATCTAGGACATAAGACTGTAAAGCATTGATGCAGGGATTATGAAAACTGCTGTGGGTTCGTGTGGTTCCCAGTGCAAGGGGGTCTAGGTCACAACTGCCTCTTTCCGGGCTGGAGCAGCTGATGGCACGTGCTGGCAGCTGGCAACCGGGAACCCTGAGGAAGCAGCTTTGGAGTACTCAGGGCTCCCATCAGAGCCATGCCCTTCAGTCTCCCTTCCATGGGAAGATGAAGGTAAAGGAGAAGCTGGGAGAAGAAAACCTGAGCACATCTGGGTCTTACCTGCAGGAGCCTCAGAGACCACCGGAGCAGGCAATCCCACCGCTGGGTGCACATTCCAGGCATACTCCCGGGCCTCCTCTGTCAGATATGGCCTTAGGGGCTGCTTCAGTGCAAATAATAATTTATGACAGCAGCACATGGGTACATCTATAAGAATAATATGTACATAATTAATATAGGCTTTCAGAGTGTTCCAGTGGCCATAAACAGCACTTTAATTTGTTCCTTAATTTCCCCAAAGAAGTTACGTGCTATATGAGAAATCTTAAAGCAGTGTTTTTCAAGCCCTAGCAAGACATACAGTTCTGCAAAGAAGACAAAAATTGCTCCAAATTTTTTTTTCCTGTGAACTGACTTGTAATTTATTTCTGCCAGTGTTCTGAACTCTGAGTGAGCTTGCTGCTGGAAGACCAGAGACAGAGAGCACATTTTGAGACTATTTGTTTTTCGGAGTTTTACAGGTTGGAAGAGAAATAATTTTTACTCTTGGTTGCTATATATTTCCCCCATATTTATTTTCAAATCAGCTGGGTTTTCTGCAGAAAACAGAACTCTCCTTTTCCTTCCCTTTTATAGAAGGGCATATTTATATTTTAATTCAGGAAGGTTGCCATTTGGAGAGATTTAAGTTCTAGGAGCAAGGTTGCAGCATGTGGGATTGGGGCAGTTGTGTATATTCTAGCTCTGGGACAGGAACCAGAAGTATGGGCATTGGCTTGCTTCTGAATAGAGGAGCCATTGACATTCTGGGTCCTGATACAAGCTTTTCCAAAAAGCATTATCCTTTTGCATACCGCTTTCCCAGTCAAAAATCCACCCCCTGCTCCTGCGCCTGCTCTCGCTGCAACGTACATTTGGAATGAGTCCACTGGCCAGTGCAGTGGCATGAAGGAGGAATTCAGCTCCATGGCCCTCGTTACTTGGGAGAGGGACAAGCAGTAGCGAGAGAGACCCCACGTCAGGCAGGGAAAGCTCTCAGTGGAGCCAGTGCTGCTGAGGAAGGAGCGAGGTGCTACGGCAGGAGGAATAGTGGTGGGAAGGGTGCACCATGAAGGGAAGAGGAGGAGGGTGGAGCTGAACTCTCAGGAGAATCTGACCTCCTGAGTTAAATGATATTTTCCCCTTAGAACCACTTAGATCTGCACACTCCTCCTCTGTCAGGCAGGATGCGAAGAACTCAAGAGGGCTGTCTTATGACATCCCTACATGGTGGACATTTCTCAGCAGGAAAGCCTTCTTCCAGAAAGCATTTCTCAGAAAAGAAGTATTCCTGATGCATAGAGCCTGCTTGCAAACAGAGTCTAACAGAAGGAAACCCCAAATCCATTGGACCAAAATAGTGCCTAGCTTCTGATTAATGCTGTTCATTTGTTTTTTACCACCAAGAGTCACAGCTTAGAAAATTTCATTTTCTAGTAATTTTTTTCTGAAAATTAATTACACACACAGCCACTACTTTTGTTTGGGGACTGTTAGCATGATTTTTAAGCCAGTTTATGAAAGCAAGCATTTTGTTCTAGGTAGGAGGATGACAAAATTAATCCCAACTATGGCATTATAGATGAGATCTGAAATAAGTACAGATGTTCCTGTTTAGCTAAAATGGTAGAAGCAGCATTATTACAGCAATGTAAACTTTATTTTCTTTCTGTAAAGGCGAGCATTTTGCTCTGCGGTTACTTTACCCTTGTAGATCAGAATTTATCTGACCAACGAAACCCTGTCATCCCATCAACAGATCCTGACCAGGCATGATATCCCGTCAGGACTCTTAAGAAGCTTCTGACATTCAAAGGAGAATCATGAACATTATGGGTGTTATAAGATAATGGTAGTTTTTTCATTGTTAGGTAGCGTAAGATAGGTCATTTTAAACTGTTGGTTTTCAGGTGAAATTTCTCCCTTATGACCACTCAGAAAAAATAAAAGGCAAACTGACAAGCTGATGTTAACTGAAGCTTAGGGGTCACTTACAAGCTCTAGTTCTCTTAAAGTTTTTGATTTAGAGAAATTTACTTTTAAATAAATAATACTCATGGTCAATTGAACCCTAAATAATCCAGAGCCTTGAAAATGTCCTTGGAACGAGAAGGATTTCTCTATATCTGAGAAATGCTTTCAGAAAGGACAAGAGTAATAATGAAATCTGTGGAAAAGACAAATTCATGAAAATTTGTTGGAAGCCATCGAATGTGGGTCCGTAGGTGCTTTCCGGAAGTGGGAGTGTTCGGGGTTTTGGAAACAGAGCACAGCTCTCCGTCACTGAGATGCATCAGTGCCACCTCAGCAGAATTAGAGTCTCATGTCTGTTAGGTGGCCTGTGCGAAGTGAGTTGTCAGCGTTGATGCCGTTCGCAGTTAATAAGGGCTCATCGTATGCATGGCATCCTTCATTGTTTTACACAGGAATTTAGGAACTGATGTGGCTTAAGCTGAATGATATTGTTGGGGCAGGAAAGTGGAAGTCAGATGTTGTCAGCAGCTAATCACAAGGCGCTTGAAACTCTTAAATAGATGAAGCAGATTTGTGTCTGAAACAGTGTATTAACATTTTTACTAAAATATTCTTTCACTACCATTGTGTTCAGGAGCATGTACACTTGCAACAGCAGGTGTGCAACTACAAATGTCTGAAAATTCAGCAATAAAATGTCTGGAAACTACAACACTGACAACTCATTTCACACAGGCCACCTAGGAGGTATCAGGTGCTAATCAACTTCAGCCTTTGCTGAGGTGATGTAGTAGAGTAGGTCACTGAGTTGAATGAGTAGAAATATACCCAAAACCATTGATGATATATGGTTAGAGACCGTAAGTATTGCTAAAAATATAAATTGAAGTTACATATGGGGAGCCACCAAATAATTTGCATCCTGAAATACAAAACTCTCTTTTACCACGCCACACACACATTTAAATGGCAATTCTGGGCGGAGGTGGAACTAGCCATGCTCCAGTGTTCACCCAATACAGTCAGCACCCAATACAGCATCACACTAACACTGTGCCTCTGCTTGCACTTAGCCCAGAGTGACATCCCTGTGGTAAATTACTTGTATGAGCAGAGCGAAGGTGCTGGGTGTAACGGAGACATCTTAAAAGGACATATTTAGGAAGTCTGCTATGCAGCCGTGATGCTGACAATGTTCAGAATTGGTAAGGGCTGTGAGGACCATGTGCCGTGAAAATCAAGGAAAGACAGTCGGTCAGAAGTAACTGATTTGTGTCCAAGTTCCCCTGCTGCTAAGTATCCCCTGCTGCATAATGCAAGCACAGGAATAAGTTGCACGGGGTATCAGCTGCATCTTTGTTGAATCAATATGCATTTAGAAATCTTCTGAGACTCCACCACACTGCTCCGTATGAGTTCTTCTTCCTACTGAAATCTTCTTATCCACATCTTCAACCTTTTGTTGATGTTCTTCCTCTTCCTACACTTCTCCCAAATTTTACAGGGAAAAAAAAAGTGTCATCTCTGCTCATACAGCTGGAATTTCACCCCTTTTCTGAAAAACAGCAGGAAAGAAGGGGCAGATGATTAGAAAATCCCCAATCTTGTTTTGATGTCAGTAAAGAGTTTCATGTAAGTTAAAACAGCAGTTCCAAGCATAGAAGGGACTCTGTGTGACACTGTTTTTATTCAGAACATTTGTAAATGTTATGTAAGCTGAACTGATCTGCAGTACCTAAACTTTTCATTGCTCTTAACGGCAGAGGAAAGAAGATATTATAAATATGTAAAATAAGGCACTACTACATTAACATAAATAACTCTAATAAATTGTAAAGCCCTGTAGAAAACAGAAAACTGCTAATGGAATAATGCACATTTGTTGATTCTTGGAGCAGACACTGGCCATACATCATGCACCAAAGCAAGTGCTAAGAGCATCAGCACGTAACAGCATTATTTAAACTTCTTTTATGGGTGAGATTAAATAGTCATCAAAGCAGCCCATACTGAGCCTGCTGATTGGTTCCAACAGCCACTGATTCCTTTTTCTACTTTTTGTTTGCGTATAAGAGACTATCACAGGAACTTCAGTGTTTGGGGTTCTCATTAATATTTACATCCTTAAAGCAGTTGACCACCAGATTACCAATAATTAAAACTGCCCTTCCAAAAGGCCCGGCCCAGAGGTCAAAAGCGCAAGATTAAGTAATTCCCTTCTGTCATCCTGCCTCACTCAAGCTTGCCAGACACTCTCAAGAAAGGATTATCATGTGGTCTGTCACCCCATTTCTTTGCTGCTTTGACCAACAGAGGCATCAATAAAATGTATTACAATGGGCAAAACGTGGTGGCAACTTGTGGCCCACAGGAACTGAACCAAACCCGTCAACTCGTTGCATGTAGAGCGCTGAATATAGTGACAAGATAAATGACAATTACTTATGGTCACTCTGTTCTGACATGGATTTGAATGAAGAACACTGGCAAAGGCACATAATTATCAAAGTTCCTGCAAAGCTGGTTCATGCTGGTATTTCACAAAATGTGGGTTTGGATGTAAAGACATTGATTCAAACATTTTCCCCTGCGTGTTCCCGCCCTCCTTGGGGTTGCTCACATTCTTAAAACTAAGGCCAAAAGGTACCACCCACCCAAGCCTTCATCCTGGTAGGAACACCAGGAACAAAAGGTAACCCACTCTTCTGGGAAGCAAACCTATTAAATCACATACATCCAGACAGGGCACGTGGAAAGTCAAGTGGAGTCGCTGTACTCTGATATATTCTGCAGCTTTGTAAATTGGGCCCATCCTTTCCCATTAGGGAACGAAAATACTTTAAAGCCAAGTTACAGGGATGAATTGCAGATTGAAAGTTCTTGGGTTGTTGATGCTCTTTAGGCCAGATAAAACAAATAATAGAGCTTGATGGAATGGAAATGTCCATATTCTGCCATACATTGAATTTGTTTATGGTTCACTTGGCACAGATTTTTTTTTCCCCTTTGGCATTAAATGGACTTTTAAACTGAAAGTGAATTTTGATATTAAAAAAGCTCTGCCTGTAAAAACAGACAAATTAACAGGAATGAGCACTTTCACACAGAAGAAAATGATTCATTAACTGCTCTTTCGCCATTGTACAAGAGCCCATTTTTGGCTTGTCCTCAGAGACTCCAGGGATGCTTATGATACCAGCAACGTTTAGAAAAACTTCATTACACAGAGAAAATTCCAGGCTTCAATTTTTCTTCCTGAGAGAGTTCGGTACTTGCTTTATTCTTGGGGGTGTGTGTGTGTGTGTGTGTGTATACACACAAAATTAGGTTCTAGCAAAGGGAAAGTGCATTTATGCAAAAAGCAATTCATCAACCACTTCTGTGCTCAGAATTCACTGAGGTAATTTAGATACTTTAATGGCAAGGTAGTTTAGGTAAGGTATGCAATAAACGTTTCCCCCAACCCCTCCAAACAGTTAGAGTAATGGGAAATGTGAGCTCTAAATGAATCTTTTCAGTAAAGTAATTCTTGTTTTAATTATTTATCAGTTGGAAAATATGAAATATAATGACATAGCAAACTTCTCTGGAACCTCTTCTCATGCTGAGGGAGCACTCTTACATTAGCCGGAGTTTTATGCTGGCTGTAACTAAAAGGCTACCATAATGCAGCGTGTGGCACTAATCTGTTTCTCGTAACATTAAATGTGCAGCAAGCAACTACCACGATGAGGAGACCCCTTGGATCTATTATTTGCAATATTTTCACCATGGCCTTGACCTTAGTGATGTCAGGCATATATTACATCTCCGCTATAATTTACTATTGACATCACGGATTAAATTTGTTGTTTCAGCTAATGCAACAGAGCAAGCAAGGTAGATTGTGAAACAAAGCCAGCTGCTGAAATACGAGGGTTGTCAAGTATAAATTTACAAAAGATATTCAGACTGAGCACAGAAGACAAAAATAAATGGACAGAGAAGCTGTTTTTGACAGACTGCAAAGGGCTAGAGACTTAAACTTGAGCATTGTAAATCCAAATGTCACAAAACACTGCTACAGAACGTGAGACATGTCTATTTCTCAGGAATATAAATGGTGATATGAAACCAAACTTTCAAGACGCTGTGCATTTTTGAAAAGTCTATCACTATCTCCTGATAAGAAATTCAGTGATCTTCTCCTCTTTGGTTTAAAAGCAGGGAAATTCATCATTTAAATTCACTGACCAATATAATAACTGTATTTGGGGCAGGCACATTATAAAAATAGCAAAAAGTAAGCTTTATATAGTTTTCTGGATTTCTAGAGAAATACATTACACTGACTGATATGTTCTCTTGGTAAAATTTAGCCAATCACGTCTAATTAATTCTTATTTGGGTATTCGTACCCAATAAGATAGATGGCATTTTTTAGCCAAGTTGCTTGGCTGTGGAAGAACAGCGCTACATAAAAATAAAATATTTTATTATTTCCTACATGCTATGTTATCCACATAACTCAGGATGGGTTCTCTTGCCAGGGATTTACTGCGGTTTCTAGAATGATGTACTACCTCACCGCCTGCCATCAGGACTCAATAAAGCAAGACGTCCACGGAGCGAGGTGGGCAGCGGTGCTCGCGCGTGCCCGCTGCTGAGTCCGGGGAGCATCCTGCCATCGCTTCAGCTTACAAATTCCCAAATCATGAATTGAGTAACTGAGGCTGAAAAAAGAGGAGCGGCATGCTGGCTGAAGCCTCCACCTTGGAGATTTTCAGCCCCGTGTTTGACTCAGCAACAAGCATGCGCTTTCTTATTTCTTTACAGCCTGAGGGAATAAATCTAACTTGAGGAAATTAAACTCTGACTCCATGACCTAAATAAGTTGTCAGCACAGATTTAAGAGGAACATATCATAGTCACAGGACCGTCAATGAAGGAACTGTGGGTTCTATCAAAATATAAATAGAGGGCACCGTCTGGGGATAAATGCAGAGACAGGAATGATACCTTTCTGTGTGATATTTGGAATACCTCCAAAACAACTGCACTTTGCAGAATGCTTTCCTCCAGTGCAAATCTAGTTGTGGCCTGACAGATGGGATGGCTATCTCTAGCAATCGAAGAGCAGAGGATGTGAAATAATGTCTGTCAAGAGCAGGCTTTGTTTCGAAGGGGCTCATGTTTTCTTGTTGGGTTCTTTTGCTACTCACAAGTCCTCATTTTAAATAAAAATCGGGATGGGTTAAAGCAAGGTTTTGACACATGACTAAAAGCGGTGTTAAGACGAATGGTCTTTAGCTTTTTCCTATTGTGTCAAAGATGCTGTGGGAGATGATCAATGTAGGCCAGACCCAGAGAGGTTCCACGCACCGCTGCCTGCAAACACCTCTCTGGAGCAGCTCAGATCCACTGTGCTGCAAGAGGTAAGAGCAACAGCATGCCGCCTGAGCTTAGCATTAATTTTGATTCATTTTGCAGATCAAGCATGAAATGCCTTTTGTAGTGCTCTCTGGTGCTAAACGATTTACACCAGTTTAGAATTTTCCAATCTTAGCATCAATTACTTGTGACAATTCCAGATAGCTATCTAATTTTGGCAATGCAGTATTCATACCTAGGGCTTCATTCAGCCTATGTATTGATTTCCTCTAAGCTCTGCTTTTCTGGGAAAATCTTTTACACTGATACACCTGGCCAGCAGATGTGGCTCGGCTATTATATGTGATGCAATTAATCTGGAAGGCTGGCGTCACAGGACTTTCCATGATGCTGCGGCAGCATTATTGTGATTCATTAGTGTCACTTCCTCAGCAAGTTGTAATTGGCAGTGCTATATTGTTTCTGTAAAAAAAAAACCCAGCCCCTGTGGTGGTAGGAAAAAAAATGGCATATTTTCTTTTTTGAGGAAAACAAAGGTTATCCTTGTTTACACATCTAGTGTAGATGTAAAATGAACACACTCCACCCTTAATTTACCTCTTCTACCTCACTGCAAAGCCTAGGTGTTAGAGGACGGTGCTGAGATGCATTCACCAGACAAAAAGTGTTTCCTATTATTAATGGCTGGAGGAGCCCTCTGTGTAATCAAAGGGCACAGCTGCGGTGATATACGGCCAGTGACAAACGGAGAGATCTTTCCTTCTCACTGCTACAAGCTCACCAGCTTGCAGCCAGCAACTTCCAGCGCTGTATATCTGCAAGATAAATAGCAGGAGATATGAATATACACAGTGGTTACAGTCTTGAAAAGTATTGTTATATCCCACACACACAATCATTCTAAACATGACTCGAGTGCATTTTTCACAATTTCAGAGCTATTCTTGCTGTTTGTAAATAGACACAGTTTCTGAGCAGAGATTTAAAACCCTCTAACGGTGCTGCTTCCCGAGGTCTGGTTCGGGAGCGGGTGCCGTACAGCTGACGGTGTCAGCACAGCAGCTTTCCTGAGATTCATAGCCCTCTTTTGCAGTGACAAGCAGTGCCAAACTTATCTGTGAAAGGAATCAGCTAAAGAATATACAAGAAATCATTTTTATTTCTCTTATGCACCTATGCCAAAGCAATCTGAGGGAAGAACTCGTTCTCTTTAAGACGTGCGTATTTAAGAAAAAGCCCTGTTAGCGGTTTCTTCTGTAGTTGTTTCTAGTTACATTTCAGTCCTTTCATTTTACAAAGCCAGGTACGCTGTGTAGTACCATTTCGTTAAGCTAAGGATGTGTCGGAACTGAGGCAAAATTAGGAAGCTAAAAAGGGAGCAATTGCCGGTGAAAAGTAAGGCGAACAAAGGTAAATAGAAAATGATGTGCCCTTTTGCCTGGTTTGACCTTGTTGCTGTCGGTATAAGTGGGTCCAGATTTCCACAACCATGAAACTAAAGCTGTGGGTGGGTAAGACCGGCCCTTCCATGGGAAGAAGGTGTCCCCACGCGCACGCAGGCACACGAAGGAAGTCGGTGCCGCTCTGTGACCTTCCAGTGAACTTTCTAGGAGATGCAAAGATCAGCCAAGAAGGCAAAGGTCAGCATTCATGCTGGTCACAAACAAAAATCAGATTTAGCCAGTCACTGGAAGAGTGTTTCTGGGCCGGTGGATTACCTGAGCAAAATACTAATATAATACATTTTGCATAGCGAAAAATTGACTCAGTCGGCGTTTACTGTCTCAGCGCGGCTCAGTTTTGCCACACTCATTCGACAACTTGTTAGAAGTTCTGTTCATTTTCCCCTGTAATATATCTATGCAGGAGAAAGACGGAGTTAAATAATATGAAGGAAGTGCCACAACGTGAGAAGAATCTGGGAATTCAAAGTGAGCAGTGCCACTGCCCGTGTTGTGAGACATGAAAGTACGATCTGAAGAAAGGAAATTACGTGTTGATTGCCTATGAAGAAAAACATTGAGTTAAAAGCAAGGCAACAGTAAACAAAGTCTGCAATTTCAGTTGTAATTGACTTCTCCGGCCTCTCACACAGTACTTGGTATCAGATTATACCACAGTGGTATCTTTGTTTAAATCGGGGGGGGGGGAAAGATCAGAATGAAATATACAAGTAATATAATCCTACTTTCAGCAGGTCAGAAGTGAAAATAAATGTGGTGATTTTGCTTCTGCTGTAGCCCGAGGTGGACATTTGCCCAAGTGACAGCGTACAAGATACACTTTGGCACAAAACTCCCATTGACTTCAATGGGGCCCTGATCTAACCCAGACACAGCAAGGGCTGTATCCTAACGCAGCACAAACCCCTAAAGCAGCACAAACCCCGGCCATATGAGCGTCTTTACTACAGTGGGCTGGGAGGATCTTGTTCTAAGACACGAGTTATTAGGAACATTATTGTGTTTCTCCTTGCCTTTGCTTTTCTCACTGGCGCAGTCCAATAAACTAATGCAAATATAAGTTCCGCTTTGGGAAAATGATGAGTGAAGCTCAAGAAGGATTAGAGAGATGTGAAATTTTGGTTACAGGTTGGAAAGGATACTTTTAGCTTGCAAGAGTGCACTTTAATAATGGCAGGTGGCAGTGCACTTTAATAATGGCAGACACTCCCACCTAACAGACTATGAAATTTCTCAATATAGCCTTCCACTCAGAAAGTTTTCCAAGTAAAAGTAGAAGGAAAAAACTTAAAATATTTTGCCCATGCATGATTATTGGTGACTTCAATTATTTCTCATGCTTACTCTTTTCTAGAGTCATCTGGATTATTCTGACCACTTACCCATGTCTTTTAGCTCCTAGAAGAAATGCCCTTTCACCAGTAATTGCTCACTCTGGGGCTAGTTTTGCTGTGCTTTCTTTTGTTTAAAAAAAATAAAAAAGATGTTGGGTTCGTTCTCCAGCTTTTGCACTAGAGTACGAGTGAAAATGTTTCTGCAAGACCCAAAGGCTGCAGCTTTGGGGCACTTCCTGCCCGGCCGTGGAGAACTGAAGTGCTTTTCAAAGCGTCGCGGAGCTGTGTCAGGAGCACTGAGGCTGCTTTGTGCCGGCCCCGGCAGCGGGAAGGCAGCTCCTGGCAGCTGGGAGCTGGTGTGGACAGATTCCCGCCTGGACCAGAGCTGGGCTGAAGCTTCCAGCTTCTCCGTGAAGGGGTCTGGGGAGCATGGCCTGGACGGTAATTCTAGATGAGGTTTGGGCTGGGATGGTGAAGCAAGGCATAAATTAGACAAGTTCAAGGCAGGCAATATTCAATATACATAATACAGGGAGGGCTTAGAGCCAGGGATACTCTTCTGTCTCCGTTGCAGAGCAGAATAATGGAAAATCCGATCTTTTCATCTTTCTGCAAACATTTTAACTCCTTTTAAAGTCTTTCTAATGATAGCATTTACTTCATACTCCTGCCAGCACTGCTGGGTGTGGGAGTGCTCATAGACCCTGAAGTGGCTGCGGAGCCTCTTCTTGTCCCATCAGCCAGCAGAGAAATATTACCCAGCAGCAAATAAGTGGCACTGGCCAACTTTTACTCAGGGGTATGAAAGCATCTTGCCAGGGAACACTCTGATCTACATGTACTGACTTTTTAAAAAGCTGGAAGAGTCTGAGAGGACTGTAAAAGAAGCTAAGGTCATGCAAATGTTTTAAAATGGTAAACGTGATGACTAATAGACATTCAACCTATTAAGCTGAAAAGAGACGTCGTCCTAGTCTTGGAAGCCTAACATTGGAGACAATCAGTAAATAATTAAATGACGGCAGCAGAACATTCATCTCAGCACATTTGCGGGGAAGTTAAGTCTTGTCAGACAAGTGTGATCTCAGTTTTTTTGAGAAAATAGCAAGTTCTATTGGTAAAGTTAGAAACGCCAACAAAGCAACATGCTCTCGTTAAATGGACTAAACCAAACAAACAGATGATATTGAGTAGCTGGGAACTGAAGGCCACCACCCTCTGCTGAGGCCCCACAGGCACTGGCCCCCTTGTTCCCCCTTGTTCCACAGCAGGGACGAGCCTGCAGAGAAACTCAGGGCCCCAGCATGGATTTGGGAATAATGGTAGCCAAATAAAGGAACACAGACTTTCTGTACAACGTACAGAGGAGGATGTGAGAACAAGAAGACGAATATACACAGCATTAACTAGATTTCAGAAGGTGCTATTCTACCTTCATATAGCATTAGTGAAAATGCTCGTGGAAATTTTGAGTCAATTCTTGAACTATATTATGAAACTAGAAAAAGGTTTAAAAAAAAAAAAGCTCAAAGAAAAAGAAGAGTCAGGAGAACATGCCTTAATCTGTGAAGGTTGTCCAAGAAGGAGTTAAAAAGTGACTTAATCAAAGTCTGCAGGTATCTACATAAGGAAGAGATTTCTGATAACAAACAGCTATTTAGTCTAACAGAAAAAGGCACAATAAGATCCAATGGTTGGAAACTGCGGTACTTTCTCTAACGTGGGCCATTAATCATCGGAACAACCTACCGCAGGATGTGGTAGATCATTCGAAGTCTTTAAATCAAGACTGCATCTTTACAAAAGAAATTCCCTCTCTCAAACAGAAAATCTGCATCTGATGCAGAAACTGCTGTTTGGGGTTTGCACCCTGAATTGCTTAAGGATTGAGGTGAAAGTCCTTAAAAATCTATTAAATTAAAAAAAAAACAGCTTGGTGTAAAAAATAGTAAAGGCAAATAAGTGTTATAGGGCAGCATAACAGATTTGTGTGGCTTTGTCACTAAAACTTGCACAGATGTTTACAAGAACAAACTTCTGGAAAAGAAGCAGAGAGGGGAAAAGAAAAAGGTATTCTTTCTAAAATATATGTCTTCTGTCCTTTAAACACAGCGTGATAACGGTTTTTGCTTGAAGTTCATCTCGTGGAGTTCTGACTGTGCACAGTGATGGGCTCACCAGTTGTTATTTATGAAGCATGGATTCTTGGGCATGGTTAAAAAATACCAGTTGGTCTTCTTTCAGTTAAATCCCATTCCTTTGAGGCCAATTTAATCATGCCTGAGAGAGATCTGTAGAACAGAAGCACTTTGAGTTTCCTACAGAGAAAAAAGGAAGACACCAGCCCGGGGGAGAGAATACGGCTCTTATGTCAAAAAGAGCAAACGCATAGGGTGCAATTCCACGGCTATACTTTTGAGTTCAGACCGCCTAAGTTTATGGCTAGAACTCCCATGAGGAGGGGCAGGAGTATATGAGGATATTCCCTACTTTTTATACTAATAGCACTAAGCATTTATATAATTCCGGTGCTCTGCTTTGATAGGACCTTCTTCGTGCCGGGAGCTGCACAAACACAGAAAATAAAGGAGGGAGAGGACAATCCATGCACGGGAAGGGCGCTGTAGCCCAAAGCCTCTAGCAGCCCGCACAGAAAACTTGAGCTTGTCTTTCAGGGCTGCCGCTGTGACAGAAAAAGTGCTCTGGTTCCCTACCTGCTTTGAGCCCACGTGAAAAATCTTCCTCTCAGATTTTATGTATGGTTTTAGCCTCTCATATGCAAACAGCTGCTGGATGAAAGCGTCTGTTCCAAGTTCACTGGGCTTTTCATGATCAGAGAGTAACAGTCAAGAGCTGCATTCAGAGATTATGCTGGCTTTGCTCCATCTGTCCCTTGGGATCCAGTAGTTATGTCCCTAACCCTTCCGTGACCTAAGCATATGTAATACATGTAGCATGGCTTGAGATAGGGTATGAGGAAATGAAAATGCATAGTGATATACCTGCTGCCTGCTAATTTGTTATCTGCGTGCCAACGAACGTGGCAGCACAGCTGCACGTGTGCGTGCGTGCTCCGTGTGTGCGTATGGGCACGCCACACATGTACACCATCTCCCCCGCTGGGATATGACAGATTTCCAATTAAAATTGGCAGCTCCATGGAGTAAGTATTTTATGCCTGTACTATTCCTGGTAAACCTGCTACAGTACAAATAAGAATCGGTCGCGACTCTTCATCAGAGTTCCTGCTGTCAAGTCCTTAAATTCATTAGCCATTTCGCATATTTTGCCATTCGCATTGTTGGATCATTCCTCCTCTTTCCATAAGCTTATAAAAACAAACAATTACTTAAGAAAATTTCTAGGGCTTTTCTCCCCACACAAGGCATTTTTAGTCTTCCTTTTTCTAGAGCCAGCTGTTGGGCTGAGCAGTGTTTTTTGCCCCCCAGGGTCTGTGTTTCACCAGCAATGGTAGCCAGATGAGGCTGTTCCAGGATGACACAAAGTACCATCTCCACGGAGGTGGAACATCTCTCCGAATTACCCCATGAGTGCTGCTGACTAGAGGAGGCAGGGAGAAGGCAAGAGGCTCAGCTGCTGTTCAGCATGTCACAGCACTGTTAGCCCAATCCACCAGTCATCACAGCCCGGATCCCACACTGCAACCTCCGCAGGCTTTGAATCAAGAAGCCTTAAGTGTTACAGTGCTTTGGGACTGCATGTGCAAGCGTGTGATTTCTGGGTGTATGTTTTAATTTTGTTTTGTTCTGGAAATACCAAGTACGTCCTTTGAGACCATTAGAAATGAGGTTTATATAGACATGGTAAAAGACCACTGTAGGCAAGGATAATAAAATGTGAAATTATTATGAGAGACATAACAACCGGTTTAAAATAGGAAGTGCTGAGTTTTTCAAGTTCAGCAAGTATGATTATTTTTCTCTTTCATTTTCTGAGCGCCTGCGAGTATATAGAGTCCTAATTTAAGAACTGGAACAAATTGGGTTTGCTTATGAGCAAGCAATATAAACTCATCTATCAGACTCATCAGTACGTGGGCCAAATCATAAATTACCATCTCACTGTTGGCTTTAAGAGAACAGTGACACTTACCCCATGTGAGGATGTGACCCTTATTTTTGAATCAGGAAAGCTAAGAGCTTTGCTTCTGGCAAGGACGACTGTAAAAGGAATCATTCCTAATGCAATCTGCCCTTGAAATAAAGCTCCCTCTCATCTGCATTCCCTGTGTCATCTGATATGGGCTTCAAATATAATATTTGCATTGTTTTTATGACATTGTTGGGACGGGAAAAAATATTAGCAACATGATTCCTAACAAAATCTGCATGAAGTCATCACACATTTGACTTCCTGCTAGACATAAATCCATTATCTTCCAAACTGTGTTGCTCACATGACATTCCTACTAAGCAGCTGCAGTTGATAAGAGCTACTCTGCATAATTTGCTTTGAAGTATCTTTGAGATAGGATTAACCAGATGATGAGCTCTTTTTTTTTTTTTCCCCTCTCCCTCTTTCCCTCTTTCTTTCTCGTCTCGTCACTGTTGTTGTTGTGTCATCATCATGGTCCTGTTCCTACAGAAAGGTTTGTGGACTGCAGATATCCACGTGATATATGTACACCTTGTGCACAGATTGTCTGCGTCTTGTCCTGAACGTGTTAATGTTTGAACTGCTAGAAATAACACAGAGAAATCTGAAACTGCTAAAATCAGACAGTAAAAAGCCACTGCAGTTAGCCAGTGTGAGTACTTGACAATACATCTGATTTACCAACAAATGACTGTTCTATCTGTCTTTCCATCAGCTTGCTTTCAAGTCCAAGTATGCACTGTTTTTCAATCATTAGCTTTTGAAACATGATTTCATTGGCAAGAACACTTTGGCATTGTCTGAAAAAGAGATGTGTATTGAGTGACAACATCTCTGTCTTTCGAGACACTGAATTGTTTTGTAGCTTCTTCCAAGGGATGGTTCTGTTGAGTGGAGAACCACATCTTTACCCACTCGTTTTCTGCATCACTTGTCATACACAATGCAAAGGAAGTGGCTATGAAAATGCAAATGAATATCCTCGTCTAAGTACTGCTAATATGATAGCATGTTGTACCTCTGAATGGCTCCGAAAATTAATGGGCACCATTCCGAACTGTGGAAACATGAGCTATGGTGAGAAAGCTGGAATTCAGATTTACTCCTTCTTCCTTCTCATCTCCAATCCTTGAATGAAAGAAAGAAACATTTATAGGATGCAAGTTTAAATAGCTTAATCTTATCAGCTTGGGCTTGGCTTTTTGTTCTTCTATGTTCAAATGAAGCACCTCATCAAAATTAGATTAAGATGGTAAATAAAATCAAGGTCAACTTTTTATTAACTTTTGGGTTTTACCTCCCCTCTGTTTAAACACATTGGCTCTGAAATCTCCCAGCCGCAGCCGCTGGATGTTTAGAGGCAATACTGCAGACTTTTAGGTTTTATGGATTCTACAAGAACAATATAACATGATACTGACAATCATAAACAGATACTAAGTTGTTTCAGTTTGGAAACAATTGCAGCCATATAACCCTTGGTGGGCTCTTTTATATGAACTTTTATTTTTCTCTGTACAATGGCTAACATGGGAACTATCCCCCATCCAATAGAGCAGCTTGTATTTGCTCAGGAAATGGTTAAGTTACAGCAGGTCACCCCTGTTACTTCATGGAAATGCTTTGATTTGTCTTCCATACTAAAACAGTTAGAGTCATTTGTTTTACTAACAACTCCCCTCAGAGCAGAACCTCAATACTAACTTAAAACAAAATCAACTTCACACATGACTTTGTCAAGAAGCTTATTTCCATCTCAGGAGAGTTCGAATTTCATAAAATCTGGACACAGTGTAGTGAAGAGGACAGACTTTGGAAATGTAACTTCCTTGCTTTTTGCTGCCCGTACTGCCCAGTCACCCGTGGATTTTGCGGGTGACATAAACTCAACACTTTCCTAAGCGTATAAAAATGCCTGTACTTGACCAGGCTGCCCAGCTCGGCCATTACCAAGAGGGCACCAGGCAAAGTACTGGTCGTGTCTCTGACCTGCATTCTGACTCGTTCAAAGCCTAACCTCATGGACACCTCCACAGCAGTCGCACTTAAAAAGCACTTTTGGAAAGCTTTTGACAATTTGAAAAATATTCGGCATATCTAAAAACAGGGAATAATTCTGGACTGGCTAATCACTTTCAAAATGGGCGAAACATAGCTGCGGCCCCCAAAATCCACTGGCGAGGCAACTTAAAGATACAAACAGGAGTAGGTGGGTGGCAAACATGAGGTTTGGATGTATCTTATTCCACCCTTCTCTGCAGAGTCGTATGAACATGAGGCTGTTTACTGCTAAATTTCAGTAAGTCCTGTAAGGAAGAAAACCCAACTAAACAAAACAAAAAAACCCCCTGTACCTCCTGTTGTTTAATTACTGTAGTTTAATGGTGATAAGTCTAATTTGTCCTGCACATCTAGATCGGTTGAGAACACTTTCTGGACTTGAAATAGAGGGAAATAAAAGATTTCTCTTTGTAACAATTTCAAAGCACTTCGCATTCACCACAAACCGCCTGCAAACAGTAAAGCTCAGAATACCAGCCTGTATCAAGTCATTAACCTTTTAGGACTCAATCAAAGCAGTGTTGTGTGACACTTTATTAATGAATGCTTTAATGTGGTATATAAAAGCTAACAAACATGGAAACTGGCAATGATTCATCAAATTTAATATTCCATCAAACATTTCATTTCGAAGACTGACACTTTTTAAAAATAATCCAATGGAATACAAGTTCAGAGGAGTGCCTTTAATGAAATTCATCCCCCTCTTTTGAGGACTTTTCAAGATTGTATTTAGATGCCCAACAAAAGCAAGAAAAGTGCATTAAAAAATTGAAACAGTTATGCGACCTTCTAAATAACACTTGAACATATTTTATGGAATCTGTTGTGAAGAGTGAAGGAAGTTGTCCTTATAAATACACTTGCAGTTTAGGTCACACATTGTCTGCAGTCATTGCTAGGAGGCAAAAGCCTGTTGTAAAACAGCTGGGCTTCTTGGCTTGGGGCAAAGGCAAATTCCACAGTCAGAAACCTAATTAGACACTTTTGGAATTCACAGCACCCTTTCACGCTATGACCTTTTCCTTTCTGTCTTCCCCTCTCTTCTCTCCAGCTCACCCCCATATGTCCTCCTCCCCCCTGCCCCCCCCCGCCCATGAGCATTTGATCGTCTCCTTACTAAATATGTTGCTTTTTTGCATAAATACTGTCTACTGGCCAAATTCAATCCTGATGGTAATATGAGCAACTTGGAAGTCAACAAGTTTATGTCATGGCTAAATTCATCCCTGTGATCCATTTAACTTCTGAGCGACTCTAAGCTTATCCAGCCTCCTAAAAATTTCCAAAACCATGGGCTGCAGCGAAGTGATGTCAAAGAAACAGCTTTATCTGTTCTAAAAAATTTCAGAAGTCCCCCAAGAATTCTCATCTTGCCCTGAAATGAAAAGCAAAATATTCTGACTTTTTTCAAAACCCACTGAGGCATGGTTTAACTGTGCCCCATTGCCAGAGTATTCCACCCGGATGCGGAAAGCCCAGGTTCAAATTCCTGGAGGCACTTGAACCTAGGTCTTCCACGTGTCCCAGGTGGATACACCAGCTGCCGGCCCCACACGGGCTTCTTTTTGGACTGAAGTAGCAATTCTGTTCTGAACCTGAACTCTTCTCATTGAAAGATGTGGCATATCCGCAAAGCATTTTTCGTATTGCCGGATAGGTATTTCTCAATGAACAGTGTATCACCACAAATTCTCCAACCCCCTACATCCTCAGACAAACACATTCGCACACTTTAATTTAAATGTTACTTGTGTCAAGGGGAAATAATATCCAAAAACACCTAAATACAAGAATCTTGGCGTCTTGTAAAATAAATGAGCAACTGATAGAAATGAAAGGCTATTAAATGCCACCGAAGATGTATAATTTACAGCGAGACTACTATATATCATTTTCTTAAATTGTTTTGATAACGTAAGTTGTAATTCTTATCCAAACTCATTTCCAGCCAAAGAGCATGTTCCCTCACATGGATTTTTCACTTAACTAAAAATTGCAGGATTCATCCATTAAAAAAAAAAAAAAGTATGATAAATAGGATATTCTAACCGAATTGGGTAATGGAGAACTGCTGTGCCACTCCTGAGAAATGTCTGTAACTCACTTATGCCTTCTGGTATTTGTATAGCATGGTGACTCATGAATCACAGAGTAGCTATCATAAAAAAAACAATGTCTCTTTGACAAAAAGAATACATTTAACTCAGCTGAGATTTGCAGTAAAGATTCATGCCTACATTTTTAAAATCACAAATGCTATTATGTTACGCTTGGGGAACTGTTTTTGTAAACCTGTGCACTTCAGTAGTAGATTTCCTATTGCAAGTCCCAGAAAGCACTAATGAATGACTTCTCGCCATGTTCCTGGAAGGATTATTCTCATTTTACAGATGGAAAAACTGAGGCAGAGGAGCTCAGTAAGGTGAGCAGGGAAGAAGTGAAGATCAAAGCAGAGGGCAGGCGTAAATGCTGCTTTGAGCAACTTGCGCCTGCTTTCCATGGGTGCCTATTCCACCACCGAGGACCTTGCTTCCACTCCAACTACCCACCAGCAGCACCTTTCCTCTAGCTGCCCTTTTTCAGATCAAATGGGCTTTTTAGACTTTTTGTTTGTTATGGAAATACATTTTTTTCCCTAGCCAAAGACATTCTGATATAGTGTGGTTTTGTGAGGAAAGAAACAGGAGGGTTTAGGCAGATTTTGGGGACAGGGGAAGGAGAGAGGTGCCCACCACGGGATGTCAGTATGCTTTTGTCATGGCTGGGAATGGTGAAAAACGGTACTTGTCACACTCACTGGCAGTGGGAAAGGGAAGAAAACAGCTACAGGGAGTGCAGGGTGATGGCCAGAGCTGTGTTTTCCTCCAAGGAAAAAGAAAGTTCATCTCTCAAGGCTTGCGGGGTAGAGGGTAAATATCAGCTGGTACTTGGAGAGTGACAGAGGTGCCGGGTGAGAGGAGATCCTGGTGGAACAAAGACCCTATATCAACAAAGAAAGAAACGAAAAACACAGGGCTTTTTGTGACTTCAAACACACACAATATTCCCTCTACCACCGTGATTAGCGACGCACAGTCCTGGGCTTCTCCAAGCCACAAGGAGCTGCACGTGCTGGCCACAGATGCCGGGCATCCCGGGCTGATCTCCAGCACACCCCAGCCCGGACTGAAGGGATGCAGCACCTCCCTCAACCTGGGCCCTAAAAACATCTCTCATTTCATCTTCCAGAACAACCATGTCTCCATTACATGCTATTGCCATTTGCATGAGATTGAATATTTAAATCAGAGAAAAAAATTGTTCATTATCATTCGCAAGTATCGTTTTAATCGTAAGCTCAACCTCAAAGCAACACTAAGCGTGCGTGATTGCTACCTGGTCAGCATCATCAAGGTCCCCTGGAAAAACTAATTAGTATGTTACTATATATCTGCGTGGCTTGGAGATAAATGTTGCTTGCGTCTCCTTCCCTAATGACAGAATGGAGACGGTTCAGTAAAACACCCTACCTCTTAATATGCAGGGTTTGTTGTAGGAGCAGCTCAATTCATATTTCCACCAGTTTGATGGTAAGTGAACAGCAGTAGCAATATTAATCTGCAGTAACCTGTCAGTGAACTCTACAGCTAATATGATGTAGTTATGATTTTACCATCAATCAGAACTGAACAGGCCCTGGACAATCCTTACAGCACTGCCTCAAAAAATCTAATTGTGCAAAAGCTTCATCGGTTTCCAACATTTCTTTTTTATCTGTCACAGACTTTTGGCCTACTACACAACCTTTTATTATTGGTCTTATTGCATTAGCTTGTTGGACAAAAAAGAAAAGGCTAAATCTAAGAGTTCCCCTGCATTCCATCATTTGTTACCATGTGGGATCCTATTTGACAGTTCCATATTATTTTAGATTTAGATAAATATTATTAGGACATATGGCATTGCGTGAACTTTTGAACCACTGATTGCCAATGTATAAAAAAAAGGCTAGTAATATTCCTACCTCTGCACTTGTATGTTCAAATGTATAAAAATAGATAACAAAAATGGAATAATTAAGCTGTAACACGGGACTGGATTTTAGACAAAATGCACACCCAGACTTTTTTAGTTAATTGTATTCACAGCACAGAAGAATAGTTCAAAAATGAATTATTAACCACAAACATGAACTTTCACAAAAGTTAGAGTTCTACTAGTAATTAAGATAACTGTTCATTATTCTTTTCGGGCATTTTTACTACAACCATCCATTATGTAGTTTTGTAGCTTAAATTAGACGTGTGCGTGTAAATATCATAAAAGAGGCAGAGACAGGCATTCCCAGCGAGAATCCCTCTTTCAAACGCTGGCCATAAGAGATTACAACTTGCGGTAAGATACATTACAACCATACTATTTCTGGTGAGTTTACTATGCAAGAAGTTCTGGTGTAACTTTTGTGATTTTAAACATATAAAAACATCAAGGAAGATGAACTATTAACATTATCTGTTTAGTCATTTTAATCTTTTGCATCTTAAATGTAATCAGGCTTTTCAGAACTGAAATTGCTAATCAGCATGTTGGATAAATGTTTCCATTTTAAAATGTGCACATTTAGAGATAACAGCTGGCTGTAAAGAATATATTTATATTTGTGATTTAATGTATCACAAACTTTATATTTGATTTCATTTAGCTTTACCAAGAAACTGGGAATATTTTTGCTAGCACGATCTATTTTGACAGCAGTTTTACAGCAGCAGAAAGGCACAGAGTAATAAATGAGGTGTGCATACAATGCATTATGTAGTCTTTAAAGCAAGCATGTCTTTTTAACAAAACAAGGTTTTTTTACACAGTTTCAAGTGATTTCATCCCTTTCTAACATGAGCTCAATTCATGCGAAGCAATAAAGATTGTGCATACACAGAACACAGACGATATCCACTTCTGCACTACAGCGTTCATTAATTTAGCAAACTATACAGAATTGAGGGAAAATATTTTTTTTAAAAGAACTCTTAACTTCAAAGAAATATTTTTGACTATATGAACATCAAATGAATAGCTGAGTTTTAGCCCTCAATCAATCATAATGTAAAGTAATTGTAATCTAATAAAAATAGCCATACAAAATAAGGAAATGGCTGTTGCATCCTGTCAAAAACATGCAGGAATGCAGCTTTGGAACTACTGAGAGAGCCGAGGTTGTAGAAAGACAAAAACAGGATGTTAAATTCTTACGACAATTGGAAGCAACTGATTTTATTATTTTTTTTAAGCACCTACCACCACCCGTGATAATTTGTTCAACTGCCTCTAGGGGGTTCTGTGCGACTGCAGAACCCCACAATTTTAAGAGCACCTAAAAACAGGTTATGGGAGATAGAGGCAGAAGAGGAGTGAGATGCATTTACGCTGATGTTGAGAATGCCCAGCTGCACCGTAACGGCTGGGAATGTGACTGCTACACTAGTGTTAGTGCCCTCTGAAGTGAAAATAGCAAAAGAAAGTTCTTCAGAACTTCAGCCCACTTCAAAATGCATATTGTCATTATGGCAATAATAGAAAAATTAGTTATAATTAATATAATTACATTAAACTGCATATATTAATTTCTTAGGCAACTGTATTCAGAAGCCAAGCACAAAATTATTCACTTCCCTTTATGTTTTTAAGAATTATTTAACTTCTTGGTTTAGAACACTAAGGAATGCTAGTTTTGCATCATAATTTCATATTCCTCTTTTGCAAGAGGTGAGATCTTTACTGCCACATGCTAATTCTCCTCTGTAGTTCAAGAATCAACTACAGCATGTTATATAGGGTTCCTCCTTATTTAAGAAAAAATCACTAGACTGTAAAAAATGGAATGAAAAAAAATTAAAAGTTAGTGTGGTACAGTGTGTCATGCCTGGCCAACCACAAATACAGCAATAGAATTACAAGCTCAGTTGGTTAGAGAACAATAAAGCCACATCCATTAAAAAGAGTTCAGAGATTAATAACAGTGTAATTAAGAAAAAAACTCAAGCCATTCTTTAATGAATATTTTAACAAGAGTAACAACATTTGGGGATTTTTGTCACTAACAACAACTCTGTTAGTCTGGATTTTTCAAACATGAGAACATGTAGTCAGGGATCCTGATTTTCTCCAGAGAAGGTCAACGCAGGAAAGGCTGAATATGACCAGAGCCTGCTAAATTATTCTGGTTTTTTATGATACCTGTAGAACAGCTCCCTTGTTGCAACAATCCAGTCCTCTTAGTCACGGCTGTCACAACAGGGTGACTTTTACCCAGATACACTCTTAGGGGAATTGACAGAACTGGGGTATTCAAATAATTCAGATAATGAGGGCTTTTTAAACCTTTATTATGCACATCACCTCATTTTATGTAAAAGGGAAATAAATGAAGGTTCTAACTGTCACAACTTTTACTGCAAATTATAAAACACCTCTTGCTATTCAGTAATTGGGAGGCCTTATTTCAGCAGAACACTTAGAGATATAGTTAATTTTAGGTAATTTTAAAGCCAGACCTATCCATTCTGCAGAACAGGGATGGACGAGTCCAGGAATCAACATCTGGCCGAGCTGGCCTCACAGTTCCTAACTAGAAGAATGCTTGAGAACATTTATTTTTGGACATGGTCCTTCTTGTGATGGAGTAACCCGTCCAGGCAGGGATGTCATACCAGCGAGACAGCTACCCTCTGCCCCCCGACACACTTCCCTTCACCCCACCTTTGTTGTTCTCCCTCTTGGGAAATCTGGATTCAAATGAGCGTCGGCCCAAATCAAATGAAATACCCTGCGGTTTAAGCTGTCTGGGGGACTTTGGGGAAGTTTTGTCCTGGTCACAAACCACAGTCACAGACAGCCCCCGCCGCAAATATGCTGTAACTGGGTCAGGGGTTTGGCGGTTCCTGTTGCATGGGAAAGCTCTCGGACAACCTCTTGAAAACACGGCCCTGCCTTCCTGTGTATTTATGGCAGGGAAATTGAAATAAGATTAATAAAAACAAAGCAATGGGCCATAAAAGGGACTGCAAAATGCGGAGTGAAATTTGATATTGCCCAGCTCACAAGAGCGTGTTATACTTTAGAGAGAATACCAGTTACCCATTAAGGCACTGTACCTGCACATACCCTTTTTGCATTGCACTGTGACTGCAATACGAGTCTGAGCGAAACCGTAACCAGCAAGCGGGGCAGTAGAATTTTAAAAGTCGCCCGGTTAGACTGTGACAATGACTCATAATAGGTGCAATTTTTTGTCAATTTTAAACATATTTTTGAAGATGTATGTGTGTTTCAAGACAGTTAAAAACAACCTTTTTTTATTCTCAGACTACTAACTACTCTATATACATTACACCAGCTACTACCTCTTTCATCCCACAAACCAGACATTTATCTAGGGAAAGCAGGTGAGCAGGACAGCATCCCCTCAGCTTCTCCTGACCAAGAGAGAGTATAACAAGTCCTGGATGTTCTGAACACCCCCAAAGGATCCCTTTTTAACTCATTTTTTCCAAAATGCCATTCAGGAATGGGTAACATGCATACATGAAACACTGGCATATTACAAATATATATATATATATTTTTGTATATTTGTCTCAGAGTCTATACAACCATGAACAAGTCAAGAAAGGCTTCCTTGTGTTAGAAAAATATGAGAAATCAAAATTCATTAAACTGAAAACAAAATGGGTGACGGTGAATTAAACATGTCCTTATTAATTTTAAAATATTCATTTCAAAATATTTCCTTATTGACCTTAGGTTGGTATTGAGTTAGCCTGAGTTTCAAAGGAAAAGATTACTTCAAACGGTTTTTGTTTTCCATTAAGAAAACGTTGACACAATTCCTCTAAAAATGTAAAATTTTTCCCAATACTTTCTGAATCAAACTATTTTGAAACTGACCCTTCCTTGAAATCATCTTGTTTGCAACAACACACTGGTTTTATGAGAAAACATACCATTGTTTTCACATGCAAAGCTCCGGACCAGTCTACACGTGACTCCCTATTCCCTTGTGAAATCCCAGAGAGAGAGGATTCCCGTCTTGTCACACATTGGGTCCGTTGCTTAATATTTCCATGAAGTGGGTAGACAGTTTGGGAATATTTTTAATCTTCCTTTATACATTAAAAAAAAAAAAAAAGAAAATTGCATTGTGTGCATAATGCAATAAGGAGATTAATATCAAGCTTGAAAGGAACACTAACAATAAAATAAGATTCATAATCAGTGCATGAAAGCTCTTGAAACTAGCTGCTCGACTGGCTATTTTCTGATACATTGACCTTATGTACACAGTGAGGGCAGCGAACACGAGACTGTTCTCCATTCCCATCAGAGCTCAGGGGAACGCTTACAACCACAGCCCATCATGCAACCTCTATGCTTTTATTCGAAGCCAAGAGGCCAATAGCTTCCTCTGTAATTGAGCTGAAGGACATTTAAAAATAATTAATAGGATTTGGTGCAACTAGTATTATTTGTTGTGTTGTGTGTGTTCTAGTTTTTTATTGCCTGCTTCCAGAGCTTAAAGACTTTTCTTCGGAAAGGTTGAATACCAACTGTTCTGAAAGCAGTCCCAAGGCAGGGCAGGATATAAATAGCTCTGCACGCACAAGCTGAAGGCTCCACAGAGGCGAAAGTACATCAAGTAATTAAAAAATACTGAATGATATAAATAGGGAATAGCCCTTTACAGTTGTAGACCCTATATATTAAAAATACTATCAGGATCTGAGTTGTTTTTAACTATCATGCTGATGGGAGTAACACATAAACAGGAAGGATAAAGGCACGAGGGGTAACAGTCTGTTCCACAAGCAGAAACCCCCCCGACGCAGGTCCACCTTCCCCACTTCCCCTTGAGTCACCCCTCTGAAGAGCACGTAAGCCATATGTCCCCTTCCTACAGCTGCAGATCGACCAGCACCACAGGCCTTGGCAGTCTGGCCCCACGCCGCTCTTGTCTTCTGTAGTCTCCAGAGGACCTAGAGCTGCCAGAGTGATGGGCATGGGCTGGACACATGGCTGGAGTTTCCACCACCATCCTCTTATTTATTTACTTATTAGACTGCTATCTACACCATGACTGCTTTATTTTCACAGGGTCTGGTTTCTCCATACTCTCAGGGGTATCCACAGGAGGTACAAACCCAACCACGTGTGCTAGCCTTCTGCAACAGCCCTATGATACTTCCAGGTCCTCACCCATAACACAACTAAATTCTTAGTTGGAAACTTTCTTTTTGGATGAAGGTGTGAACTGCTGATTTTGCCAGCATATTAAAAACCACAGATTTGGCTGTTTCCCCCAGATCATACTACAGACCTCTCCGTCCTGCATTATTTAGGGCTAGAGTAACTGCTGTTGCTTCACTGAGGGATGATTACCAGACTTAGGGCTGAGGGTCATGGGACAGAGCAAATGAGGAATGGATGTAGACAGACTCGATGCCAACCAGCTATCTGACTGCACAGTGGAAAGCTGTGATTTTATTTTGCTTTTTTTCATGGGCCTTGCAAACTGGGATTGACTTTCTTTCTCCACAGGAATTCCTGACATGTAACCAATGCACAAGGACGCCTGAAGTCTCACCAGCCCCTGAAGGTTGTGTGCATATTCTTCTAAGCAGGACCCTACCTGATGTTGCAGCATCATCCATCACATCAGCAACCACCCCAGCTCTGGGGACACAATCTCTTAGTTAACACAGGCTTTGTTAGCTAGCTCTCCAGTGGCACACACCGATGGAGATCAACAGATTTCATAAAACTTCCAACAACAGACAAGAAGGGGCTTATCACAAACTAGGGCACGTCCAAACTATACACTGATGTGAATCAATCAAAAATCTGGCTGATTATATTTATTATCCAGATGATGTTCCCTGCCATAGAATCTGACGCAGGTTACCTTTTGGATTAAAATGAGACTGAGGACCCTTAAATCTAGTCCTCCTTTTAAACATATAAAAGGGGCAGGAGCCCTGAAGAGAAACCTCGTGTGTGTTGGGTTTTTAACCTCTTTATTTATAAATGCAAGAGCAAGCATACATGCAGCACAAATATTCTAACAACTACCGGTGGAGCACTGTATGCTGTATCAGAGGAATAAAGAGGGCTGATGGAATGGGGAGAGTAATTTACTGTGCACTGGTCTCAGCTGCCAGTGATTGCAAAGGGAACTCAGCAGATGTTTTTTTGATAAAGGTTGTTTCTTGTTGTGGCAGCAGCAGCCGCAGCAGCAAAATCCATAGCGTTATTCTGTAGGACTTTGCACATCATGATTCTGCCATTTCAGTTAATCTTAACAGCTGGAGGATAAAAAAAAAAATGTTCTACTGCATTATTTGAAATTTGTCATGTTGATTTAGTTTCATTACTGTTATTAAATTTTATTCTGGAATGGTTTACATATCAAGAATACATAATGGGTTTCTGTGTGGCCTGGGATTTATTCCTTGAATGAGGAAAGGACTCTACTGTGACAAAGTCATAAAGCCTTATTGACTTGATCCTTTGCCATGAACATAGGATTCAGGGAGTTAGACCGAATATTAAATTGATATGATGGTTGTATTTTCATCAGGAGAACAACTCCTTCCAAAATAAAACCCCACAGTAAGTCTAGATCTATGGAATTATTTTAGAAATCTGCTATTCCCAGGCATGAATAGGAAAATATTCTCCTAATTAAGAATTTTGTAGGCAATAAGGGTGATGTGAACCAACACAAATATGCGTATTTAATGTACTATCCAGATCCTGAAGCAAACTAAAATAAGATTAAAAATGTAACAAAAATAAAAAGTGCATAGACATATGGAAGGATTTAAATATGCAAAAGGATGTTTCTAAACAAAGAAGTACTGAACACAAAAAGGCCTATCATAATTGAAGTTGTGTTGAAAGACAAGATGAGACAATTGAAATCCTACATCCAACCAAATTGAAATTACAGAGCAGAGGATACCCCAATTTGATTTGAATTCAGCTTTTGGATCGATTCGTTTCTAATGGGACCGCTCACAACTCAAAACACTTTTGAGTTGGATCTAAATTTTGTGGTGTAAGCCAACACTTAAATGTGAGTGACTGCCATTTTGTCACATTCCTGGAGGGCAATTTGCACATAGGAGAAAGTTGCCATGTCATATAATGTAAATTACTCAAGATCGCATGTCACCTCAGAGAGATACACTCTTGCTGATTTGTAAATTAAAGACAAGCCACAAAAGTTCCTAATTCCTTCACAACATAACTACTCATGACTTTCTGCTGAAAGACTGCCATCAAAAGGCAATAAATCTTCAGGAAATAATATCACAATGCTAGCTCCAAAGCACTCATGACTTTTTCCCAACTTTCTCTGGAATATTTCTTCCAAAAGAAAGCAGATGGCAAAATACTCAGTGGGTCAACTTTTGTGTTCAAGCGCTCCCAGGGGTTTCTATTAATTCGTCTTGTCTCCACGCAGCCACAGACAAGAACAGAAATAGCTGCCCATCCTTCCTTAAGAGCACCACATTTTCCCTTGCTTCACTTTATCAGAAGTATTATTTGAAACCGGCGTTGCTATTCAGTGTACAGTGATGCAGAAGCATGAGAGAAAACAGAAAATAACTGAAGCGGATTTGCAGATCCAGGACACGTCTGGGTCCAGCCCAGATCCATCCTTCTCCTCGTGAAGCCCTTGGACAGATGACCTGACCTTGCTGCTCCTCTGGCCAACCCAGCCACCCAACTGGGCAAAACCACGTCTTCTTTGGGAGTCACGGACCGCTGCCAAGTTTCTCAAGAAGCTAAACCACTATAGAGCACCAGATTTATTTACCGGTTTACTGGGGAAAAACAAAATTCCTTAGAGGGGAGATTTTCAGAAGAATTCAGTGCTGACCTCATTCTGTCGCTATTGATGTCCGCGAAACCTGCTGAAACAAAATAAACCCAGTGATGGACGAGTCTGAAAATCTCACATGCTGTAAACCATGAAGAAGTTCACGGCAACTTCATTAGCTGCAGTGCTGCTAACAAACAAAGCCCAGCCGGGGTTAAGGGCTCTGGCTGGCAGCAGGCAGGGGGAGCATGCCGGGCCACCGCAACCCCCTGGGGTGGTGTCCACAGCCGGGTGGGCGCCGGAGACGTGCGCCCGTACGTGGGGGAACCGCCATCCATGGTGTTTGTGCCGAGGTGCCAGGCGTTGCCAGGGGTGACAGCGCACACAGCAAGGAACCGGGGCCCACACAACGCGGCAAAAAGCGTTTCAGCCCAAAAAAGGAAAAGATCGGCTACAGAAATGCAACAGCAGAGGCGAAACACAAGAGATAATCAAATGTTAATATAACCGCATTCCTCTCCAGTGTGAGGAATAAACATCGGAAAGCACAAAGAACATGTTTCAAGTAACAGAGGGGTTTTTCTAACACTAAATTCAGATAACTCAGGTTCAACTGTACAAAGACCAGCAGGAGAACAACCACAAACCTAGGGAAGCAGCTTGGTGACACCTCCGCGCAGGAAAGCCGTGCTGCCGGGCAGTGACTCCCCACTCTCCCCCAGGCTGCTCCCAGTGCCCGCGGGCACCATCAACCCCCTCCAGCCGAGAGCGAGGGTCGGGCTGAAATATTGCCGCTGGCACTGACCAGATGCCAGGTTCGAGCAGCCCGCAACTGGGAGGCATTAAACCTTTATGCCTCCGCACGCACCAACAGCATCTCCTGCACAGCTGTGCGAGGGAAGAGGGAAGGAGACCCACACGACACCTATTTTGAGTGAAGGCAAAACACCCAACACTTAAATGTTGGCTGCTCCATCTTCAGACCACACACATCTGCCATTAGTCACCTAAATCCACACTGGGTTTCAGGTGCTTTCATTTCTTGAGCTTGCACACCGTGTGGAAACAATACCGAGCTAGTCCCAGGTTAAAAAAAAAAAGAAACTTTAAATTTTAATAAGCACACAAAGCTGTTAGCTTGACAGTCCTGTTTTCCATAAAACTCACATTCATAACAAGCAATAAAGAAGGAAGCTTGTTGCAATATAACCCATGAGTCTGCCTAAAACATAGATCTGAAGAGGTCCCCATTAAAGGTAAAATGTGTAGGCTTCGTGCCAGATCAGTCTTTTGTTTCTTTTCAATAAGAGAAAGAGCGCCAACTATGATAAAGTTTTATAAGGAAGTCATCTATTTTCTAACAACATAACTGTAACTAGCCGTTCATTACACGTAGGCTCTCAACAGCCAATACTATTAATTGACATCTCTTTCTTCATCGCTCAGTAAGCCAAGAATACATATTTTTTCCGATCTGGTTTCTAACTCAACATTGATATTTACTGCATTCCATATAAAATTAGACATTCCTTTGTTTAAAAGGATAGAATCAAATGAGAGCCAAAGACCTGGCCTTCTTAATGTGGTACTTTTTGCAATTTTTATCCATTTCTTTCACAGGATTCACAAGGTTATAGCACAACATCATTTGACACATGCAGAATAAGCACACATTGCTTTGAGTCCGTTCAGCATAAGCACGACGGATTCATAGCACACGGAAATCAATAGCAGACTTTGCCTAGGCACTACTGAACTTTGGCTGCATCCGAACAACACACGGTGGGGTGAAACAATGGTTCTGTCAATTAACCAGTCTACAGTGCACTGCTGGCATGGCTGAGGGGACTACGGACAACCATTATAGCATATTCCAGAGGAACTTCTTTTCTGAAATAGTAAGCCCTCCCTGTAATTAAATTAATCACTGTAAAAATATCCCTAGTAACATAAACTTAGATGTTGATAGAACCAGCCAGCACCTCAAAAATTTGCTCTATCCAGGAATATAACTCAGAATGGCAAGTATTAGAAATGTGAAAGAATTAGGAGATCAGATCTCATGCCTTTTCCCTGACGATGCAACATTATTTCCTAGTGCTTTTGTGTGCTTGTTGTTGTGTGGGGTTTTTTAATATATCTAATTGCAGTGGTAAAGTAGCTTGGGTAAACAGAATAAGAAAGAAACCTCGCTATAGGTCTGGTTTGCCCCACTGCCAGCCCTTTGCTTCCCCATCTTCAATAAGAGAGATAGTAGTATCTGTCTATTCCCCAAGACAGTTATGCTGATTAGTTATCACTTACCAAAATCTTTCAAACTGAAAGAAGTGTCACGGAGGCAATATGAGACATAAATTGGTCTTTCACTGTGTTTCTTAGTTCCTTTTTGTGTTGAGAGCCAAGACTCGTTTCTGATAGCTATCATGTTCTGCTCCTTCTCTCATCAATTATTTGAAGAAGTTACTGTCATCCAAGGTTATGTTTCTAATGATTTTTTCAGTTGTGTAATTTAAAGAGTGTAAAATCACTCAATTTCATCTTATTCTGGAGATCACTAACTGTAATTATACATGGAAATGATGAAATGAAGGAAAACTAGATATACTCTAATCCACTTTCGGGGTCTAGCACAAAAAATCCTGGTCAGTTACGCTTATTTCAAACAGTGTAAGTTCACCAGTACTTCAGCACAATAAGACTGGCACCAAGTTATGGTGCAAAAGTTTGTTCACAACAAAGATTTCATTTTCCTCGCACAGCTGGTGGAGCTGTATTAAAAAGAAATTATTCGCTTCTGACTACTCAGACAATCAAGTATTGCAAGTTAAATATAAACACACCTAGAAAACAATCCCCAAACCAAAAGACACCCCACCCCAAAACCTCCAACCCTCTCAAATCAACTGAAAAAAAACATATTGCAAAACTTCATGTTAGCCAAAGAGTTCACAGGGATTGACCTTGACTCTTTCAAGGGCTTTTATAAGTGTTCTTTGAAGAAAAGAAATGCTAGTGAGAACAGATCCTTTCACACATGAGAGGAATAAACGAAAGACTCAGAAATGGCTCTGACATCAAGTTCCTTTTCAAGTGTTTCCTCAGTGGGGAAAACCAAGAAGAAACGCCTGGAGCACTGAGGGAGGGTGGAATGAGAATCCTGTGAAAGAAACTGCAACAACTGATAAAGGATGCATAAGAAAACACATTAGGGAAATGTGAACAAATAAAAAAACCTGGACAACCAACCTGCATCCTACAGGACTTAAAGCGAATTAGCTAAACTCCTTTATGTTCACTGTGCATAAGCCAAATAACTGAAAAATTAGAGGAGAGGAAAAGATTAACATTACCAACTTTAACAAGAGCAAGGGTACTGCAGCCAGACACTCTCTCGTAAATCCACTTTCTGTTCCTAATAGTCACTTCAGACTTTAGTGAGCCTTGGGACTGAGCCTTTAGCAGGACGGGGAACTATCGCAAGTGCAGACGAGCTTTAATAGAGGTATGATGTTGTATCTCACAGCATCTTAGCTGAAAAAGTAATTCACATTGACTTGGCCATTTCCATATGGCTTTCAAGTTGCTGAAGTAATGAAATTACAGGAAATAAGCTGCAATGTAGCGAGGTGGTGGGAAGTGTCTCCTGGCTACCATGTGGATGACTGCTAGGAACAGTCTTTGCCCGGACTTCTTTATTAATGATCTGGAAAAGGGAGTGCACAGCACTTTGATGAAACTCACAGATACGAGTATGAAAGACAGAAAGATCAGGGTACAAAGAAAATAACAGAGAACTTCCTACAGAAGATAGAACCCTGTAAAGAAAATAACTAAATGAGACTCGGCTTTGAAAAAATGCAGGCTCGGAGAGCATCTGAGAAGGAATAACAGGAAGGAGAAATCTGGGATGCAATAATGATGAAAGAGATCGAAGGGAGATAGCTCATGCTAAATGACACGAATTGGCAACATGATATGGTGTGAAAAGGCCAGTACAATATTGGACAGAGTAAACAGTATCACATCACTGAGAAAGGAAGAAAGAGCCACTTTCTGTGTGGTGCCAGTACAGCTCCACCTGGGATATTACACGCACTTCTGGATATTGACAAATTAGAGAGTTCAGAGAAGAGCACCAAACATGATCCAAAGACTAGGAGGATTGATTTATGAGGAGAGATTAAAAGAGTTAAATATATAAATTGCTTGGCTAAGAAATGATTAATGGGGGACATGATAACAGCCTACAAATATTTGAAGAAGACCACCAGTGAAGGAAAGGCAGTTTTCAGCGGGATTTGCAGGGAACAGCAAAGAGCCCAGAGAGTGACTGAGAAGCAAAAACATGTTATGAGTATCAAGAAATGCTTCCTGAACATGAATTATGGTAATCTGTGGAACAACTTCGCCAGTGGAAGGGAGAGGGAGCTTCCACTTGTGGCTTTTAAACGCAGATTTGAAAAATCCCTTAGGAAACATATGTGCCCACAACTGCAAAGCTCTGGATTCAGTGATCTCTCTGATACACGCCAGCTTGGTGCAGTCGGCGACTCGCTTTTCTCCAAGGAGATGAATTGGGCATAGGAGAAACGACTGTATTTGTAAAGACGCTACATTCTTATTTGTGTTTCTCCCTGTGCTGTTTGCTGCCTTGGCATTCATCAAACTGAAATAAAGAATAGCTGCTGTTAGAGAAGTACTTCTATTACTTGAGGGTTGTGGTGAAATTCTCAGCACCGGTCTTACCACTGCATGCAGACAACAAATCAGCAGTCTGATATCCACCAACCCTCTCAGTGACTCAGTTGGGTTTTTGATGAGCTACATTCAAGGTAAATATTAGATGCAAGTGCATCTTTTTAAGGTGAAAAAATAACTGACTTCTCTGGTTATGTCAGGAAGCTCATGGTTGGCTTATAACACTGGAGAAATGATGCAAGCCTGGCAAGGCATGGAGCTGGAAGGTAACTGGAATCCTCCTTCATCCAGCCATGGGGTGTTATCCAGGCAGACACAATGCCATAACACGTGTCATGCAGCAGCAACAAAAGTTTTAAATCTTGCAGCTCCCTTTGCTAGATAAATCTCCTAAAGTTAGATTAATTGTGAGTCTTTCATCTTCAGCCATCTCTGAAAGGCCTTATCTTTATCTCTGCTTTCAGAGGTCCATAAATTTCTCTGTGTTCAAAGGCTCTAACCCTTCCCCCAGTCCCTCTCTAACTCAGATGTCCTCAAACTCCAGCACCACTGGCAAATCTCTCTGTATTTAATCCCCTTAAATTATCTCCCCCTTCATAATTCCTTCCATGTCTTCCACCAGTTTCCTTCCACCACTTCACCTGCTCAGTTCACCCTTGCTGAACCTTTCTGGTGGCAACTTCCCTTCGACCAAAAACCTTCCCATCATGGGAATCAGCATTGCTACTTTCTTTTTCCCTGCTTCATCTTTCAACTTTGCTGGTCACCTGCCTGTGTGCTGCTCAGTTTGGCATACACCTATTTTCAGGAATTCCCTGCAGCCACCAGGGTTTAATGGTTAAACCAGATGGTTTCTGAACCACCCTGCTACTAGAGACCTAACAGATTTAAAGGCAAAATAAATTTTAAAACCATGACGTTTGTTTGAATGGTTTTACTTTTACTGTGGACATCTTTTCCCCCTCTCCAGAGGCAAGATTATCCGTAAACTGTTGCCCATGGTCATGCTTAAAGCATTCACTGAAAAAGCTAGTGTGAAATATATTCAACTCTGACACCTGCTTTCTGCTAAGTAAGGGGATTTAAATCACTAAGCAAAAATGGATTTAGTTTCTAACCAGGCAGCTATGTTTTCAGTGTCATTTTTCGTCATGTTTTTCTACATCGGATATGACTGATTCAGGTGGATCAGTCCCTGTACAGTAGGTTACCATAATTATGCACTATACCCATTTCAAAATTAGTTCCAGCTAGTTAGCTTCACTGCAAGACAATTCACACTGCCAACTGAGAATTCAACCTAGTTTGATGATGGATTCATATAAACAGCAAAATCCATTATTTATACACTGTAGGAAAATAAACTCCCTGGCTGGCCGGGGATATGAAGCATGTGAAGGCTTTTCATTTTAGATGGTTGGAAATTTTAAACTCAAGCAGCTTTTAATCAACATACCATTGAAAACAAATTTCAGCAATTGCATTTCTTATTCAGCAGTGGTACAATGTAACTGAAAATAGAAGCTCCAAAAGCTTTATGGCCTATTACTCTACATGTGCTTATAATAAATTAGATGTAAATAGCAGTTATTGTGTACCAAGAAAAGCAAGAAAAGACAACCAGTTTCAATAAGCTGGAAGGGCTGAGAAGAGGACCATTTCTGTCCTACTGTTCTGAAATAATTCCTGTAATTCAAACACTCACAAGTATCATTGTTTTCTATTATTAAGTTACAGTAGCATCCAGACGCTCAAGTCCCATAGTACTAAAATAGTTTTTAAAAGGCTAACGCCAGTTACCTAGAACTAGACATCATTATACTTTAATTATTAGTGTCGACACCAAGGCTCTTGGCTGAGAGGAGCCGTAGGAGGTGTGCCGAGGGGTGATCAGGGCTGAGGAGTACCCTGTGTGCCAGTGCCCAGTGAAACCAAGGTCTGCAAAGACCGTTGCCATCTGGGCTTGAATAGCCACAGTTACGAGACTAAAAAGGAACCAAGAAAGTCTTCAACCTGGAGGAGTAGAGCAAACATATGCCAGAGGCCTGTCTATATAATATGGGACCTAGCATTGGCTGGGAGGACAAAATTGTTCCCTTTGGACTGATTCTGAGGGGAATGACACATGCGTTTGTGGCAAAAATTTGTGAAGTTTTGCTACAGAGCCATTTGGTGTGGGCCACTGGCAAGACTTAGGGATTGTGAATTGGAATAAAAATCCCAGTGAAATAGTACAAGAATTAATATTTTATTTAGTGAGTAATTATAATTTGTCAGAAGAAGAAAACTCCACCTCGTCCAAAGGCAATTTTACAGGAGTGATTGCTCTGACACGAGCAGCAGGCAGCAAGGGAGGTGCCAGCCCAGGGGAAATGTGCACGGAGTCATTGGCAGGGCATGCACAGGAAGAAAAAATCTAAAAATTCAAGTGAACTCTTCAGCGGAACAGCAGACAGCATTGCAGCTGATGGCAATAGAAATGTTTACCAGACAGAAAAGCCGTATGTGCTTCTTAGACTGGACAGTGATGCACAGAGCAAGGCAGTGCAGGAATCGAAATTATTCACAGTAACAGAAAAGCCAAAGGAAGACAACAAAAGTCTATTACCGGGTAAAAGTATGTCAATTCTATGGCTTCCTCAGGAAAACCTCGTCACTGAAGATGCAAAGGACAAAAACAGCTTAAGAAAAATCTCAGGGTATTTTCCATAGCATAGTGAAAAAATTGCACCTTTTCCAGTTTGTTGGTTATTACATATATCTCCAGTAAGGAAAGGCTCAGGGGTACATATTTATCTTTCTCCATTTACCCTCAGATGAAAGTCAGTGGAAATGAACGTCTGGCTTTTAGCACAAGGTGGCTGGCGGTGCAAGTTCCCAGCACCTGTTGCCAGTATAAAGGAGAAATTTATCTAGGATTTTGTTTAAAGCGACTAGAAACGCATTTTCTTCTGTACTGAAAAAAGTTAGTGAGAAGAACAGGAGAAGGCTAGTTAGGCACAGATGAATCTGTGAGAAGGACTGAAGTTGTCCCATGCTGCCTGAAAATGAGAAGTGACACTGAGGGAAATCTAAGACCCGACCTCACATGTGCCAAAATCAAACTAAATCAAGCAAAAGCCCAGAAAGCAGTGATTCCTCAAAGGCAAAGTAGGCATTGGCTTATGTAGGCCAGAAAAAAAGCTATATATGCTATGTTTTTTTTCTTTCTTCTCCAAGCCAGCCCAAAGAGAAGATGTTATAGATGAGTGTATGCGTCAAACGCATTGAATTAGCTGTGATGCAGCTGACAAAACTATAACTGACAGCAACATTATTTAGTTTAAGTAGCTTGCAGTTAAGTGTAGACTTAGACATAATTTTGCCAATGGAACAGTTCCCACCCTAATACTTTGGTAGGAAATAGTGCCAGATTAATAAAGAAAAGCAGGCAGAGTCAGAGCCTGATCCATATTTAGAACAACCAAGTTCCAGAGCAGCACCAGTGATGCATGGAGCTGTCACCTGAGGACATTTTTTTCTACGGAACACCGAAATCGAGACTAGCTACGTTATTAGGCACTGGAGAGTTGCAGAAATGGAGGGTGAGATAGCAAAGCAAACTCCTCAGTTAAACTCGATGTTCCCAAATCCATCTCCTCCCAGAATAAGGGTGAGAGCTGGTACTGAACTTCACGGGGATTCTGAGCTTCCTGACGATTGCAGATGTGTGGTTTTTGCCGCAATTGCTATATAAGTAACCTCTTCGTTTTCTTCCATACATCGTCTCCGCACCCTCTGCAGACCATCAGCTTTACCAGTTGTTATCCCTGACCTGATCCATTCTGTCGACTTGCATTACAGCCCTGCTCTTTGGTATCTCTGGTGTGCGTGAAAGACAGTTATTTCCTTTTATGTCATGCAAATAAGGTCAGCCACATATTTAATGCAAACCTGTAGCGTACTCTGGTTCGGGGCCCTTTCAGGTACTGCATTTATTCAAAACCGTGCATTTGGAACATGAAACTTGTTATGTATTCACAGTGTTCAATTTAAGTACAGCAGGTCCTGTTATTTTTTCAAGTGCTATTTCAGAGGGGTTTTTTAATTGTTGTATAAATAAAGAGCTAACCAGGAGGTTGAGCAAATACTGTGACTTTGTCTAGATCGTAAGCAGTTTTATTCTTAGAAATATCCAACTGTAAGCGTATTTTTGTTGTGTAAAAGAGACGATCCATACAGCATAGAGATATTTATTTCCCTCTTTTTCCCTGCTTACTGCAGGCGGATGGGCCTAGATGACTTTTAAAGGTCCCTTCCAACCCAACACATTCTATGATTTCATTTCTGCAGAGATGGGTGCTGGGTGATTCATCCCCAAGCTGGCACACCTTGGCTTATACACCCCAAACTTTTGTATTTTACAAAAACCTACTAATTAGCATACTATACTTATCATTGTGATTTCACAATAAGCTCCTACTGGCTACTTATATTCTCGCTTAGAATTAAAGGCATAGCACATTTGTAAATCGCTAGGCCTGCTGGCTGAGTAGGGGGCTCACCTAGAGGGCCTACGGCTTAAGATCTGGAGGTGTGCTTTTCACATCGTTAACGAGCTACGCTCACCGAAAGGCCACATACTTTATTATTTCCACCACTTTGTGACACCCCGCAACCTTGCGGTTTTGAGGGAACGCCCCAGTTTTCCCGAGCGGGGTTCCTCGTGTCGTTTTGCCGTCCACCGGCTGACGCAACGCAGCGGTTTTCTTTGGCCTTTCCTCCCCTCGCAGCACCCCGCCTGCCCCGCCGCCACCAACAAAATGGCGGAGGCCCGGGGAAACCCCGGCCAAGCGCGGTCTGCCTTTCTCTGACGTCACAGCCGCTAACAACGCGGGAGGGCGGGGCACACCTCTGACGTCATGGGCGTCACAACGCTTGAGGGTGGGAGGGAAGGCGCGGCGGGGGGGGGAGCCACACGCGCGGTGGCGCGCGGAGGCGCCGCTAGGTGTCGCTGTTGCCGGGCGGCGGCGCGCGCTGTTGGCGGGCGGGGGGTTTGGGGGGGGGGCATCAACAATACAAAGGGCGAGGCGTTACTGTGAGCGCCCGCCGCCATCTTGTCTCGTCGCCTCCCGTCGTGTGAGGAGGAGGCGGGGGCGGTGCCGAGCGGAGCTCTCACCCTCCGGAGGGCGGGAGAGGCTGCCGGTGCTGTCGCCCGGCTGGTCGCGTTCTGTCGGTTGCCGGAAGGCCCGGTGTTAGCGGCTCCTTCCCGGCGGCCGCCGTGTTTTCCCCTCGTCGGGAAGGAAGGCGGGCGGCCGCGGCAGTGGCTGGGCAGATGTGAGGAACAGCGTGTGGCACAAAGGAAGGCAGCCTGCGCTCGGGGGAGGCTTTGCGAGCAGCTGGGATAATTTGCCGGAAAATTGAATTTGGGGGCAAAGAGAAAATGAAATCAGGGACAGAAAAGTGATAAGAATGCTGAACAAGGGCTTGTCCTAGAAATCGCAGATGAAGACGAATTTCACTGGTGTAGAAACAGCAGAGCATGCTGGGCTGCCTCACGCTCAGAAGCAGGAGAGCATGAGGAGCTGGTGTACGGTGTAAATGCCCAGCGAGGAGCTGGTGTACGGTGTAAATGCCCAGCAGGTGCTCTTGGTTTTTATCTCTTTCTTGGAGTCAGAGGGGAGTCAAATCTGAAAATTTAACACCCTTTCCCAGTCCCTTTGTGGGAAGATCCCATTGAGAGCCATTTTTCATCACGTAACTTATACCTTCCTCCACTTTATCTCTGAATTTGGTCCTTGGAGATGGGTTTAGGCCATGCCGTTGTTGAACATGTTTGATGGCATTGTCTGCTCCCGAGTGGGAGATGGTTTCCCATCCCCAGAGCAGCCCTGTGTGACAGGATGACATTCTCCTGCCAGTGACCCTCTGCTGAAAGGAGGATGAGGACAGTACCTGCAGCAACGTGTGGCAGGTTCATCACGGTGCTGTGTGTCACGCTTGGTATTCCCCCTTAAGGAATATTCCAGGATTATCGTGAAAGGGGCCTTCCTGGCTAGGGCCGCTGTTGAGCAACAGGCCATGTTTAGATGGATGCCTGCGGCACTGCCGCTTGCAACCACTTGTGTGTGCAGGGGTATTCTAAACACTTAATAAAAAAAGGTGAAAAATGGAAATTAGGAGATGAGAAACTTGTAGTAGAAATTATTTGTCATGACAACTATGTGCGAAGGTGAAAGATTGTCAATGCCTTAGGCAAGTAAAGGGCCTAATTCTACTCTACGGACATAAGCTGCTGATTTAAAAAGGTAGATTCAATGCAAACCAGTACAGAATCAAATTTTTTGCCCGTTACAGGAAAACTACTCAACCTGAATGAGGGTTGAGTTCAAGAACTAGATGGTGTCTCTTCCTGAATTGTTCAAAATCACAGAACAGCTACAGCAAAACTGCATAGTTCAGCTCAAGAAGCATTTTAGAGGCAGGCTCTCACCTTTGCTGTGTGGGATTTTCTCTCTGGGGACGCTGCCACCATTAGAGAGTAGAAAAGGGAGAGGTTCTTGGATTTATGCCCTTCCTCCTTCGAAAACTGAGGTGGAGGGGAGCAGAATGCAGCCTCTCATTCATGCCCTGGAAGGTCTTTACACAGCCATAGCTGTCACCAGCCAGACACCACAGGGCTTCTGGTCTATGATGCCTTAACAAGGTGTAGAAGGAACTAGTGGCAGTTTGTTACAATATAAACAAGAACACATTCTTCTTCTGCCCATCTCCTTTCCTTTTAAGTCGGTGAACTTTCCAAAGCAGCTGACTATGGCCCTTCACCTGAGTTTACAGGGAGAGGTGTCTTGCATCTCTTGCATCATTTATTAAAATGAGAGCTTTGAAGAGCACTTTGAATCTCCTTTGGAACTCTTCTCGTCACAGCAAACTGCTGTGTAAATTCAGCTTTAAAATTTTGCAGTTCAAATGACAAATCTACATTCATCAATACCAGGAGCACTGATGCAAGAAGCGTTGGCAGTCTATGAGAAGACATCTTACAGTAACAGCAGGGACAGATTGGGAGCCAGTTGTGTTTTGTTTGTTTTTTCCTCCTCATACACACACAGAGGCACACACTCAGTAGTGGTTTACTCTGGCAGCAAATCGCAGACAAGTGTGTAATGACAGGCATTTCTAGACAGGCCTAAATCATCCCTCATGGTTTTACCCATGCACTTCTCATGCTTGTTAAAAGTATGAAATTTGCCAGTTCCAGCTAGAATTTAGCTAGAATACCCGCAAGTTGAAAATGTCTTTATAAAACAAAAAAAACAACCTGTTAAGCTGGTGGTGGTGGCCACCAGCCTGCTAACCTTCAGTTAAAGCTGTTGGCAGCTAGACTGAATGCTGCTTAACACAAATCAGAAAGTGCAGATACCTGTAACAGGTCTCAGGGAAAACATAAAACAAATACCGGGAGGAATTCATGAATAGAAGTTTTTCTTTCATTTTTATGTTTTGGCTAATCCACCACATTTAACAGCTTTACCCATTTCCTTGTTTTTAGGAGTGAGCAATCACCTGTTTTATGGATATTCTAAACCCTGCTATAGGAATGGTGTCAGGGTCCCAAAACCTGCTGTGTGCAGTTCGTGTCATGGACTGACGTTAATAAAGGCACAAAACCAAAAGAGCATCTTGCAACTACTGCAAAATTGGACATATTGAAGCCAATCCCTACCCCCAAGAATGTGTAACTGTTTCTCTACCTGACAGATTAGATTGGAGTTCATCAGGGAGTTGTTCTTTTTCTTACAAGTGTTAATTCCAACCTCATTTGTGAATTTATCCATAGAATAAATAAAACATAAACAGCAGCAATGTGAATATTCACCCAAGGCATGTCCATCCGGAATAAAAAACCAAAACAACTGTGGCAGAGATGCTATCTTCTGCCAACCCAGCATGTAAGATATACTGGTGACAGCAGTCTTTATGTAAGAAAATCCCTCTTAGAGTTTTTATGTGTGTGACGATCAGATGATCATGCCAGTCCTTTCAGATTGCTGAACTGAATTTGAACAGGCAAGTGAGATTTCTTTGCCTATCAACCAGCAGTCATAGCAATTGTCCTAGGCACAGCAGTTCTAAATAAAATCACAGATGTTGAAGTCTTCCTCGGTTTTGCTGCTGATAGCAGAACACAGCTTGCTGCAGCTGATTTTCTGGTGCTTTCAAGCTGGTTTTGAGGGCCATATAAAAATAAGTTGTTTATTTAACCCCAAGTAAGCACAGAAGAAGGAAGTCTTTTGCACAAATGGTGAAGATCCTCAATCCAGTCCCTTTAATGTAGCAGAAAGGAGTCATAAAAGTCCCAGTTCTGCAGCGAAAGGATTCCTTTGATGTAAAGAATGTGGAATAGGCTTTGTAGACATCTTCCAAACTCCAGTGCACGGTGTGTGTGCTGAGGAGCAGGGGTTCTAGATGGAGGTGCTGTGGAGTCCAAGCAGTGTCTTGGCCCCTAGAATGACTGAGGGGGGAATTGTGCAATTTAGACAGTCCTCTGCGTGACTACAGTAACTTACCAGACTTACCTAAGGCTTCAGAATAACTCAGTCTCTGGACACCAGGGAAATTTTTTAAGCCACTTTATACCTAACGTTCCAATCCCTTCCCAATAATTTCATATGTATTATTTAAGGATGACAAAGATCTTGGCCTCCCCCATATTCCTGGAGCAATTGCATTTCAGTCATACAGAAACCCTTTCAGTATCAAGTAGACTTCAAACGAGCTATGTTGCTTGCTTGTTTTTCCACATTATCCGGTTTGTGTTCAGTGCAGCTATTCTGGGCTATTTATAATTGTTTTCATTTCTGGTTCTCATCTGCTAGCTCTGTGTTTCAAGTGAGTGGGAATGCATTCTCTGTAGTGTTTTGAAAAAAAAGATTTTTTCCAAAATTTAGAGTATGACATTTCCTTTTCTAATACCACAGGTAAAATCCAGCCTGTAGGAATGCAGCTGCCCAACCTCCCTTATCCTCAGAGCCACCTACCTGAATGTTCATTGAGCCAAGTCCACACGAGCAAAGGGGAGATGCTGAACTCGTGGAGAGGTTCACAAGTGGCAGGTGACAAGAGGTCCCAGACAACCTACCGGTCCATTGTAGGGTAGGGCTCAAATAGGCTGGGGCATTCCCTCCCTTACTCCCATTACTGGGGTTTCAGATTAATCTGTAACTCTGATTAATTGTGGTTATGTGGCATAGCCCCAACATGAAAACAGCATTCAGGTCAAGAGAGACAGATCTCTGTAGAAAACTGTGGCCATATCTAAGACAGCAGAGGAGTACTAGGATTTTAATATGAATCATTGACCTGTTTAAAACCTGATGAGATGTGTGTTTGTGGCTCAGTTCTGACCCTATCCCCATTCACATTAATTTTTGGAAAGCTTTTCCTTTCATTAGCAAACATGTTCAAATTCTAAATTGCTGCTGGCTGGAACTGTCCCACTTCAGTTTCTACAAAGAGGTAGCTGCCAAAGCATGTATTTTCCACTCACGCAAGGACTCCAGCTTCAGACATGATGGACACTTTTTTTTTTTTCTGTCTTCTGCTTCTCCAACAGTAGAATGTTCCACAGAAATAGTTTGGTCCATATGAATTTCCATGACGCCATATTGCTTTTGAGCACAAACAGTTTCCCTGAGCTGGTTGGCCCTGGACCATATAAAGGGTATAGAGGGTGTCCCTGGGATAGGAAGGGTTTGATTTATAAGGAATAATGAGAAATAACCATTTAATGCTATGGAGAATGCTATGTCAAAATTCATTTACATTCCAGCTGCATAGTAATGGTCTTACTTCCAGAATCTGTAAGACAGTAGAGTAAGTATCACAAAACATCAAACCCTTTTGTATCATTTTACAAAATATGCTGGTTTGTGCCAGTGATACAAAGGACAAGAGGAAAAAATACTTCCATCAAGCTGTGCTTCCTGGTGTTAGTGTGTATTCAAGTGCTTCCTGATATATTTAGAAACAACCAAATGAATGACAGAAAAATACGGTTTATAGTTAAGGTCCCTTATTAACACTTAGTCTGAGTGCAGAATAAGGAAATACGCAAGATTCTGCAATGAATAAATGAATATTTAACAAATCTGAATGAAGATAAATTGAGGAAATCCTGTTATAAAGACAAACAAATAAATCTTTATTCTTTCTAACGTAGCCAATAGCTCCACATTGCATATGACAAGGTATGCTTTATGTAATAGGGTGAATATGGATTGCTAACTATGTGGAATATAGTTGAATTGAGAAAATATCTTTTTAAATTTCCATAATGGAGGAAGGCAGCATGTCTGAGGTTACTCACATTTTAGATTATTATTACTGAAGACATTTTTTACATCATTAGTTTTTAATATAAATGCTGTTTGCTTCCACTTTACAATTTACATTCAGTTTGGAGACAGAAGATACAACATGTGGTTGCATGGAATGCAGGTTCTGTTAGAACTAAGCAGGTATTTTACTGAATATTACACATATATCTAGTAGAAAAACAGATTACATTTTTCATTAAATAGCCTATCTGTTCTAGTCTTTATCCTCGTAAAAAAAAAGCAACATAATAAAGTCAACGAACTAATGTTTTTTAATATGTCTATTTGGACAAGTAAATTTTCTTTCTACACTGACATTTAACAAAAGATAATTATTGGAAGTTCCAACAAAGCTGTAACTGACTGTATTTCTTCCCCTCTCCTTTACACCCCTATATAGATTCATACTTTTTTTTTCCAAAGGAGAGCATTGTGTAATGCTGCAGAGGTAGTTTTACATAAAACTGCCATATAAATTGTGTCCACTAGGTGGTCCTTAAAGACGTATTTAAGAATATTGGTTCAGGTTTTAAGTTTTCATATTTAAGTACATACAAATGAATGCAAATACCTATTTTAATATCATAATTAGCAGCCAAGGCTAAAGTGATTGTAAACATTTTGCTCCCTTCTCCCATATTCAATGTGTTCATCAAAGATAAATAATCTGAAGAATACTTCATATAAGATTCTACTATGTATGTAAGCCCCCAGGCTTCTTAAAAAAGCAAGTCGTTCAAGGGATTTCAGCAGGGTAACTCATAGAAGCCGGTCCTATGTGCGTGAAGAAAACCTCATTTGCAGCTCACATACTACATTTATACTCCAGGGATGCTGAACACTTGGAAGTAATGCATTTCATTGGCATTGCAGTGATGTTGTCAAAAGTTTAAAAAAAAACATAGTAGAAAATAGCATTGGTATAGCAGTCAATAACAATACATAGCACTGACAGGAAAGTACTTGTATTCCAAGCACAAGGCTCATTTTACTTTGAGAAGCTTGAGATTAAATATGGGGATCTACCATATGCCTGCATCCTCCTGTAGAAGGTGGAATGCCATCAAAACTCAGCTGGTGTGGAGCCACAGTGAAGTGTTTGAAGCAAGTGACTTCTCTAGACAGCTAGATCACGGAGAGCCACTTCTGTTATTCCCAAACTTGAAAGAAGCATCATCATTACAGATGGCACACGCAACTGAAGAACTCCAATTCCCTGAATGTTGTGCAACAGAAGACATTCTAACAATATCCACTATCAAAAAAACTGAGGGGTATCAACAGCAATAAAAATTTTTCTCACACTTTGAGCTTTAACGATGACAGAATTCAAATAAAAATATGTAGCAATTTACACCCACTGAACAGGCAACGATTATGAGGACCAGGTAAAAATACTGATGTCTGTCTCTCACATATGCCAAATGAACTTGGCATTAAAACTTTCCCATTATGCAGTAGACACATTTTGTAAGAATTTAGAAACTAAACGTAAGAAACAAAACTTTTCAAACATTTAAAAAAGTTATATTCTGTGGTAAAAAGGGAAACTATGAGTCCATGAAATAGATCTGCATCCATTATGGGCCTTTTTTACCATGTTGCTGTAGTTTTTTAGTGCAGTGATGGTAAATTTCTAAATACATTGTATTTATTTCCATATTCATTTTCGACTTAGTTCTCATTTCAAGTGTGTAAAGTATGATTGCATTAGTCTTCACTGGTTCATAGGAAATGTAGCACGGACTGTGTCTTTTTATTAATGAAAGGAAGAATAAGAATGAAGTTATGGAATGTAATGAGGTTTAGAAATGAATTTGCTTCATCTTCTAGCAGTTCTGCTGCAAATTATGACAAGATTGGCAATTCTAAGCTGTGTATTGCTTGTAATACAAACCATGCCTAATGAAAAAATGATGTAATCAAAAACTGTAGAAAGACAGGAGACTCAGTATTCCTTTCATTCCTTATGAGCAGGGCTTCTTGCTATAAACTAATGAATTTACTTAGGTATTAGAAGAAAGAAGTTAGCAGTATAACAGATAAATTGATATATTATTTATAGAGTAAGAGCATGGGGAGAACAGGTATTTCCTTCTTGTTGCTTCTTCTTACATCAACTGAGCTAAAAAGTTCAATCTAGTAACAATATTTTCCCAAAATGCTTCACAAACTGAAAGAGGGAAATCACTGGTTGCTCCAGTGACCTTTTGATAGTCCAAACTAGCTGTTTGATAGGCTGTAGAAATTTAATGCAAGAATTTTGGAGACCAAGCATGCTATGTGATGCTGTGGGTAAAGTTTAAATTGGAAAGATTATTTAAATTGGCGTGGAGTCAAGACTAAAACCTTCATAGGAATTAGAGAAGATACTAATTTTTGTAATTTGTAGTTTGTGACAAATTACTGTTTAAAGGAAAACAAGTAAGAACTGGGCAAAAAAATTGGAAAGGTAAATCCAAGAAAACCAATTTCAAATTTTGGTATTCTGGTAAAACATATTCAAAGCAAAAGTGTCATAGTAAAGAGAATAAAGAAAAAAAAGACACAAGACACAGAAAAAACAAATAAAAACGCTTTCCCCTTTTTTCCCTGCAACAGTGGCAATACTTCCTATTTGTTCAAATCTTTGTGTAGTACAAATAAATATGGCCTTTAATACAACAGTCTTTTCACATTAAGCTTCTGAACAGGGAATTATCCTCCTACTCTGGCTTCTAATTTCCTCTTCCTGTCCCATATATAAAACAGCTGGGTGCGGTTGTCTGATGAGACCAGCTGCAGTGGTCTCCCAAGCTATTTTACCCCTTCCTGCCTGTTGCACGAGCTGTGCTCAATTTAGGGATAAAGGAGGGAGGTGAGTAATTTTTGGTTTGTTGGTGGGGCTTTTTTGTTTTGGGTTTTTTTTTTTTCTTCTTCTCCTCATGGCTGTTTTAATCTCAATTTTTCTAAGCCTCTCAGAAGTCAAATGAGTACTATCACTGTATCTGTTCTATCAGAGAAACTGAGAAGAAAATGTAGTAAGGAAGGAGTAGCAATTCAAGAGATGCTTAGAGAGAAGCCCCAGAGCCGAAGCTAGAAAAAGGATGTTTGTAACTCCCTCTGATTTAGAGTGAGGTGGAGCTACTTCAGTTATATGAAGAAAGAAGGGTTTTCAGCCAAGCTGCAAAAGGATGAGAGCTGTGGGGAGTTTCAGCTGTGAAAACAAGACCTGCTCTGAACGTGAAGACTAGAGAGGTCGAGGCAAAGGAATCTTCTCAAATTTGTGACACAAAGAGGCTAGTAATCAAGTGGGGTAGTTCACTGTGATTGAGATCAAGACATGGTGGGAAGTGCTTAAAATATAGGAAGAAGGAAGAGCATAACTAAAATTATGCTGGGCTTCAGCTGGTGGCCACACATCCATTACACTTCAGTGATGCCAGTTAAGATTCCTGCTATGAACATGGGGAGTCAACAGACAAGTCTTTAGTCTTGAAAGGAGGCTGAAATATATTAAAGGGTAACAGAATTTAGATGTGGCACAGAGCAGAAGTCCCACAGAAAACTGGAGGAAAGAGTGGGAGAGTCCTTCTAAAAGATTAATTGAAGAAATAAGGCATTTGGGATATGATGATGTCAATGAAATTAGGGGTGTGAAGAGGTAAATACTTATTTGAGCATACGCACTGAGAGCGTGGAAAATAATGGTATGTAGAGGGAATGAAAATGGAATAAGTGGCTGTAGGATTTGTCTAGGAAACGATCGCTTGACTCTAATGACAGCATCTTTATTGAAATGTGAGGAGGAAAGCCAAAAAAAAAAAAACCCCAGGTCTGTGTAATGGTACTGACAATACAGAATGAGATTAGAGATGAAAGTCAGTTGTTGTGTTTCTGTGTTGTTGGTTTTTTGTTTGTGTGTTATAGGAGGAAGAGATTGTTCTATATTTCCATTTTAAGAGTAAAAACGAGTGCCCTGTGAGCCCAAGGGGGAAGTTCAGGAGGTGGTCGTGGGCTGGCTGGAGGAAAACAGATGAGAAATTTGGGCACCTGCAGCAGAGAGTATATGGAAGAGATTTGGGGGTAATCACTGAAGGCAAGGGTAAACTGATAAGGGGAAGACCGAGTCACTCACCGTCAGGCTTCTTTTGAGAGATTGTCACAGTCTTGTGCAGTGAAAAGGGAAGCAGAGAAAGGCAAAGATCTGAATTGAGGTCATGGGGATTGAAGTCCAGAGACTTCTTTGTGCTGGGAGAGGTGTTCTGCTGGGACGAGACCAAAACAGGGAAGAATAGGTTTGTGGTGGGGAAAGTCATTCTGGTCACAGGCTTTTGCCAAAGACATTCTTGAGCATGAGAGCAGGGGTGGAGGAAGCAGATGTTTGAGGGACTTGGCAAAGTAGACAAAAATGTTGAGGCACAGAAGAGTTAGGAGAGGGGGAAGGAGGGAGCAGCATGCAGTGAGAATCACCAGCAATGGAGGCGGGTGCTTGAGGGCAGATGCAGAGTTGTCTGCCCTTTGCTGATCCTAGGCAGGCCCTGCACTTGAGAAATGTGAATTAGTGAATAATAAGAACGCATCCAAATATAACAAAGCAACCTAGCGGCATCTGTCTGGAAAAATAATCAGAGTCAGAAGGGTAATTTTATAACTGTCAGTGCAACCTATTACATCAGCAGCAAAGAGCCACGTTAGGGTGTGCGGGGAGAGAAGGAATCCCGAGAACGCTGTTTCATTCCTCTGCTTCCCAGCAGACTGCCATTGCCTGGGGGTGCAAACGGGGCAGAGAGGAGAGAAGGAAGCCCTGGCAACTGCAGGCAGTGCAGAAGGTAGAACAGAATGGTCACTTAAAAATAGGCTTTTTTAAAAGCCCATACAAGAGCATCCAGTTTTCCTTGGGGAAAATAGTCGGTTATTCTTGCACCTAGTGCAGCATCCAACTGAGACAGGGTGCCCTAGATGTGGGGAAAGCTAAATAAACAGGCTTGCAGCTGATGCGTTGACCTCTACCAAATTAGAGAAAAATGGTCTCCAATGACATCATACAACTGTTCCTCACATTTTTTTCCGATGTTTCACAACATGATGGTATTTCTTAGCAGCATGTTTCCCATCAAACATGGATTCCCATTTTATGAACTCTCCCTCATTTTAGTAAGAGAAACATGATTTGGAAAGAGTTTGTAACAAAAAAAAAAAAAAAGGCAGCTAGCTCTGTCAAACACATCTGTAAACATTCAGCTCTGCTTCACACAAGGGAGCTTCATCTGTGAATGCTGCATCTAGGAGTCAAATGCAGAGATGAGGCAGGATAGTCTCAGCACCTATTTATAGAAGAATGTATAAAATACTATAAACTCTGCCACGTGTGACCAAAGCCATGTGATCCAAATACGAAACTATTCGCTTGAGCCCATGCAAACAGCAGAAGCAAAACAAACAGCTTAAAAAACAACATAAAAGCACCATCAGGAAACATGACAATGAGTCCTGTGTCATTTCATGTTTCATGCAACACAAACCTGACACCTTACACCTTAGGTTGCTAGACATTAATCAAACATACTGCCACTTGAAAGGATAATGCTGTCGAAGGAGAGAAGCCTTTTGCATATTCACTTTGTATTCTTTAAGAACTGCAGACCGAAGTAATGAATGGCATTTTAGACAATTTTTCACATGCGGAGCCAGTGTGTCATACAAAATCTCTTATTCCATACCACACTGTCCTTCCATGTTATGCTGCTTGTTTTTCAGTACCAGGATATCCTTTATTACATCGCTTTTTTTTTTAAAGATTACTTTTGGGCAAAAGAATGGCTTTACTGAGCTGAACTGCTGTTAGTATTTCTTACTGCAGAAGCAGCTGTAACGGCTATGTAAGCATTGTAAATCCCCTATCCTTTCCTTCTGACTTTGCCTCGTGCTTTCCCTAGAAGCATGACATTTACTGACAGCTCATAGTGGAGCTGGGAAAAAGTCCTGGTTTTGCTGCTTGAGAACAATTTCAAGGGCTTCAACCAAGTGTCAAAGTCAGATTGAACAGAAAAGTGTCTGTTCTATTGACCTGTTCTGGTGGCTGTGATTTGTAAAGAGCATAGATAGGGCAAATGCAAAATTATTTCCAGTTCTCAAATGCTTAAGCTCTGATGAAGCGTGTATTTGCAAATTCCTTTTCTTTCCTCACCATCCCTCTCTCCGATGTCCATGCCCTCCTTTCTCAGTCCCCACCCTCCTCCTTTTTTAAGACAACCAGTTTTAAGGCTGGAAACTTACCAATGCCTATGTGATGACATCTCTGCTAGCAAATTTTTGGATAAGCATGATGTGGTCCATGATCTGGGTTTCACGTGTCCATGCTGAGATCACTCACATAATGCCTTTGCAAAGCATTATAGAATTGTTGCTGGAGGACGTGGGCCATAGCCTTGCCTGACCTTAGGATGCAGGCACGGAGGAGAATTGCTGAAGCTTGGCTCTTGCTTTAGTCTGGTGAACTTAAGCACAGGCTTGTCCGATCAGTTTGTATGCCAGGCAAGTTAGGATGACAGCATGGGTTCAGACTTTAAATACAACCGAGACTGGGATGCCTCTGGGTCCTCCCTACTTACATGTTTTTCGCATGGTATGGCTTCTTCAGTGGGGAACTCCCCCAAAAAAGATATATGGCCTGACACTTAGCAGAGTGGCAGGCAAGCCTGCGGAGTCTGCTAAAACATTTGTGGGAGTCTGGAAGCACTTTAGAGGCTGATAGATAAGAAGTTAGAAACATCTGAAGTTTTGAGGAGGAAAACAAGATTTATGGTGACTATGAAGAGCAGGAAATCGAAACTGTTAAGAAATCAGCTTCAGGTCATCATAAAGTTCTGATCCCTAGTTTCACATTAAGGAACAGAATACTACTAGAAAATCCTGCCTGTGGTAATAAATAAAATTAATAATTAGCTACTATATACTGGTTTTCATCTATAGATCACAGTGATAAGAAGAACACAGTGAAAGTCTAATTTATTGCAGCTAAATAGTTAACTGTTAAACATTTCTTTTTGTGGGACTGTAAATTCTACCTGTTGACATAAGCTCAATCTTAGCTGCTTTCTGGACTTAGCTGCTTTATCGTTTAGAATTAACTCCTTGCAGACATTTTCAAGAGTTATTGTTTCTTGCAAGTGTATTATGAAAAGGAGAAATCCCAAAGGGGAGAAAGAGAAATAAACTGGCAAAAGACTTGGGCACTAATTGTAACCATGGCCACGTTTATTGTTATACAAATCAATTAGGACCATATTTTGTGAGTCTTAATTGAGGAAAACTGCCATTTTTTTTTACTGCAAAACTTGGTCCTAGAATATGTAATCTTTTAATCAAGTTATTTGTCTATGACTGTAGGAAACACTTTTTTTAGTACACTCTAAAAATGTAAGATCATGTTGCAAAGTGTACCTACTGTACATCTTTTTAATATAGGTAATAAAATTCTGAAGTGCATGTTGAAACAAAATGCTAGTGAGAATTCTTGTATTACTTAAAGGCTTTGGAATTTGCCCCATATTTAACCACAGATTTTGGCCTTAACTCTGAAAAATTATTAATAATTTGGTGATCCTTTGTTTTTGTTGTCCCAACTGAAGACCTTTCAACCGAGCTTGGGGTTCAGGCAATGAAGAGCAAATTTGAAAATTAAGTTCTTTACCGTTGTCCAAAATTGATTGCTCAAATTATTGGTCAGTGTTGCATAACATACATTTATAAATATATCTTTTAATACCTAATGCATGTGTCCACATTACTACAAAGAATTACTGCAAGCGTGAAGAAGACACATAAGACTAGGATGATGTCTTTATTGTATTTTTAGAGAAATCCAAGGGATATCCTTTGGTGTAGGTTTGTTTATTTGAACAATTAATAGGGATGTATGTCCCTAAATGTGGCTGGAAGCTGCACTTGGAAGCAGGCCAGAACCCACACATTTAGACATATCTGATGGCTCAGTGTGATTGCAGAAAATAGACTGGTGACCCATAGCTGTTGGATCTCTTTAGAGAATTGTGGAAAAAAGGAGTCAGGTGGAAGCATGGGTTTGAATCTTTGATTTATCGAAGTCATTGGTATTTTTGCCAGACTTCTTTTTCAAGTCTGATGAGAGTCATATGAAGAAGTGTGTGTCCTTTTTAAGTTACGTATGACAAGGATACTGACTGGTGATAATGTTTATGTTTATTGTGGCCTTGAACCAAAGCCAAACAGATGTCTTTGGAAAGTTTGGATGCAAATGTAAACTTTGAAGCCCTGAGTAATTCTTGGTGTGATAAAGGTGTGTTAATGTACTTTGTACAAGAAGGACTTCATAAAAAAAAATATATCAAGGAATTTCCCCTGCCATTCAGTGAGGTCATGCTGGCAGCCAAAATGATTTGTCTAACATGGATGGTGGCAAACATGCACTTTTCCTTTTTAAGGAAGAATAAGCTGGAAGGGGTGAGGGTGGCAGGGATCTCAGAGGGAAGCAGGAGGTCTACCGGTAGCATAAAAGGAGAAGGATTGCAGGAGGAGGTGCTGCTTTGGTGATTTTTTTTTTTTTTTTTTTTTTTTTCGGAAGGGTGAAGGGGAACTTCTAAAAATAGTAAAATATGATCGTCCAGTACTGGCTTTTGTTACCATCACCCACTTGAGTTCTGCTTTCAAGATTTATTATATCACTCTTAAATCTCTTGGAGTCATTACAATCTTGCCTTTCATCTAGTCTGTATATAAATAATTGATCATCATAAGGATTGAAAACTGTGGAAATGAAGACAGCTTAACACAGATATTCTTTATGACATCAATTACAGGGGGAATCATTTGATGAGAACAGAGAATATTTCAAATGGTACAATAATGCTAGCTCCTAAAATTACTTTGTATTTGAAATGAAACGTGTACACTGATTGGTTCTGTTGCCAGTTTATGGGGAAAGTATATTATGGTTCAATGAAAAAGATGGTTAATTATCTGCACACAGGGCTTGCTTCGCCCCTCCCCTACTTCTCTTTTACACTAGTGTAACTCTGTTGAAGTCAGCTGTGTACAAATGGTGTAACACAGTGGTGAATCAGGCCTATATTTTGTAAGTAATTTATTGCAAGCATTTGCAGTACTGAGAGAGGAAACGTTCAGGCGTGTTCGCTGCTGAGATTTAAACTCCCTGAGCGTGTGTTCTGTTGGCAGTAGTCACGTGTGATGGGCCAGGGGTGTCATAGGGTTAAGCACTGAGTACTACAACAGTAGCTGAGCACATTTATTGTATTAAAACCTGGTAACATGCTAAAATACTGTAAACAGCATCATTAAGCCTGTTGAAAGGAAGGCGAAGTTCAAGTGATTTTTTTTTTTTTTTTTTGGAGATACTTAATGTAGTGTTGACTGGTGAATTTATATGTTTGGCCTGACTGGAGAGGACACTTCCTCTCCCTTTTGTTAGCTGTCGTGTTGGTATTTTGAGTCATTCCACTGTTCATCTGTGTCCAGGCGATAGGTGGTTTGGACCAATATTCCAACTAAAGGGAAATGTAGCAGTATTCATGCCGTTCTAGGAAGTGTTCGGTGGTGTCTGGAGGGCTTGTCTTCTCCTGTGCCTCTGGTTGCTAGGAGCACACTGAACACGTGCAGAGCGATAATAACATCTTATTTGATCTGTCGGTGGAAAGAATGTCATGCCAAAAAAACCCACTGTACTTCAATCTGTGCGAACAAGTCATAGTGACTTTGTTGTAATGAGTACTAAAAAAAAATAATCTTAGAAGGTAATACGTTAAGAGTTGGGTTTTATATGAACTGCTTCTAGAACTAGACAATGTCAAACAGAAATACTTCATGTAATTGTTTTATGGTGGACAATCCCAGGAAATGATAGGAACTGAGCTGCAAAAGCAGAGTTACGTGGTAAGCTTGAGCTCCTGTGCATTTGCAGTCACTGAAGAAGGTCCCAATTAGCGTGAGTGAGAAAGGCAGTATTAGCTCTGGGTGTGTTTCATGTATTTTTCAGGAGAAGTATCTCTAGTTTGAATTTAGACATGTATCTGTTCCATTGCTATCTAATGTAAATTCCTTTGGCACAGGGTTGGCGTGGTTGTATATTGTAACTGCAAAGTTTGGGGAACTGGAATGAGAAAGATTCCAAAAAACCTTCTGTTCCTGGTGATAGCTAAACATTAGCATTTATCTTGCTGAGGATCCAATTCAGCAAAATACTGAAGTGTTTGCTTTGAAATCAGGTCTTCAAACTGAAATATTTCAGTACCAGTTTTCCACAGATACTGTGTGAATAATTAAAGTATAGGTTGTGGTGGGGGCTCTTTCTGTCACAATATTATCACAATAGGTCCTAAGAGTTCCTTTTCTTATTGTTATTTATTCCTTTTAGGACAGACCCCAGTAGCCCGCCTTACTTATGCTGTCCATGTACTAGTATCAGTAGGTACAAAACAGTTGGTTTGCAGGCAGAGCAGGGATATGCAGGCAGCGCTTGGATGCCTTTGGATGTTTTAGTCTATGTTCTGTAAGGAGTTTGAAGGAGATGCTGGATTATACTGTGAAACACTTTTGGATTTTATGGTATTGTCTTAGACAAAATATTTGTATTCCGGCTCTTTCACAAGCGAGCTGGCACCAGAATTTCATCAAACCTCTGCTTCCAGATAGGGTTTTGAAAGGCCACAAAAGACCATTGGCTCTCCCAATCTAAAGTGATGTCTGTGTAGCCAGAGAAGAATATATTGACATCATTGAGAGGTAGGAACGATGACCCACCACTAAATGTGAATAAGTTCAGCCTGGAAGACTCCAGTGCTTACAATGCATTTAGTTCCTTTATGGAATATTATTTACTGTGGGTTGTTTTTTAGAATTCTTCTCCCTCTACTTCTTTCTTTCATATCTTAGTGGTGATCACATCTAGCAACAGCTGGAAGAACATCTGCGTTGCATATTGACCCTGTCAGTTATGCTTGTGTGAAATCTTATATCCTAACGAATATCATTAGACTGTTTTTGCAGAAGCTTTTGTGACCTTGTTAGAGATAGCATATTATCACGGGTGAAAAGGAAAAAAAAAAAAAAAAAAGAAAAAGAAGTAGTAACGGCGTACAGCCATGCACAGCATATGACTGACATATAATTTCAAGATACTGAGTTAGAAGGAGAGCTGGGCATCCAGACATCGAGACAGAAGATAAGGGAACTTTGTGGGACAAAGAGAAGTTTAGAGACAGACTGGGCAGCAGAATAGGTTGCTTGAACTAGCTGGAAAGAAAATGGTGCTACTATCATACAGTAGCAGCCATTTTGAATATTACTTACTTGCGCATTTTTCAGGCCAGTCTTGCACAAATCACAGTCTGAACAAATTTCCAGATTTTGGTACCAATGAATTGCATATAGGTGGTTCTTAATTGTAATTTTACATAAAGTTAAATGCATATGATTAATGATAGGGTTTCATTTCCAAGAGTTTCTGATTGCTTTAAGATAATGGGAACCACAAAGTGTAATACAATATCTTGTTGATTTAGACAGTAGTTTATTTTGTGTATTTCTCCATTTGAGAGACACTCAGGTATGAAGAACAGATGTGCAGATGTTAGCCTGGTGTGTAGTGTGCCCAGAGGGAGAAGTGTAGGTCAGGGATGATTTTTAAAACAGATTTCTTTTTAAGGTGTGGGATGTAGTACCTTTAGGGGTTATCTTTCTGAAACTTCTAGATGACATTTCTAAATTGCTGCTGAGAAAACAAGCCCTTCCATCTCCATAATATCAAAAGGAAGCTGTGCCTAAGAAGTAAATGTAATATCTGTTCCCACTGCTGACAGATGTACTTTTTGTTTGCTATTTTGGAAAATGTTCAAAGTTGTTTTTACGTTGCAAATTGCAGCAGTGTCCTCTGGGAAAATAAGTATAACACTTTTAAAGTTGTGTCATCACAGTTACTGACTTCTGCAACTAAAGGTATAAAGTTAAAGGTGAGAAAGCTACAGTATGTTCAATTGATTATGAATAGTGGTGGACATTCATATTCTAAGGACATATGCAAGAAGAAATTTGAAGACAGGAAGTGGAGATGGCCTGTGCAAATTCAAGGACAAGTTACATCTTGTACTGAAAAGTACTGAACTTTTTCAGCCATTCATTTAAGAAACTAAATATAATTGTAATAATGCAGCCTTTTAATGTCCTTTAGTAATCTCTAACCCTGGATCTGTATGCAGTTTATAAAACGTAGCATTACTTTATCAACTGCAGTGGTATATGTGAGCCCAGATCACAGGCTGGGACACTAGTTAGGTGTCCACTACACTAGGTTCTGTGCAGGTGGGACAAAACCAGAAATTATACTCGTAGCCAAGACTGGGTGTTAGTGCAATGCAGATAAAGGTTACGCAACTCTGCTATCTGGGAACACATGTAGTCCTGGGTAGAACTAGCAGAAAGTCTATCAGTCATTGAAAATTTGCCCCATCTTTAAATAATTATTAGCTGACACTCCCAAGGTGGGTTTCATGTCATCAACTTCAGCTGCCTGCTTTTTTTTTGTCCTGGAACGTGTCCTGAACTGGAGGGATGAGCTAGGGGCACCCCAGCAGTGCCTTGATCTCTCCATCAATGCTAAGGGCAGGATGGACAGCCAGCTCAGATGGGACTCTTGGAACTGTTAGCTGAAATTAGGTGAACCTCAGCCTGCCTTGGTAAAAGGGGACCTGTCTCCTGTTATTATTTCTTGCTCACCTTTTTTTTCACTGAGTGTCCAGCTTGTTTCAGACCCTTCCTATATTCAAGGACTGATTGCTTTCCTCTCCCCACTCAATACTTTAAGGATTCCTTGGCTGGCTTACTGTGCAGCTTTGAGCCTCCTGGAACATGTGGGGTTTCAGGCAGGAAGGTGTCTTCTAGCAAGGAACTGCACTGGTCAATATTTTCCTTACCAGCAATTCCCCATCTTCTCCCTTTCTCTGCAGAAGAATGGCCTGAAGACACAGATGTCCATATGGTGTGACTGCATTGGCTGTGTAGGTTCTTCTTTGCTACAGCCTCTATATTTTATCTCCCTCATCTGTATTTAAAAAAAAAAAAAAAAAAGGCAAGGGGGCAATCATGGGTATAGCCCACTTGACAGGGATGTTTTAGGATAAAACTATTAATGTTTGTAAGGCACTTGGAAAGCCTGTGCAAGTATAAACTTTGGTGCTATTGTAATGTTCATTGAGAGCTTCTGAAGGTGAACAATGTAATTCTTTCAACAGCTTTTGCACATAGAAAGATATGACCCATCACTAAATTATTGTATGAAGTTAATTCAACAAAATAAAAGTTTGATTGAACTCCTAGACCTATTGGGCTAATAAGAACTTCTTCTTCAGCTAGCTCCTACAGCCCAGATTGTCCAGATAGCCTCATAAAAATATAAGTAATACTCCTGTAAAGAGGGAAGCTGAAGTACCTCCATGGCAGAACTTTCGGAATTCCTCTACTTGCTTTGGTTCCTTTCCCATTAAAATCATTGGAAAAACCTGTTCTTGACTTTAAGGGGAGCAAGGTTAAACTAGCACAGAATGTTTTGAAAATTCCAAACTAGTAATTTAATCTTTGGATTTAACCATAATGGCCCTTGCAAATTTTTTTCCAAAGCTGCACTGAAAATAAACGATGTGTTAGTCCCTAACAAATGGTCCTTAGTAAAAGCATGTATTATGCTTGCTTTGAAAAGTCATTTATTTCTTATGGTGGGTTTCTGATTCAGCTGTCTCCCCAGCATGCTGTTTTAACGTTTTCTCCCTTCTAGGAGTTTGTATAAACCCTGCAACTTGCTGCGTTTCTTTACAGCAACACATGTGCATCTGTGCGTAACAACATGAAGAGGATAACCTCAGACTTATTAGCACGGTTGTCTTCAGATTGAAAAATACTTTCTATAGGTTCATTTCTTAGAATCAGCTTCCTGATTTCTTGCTTATTAAATCATGTTGTGTTTATGAAATAAAAGACTCCCAGGCTGTCAGTCAGAACCCTAAAGCCTTTCGCAGACCATAAATTCACATTCCAGTAGTTATAAATAGAAAACACTATTGCAATGGTTGTAAAACTCTCTCTCTGATGATTGTATGTTGTAGTGCACCAACAAATCAGAAAAGGAGATGGTTGGGATACTGTTGTCAACATCTTTTTTGCTCAGAATTTCCATCAAGCCAATAAGTGAGCTTGTGCTGATGATTTGTGGTATCTGTTATCACCTTTCGTCAAACTCTGAAGAGAAAGGAAATACAGGATATTCCAGATGGGAGTTGGGTACATGTGTGCTGAGGAATCTGTTTGTTTCCTCTGATTGTTAGTGAAGGACAGTGGGGGTGCTCTTGATTGTTGCGTTATTTTTTGTGCTAATGACCATATTCAAGTGACTTATGTTAATGTGCTGTAAATTACAATTCTTTTGGGATGGAGTGTTCATCTTCTCAGTAATTGTTGCTGCTGTTGTTGTATGCTTTGCAACACTGTATATTAGAAGATGCAGAAATTACTCTGCAGAAGTGTAAATTTCCTCCTTTTAACTGTGATCCGATATTCCCCAACTTTATTACTCTTAGAATAGGTCACACTAGGATACTATCTTCTGTAGTGTCCTGGTTTAATCAATAGTAATATAATTTTCAGAACGTGTTTCACAATTAAGTTTCTGGACATTTTGTTAAAAACAGAAGTATTTGATATCGAGAATTAAATCTGCAATGCCAAGGTGTTTTTTTCCTCAATAACTGCTGCTGTGGAATGGTGTATATCACTTTTGGTTTGGGGTATTCACTCACGAATCATTCACACTTCTCATACATCAGCCGCAGAAGAATATCTGTACCCAAGTTGTAGGAGCAATGGCAATCTACTGGAAATTATAAGAATGACACAGCCTGTTCTGGGACGGGCTGTTTAGGTGAGAAATTAAAAAGGCAATATAATACAAGCTGAGATGCAGAAGCTGTGCAAAAGATAATTAAAAAATGCCTGACTGCATAAGACCAATGATCAGTCTAGCCTGCTTCTGTTTCCAGCAGAGGCGTAGAAGAGACTGTTTAGGGACAGCATGCAAACTTCGCCACTTCTACGGTCTGTTCTCATACTCTCTCAGCATCACAGCTGGTGTGCTAGCGATGTTAGAAACCATATACCTGAATAGTCTTTTCAGTGTTCATGGAGCCATTTCTCAGGAATTTGCATCATTCCCACTTGAAACTGTTGATACTGGCTGCCTCAGCAGCCTCCCATGGCAGCAAGTTCCAGAGGTTTAGTACTCGCTCTGGAAAGTACTTTCATCTGAATTAAATCAGTTTCCTATTAGTTTCATAGAGTGTCCCCTATTACTCTTTCTAGTATTGCAGGATTTTATTCTTTTTGATCCTACTTGCATTCAGTTATCCACTTTTTTCTGATATTGTAAACTATGATCATATCTCCTTTTTGACGTTCCCCTCTCAACGGAACGGTCCTAGACTCTGTCGGAGACACTACATCAATGAGATAGTTGCTCTGTCCCACTGACGATTTTAATTGGTCTTCTCTAAATCTTCTGTAACCTCATTACAGAATAAAAAAAAAACAAACCTCTTACCTATGTGCTGCAACAAGTATGTCAAGCATGAGGCTCTCACGAGCAACCTCAGCAGTAAAGGTGGAAATGAATAGTTCACTGAGCATCTGCGATGGCATTATCATCCTTCTTATGTCTTTGTCATCAACTGGTCCCACTAATCACAAGATAGCATCCTGCTTTTGATGTGTTCAAAGAATGTTTTACTATCAGTTTGGGCATCATTTGCCAAGTCTTCAGATTCTTTTTTAGCACTCTTTATTTCATGTTTATATTTGAGCTGCTTTATTTTATGGGATTTTTCTGTCCTCGCTCCAGAAAGCTTTCTGTTGTTTGGGTGTTTTTGTGGGTGGGTTGTGTTTTGGTTTTTTTAATGCTGATCTGCCTTTGAAAGCTTCCTTTGCTATCCTATTGAGCCATCCGTCCAGAGGCGGTTTGGACTGCTTTGTTTTCTTTTTGGTCTGTGTCACACACATTACCTAAGCTTCTAGTACAGTATATGTCATGGCTATCAGGCTTTCTGTAGACTTCTTGGCCTTTGAACTAGCCCTTTCAGAGTTTTTGGAGGGAAGAGAGGGGGAGTTGGGTTTTACTTTTTTATAATTGCTAATTTTTTTAACATAACTTTTCTTGAAATTGAATACCCACAAACTAGACTTTAGCCTTCTCTCTTTTTCTAGTTTTAAGCCATATGATGATGACTAGTGCAGAAGACCTTTCCCATTAATAGCTGTTGTCCTGTGCACCATTTTAGACTGACTCCAATATGGTTTTTTTAAGCAGCAAGCACTTGCGTGTCCAAAAAATTAGATTTCTATATCTTAATGAAGCATTAACTCAGTCTGGTGAGGTTAGTTGTAGTCTCTTTGAATTTGTACCTGACCTAAATTTCCAGCTTCTCTAATTTCATGAAGCTTTTCCTGAGCCAGTGATTCTGGCATTGCTCTAATCAGAAGGTTGGTGGCACAGCTATGTTAATAATAACATTCATGCTTTTCATCTACAAGGATTCCATTGTGCTTCTTTTTCCCCCATAACATTTTTATGCTGTGCTACTGTATAATATCCTTCACGTACAGTGCCTCTCCCTGACCTGTATGTCCTATGCCATCATTCCTATCAAGTAGGTAATACCACATCTCATTAGTTTTCCTCCTTCCCTCACACTCCAAGAAGCCTATTGTAGCAGGGTTGTCATTTGGTGCCAAGCATTTTAGCTCCCTCTCTAACTCTTTAGGCTTGTAGCATGAATGTAGAAGTACTTCCAAGCATTGGCCTTACACCATTGCTTACTGTTGCCTGTGCAATTCAGTTGGCATGGTAGGCAGTCTAACTTACTCTTCCTTATTCACTGAGACTGAGCCGCGTACTTTCCTCCTGACTCTTTCAGGAACGCGTTGCACTTTTGTTATGACCACCTCATAGGTTGCCTCAGTCTGAAATGAGGGCTCCTGCCCCTATTGGCTTGACCCCTGCTTCTAGGTTTGATGCTTCTCAATGACTGTTTTAGTTTTCCATAGCGATATGCTGGTTTTTATGACGAATAGGCAGACCATCCATCCTGCGCAGGTTCCAGATGGCTCCCTGGGTCCCAGCATAGCCTCCCAGCATAGCCAAATTCCTGCTGTCTACACTATCATCTCCTCCATGCCCTGGTATCTTGTCTTTTTGGCCTTGAACATGGCTTTTTAGAGGATATTACTATGGAAGTCCTGCCCAGCTCCTTTTCAGCAGTCCAATTTTAACCTTCACAACAACCCTTTTATATCACAGTACCAAAGTGGACAGTTACTATAGGCTTTTCCCCTGCAACCTGGATATAGTGTGAAAATTCCTACCTCTTCACCTGACAGACGTTACCATGGGGTCTTCTTGGACATCAGAAACCCAGATATCTGTGCCACAAAAAATAATCTCCTACTTCCAGCTAACTCTTCCTATCTTTGACAATTCCCTTCTGGCGCAGAAGCACCCTGAGCATGAGAGGACACAGTGACAAAGACTTACTCTGTGGATTAAGAAGACAACACTGAATCCTTGTATCAATTTGATGAGTAAAATTAAGGTTAATTGTACAGTCATTAATTTCATAAGCACCCCATATAAGCTGCTCAGTTCAGCTAATGTTGCAACATCACCAGGTAATAATAGTTTCTTTGCACTCACAAGAGATGCTGGTGCCCAGGTTGCCAAGCATTAGCCTTGGGTGATGCCTTCTGATTAACCCAGACTCCTGGCTGACAGTGTTGCAAAGGAGTCACTGACTTGGGGACATTAGCCTGTCCTGGGCGGTGCAAGCAGCAGCAATAATAGGCTTGAAGGAAAGACGCATTCAAGGGGTCTCTGCAGGAAACAAGAGATTCACCACTGTCAAAGGATACTGAGGAGAAATGTGTTTAAAAAAGATGTTTCAAAGAACAAGAAAAAAGGGAAATTGTCCTGGTTTCCCATATGGAAAGCAGCATTTTTTGGTAAAATTTTGGCAAGTCTGTTCAAGGCAGATGAGGAAAACTGAAGTCAAGGGTTAAAGTTGGACATTCTGCTTTGAGAGGGAAAAAAAAAGACAAATTCACTTGGAATGAAAATGTATTTTCATTGCTAACATAGGAAATTTTTTTATTTACTTTGAGAACTTATGTCATTAGCCATAGTGGAAGCAGAAAACACAAAACCTCTGAAAAGATTTAAAACCAATGCAAATCTTTCAGATTTTCATTAGAGAGGAGAGTCTCCGGAGACAAAAAGGCTTTCAGAACCTAAACACCTTTGGTGCTTCAGTAAACCAGCCCAAGTTTTGCCTGAGAGCTGAAAGATATTCCCTGTGGGTCCTTTATGCTCCTGTCTGCAGAGTTGATTGAGTGAATATGCAGCAACAAGGAACATTCTTATACCCTGTGTCTGGCATTTGCTGGCTGATATTTTTAACTTAAGGCAGATACAGTTCGATAATGTTGCTTGCACAGCTTAGCAGTATTCATCAAATACGGAAATGACTTTGATAAATACGCCTTGCTGCATCTTCACGTTTTAGCAGCAGTCATGTTACGTTTTATGTTTGAAGAACTCAAGTGTGGACTCCTGGGAGGGTGTTAAATCACCACTGGACTTTGGATCCTGGAGACAGAGTTAAAACACTTTAACTGTAAAGTCTGCCTGAAGAGTCTATGAGGATTCCTTAGGTAAGGTGGCAGGAGATAAGAATTCAGAAACTTTTCTGCTTTGAAAAGGAGAACACTTTTTCAGCCTAAACAGGTGTAGTTTTCTATGACGAGCAAGGTGAGGAGTTTTCCTGACTGAGGGCCAGCAGGCTGATGGACATCTTGGTGGGTGGCAGGGGCAGAGAAGCGGTCTCCAAGCTCTAGGGACAGACCAAACGGGACCTTTAATTTCTCCCCCCTGCAGACTGTTTGACCATGTTTTGAGTGTGACATCATAGAGATTTCTCTGTGACAAAAGTGGGTATATCTAAGTTGTTGCCTATTTTCTCTAACCAAATGAAACTCAGTGCAGACATTTGTGTTACTGTTCAAGCACTGAAGGCCACTTTCAAGATCTGCCTCTTGACATGTCTTCATTTTAGCGCCAGCTACTTTTAGCTGATACATCAGTGATATTAGATCCACGAACATAGTGATTACACTTTTTTAAAAGTAAAAATTCAAACTAGACAACAGTGTGTGCATGTTTTTTAATAATAATTTTCACATAGCTGGAGTTGCATTTGCCACAGGGATGCTTTGTGATCATGTTTGAGTGAAGAAATGAACAATGATACCAGAAACTGAAGGGAAAACTGGTTATAATGTCACAAGCTGTAAAGAATTTAGGTTTTGAACAGCTCTGTAGTAATGCATTACATATTTCCTGTGTGGGTTGATGTTTGTGCTAAAACCTTTCACTTTTTGTGAATATTTTCATGGATTTACAGCAATTACTCAACTATTTACAAGGAACAGAATGTGACCCCCATTAATCATAACTAATCAAATTCAGCATGTTCAGTCATAAAATTTTCAGTCACTGTTTTCACTGCTTTCATCTTTATTCATATTTTCCAAGTTAGTCATGATTCATAAATTAATATTTACAGCTACCACGTGCTGGTATCTGAGAGCTTTTTCTTTTTTTCGTGGACACTTAGTTTAACTGGTACGTAGCCTGGAGACATGACCCACTCTAAGCTAGAATTGCTGTCTTTCTGGGAAATTAATGTTTATGCAAATTGCAGAACTTGACAGCTCCTGGAGATGATAGTCCTTTATCTATAGGAGAGGGAAGAAAAGTAGGGCAGAGGGAACTTGCGCTGTGTCTTGTCAGTGAACCTCAGCTCTGCTTTGAGGGTTGAGGGAAACACACAGCCTTCAGGTTACTTCAACTTAGTCACCTCAGACTGCTGCCATGTAGCAGGTAGTGTGGTGCGTTATTTTTTAACTTTTTGAAGTCATTTGGTAGAGGACAACTGAGTACTCACTTCTTATGGTTTTCTCTGTAGCAGTTGTTAAGATACAGTAGGAAATCTAAATGCAACTAGTGAATTTGTCACTGCTGGCTGATGACTGGTGCCGCTGGTGGTTTGAGACCTGCATGGCGCTAAACAACAGAGACATGCTGTGCCCTGGTGTGTACTTGAAGAAAGGCCATTAAGAGCTGAAATGTCAACAGTGACCCCATGCACCTGTAATAAATGTAAGCTTTGTAATTAGTAGCAAGCTGTCTCAGAGGGCCACAGATACACTGAGATTAATTTTCACTATGGTGTGCCCAAAGTTCTTGTATAACATAAGGCAACCAGTTAACATTGTCAGGAGAGACTATCAAGTTATGGCATGTCTGGCTTGATGACAGAGCTAGACTCGAAGATCTCAGTGGCAGCAACTGTCTTTCCATACGTTTTTCTGGAGCTCACCACACCCTACGAGTGCAGAACAGAACAGCTGTAGAGGCACACCTCTATTGTATGTGTCTCTGTTCCTCTGATTCATTATGCATCATACTTACTATAGTAACCAATATTTCCAGGGTAAAATAACACCAAATGATTCTATGATTCTATATATTTTTTTACTTATAAGTGCTGTAGGTGCCAGAAAGGTAGTCAATGAACACCAGCCTGCAAAAAATCAATGCACTGAGGAACTCTTCTGCCTGTCCGTTTCAGGCTTTCCTGCTGCCTGTGAAAGGCAGGTGGCTCTGGGTTCATATAAAGAAGCCTCAGATGAGGGTAGCTGACGCTGGAGCACACTTTAGGCAAAAACGCCGTTCAAAAGCTATCATAAAGCACGTCTAGACTGGAATTTGTAGTTGAAAGGAAAAACTATTATCCTTTGGGTTGAAAAGTGACCCATGGCTTTAGGCATTAGTGATCTTTGATAAATGACCCGGTCTTCCTTCTCCCCCGTGTGGGAGGCAATTGGTTTCCACTGTAAACCTGAACTGTAGACAACTTGCTTTATCGCATTTGTAGCAAAGGTAGCATAGTCTAATGCAACAGAGGAAAGAGGGAGCTCTTGAAAATGTCTTCCATGTGGTTATTTGTAGAAATAATCTGAAATAACAATATAGCGCTTCAAACTTGAAACGTGTAATACATTTATTAACATACAGGATCTTTTTTCTCCTATTTTATGAAGTTGTTGTGTTTTCATGAAATATATATTAGCATGATTTTTGGCTTGTTATAAATGGGACGTTGCTATCGCATATGAACTGTTTTGGTCAAGAGCCATGTTAACTGCCCCATCAATTACACTTCTAAATGCCTGTCAAATTAAAAAAATGCAGCTCTGGGCCCCTTAGGGTTTTTCTTTCTCTTAGGCAAAGACTTTTGTTTTCGCTCACTACTTTTGATCTCCTTATCATTCTGGAAATTTTCTTGCTTGGGTTTCATTTTGGGGGGATTTGGGTTTTTGGTTTTTTAAGGAGAGAAATATCTTTGTGTGGGAATCAGAATGAGCATTGTGAAATCCAAAACTCCTTGGGATACTGAAAGAGTGAGGCTATTTAGAATTTCTTATGGGTGAGTTACTATTCTGAAGGCAGCATTTAACGTGTTTGGTAGAGTAGCAAAGTTGCAAAGGTAATTGCTGTTATATCTTATTCTGTATGTTTAAAAAAAAGGCTTACCATACTGCGCAGTGTATGTGTTAGCAAATGTTGCCATTTCAGCCATGGCCAGGCATACATTTGCATATAATTTCCCCTTAGTATATTTTTGTGCAGAACTTTTTCTGAGACCCTAAGACAAAATATCTATGCCACTTCAGAACACACAGGTACTTAATTATGTATGTTCAGTAGACCAAACATTATTGAAATGGATGTGGTGGAACACAGCTGGAGTTAAATGAACTATTGTTCTCACAGGGTAGGCTAGATTACAAACCATGAAAAAGAAAAAAGTTAAAAATCCTATGTTTTTTAATGGCTCCAACTACAAGCCTATCTCAAGACAAGCAGCTGGCAAACATATGACGTTTTCCCCCCCCCCACAGATCTTATAAAAATGAATTTCACATTCATCCAGCCATGTCTCTCTAAGAGTGCCTTGCTGGCACATCATTCCTGAAGGAAGCGGTCCATCTGGAAAGGTGGTTAGGGGGCTGGCAAGGCACCAGTCCTAGTGCAGAGACAGTGCACAGTGACGAGGAGCAAGGCACCCCCAGGGAAAGCTCAAAGCTTGTCCCCAGCCTCTAATGCACAGGTATGCAAACAAGAACCTGATGAGGGTTCTCTGCAGCATTGCTAAATGTTCTTTCCCTCCCAGATAAGATACCAGTACATGGGACAAGCTCAGTGCTTCCTTTTCTACTTGTACTGCAGTACTCCGTAACTGACGGTGCGGGACGGTACGACTGTATGAGAACCTCGTGTAGTCCCGAGAGCCTCTGTGTAACATTATTTGGCTTATACATACTTTATTATGTTTGGCTGTTGGTGAGAGTCAGATGAAAATTATTTCCAGATTACAATAAAGGAACTTCAAACATAATAAGTGTTGTTAGATCATTGACCATATTAAAATAAAATTTTAAAAGGCTATACATCAATGTTCAGAGGAAACTGTTTAAAAAAAGAAAAAAAAATGTGTAGCATTATTGGCCTAAAGATACTGCTGAACCTTGGGAAAAGATTTGTGCCACGTTTCTTATGACACTAACATCACGGAGGATATAAACCAGTCATTGGCACCCTCTCAAGAAACACATCACTGTAATTCATTATAACAATACCACTGTGATATTTGTTCATAATATTTATGAAAGCTAGGCTATGAAAACAGTATGCACTGACTGTCAGTGGTGATGTATCATTCTTTAAAGGAGAATATACATGACAAAATGTTTTAAATGAACTCTAAAAATATACTGGTGAGTTAAAACAATTTGGCTGGTCTTGCACTTCATGCCAGGAGGGGCTTCCCAGGATATGCTTCTGGATGACCTTTTTGAGGACATATATCAAATAGTCGTGTATTTATTATGGTCCCAGTCAGTCTTCAATAGCAATGATGAATGTTGTGTAGCGTACATAGTCATTACAGCTCTGTGTAATACTCTGCTCAGTTTCCAGTTGCTGTCTTTTCTATGGAAAACAGAGGCGCCTGTGTCATGTCAATCCAATAAACGCAACTTTTACCCACAAAGTGTTCCCAGTGGCATAAAGCTTTATCTGTGCTGGTACGGATGCCAGGAGCCCTGGAAGGAGGCTTCTGCTCTGCTTCCCCAGTTGTGTCTGTGCCCAACAGAGTCCGTCTCTGGTGAGTCTGGAGGCTTTATAAGCCCTCACAGCTTCCAACAGCATGCTGGGATTCACTGCAGTTCTGACGTCAGTGTAAACCTGTATTTTTTTTTTTTGGGGCACTGAATAAAGCAGCACACTTCTATGGCTGAATGATCCTGATGAGATGCAATTTTTCCGTCTTCCCCATCAGCATTGAGGGGAACATAAGTAGCATGAATGTTCCGACATCTGTTGCAACCAGGAATGGGCTCAGTCCAGTTCCTGGTGAGAGGAGGCCAGCAGCCCTGAGTAAGCTCAAGCACAAGAGTAGGCTTCATCCTGAAGGTGCTGAGACTGGTCTGAGGCTGAGCACCAGTGGCAGGCAGAGCACATGTTATTTTCCCACTTCACAAAGAGGTGAGAGATTTTACAGTGGTTTTGGAATGTAGTTTACAAGGAAGGGAAGTAGAAACCCCAACCTCTGTCTTTTCCTTGTCTCTCCAGAAAACCCTCCTGCTCTGTCCACCCTACTTCATTTCTCCCCAGCCGCTAGATTACTTGCTGTGCTGGGGTGAGGAGGGAGAGATGACAAGCAGAAGGAACAGCAGTCGCCTCTTACCATCATGCACAAAGGCTCCAAACAGAATTCAAGCTTGTGTCTGGCAAAAAAAGTGGACAAATCTAAAATGACTTTTTCAGCTCAGTTTCCTGGATTCACTGGCCGTTGCATGAAGGCTTAGATTTGAGAACAATAAATACCATCACTGCAGGAAGCCCCAGATTTGGATTGTGTGCATGCACAGCTATTTATGAATCATCCATTTTTACTTAGCCACTTCCATCTAAGGTAGTTGGCTCAGTTTAATAATGAAGTACCCTCTGAAGAAGTCCTCTGACAGATCAGCTTATTGTTCTGGGAAAAAAAAAAGGAATCTCAATTCTAGTTTTCTGAAAGACTTTTTTAAACCAAAATGATTTAGAAAAGATAAGATAAGATGCCACACTAGGCTTAATGTGCTGTAGTCAAGGGCTGCAGGTTAAAACCATAAGAATGGCAAGAGGGAAAACAATGGCAAACTGAGATGGGATTAAAAAAAAAACAGTAGGAAAAGCAACTAAGAGACAGTGGATAACAGGAGGGGAAAGATTATAACTGGAGCAGAGATGTTTATGTAATGCTTTGTGCAAAAGAATATATTCTACCTTGTACCTTTAGCTTCTTCTCTAGCAGTCTTGTCTCTCTCCATCTCTATTTATACCAATAATTATATATTATTTTTTTGTTATCCATTTCATCTCATGGGCTCTGAAAGTGTAATAATCTTTTGCCACTTTTTTTCCAGTTTAATTAAATTTCATGTTTATGAATTTCCTTAAATTGACATGGCTCATTGGTGTGAAAATTTCCTGTTCTCTTTCTCTACTGAGTGCGTTGTTTATTTGGAAACAATACCAGGTATTAAGAATCAATGTTCAGGTACGTGCATTTTAATCATATTAAGGGCTGGGATTGCACCTATGCCAAAGGTTACATCCATGATTCTAGCTGATAACTTAGACACGTAATTGCAAGTACAAATAACTGTCCACATATATAATGAAGTTTCACCTGCAACACTAGAATGAAGGCCAAGGTGAAGCTGGCCAGGAGCCAAGGCTGTACCCTTCTATTTTATTGGTCTGGAGGAAATAAATGGTATTGCTCCAGATCAGGCAAGTAAGAAACTCAAGACTCCTATTAGCAGTAAGGAATTGTTAGCAAATCTTTCTGGTTGAAATTGTCAGCGTCCTTGAAAGAAAAAATGAAAAATGGAAACCAGTACACATTTGGTAGCAATTTGGTTCCCTTTTGAGCTTTAATCAAGAAGACTTAGTAATCAGTGTATCAACACTAGTGATTACTTCAGTCAGAATAATTAATAGAAAATATGATGTTTAGATTTAAGTGTAAAAAGTCAAAGGATTTAAAAGCAGGATGTAGATTAAAAAGAAAAGACTGAATATCTTCATCTGAGCTAAATAATGGTTGCTTAATATTTGCATACAAGTCATGAAAATTCACATATTGGGTGGTTTGTAGGTAGAGAATATGTAAATTAACAAATAAAATGTAAAAAAACCAACCAAAACTGTTAATATATATCAAGCACTCTATAAACACCCTCCAGATGATCTCATGAGATCATCCATGCTCTTGAATAAAAATTCAAAACAACGGCCAACAAGATTTCAGTATCATCCAGTCTGAATTTCAACTCCAGTCTAAGTTTTAAGCTCTAGACCCACCCTAATCTATTTGTAGGCATTTTTTCCTCTCAATTAAATAAGCATTTTATTTTTTGCAAAGCAGAGGGGCAAGGATATTTTTTATACAAGTATTGTATAAATGGCTGAGGCTGTGAAAAGTGCCTGCATGTCAGCTGTGTTCAGTGGAGAAAAACTAGAAAAACTATGGCTGTTGCTGTTTATTCTGAGTATCAGTAAACATTTGGAATAACAAATACTTGTTGAAAGAAAAGAAAAGGGGAGGGGGGCGTGTGCCTTATGCAGGATTTTACTGTCAAACGGCATATGTAGCTCTGATCCGCTAGAACATCTAGTCATGCAGAAATAACAAGTCTCTAAGGGAGCATGTTGTAAGCCATGTTATTCTAGAAATCTTTTGACCTGCAGGAACTGATGACCTCATTTTCCATTTCCAAGTGAGAGGGAAGTTTACTTTGTGAATCGTGAGAGTTGTGTTACTTTTGAGCTTCATGTTTTCAAATCACTTCTCTTCCAATGACTTTGATCAGTCATGAACTATGTTAATGGATAAAAAGCCGGTTGTGTGTGGTTCTTCACCTCCATCCATGCTCTTTATGAAGGTTCTTTTCTTTCTTTTCCAATCTCTACAATAATTTATAACATTCCTTCTTTAAACACTCTACTTTCTTAAATGGCAAATTATATTTCCATGACCCCTTCTGTATTAAGTGCGAAGAACAGAAAGAAATGTTTTCCAGCCAAATGAGAGTGCTCTGTCTCAAGCTGAATTCTAATAAATGCCTACAGTTTATAATTGATACTTCCAAGATGGTCTCAAGGAATTTAAAACAATCTGGAATTTAATAGCAATCAACAGAATCGAGACGAAGTGAAACTATTACACTGAACTTATCGAAAAGCAGGGTTTAAATTGATGCTGCATATTATTCATTTTGACAGCTGCAAATTCACATTAAAGATAGCAGAGACCAAAAGACAGCAACTAGAAGAGGAAATGCTAATTTATTACTTACAGAGAAACAACTCTGAAGCTAAGCTGTTCAGTTAAAATTATGGAATACTTTGCATTTCCAATGTACCTTTGATCCATAGAAGCCCCAAAGCACTTTTTGAATTATAAGTACAGCCTTAATTTCCTATCATACCAGGTGATAGGCAGGTGTCTCTGGGGTGGAAATCATTCAATAGCAACCCTACTCGCAGACAAAATGAACAATTTTTTTAAGTAAAATGGCATGAAAAGGTTACATTGCTAAAGCATGTGTCCTCATCATGCTCTACTGCTTGTGTTAGAAGAATGGGGAATGAAGAAATCGAAAATCCCTTCCTAACTGCACTACTGCTTGGTGTATGATTTGAGACAAGTCAATTTCTTATGCTTCACTATAGAAAGGGAATAACGCTGTCTAATTTCAGTGGTGGTGTGCTAATAGCAAAAGAACAACGTAGTGAATTCCTTCTTACAGGAATTGTATCCCAGCATTTGGGAAGGCTGAAGCAATACAGCTCTAAGAATGCTCTGTAAAATTATTTTAAATCCTTCTGATGGAAGAAACATGTAAACTATGTAAATACAAATTACTATGTCATTTAGGAATTTATAGGCAGGGGGATGCAAGGTTGATGTTTTGCTATGCAATAATTTCAGTTTCCTATACAGGAATAGAGTTATTTCCAGCATTTGTCACTTTAGGGAGGTTCGTATGTATGGGAAGACTAAACAGGGGTGTTACACCCATTAATTGATCAAAGTAGCAAGTATTCTTAAACCATTAAATCTCTAGTGATATTGTGAAATTATATACTTTAGTGAAATGCTATGGGATGCAAGCACAGCGCCCTGTATCGATTGAAGAGGGGATTATCAACTTTCTGAAGCCTTTGAACAAGTCATAGCTTAAAGGCTTGATGAGGCAGAGAAGGATCATTCTGATGATATGCTTCTAATGTTTTGTTTCATGGGTATGTCATTTGATTCCAAAGCTATAGTGTGCATGAAAAGTCCTAAGGCTCCATTTTCTCTCTGTAGTGTATTGAACAATCTCTTCACTGACATCTTAATTGATTAACACTGTTGCTCCAGATTCAATCTGATGTCTGTTCCACTTAACATTTTGACATCTGCTATCTAGAGACCAGCGAGGAGCAGGCTGCGTACCTCAGGAGGCTATGGGATTTGTCCTTTCCCTTTGGGAATATTTTGTAGGTAGCATTACTGTCACTGGTGTCCATGTTTGCAAATGCTAAAGACTGGGGCTTTTGAGTCGGTACCTTTGGTTAATGACAAAGTTACAGAAGCAGTGAATGTAAATATTCAAATATTACACTCTGCTGAGCAAGTCCTAGGGCACCCCTAAGACATGCACAGTCAGAGATCAGGGCAGTTTACAGGGCTATAAAGCTCAGACTAAATTCCTCAGACTAGTGCCTTCTCGTGGGATCCGGAGATACAACTGACAGAGTTGGCTCAAGTGTATCGCTAAGAATAGGCCAAACCACTTAAAAAATTAATGAGCTGTATGAGTTTAGGACTACAAAGATTTATAGGCTAATGGATAACCATCAGAAGGAGAAAATACTGTATGAAAACAAACACTGGGGAAATTTAGAGCCCTTATGTCTCTTCTGGCGTACACTGATGTAAATCAGGATTAGTTGCACTGAAGTCACTTGACTTAGAATAATACAAGGAGGAAGAGATTGGATAATTTATGCTCACTTTGCAGTACCACACAGATAGAATTAAGTGGTCTTTTTTGGAAATGAGAAATGGGTCTTTTCTGAGCCGTTTTGCAGGGGATTAAGAATGGCAACCAGATGCTTCACTCAATGCAGATTTTAGATGGGGAAGAAACAAACCTTGGGAGACTCTTACAGTATTTCTCAAGAGCATGTGCTATGTTTTTGCCAGCTATAACTCTGTGAAATTTATATACACTGTGGACTATATTAATTTTCAAATAAATGTAAAATATACACAACAAGAAATTCTGATAGCTTCCTATAAACCCCCTAAAATAGGGTGTTTTCTATAGTCAGCCAGAAATGCAATAGATCCTACAGCACAGCACAAGAACTTTGATGCTTATCCCTGGCCACTCACTAACTCTGTCTATTTACGAAACTACTGCTGTGTAACTACTACTACTCAAAAGGAAACCAACTGTTCACACTGGGTGAAGCCTCCATGTCTAGAGTCTTACCCTGGGAATTGACCCTCCAGTCAGGGCAAGAAAGAGGTGTGTGTCCAGCCATGTAATGCCTTCCCCAGCTCCAACACCAATTTAAAAACAAAACAAAACAAATACAAACACACACAAAAAAAACCCCACCAGACAACCAAAAACACTTCAGTAAAGGAAAATGAACTAGCTGGGATCATATGCAGTGTAGTAGGGGAAAAGGATGATGCATCAATGCAGAGGCAGGCCTTTTGTTGAAAAGTATTTTGCCAAATTGCTTTTCTATACATCAAAAACTGGATTTTGTTTTTCTCTCCCGCTGATGGGCAATTCCTCCTGCAAATAGGTGCAGTGGTTTGAGGGAGGCTGCTCTCACAAATACAATCCCACGAATAATCTATCAACTGGCTGGTAGATTATACAACGCAGCTAAATTAACAAGATGCTGGAGCAGCCTAAGTACATATTCAGTCTGGACACAACGTTGGCTTCCAAATTATAGTTTTGTTTTTCATCTGTTTTCTAGGCCATCAAACCAAAAATACACTGTCCCTTGTTGCACATGCAACAGTCAATTCTCAGTAAATCCCAGGATGCATGTGAAATCAGGGCATTTGTCTTAGAAGCATTATATTACAGGTTGAGAAAGTGTGTCCTATTGTGTGATTAATGTCCATTATTCAGGTAACTGGGACTCTCTAATGCTGAGTTTGCTTTATTTTCCTTCCTTAATACAGCAGTGTGTTTTGGAAACCCATCATCCTTTTGAGTTCAGGAACATGCTGAAGGTGATTATCAGGACCGCCTCCATTCATGCCTCTCAGTTATTACAGAATTAGGGCCAGATGCATGATGAACTTCAGCTTTTATTGATAGAATAAACACCTTGGGCATCTGTTGCGCTTTTGCTGCCATTATCTCCTACTGCAGCACAGCTTTTTTGGGTAGCCCCGTCTCTTGTAACAACTTGCACTTTCAACTTTCACCTTTCAGGTAAGAGCATCCGAGCATCGCTCAGCATGACCGGGTATTTTGTAATCATTGCACTTTAGTTTTTAAAAGTTCCTCATGGTCTAGTCGCACAGCCACCACCACCACAGGCTTTCAAACTATGCAGACACATAGCTAGAAGGCAATTCAGGGTGCAGGGGACTTATGGTGTGTGGATACAGAGAGAAAAGAAGGAAACAGCAAGGATCAGGCAAGGAGAAGACAGCGTGATGCCCGCTTTACCTCAGGCCTTGCTGCATCTGTGTCTGCTCCGTGAAAGTGGAGAAGGAAGGAAGAGATTTCATTATGGAAAGGTATAGTTCTGCACTGGTACTTCTCATCCCTTCTCGTCAGCTGGGGGCTGAAGCTTTTTTTTCTCCCGCTCAGGGACCCTTCTCTGCCCCTTGCCTCCTAGTGCTGGCAAGCCTGTCTCCACCACCACCATGGGCACTGTGGTGGAAGACTTCTCTGAGCTTCTCGGCTATGGAGGAGTGAAAGGCAGAGCTGCGGGTCAAACACAGCATCATCAGGCTGGTTTTTATGGCTTTGGATCTCGGAGTTGAAGAGATATATGACTTTCCTGGGAGGGGAGGCAGGAAATCACCTCTGACAGAGATGCTGGTGGAATGGAGGTGGGGTGGTTTAGAGAGCAGCTCTATCCACCCGCCCCTCCTGAGATAGCACACTGGTTGCTCTGGGCAGCCCCCCCAACCCAAACACGCAGGCCTTCATTGCTCCATCACGCGGCGGAGAGGCTTCGATGGTGCCAGGAAAAGAGATAAACAGGAGCAAGCTAATATGCCCCTTCACCTCTGCTTGCAGCAAAGTGCTCTTTGGTGTAGAATTGGGGGGGGTCTAACCTGAAATTCAGCAGTTCTCAAAAGGAACTCTGTCTTGGTATTCAAGCCTGCAGTTAAACTTCTTAGTTAAGTGTGAAAGTAAGTAATTTACATCTAAAAAGTATGGGGGGTGTTTTAAGTGTTGTTCAGGGCATAAATATGCTTCAAACAATGTTAAGAGGCTGATTTAAAGTCAGGAAATCCTAAGTACCAAGGTAAACTTAATTTACGTCGTTCTGCTTTTATGTATTTTGCAGTTTAATTTCAGATTTGTGACCAAAAGAAGCAGCCTTAACCCAGATTTTTCTTGTTAGTTGTTCTAATGTGGCTTAAATATTGATTTATTTTTTTAAGTTATTGTTAAGTATGTGACAAACTATTAATCCATTAGTGAAGATATTGATATTCTCAAAGATGTTCCCTAATCTCCTTCAAATATTGATTTAATATTATTATAGCATGGCCAAATACTATATTACTCTTTATCGAAATTAACTTTTTTTTTTCAAGATATATTTAGGAAGGAAATGTGTGTTTATTGATTGTATGAATGAAATTGCTTTAATTAAGGAAACAGGCCTACTGCCAAAAATGGCATACATGACTATTAGTGCAGGCTGCTTCCTACAACAGCCCAAAAAGGCATCATCAAAAGCAGATGCCTAAATTAGTTACAACGTACATCCTGGCCAGACAGATGCTTCAGATGCTTGGCCATTTGTAGGATAGATTCTCTTTCCTTTGAAAGCAAGCTGGGGCACAGTAACACTTCAAGGTTTTCTACTAACCATCATTTAAGATTGTTCAGCTTTAAATTAAGAATTACTTCAGTGGAGTTTGAATTTCTTGTCAGGAGATTCCCATGTCAGCTTTCAGCACTCTCATTTAGATTAGTACTTGGAGTAGAGGATATGGGATACTTAAGAAATGTTAGAAGTTTCATCTTTTTGCCTGAAAACACAGGCAAAAAAAGTGATGACAGTAATGACTACTGAAAAGGAAACATCAGGCTGTTGTGCTTTGTTTTATTTCATAGCAACATTCCAGTATTCTGACTTGCTTTCACAGCTTTTAGCCTCAGAATTAGTTAGAAATCCAGCATGGATTTCCAGTGCTATTGCTACCTCATACAATGAAGAGGAAGTCCTCAAAAATGGGTGGGAATCTACAGTTTAGTAACTTCCCATAAGAATGTGATTTTGGGATGTTGGGTAACTGAGAAGTTTGTGTATTTTCTGAATCCCAGCTTTGTAGTTAATGGGGTACTGTACTCAACCTTTCTGTGATGCATTAGAATAAAAAATACTCCAGATGTAGGCATTGTGGAATGTCTTGTCTCCACTCAAACTGGAAATCGTTAAAAAATACAGCCTCTGAACCCAACCCCCACAGCTGAGAGTCTTGAAAACCTGGAGGTGGGACTTAAAAGGGAGAATCCCACCACAGCAGGGGGTATTACGAAGTGAGCCATGGAAGCCGTGATTATTGATCAGGGGATGTCCTGGCAGCGGGGGTTGCCTGGATCTGTCTAGCTTTGCCTGATGTGACAGTCCAGTCCCAGGAAGCCTTGTGGCCTCGTTGGGGCTGTGCCATGGGGTGTTACCAGGATTGAAACGGCCATTCACTGCTTGGCAAGAACCAAGCTTAGCTGTGATGCCGGTGATTTGGGCTGTAGCATGCTTGCCCTCGGGAAGATGTTGGCCGCTGACTTGTGCCTGCATTGAGAAACGTTCCTCTGTGTGAACTGTATGGAGGGGATAGTGGTCGTTCAGGAGAGCACATATAAGACGAGTTGTTTGTATCCCAGCCACAGGAAAGCACCTGTAGGGGATGGAGCCTTCTCTGCTGAGCCAGCTTTCCGACAGCCCGTGAGACTGTGTCTGTCCCTGTGTAGCAGGGAATAAGTATAGCGACATATGCAAGCAATATATGTGACAGGAAATGTGGGAGAGGCTGCAGCTCTGCTCTTCAGTGCTGAGGGGTGGTAAGCATGCTTCATGTCATGCTGCAGCATCGGCCCCAGCACTGTCATAGCTGAGCTTCACCCTAAGGTGGCTAGGCTGGGCACCTGAGATGTTTTCTAAGGCTCTGAGCTGACTGCAGCAGCCATATTTAATTTAGCCTTCCAAATTAAGGTTTCCTTCTTTACCTTCACCGTGAGGAAATTATGACCTTTGGACTAGATGACCTTTAAAAGTCCCTTCCAACCCAACACATTCTATGAAATGCACCTACAGACCTTCCCTCCTTGTTCTCTGTATGTTATAGGTGTGTCCATACCAGCAGAAGACATTTCAGCATAAACTGCCTCATTGCGTGCCATGGGAAATGGAAGAACATTTCTTCCAATATTCCAAATGGAAAACAGGAAAGTGTTTTTTCTGGCCTTTTTAATAAACAGAAATAGGATATTCCTCATTCTGGCAAGATAGAGTGTGGCTAGCCATGGGAAATACTGAGCTATCAGGGCTTAAAAACTTATGCTGCTCATTTTTGGTAGAACTATTTTAAGCAATGGATAGACCCTCTTGAGGGATTAGCTGTTCAGCTCCATCTCCTGAGCTGTGCCCCGTGGGGTTCTCTGTGTGACAATGTGAAAACACACTGCTGAAGTGTTGACCTCCTCTGTACTTGCAGGCACCCTCTCCCTGAAGCCATGAGGTTTCTGTATCCTCTGTGCATACCGGCAGGGGACGATGGTTTTGGTAGTACTTATGGAATGACTTACATAATTGTCACTGTCTCATTTTTGTAGACTATGTAAATGCCAATAAAAATCTTCCAACCATCCTATATGGCTATAATGTATACGTATTATAGCTGTAAATATTGTGATTGGTATCTTAGCACATAATGTTTGCATAGACACTGACACACATGCACAGATGTGTCCCTCCTATTGAAAAGTATCCAGATATCATAAGGACGCTTGCAAATCCAGTAACCAGTAGCCAGTATTTATTGATGATTTGGCATATGTTTGCTAAACATATACATAAGCCTTGAAGAAAGACTGTGTGAGGGCTCCTCAAATCAAGACATACAACCGGCAGCTGCTTTGGGTTAAATCATTTTAGAGGTTTAAAACCATACTGGGGATTTGAGTGCTGTAGTACACTGAGTCACCAGTAAGGGGAACCCTTTTTGCAGTAAACCTTCAAGCTTTTACTGCTTTGATGGAGAGTGTGGTCATAAAGATAATGTGACATTTTGGTTCCAAAAAAATTATGTTTAATCAGAAAGCGAACAGAGATAAGCAGTTTAAAATGAAATCTGAATTACAATTTCAAATCTCTTTTTTTTTTTAACTTCTCAATGAGATTGAATAGGAAGTGTGAATGAACCTGCATAATGCAGGCGTTAACCCTTACAGCCAGCTAAAGAAAAGGAGGAAAGTTGATTTTGACGACAGGCTTTAAAACAATGTGAATCAAAACACCCCAGAAAAGTGTCTGTCATCAGGCATTGTTTTAACAAGAACAACAAATGGTTGATTTATTGCTTGAAATTATGTCATCATAAGTAAAATTTCATCTGTGGCCAAGTCTTCTAACTCCAAAAATGCAATTCTGAACCTTAGGCACTGACATTCTAAATATTCTCGAAAGTTATAGTTTTCAGTCAGCATAAAGATGACTCTCAATACTGTAAATGCTGTAGAAAAACTCCTGAAACTATTTTAATTAATCTATGTTGCTGTACAGTCAATGTTACGTCAGGAGAAAATTTGTATGCATGTGGATCTCTGTTCACGTAATATCCAAAATCACTATAGTCTTTAACTGTCATAGTAGGTGTATTTTTATATTGCCCAGACAAATAAATATGTTTTATTGGGATAAATAGAAATTCAATATTTACCTAAATAACCTAATTATAGATTTTCTTATACAAAATGAGCAATTCTGGAACTGGTGTGATGGATTGGTCTGAGGGAACTCCTCTACCTGTCCAGCGCATGCATTTCTATTATACATTTAATCTGGAAGAACATATTATGTCTAGTCAGATTTACTTTTTCACTACTAAGTACCTAGTAACTAACTTCATGAATCCGTTGAATGCAAAGATTCAATAGTACCCATAAAATCTGTAAATAAATACCACTGTAAATCTAAGGCAAAGTTTCTGCCATGCTTTCTCAAGTGGCCTTCCCTCAAGACTGCTAATTAGCCTCTCTGTCTAACTTTGAATACTCCATAAAGGCACTATGCTGATTGATAGTGCATCAATATTAATAATTTAACACACTGTTGGAATTTTCCTCTACATGTAATCACAGTTCCAGCTCCTTCTAAACCTTTCTCTAGTAAAATAGAAGAGGAACATCATTTTACTGCTTTCACCCTATGTTGTTTAATCTCTTCTTTGGTTTGTCTGCAAATATTTGGAAAAGTCTCTCTTGGATACTTCTGAAAACTCATATGGTTCATATGGTAACGTAGTTCCCTTTCACAGAAGTGCGCTGCTGCTCCTAATTGGAGATACTCCAATAAGCTTCATGTTTTATTTATATGCACTGTACATACGTGAAATGCTGCAAAGTGTCTGTGCTCTGCTAGGAACTGGAAGTTTGGCTTTCAGATAGGGCTTCTGTGGGCTATCCCACTCTAACCCGTGGATCAGATGGATGTTACTGCAGGGGAGGAGCTCTGCAGCTCTGCCCAGGTGGCCAGGAGCTCATCAGAGGCACAGTCCCGCCAAAAGGCAAATTGTTGAGAGTTTGGTTAGTGCCCAGATTCCCATAGGCATTTCTGAAGCAGTCTATCATTTTTATCATAATGTAGTTCAAGACAGAATTATCCAAATTTTTAATGTCACTCTATTCTAATCAAACAACAGGTGCTCCCTAGATGGGATAGAGTAGCCCAAATGCTTTAACTGCATTTTCACATTGATCACAAATCACTTCCTAAAAACATCTTTCTTTCATGGGAGTCTCTTTGTAACACCATATAAACACTTCTGTATAAAAATGATTCCCCAAAAACTTACATTCAGGCCAATATCTGCTTTGTAATTATGAGGTCTTGACACAAGTGAAAAGCCAGACCTCTGAAAGACCCTCCAGGTAATATACATGAGAGAGAAGGGATTAAAAAACAAAAAGGACATCCCAGGTGCATTTGGATGTAGCGTGCAGTGCCTGTCATTCAACTAATCTTATCTGCGTTGTCCCCCTTTTGTGGGGAAGTGCTGAGGATTTGCAATTCATTCTTGTTGCAATTCATTCCTGTTGCAATTCGTACCGCTCAAAGCTCATACAATCATTCTGTTTTCCAGGTGGCTGTCAGCACCTGCGATGTTGCTGAAATGTCCCCAAAGGAAACTGCCTTTGCCCAAGACAATAAGAATCTGCAGGTTTTTGGTGACAAGCTTGCATTGATTTTGTGTGTGCCGCTTCTCTGTTTCCTGAATGAGAAACCAGTGTGTAGTACCAGGCACAACGATCAAATACCTAGCACCAAGCAGACCTTCCTTAGGGTAGGCTTTCCAATTCTTAATTATTTAAATATGATAGATGAACATGTGTGTTCTTAAGCAGTTTTCAAAATACATACATATATATTTAACTTATATTAATATTTTATCTTAAAGGACAACCTCTTCAAAGCACAAGTCATTCTGATCTGCAGGAAGTCTGACCTCATAAGATGACTGCCCATGTGAACATGGGGAGACTAGTGGATATTGTTTACCTGGACTTAAGTAAGGCTTGTATCAAAGTCAACCGTAGTATCCTTGTAGGTAACGTGGTAGATTTGCCCTGAGTATGTGAATGTTAAGGCAAGAGGAAAATTGGCTGGTCTGCCAGGCTCAAAGGGTTGTGTTCACAGGTGCAAAATCCAACTAGCAGCTGATTCCTGGTGGCATCCCTCGGAGACTGACACTGGGGCCAGAACATTCAACATCTTTATTGACAGCCCAGACCGTGGGACAGAGGGCATGACCTACAGGTTTGTGCACAACACTAAGTTGTGGGGAGCAGTCAATACGCTGGAGGGCAGGGATGATATTCTGAGGGACCTTGACAGGCTGAAGCAATGGGCTGACAGGGGTGTCGTGGGTTTCAGTGAAGGCAAGTGCGGCGTCTTGCAACTGGGACAGAATAATCCTATGCAACCGCACAGACTGGACAATGGAACTGGACAGTGTTGCCCAAAAAGACCTGAAGGTCTCAGTAGACAAGAAGCTGAAAAGGAGACAGCGGTGTGGTTTTGTGACAGATAAGGCCAACAGCATACTGTACCATAATAGCAAGATTGTAGCCATATGGACAAGGGCAGCGATTATTCCCACCGCATCTGGGCTATTGTCTCTGGTTTGTGGCTTTCTGGCACAAAAGGGGTGTTGACGTACTGGAACGAGTCCAGCAGAGGCCACCAAGATGGCTTCTAGAGCACCTGCCATACGAGCAGAGGCTGAGGGAAGTGGGCTTATTCAGCCTTAAGAAAAGGAGGTGGAGAGGGGATCTTATTGCTGTCTGCAATGATCAGAGGCTGTAGAGAAGACAAACTCTTCTCGGAGGCACACAGTGATATGACAAGAGGCAACAAATGCAAGTTGTGACACGGGAAATTTTTATTAGATGTAAGAAAAAAGAATTCACCGAGAGGGTGGTTAAACACTGGAGCAGGGGCCCAGAGCGGTAAAGTCTCCCTCCTCCATCAAAACTTGACTGGACAAGGCCCTGCGCAGCCCCATCTAGTTGGACTTGTTTTGAGCAGGAGGCTGGATCAGATGACATCCCAGAGGTCCCCTCCAACCTAAACTGTTCTATGATTCTGTGATATTGCAACAAATTCCTTACTATGTATTGACAGAATCAGTCAATATTACTCTGTTAGAGCCATTTACAAGGTGTTTTGTCAAAGATCTGTCTGTCTCCATGCTACAGATTAATGATGTTTTCATTATCAGGCTATGTCTTGTAGAGGAAGTAGCTATCTGTAAAATACAGTGTATTTTTTAAAATGAGGATGGAAAAAAATATAGGCCAAGGACAGGCTCTAGCTGTTATGTTAATTTTGCTAGAGACAGGGAGGATGAATTGGGCCTAAAATGTTTTTCTGGTCAAAGCAGAACAGGACTTCACAGTGAGAGCAATCCCATCGACATTGCAAACATAATCAGAATTCAAGACTTCATCTTAAAACATCTATTTGATAAAGTCTGGGTATTGTAGGTTGACATGGTATTTTATATGAGCTTTAAATTGTGTCAGAGATCTTGTCATGCATTTGTACCGTATCCCTGTAGAGACATTACAGTGTTGATACATCACGACACTTGCACATTTGCATGTTGCAAAAGATGCTGTTTAATAGTGGCTACGTATTTCCAATTAGTGCCGTGCTGCATTTTTGTCTGCAGAAGGTGACTGACTTCCCCAGGACTGTAGGTTTTAACCAGGAAAGAGGAAGAAAACTATTACAAATATAAGTTAGTGGTTAGGTCCCCTTTACCTCTTGGGGTAACAACAGGCTGCTTTTGGGGCAAAGCAGGCAAACGGTTTCACCGCGATGATACCATATGTGTCAGACTGCTGAGTAGGAATTTCTCCCTTGTATTTATTATGTCCCAATAGCGGGACATAATAGGATTCGATAAACAGAAAAGCCTGTGGCAGAAAATACATTGATAGTTTCAGACTCCCCTGTATGCTCAAAGAAAGTTGTTTTTTTCCCTCTTAACATTAATGTAAACTTCATAATCTACATAGGCGATATAATCAAAGACCACTTGGATGCAAGAATAAATGTAACATTTTTGTAATATGGCTGTATCAAGATAACTGTCCTTAAACATTACTGGATTTTCTGTTAAAAATAGTCATTGTTTTTTTACAAAGGGAAAGTTTAGACCCTCTCATGTCATCTAGACTTTTATACTGTGTTAGAAACAGCCGTTCAGAGCATAGTATTTCTGCAAGTTTTCCCATGAAATTAAGGCTTTTTTTTCCCTCATCCAAACATAGGAATGTCATACAAGAGACCTTAGCTAGGAAAAGAAACCTGCTAATACTGACAGTAGCTAGAATGAAGTGAATGCAACACCTGTGTCAAGTCCCCCTGGTTGTCACAGCCTTTCCAGGTAGGAGAGACCATTTCCTATTTAGAAATGCATGGAAATATCTAAAGGCATCTATAGTTTTTCTGTTCCGTACTGGTCTAGAAGCACCATAACAGGTAGCCTTGCTCATCCCAGGGTTAGTTCTGAAGGATTACTCACGTAAAATAGGACTGATCTTGGCCATAATGGTTGTGTGCTGGTCTCCAGAAAGCCTGGCCAAGCAACCTTGAAGCTTAAAACTGGTTTAAGAGGAGTTTAGTTATTTGCTGGGATTGGCCTATGTGAATAATCAAGTCTGATATTTTTACTGGTTGGATTCCCTGCAGACTACGTGAGGACAGAGAATTCCACAGATAATAATATGTAAACAGAATAATATATATATCGTAACTCACTGAATGCAAATTTTCCCGGCACCTCCTATTCAGAATTATCATAGAGTATACTCTCTGACTCCTGCCACAGCAAGAGCTACAGATTAATTTGGTGTTGGCCAGAAGGCATTTCCCCTCCTCTTTATTCAGGCTGCCATGTTTCCGTTTTGCGTACATCTAGGGGAATGAAGATATAAATGAACGCATTTGGTTACCACCTCCAACTCATTTTCATTTTCTGGATCTTTTTCCTGATGTGTCTTTGCTATAGTGGCCCAGTAGACAGGTTACTTGAATGGAGTGATGGGAAGACTGTGTGTGATTGTGAATGACAGCTCAGCACCATACCGAATGGAGTTGAAACAACGTAGAAGTTGGGTGTAGGTGAGTCAGTGTAGAAACTGACAACAGACTGTGGGATGTATGGGGGGTATGGCCTTTGATATGGTAAGCTACAGTATAGCGTTTCCATAGCAGTGAAATATCCAGTCGGTATTCCCCACAGTGGAATACAAGACATTCATTCTCAGGAATGTGTATTTTTCTGCTGCATACCAAGGCTATTCAGCATAATGTGATCTCTTTACAAAAGGAAGGGGAAGTATCAGAAATACACCCATTGCAGCGATCCCCAGGGACAGAGCGAACAGACCTTACTAGAAGAGGCCCAGAACACAGGAGGGTAACAGGGAACGCCGTTGTCACAACTCATGGGAAATTAAAAGCACTTATTTCTTTGTTTTCTTTGGATTATTGGGTCGGTAGTGTAAAGGTCATGACGAACTTCTAGTAAGTAGTTGCCCACAGGAAAGTCATGGCTTTTTTAATGGTTTCTCTGGTGCCAAATGCTAATTACAAGACTGTAGATTGTAATTACAAGACTCTACGTCGTTCCTTTCATCTTCAGGATATCCCCACATTTGCAAAGTAGCAGGTTAGATACTGTGTTCATGGACAAAGGGATCAACCGCTGCGCTCCCCAGACCTGGAAGCGGTTTATGTTTTGTGGAGCTGAAATGTCAGTCATGCCTCAAAATAGCCCCACATTTCAGTTTCTTCCAGAAGCCCTCTCTAGGGAAAATCCTGAAGTCGTTCCCTGCTCTCAACAAGAATTCACGGAGACTCGCCTGCGCAGCCTTCGCAGGCATGTCGGCATTTCAGCCCCACGCATCCCCTCGCAGCACTCACTGCCTTTTGCTCGCAGCCTCTGCATGGGGGAGACGCAGCATGGTGATCCACGGATGGAGCCGCGCGTCTCCCTTCATGTCAGAGCCACCTTTCCCCTCGCTGCGCATCCTCGCTCCGCCGTACTCCTTGCTGTGCTCTTTGTGCTGCCTCCCGGCTCCCTCCCCTTCGGCAGACGCGTCCCACCTCTCCCCTGCCTCTGCTAGCAGCACCGCAAAATTGATCTGGCTCCAGAGCTCTGAAATACCAGCAAGGGACGGGGACGCTCGTCAGTTTGATTTCTGCTGCTGGGCTGATGGGGAAACAAAATGGAGGGGTGTGATGGGAGAGAGGAGAGCACAGAAGGTGTAGGAGGAAGGCTAACGTCAAGAGTGAGGGGATGGAGAAAAAGCAGACAGCAGAAGAAAGGGAAGGAGCTGTGAGAGGTGGGGAGAAATCAGAGCATGAATAGAAATTCCTTCACTAATTGCACAGGAGGTGGAGGGTGAAATCCAACAGGAAATGGTACAAGTGGCTTTGTGGCAAGAGTAAGGGGAATAATTAATGGAGATTTCTTGTGAAATAGGAAGAGGAAAACTGACCTGCTCGAAACAAAGCAGGCAAAATTGGGAGGTACCGCAATTTCACAGAGTTCAAGTTTTCCTTATAGATCTGTCAGCAAGGACTGTTTCATACTTGGCAACATCAGTAGTATCAAACCTGAGAGTTCAAAAATCACAACTCTAGCCCTCCCCAGACAATGAAATTTTCTTTAAAGTAATAGATTTTGGGTTCTCTTTATATGTTTTTGATGTCTTATATACTTGAACCCTGTTTTCGTGGGACTAAAAAATAGTGTAAAATACTATCTGTGTTCTTCAAGAAATCACTGGAGTTTGAGAACTGAAGCTTTATAAATTCACCACAACTGGTAACGAAATCGTAGGAGTTGGTATTTCACTAGGCTGTGACTAACACTGACGGTATTAGATTAGGTGAGAACTCCTGTGGTCCAGGCACATTTTATTATCTACATATTTGATGGCATGCTGAAGTGGGTCTGTTTCCTGTTTAATCTGATGCTGTGCCTTGCTACAAGGGTAACTGATGGTGCCAGAGGACTTAGCAGCTCCTCTCCCTGAGGAGGAATGTCAGTGAACCAGTGCTGAGGAGTGCCACAGAAGTAAGACCGTGAGTGAGGTGAAGGGATAGAATCACAGGATAATCATGTCCTGGATGGATAGTAATACTGCTTTCCTAATCCATCTTTGAAGCGTGGTAAGGTAGTGGTACCTATACAGTGTTTTGACGTTAACATGGTAATACTGCCAAGACATTAATCTGCAGTTATATTTTGATTTCATGGCATCTCTTAATACCAGAGTGACTGTCCGGCTCTCCAAGGTTAATTATCCTCGCACAAGAATACTTCATTAGCATCAGTATTAGGTTCCCCTTATCCCGGAGGTGTTCCTAAAATATCAAGCTGAACAAGCAAAACAACAAGTAAACCATAAATTCAATGATGGTCTTTAATAGCAATCATCAGCTTTTACTCGCTGGTGAAACTTCAACTGAATGCCTTTTTATTGGTAGCTATATACGTAAGGAGTAATGGTTCTAGCTACTAGTGTTACTGCATACTTGGGAGACCATACAAAAAATTCCTTAGTTTAGAAAGTTCTTTCTACTATAGATGCAAAGGGCTTCGTCAGTATAAAATGCTCTAATAAAGAGTCCCTTTTTTTAACACTTGGACTAGGTTATTCGCTATGATAAATCTAATTTCTGGACAAGATAGAGACTGATTGGAGCCACAAGCATAAATAATGGCAGGAGTGAAAGACCTTTAGAAACTTTTCTGCAGCCTCTTCTCCATGTGAGGGGAGAATTTTTCTGAGATAGACGCCTATCAGCATGGACATTTAAAAATAAAACACAGTGGAAACCCCACCCAAGCCATATGCTCCCCTACATACACACTTCCTCAAGAGAGGAGAATGAAGCAAAGATGATGGATGTTAGTCTTGTCAGTTAATGTGCTACTCAATGGAGTTTAGATGCTATGGGGATGAAGGCAGTTTAAGAGCTTCTATAGACTATGAAAGAATAATTCTATCACTGCCAAAGCATGTAACACCTGCTCACTCAGGGGTTCTGACATCAGAAAGAAATTTTCGGCAAGGTCATACAACAGCTTCACATTAGGGGAGCTCAGATATGATAATTAAAAAATCATGATAAAAGCACATTAAAGAGAAAATCACAATAAAAATTGACTATCATGATGAAAGTTAGGTAGAAAATAGGACCATTAATCTTCCTCAAATGAAGAAAGAAGCAACCTAGCTGACATCAAACACCTTATTAGAATAAGCCATCTTTAATTAGTTAATGCAAGCCAACTTACAATGTGTTTGTTGGTCCATCCCTTATTTACTAATATTTATGGACTTGAGCCCGTGAGCTGATTTTTTTATGAGATAGTGATGCCTGGTGCCAGTACATACAGAGGGAAAAAAAGACCAACCATTCCCATTCGCTGTACTAGCTAGTGAGGATCCTCAGAACGGTTAGGAAGATGTCCTTCTCTGATGCTGCTTGGAGAGACTCTGCTGGAAATGGCGCAGATAGATTTTGAATCAGTCAGATGAGGAAGGGGAAGAGGGAACTGAATCTAAACTTTCCACATGCCAGAAAAATCTTCTGACCTGTGAACTGTGATATATATGGGGAGTGTTAAAAACAAAAGGACACACAAAATGGAAACACCTATGAATTTTTTTAAAAAGACCACATAAGCCTGCTCTCCTCAGTGTTTCCAAGTGATTGGAGGTAGGTGGCCCCTGCTCAGCACGCTGATGCTGGAGATCCCATCTGGAGGTGGCTGATTCTCATTTGTTCTTCCAGTCATCAAAGTCCTGCATATGGGTTCAAGGTACCAGGTCAGAGTCCGTGGAAGCCCCCGACTCCTCAGTGTCATATCTTCTTTTGGTTCTAGCCCTAGTCCTCTGTAAGTTCAAACATCCTCATTGTCAGTGCAAAACTCTTAAATCCGTTTCAAATTACACAGGAAGATGACCAGTTCATTAAATGCTTCAGCGAGATTTATAGAGAGACCTAAATGCACTTTGTGACTGATCCAGGACGCTAATTTCTCTAGGTTTTGTTTTTAGAAAAGCTTACACTGTTATTACTTCTCTGGTCAAAGGTTACGCTTCCTGCTCTCCATCTATGCAACCGGCGTGTAAGTGTTTTCAGATATTAGTCAGATCACCTTTTTGCAAGAACCACGCTAGTGAGAAACTGCCTGTAACAGTGAGCAAAGTTACGGCTGTATCAAGAAGATGTGTCCCAGTCTTCCTAACAGTTGGGACTGACGATATCCTTTCATAGTTTGAGAAATTGTGGGAGTCTTTTTAATGTACCTCTGTCTACTCATACAATTATCATCATTAACCATCATACAGGTAGCCCATATCACAAATTTTAAAAAATCGTGTAGCTATAACCACCACTAATAAAACCTACAAAATAAGGAAAAATACATGTTTGTCCCAGGAGAGTTTGTACGGTGTGGCACTGAATCCCTTCTGCTAAGGGGATAAGACCGTAAGTCTGCAGGAGCACGCGAGCTCCAGCATAAGAGTTAACACTCCATATTTAACAAGAAATTTTTTTTAAGTAGCTGCACGATCATTTGTCTTTTCTACTTGTTCTAGTTCTTTTCTTATTAGATGATCAACTCTGAGCGTTCATTGTGACAGAAACCCGGTGTGTTTGAAATACCAGAGGGAAGATGCTCTGGAGCTGAGCTACAGTTCTTGGGCATCCACATCATCTCAGTTCATGTGTCTGGGGTGGTTTGGAATAATTTCCGCTCTGAACAGTGCTTGTGTTAGCTGAGTAATGCTCTTACTCTACTTCATCTCGAAAAAAACAGCGTCTCTCTGTGCTGCCCTTTCTTTGGTTCCCTGTCCAAGCTGGTGCAGCGTACTTTGTGCTGGGTTGTGTAGAATATTTCCTTCTCCTCTCTACAAACATTCTTACTGAGGTAAATAAGTCCCTTAAAGTAAATAATAAGGCATGACAAAATCTGCCTTTACGTGTAGGTGGCGGTAGTTCCCTCCTTCAATTAACTTTTTTTAAGGTAACTAAACAAACCTTTCCAGGCCCATCCACTCCGCTAGCCACCTCACATTCTTCATCCCAGTTTTCATCTTTGTTTCTTCAGACAAACCCTCCAATCTTACATCATTCCCCTGGGGCAAACTTTGAAGGTCAACTAATTTAGCAGAGTGAAGTTTAATTTGCTGAAGGAGGGGATTATTAATTTGTTCTGGTTCCTTTTGTTGATTTTCCTGGTTTACTATAGACAAGTCACAGACGCATATGCAAAGGGCCAGGGAAAATTAGTTTCAAATATCTGAAATGTATATGTTGAAATGTAACACTCATTTTGTCATTGGGGATTTTTCGCTTTTTGAAATTCTTCGTGTTTCTGCTGGTGTCCGTTTGCTGATCCCAGAAACCATTGCTTGCACAAGCACATCACGATCATCAGCTCTGAGGTTCATTCCTGATAAATCAGACAGCAGCTAAAAAAAAAGGAGTAATTTATACAAAATTAACTCCAAAAAGCATTATATTTTATGGAAAATATTTTTGGTGATTTAGCATGGCAAACTTAAGTGCTCTTAGGACTTCCGCTGAGAAACAGCCAGTAAAGACCTCCGGTACTTTATGAAGTTGTATCTGATCTAATTGTTATACTTCCAAATCTGTAATAGCTATCAAAGCTATAGACAAAAGAGGATCCCAAAAAGCAACCCCAGCTTTGCCTTGCGTATGCCTCCGGGCTCATTGCGGCAGGGCTCATTGCTAGAACGGGGCCTTTGGTGGGTTACAATGAGTTTGGGTTAGAAAGCAAAGCTGAAGCGTGGAGCTAAATCGCAGCCCAGTGTGTTCTGTAAGTTTTGTGTTTTGCTCAATCTCCAGCAAGACCCTTTTTCCCCAGACTGTTAGCTCTTCAAAGCAGGGACGCTGTCTTTGCAGGTGCTCACGTGGGGCCTTATAGGGCATGGCCCTTGTGCTGCTGGTCTTTATTTCAAAACAGGCAGTATGTGACGCATTAGCTGCTTGGTTATCCTTTACTTCATCCCCATAGGAAGCAGTGTGGATCTCTGTGCAGGGCGACAGCACAGGCTGTGACCTGAGCCCTGTGTGCTTTTAAGAGCAGCAGCAAAAAGTCACCGTTCAGCGCACAGCTGCTTCAGGTTCCTACTGAAGTTTTCCTAGGAGTGACGCTGGCAGTTTAACGCAGCTATTGATGCCTACCCAGTAGCATATACCTCCTCTGAACACAAGCTGGGCATCTCATGTACACCACTCAAATAATTTTTTTACCTGGTTTCCAGTTTATGTTCTTATACCAGCTTTTCCTGGCCTAGAGGCAGCCAGCACAGTCCTTGATCTCAGGGTAGCAGTGACAGAAAACAGACTGAAGATTTGTCCTTCAGCCACTGCCACTGCTTTTATTAGGATAATCCCCAAGAATCCTGGGATATTTAACCACAGGAGAGCTGGAGATAGAGTATCACTGATGCTTTCTCTGCCATGGCTGTAGAATTTGGCCAGTACCTATGGAAAAATATATTATGTTGACGATGCCAACTTCTAAAAACATAGTGACAGTCTTAAAAGTTCAGTGTTAATGATCTATAAGCACACCTTACAGAAAAATAGGAATTTAAGAAAAAAATCTCATTACAAATGCTTTTGTGACTGAAATTAATGAAAGTACTGTATTAGTTGAAGGGAAAATATGACAAGATTGTTTTGTTTCATCAACATGAGCATGGGTGAGAAACCTGCAAATAATAACAGCTGAAAGAAAAGCCAACGAGTGTTTTCAGGGAGAGGTAGGACTTCCAAACATTCAAGTTCAGATGTGAACTTCTGTGCATCCGATGCTGAAGAATTCAAAAAAGAAAACCTTGTGTAAGGGAAGAAATAGAATACGATATAGCCGATTCCAGCTCAGAAATTCCATAGGAAGAAGACAACAAATGTTCTGCTGCAGGAGGAATATTTGGGGCTTACCACAAATAACAAATGACATCAGTGTTTTCAGTGCTGTGTTGACAGAAGTGCCAGTTGCTCTGAGCTGTGTTTGCACGCCTCGTGCTCATCGTGGTATATCACTACACGGATGTTTTGCACCCAAAAACATGGAATTTGTTTCAAGTCATCTTTTTGAACTATGTTTTCAGCATCACAGGCTTGCAATAAAATGGGAATGGTTGTGAAGTGAAAAGCAAGTATGGCTAAGAATGTCTCCACTCAACAGTCTGCCTGACTGTTTGAGCCGTATTTAATTCTGCCTTAATTTTGACACAGCACAAGAGGTCAAGAAATTTTCTGAGCTGAGTTTTACAGTTTGTAATTTTAGAAGCAGCACTGAAACACAGCTAACTGTAGCAAGTTATTCACTATTTTAAAGGCCCTTTTCTGCCAAGCATGTTTCCGGAGGAATAGCTTGAGATCCGCATACTTTATGATGATTTAGGTGACTTTAATCTCTGATGGTTTCATAAAGTTGCCCACACCAACTTGTAAGCAAACATTAAGATGGAGTTCATTTGTTTGTTGGCATTTTTTTCGCTGATTTCTCCACTAGTCCATATAAACTCTTGTACTGTCCTTACCACACTATCTGAGAACCACCCAAAAGTGCGTCAAACAACATGACTAACATTTCACATGTGGTTTGTTCTTTCTTCAGTCCTCTCCTTGGGGAGAAAATTGCATGCATAATGGAACATTTTGCTTTGGCAGAGTTTTATTGTTTAATTGTTGCTTTTTTTTAAAGTCTATGGCATGTGTTTATTTGAAAAATTAAGAATTATGTCTTGTTCTTAGAGCAGAAGTTGGTGGTATTTGTGCTGATGTTTGCTACTACAAAAGCTTGTTCTTGGCTGACTCTTGAAGTTTTGGGTTGTTCAAAACCAAACATCGTCCACTTAAAACACGGCCTAGTGTCTGAAACTTCACTAGCTATCCTCTAGGAATCAGGATAGGCAACAGAGGATTGGTTTGATGTGCTTATAATAGCACAACCTTGGGTTATGGCCAATCTTTCTGGTAAATATGAAAGTATTGTGGGATCTTCCTTCGGTTCTTAACGTGGTGTCTGCTTGGTACATCAGGCTTCTGTTCCATATTCTGCAACCACATTGTGAGCTTCTTTTGAAGCAATGTATTGATTTTAAAATTGCTCTCTTGACTTCTTCATCATTGTCCATTTTTATTTAATTGATTTTCTTTCTATATAAGGTTCTGGAGGCTCTGTGAAGTAAAAGGGGGAAAAAAAGGCAAACAACAACCAACAGCTGGTTTCTTACTTCTGGTTAAAGATCCCATGGCTTTTCTCAAGTATAAGCTGATAGTGCTAATTTTCTAATAAAATTCTGTTTGGTTAATAATGTTTTTATACCCTGTCTCTAAACTACGACTGGATCTGTGGCATCCGTATTCGCTTCTCTTGTGCCTTTGTGGTGTATTGCATGGTGCTGCTATGTGTTGTTAAGACATTTTATTGCTGTCCTCTTAGGGATTGTTTATGCCAGGCAGAGCGGCTGACACGCACATGTTTGTGTATACAGCACCCACACACATTCTCACTCATACATAGTCAGTAGTCAGTAATAAAAGCACTTTGCTGCTAAATAAATTGAAAATAGTATTAATGCAATAAATGTCCAAGCAGGATTGATTCTGTGTATTTTATAGCATCTGCTATTGCTCTCTGTTTTGAAGCTACTAATATGTTCAAGTCTGCATAATGTTGTTATTTCCAGATGCAATACTGGAGCTTGTCTGAGAGTGCCAATATTGGCTTGTTTTATTTAGTATTACGTTTAGGCAGAGATTAACCACTCAGTGTATGAACAATGTCTTGCAGTCTACATTTCTAATGTATACGTTAGTTATTTTCAGTCACTTGTGTCCATTTTCTATCGACTGCAGAAAAGGTCTGTCTTCCATTCCTTGAATTTAGCAAAAACTACTGAAACTCAACATCAAAGCTCATATGTAGGTGTTATGAGCACAGTGATGAATTTAAAATTATGAAAACCTACTAAACTAACTCTGTAGTAGGAGAAACACCTTCTTGTCCCCCTCTTTGATTTCTGTTACATTACAGGAGCGTAACATGACATTATTCTGTATTTACTCTTTCTATCTATTTCATTTACAAACATAAGGCACAAGAAAGCAGTGATTAGCGTACATAGGTATGGAAAGACATGTTACTGGTTAATGTAATGAAGCAGCATAATTCATTCTTTGCTGTCTACATTATGTAGAGGGAAGCAAATGTGCATTAATCATGCAGAAAGCAGGAAATTGAGATGTATGGAAGGGAAGAGTGATATGATACAGGAACCCATCCCCCAGCCTCACAGAGCTGGCAACAGGTCCATTTTTGAATAATACATATTTTGACAGACAAGTCACTTGACAGGCAGGGCTGACCAGAAGGGATGTAAGGAAGCAGCTACTTATTAACAAGAAAAAGGAGGGAACAAAGCGTTATTACATCTAACGCAAAGTAATACTGACCCGGTTAGCATCTGCTAATGCAGAGGTGCTGACAAACTGGCAGGTTTTCAGAGAGCAGCCATCCACGGGGAGTTTCTGGTGGGTGGAACGTCCCGCAGGCGTTGCTCCCAAGGCTAACGCTGCTCAGCGTGGTTGGGTCCCAGCTCCCTGACAGCCCTGCTCCGCACGATTCCTGCATGGAGAGATGCGGACGGGGAAAGGTGAAGGGGATCACCTGTCCCTTGAGAGAAGTGCACGTCCCGGGCTTGCAGCCTGCTTGCCGTCTCAGGAGAAGCTGTCTGCAGTTTGTCCTGGGGCAGGAGCAAAGTTCAGCCTGCAAGATGCTACCTGTGCGAAGAGCGAGGGTGCGGGCTCCACAGCCTGCTGGGGCAGGAGCAGCCAAAGGGCAGAACTCGTGCTGAGACTAGAGAAGCGCAGAGAACTCTGGGCTCCCCCACTCGCCGTGCGGGATGTGCACCCACGCTGCGCGTATCCACATGGCTCACAGAGGGAGTACAGACTCATTCGATATCTGCTGTGCCAAGCAGAGCGGCACTTGCGCGTTTCTCCCTGAAACTCTGGCTCCTGGGGTGCAGGACCAGCTTGGCGCTCGCTGTGTCAAGGCAAGCAAGACAAAATCCTGGAGTCTGCTCAGCTGGTCCCTGTCAGAGCCGTATCTTGGCATCCTTCTTCTGTCACCTGTTCCCCAAGGCACAGCATCACAGCAAGGCCAGAGAGGCGGTATCTGGGGCACCCCCTTCCCTGCTGGACTCCGGGCTCCTCCAAGAAGGGGGTTGCACATCCCAGAGAGCATCAGTGCTGTTTTGACAGGCCTGAACTCTCAGTTCCTGAGAGCTTTCACAGGGCTGCTCTCACTTCATCACGTGGTGCTTTGCTTAGGAAAAACGGGAGCTGAGTGGGAGCTGGTCCCCACCCTGGTATAGCTCCATTTTAACCCCTCTTCTGTTGCCAGTGGTGCCAGTTGGTGGAGGTGGGACATGGGAGTGAAAATCACGACCTTTGCAATCACAGCACTGATTCATGGGCTCTGTTATTCCGCACTGGCCAAGGCAGATGTGGCTGAAGGGGCCCACCATATGCTTCTGCCTGATTAAATTCCAATTCACAAAAATGTGGCATATGACATTTATATATACTTTTATATACATTTATACATACTTTGAATTGAATAAGGTCATAAAAATGATGAAGATTAAACATAAAAGGAAGATCACAGAAAAGGCAACTCCAGCTAATGTTCACCAGCCTAGCATGCTCAGTGTTACTTTTTTAGCTGCTTCCTATTTTTCCACTAGTTGTCACTTAAGGAAAGTTAAAATAATTTTTCTTTATTATGAGTCTCATAAAAAATGATCACTGTTTATTCCGTTGCTGGTTTATTTCCTTCTCTGCTCTCAGCTCCGTTTTTTTATACCTGTCTTGATTTTAGATTTAGTTTGTGGGAATTTATTTTGCTTTTCTATTTCCCCAAATTCCAAGGTGCTTTATACTTAGAAGAAATCAGGTAGATCCTTCCAAGGTAAAAGATATTTATCTTGCCTAGGTAGTCTCATACTCAGGCAAATAACAGGTAATAAAAATAAATCCATATGGAGAAAAATGATGCTTATGAAATCGTAGGCATAAGCATTGGGTAACTCTAAGCCCTTGTGCTGGCTCTAGGTAACAGATTTTTACATTTACTTTGTTATTAATTATTTTGGGGCTGTTAACTGAGAGCTGTGGTTCAGTTTAGTGACTCACAGGACTAGGCTCTGTTACCTTCCTTGATTTTGGTGGCTGTGCTCTCCTTTCTCTTTTCCCATTCTCCCCATAGGTTCCTTCACACCAGGACAAAATCTGCAGGTCTGTAGTGTTTTGCTATGGAAAAAATATTCCCCATGAGTCCCTGGATGATATTTCCAGTCACATTTTTTGCCACGTCATTTTGTCTCCAGCTGCCAGAAGAAATTTAAAATGCATCATAGTCACTACTCAAACTGATAACATGTGAGAGGTCCAGCAGAAATTGTTTATAAAATTTCTGACACAGTATGTCTTGTAATGCTGCTCTGTGTCATGTTCCATAGTTTTATGTCCTAATCTGACATTATGAGATTACATAATGCATTCGATCTTTAAACAAGTATTCCTTTGAAATGTTTGACAGAGTTATGGCACTTCAGGTATTATTTCTTATTATGGACAGATAGGTCAAATCTGCAAACAATTTAATGGCCATACATCGCTACCCTTGTCAAATCAATCCTCCTAGCAAATGTGCTATCGGTGGTAGGAACATTTAGAAGCCTAATCCTTCAAGGTGCTAAACATACTGGTCCTCTTAACTCCGAGTGGAGCTGAGGGCTCTCAGCACCTCGCTGGAGAAGGGCTCCAATTAGCCTGCTTCTATAGTAATCCTGAGTGCATGCACTTCCTGCACGTATATTAGGATTCAGACTGCCCTTCAGATTTACTTCATTGAAACCTGAGAAGCTGTGCAACCCCGGACTAAAATGGCTCCATATGCTTCTTGGCTCCAGTATGTGCTGAGGATTTCTTTTTTTTTTCTTCCTCTCAGCTGAGAATGCTGCCCTCGGTTCTGCTGAGCTTCAGCGAAATGTGGTGTTCTCATTAACACTTTAACCCTGATCCCAAATAAATTACCTCACGCCACCATTTAGCTTAGCAGCAGCAGGCAAATTGAAAGGATTTGAGATGTCAAAAGGCGACCAAATTTGACCCCTGAATCCTAGGAATGAAGTGTTTCCTTGTTTAAAGAGTTGGAGGAAAGAACAGTGCCTGAAGTACGCACAACCTTGTGGAGCAAACATTGATAGGATTAATTCCTCAAACAGGTTGTCCGAAGATGGCTTGGCAGATCCGCTAGCTTCCCTTGCTGGAGCACTGACCTCGTGCGTGTGGACATCAGCTGAAGTGCTGTCCGTACGGGGAGACCGTCGGCCTCTCGTCTTATCTGGCTTGCTGCGTAACTCAAGGGGACTTCCTCGCTGGCTCGTCCCAACGGACAGAAGTCCTAGGGAAGGGAAGAAAGATTGCACTAAGAGCCAGATGCTGGACCTGTAAGATTTCCAGGGCACCACTTCTACTTTTTTTTCAAGGTATCACGAAAAGAGCAGCTTTCATTTCAGAGAACCGTAACAACTGCCGTATTCCTGCTTCTCCCCCAAGCTGTCGTACCTCCTCCCTGAAGATGTATCACAATGTCCTAAGGCACTTTTACTCCCTCTCTGCACAGTGGCCAGGCCAAGAAAGGCCACCAAGGGGGACAGCCAGCACAAATGGCAGCCAGTTTCCCCAAACCCAGCACGCGTGTCCTGGCTCCGTCTCCTGGCTGCTTAACCAACACCCTTCGGACGTGTTTCTCTGCGAAACATCTCAGATATGCAATGCTGGGCTGAGGGAGAAGGAGACGGGGTCGTGACCAAGAAGTCTGGGAGGGAATGCGTGCGCCTGGGAGGCATTGGGCGGCGCAATATGTTCCCTCAAGCCTCACGCAGGTGCACTGAATAAATCAGCCCCAGATTGCTTTAAAGTATGCACGAAATTTTTTGTAGCTAGGGGAGCATGTAGTAAGGGTGTCTGGGAATGGAAGGAGGGTCAAGCACCAGCTCTGTATTGTTAAGAAAAATTAACATTTTGTCTAAATCAGGGAGTATATGGTGATTGTAGGGAGTCTCAGATGGTCTTGGAGCACCAGCTGAAAGTGGAAGATGATCAAAATGCAGCTCTGGAATTGGACCTTGTTCTTCAACCAGAGTTAATAGGAATAATACGCAGGCTGCAAATGATGATTTGTTTCTGACTCTGCAGAGCCCCGCTGTGAAGAGCCCTGGAGCCATGACATATAAAAAAGGGGAAAAAAGACATTTAAATTGGCACAGAGAAAATAAATTCCATGTCCTAATGCTGACAGTTTAAATATGTAATTTTTTTTCCAGAAGCCACTAAAATAAATGCTGTAAATAAATAGTTTTAAATACTTCTTTGCTGTAACATGGTGTCCCCATTTGCTAGGAAGGCATTTGTGTTCATGGAGGAGCCAAATCAATATGCACTTATTCCAATGTAAATATTCAAATATTCCAATATAAAAGTTAATTTTATAGTAACAGATCAGTGGTGAAGTATTATTTAACTCTAATACCGCGCTGGTGTTGAGTAGTAATGTCAAAGCTGATTTTACCATTTAATGAGAATGAATCAGCACTAAGTGAATAACGAGAAAATACCTTTTGTAGTGCGTTACATTTATGTAGTTCTTCCCTGTTTACCTCTTTCTTCTGAAGTGTTGTTCACTGTGTTTCCTTCTTGCTATTCCAGTTTATTACAGCAGTATGAACTCCTCCTGTATTGACTGAGTCTGTGTACAAACACACATGTACACACATACTGTCTTGAAGCTGATTTGAATAATTTTGGCTCATGAACAAGTATCTCAGGAGTGCACGGTAAGTCTCAGTAAAGGCACACTATGAAAACAGAGGAAGTTTCTTATTAAATATTTCCTAATTTGTTAAATAATTCGGGATTCTTTTAGGAAGTTTGTAAGAAGGGACATTTCAGAAATAAATGGAGTGAAATTAGAGCATTTTGCTACTGTTTCTAATACGCAGGAAGATATATCATCTTATTTCTGCTTTTCTCAGATAGGTGTTGGTTAGATAGGCATGGTTAAAATTACCTCACATTTGTAATTATGAGACCGTGGGTTGAATTGTTTATTGTTCTCTAAAATCTTAATCAGAACAGCTGAGATGTGCTGTGGCTTAAAATTCTTTTCTTAATCAAATAAAAATGTTTAACCATTTCTGATAACAAGCTGAGAGCAAAATAGGTTGGTTTGTTCCTGTTAAAAAAAAAAAAAAAATTAAACAGACGTTGAAAAACTTTTCCATGCGCTGTCACAGGAAAGTTGTCAGGGTACTTGTTCTGCTGTTCTGCTACTCTGTTTGTTCCTACTCTTGCGAAAAAATCTACCGCACTCAGCAAAGCCTCCAACAAAAGAAGGGTAAAAAAACAAAAACCTCTGCAGTAAACTAGTAAAGAAATTTAGTTTTTATGAGCTTAGAGATTCAGTAGTGTTTAGTAATGCGGTCTCTGCAGATACCATGGCACTCGTCACTTATGGTGCCTGTGCCTCGGTGAAAGCATCATCTCCAGGATGCAGGTGAGGGTCTCCTGCAGAGCGGCCACGGGGCCAAGACCCTGTGGTGCAGCTGCATTTTATACGAGTTACAAATGATTTAGAAAATTATATCTTCTAATAAAGAAATTTATTTGTTACAATAATTTGGCGATTTTTCATTTTTATTATCAAAACTGAGGAACACGATATCATACTGTTTATGGTTTAATCCTGTATAAATAGTACTCAGAATTGTGTATATGTATCATCTTCAACTGGCAGAGCGCTATGGTGTGTGCTTAATTTTAGGTGTGTGGGTAACTTCCATGGAAGTTAAAGGGAATTTTAAAAAGTGTGCTTTGAATGTTTTGCCAAGTATGAATAGATACCCAAGGAGTACCTCAGTCAAGTTTACTTGCATTCCCTTAAATATAAACAAAGGTATTACTTTAAAGTTTTAGACACAGGTACCATTTCTGCAATTGCAATGATCCATAACAGCAAAACGTATCCTATGGGCTTGAGAAAGCGTTTGGCAGTTGAGATTGTCTGCATGTTACACAGTCGGACAGATTATCTAATGGTTTTGGCCATACAAATCACTGAGTCCTAAACCTATGATAACTATAAGTAAGAAACAATTTGGTAAGTAAATGCTTTTCTACTCACAAATAACCAGAAATACCACTTCACAGTCATACTCAGTAGAACTCAGCCATGTTATTAAATTTTATCTTTCCTTTTTCTTTGTATGATCTACTGATTTAAATATTTAAATGACTGCTAACAGTTTAATATAGGTTATCTTGATCACACAGAAATACGATATGATTAAGTTCCTCGGTGTACTTGGCTGTATCAGCTCTCGTATATGCACTTACAAGGCTATTGTCTGAACTCCTGAAAACAAGAGCTCAATGAGGGGTTTCTTTTGTTGGCCAAATAGCCGTGTTTCTTCCCCGGGGAGATGTGGAAGTGCAGGTATACCCTAGGGAGAATTTCTTTAGAGATGCATGACCAAGAAGTTTGCCTTCTAAAGTTTCAGATAGCTGAAGCAAAGAAGGACCAACAGAGAGTCACAGCCTCAGAGCTGCTGGCAGGAGGTGACCACTGGCGTCTCCAGTCCAGCTCCTGCTCAGATCAGGACTATTGCCATCTCCAGATCAGGCCAGCCGTGGCTTTGTAGAGTCAAGTCTCAAGACCTCCGAGAATGAAGATTTGACAGCGTCACTGGATGACCTGTTCTGGTGCCGCACCACCTCCAGGGGCAACGTAACAGTGCTGGTATTCAGCAATGTGATCAGCTAGAGCCAAAGGCCCAAGGAGGTCACTGCCAGGTGGTTTAATGAAGGTTTGTAATTTACTTCTATTCAAATTATCTACTGGCTCCCAAAGAGAAGGAGCAAATCAGAAACCAGGCCCCAGGCTGGCTTGTCATTTTTGTAGCCTTAGTTTTGTCTTTTCTGAGACTTTCACTTACTAGTGGAAGTCTCCCAACCGCAGAAGAGTTTGCCACAGAAGCAAACCTGGACACTGCACTTGGAGTGGGGTGAGACTGACGAGGGTCTCGTGCATTAGAGGGTCACACTGAAGTACCTCTATGGCTTGATCCAGCATCACCTGGCGAGAGATGATGTGAGCCACATAGAGCAGATTCTAGTCTGGAGTTAATTCCATTTAGCTTGAAGTCTGTTGTGATCCTGAAGAGCTTAGAAATGTAAGCATTACATTCAAATATGATGTTGGAAGCAGGTTGTTGCTTGCAAGTTTGTTCCAGCCTGCAGGCCTGCTACGGCTTGTAAATTTAATTTTAGCTCTGGAACTTGCTCCAGCTTTGTAAGGTTAGTGAAACCCTGAAATAAGCCGGATTTCTTACATGCACCATGAATAGCACGACAGTGTTTTCTTAAGAATTAAGCCTCCCCCAAAAAAGTGCCCCCCAACACCAAGGGCTTGAACCAGGTTTTCCCACCTGTCAAACACGTGCAGGGCCGTTGCTATTTGATAGCAATTAACTCCCCACCCCTCTCCTCCCAGCAGCTCCAGCTTAGCTACAAGGATTTAATTAGTGAGTCTTTCCTAGCCTCAGAAAGCAGGAGACAGGAAGAAGACCAGGAGCCAAAGTTGCTCGGTGCCGTGGTTTATGTCGTGCCTTGCTTTGCTTTGTCTCTGCTGCCCACGTTGTCAATAAACCAAAAAAAAAAACCAAAAAACCCAAAAAAACCCCTGTTTTAACAGAGCAGCATTGGTTTGACTAACAGCCTGCTCCTTGCAAAGTATTTATATCTGAGCTTATTGAACATTCATTATGTATCAGACTCTCAGCCTTGTAGAATTGATCCAGCAGAGGCTCGCCGCACCAGCCGGGCTCCTGCCGTGCTAGTTGAGGAGCGCGTTGCTTTTTGCTTCCACGCTCAAGCCAGGAGCGCAGCAAAAGCTCTCTGAGGCAGCCTACCAGCGAGGGCACAATAATAGCTCTTTTCCTGACCATTAATTCAGACATCATGCAATCAGTCAAATGAATCTGTCCTCCTTTGTGGCTCTGGTGGAGATTGCTGTCCTCTCAGCTCCAATGAAAGGGACCCCGACTCGGTAGCCTGTGTCTTCCTTTAATTAGAGCCGGTGATAACCCACGGACGGGCTCATTTTGCAAACAGCCATATATCACACGGCCGCTGCTGCCTGGCACCAACAGATTGCTGTCTATAAACAGAGCACCTTTGGTACGAAGACGGCGAGCACGGGAACACCCCGTGAGACCACAAATGCAGCTCCCGCAGCCCTCCTCTCCGAGGCTGTCCCACGCAGCCTGGCTGGGGTTCCATGGGATTCCCGAGCTTTAGTTTTGATCCCGTGTCAGAGCTGAAAGTGGCACGTCGGCCTTGAAAGAGGAATTTGGAAACGCCTGTGTAGGCAGTCTCGTCTCAGCACCGAGCTTAGCTGCTCCAGAGCAATCCGCATTTTAAGGAGAAACGGCTTTGTCAGTCCATCAGCTTTCCTCCATTCGTTGCTGCTGCATGTTTTATGTCACCACCATATGACAAAATGAATGCTCCGTATTACAAAATTAATACTGGGAGTATTTCCTCTGCATTTTTATGGACTTTATTTGTGCTTTGTTTTCACACGATTGTCTCACTTTCAACTCTAGAGAACGAATAGTATTACTGTCGAGGGCAGACAAGCCCAGAATTAATCTGATTTAATGTTTAATTATGACTTGTGATGGTTTTTTTAGATTACATACCAGCATTGTAGAATGCCATTTTACAAGCCAGAACAGAGAGATGTGCAGTGAGCTGGGACACCGGGAGCACTCCGAGACCTCTTTCAGCTGTAGCATCAGCCGTGGCGTGAGGTTCAGTTTAAATTGCCGTTGCTCTAATCAAGGGCGCAGGCACAACACTTGGACAGGAAGCTGAAAAAATAATATAAACTTTAAACCTGATCTGAGAGCACCCACCTGGATAGTTTTGTGTCAAGCGCAGCTTGGGCCTCCCAGCCTTCCTCTTTGGCAGCAGCCGTTGCCTGGAAGGGCACCCGAGCGACTGCTGCGAAAAGGAATGAAAAAGGAGCTGAGAAAAGATCACAGCACGTGTGTTTAGTATCATCTGTGTAAAGGCGATGGAGTATTTCTGTGGCTTCTTTTGAAAGCTGGCAGGGCTGGGTTTCCCCTTGAGCGTACCCAGCTGCCTCGTCTGCAGAAATCCTCGACAAAACCCATGAAATTTTTGCCTCTCTGAAGTTTATGGTTAAACTGCATGTGGCGTCAGCGAGCAGGAGGGGGTGAGACTCCAATGTTCTCTTAGTCTTTACCCTCTGCCTGCCCTGTGAGCGAGGGCAGGGATCTGGTGATGCCAAAAATCCCCTTGTCCAGGGGCAGCTGTGGGAGGGGGGCGGCTCTGCAGCCCCGGCTTCGGGAAAGGGCTGTCCTGAGGAGCCCTGTGCCCAAGGGATGGAGCCGGCGTGGCACACGGCAGTGCCAAGGTCTGCCTTCAATGCCAGGGGAGACCTGAAGATGTTCAGTGCGGGCCTGTGAGCCATCCCTGCCGAGGAGGACGGTGATCGCGCACAAGCGAAATGGGGCTGTCGTCATTGGGTGCGGGTCTCCGGCAAGGGCATTTCCAGGCTTCCTCATCTGTGCGTGCGGTGAACTCCTAATGCTCAGCACTGTCTAGGCATCAAAATCAAGAGCAGGGCAGCACCATCCTGTCAAAGACGGGCCTGTGGGCCCCGGGGTAGGGCTGGCCTCAGCGGGGATAAGTCTTCTGCGTTATTCCAGAGTGGGGAGGGAGCTGGAGCTTCATCCTCAGGTCTAGCAGGGTTGGAAATACTCAATTTCTACTCCCTTTGCTCAGAAGAAAAAAAATACTTTTATATTTCTCTCTTTTTCTCTTCTTTTTTTAACTTGGAGAGTGACGGTGATAGCGGAGCTAAAGGGTGACTAAACATTGAATGCAAATTGTTTCATTTAAAATAGGGCTTACAACCTCCCGGCAAGTTCCAGACAAATTGTTTCTAAAAACTCCTTATTAAACATTGCTTATTGTTGTCCACATTTGAAATTTAGTTTACGTAAAGATTTAAGGGCAGTGCTAAATAATTACATGGCAGGATAATCTGTTCTTCTTATATATGGTTATAATCATTTAAAAAAATCTATCTCTCGAGTAGCTCAGGAACAACTATTCTTCAGCAGCTATTTTGGGTCAACTCAATGCATAGTCTATTAGAGGTATTACTTCTGCTGCAGAGTAATGAATCATATTTGCAGTCAGGAAGTCACTGGTGTAATTGTCACTAAATATAACGAATGCAGGGCTATTTAAAGGGTTTCAGGATTGTCTGATGTTCTGGAAGACGCTGTTTCTCTGCAGAGGAATGGTAAAAGCCCCATATTCCAGGTGCTGTCAGTGGTTTAATACAGAAGAAAGGGAGCTATCAGGATTTGTGCAACGGGATATTGTCGCGCTTTTGCCATTCCTACAAAAAGTGAAAAGGGGGCTTCTTAATTTGGAAATTTGACTCGTAAACTGGGTATAAAAGTATAGCAGAATTCCTCTGCATATTAAAGCCTAGCTTATCCATTTTAAAACCATTCCCTTTGATTATTTATTCTGAGTCCTGTGTGAACACAGGACTAAACCCCATATTGCAAATCAAAGCAGAGACTGAAAATACCCTGAAAATTCCCTGGTGCTTCGTTTGACAAAAAGATGGATTACAACAAAGTCCAGAGTGTTATTATTACCACCTACATGAAAGATTGTTTCTTTTATTTGTATTAATTACTGATTAGCGCTTTTTGTATCTTCAGCTCTTTCAGATATTTTGAATGAGATGTATTGCTCTCTATAGTTTCTTATCTAAAGGGAACCCTGACAGAAAACTGGTATCTCAGCCACCGTGCACAAGGAAGTCATTGATGCGCTCAGTACTGCAGGGAAAACCCTGGCTGAGATTCTTGGGAGAGGTAAAAATACGTTCAGATAATACCACAGACAGCTAGTTTTCCACCCAACAACAACGCCCTGAGTAAATACGGCGATTTATTTTAAATTGGGGTGCAGAAGGGAAAAAGGAGCTGAGCGCGTGGGGCTCCTTGGCCCCGTGGTTGCTGGGGAGCAGCCGGAGGCTGGAGGAGGGAAGCGGGGCAGCCCCAGCTGGAGATGCCCCGACACCTCCTCCCAGCAAGCGGCCGATGCTGGCATCCGCTGCTGGGGTGATGCTGGGGGGCTTTTCTGTATTTGGAAAGAAGTTCAACAGAGTGGCTCCTGCCCCAGGGAGTTTGCACGCTAAGTGGGACAGAGAGGGTGCAGGAGATCTCCCTGACAAAGGCTTCGTAGACAGTTTGGCCTCTTACTGCCGGGTCAAACATTGAGGGTCAGACAACAGCCCTGGGACTTGCAGCTGCTAATAAGGCTCTTGGTCGTTACAGCCTCTCAGCTGGGAGGGTGTTCCCATCCCCATCCTCTTGGTCTTGCCATTCAGGATGGGCCAAGGTGTTTTCTCTGCCTGGGAAAAGGCACTTGAAAAAGCAGCGGTTACGTGGTCAGGTGGAGGAGGTTGTGCTTAAGAACCTTAAAATGTTACCGAGCCCTTGCTTGGCCTGTGGAGATCTCACGATGGAAAAATCCAAGGCAGGAGGTTGCCAAGAGTTAGGACTGCACTTCAGCATCCTATCTGAGGAGAAGAAAAGAGGCTTCCTGAGATTCAGGGTTCTGGCTTTCATACAGTTCGTGCATAAAAATGATCACAACGCCTTGGATGCGAGGAAGCGAGGCCGTTACTTAAGGTATCAATTAACACAAGACCAATATTTTGTCAGGTGACTGCATGAAATGCAGTGAGCCTTTCATGGCCTGGGTTTTGTTAAAAAGGGTAGTTTTAAAATAGCCCGTTGTACGTCATCAGCTGATCTGTCATTTTCCATAATTCATGAGCACTGGGGCAAGATTAGACAATGGAGTCTTAGGTGAGAATTCATTCATTTCCTCCGTGTTTTTAGAAATGTCAGAGGTGTAAAGCTGAGAATAATAAAAGTCAAACTCCTTAGATATATCTACTGCGCTAGGAAGAATATTACTCTGAGCATCTCTGATAGTATACAGTGTCTTAGCGTGCATGTGTCTTTAATTGGTATGCAAGGAGTTTATCTGCTTTACTGCCTGCACTTATCAGAAAAGATATAAAATGGGATGGTGATAATGGCTGCCTTCAAAGAAAAAGATATGTTCTTTCAAGGGTGTAAGTGCAATAAATCTTTCTAGTTTAAGGGCTCACTGGAAGGAGAAAGATTCTGTTCTGCTGACAACTGAATGTGGGGAACTTTCCCAGGGGAAAAGAAATCATGTTTCTCTATTCAAAATATAGTAAAAAGTCACTGAAATACAGTACTCCAGAATGTATATTACAGTATTTCCTACTAACTCCTTTACCAATTAAAACACACTTCCATACGAATACGTTTCTCAAACAGTTAATAAAAGGTATCTGGCCCTGAATGCACTTGGAATATACTTGTAAATAACTACCACAGTAATCTGCAGTTCAAAGTTATAAAAAAAAAAAAAAGCCTAAAAATAAGGAGTCGACTTTAGGTCTTTTTTAAACTGTACCACAGGAATTAATTTGCCTGGAATAAAAGAGAGACTGCTGAGTTCATTGCTATTCCAGAACCATTCTGCACGCCTATGAAAAGCAGAGTTAATCCTACAGGCACCTACTGGGTCTTGAAGGGCTCTTTGGTGAGTTGAGAAGAAATCAGTATATTTATTTTAGAAAAACCCACATTATTCATAAGAATCCAACGTTGCGCCTGACTGTTAGGGAGAAACAAACCAGACAAGGGTGTTTTAAATTGATCTGTCACTATGGTGCTTTCCAGCGCTCACTTTGTTCGTGCAGCCAGAAACTGATGTTAGCATGAATTTAAATAATTCCTCTGGCCTTGAATAATGACCGCGAAAGTTGAGTAATGGTATCTAGGAAATATCCTAACTTTTGAGGAGCTGCCGCTTAGCTAGGACTCTTGGTTTGCTCCTCATCTCCCCCTGCCCCTAATTGCAGGGAGGTGCTCTGCACAGCCTATGACTAAACATAATGCAATTTGATTTGTGTTGCGGTGTTCCGCAAAGAACAAATCTGTAAAATTACAACATGTGAAAGCTTAACACAATGATATAAAATGGCAGTGGCACGGTTCATATCTTAAACTGACAGACTGATGGTGATTATTGCAAGGACAATGCCCTGCATATGTCAAACGATTTGCAAATAATTTATGTCACCTTATCCTCCGTTATTGTTTTTGCAGAGGACATAAACTGTGTCACTAATATTAAACTGTCGGCAAAAAAAAGCCTACCTCAGCTTTTTTTCCTAGCTGAGAACGCAAAGACATCTGCGCAGAGACAAACATGCATATGGCCATCATTTGTCCAACATCTTACGCGTTGTGAAGGTTTTTTACTTGAAATGCCAACCTAGGTGGCAGATGATGTATGTGTTTCTTCAGTCCTGTGATTACCAGCACAGAGCTGCTCTGCGGTGCTCTTCACCTCATCAGTTCCACAAGCTGCACTCCAAGGTGTGTGAAACATTTGCAGGGAGATGGCATCTGACATGCAGCAAGGCAGAAGCATTCTGCTGTGAATATTTGACGCCGGGTTTTGTTCAAATCAGGGTCAGATTCTGACCTGGAGAAATTAGTGGGGGTAGAGATTTAGCACTACAAAATAGCAATTTGAAAACTGGAATGAATGTATTTTAAAGAGGGGGAAGCAGAGGAAAGTGGTGCTGTCTCCGGGGTGACTCCCAAGGGGCTGTAAAGGAGAGAAGGGAGAAGGCTTTATAAATGACCTGGGCTTTATTCTTTTGGAAATAAGCAGAGGACAAGGCAATCTTAGTCATTTCTGTTTGTTAAGTTGCATTATCTCAGCTGCTGGGTTCTTTGTTTAGGTTTTGATGGTTCATTTATTACTACCAAGAAATGCCTTTGAAGGGTGATTTTCAGAGGCCGTTGTGGTTAAAAAAGCGGCAAAGAATGCGGTGGGGAGGTTGGAGCGTGGAGCTGGGAAACCAGTCTCCTGCTCGAGATTTTGCCCCGCTCACATTTGGGACAAATTACTTGCAACTGCTGTGGCTTGACTTACTCTTCTGTCAGGCAGGTTTTTCTGTCTGACTCATCCACTCGGCTGAGTTTGCCAAGTATTTCGTAATCGTTGGCTAGAAATCACTCGTTTGATTGCGGGATCAGTGACGTTTCAAATGGGATGCATCAAACAGCTTCTGTTGGCTTCAGTGCAAGAGATGGCTCCAGTTCGCTGTGGTGAGGAGGACAATATACGGAGAAACTCACTGAGCTGATTTAAGGATTGAAAGGGAACTTCATTCTCCTCTTGCTACTAGTTTTTCCTCTTTCAGAAGCCCTTTTTAAGCGTTTTGCACTTTTAACGCCCTCAGGAGTGAGGAATCATCTCCTTGCCTTTCCGAGCTTTTCTCAGCCTACTTCTCAGTAAATCACAGTTTATGACTACATTGATAATTGTGTATTATTGTAATATAAAAATGCCAAAGAAATTTGAGAGAACTGCATTATCCAAATGAGTTTTAATCTTACTTTCCATTTTTCCAGTCTTGAATTTTGTCAAACTTCCAAAAAAAAAAATTAACACCGGAATTGTTTGTGATTAGCGAGTTAGGAAAGCAGATTTTAGGCATCATAGTTTATGGAAACACAATATGTTTCCTGTGGAAGCAGCATTTGGACCCACCATAGGTACACAGAGCAGAAGGTGGTAGGCTTGCAGGACGCTTCTCTCTGCCTAAACAAATCCTGATGAGGTGGTTTTACGGGCAGAAGGAATCTCTTTCAAAGGGAGGAATGCAATCCACAGGCGTGGAAACCTTTCCTAAGGGTGAGCCCTCTCCTTTTCCCGGTGCAGGAAGACCATGAAGCGTCAGCAAAGGCAGGGGGGTCACCAAAGGACATCTGGGAAGAAGGGGCAGCAGGACAGGCCCCAGGAAGATGCACTGAACCAAAGGAAAGCACCTCCATAGAAATGGGTCTGCAGGAGCTCTCCTCTGTGCGTCAAAAGCATTTCCATTGGATGACGGGCAGCGTTTTCCACAGCAGTGTTTTTAGGCTTTGCTACAAGCGTGCTTTGGCATCACAGCAAGACCTTTGCACTCACACTTGCATGTAATACACAAGCCACAGGCACGTCTGGGATCATTACACACGCATGCGGAAACCTACCTGCCTTTTACAAAACATTATAACCTACAACAAAATATGCTGGAGAGAAGTTTATTTAAGTAGATAAAAACGTACCCTTCCCATAATGCCCCCAAACTAGTGATCTTCATCAACTGGTTCCTTAAACATGCCACAACACACACTTCGAGCTGCAAATGAAAGAGATCATGGAGATAGTCAGTAATCTCAGCCATATACTTCTTGGCTAGGAGGCATCGTAGATCAAAATGCGACGCACTTCTGAGGGAAGGAGTCGACAGAAACTGCAAAGGAATTTTGGAGAGGAATTTACAGGAATCATGACAGAAACAGCAGTGGACCTAAAGGGAAGTTGTTATTGTCTTGACAAGAAAAGAAAGTGGGCAGCTCTTAATCTAACAGCCCGAGTGATAACATCTGAGAGATGAAGGATAATTGTCACCAGATAATCTCAGGCAACAATCCTGTGCATCAGCAACAATACTGTTCATCTCAGCAGTGAGAGAACGGTGTGACCAGTGATAGGTAGCTTCGAAGTCAAGAATACCTGGCCAAAATTGTACTTTATAGCCAAAAGTACAGGGAGATGTCACCAGCCATGAGAGGATGACAGACAACCTGAGAGGTATGAGAAGGGAGGTGGACTTGCTGCTGACAAATCTTTGTCAGGAAGAAGTGGTAGAAGGTGTAAATTCATGCTGAGAGAAGAGAAACTTGGAAGAAGAAGATGCTGTGGGGACTGGGTCATGCCATAGTTTGACCAGACCAGCTGGGTGACGGCTGGTCTTTCCAGCTCTGCAGAATTTGTCATGGCTAAGCTGCACCGCTTCCTCCCCACAGCGCCTGCAACAAGGTTCATTCAGATACCTCTGATGGCTGCCCGCTTAGCACAGGAAGGTGGTCTTCTGTTTGCAACAAGCCTTTTGCTGCTGCTTTTATTTTCTATGAATGATCATCCTTTTCATTCTTGGTTCAAATCTTTGTCTCTGAACGGAGGTCACAAACCCTGGAAGACTGATGGTTTGAACAGTGCTTGCAGGGAAGGTGACCATCATGCCCTATATCCTCAAGGTCTCTAATTGTCTTCTTAAATGCAGAGTAAACTGTTAGGTTAAAAAAAAAAATCTAGATGAGAGAGAATTTATGTGACATAAAGCCTGCTTACAAAAACGTCTATTATTGACAAACTGGGGTACTGTCAACATTAAGCCAAATAGGAGAGGCATGAGTTCACGTTGACCTCTCGTGTCAGGGCACTATTTCAAGTCAGCCTCTGGGCACGCTGGCTTGGTGGACAGGAGTTACTTTGGCTGCCACAGATGTCAGCAGGGCCAGTCCATCCGTGTCAGCAGCGGGAAGTCCTTCACCTCGACTTGTACCAAATTTGAAGTCCGCAGCAACAGACAGGAATGGTTGATGCTCTCTATGGAAAAAGCCCATGCCTCCTTTCCAGCAAATCAATTAGTTGCAGGCAAAAAGAGTCTCTAAAACGCCCACAAAATTGTACCCAAAGTTTCTACTCGCTTTCAGAGGTGGCGCTTCTCTCCCGGGCTGAATTTTTCAGCCGTATTCAAGGCTAACAGTCAGTTTACATGTCATTTATGAACCCAGAAAACAGCGTTTCTGTGGGCACTGCTTCGCCATCAGCTCCTCGGCTCCCCGCAATGCAGGGAGAGGACGTGGTATGTCGGGGTGACTTGGTGGGTCAGGGCTGTAAGAGCACACACAGCCCACATTTCAATGTAACCGCTTCTGTGGCAGCCGACCCCTTCCCTATTTACATGTGCAATACTTCTGATCAGGTGGCTACAATTTGCGGGCTCTTTTAATCCCGTAGGTGACTAATGGCCCCGGTATGGGTAGTTCCCTGGGTGTAAACTTAATTCTCTTTATGTCGCTGATTTTGTTTCCTGCACCTCTATTATTGCCTTCACACAATGGTGTTTTGCCAGGCTGGTAACTGTTCCTATGGCAAAAGCGTCCAGCCTAGACAAGCCCTAGAAGGTTAAAGTCATTTCAACGTTTTCTTCCGAGGCGATTACACAATGGGCCCTGAGCTCCCTGCCAAACGCTGCTTTTTTCACAAAGTCGGCGATGTGGGCGTGAGCCAAGCCTTGCAAACCCATGACGCAGAGGAGCGCGTGTCAGCAGTTAGCGACTGACAGAAGAGACATCAGCCAGGAAAGTTTCAAACTACATCAGGGTACGTAGCCTGACTTTGCTTATGCTTTCTACTTCCAACTTCCAACTCCTACTTTTATCCTAAGATCAGATAACGAGTAGCACTTTTTCTTTGTAACAATTCATTAATCAGAGAAATGATCCTTGCTAGTGTTTAGATGTTTTACTTAATTTGGTACTTCTGGCCTGCTGCCCCAGTAGTGCCAAAATTATTATTTCTCACCCAGCAGGTGATAAATAACAACTTCAGTCATGATTAATACCATGAATTTCTCAACCTGACTAATGCAAAAAACTTCAAACCTGCAGAACAAGTGGGTGCTAATTGTTGTGAGAGCCATTGGAGCTGCACTCTGCTTGTAAAGAAAGAAAGCCACAGGAAATGAAGCGTTTTTTAGCAGCACAGCTGATCCTAAGAGGCATCATTAAGTGCAGCTCAGCAGCATTCTCCATGTGAAGGGCCATGCTACGCTCTTTTCTTTCGCAACGCTGAGCTTTAACTACATTTGAGAAGCAGGAGATTGCCAGGTTATTTTTTCCTTCCTTGGGGAGGAAGAGGGGAAATAAAATAAAAGGCAGAGACGATAGCAGATGACTATCTCATTAGCTCCACTCAATGCTATAATTTTTACTGGTATGTGAAGAGTGATAGATCCCAGCAAAAGCTGCTACCACCAAAGCTCCTTCACACAATGTCTGTCTTGAAATCTCATCTCATCATCATAAAACATAGGCAGCACCAGAGACTGCCCACTCCAGGAGAGGGACAGGAAAACCAGGGGCTCAGGAAGGGCTGTCAGTTGGAAACAATGATCCAATACTTTGAGCAACCTGGTCTCATGGGAGGTGCCTCTGGCCATGGCAGGGGGGTTGGATGATCAGAGAATGGTTCGGGTTAGAAGGGACCTTAAAGATCATCTAGTTCCACCCCCCTGCCCTGGGCAGGGACATCTCCCACTAGACCAGGCTGCTCAAAGCCCCGTCCAGCCCGGCCTTGAACACCTCCAGGGATGGGGCATCCACAGCCTCCCTGAGCAACCTGTTCCAGTGCCTCACCACCCTCACAGTAAAGAATTTCTTCCTAATATCTAATCTAAGTGCTCCCCTTTTTCAGTTTAAAACTGTTACCCCTCATCCTATGTTAAGGTCCCTTCCAACTTAAGCCATTCTATGATTCTATGACACTACAAATTACTCTGTGACTGAAATCCTGGCCAATTTTGAATCACAAGCTGGTTTTCCACAGCCTGTGGTAGAGCAGGGCGGTTGCTCCATTTTCTGTGCTGTACCTGCAGCGGTGCAGGGTACACGGGATCCACAGGTCAGCTGTGCATACAGTGCTGCGCTGTCAGGCAAACGAGACCTCTGCAACATCTGGAACTGGCACCACGCATTTCTGATAGGAGCAGACACCATAACCCACCACCAACACGACCAGGTAACTGTGCTGAGCAATATTAGTCCCTTCCAGAACTCCAAAGATGCGTCTCGGGCATGGAGGAGCAGTCCTGTTTTCACCAGGACTTTCCCCATTGTTTTAGCTCCATCAGGCAAGGAAAGCATCTGCTACTTTCCAACTAGCATTTGTCTCAACTTGAGCATCTCCATACGAAGCTATTACTTCGTGGAACAAAAAGACTGCAAGAAGCAAACCACCATGGGCAAGCGGTTTATCCATTGGTCAGACTCGGTAATGTCTATTCGCTTGTAATTACGCGTGCTTTTATGATGTTGTGTACTGTTTTGGTTGAGTGACACCTGCAGTTCCTGGTGGGGCAGGTTCAGAGGATGTACGTTAAGCCACGGTGCAGCTGCTCCTGACAGTCTTTCTGTTAGAAATCTAATTTTTGTCTTAATTTTCGGACACTTAAGAAGTTCCAGCTGTCTGCTTTCTTCACCCAAAATAGCCTCTGGAAGCCTGGCGTTTTTGAGCTTGAAAAGCTAGGAGAAAAAAATCATCATCCACACTGTCCTGCTTACATGACACAGACCATAAGCCTTCGTGGCCTGGTTCCTGCCTCTGGTGCAGCAGTTGCGGTTCAGTCATGGGAGATCTAGAAAAACACACAATCCAAGGGTGAAATTCTCCCAGACTGCACTTGCACAGCCTTGTCTACTAGAGGGCCACTCAGCCTAATAGAAAGCCCTCTTTACTTGGCCTTGGTTAAGGCAGGTTGTTGACTCACTCAGCTCCCTTGCTATAAAGGTTATTGGCTTTGAGTTGGGGGTGGTTTAGGTTTTTTCCACCCTTAACTGGTTTTATTGCCGGTCTTGTTTCAGTTTTTCATTCTCTTGCTGGTACCATGCACAGCCCTTCAGGAGCTATCAGCATCAGTGTCCTTTACAGGACTGCGGCTTCCCAAGAGCTACGGCAGGGCTGATCAGCTCTGCTCCTCGGCGCTCAGCTCAGTCGCTCTGCTAGCAACACCATTTAAAAAAAAGCATAATGTTTTTTTTGTATTTATGAAACACAAAGCATGTCCTTTGTCCAGGATTTTAACGGCTATTTTCAACGCTGGCAGGAAAGCCAAGATTTTCCCTGTGGTTTTAAGTTTAGGTATTGCCTAGAACGCGGTGCAGCCTGAACTACAAACCAGCCCTGTGGCAAACATGCCGTACAGAAAGTAGGCTCTTCAGTCAAGGAAGTAAGGAATGCTTTTTTTCCCATTTAAATTTTGTTTTACTAATTAAGTTATCAAAGTCACACACAAGGAACAAGAGGTGGTTAAACCTTCAGAAACTATTCAGTTTAGCTTCCAGAGCTCAGTCTCTGCTTGTTCTCTCACTTCAATATTGAAAACTCCGTGTAATTTGCCTGTCTCTGTATCCTTAAGTGCAGTCTGAGTAGCTCAGATAGATTTCCACAAGCTTTGTTTGTAACAGATCAGTATCTTTTGCCGAAGCCCTTCCACAGCATTTATTTTCTAGAAGAGACATTCAAAGTGGGTTAATGCATATGGCTACCTCGGTGGGGTTTTTTAATCCTCTGAAGTTACAAAGCTTGTTATATGTTACCACACAAAATTTGCAGTAACTAGCACTTCAGCATTCAAAGTGTGGTATTACCAGTGCTTGCTCTGCCTCACGGAAGCCTTGCCAAAATAGGAAAACATGGTTTAATGCAATGCTGTTTCAAAGCAGTTGCTGAAATTTGGTTACAGGTTGGCTAATGGGCACTGCAGCCTTGAAAGAGGAGGAAAACGTGCCCACTTACGCTTTTTCAGACTGCATATAAGTTAATGTCTGTGCATAGGTGGGCTCGGAAATCCATTAAGTAAATTAGTTCAGTCTAGTGGTAGGAGAAGAACTGCCAAAGCCACAGAAGCTAGGTTAAAATCTTTACTCATGAACGGTGCACTGTAAATAGCAGGAGGTAAAAGGCAAATTTAATTGCTCTGGATTAAGACGCTTCAGTTTTCACACAGGATTTTCCCCATCCTGCTAGCTTTAGAGACTAGCCTGCTAGAGAGCGTTTTTCTCTCAAAGTAGTGTACATCATAATATTCTCGTCAAACCAAGAAAATCCCCACAACAGATTATTTTCCAGTTTTTCCAGAAGTTGCATTAATGCAGAAAAGCAGGTTTGAAAGAAACATCTGGATTCTCAGCTACTGACTGCTTTGATAGCAGAAATTGTCACTACGCTGTCAAGAGCTGATGGGTTCTAGTTTGAAAAGGTATTCAACGTATACGTCTGAAATTTTAAGACTGAAATGCAGGACAAGGGCAATTTTCCTCTCCTGGCATGAGTGATTTGATAAAAGGCCAAGACCCCCTTACACATGAGTCCCTCCGCGGATTTGACTCCAGTAGGATTCCTGTACCAAAAAGCAGGCACTAGGAGTTCAGCTCCATTTTCCAGTGGAGCTGACGAGAGTGGTCCCCGCAGCAGGAATGAGTGAGCAGTGGTGGTTCCCGAGCCACAGAGCCAAGAGAGACCCAGCCAGTCCGAGGTACGCAGCTGCTTTCTGTTCAGTTCCTAAGAGAGAAGGAAATGACTGCCAAAAATCTCACGAGCACTGCATAACCAGTTCAAGCCATTAAGTATTTTGACACTGAAGAGTATAGTCAAAAAAATGTATTTCATAGTAAAAAAACCACGACAGTTCCAACTAGCCAAGCATCCTGAGGTCGTTCCTACCTGGGCCCTGGACTTCCCGAGTGTACAAGGACTGCACATTCCCGGGGTTGTTGGAGCTTTTGGAAAAGCATCAAGTACAACTGACGAAGCAGAACAGAGTGGTGTCATTTAATGCGTTTGAAGAAATACTAGTCAGATCGAGTCCTTGCCTACAAATAGGACGTCTCCCTTGAAAAGCTCCATGTTGCCGGGGTTTTTGGAGCACCGCAATGATATTTCTTTGTTTACTGCTGTATTACTGTGCCTGCATGGACCGCAGGGTAACACGGAGGCAGGAGCAAGGGATGTCAGCCACAGGCTCATACCAAGTCCTTGTGCTACGAGAACCACCCCAGCAAGTACGCCAAAGTTCAGAACCAACATTAACATACTGGAAGTGGAAACACTGAGACAGACGCTTATTCAGACGCAAATTCATTTCTTAAAGAGCAAGACAAGCTGAAGATTAAAACTGGGGAATCCTAGGAAGAAAAAAAATGTAAATCCCAAAACCAAAGATGAACAAGAAATAAAAACAGAGGCAGAACACACATATGAAGAAGTAATGACAGCCAGGAGCTACTATGACACAAAGTAAGAACTGACTGAATAAAATCACATCACTTGTGTGCTGCAGAGCTCCAAGACATTTTTGTCACCTAATTCCTGAATGAATTTTGTCTGAGGCAGGCAAACTTAAGATCTCTAATAAGTCCTTTCATTCCCAGTTTAATAATTCTAACCAGTTTACCATACAACTGTCTTCCAGGTGTCCTGACAACAGGATCCCACTCATTAACTACACATACATAAAACTTAGCAAGAAAAGCATTTAGAAAGATCAGAGAGAAACTTTTTAGAATATTTTATTTTTTTTTAATACAGATATAATATTTTTTCCAAGGTCACTTTAGAGTAAGTGGCATACAGGCTATTAAAATGGAAGTGCCCGTGCAATCATTTCAGGCTAAATGTGCACAGTATATTCTACAACACAAAAACTGCACGTAGAGTTTTTTCTTGCTCCAGAATGATTTGGCAGCTTCAAAAAGCTAACACACATTTCCATTCTCAAAATCAATCCATTGAACAACAAAACCCAAAACTGAAATGCAATCCACCCCAACCAATGTGCTTATCTCAGTAAGGATCTCTTAGCGGAGCGGGCTGCGACAGTTGCAGAGCTGTCTTTATCATGACCCTCAAAGTACTGCTGCTCTATTCGCCGACAAAAGGCTGTGAGATTACTGTAGTTTTTCACCTTTTCAGAGAGTTCATCAGTGGTGAGCTGAGTAGTGAGGATTGTGAACAGATGCCCAAATACCAGCGCATCTAATTCAGTTGGTCTGTAAAAGCAAACAGAAGGAAGAATAGGTATTTTGGAAGGCAAGTCCTGATCAAGGAAAAACCTGCTGTTCTGAATAACTTCTCACTAGCCACGCCATCTAAGAATTGGGAAGAAATCAGGCAACACTGAACTTACCAAATGCATGAAGACTGTGTGTACAGTATATAAGCGTACTGCTAGTTCTTAGTATGGCATCTTTCTCTGCTTTTGGCAGCTTGGAAATGTGGAAATAACGCTTCCTAGAAAGGCCAGAGTTACTGATCCAATAACAAACCATGCTCCACCTTTTAGTTCTGTAACAAGGGCAAACGCTTATCAAGTCTTTATGGGGTTTTTCTTTTTCCTCTGTAGATGTGTATAAAAAAACCCAGCTATCATCTCAGAAAGGGAAAAAGAAAAAAAAAAAAAAAGGAGGAGGGGGAAGTATAAAATCCCTATTCCCTTTTTGTGCTTTTCAATAGTCAGGAACTATTCAACCAATAAGAAAAGGAGCTCCAGCATGACAGCAACTGAAAACATTGCTTTTTTGAAAGGGGACACAGACGAAAACAGGTATTTTGGGAAACAGTGGTCTACCCTCACGCTAATTCAGTTCATTCAGAGCTGCCCCTGATGTGAAGAAGAGAAGCTGTCCTGGTCAGCATGGTGGGATGGACATTCACTCCCCTGTACCTAGCAGAGAATGTTACTCAAGAAATACAAGTGAAGCTTTAAATGTATCATTTTTAATAAGAAACTACCTGTATAAAGGTGTACATTTGTAGCCTACATAAGCTGTAGTAGACTCTGTAGAGAAGACAAGCAGAAGGAAAACTAAATCATAAATAGAAAAAAAAGAACCAAACAGAAACTTACAGAAACTTTCCTTTTAAAACCTTTAATAACTTATTTCTGAAATTTCACGTTTATATTTCAGTCACACATTTGTTTTTCCTCAACTAATCATGTAGCATTAAAATAAAACAGTTTTCCACACATACATATAGATAGGTGGATAGATATCTGTATCTCGCATTCGTGGACGTAATATTTCACTAAAGAGTAACTTACTGCTTATTGAAGAAATATGGTTGCGTTCCTAATCTCTGGGAGAGAGCCTGACAACACTGATCTACATCTTCAAGCACCTATCAAAACACACAAGAGATAAAAGATCCATATTGTCAGGAAATACCAACATTGCAAAAAATAACCTCCTTACTATATTTGCGCTAACGGTGGGAACAAGGAACATACGATGTTGGAACATCAAAAGCTGTTAAAGTCAGTCAAACCTACGCAGAGGGCAGGCAGCTAAGTGTTACTTAATCTAACATGTGATGTAAAGCAATTTTGATTAAGTGCTTCCCATAACATTTATAACTTAGCTTAATTAAAGCTACTAACTTATACCTCAAAACTCTGCTTTGCCTTTTTTTTTTTTCTTTTTTTTTCTTTTTAAGGCCTCTGACAAGGGAAGCGGCAATCCTGCAAAGCACGTATTAACGCCATACAGGAAGTGGGGGCTGTAACTTACAACCTATTTTCAGGACTACGGCCTAAACTAACATCAGCAGAGAGGTACGCTCATGGTAAAACATCCTTCCTCCCACCCCATCGGGTTGCACATAATTTAAGATTTATTGCTGCTGAAGCCAAATACCCGACTCCAGATAATGTTTTAAGTACAAAATATATTTTTTGCTATGTCCGTTTCAAGAAAGTGTTACTCTCCAAAGCCTTTTTAAAAAACGGGTAAAGAAAGAAGCTTCACTTTTCATACTGACCTGTTCAAGTGTCTTGCCGGCCCATCCAATGGCTTTCATCTTTCGCCTCACCTCCCATTGCTTCTGGTAGGACAAAATGCGGTTTAGAGGCCACGGGTAAGGGGAGCCGTACCTCGGGTGAGTAATCTTTGTTTAGAAACAGAAAAGTACTGTGTTACCGTGTAAGAAAATACAGATACCTCTATGCCCAAAATAGCTAATATTCACATATTTCTATCGGAAAGGGAGCTGTAAAAGAGAAGGCGGGTTGTGTGATATGCTGTAATTGTTTGCATGGAATTTATAGTTTGCAGCATAACCATTTAAAACTATCACTTCAGAAACATACACAAAACCCGTATCTATTTTGCAGTCAGCTACCTCCAGTAATGACACAACTTCCCTAAAATGCATATGCAAGCGAAATTAAAGTGAAAAGACTGTATCATTAATGGTATAAACCTCAATGTTTCATTTATGAGTAGGGACTTGCAATTGTGAGCGAAAGTGTTTTCTCATTAAATTTTAATTAAGATAAATGCTGCAGAACCACTCACCTCCTCTACTGTAACATCATCACACCACTGCAGATAGAGCTAGGAACAGAAAGAACACTTACTAAAACTTCCTAATAAAGGAGAATACAGAGACTAATAAAGGAGAATACAGAGACAATCATTTCTCACTAGTAGAATTTTCTTTTTTATATTAGATTAAATTTCCATTTCATTCCTTCTGTTAGGCCTCTGAATGTAGAAAAGAAATTCAAATGGGAAGGCAAAAGCCCAGTTGCTAGTCCTGACTTAGCCAGCACCAGGAGCAAGCCGAGACCCGTTGCCCAGACTGCACACAACCCAGTGCACAGGTTGCCAGCCCTCAGCCACCAGCAGCTTGCCAGCGTTTCCAACACTGTTCCTACACTGGGATCCTGTCACGTTAACTGGCCACGGATACGAACTGCAAGGGAACCCAGCCACCCGCTAGATGTGCTGTGGAAGCTGAGAGCAGGGTGCCTGCCCGGCTGTGGGACAGGGTAGGATCCCAGGAACCCACCGGCATTTTCCATCTGTGGAAATCAGTTACTTCTACAGCTACATGACACACTTCAGGTAGATCAGGGGAATCATTCCCATGGCTTGCGTCTACAGGAACATTTCAGCAAGCGATCCATAGGGCCCAGAGAATTTATTCTAACCTCAGAAGTTATTATTCCATTCATTTATTTCATTCAAATAAATTTCAAGTCAAAAGTTGACGACATAATCTAAGAACGAGCAGTATTTCCAATATAAGGAAAAATCCTAAAGCTTTCTTGCTTATAATCACTTAGGTAAGTGTGCAGAGTTTCGATGGTTTACTGTACCTCTGCTGTCAAGAGCATATTATTGACTAATTCCATGTAGGCTTTCATCTCAGCTTTTTGGACTTCATCCAACCCATCACTGAGAGAATGGCCCTAATGGGGAAAAGAAAAAAAAAGAGACACACATGTAAGAAAAGATATTGGAATATTCAGCAATGCCTGACCCAAGGGCCTCTGAAGTCAACGAGCTCTGGCTCAGATCCTGATCTCTTACATAGCTCAATAACAAATTACATATGCAATTTTTACATATAGTGTCCTTTAGAACTAAAAAGAAGTCATCATAATGTAGCATAGCTAATCTACCAGAAATTTACACTATGATCAGTTATAGATGAACGCAGTTTGAGCACACAGCCTCCTGGTTAGTGTATCTCTGTGGCAAGAAGTAAACATAAATTTACATCTGTGGTACAGCTTCATCAGCTGCTCAGCGAAAAGACAGTATTTTTAAAAACTGGGGGGGCGGGGGAGGAGCCAAGGCTAATTTGAACTCTATCTGACACTTCAGGATTTAAACCAGTCAGTTCTGGGTTCAAGAGTGCTGAGACCCAGAGACAGGGCAGGTAGAAAAAGTCTCAGGAACTGGCACTGGTATGCAGCTATCCCACACAGAATTTACTTCCCGAATTTGAGTAAATGACAAAGAAAAACATTTCCACATCAACAAACTCCTATTACAGGGTATCCTTCCTTTAAAACGGCACTAGATTTCGACACTGTTTTAAGAAATTAAGTAACATTCCAGAAGAGCACCCCAAATCAGCACAAGTACTAAGGAGGATTAACATGCTATTCAATAACTGATGAAAACAACGTACTATTACCTTGGCTTTTACAAACTGGACTATGGGCCCAAGCTCAGATACTACTTGATTTCCCACGTGAATAAAGGGTACTTTGCCTGTAAAAGGAGAGAGGTATTTTAGTAAGAGCTTTTTATACCTGTAGAGCATCATTTACAATTTTCAAAGCAATTAAATATTGCAGGTACACCTGAACATCAGGTTTTTTTCAAATGAGCAGAGATAAAGCTCTAACATACATCGCTCACCCAGCAAATGTTTGTAGTAACAAACGCCTTCCTCCTGATCTTCCTCCTCCTGACCCTCTTTTACATGAAACACTTGCAATTGTGTATTTCAAAGTTATTGAGATCTATCGACTCGTACTTTAATAATGGATTTTGCTTTGCTGGAAAGACTTAATTCAACGTTTCTCTGAAGTACAGCTGAGAAACCCCAGGAAAGCAGACAGGGCCCGTGGCTAGTTTTACAACACAACGCGTTCCCACCCTCCCTGCTAACCCACGAGCAGGGAAAGGGCTGCCGAAAGGATGACGGGAGAGGTGGCGCCGTGCCCAGAAAAGCAAGCAGGGGGAAGTGCAAACACACAGGCAGCCAGGCAGGATCTGAACTCTCCCTCCTCCAGTCCTTCAGATTTCCAGCAACTGGACCAGCCAGCTCCTGTTGGCTGCCCCAGACTTCACCCTCTACTTGCCAGCTGGTTATTTTTGAGCCTCTGTGGTCCTGGGGTCAGAAACAGGTTCTCAGTATGAAACCCACAGCTTTACGATCTTGGGGGCTGTCAGGGGGAAGGAGCTGCTTCCTCATCATGGAAGCGAAATGGGGTTAAAGCTTAATATTAGTAAGGCTCAATGTCCAGTCTCTGAAGCTGAGCCCTGAGGGTCCAGCACGGAGCAGGGCTAAAAATGACCAGTCCTCAGAAGGAAACTGGGAAACAACTGTGTCACTGGTAGAATTTTTGGGGGTGCGAAGGGCTCTCGAGTCTGCAAGCACCACCATCTCTGCTTGGTAACTTTTCTTACACGCAGAACTGAGCCAAAGCTTTAAGCAAGCCCTGTGACAGCCAGCAAGCCACAGTTGCCTTCTGCCCCTTCTTCCCAGCTCTCAACGTGTGAAGCTGAGGGCTCCTGCTCCAATCCACCCTCACCAGGTTGCCTGTCCTGCAAATCTTCATCCAAGTGCAAAGGATGCACATCAACCTAATATTTAAAACTAAATCTTTTAGGATTATTTACATGATTGAAGTAATCCATAAAACGGAGATAAATGCTGGATGCTCTGTATGACTGCAAACGTCCTCAAGCCCAAAGGCAGTAACAAGCCTGCCCAGCGCAGTCGGGCACAGCACCCTTTTACCTTCCCGCCCCGCGCTGTGGGCAAACTCTGCTCCCGACAGACAGCCCAAAGAACAAGATCAGTATCTGCCTGACCCCAAATATATAATTAGCAATACATTCACTCCTTTTACCGAAACACAAAAAAACCTTCTGTTCAGCAAAGCTGAAACACAGTTCATGCTAACAGCAGATTCAGTCATGGTTTTTATCATGAGGTTCACTTCTCACTGGCTGCATCAGCCTAAGGGTAATAAATGAAGTGCATCGCACCAACCAAAGCTTCATCTGCATCCACACGCTGCATGTTGCAGAAGGAAACACAGACACCTCTGTGCTGCAGAATTCAGCGGTTTCAGTCAGACTGTACTTTGGTATCATACTTTCAACTCCCTCAGAATGGGTTTCGTCATTACAACAACTATGAGATAAATAACCTTCCCCCCAAAATGATGAGATGCAGATCTTTGTCTGCTGCTAATGTGAGACAGAAGGTGGCGGGGAGGGAGAAAGGAACAAATGAAAACCTTGTCTGAATTATCATTAAAGAACCAATATAAAGAAAGGAAATGGGGCAAGTGAATAAAAATAATAAGGACTCCAGGAGTAATGGCACAAAGATGACATGTATTTCTACTCACATTTAAAATTCAAGCAGTATCATTTTTCCCTCTTGTGCTCCTCATTTTCAGCAGAAGGAACCGTTCAGACCCACATCATCAGATGCCACCAAGCGTGGCATCTCCTGCGCATGCAAGATGCCCCTCTGTGCATGCAAGATGCTCCTCTGCGCATGGATTCAGCATTTCAAAGCTAGCTTTATTTACTAACGAATAATTTATATACCTCTGTATTTGGCTGTTTTTTTCACTGCTGCCCAGCAACTGTTTTTTGTTTAAAAAACAGCATGATTCCACTGCTTTGAGGAGAATACCAGTAGCAGCAGCAGAGCCCATACAGCTGGCAGACGCATACTGACAGGCACTTCCATGTGGCAGTCATCAGCCAGAGCCAGGTAATCAGTAAATAAGTACCTCCTCACACAACAAAAATCTGTGAAAGAGTGCGAGGATTCCCAGACTTGCATTCACCAATTCTCTCTGGTTTTTAGTCAACCTTCTGGAGCCGGCCTCTGGATGTTTTTAGGCAACCAGCAAAGGCAGGGTCTGTACCCTTCTAATACTTAATTTGCTGGTGGTGGGCTTGGGTTTTTTTTCCCCAATCTCATGGATCAGAGGAAGATTTAAAACCTCCTGTCACCCTTAACAGTGTCAATGGACCCTTCAGCCTTCTCCTGTATCAACACCCTGGCAATCATCTCCCAGACAGGGTAACAAAAGATACTCCTCCAGTGTTGTCTCACCCCAGCAACGGGAAAATATAACAGCACTCACTGGAATATTCCCTGGATGCAGAATAAAACCACTTTTGGAAACGCAAGTCTTTCTGCTTCAGGACACAACTCCTCTCAGGCATTTTAGAGGTTTCTGACAGGTATTTGAAATGTACGAATGCCATATATAGGTACTGCAGTCGCAGTTACACATTGTGCCAACGTTACTTTGCATTTGACTGTTTTAATTGTTTACAGAGGAGAAACTGCACTGGAGAGGAGGGGGGAAGGCAACCCACACATGGTAACACTGACCGACTGTTATCAGCAAGACAAGGCGCAGTTGCCATGGTATCAAAATGGAGGTATAACGTAGTAATCTAAATGAAGGCCACACTTACCAGATGGGGACATGTACTCGGCATTTGCCCTGCAAACCACCTGGATTGGCAGATTGCACATTTGCAAAAAGGCCTGGAAACAAAGAGTTGCATTTAAAAAAGCATTAATACACCAGTGACAAATAAGAATGTTCTTCTCAACACACTTGACTATATTTTAGCTAGTTCTTAGCATACGCTTATGAAGTATAGCTCCTTGCAGACTGCTTTTAGGAAGAAAGAAGGGTGGGTTAAAGAAAAACAAGGTTTTCTAACTTCCTTAGACAACTGTTTATCATCCAGTCATTAACTGGAATTCTTCTAATGAAATTTCAACTACTTTTACTGTTTTTCTTCAAGATGAGCAAAGAAGCAGTACCTAACAGAAACAATTAGTGCTGTGGCTGTACAAAATGAAGTGACATTTTGCCCTTCCTGAAAATCATAGTACTTACTTCTCCTGGCTAAAGCTGGCTAACCAAGTTCACGTTGTATAACACAGCAAACATATATAGCACCTTCCCACGTTATATTTACAATAGCTGTAATAGCAAGTTTTGCTCTCTGATACTGTAAGAGCATAAGTCTCCTTTGGGAGGAAGTATTTACTATCTGTAATTTATGTGAATCATGGAGAGCATAAGTGATCGATTTACTTTTTCTTTCTACCTGTAACCTCAGATTCGAAGCATTCTTAGTAGGATACCAATTTTTGTCAGCACCTGCCATCACCACACCTTAGTGTGTTTCTGTTGGAATAGCAAAATATCAAGAAAAATACTTGCAATTTGAACAGAACATGGCAAATAAGGAATTTCTTAAACCTCTACAGTCTCTAAACTCAGCTGAAGTCCTGTCATTCATTTTGTCTTTGCAATTAGACAGGTCAGAATTCCAGATTCCAAAATGATACCTATGTATTATTTTACCACGCAGTGGCTTGGAGTTAAAAAAACCTACATCAAGAAGGCCATCACCATGAAGAACAATGCTGCTGTAACTTGGCACTTTCTACAGAAGCTTCCTCTCAGCTCTTCAGATTGCCGGACCTAGCACTATGCTGCACGCTCACAGCTTTAAATGTAGGCATCTAATCATAGGCATCAAAGTAACCCAAACCTTAACCTTGATATCGCTCACCTCTGCACTAAATGAGACTGTAAGGCATGACCTAACACTGGCATCAGCCCTGTTCCTAACCTTCTGGCTTCTGTAGTACCCATCGAGCAAACAAAAATAATCCAAACAGCCCCTCTCCTTTCCCCTGCACTCTTCAAGTCCTTTATTCCCAAACCCTAATCCAAGCACTGATATTAACTCTACCCAGGGGAAAAGAAGCCAAAAGCTTTGGTCCTTTTCCAACCACATCCAAGAAATGCACAGTCCACTACAACACTTGGCTCTTGCAGGTTTAGATGACCTAACTCAAACCCAAATCTCAATTCAAAGCAAGGAACTATGGTGAAGAGCTGCTAGGCAAGATGCTGATTACAGCTGATGAGAGCTCGCCTCAGAACTCCAGAAGCTCTGCAGAACCCACCACAAACCTGGGTTTCTACACCTTTTGATTCCCTCAGCCTAACTCTAATTGGGAGCCAATTGTTATACATACACATCCAGAGATATATAGAGAGAGAGGGAGACAGAGACAAAGAAAGGGTACTAGTCATAGTCAACATCAGCTAAATACTCCAAGTCCTGCACAACTTAGCAATAAACTGGTCACTAGAGTGCCAAAACCTCATCCCAACCAGAATCTCTATCACTGCAATTATGACACAAAGAAAATATACAAAGCACTGCACACATTTGACACCACCCCATTTTCTAAGTCTGTGCATCCACCAGAGTCCACCAAAAATCAATGCTCTTGCTGTCTTGGCATCCCAATCTCCATGCAAACAGACCAATTCTTAAACAGGAATTTAGGACATTGGTCTGTCTCAGTCCTAAATCTTTGCCTGCTACCTCTGTACAATCTAGCAATGCCCAGGCTGTTCCTGTTCCAGCTACTGCCATCATGTCTTCTGCCCAAACCAGGGCTTCATATGCAACTTTTTTGGAAATAGCTAAGAGACAGGAATTCAGAGTCTTTGGTTTAGATTATATACAGTCTCCTATGCCATTGCTGGACATGGTGTAACCCACCAAAAACATACACTCTAACTCAACTGGTACACAGACTTGGTTCTTCTGAAAGCTCTACCAGTAGCTAACATCATCTCCTCAACGCTACCGTGCTGCAGTGGGACTGATGGCATCAAACAACAGTTTCAAAGAATTTCATCTTTGCGTGGGAGAGGACTGAACTTGTACCATGCTACTTAATCCTTAGCTGTGGAGTTCCACCTCAAAAATTTGTGACGTTTCCTTTGGTCTAGGCGTACCAAATGAATTTCCTTTACAGTAAGGCACCAAATTAACTCTGCAATTCTGCATTAAGCTAGAGATGAATTTTGTAACTGCCATGTACTATTCTCACTGCAAGCTCAGAAGACGAAAAGTCTGAACTGCACTGGAGTTAAGGCAACACATGAACAACTGAAAAGCCTGTAAGCACAGATACGCATTTAAGCAAAAGGAGGTGAATCAGAGAACTATTTTTACTTTCTCGTATCAGCATGTCAAAAATGAGACATGCTCACACAGAACACAGGTTACATGAGTTGCTTCAGCAAATTACTGCCTACAGTACATCTTATCGTACATTTGCTCCTACATAGTACAAGGTTTCTACCAAAATCCCAGTGTTGTGACTGTGAAAACCACTCCTCAGCATAGAGGCTAAACTATAAATAAAATCTTTTCAGTGTAAAGAGTTCAGCCAAGTTTCCATCAAAAATCTGAATCTGACCTTTCTCTCTCTCCTTCTTCTCAATAAACAACCACAGAACGAGAAATACCGACCTTTATTACATTTGGCAGGGAAATTCTACCTCGGTCTCTGGCCTAGTGCAAAGGGGATTGAGCATACGTTGCCATTTCGGCATCTTGGAAATGCAAACCCGCTGGGTCAGTGTGCCTTTTTTGCACTTCATAAAGAAAAAAGGAGAGAGGAGGTTGAACTAGAATTGAGCTCTAATGCGGGAACAAATATTAACTAAATAAAAACATTCATTACTCTGCATGATAAAGATTCTAGAAAGCTTAGAAATAAGTCAGTCTGCCCCCAGTGAAGTTTAAAAAAAAAAAAAAAAAAAAAAAAAAGGAGAGAGACCCTAAAGTAAAGACTAGACCAAAAACTTGAGAAAATTTCCTTGGGATAGTCATCTCCAGTCTCCAGTTCCAATTAACATTCTGTAGCTGGGAGACAAGAACTGAGTTTGAGAAACTGAAGAGTGATTCAAGATTAAAACTGGGCAAATACATCTGGTTCTGGGCTCGCCCCAGCAGTCCTCCTGAAAGGTTCAGAAACGCTGACCGCTGGAGCTGCCTCTCTAGCAGCCTTACAAGGCCCATTCCAGCAACCCCCTGCAGCATCCAAGTGCCAACACCTATTCCACTGCAGCCTTTGTCCATAATTAGGATCAGCTTTAATATGAGTGGTGAAATAGTAATTAAATACAAAAACAAGAGAAAACAACAGTGAAAGAGCTGAAGACAAAACCATGTAACGCCATGGCCGGGGGGTTGGAACTAGATGATTTTTAAGGTCCCTTCCAGCCCAAACCATTCTGTGATTCTGTGAAATAAACCTAAAAATAAAAAAAAATAAAAAATAAAAACCTGCTATTAAGCCTTTAAAAAGATAGAAGCCCTGGGAATTGAGACCAGTATGCTGACCTCCAATTTGTATCCAAAGCATGACCTATTCAATTTTAAGTACTCCTTAAATATTGTTCTGCAGGAAAATGAAGTTCCGCAATCTGAGAGAAGTTTAATCCTTACTGGATCTACACTGCTGAACTAATCATTACCTAAAGAAGGAGGACAGTATCCGTTTCTTGATCCAGCTTAAACTAATGGTCCATTGGATAGCCTTCAAGTTGACAACAAATACACGTCAAAGAGGAGACAGTACTATCACAAACTATGAGAGTTCAGCCTAAGAAATAAGCTTTGCAATTTACAATGCTATGAGAGTACTGACATTCTTTCATTGACGTGACTGACAGGCTTTGGAAATTATTAGTACTAACAACAAAGGTGGTTTTTACTTTTCCAACACAGTGAATGTATTTCATATTTACAGAAATTATGGTTTCTTTTAGAAAGAGATGGACAAGGATCGTGACCAACGCATTCTTATAAATATCCACTGCCAGAAAACCTCAAATTTTTTTCTAATGCATTCAATTAGATAGATTTGATTTTAGACAATAACTGATATTAGACAGTAAGTGGCATAAACTATCACCAAAATAGTTGAAATTGTCACAGATCAAAGAAATCCTACAGAGAGAATACAGGACAAAGCAGTAATTTTTGTGAGTCTCCATCTCATTTAATGCTTTAGCCCAGTGATCAAGGGAGGGTTTGTTCCCTTTTTGACCACTCATGGAGAATGTCAAGAACGAGCACATTTGGTATGCAGATGGTATCAGACCACCATAGCTTCCAACCCTGATAAATGATGCAGTGGAACACTGATTATTCCAGCTCAGATCATCTCGTTTCCCTTTGGGTACCTCACATATATAATTTAAGCAGGCAAGTAAACCCTTCCTTTTCTTTTGAGAGAAACCATCAGTAAATGGGAGTGAGCTCAGCTCCTCTGAGTGCTTATGGAGTGAGGAGCAAGAGACTGAAGGCTGAAACCACCCCAGTGCAGTTCTGCTGAGATTTACGAAGATATCAACATCCCTTCAAAGACACAGCATCAAAAGCTGAGCAATCAGAAAGATCAAGGGCCCCAGCTTATTCTAGTACATCAGAGATTATTGTTAACATCATAAATTTGGCGTATCAGTTTAAAATGGGACTGAAAGGGGCCAACTGAATTCCAAGTGACACGTAAGCTAGTTAATCAAGCCTGTGTGAAAATTCACCTAAAAATGGTACGCAAGACAGTAAACAGCAAAACTAGAAGCAAGACACTTCACTCAGTACAGCCTAACTGTCATACCTTGCAAAGACACTTGTAATTACGAAGTACAGCATTAAATTTCCTGCTCTCTCCCCTCTGGAAAAAAAATGTACTAGCACAGAATGAACAGATCCTCCAGCACCTAGGATTCTCACGCAATAATACCACTGTAGTTGCAGTTCTTCAGAAGGGGGGCGGGGAAAGCTCTCGTTTCTGTAGTAAAACTGGTACACATTACTTCATCTGAAGTTTTCCAGTTCAAAGCAATTGTAAAGATGTCACTGAAAATGTTTATTTGTACCTTGAAAACAACTCTTCGAAACAAACTCTAAGCAGGGAAAAAAGAACTGAATTCCTGCTGGAAAGGATTTTTTTTTTTTTTTATGCTTAACACCTATCCGAACTATTTGGATCAATTCATAGAGGACGGATTAACAATCTTATTTCCCCTTCCCACGTTACAGAAGATCAAGAGATGACTGCCCAATAGACTTTACACAAATAAAGGAAACTTCATTCAAGCATAAATATACAGAATTCACTACAACTGAAGGACATCAAACCAAAACGCTCAGGCTTTTAAAAGGAATGAGTAATTTCATGGTTCATCCCAGTTAATGCAGCATAAAAAGCAGGGTAATGAAATCTCAGATTGGGAAGAACAGAGTTTATTCCCCTGGCATCAGCAGGAGTGTCTCCTTTATCCATATGTTCCACTGATTATTTGCATTTCTGTAATTTTAAAAATAGAGACACGATTTCTTGTGCGGTATCGGCATTGGTCAATGATACAATGTCTGCCACAATAACTTTTCTCTAAGTTATTTCTGGAACAAAGTGTGTCCTTTCTTTTGCTGAGGTTAATGTGAGAAAGAGATAAAGGCATTAAAAAATAAAGATTCGGCTTAATAGGGTCTGTAAGCTTCCCTCCCACGCATGCTCTCTGCCTCTCTTCCCTGCAGGCTAACGCTCTTCCCCTCTCACCCTCTTCCAGCCTCTCTACCTGTAGCATCACCTACTCTTCCAGGACCTGGGAAGGAAGAAATGTGAACAATATGTTTTTAGCAATGCTACCTCTCTTCTTCCAGACTGAAAGCACCAAGTCTACAAAGTCGCTACTGCCTCTGTGCACCTTGGTTTTAACGGGAGATTTTGCTGTCGGCAGAGGTGGAGAGGAGAGAGAGGAGAGCATCTGCAAGCCCATGAGAAGAAACACAGTACAGGGAGGAGAAAAGGTGCCACCAAATTAATTGCATCTGTCCTTCCCTGCCCTCCCAACATCTACTGTTATAGACTAGGGAAGTAAGAGTGTGGGAGTGAGGACAATGAATTGAAGAAAAAGCATGCAGAAGCCTCTTGGTGCCTTTCCTGCCCTACCGCACGCTGATCCACACAGGACTACGGCTCGCCTTGCACTGCCTGCTCCTCCCAGAGAGTAGTAGCACAAGACACTGTCTTCAAAGTCAGCACAGAACAAGCCAGTTCATTTTTTTTGCCGTGAGAGAACAAAGTATCAGCAGCTATGTGAAAAGGGCTGATAGGAAGCTTTCAGGTGACACTTATTAGAAAATTAATCAACAATCTTATGCCTATCATTCATTTCAATCACGGCAGGTGACACCTCCTGCCAGAATTACGGAGTACATTTATAACAGCAGCATTGCTTAAAGGACACAATCAACTTAAAGATTGTTTTGTTTTCTTATAGCCTGCCCAATTTCAAATTCAAAATGCAGGTAGTATGTTGGATTTCAATTATCTAAAAAAAAAAAAAAAAAAAAAAAAAAAAATCAGAGCAATCGCCTTGTGCTGCTTTAGCACAGTTCAAAAGCCCAGAAACCACAGCCAGCCACTGGGCAACTCACGCCACCCTCCCCTTCCTCTTCTTCTCACACCACTGACATTCTGATCTCCGCTGCTGCTGCCACCCTCCAAACAATGCAAGAAAGTGATGCCATTGTGTCTTCCTGTGATGACAAGGGTGGAAAATGACTGTGCACGAAATACAATGGGAAGGAATAAGAGAAGGGAGGGGGGACTTTTGTATTTATTCCTACAGTTAATTGTTTCAGGTGCCATTTTTACTCTTGCTCTCCCTTCCTCTTTGCCCTCCCCAGCAAGGGAAGGGCTGTTTGGACACCATCAGTTGGAAACATAACACACATCAGGCAGCGAATCACCCCAATAAGAGTTCCATCACAATGCTCTCCCTCTCCAGTCCCCTCTCAGAATAATACATATGAGCAAACACATATACTCATTAAAAATGAGTTACAACTTGATGTAAATCATATCCAGATTGCAGTTTCTGAGATCAGAGGCAAGAATGAAATTACTTATTCCAAGACTCAAATAGTTCACAACTTATGTCCCCACATGAGGAACACTATTTTCAGATGGCACACTCCAGGCTTCATTTGAAGAAGATATATTCGCGATTAGTTTTTAATAAAGAACGAGCCATTCCAAGCCATCTCTTATTCAGCAGCACTTCTAAAAGCACCCGCACAATACTGTTGTGAAGAAAGAGTGAAAGGCGTTTTCTGTTTTCATTTTTACATTATTTCTTGAGCATACAAAGGACAATATGTGATGACAACTAAAGAGTTATTCTTTACTTTATTGCAGGAACACATTGTAAAATTAAAAACCATGCAAATCTCCAGAATAATTCAGTTTTCATATCAAACAGCTGCAGACCCTGTAACTGAAATAGTGTGTCTAAGGTTATAAATGAAAACTGTTCAGTATCATTCTTTGAGTGACAGATTAAATTCCTAATCCAGTTATGGTAATGGCCACATTTGTAGTTTAACATAAATTAAGAGCTTAATTATATTTGTGACTATTTTAAACAAAATAACACATTCCTTTGTACCTGTGAACGTAATTTATAGCAAAGCCACGTTCATTCTCCAAAACAATCTATTTTACACTGCAGCACAATACTACTCTAATGGTATAATGTAATTCTTGTTGTAGAATGTGGAAAGAGTAGATTCACTGGTAGCACAGAGGTTTTGAAGATAAATGAAGATGCTATTCATTCAGGGGTAATTTCATCTTATAACTATATGAAAGATGTTTCACTCACAAACAGTACCTGCATGGCTTGGGATTTAAGCATGTTTTCAGCTACAATGGATGCTGCTAGATTGATTATGTTGATACTGCATTTCTCATCATGAAGAATTCCAGCTTTTATTCTCTTTTAAAAAAAGAGATTGTCAGATTTTCATTTCAGTACTAAGCCTTTGTTCAAGCCTCAGCAACAAGTTCAAATTTCTGCTAATGTTTTGTCTAGAGAAAAAACAAACCACAATTCATACACACACCCAAAAAAAAAAAAGAAAAAAATCACAAATCTGTCAAGGGCAATTAATCATGCAAGATTTACACATTTATTTGATTACTTGTTGAAGTAAATAAGCAGTTGGTCTGTGTAACACAATTTTAAATTGCCCAAACATCCTTCTGTCATTCAGGACTAAGAACAGACAATTCTAAATGCACTTTCCTGGAATATATTAAGACCATTTACAAGGACATCAATTTCACAAGCAATTAATACATATCTTAACATAATGAGCTGCAGGCTCTATAACCTCAGGATAGCTATGAGAATTGCCACAATCCTGAACGTTTTAGGCAGCCTTTTAAGCAAGACTCTGAGACTACCTGCATAAAGGTTTCAGAAGAACCTGTAATAACAGAGGCAGTCTCAACATCCACATTCCTCCTCCTGACAAGTTGGAACAGTGCACAGAGATGCTCTGCGATGCCATTTGAGGCGGGAGGCCTGGCTCAGCACAGCTGTATTAACCCCCTCCCTCCTACTCAGCCACACGAATTCCACCCAGGTACTAAAAAAAAAAAAAAAAAAAGGTTGAAGTTGTGAAGTTGTTTTGTTATGGAAATGTAGTTGTATAGTCGCTTCTGGGTTTTGGTGGCTTTTTTTTTTTTTACTATGATAAGACTGATAAGCAGGAATGCTGTAAAATGGAAGCTGTACAATAAATAAGCGAAGAATGGTTTTAACCATGAGTGATGTTACCCAGCAAGTGTATGTATTTTCATTAACTTAATGGGAACAGGGCCGAACACCTCACAAGAAGAACAGAGCCTTCATTCTACATACAATGCTCTCTTTCCTGTAGCTGGATAATCATTCCTGATTAGTATTTTCCCTTGATTTTAATTCCTTTACAGTGAAAATAAGATTTCATTCAGTATCAAGATTTTACAGCTTAAGACCAAATCGGCTTCACTTTCAACAGGACTGTATAATAAACTTGAAGTTAACAAACAAGGAGTGCAAACACCAAGATGCACCAGTGATAGCACACTACATCATCTGAAGTTAGAGTTGCATTTTCAGCAAATATAAAGAATCTGAACCCAGCAAAAGACACAGGAATTGTTAATTTAGTCTGTTTCCAAGAACAACAATGGGCAGAAGATGAATTAAAAGACAAACAACAAACCAACCCTACCAGAATCAGTAGAGAGGTTCCACAAGATCAGAGGGATTTTTGTTTGATTGGGTTTTAACTACTGAAGGCACCACCACAGTTACTCAGCAACTCCCAGAAGACTCTGTCCTCCCTTCTCTTATCCCACACGTAGCTATAGTCAGGAGTCCAGATTTCGTTGTACAACGAGAAGTCATAAGTCTGATCATTATTAAAACAGCAAGAGTCAACCAACTTCCTATGTTTAATCTGCAGCCCTCACCACTCAATTCAAACTAAATGCCTGCAAGAGCCTGTTACACCTACACTGAGAGGAACTTGCTCTGCTGTCTGCTTGATCTCCTCTGTTGACAAGAGGTACATGAAACGCCATCTCTTGCAGGGTCATCAATTTTAAAACAGTCAACTTTTACTCTCGCCAATCAGTTACTATGGCATTGGATTTTATTCTTTATTTTATATGTAGCTATCTGCATATAGGTCCTCTAAGAGCCATCCCAGAGCAGCACTATGAAGAGGTGCTGTAAGGAGATTTTGAGAAAGATGTGAAAGACCAGTTGCAGCACTTCAGAGTCATCTTGTGAACCATGTTCCTTAAAGATTTGATGGTGGCTGATTCCACATGCTCTTTTGATCAGAGGGACTCAAAATTCTGATGCATTTTCACCACACGGAAGTTCAACAAGTCACGAACAAGCTCTGGTGATATTCACATGCCCCAGATCGGTAACAGAGGGAAAAGGAACAGCAATAGTGGGGAAAAAAGTCCCAGGTACCAGCTCCTATTTCCCCTCCTATCCCCCATTCTCATTTCTTCCTTGGGAAAAGAAAAACCCCCAACCCCCCAAAAAAATAAAAATAAAAAACACCAGCAAAAAGATATCCAGTAAAAAGATAAACGGGCTCTCAACAGAATAAAAAGTAAATTCTAAAATAGAAGAAACCCGGCAATTTCCTTATGCAAAACACACCAGTATATTTAAAGCTTTCTCATCACTAAGCTAGTGATACACAAGTTGTGTTTCAAAATGCATCGAAGACACCAAGGATAGCTATTCTTTCGCAGTCACAACCATGTTACACAGATTCTTCAAAATAGATATGATTCCCCAATACAAAATTGTTCTATAAAGTTTAAGATCAGATATCTACCAGAGCCATATTTATAGTCATGGCTACTATCAGCTGTCCAGCTAGAGAATATTGAAGAAAAACAAGCATTTTTAATATATTATAGTTAATTTATCATCTAAGTGACATGTGTAGGATAACAGACTGGAAACGGTAAAGCAAAATGATGCATTAGAAAAGGAAATTTTAGGGTTATGTTGTTGCTTCTTTTCTTTGCGTTTTAAATACAAGCCACACCTACACATATTGTTAGATGGTAAGAAAATTCACGAGAACCACGAAAAATACAGTTGCTGAAGTAAAAAAGAACACCGAGATCAAGAGAGCAACAAAAACACTTATTTACATTACTGTGAGGCATGATGTAAAACACAATGCCCAAATAAACACTGCCCCATTTATTTGGTATATCAAAGATGAGTCATCTTTCCAGCAAAGGATAAAGGTACCTTTGTGCTGTGACAGAATTTACTCTTAGAAGTATTTCCTAGATTGCCAGACTAGAAGGAAAAAAGTTAGAGATCCTGGAAGTAGTACCACAATCAAATGATCCCAGCCTTTTTACTGGTAATTGTCAGTTACCGTCTCCAAGTGTCCCACTTTGGCTAAATGAGTTGTCACCTTTTTGGACAGCCCTCGAAGATGACTTGCTCTAGCTGCTCTGAGCCAAAAAGCAAAAAAAAGTACAATTCCCTACTACGCAAAGCTGCAGAAAAGTTATCTGAAGAATAGGAACCTTATAGACATCCTGCTCACCACCACTTCTGACAGCCAGGCCCTCTCTACTAATGGGGAAAACATCCCCTTGAGATTTGGGGTTACTGAACCTAACAGGTTAATGGAGTTTACACAGACATCACACCACAGAGGTGCTTTTAAGTCAATTAGAGATGCAAGTTTGTCAATTATATGGACTATTTCTAAAAACCACATTGGATCTCAACTCTGTATACACGATGAAATTGAGAAAACCTATGAGAGACATATAAGGACTTGATGCCCACAGCATGAAGCAAATATACCTCGAGTTTGGGGCAGTATTAGCTTTGAGAATTAAATAACCAGCAAGCACCATGCAAGATGTTACAAGAGGAACTAGCATACCAAGTGACAAAAGATGGGAACCATGCACAGTTCCCAGAGTAGGTAGACAAGCAGATATTGTACAAACACAGACCAATATAAATACGTGTACAAGCAGCAGCCCTCTATAGAGGACTCTCAAAATCCTCATGCCCTTTAGGCTCTGGCACTTCAATGTACAGCACATCAGATGTGGGAAATAAGTCAGTGATTTTGACAGAAATAATTCTTAAATTATTAATTTAGCTAAATACAGTTACTTCAGCCAGATACCAATAAGTAAAAAAAAATAAAATGAAATTAACATCTTTAGTTTAGAAAAGATGACATTTTACCTGAACAGCAAGGGAAGATGCATTATCAGAAAGCAAAATTTGTTCCTCTGTTGAAAGAAAAAAAAAACCACCACAATTAAAAAAAAAAACAGTGCCCATTTAGCTACTGACCTGTAAGTCATTCTGGGTTGCATTTCTCACGCATAAAACAAGGAGCACATATATAATTATTATGCAGCTGGACTAGAAAACCTGTGATATGAACATTAAAAAAAGAAAGAGGAGGAAAAAAAAAAAAAAGAATACCAGGAATATTTCTCCTGCAAATGCAATTGCCTTTATCATACATTACCAACAATGTACAATAAAAAATGCTCACAACTAAAAACCAAATGCTTGAGTTTTATGCCAATTACTCTTCTTCTAATCAAAGTTAAATAAAGCTGCATCTTCATAACTCCTCTGGCTAAAAAGTAAAAGCATTCAGACACCTATAAAAGCGGCTTGCACTTAATATTGCACACTATGTCTAGGTCTGTCACACAAAAGAAAGATGACAAGTTCACTGCAATAAAAATTCCATGCTTAGAAGACTAGGGCTGCTACCTATTAGTCTTCATTACTTTGCAGTCTTCTGACAACTGTAGCAGGCTGCTGAGCCCCAAATGGGGGCCATAATGTGATCTGATGATATATGAAGAGCTGCTAAAGGGAGCCTGAACCATCCTAGCCTATACATTTTAACAGTTCCTTTTTACTGAGAGCCCACTTTACCACAAGACTTCAAAAATCTGCTGCCTCAGCTATTGGTGCAGTAAATCTGCCAACTGTGCCTGCAACCACATCATTTTACACTGCCTACAGCAGCCAATATAATGAGTCAATAATAAACCAAGGACCTTATAGGCCATGAATAGCTGGTTTATACCGGCAGATGCAAGAGTAGATAAAACCTCTGACCAGACAAACAACACAAAGGACTCTTAACAGCTTCTGTGCTTCCTTGCAGTTAATTATCTTAGTGCATATTTAATGTGTTTTCTAAAAATAATTATTAATTGCAAAAAACAGTGTACCCACCCTTCAGTTGCTGATACAACGCAGCATTTTCAGGCCAAGGCTCTGCGGCTGTGGAAAGAAGATGAATTAATTAAGCAAGGCAAACAACAATGCGCTTGCAGATGCTAACTGAACGTGTTACCTAGAGCAGGAACTCAAACTGCAAAGACGCTGACGCAAGATTTAACCTGCCCTAAAAAAGTCCCCCTGTCACTCTCTTCTCCCGGACTTCTCTCCTGCTCACAGAGGGACAATACAGAGAAGAAAACTTAAGTCCCAAAATTTAATGTTGCAGGAAAAGCTAAAATTCAAGCTACGTTACAGAATGGCCTTGCAATTCTCCAGCAGCAAAAGCTGCTACTTTCCCTCCACCATAAAGGCATCCTTGTGCACATTCTCATCACAATTCTGGCCACTCTCAAGAGCAACTATTTATTAAGGTACTAAACAAAGAATTCTGGAAAGAACAGAACAAGACCCAGAGGAGAGAGGCACAAACCTCCAAAATGAAGCATGAAGAATGCTTTGGGGAAATGGAAAAGCTTTCCGCCTTTTAAAGTTGTGGTCAGCGGTACTCACTGGTCCTCTATAATACCCACAAAGCCAGGTGCTGGGACATGTCAGAAACCTACCCACCAGGATGACAGGGACTACCTATTGCTTTGAATGATGTACTGGTCAACCCTAAAATGGGAATGTCAATACGCATTAAAAAAACTGCATCATCACTTGTTCAAAACAGTTGAACAGTTGTTAAAAAAAAAAAAAAAAGGCAAGGAAATAAAAGACAATCACATCTTCCAGTTGAGAACCGTTGCGCTTAATCAATCATACACCACTCGGATTTACGGGAAGGCAAAAATAATAATCAGTACTGATTTACTGTAAACAGTAGCATTAAGATAACAGGTCATCGCATTGTTTTGCCTCCATTACACTCCCTGTTAATGTCTGATTAAAAATCTATTTTTAAATACCAATTAAAACCTTGTGTTCTATCCAAACTAGCTATTTGTAAACAAAAATTAATGCTCTAATCACATAATATTTTTTGAAGCAATGATGTATATAAATAACTACGTGTCATTCAAACAGAAATATGCCTCTGGCTTCAGTAAGGTCGTTCTTTGTGTCTTTGCCCTCAGAACTCAAAGAAAAAAAATGCACAATTTTCTAACTATCATTCTTTTTGGATACTCATAAAGTATTAATTTTTATGGAAGTAAAATAGAACTGTAAAGCTTACAACACTGTACACAGTTTTGCAAAGGTCACTACCTCCAACATTAAGGCACAGAGCCTATCAAAGCTATACTAGTATGGGCATGAGAAAGCAACTAATCACATTTAAGTGTCATGAAAAAATGTATTATGTTTTATTGTAGCAGTTATTGGTTTTACACCCCTCCATTAAAGTTTTGCCCTGGAGTAAAAATTCTTGAGGTGGAAGTACATTTACTTCTTTAAATAAAAAGGGACTAAGATAGTGTCTGCGGTACTTAAACAGCCTTAACTGTTTAAAATAATTTATCTAATGTACATTTCTTCAGGTCCGCTAAAGTCCTGCAAGAGCAAATGGAATGAGAAAATTAAGGATGTTATTACTATACTTTAACAAACTTATCACTGCTGGACTCTGAGATACTTACAGAAATAACTAAGTCACAAAGGTACACTGATCGCATAAATACTCCAGCCAAACAGTAAAAACATCCTTTTTACATGCCCAAAATGGTACAGAGGGCTTCAGACTGCAAGGGCCCATTTCTGCTGAAAATTTTTGCCAGATCGTCTTCAGACTGAAACGTCAGATTTATATGTAATTCTTGGATTCCGGACCAAACTGAAAGTGGCCTGCTTTTACACAAGCACGTGGCTGAAATATTTCAGGCCCACAAAAATCAAGTGAACTTCTCATTTTCCAACAAGAGCTAGGTATATTCAAGAAATTCAAACTACTAATTTCGGTCTGATCTTGGCACTAAGCTGTATGCAGCCGTGGAGATATAGATAGACAGACAGACAGATAAAAACAGCTTCTTGACACACAGAATCCAAAAATACACCACTGCTATAAACCAAAACACACGCAGAATATTTTTTGTAACTTGTTTCCCTTAAATTTTCCTTCCACATTCTACTGATCACATACAGATTTTCATGAATCGTATCTGCTGACCCTAATTTTCTTAGTCATGATATAAAGTCTTTATCCCACCGTCTTAGTATAAGCAGGAGCGTACACCCAACTTGAGGGAAGAAAAGGACAAGAGCAGTTTAAAATCTTTGCATTCATTCCTTCACAGTTTAGTTGTGTACTAATATATGTCTTCTGACAAGTAAATGAAGCGAGGACAAACGGCCACATGAAAATCTCAGCCTTTGTTATTAGTACACCTTAAACGCCAAATTTCAGCAATTCTAAGAGAATTAATGAATAAGACACCCTGCACTTGGCACCTGATGGTCTCCAGAGAGAGGTGGCAATTTTGACCGTGTTTGAATGAGGTGGACAATTGCTAATGAGCCTTGAACCGAGGCCTTCAGCTCTTTGCACGCAGACCAGATAAAAGATAATTGGTTTTGCTGGCACTGTACAGGCTGGCTTTTAAAACAATAAACTTCACACTAAGATTCACGTACTATTACTTATGTCCTAGAAAAAAAACTCTGCAGCATGCATTCAGAATTGCAAGCGGCAGATTGTGTTCCGACGATACTGGAGGTATATACACAAAGCCTGCACAATTCTCTAGAATCAAAGAATTAAATACCTACTATCTGTCCCCTATCTTTCAATTTCTACTCGGTCATTTTCTCCCAACATTTTTTTCTGAGGGAGCATGAAGTTTGAATACACACTGCTATGTGAGAGGTCCAGGTTCGTAAGGTGAAAGCTGAATTCAAATGCCAGCTCCGAAACCACGTTCGATTGGTTGTAAGGTGAAAACGTGCAATGGAGAGACACCAGAACCCCACTGGGGGAAGAGAGGAGGAGGAATTGCTGAAGGGATGTCACATGCCTCCACAAGAGGAGAAAGCGTGTAACATCTTTAATGTACGGCAATGACTCTTGCCTTATGAATGTAGGTGAAGACATAATTTGTAGAATAATAGGCACTAATATTACACGCTGCTTCAGTTCTGTCATATTTCCAATCCATCAAGTTGATTAATGCTATAATAACTCCTCACAAACTTATCATTTGTGCACTAATGAAGTCAAATCCAGTTTATCCTTCGGCAACTATAATCTTCTGGTCTGTAGATGTTCGTTTCCCTGCTAACCACAGCTACTGGGGCACTAGGTATATAAAGAGAAAATTAACAAATGTGATGTCAATTCAGTTTCAGAAGCTTTTCAACGCAGAATCACATTTACGTGTTAGATCCTACGCAACAGGCGTTTTTACCATTAGCTGCTCATAGGATGAAATAACTGCCTGGAAGTATGCCCTACAGGAACAGCTTCTCTACATATCATAGGAATAAGGAACTATTTGGTTCTTCCTTCTGCCTCCATAATCAGAGGAATTACTATTGTGTGGTTTTCAATGGGCCTGTCTCTCAGGCTTGCAGTCTTTAGTAAAAGTTGTTTTCCCACCCTACTGAAACTTTTCCCATGCTTAAAGAATTCAAATATTTAGTCTTTCATGTGGATTGTCTGCTATTTGTTTAGGACAATCAAACCTCACGCTGTTGTCTTTCCCTAGTTCTCCCCTACCACACTGCTCATTTTAATGCCAGTTATAGGAAACAACCATCTGCGGGATCAGTCCTCCCAATCAGGTTTGTCTGAAATCAGCTTTGAGTTAAAAAGTTACTGGGAAGTGAGAATTTAAAGGGAGATGGACACAGAAAACGTCACTGCATAAGCCTTGTTATCTTAGGAACTGAGAATTCGGCAGATGCAGCATTACAACAACTGGGTAAGTCAAATGGCAAGTAGACCACCTACATAAAATCTTCTTTGGTTTTGTGGATGACTAAAAATGCATGAAAATTTCAATAAGCTCAACGTGTTTGTTAGTCAAAATGTTTTACTTATTAACAGTTTAGCATAGAAGATGCAGATTTCAAAGTGTTCTTAGGTGTCAAATTAAACTTTTAGAAGAAAATTCTGTGAACTAGAGTGTTGCATGTTCCCAGTGGAGTTTTAATTACTTGGGTTTGTAACTATCTATTAAAACAGATTCCTAGACTCCTCACCTGTCATGTCAGAGAATGACTTAGAAAATACATCATTTTTGCTCTCGCAAAAAAACAGAATGAGGCATGACAGTCATGTCAAATTCTTTGCCGCTAAAAACATACTGCATTATCAGACTTTGTAGTGAAATGTTCTACTTGAGCAGCATTAAGGCCAGAGAGAGATATTCGATTAGCATTTTGATTTCAGTGTTTCCAGATGTTTCAGACTGTCATTTCAACAGCAAGACTTTATCCACCCAAATACTTTTGGGACAGCAAGAGAGAAGAATGCACGTATGCTGTAAGAAGAGACATTTGAGAGATGTCTATCTCTCAGGGGGGGATCAGCAGCTCACCTGAGGCCTACGCACATCTCAGTTCCAGCTAATGCTCTCAAAACAGGACATACTATACTCGCACAGAGGTGAATTTTAGTTCAAAGAATGAGAGGCTGCAATAACATTCCCCCAGTGAAGTCTGTGCAAGAGGAAGCACCACATTCCCAAGATACTCTGCAGTGCCTCAGCCCCACCAATTCCTTGTCCAGGATGTTCAGAGTCTTTTTATGAGCGTACAAAACTCAGTTTCAACTCCTACACTTGGAATTACTGGGAAACTATTCATCCTCTGTCAGTGCTGCCTGGATGGATGGGGGGAAACAGACATTTTCATCCACCTTCCCCAAGCAGCTTCACGATGATGAAAGAGCTGTAATGAAATAAATGGTTTACAGTTATGCCTTTAATCCTGTTACTTAAAAAAATAAGACTCTGACTGTGAAAATGAGAAGACACAAAATACTTTGCATGTTAAATTGTGGGATATGCTAAATGACAGTTTAGCAGTTTCAGCGGGCTAGTATGAATAGCCAGTTTCAAGCAGTAGGGTGCGCGGTGTGGTTTGCTGTGCTGGTCTGCCACCCATTTAGCACACTCGTTGTTAAGCTGCAGCATTCTTGAATATCAGGCACAGACAAACGCCAAATACCTCTGGATCCAGGCATTAAGGTGTTCCCTCCTGCATGGGAAATTAAGTCATCAACAGATTAAAAGTTTTTGCAGGAAAACACTCAACTTGAAATTAGGCTGTTCCCAGCTCTTAGCAATACCATAGAATTTCGGTGGGGCAAGAACATTTTTGGAAGGCAATGCAGATAGAATTAATTTTCTGTTACAAAACTAGCCTATGCCTAATAAGAATCAAGGCTAGAAAATTAACACTGAATGTTACTACCCTGTTGATTACTTCTCAAGTACTGAAACTATACAGTGAGAAGTAAATCAAGACAAAATCTGCCCCAAATCTCCTAAAAACTAAAATTTACTGAATTCTCAGTATGCCAGCATTTTATCCTTTGACATCCTCTTTCCGTTTCTGCAAATGAAGTACTCAGTCAACTCCCAATCTCTTCCATGCACTTCACTGTGCTCTGTAGGTGAGGCTTGGACCTGTCCGGGGAACATTTGATCTTCTCAGACAGAGCAATTTCCTGAAACATTAAGAAGTTTATGGATCATACAGAAATAAAAACGACTACTTCTCTGTAATCATCACATTTGCAAGGATCGGTTTCCATTTTCTTATATTCTGCTTAAACACTGTGATATTAAACTTGCATAAAAAGGAGGAACACTAAAACATCTGTATTTACCAGTTTGGTTCACATGGCATTAAAGGTCTGTTGAAACAGCCAACAGGCAAGATATCCTCTATTAAAACCAAAAAAAAGTTGGCATTAATTTGAATCACTGTATTGCAATATTACAGCTGGAGAGATTAACTTACACATTATTTCCACATAGTTTCCTTCAGCCTCTCCCTAGGTACAAATCTGATTAAATTATAATGAGATACCTCGAAACTGTTTTCTCACAAGAGTAAACACTAAAAAAGAAATTCAGTCTTACATCTGCGCAACATCCACATCCAACAATGTTACTTAGAAGTCTCCGAACATTTTGCAGCAAAGATCGTAACAATCACCAGGAAAACAGTTACCCTTTTTGGTTTCCCAAGATGAGTGCTATGGAGGGAACTGCTGCTCACTATGCTCTAGATGTAGTAACCCAAAGAATGCTATCCCAAAGAACACAGGATGCTATCCCACAGACTCCAGAAGGAAAGAGGATTATTCACCCCTTGATGTCAAGATGCAACAAAAAGCATATAATCACTTCATTCTCTTTTCATAATACAAATCAGTCATACCTGCAAGTAGCAATACGTCGTTTAAAAAGAACATGCCAGGAACCGATGTGTTTCTAAATCCTTATTACAGGAAATAAGCGGAGGGGTGTACTTTGATAATGCAGTGAAGCTGCAGCCACTTTGGAACCAAAGCAGTTAAAAAATACACATCTTGTAAATTAACGGTGATCAATAAAGGAAGCAGGAGAAAGTTGTGAATTAGCTGCCTTAAGACCCACCAGTTCAACCCACCCACACTGAGTACAGATCAATTTCATGTAATTGGCCTGATCCTGTAAACTAACAAGGGCCAAGAAAAAAATGAAAGCATCAGCAACTCCCTGGCTCTGCTGACAAAGGACCAAGAAGTGTTTCGTAGTGCCTTGCCAAATGAAAACTGACTTTCACACAAGTTAAACAGTATGCATTAAATCATGTAACAAATAATTACATCATTTGGTTAAATCCATCCCAGGAATCCTTCGTAGAGATATTACAATTCAGATAAATCATGGCCGTTCAGTAATTATTGATCAAGCAGACTGTCAATGTAAAGACTCAATCTCAGCAGCAATTCTCAAACTTGAGTTTCCTGTGGCTCCACCACTAAGAGAGTCTGCGTGTGACATTACTGCAGCAGTCATTTAGTGTGACACAATCTGCTTCTTCACCCTCCAAGCAAGCTATTAATTGATGTATTTAAGCATTAGTCCAATTCTGTTACTGTCTTTGAGTCGACTTTCCAGAGCGTACACATCTGCGGTTCAATCCTCCAGGGTGCTCAGTGCTCTCACTGCTAGGGCAGGCCACAGGAGGGAGATTGCTCAGCATCTCTGCAGAACCACGCCTCCGTCAGAAGACAAGGCCAAAAAAATCTCAATAAAATCAAATCCATAAATAAAAGTTGTTCCTAAGTCAACATCTGGATTTCCTCAGAAAAAAAATCAGACAGTGCGCCAGCTAAATGATCTCAAAAGATTTATTTATAAAGTCCTGACAAGCTGGAGCTATTTTACTTATTCCTGATATTCAGCATAAATGTTTCATCTCAAAGAAGCCCTGTAATTCTTAATTATAGCTTTTTATAGATCTCTAAATCAATCTCTTCCCTTTGTGCTACTTAAGTCCCTTGCCAAGTGAAACTTCAAGCATAGGAGCAGTGAAGAGTAGGGCAGTGGAGATATGATACTCATGAATGCCTTAAGTGCATTACTGGACTAGGATATTTCTTAGCTATGTTATCTACATTTGTATACTTTAAATCAGTCCTCTGAAAGCTCTCCTAAATTGAAATCCCCTCTTCTCTGTGGTAGTCTGAACTCCTCCTCCCCTAAGGATGTTTGGCAGTCTGAACACCACTTCTGCAAAGTGCCCCAAAGGAGCTCCCTGCTTTCTCATCCACAGCACCCCTACTCTGATCCATGATAGAGATCCTACACATCTGTCCCACCAGACAGGACCTCAGTATCCCATACAGACTCCAAAAGCTACTCCACACACAAACAAATCCTGCTTACCCAGCCCTGGCCCCTCTGGCCTTTTGTTAAGGCTCTCTTTTCATTCCCTCTTTCCCTACCTCACCCACAGCCCTGAGTGCAACAGTACCAGGAGGCACAAAGTGATGACAACAGAGATTGTCTGTGCCAAAGTCTTGCAAAGGCACAAAAAGAGATGAGATTTCCAGGCAGGAAAGCTCTGCAGGGCAGAAATGCAAACAGTTAGCCCTGGTGTCATCAGCCAGCCAAGCACTACCAATAGCAATGGGCAAGATGCTGCTTTAGGGCTCACAGTCCTAAGCTGAAGTCAGCTAAAAACAGATAATGACATTTGCAACAGCACCTCTCAGGCTTTTCCTCACCTCCAGGAAATGCTGCAGACTCCCTGCTTCAAAATCTGAAAACGTTTATCCTGTTCTTTTAATCATATACTCAAGTCTTCCTCATTTCTTTTCCAAGGCTTTCAGGGAGCACACTCCAATGCATCCAGAGTTTCTCCAAATGGCGTTCAGATGCCAAAAAAAAAAAATACACATGCAGTTGGACTTTGAAGCCAATTTAATGCTTGCATCCTTAGCAAGAACTTCCAATTTCATTATGCAACAGCTAGAAGGTAGAATTGTTAAAAATTCCCACCTCTCAGCATTTTTACTTTCCAACTCAGTATGCGCATTCCAGTTTTTTTGGTTGGACTTTTTCCCTCCTAAATGAGACTGGTATCAATTCTTCCTACAGTCTTTGTAGCACCATTGTAATTTTTTCCTTTGATGCTTCCTATCCTTCCTACATATTTCGTAGGTTTTAGTACTGCACGTAACTTCTTCCAGTTTGTATTAAAGCATTGCGTTCACGTTACGTCTATGTCATCTTCTTAATAACTAAAGACCAGAATTTAAAAATAATGATAAAAATTTCAGAACGTGGTGTGGACTTTGTCTCTGTCCTCCCCATGGCTTGTATGCGCACCTGCAGTTTCTCACTCACGTTCAAGACAGAACAGCTGAAAATGCCCAGCAATGCAGCAACATGCAATGCCTGCTCAACTACAGCAAGGAAGGACGGCAACCAAGCTCTTTCACTCATTCTTGTTTTGAAAAGGAAGGGGCTTATAGGGTCCAAACCTACAGGAAGAGACCAGGTTAGTGCCTGGGGACAGTCAGAGAACAGAGCATCCAATGACCAGTGAGAAGGAGAAGAAAAATCTGGTTCCTCCCCAAAGTCATTCTTCTACGACCTCCTGTGAGCTGAACAGTTTGGCTCCTGAACAGCACTCACATCTGAATCGTTCTACAACTGATGAAAGCTCACTTGCAAATCAAACTGGACAATATCGAAACACGTGTTACTTCTTGTTTACTAATTTTGTTACCATTATTTCTAGAGCAATCTAATTTCTGGCATGAGAAAAGAAGACATTACTTCAGCAGAAAACATATAACAATAAAATGCTGATTAGAGAAAGATTGCTTAGTCTTAATGGAGCCAGAAACAACTGCAGACGCATACTCTATTATAAACTGTAATTATATTGCTTCTTAAAAACAAGAAATAGCAATATCTCAAAATGAAATATGTACTGTACTATAATAATTGTGAAAAAAGTCATTCTTCCCCTGACCTAAAAAAAGATTAGATAGGCAATCCACTCAAAGGATTGGTTCACATCAAGCCATAAAACATTTGTGTCTGAGCACAAATTGGCAAAAGCAGTGTTAAGAGACTTGTTTATTGAAAATGAACATGAGTTAAAGGGATTCCTTTTAGTTTGATTAACAAAAAAAAAACCACATGTAAAAGAACGCTGTAAGATAAAATCATACAGCCTGACAAATTTGGTATTTTCAAATCACTTTTGGACTATAAGCACCTCTGCAGCAGGCTTAAACAACCTGCACTACAGACAAGCTATTATTAAGCAAGAATAACTATTTTTTTTCACCTTACACGTGCAGGAAATGTGTACATGTGCACATTTTGATGCACAAAATGCATACTCGGTTTAAATTTTATGTGCAGGAACAATTTAGGTGGTCAAGTTTCATTCCCCCTGTATTTGTTCTCAGCCAAATTGCAGCTTGTCTCAATACATAAAACAGTCACGTCAGAGATTTATTTTTGCTCTGGCATGTCTCACTGGAGGTAGACTCACTAAGAATGTAAAATATCTAAAGGCAGAAGGGCATCTGTTTTTCGAACTGCATTCATTTCCCTTAGTATTATAACTAGCCTAAGACCCTTGGACGTAACTCAACGGCAATAAACAGAAGTAATTTTCCAGAGATCAAAGGACAAACAAGGATATTATTTTTCCCTCTTTTTGATCACTGATCTAAAACTAATGTTTTGGGGGAAAAAAAGTAAAGCATATTGAGTAATTTAGTGATCAGTTAAATATCTTTTCAACAATCTTTTATGGATGATTTGAACAGTCAGCTTCTCACAACTACTTGAGTTAGAAAGATTAATGTTCTGGACCACTTGAAAGCTGGCACTCTAATTCTTCTTACAGTATAAACACTCATTTCCTATCCTGTTAATATGTGATTGATGCTGAGCCACTCTAAACAAATTCTCTACCATATTACCCAATTAATATTTTCTACAGTTCAGAAATAGATGATTTAAAATGTGACATAACATGCTTGCAATTCATGAAGCTATGGAAATATTTGTTTATTATTCCTTGAGACACAGCATGAACCTCTCTATATTTCTAAATAAGTGAACAGTTGAATGGCAGTAAAGCTTGCGTCTTACTCCACGTAAGTGATTTAGTCATCGTTTTGTATTTAATCATTAACGCAGTACAGCAGCAGACTATGCTTAGCATGTTCAAGTGAATGCACGTTGCACAGAGAGGGTGCTGAATTACTGCAGCAGTGCAAGCGGGCTGAGCAACTGACGGTCACCAAACAGCTGAGGTTGGAAGGCACTTCTGGAGGTCCAGGGTCAGCTGCAGCAGGTTGCTCAGGGCCATCTCCAGTTCTGTGCTAAGCATCTCCAAGGATGGAGACTCCACAACTGCTCTGAGCAACCTGCTCCAATGTTAAACCATCCTCACAGTGAAAAAAGTTTTTCCTCACGTTCAGATGGTATTTTCTGTGTTTCAATTTGTGCCCAGACAGTGAATAGGCATGTCAGAAGTGAATGCATACGGTGAAGGAAAGGCGAAGATAGGCACTACTTTTAAAAAAAAAAAAATTCTAATACATACACAAGCAGGTCAGTACGTAAAAGAAAGCTACGATCCTCTTCTCTACTAAAACCCTCCCCTCAGCTTTTAAAACATTTCTAGAAAACAAACTACACTGGGATGATTGTCTTTGAACACCTGCATGCAAAGACCCAGGCTTTATAGCTGTTACGTCTTAGAGCAGCAGCAGTTCATCGCAACTGCCACAACAAAGTGACAGTCTTCACAAACAGGACCCTCGATGACAAGCCAATCAAAGCTCATTTTTATGGACATGGAAGAAATTCTCAATCATTCTTACATTTCCATCCATACATAAGAGAAAGGCAGTATTCACAACCACAGATGTGGGGATAAGGCGCTATTAAAACACATGTCATTGTTAGAAGGTATTTTTTCCTTGCAGATACATCATTTTTCTTCCTCACAAATATTCTTATGTTTGTGGCACATTTATATCTTATTGGTACCAGAATGAAATATCCTCTGTGTCTGTGCAATGTCTCAGGAAATCTAGAAGTGTGGCGGGTGTTGGCCAAGATCCCAGATAACCCTTCTTTTTTTTTTTACCTAGAAAAATCTTCCTATGAACAAATTGAGTGATTTTGACGCTATTTAGTTTCAGCCTGGGACTGGTACAAAATACAGATGAGCTAGGAAGGCCATGACCCACTAGCAATGGTATTTTTTATTTTCAAGGCAGATAACTGCTTTTGACACTGATTCGCTTTTGGGAAAGCAAAGGCAATGTCATAATTTTGTTTTAAAGAATGATTCAGTGGACAGGTCTGCAACAAGGATTTGTACTGTACCTTGAGTCACAGTACGCAGCTGCGCATCCAACAGAAGTACAAGATTAATAAAATAAGCACCAACCCTTTCTGCTCTGCAAAAACAGAGGAGCATTGCCAGTATTTTTCTATTAGATGCCTACACATTACTTTAACGATAAAAAGAAAGTGAGCATCACTTAACATGTGACTGACATGTAAAAGATAAGGTGTTACTATTTTAAGCATATTAAATTGTAGGAGAGTCCAGAAGTACTTGAGCAGCTCTGATGCCCTCAAAGCACCACCTTAATAGTACAGTTGTTAACATAAGAGTCTGAGACTAGTATAAGCAGCATGCAACTACCCCAAAGGGGAGGCAAGAGTCTCTCCAGGAACAGAGGAAGAACGTTCAGCAAGGAGGGAAACAGCCAGTTGTTGCAGAACTTTATCTTCTTGTTTCCAGTTTCTCAAACATGCATTTTCCTTACATTATGCTTAATTTGGATCTGTCATTGCTGTATTCCACAATAAGTTGCTTGTTTAGAGGGAAGATGTGAAAAAAAAAACAGCACTTTAAACAAGAAAGCAATGAGATGCCTACAGACAGTATAGTTTTGAATTTGTATTTATAATTCCAGAAAGAAGTAAATACCAGCAAACTCTCACTCTAGAATATTCATATATTCAATATATTCATATTCATTCCTCTATATCCATCATATAGAGGAATGCAGCAGAATCAACATCTACTCACATAAGTCATTATCCTTGTGTTTCCCAATGTAAATAAAATATTCTAAAGAGATCATAAAGGCTAGTAAATGTAATGAAGCAATGCTGACCGTGACCATATTCTCCACAACCTGAGGATCCAGGGCTCTGGCCCTTCGAACGTAAGCATGGCTTGTGCTAATGTCTATGAATTAACAAATGACAACCCAAGAGCCCAGCGTAACTTTCAAGCTTGTCTATGGGTACCTCTGCACACTCAGATTCAAGATCCACCACCTCCACTTTACCTAGCCGTTAGGGGCAAGCCTGCTCTGGCAACTGTACATTCATAGTAGAGAATCCACCTTGGACTCTTATCCTGGGGCCTCTATGAGTGGCAGAAGACCCAGCCTCTGGGGAAAAAAACACCAGCTTTCCCCTCAACAGGTCAGTAGCAATTAAAACGCTGTTTCCTTGCAGTATCTACTGCTTGTGAGCTTGTGAAGCAGCAACAAATCAGGAACAGAGAACAACAAGTAAGGAGAAACTGGCCAATCCACTGATTTTCAGCGTGCAACATACTAAATGCATCTGGAACTTCCTAGCCAGGAATTATCCGAGGTGCATGGTTTTATGGTTTTTTTCCTTCAGACCAGATTAATATGATTTTTTGCTAAATAACTCCACAGTGATACGCTGGTGATTTCTGGTGTGGGACGAGGCTCACGTCCAGTTTATGTGGCGAAGCCGCAGCAGATGACAAGAGCACTAAGAGGTAGGAAAGTCACCCTTACGCTCCTCAGCTTCCTAGGAGCAACACTGGAACCATGGCACGAGCCCGTGGGGAGCCGGGAGAGGACGGCACCGCACCGAGCTCTCCCACAGTGCGGGACTCAACTCCAGCTGCTGGAATTATAAATAGAGCCGGGGTTTTTGGGCCGCTGAAGAGAAGGAAACAGTTTTAAAAGACAGAGAACTTATTCAAGCAAAGATGCACCCTAGCATAGCGAGGAGTTAGGGGCTCCCTAAAGGAGGGGACTCAGTGAACCTGCTCTGCGGGGCGCTGGGCAGGGAGGCCCGGCGGGCGAGGGAGGGGAAGGGGGCCCAGGGCCGAGCTCCCCACAGCTCCCCTGCCTCCCGCCTTCCACAGCCGCCCCTCCCCGGGGGCGCCCGGCCGTCTCCCTCCCAGCCCCGTCCCGAGGGGTCACCCAAGGAGGGGACGGAGGCCGCCGGGGCTCTGTCTCCGCACCCCAGCGGGCCCGCTCCTGCTCTCAGACCGCCACCCGGAGCGCGGCCCGGTCCCGCCCGCTCGCCCCCGCCCCTCACCGGCCAGCTGAGTCACGAAGGCCTCCGCCACCAGCGACATGTCGCCGGAGGGAGGGAGGGAGGCAGGCGACAGGCCGAGGGCACGCACAGGAACTCGGGGACGCGCCGCCGGGGCAGCAACTGCATCCGGGGCCCGCTCCGCCCCCGCCGGCCGGGGCGGGGCCTCCGCCCGACGCCGGTCACCGTGAGGGCGAGCGGGGAGGTGCCGGTGCTTGGCGGCGGCAATCGGACCTGTCCTCCGCTACGGAGGCGGACATCCGCGAATAAAGCGGGGTTTTGGGATATACGCGCCTCGATTTCCCGGCTTCGGGAGGAAGGGAAGGGCTCGGGGGTCCGGCACCGGGGCAAGGAGTTCTCAGGATTGCATCCATCGCGAGAGAGAGAGAGAACTCCTCAGCAAACTTCCTAATTTATATTAAATGTGATGTTCATGGTATGAAATAATCCCATTAACCAGCCTGGGTCAAGTGCCCGGGTCTCGCTTCTCCTCATCCCTGCAAGGCTCGGAAACACTGAGAGCTTGAATCCCATATAGCTGGCTATAAATTAAATATTTTCCCAAATTCAGGCACTAGAGTCTTCTAAAAGTGCAGTTTTCCCCAAGCATTAGAAGATAAATTAGTCTGTGTCACTCAGACCAGGACACACAGAAACATTATCCAGGGCGCAAAGTTATCCATGGTGTAATAATTATCGTAACTTGGAAACACAGTCACAGGGGGAGTGAAAAAAAAAAACTTCAGTCTGTCAAACGAGAGCGAGAAACAGCTGCCAGTACGGCGATAGATGGGAGTATTGATAACTCTGTTTGCTGTGGGCTCGTGGGGCGACAGGCACAGCTCCAGGCAGCGAGCAGGGATGAAGGCTGTGCCCGGGAAGCGATGGTGTTTCCCACGGGACTCAAGGTGGGTGTCAAATACTGCAGGCACTTCAGCTTTACAGTGGTAGGAAAATTAAATATGTAGGCTATGGTCCTACAGAGAGGAGTCAGGGGCACGGCTGCGCTGGACCAGTAGAGAAACATCCAAAAAAAAGCCATTTAAAAATACTGTGGCTCAGGCAAAGGCCCCAGTCACATGGAATTTCTACTGCTGATGGAAACATGCTCCACATGACATGTAGAGGGTATATGTTAAGGAGCTGCAAGGCGCAAGCTCAGACTATTTTACATTTCTTTTTGATGAAAGAATCCCAACAGGTGGTTTTGGGAGTTGGGGGGTGTGGTGTTTGTTTCTATTTTTAAATTCAGTATAGAAAGAGCTATTGGGAATATGGTAACCAGCAACTCCCAAGAAAGCCATCTTCGGTTCCTCTGCCATTCATCTATGTGGAGCTCCGACACATGTGAGGGTTTAACCCCATTAGTTCCCTGAAGATCACAGAAATGACTAAATATGGTTTAGAGCCTGAAAGCAGAAAAAAGGCCACCCTCTAACTGCCTGAAAGCACCACACTAATTGCAAGTTAGAATTCTTCCCTGACATAAACGTGAACAAAAACGTTAGTTCTAGCTATACAGCTTTGGAATATATTGCTCCCCTGGATTGGTTCAGAACAATGTACCAGCTAGACCATTAATTTTTTGACCTTTAAAACACAAATGATGGAGGAGAGGCAAGGTGGGCATAAAATGATCTGAGTCTGACAGGAGGCTGTTCTGAGAATCTTTCTTTACTCATCATACTGAGTATCTTTTCAACAACCTGGTACCAAAATGCTTCCTGAAGTGTTTTGGGGACAATAAAGGACTCAATAAAGGGTACAGCTGCCTTTTCTTCATCCCAAGTTAAGATTCCAGATGACAAACTCTGCGTTTTGGGATGCACACCTTGCCTTTAAACAACGATTAACTTCTTAGTCTTAATTCTATAATATAAAGGCTATCCTAAGTTTGGAAAAATGCCATAAAATTAAATTACGCATCCAACCTGTAGATTGCAGAGAGGATAGTGGATATGTGAAAGACTTGTTCCATTATTCTGCAATGCCTCTTGATCCTCGCTTCTTCAGCCACACTTTAGTCAAAATTAAGAATATCTCATTTTATCAAATAGACTTATTTTACTGTGAAGGACAGATAACACAATGATATTTCAGTCTTGTAAGGTAAGATCTTAAATATTGTAAGTACTAGAAGATATGGAACAAAAATAGAAATATATTAATGTCTGCAAAGTATGTGAAAGTCCTCTGGTGACATTTACTATTGAATCACTAAGCACCATCACTAAATATATTGTTACGGGGTAGTGGAAGCACGCTAATAAAGCAGCAGTAAAAGCAGAAGAGCCAATAAATACATTGGAACAATGGACTGAAAACAGTGATGTGGAAGAAGACTGATTATTTTAAAATTATGGTGAAAGCTACATTTCTAGTTACAGTTTTAAGTTGAATAGCACCAAAATTACAGAAACTCTGAGCAGTCTTGAAGTTGAGTGGCTTTGTATTAGGAGATTACAGCAGCCTAAATTAAGCTGGTGTGTCCTATTTGCATCCTTTCACCACCAACAGTACTTTGAAGGCTAAAAACACGAGATGTGGTGCAAAAGTTGCCCTGATAAGGCTGAGGGTGAATTAGATACAAACCAGGCCAAATCCACATGTTAGCACACGATTAAAGAGGAAGGTTTCTCTGTAGAGCTCACTTCGATACAAAGAGCTCGTCTCCAGAAACGGAGGTGGATGATGCAAAGTAAGTCAGTGAACAGAAATTAGCAAGTAATACAGCAAGCATCAACAAATACATACCAACAGAAATCTATCGACAAATCCAAACAGTTAGCCAAAACTTGAGGAAAACTGAGTTTTCCTCCAACACGTGGCAGGACACAGATGCTCAGGTTTTCTCTGGGACAGGAGACTGGGGTGGTGTTCTTTGTTTCTGCATTCCCAGTCCTCTTCCCTGCTCCAACTGAAAGGACTCTTTTAGCAAATCAACTTGTAGGAAATCCTCCAGGGAGATCTCCAGTGATGACAGATAGTAGCAATGAAACCAACTCCATCACCACCTTTGCTTTTATTCAATACACCTCTCTCCTCTCCCGGCTTTTTGAGGAAAGGCATCACTCCTGTGAGCCTGGCGTACTGTTTTCTCATAGCCCATCTCTCCACATGGGCTGCCTTTACCAGGTAAGGTATTAATTGCTAGGGTTAAACTCTCCACTGGGGAAACAGGACTAGGCCATATATATATATATATATGCGCTCCATTTTAAATAGAATGGAAGTTCAATAGTATTAATCTTCTGCCTTGAAAAAAAAAGGAAAACTGTTCTTGCAAGTTACCTTAATATTATTTAGACAGCTTTTAACATGTATGTTTAATTTGTATTATTCTTTTGTTCCATGTTAATATTTAATAAAATGTATGGCTATCAATAGTGCATACCTATACCTGCAGTGTAAGTCCTTTGCAGACAGAATTGTTAGGAATAGTTTTACAAGAAGAATTGGGAAATGGCAATGAAAGACTTTTGGTCTCCAGCATTTTTTTAAGCTGTTTCCTTTTTAACACATCCACTATTGCTGGCCATTCAAATTGCTGTCTGGCTGGCCAAGTGTATGACAGGACGTAAGATGAAACAAGTCACCAGAAAGTGAAGGCATTTGAATGAGCTTCTCCAAATTTGAGTTCTGCTAGCTGTCACATGCAGTTCTCAAGTTCATGAAGCACATTGTAGGCTAACTCAAATTTAAGGTGGATACAACAGTATTGTGTGCCAAACACTGATAGCAAACATTTCTCTTCAGAGCACTGTTGAGGTGGTAGAGGACACCATCCCTGGAGGTGTTCAAGGCCAGGCTGGATGGGGCTTTGAGCAACGTGGTCTAGTGGGAGGTGTCCCTGCCCAGGGCAGGGGAGTTGGAACTAGATGATCTTTAAGGTCTCTTCCAACCCGAACCATTCTATGAATCTACGACACTGCAGAGTCGTTCTGCATTGCAGAATGACTTTTCTTCATCCCAAGACAACCGGCTGGGGCCACATACTGCTCGACAGACCTCATCAGAGCACTTAGCACACGACTGGGGACCTCTGCCCAAGCTGCTGCTCTCCATTTCCATGGAGCAGGTCTCTAACAAGCCAGGCCTTTCCAAGACGCAGGAGGAATGCTGACAGTTGTAGATTCAATTAGGAATGGTTCTCTCTGAAAGAGAATTGCGCAGAAATTTCGCTGATGACTGAAACCTCTGAATACTGCTTGTGTGGTACGGCTGGTGTTTGAGAATAAGCCAAGTGGTAGCAAAAGACGGCAAACAAGCCAGCACTGAAAACGCTTTCTCCTTGCCTGGCCCACGGCCAGGCTGCCCCTCTGGTGTAACTTCGGGCATCCTGGGGACTGCTCTGCATTATGCTGCCTGTCAGTGTCCTTAAAAAGCTGTTATGGCTGCTGGGAATCTCTGCAACGAAGGAAGACTTGAGTAAGTCCTTCCCTGCCAACACAGCCAGTGCCAGGCAGCAGCAGGAGGGTGTTTTTAGCATGACTTCATGCCAGAGGTTCTCTGTACACTAAACAGCCTGGCAAAGTACACAGAGCAACAGAAACAGATGGATCTGGACCAGCGTGATCAAATGGATCTCACAGGGAATTTGGTATATCTTTAATGCAAGTGTTTTCCTATCAGCCATTTCATCCAATCCACTGTTCTTCAGTGTGAGGAATGGTGCCAAAATTGCCCCCGAGTTGCAAGTTTTTCAGTTACACACACAGTCCTGTGAGTTTACTAAGGAGGTACCATTTTATATGAGAACCTGAACTCAAAATTGAGGCCAAACTTTCACCTCCGCAGCTTCCGTGCACTTCCTTGGGAAGTTGGCATGTATGTCTTGTGATAGCATCCATGATGGAGTAAGAAAATAAGTTGTTTTTATGGCACCTCAGGTGTACCTTATATTAGATTTTCACACTATGATAAAGTTAATTGCATGTTGCTGACAGTATTCTCTTATTTTCATAATCAGGCAGGTACAAATTTTGGTCTAATATTGCATAAACAAGATAAGGTATGATTTCAAGGAACATGCTTCTGTAAAAATGGAATAGTCAGAGTATCAACACTAACCACTTTGCACTTATGGAAAATACTGCATACTTAATTGACAAATCAATTAATGCTGATGCATTTCCAACAACTTACATGAGGATAGCAAGAGTTTTCGTAGCATTTTAAGAGGCACAAGAATAGCATTTCTGAAAGCAAACAGCGCATCTCAAACTGTGTATGAAAACCATTAGATGAGTCATTTTCCCCTCCCTTTCTCACCTCCTTTCTTGCCTTCTTTCATTCAACACGGTTAGACTTTCAGGGGTGCCAACTCTATTTTAGCACTTCTATCACTCTTGCAGCTGCACTGAGCAGCCATCAAAGCAGTTGTGCAGAAATCCCAGCTTCGCTGTTTTACTCACTGGAGGTGTCAGCTGGCTCTTGCATATCCCTGTCATTCACAGCAGCTCCTGAGGAAGCCTTCCCCATGCTCTGAAATAGCTAAGATCTTGAAGTCGGACCTTGATCTTCCCAGCTTTACCTTAATTTCCGTGTGGGGGGCTCCACCGGTTGGCAGGGCAGAGCCTCTACAGCCACAACCCATCCCACTGCTTTCAGCCCAGGGCATCAGGCACCTCCATGGGGACAAGGACATCAACTCACAGGTCAGGATCCAACTAAGCAGGAACCATGGCAAGGCAAAGAGGGCAGTTGCTCTGGGCTGAGCTTTAAACGGGTCCCCTGGGATGATGGACATGGTGCAGTGGGGGTCCCAAGTGGGGCTGGTCAGGCCCATCAATGCCCCCAGGACCCTGGCAGTGTCTCAGCTGCACATGGAGCAGGCTTCTCCATGCAGGTGGTGGATTTAGAGTAATAAGTTTCACATAGCTTATGCTAGATGGGACCAGGATTTGGCTTTTAAACAAAATGTCAGAGCAGGGGGGCCTGCAAGAAGAAGCTTCCACAAGGGAGACAACAGCTTCAACAGGACTTTGCCCTGGTTTCCCCGCCCATGCCATGCACAGGTCTGCTCTGCCGCCTTCTGCCCTCACAGCCAAACTGACTCTACCTTTGGGTCCCTTGGATCAGGCCTGTGTTAACAGGCTGCTTCCACACTTCTCTGTCTTTTATTAATCCCTAATTGACCAGACACCAACAAATCTTTTTTTTAAAGCGTGGATCAGGGCTGCATTGTCAAAACGGCACGAATGTCAAAGCGGCAATCATGACTCCAACTTGCAGTAGCGATGGCTGTAAAGGTTTGTTCTAATATTTGTATAGCTCATACTGCAGCAAAATCCTGATCCATCTTGTTAATGAAAGTAAGAATAATTGTTCACTGTTTGACTGTAGGCATTGGTTAGGCAAGTCTTCTCAAACTCTAAAGATGTTATCTGGAAAATTAAGGAACTGCAATTGAACTCAGTTTCTGGACAAGTGTGGTAAATACTGAGGAGGTTTATTAATTCATCAAAGCTCCTTCTGAGAGGGACTAAATCCTTCTCTGGAGGCCGGCATAGAAAGAATTAACTTTATTCTTCTTCCTGTAGAAATGATCACAACTGCCTACCCCACATGGAGGGAAGAGGCAGCTGTAATGAATTATTTATCTGTAGCACGCTGTAAGAGGGATGTGCTGTGATTAATTGTAGAGCTGGGCAGGAAATGGTTTCTTTGTCCCAAAAGATTTTTGAGATTAAAAATGTGTTGCTATTCCACACTGGGACAAAACCAAAACCCTTTTAAAAGATCTTAGAAACAGAAAGCGAGCAAGACCCACCCACAAAACCCCTCATCAGTCGTATGCGTAGGACTCTTGTACAACATGAAAGCCCAACAGAAAATTTTAACACCTAAGAAGAAAGTTTGGTAGAGAATTCATGAGGTCCATACCACCCCATTCAACCTCCATACCCCCGGGGAGTGCTCTAGGGAGGCGACCAATGCTGGCGCAGGGACGTGAGCCTTGTTGGTCTCACGTGAATGCTGTCTCTGCTGAACTGGGACAGGGCTTAGCTCTTGGCTTTTCATGCTGTCCATCTCACTTCAGCAGAAGAGTCGTGACTGTTTCTACCTGATTATTTGGTCCTCAGAGAAGCAATGCGTTGTTTATACTGACTTTGATTTTACAGCTAAATGCTGCAGAGCTGAATGACATTTTATAAACTTTTTTGCCTCCAGATGGGAAACCTTTTTTAAAAAGCTTACATGGAAGTGACTTTTTATTTTCTGAATTATTTCCCCCACATGTCTCATGAATAAGAAGCTTTTATCTAGTTTTTTTTTGTCAACACTTCCAGTTTAAACATGTAGCCTGACCATACAGGAGTGCCCTGCTATATTTTTAAGGGAGGATGGGTATTGATTCACTATATATGACATAGTAGAAACTTCAGAAGTTGAATCTACTCCATCTAAAATCATTGTCTTGTTCCATAAAAGGAAGAAGAAAAGCTTTGCCGTATCTTCATTACAGCTGTAGAAGTTCATACTTGACATAGTTTCTCCCCAGGGTACAACTGTGGTAAGTAAAAAAAATTATGCTGACTGAAATAACTTGAATGTATATAGATTAAAAACACATGGTCTTTTTAGTAGTGGGTATGAGTTGGTGAGGCTGGGTACCTCCTGAGATTTGTGAGGAGAGGTGGCAGATCCGATTGATCCTTTTTCTGGCACCAGTAGAAGGATGTGAGAACAGCACCAGGTGTCTCCTTTGGTCTTTTCTGAGACCAAGCAGCCAGAAATAAAAAGTAGTGCAGCAATTTCAGAACATTTTGCAAAGAATATGCGCTTTGAAGCTTTTTGAACACTGGGACATGGGAAAGGAATCCCCGATTGAGAAACATTTCAGGCCACATGAGCCAGATTCAGTTTCCACGAGTGCGCAGAGAGGCTAGCTGAATCCCAGCCCAGTCCAGCTAGCAGCCATGTGTAAGCGTGACATCCCCAATCCATTACTACCTCCTCTCAATTCCCTGAAGGCTGGCAAAAGTTACAAGAGTAATGTTGTTAGAATCTGAAGCCTTCTCAGTCAGATGTTCAGAATTAAACGTGTTTAGTAAAATGAGTGCCTGGGCTTGCCAATATATCTCAGCTCTGGGACAGAAGATTTACAGATGAATCAGATGGCCGAGTGAGCCTGAACTATCAGCACAGTTGAACGCAGACAGAACCAATGCAAAACCAGCCCCAAGACTGACAAACCCAGCAAATGTGAGCGATTTGTGGCACTGTTTGTATGTCGTGCGGCCACCAGTGAGGCTCAGGCTAGCCTGCAGCTGATGAAGGCTCTAGGAAACAAATTGCAGGCTGGCAGTGACCGCAGATCTGCGCATCCCTGTCTGAATGTGACCGCTGCCGACAACATCCAGATATGCCATCACCTTTTTTATTAAATACAATTGATTTTAAATTTAGGAAAAAATCTTCAGAAGAACAGGCCAGAGCCATGCTCTTCCAGTTCTTGAAAGCACGTCTGTCTGCCTCTGGGGGGGTGAGCTCTGTTGCAGGACTTAGATCACTGGTGACAGACACAACAGCATCATAGATGACACTGACAACATGCAGACAGGATGTAATGCCTTTTTTTTTTTTTTCCTTTTTCTTTCACATTTATTATCAGCCCCAGAATTGTGGTAGTTCTTTTGTCTGGTGGCTCTTGCTGTAACAATTCACACCTGTGAAGTCCCAAATCAGATTACCAAATCTATTTGATTTGGTACTACATTTGAAAAGCAACCAGAAACACCAGGTGGTCCATTTCTTGAGTGAGACGTGACATTAAGAGTGTTCAACTGTCCTGTCCCATTTTTTTAACTGTCTGCCTGGTCACATTAAAATGAGTGTCACAGTGCTGGCTACAATTACAAAATTTTACAAATCTTTTACAAATCTGTTATAAGACATCACCCTGTTGTGTGCAGTGTTTTGGGGTCTAGTCTCTCCAGCATGAAAAAACGTGTTTGATAAACCATTGGTGTCGCGTACCTGCCACACTTACTCAGATGAATTTCTAAAGGGAAAGATAGATGTTTTTTTATGGATAGGCTTTTAACACTGTTTGATAATTATCATTAGATTTGATACACTCAGATGTTGAAGAAAATATCACTCTACGTAAATGGTATAATTTATAAATCCATAAATGTGTGGGGTTTAAAAATAATTATTCCAATATCTATGCTTAACATATGGATCTGATACTAGAGATTGCCAGGATTGGAAACCGTTCCCATTATCTGAACAGTAACTGGGCAAAATCTGATCTGAGTAGTCATGAAAAAATCTAGTGAGTTTTTTATCTATTTTCAAATACCACTCTAAACTTTATTGTGTTTAATCTAGCTCACTTGTTAAAGGAACATAAAAAGGGGCATTAGGAATGTAGATTTAGTGTAGCACAACCATTAAGATGAAGAGTAATGGCTGGAAAGCCCTAGCTCTCAGGTTCTTCAGCTATACGAATGTCACCAAAATCATATTACTGGCACGCGGGTGTTTTTCATAGACGGTACGGGCAGAAGGAATGGTTCCTTTTACCCAGCAGAAGCAGCTCTCCTGATCCACTGAATTCACACATGGGTGTAATTTTATGCCCACCCACAGCAGCACAGGTCGATGCATTGTAAAGGTCTCAGTTCCCCGTGTAAGGGCAGAAGCACCCAGGTTACGTACGTCCCCCATGCTCCAAGGGGCCAGACTGCTTGGGTTAGACCCTTGGTTAAACATTTTCATAAGCCACAATATTCCATCCTAGTGAAAAATGCCTCGGTTTCCAGAAAAAAACAAAAAAAAGAAAAAAAAGAAATTTATTGTGGTTTATTATTTATAACACTCTGCTTTCTGATGAAGTGTAGTAAAAAGATTGTTTTCCAGGTGGTGGGAAGTCTGATAGGCGGGTAGAGAAGGAACTGGCTGTATTTGTTTGTGTATTTGTTTGTTTACTAAAACTGCTGGTTTTCAATCTGCTAATCACCAGGGACTGTTGCCTCTTGAAGAAACAAAAACACAAGGAAAATAAAATTGTTTATGAAAAGCTCTTTTGTGGGCCAGTGGTCTACATTCTTTCAGTATAAAGGAAGCCTTGTCCTGCTTACAAATAGTTCCCAGGACTGTATCTCCATCTGAGATTTTAGCACGTTACGCAGGTACAAGTTTAAGTCAGGGAAGATTCACATGTTGCACAGCTGAGGGTTACTTTGTTCGCTTGGCTGGTGCTCAAGAACAGCAAATTGTTTCTGGATAAAACTAAAACACAATAAGACACTAGGTCTGGGAAGTATCTTTTCCTATATCTTACCCAGAATTATTTGGAGAGGATTTTAGACATATGGTTGGGCTGGGGGGTGAATAACAGAAATTTTTACGGTAGGGAGCAGAATGATTTGTCATTTGGTTCACCTTTCTTTCTTTCGAGAGGGTGCCTTTCCCTGGCTAAAGACTCCTCTAGTTCACTGACATTAGGAAAATTCATAAAAAATGATGGTTTAGATTGAGTGAGACACATATACATATGTAGCCAATAGAAAAGAATGCATTTCCCCTAAACTTCGGTCACCTCTTCATGATAAGCTGGTAACAACCATGTCTTATTTGGGGTTTCGCTCCATACCTCTTTCTCCTTGGTCATCAGGGATTTGCAAGTGTTCTCGGGATTTCCTTGGAATTTAGGCTAACAGAGCAGGGCAGGACAAATCATAAGTATGATTTATTAGCTGTTAGAAACAAGTGCTTGGAACTACAAGGAGGTCTTTCCATTTTGTAATTTTGCCGGCAAAGATTTTTTCTTAAAAGAAGTAATAGTCTGTTCTCCTCTACTAATAACCTGTACCGTTTTATGTGTAAGCCACTGTTCCAGGTTTTACCAATAAATAGAGGAAATGGCACACTTTTAAAAGGAGATTAAAATGTGGTGATTGGGTTGCGTATTTTTGTTTTCTGGCTTACTGCTGTGCTCTTTCATGCTCAAAATAAACCTGTATATGCAGCTCATACCGTAAACCAGAGTCGTCGGTTTGAACCCTCGGCAAAGCGTTCCCTGTGCTGTATTTGCAAGCAATAACATACTCCTTCAGTTCTGCATGGGAAGCCAGACAAGCCTGGGTTCTTGCCGAAGCTTGGTTTTCAAAGAGGTGTGATTTTCTGTTATCACTTAACCTATCCGAAGGATATGAAATCTCTACACTCACATATACTGCTTAGGAACAGTCATTTTACAACCCTTTTTTCTCCTTGGAAGCCTTCCAAATCAATATTTTTCTTCTGTTTCAGGCAAAATGGGAACGCATAAAAAAAAAATTATTTCGTTCATATCCCTTTGTAGCCCGTGGCCCTTTGAGCAATAGTCAGTCGGCAAAAATTAATATATGAGTGAAGTAGAATGGTCTTTCTGTGGTTTCTAATGCTGTTTGAGGGAAAATAAGGCCAGGAAATAGTATTTTCATAATTTGTGATAAATTATATGGTGGTCGGTATCTACTGAGGCAAGTCTGGAATATTTCATTCCCATTGCGGTGAGAACTGCAGCTTGTGCTCTTACCTCTATCTGCCCAACCTAAAACCTGTTTGCAAGCGCCAGGCATCAGATTGAACATGTGTGAGACACAACTCTTGGGATTAATGTTAAATGAGTGAATCTTAGACCTTATCTATCATTTATTTGTCTCATGTGTGCACACATGTATATCACAGGCATTTTTATTTAATTATTCAGGAATTGGCACGTGGCTTGCATTAGCTCCTTCCTCTGGGTATCCTGCTGACAGACCAGTGCGAAGGAGCAATATCTAATCCTCATCCAGCTGAAACTGTCTGCGAAGAAGAAACATCCTATTAAACTGGCCCTGTCATGTGAGCAAAAATTACACTCAATACTAAGCACCGGTTCTTAGAACAGAATATAGTTGTGTTCATACCAGCAAATTGATTCAGACTGCCATAAAAGAGTGTAAGGTTTCATCTTAATTTGCAAGTAAATCTCTATATACTCAGGCTGTGTCATTTTGATGGATACAGAACTGTGCACTGCTACAAGGCTGGCACAAGTATTTATTTATTCAGGAAAATATACGGCATGAAAACATTCATTATAAAAGACTTAGTGTGCTCTAATGGCCTGATCCAACACCACTGAAATCAATGAGAATCTTTCTTCCCATGTTGGTGGCGCAGGGGCATGCCAGTGGTGTGGAAAGTGTTCCTCTGGCCTGAAGTGCCTAGCACAAATGTCAAAACCATTAGGAAACAAAAAGGCTGACAAACCAGCAACCCCATAGACATGTGACAAATTTGGAGACAACTGAAAACACAGCTGTTTTCTAAAGTTCGCATGTGAACCATATGCTCTTAGAAAGATGGGTTATTCTGGCTACATGTCTATACTTATTTGTTGTTTAAAAAAACAAGGAGTACTAGCCAGAGACTTGGTAAAAATGTACCTTAAAAGCAACTGAAAAAGCCTGTTTAGTACTTGACTTTCCTTTAATATTCAGCTTGCAAAAAAAAAAAAATCATTTACTTGAATTTTCATGAATCTTACCATGAATTTTGCTTTATTCTTCTTTAAATAGCATCCTCTCAAAAACAGGTAGCAGAATTATTATTTCCTATTTTGTAATGAATGATCAGCCTGCTTGTTTGGTGTCATTACTTTAATAAGGAACTGCAAACCACGGATTTTGGCTGCAACTAGTTTCACACGAGTACTTCTGTCCTGAGAATTTTTCAGTGGTAACCCATAAAGTGAAGCAGGCAGGGGGGTGTGAACCGTAACACCCGATACAGAGCAAAAACGTCCCCGTGTGCATGCACAACCACCAGCCTCTGGCTTTATTGTACTTTCCAGGTACAGCCGGGGTATGATGCGTAACCAAACCCTTCTGTCTCGGGAGGTCCCCTCCCTCAGATGCTCACTGCAGGGGGACCTGTCTCCCTGCTGAGGAGGCCTCCTGCACCCGCTCAGATGTGGGTCTGCTGCTGCAGCATCATCCCAACATGCCTGTCCGGCTTTTGGGACCATGCTGTTTCCCGGGGCTCCCACCAACCTCTGCTGAAGCTGCCATCGGTGGTGGCTTCCCAGTCCCTCGGCAGAAGAGACATCTTCAAAAGAAAGCCCGGTAAGCGGAGGGGCGCCTTGGGGAATGGAAGGTGGTACGGAGAATAAGTACGTCCTACATTGCAGACTTTCTGTCTTGAGACATTCATTTTCATCTCTCTGTGTTTCTTTTGCCCAGCAAGCATCCAAAAAGGACCAACAGCTTTTGGTGCCCGGGGCTGGCTTCCAGACGGTGACCAAATGCTTACTGCTCCCCTGAGATCCATCTCACCTGGTGCTGCAATTTGCTCTTCAACCCAAAGTCCAACACCCAGCAGAAATCCAGACCAATGAGGAAGTTGTCCAAAATCATTTTGTCCCACAAATAAATAAAGTCACTTTCCCATAAATCCAGATGTCGCTCCTCTCCACACTGCTGTTATGCTTTCCCAGTCACAGACAGGAAAAGAGTCTAAACTCGGGTCCTTTGTCCGCTTTGATACTGTTATTTTATCTCCAGGAAAGATGAAATCAAGAGAAGTGAGGATCACTGGTGAATTTTGCACTTGCATGGGGTAATCAGTCATTGTCACTCTTTTTGAACAAGTAGCCCCAGTAAAAGACCCAGGAATCCTCTTGGACTTTTGCTGGCAGAGGTCTGTGGTCAAACCCAAGCATCTTTCTGCACTTTAACAGCTCTTGAGGTTTTGCATGTGGTAAGATCTGTTGCAAACTGATTTAATGGGGTGTATTTCTTTAACCATAAGATACAATCAAGCCTGGATGACCCGAGAGTCTGACCCTAGATGCCGTAAGAGGCTATATAATGTCTTGTCTTTGCCCAAGCACATGCAAGAGATGCTAGAAGCCAGCCAGAGCAGCTGCTGGCCCGTGCTGGGCAGCCCAGAGCCTCTGCAAGGAAAATCCCAGCACCTCTGCAGTTTGAATGGGAAGAGGTGCTCCTCCTGAGACTTTATTTGTTTTAAAATCTTCTCTCACAGTTACTAAACAGATATTGGACTAAATCAGCCACATCAGGAAAAGGAATGGGAACAAATGAGGAAAAAATGCAAGCATAAATAGCCTTTTTTTTTTTTTGCAGCAATTTTGCGAAGGGAAGGGCAAAAGACAAGGGCACTTTTTTTCAAAAGGGGATCTTGGAATCATGCTGGCAGCGGTGACCATCCCTGCCCCTTTCCCGTGAGAGGAAGTTTTCCCTGCTCTGCCTTTTCGGGGTGTCTCCCCCTCTTCTGCATGAGCTCTGCCTGAGCTTGCGGATCTCTCTTTTTAAATGCAAAACGAAGAAGGGGTCGGGAGCTTGGCACCCACACGCACCAGCCCCGCGCATCCCGGGGAGCTGACGGAGCTGCTCTCTGCTCTCCCCGGGGGGAGCGGCAGTCCCCCGTTAGCTCGGGGCTGCGCCAGCCCGCTGACTCGGCCCGCCCCGAAACGGAGCAGCGCTTCGGGCTGGCACCTTTCCCTGAATCCTCACAAATAAATCTGTAAATAAGTTGCAATAGCAAAAACAGCGGGGCCGCATGTCCGCGGTCCCGAGCGAAAGGACACCTCGGGTGGCCCGCCGGCCGCAGCTTCCAGCCCGGCCCCGACGTCCCCGGCAGACCCCTCCGTGGGGGGCGGCGGGGCTTCACGGGGGGCCGCCCGGGGCACCCATGGGCGCGGCGGCGGGGGCGGCCAGCGCCTCCCGCTCCCGCTTCTTCTGCTTCATGCGGCGGTTCTGGAACCAGACCTTCACCTGGGCGTCGCGGAGGCGCAGCGAGCGGGCCACCTCCAGGCGGCGGGACCGCGACAGGTACCGGCTGAAGTGAAACTCCTTCTCCAGCTCCGTGAGCTGCCGGGTGCTGAAGCTGGTGCGTGCGGGGCAGGCGGGAGGTTCCCCCCCGCACGGCGCCGCGCCGCCTGCAACGCCGAAAAACACCGCGCTTCAGCGGGGAGAGGGGAAGGGAGCGGGGCGGGGGTGGGGGCAGGAGGGGGGGCAGAGAGGAGCCGGGATGGGAGCAGCCCCCGCCCGCGCCCCGCCGCCCCACTCACTTCTCCCGGGCGGGCTCCGCTTCGCTCGCATCCACTCGAAGGTGCGGGGGGCCGCCGCGGGGGCCGGGGAGCCGGGGGCGGCCCCGGGACAGGGCGAGAGGCGCCGGAACCCCCCGCTGCCCGCGCCGGGGCAGGGGCAGGGGGGACCGGGCTCCGGCGGCGGCGGGCGGCTGCTCCCGGGGAAGATGGACGTGGCGAAGCCCGGCGGCCCGGCTCCGCGGGTCGGCCGGTAGCCGGGGCCCGGCGCTGCCGGGGGTGCGGCCGCGTACCCCGCCGCCCCCGCGCAGGCAGGCAGCGGGGGGGCCGCGGCGCTGGACGCGATGCCCAGAGCCAAGAAGGCGCCGTCCCCACGCCGGGGGTAGGGGGTCTGCGGGGCCCCGCGGCACAGCCCGGGCGGGAAGGCGAGGGGAAAGTACCCCAGGTCCATGGCCCGCGGGGCAGCGCCGCTCCCCGCGCCCCGCCGGGGCAATAGTGCCCTAATATACGGCTGGGAGCGGGGCGGCACGTCCCGCCCCGCGGCCAATGGGAGCCCGGCGGGGGGAGCCCGCTCCGGGGGTCCCGGGAGCCGCCGGGTCCCCTGCCCACGCCCGGCTGCCCAGGGCCGGCGTGGGGCTGCGGGTGGGCAGCCTCCCCGAGCCCTGCCGGGACCCACCCCCCCGGGGACAGGGCCGCTCGCTCCGGGCTCGCCGGAGCCGCTTGCCGGGAGTTTGGAGGGTGGATGAGCCAGCGCTTTCCCGCTTCCCGAGCTCCCGTCTCTGGGCAGCTCTGCCCCCTCCCCTTGCCCCGCTGCCGGCCAGGCCCCCGGACGCTCCCACGGGAGCCCCCGCAGCCCGGGGGAGCAGCCGGGGGCGCGGCGGGCTGCGCAAGCACCCCCAGGCTGTCCGCACCCGGAGGGGGGGGTTGCTGCACCTCACAGCACTTAATGGTCTCGCTCCATCAGGTAAGTGCTCTGTAGCCTCTCAAAAGTGAATTCCCCGGCTCACCCCGTTAATGGGCTTTCATTTTTCCCTTGGCGATTCAGCATTGCTTTACTGAGCGCTTGCAGCTGGCAGAGAGCGCAGCGAGTTGCGCTGCCCAGCCAAACCCTACAGCTCTCTCTCTCTTGGTTTTCAACCCGCCGGAATGGCAGGCAACAGGAACAAGCGTGGAGGATGTGAAGCCCGGACTCCAAAAGTAATCACCTTTCCCTAAATGTCTCCAAGTGACGCTTGACCATCCAGTCAGAGCTACAGGTATGCTTGATATGAATAACGATGGATTTCATCCAACTTGTCAGCTGATAACTGTGTGTCAGTGCAGTTCAGAACAGCAAAAGGGTGCACTGGGCAGAGCATGCTTGGGCTTTGGTGACTTGGGACTGGACAGACAACACAAAGAAGGGCTACATCATGCTGCTACGAATTAGACATGTAACCTTCTAAGTCTTAGGAGGTGGATGTGGACTCAGCTGTGAAATGCAAGGATGGTACTTTATCAAAAAAATATTTTATTTCTAAATAAAAGCATAAAAAAGCCCTCATCCATCACTCATTGCCTTTCACTCAACAGCCCAAAGAGGTCTACAAGCTCTTGACCAAAGTGCCGCTCACTGTGGCCAGGAAGAGCCCACAAATTTTGCAAGGACCAGACATGGTGCAAACCACCCAAGGGCAACCAGGATCCCCAGAGAAGGAAAAAATCCACTGGCTCTTTTGTGGGTTTCAGAGTGCTGGGCTGGTGTCAGCGAAGGGACACTGTGGGGAGACACAATCAGAGCGTTTCACTGAGTCAGCCTCAACTCTTTCCCATGGAGACTTGTGCTGTGCAGCTCAGCCACAACTAACCCACAGTTACGCCCAGCTGATGGTTCAGAGAAGTCCTGGTTTTCTTTCCCGCAGAGGCCCTGAGAGGACACATCCCTGGGACAGGCAGGCACAAGCCCACAAGGACATGGGAGCTCTTCCCTGCATACGGGCTCTGACCAGCAACGTGGCCTTCTATCAGCCCCACTTTCTCCGCGGCTCATCCAGCCCTTCTGCTATTAAGCAGCTATTACAGAGCAAAAGCTGGCTGTACAGGTTACTGCTTTAATGTGCCTGGGACTCGGAGCCTACAGACGGAGCAGTCACTGTAAGCCCACAGAACTGAAGTTAGCTGTTTTCCAGACACAGATTTGTTCACTGTGTTTGTTCACAGGGCTGTGCTACCCTGCTGCACTAGTAATGGGGTATCACCTGCATTTCCATTGCCAGAGGATGCAGGTATAAATTAGAAGAACAGTTTAAACCAAATACACCTTGTCAGGAAACTTGCATTTTGAAGGAGAGGTTAAATTCTGGATGATACAAACTTGCTCAGCACACTCATGGCCATCAGAGCAGTTTGGAAAATGTCATCTTCTGACAAAACAGAAGCCTGGGAACACCAGGCTTTCTCTTTAGCAAAGAAAGGCTGTCCACGCAGGAAAGCATCTGTGCTCTTCAGTCTCCCCTGCTGTAAAAACTCCTGCCCGCAGCGAAGCAAACAGCACTGGCTCCAGAGGAGGGCGGCCACTTTACTTGAGTCTTCTGTTTGCAGAACGCAACTGGTTTAATTACACCTAAAGCTGTGTTTTAAACGCTGGAAGAGCTGTCCGTGTTCACACCAACATATGATCTTTCCATTCACTCAGCTGGATTCTGTTACCAAGTTTCTCATTCGTTATCTGTTTGTTTTTGCAGGACTGTTCAGGGATGAGGAAAGCAGAAATCAGTGGCTAAACACCAGCAAAGCCTCTCTTGTTGCTGCTCTGCCTTTTGAGGGGGGGATTAAATTTTCTATGCTCCTGAATTTCACAGTGTTCAGACTTAAACAGCTAAGTCCCAGTGATATGAAGTTGAGCGACTGCAGCTGTTTTTTTGCGAGAGGTCTGATGGGAAAGAGTCCCTGGAAGCCAAAAAAGGAATAGGAAAAGTGGGTTAAAAAGAAGAGGGAGGAACATGATGCTGTCAAAGACAATTTGAGAATGGCTGGGAGGTTTAGGGATGTCTCTGCAAGCAGTGCAGTGATGGCATGAGCCAGGGGAGCTGCTGGGGCAGAAACCTCTGTGAGAACAATGGACCAAGCCAACCCCTGTGCCACCACGCTTCTGGAAACATCTGGGCCACTGCACAAAGCCCAGAACAGACACTGTGAAATTAAGACATGATGTAGGAACAAACCCAGCCAAAAAGCCCTGAGCCCTGTTGGGTGCAGACACCAGTGGTGCCCTGGGGAGCCTGCTTGAGCAGCGCACGTGTTGAAGGCAGTGGCAGCCCTGAGCCACAGGGACTACTTTGAGGTTGGGGCACGTTGCCTTTCCTCTCTGGAGCAAGCCACCACCCTCTGTGCTTGTCACAATAACTAACGCACTGAAGATTCAACAGAGCCCCCACGAAAATGATGTGGAAGGTCTGGTCCAAGCATGACCTTGTCCTTGCTCCTCTGCTGCCACGACGCTGCTGGCTGGGGACAGCTGGTTCTCAGAGGTACGTGGGGATGTACGTCCACGGTGCGGAGACAGATGGGCTGTGAGTGGGCATCCCAAAGAGAAGTAAGCAATCACTGGGGTTTTAAGCAGTGGCCTTGTTAACACAGGCAAACTATCAAAAGCCCCTGGGAGGAAGGCTATTGGAGAAGAAGGAGGAGATGATCTGGGGCGTTTATTTTGTAAAGTACGAATAAAACCAGGGATGTACAGAGACCCCGGGGCAAAGAAGGGGAACCATCCTGCTGGTCTTAGGGAGCCAGACTCAGCTCCAGCACAAGCACAGCCCTTCCAGGCAGGAAGGGCACTTCGTGCTCTTCCTGAGGAAGGTGTGTTTCCCTCTGCCATCAATATTTCCCTGCCACAAGCTCCCCTTTCCTGGCTGACCCTGACCACCAGGCCTGGGAGAGGGACCTCTGCTCTCCTAGTACGTGGGATTAACTATGAAGATCCTCTGCATGAAGACAAAGAAGAGGAAACTCTCTCCCTCCTTCTGTAAGGATTCCCCAGAAGAGTGATTCCACGCTGGCCCCCGTGCCATGTAATGCTCTGTTTCCTGTCCCGTGGCTGTGAATTTGGTAGGAAGGAAAAATCACACAGAGGTATCAAGGTAAGCCATGCTGCTGTGTGCAAAACAGAGGTGTCAAAGGGTTTGCAGACAAGATTTCTGCCATGACTAGCCCTTCTTGCTCCCAAAGATCCTAAAAGGTGGCTCAGGTTCCTTGGAGGAAAGATGGACGCTACGCACCTCACTCAGCATGGGGTTGTCTACCCTCCCCCAAAACTTCTGCTGTTGCAAGAAAGACTGCACATCAGCAAATAAAGAAAAAATGAACCCAAGTGTTCAGACTATACATTCAGGAGTATTTTTACCCGAAAGACCTTGACCCTGCCTAGTACAGATCCCATGCTAATTTAGTTCAGCATTGTGCTTATGGTCGTTGCGGCTGAGCCTTTCTGGGGTTCATGTCAGAGTGGTTCAGGGACCTCTGGGACCCTGGGCTCTGAAGGTGGAGACAATGGAGGTAGAGACACCTTTGCTCCCAGTCAGCATCTGCAGACGCCTGGGGATGTGCAGGCACAAACACTTTACCGTGTCTCCTTTTGCGTCTCAGCTTTTGTGACTGAAGGGGCTTGGTCCTGTCCTGCTACGTTACTCTAGGGCACCGGGACTGGGCTCTGCCTCTGCTGGCTGGAGTTTCTGATCAAGTCCCAGCTGCTTCAGGCCTGGGCAGAAGTAGGAGGAACCGCTGTCGAGTGAAAAGTGCTCATCATGTGATTGATGACCTTTAATAGACCCAGCCCCCTCCCTCCCCTGCCAGCCCCACTCCCAGCGAGGACAACAGCATACCCATTGCTGCTGCTCATGTGGGAATGGAGAGCCGTTCACGGTTCAGGGATTAACCTGCTGGTCAGTCCCTGGAAAGTGGCTGCAGCCAACAGAGCTGTGGGCCAGCCCATCTCGCACCTTTTTAAAAGCAGAGGTAGACGGTTCATCAATACATATATAACATCACGTGGTGCCCAGCCAACCACCGCAGCCCTAATTGCCCCGGCAGCACCAGCCCCTTTGTGCTGCCTGTCTGGCTCCAGCTTTTGTTCCCAGGCAGGTCTGCGGCAGTGGTGCCAGACACCCGGGCCTCTCGGCCACACAGCGCACGGCGCCTTCGCCAGGCTGCCATTACGTGTGGCCGCTGGGCGCACACAGCAGGCTGGCACGTAGAAGGATGGCATCGTGACCTGGAGCTCCTTCCCTCCGTCCCCAGCCAACAGCTGTCAGTGAGGCACCCTCCCAGCAGCAGCCCAGCAGCCCCAGCCCCTTTACCCTCATTTTTTCCCTAGCGGAGTAGTCCCTTCTGTGCCTGGACCTCCCTGCAGGCTGTTTCCTAGGGCTTCCCATGGGGCTGGAGGGGTGCAGAGACCCCAGTGGTGGATCCTGCCTTCAGACTTCTTGCTGTGGAGCTCAAATGTCACAGCTGGTCCCTAAGAAAGTCAGGGGGCTTCTAGTTGGTGCTAGTGAGCTCCCTCTTTCTTAGCCAGCCTCCCCCCAGCCTGTCCTTGCCTCCTGGGTGTGCGGACAGCTGCCTCCTCTTCACCCGTGCCTGCAGCCCCAGGCAACCCAGGGGTGGTCCCATAGTGGCAGCCATGCAGGGTGCCCCAGGGGCCCTCCCCAGCCTGCTGAGGGACCAGGGCTGGGACCCTGCCGTGCTCTGCCCAGGGAGCACTTGCTAATGGAGTGGGAGGCATTTGGCTTTTTTTACCCAGCACCACAAAGTGGCACCCGCGAGACAGGGGCATCCTTGGGAGCCCCTGACTCTGCCTGCCCAGGTCCCCCCGCCGGGGTGCTGCTCACCAGGCCATAGACAGAGGGACATGGATGGGACCCCCCTCAAAAGAAACAGGGTCCAAAAGGGCAGCTCAGTCCTGTGCTGACTGCACAGAGATGACACAAAGCCTCTCCTCTTTGCAGCAGGGAAACTGCTGTGGCCCCATTAAATGGTGGGTTACTGTAAGGGCCAAATCAACAAGTGGAGACCCAAAACCCACTGATCCGAAGAGAAAAACCTGCACGGCCTTGCTGATGCTCGGTGCATCCCTGACGGCTCTCAAGCGGTGCTGTCGGCAGCTCCCCATCCCAAACGCTGCTGCAGCGCTGCCGGCATTTAGAGGCCCTGACTCAGTGACCCTGTTACGGGTCTGGAGCAGATGGAGGGAGCAGGGAAGGAGGGGAAGGGGTGCTATGTTCCTATTTGCAAAGAAAGGCAAAGCCAGGATCAGCCCCAGGCCTGGCTTTGGCTGACGAGTTGTGTTTTAAATGGGTGACCGGAGCTTAGCACATTAGAGGCTGTTGCAAAGGAGCTGAGTTCCTATTGAGTGTGAAAGGGGGTTGTTTATAATTTATGGGTTTTAAATGATGGGCCAAGAAAAAGTCTGGCTTGTGCCAAAGTGTCTCTCTCCTCTAGATTGCTGATGCTTGTACAAACATTGTAAAAATGCCAGCGATCTCGCTAAAGTAACATTACTTCTAATAATTAGGTTATCATCACGGGCTTCTATCGCGTTACAAACGAGACGCCGCTGCCAGAGTCACGGAGAAGAAACTGAATTTATTTACAAGAAGATTCCCCCTCACACATGCTCCTCCTCCTCCCCCACTGGAAACCAAGTCTGCAAACCCCATCTCTGCAATATGAAAATAATTCAGGACAGTGTGCCTCATAACAGCGTGTTTGTGGTCAGGGTTCCTCTGAAACTCCCTTCTTTCTCAGATCTGGGGAAGGGCTATCTATAAACGGCCTTTTCTTTCTTAACAGATTTAATGAAGGACTAATAGTGTAAGTCAGAGCAGACACTGTTTGAAGAACAGCCTACAGAGCATGAAGGTGGGAAACACTTGGGCAAAAGCACATCGGGTTACACCGAGGATGGCCCTGCAGAAATGGTGACGCCTTGCCGTGTTGCAGATGGGAGCGGGTGATGCAAAACACATTGTGTTTTCAAGAACACACAAAAAAACCTACATGGACAATTTCATCCGTGGGTACATTGATTACAGAAAGTTTTGGAGATACAAACATAGATAGATATATATTACTGGAATATTATAGAAGTATAATTCACGAGTGATGTTCAGCCTTATTTTTTTGCATTGTTTGTATGTTTTCTTTACTCCTGGATGGAGCTTCTAAGAAAAGATTTGCGTGAAAACTTCCGCAGAAAATTTTAAGGCTCAAATGGTTAAAATATGTCTCCGAACAAAGTAGTTTATTCTGTTCTGTTTGGTTTACAGATCTACAACACATATGTCCAAATTTGCTTGGGTAAAAGTGAAATTTAACAAAAGATACACTTCTCAACGTAGCACGACATTGTTAAAATTGCACAGAGGGCAAAATAAAACCCTAAGTAATATTTTGAATCGTTACTGTCCAGCCAAACACAAATACCAGAAGGCGAGGAAGAAAGCAGGGAGGGAAAAGAAAAGAACAAGAAAAGAAGGACAGAAAACTTGTCTGTGTTGACCAGAATTGGAGGAGTTAAAATATTTCTCACAATAGGAATGCCAGGTCCTGTCATTAGAGGATGGAGTAGGAGCTGCAGTGTTTGTCAAACTGGGAAGTGGCGCGTCAGACGGTTTGGTGGGGAATACAGAAGTTCGGATTAATCTTTAACTCGACACTTTTAGAAAGAGATAAGAATAGTCTTCTCGGAGCGACATGTACCGTCAGGAAGAGATTTTAATGACAACGTTTACAAAAGAAGGATCTCTGTAAATCCAGCGAGGGATTCAACACAGCCGTGTAACTAGAGAGAAGGAAACACGAGGAAACACGAGCATCGTTCCTTTTTTTCTTTTTTTTTTTCTTTTTTCTCTCCTTTATTTTTTTTTATTTTTTTTTTTAATTCTCCCCCGTGTTAGTTGTCCCGTTGGTGGCAGGGGGAGGCGGCGGTGCCCCCCCTCCGCCGCGGGCAGAGGGGACGGGCCCGCCCCGCCGGGTGCGGGGGGGAGCGCGGTGGCAGCGCCCGGCCGCTGCCCGCACCCCGCCTCCTCGGCGGCTCCCCTTCGGCTGTCTACATCTGATTGTCAATTTTCTTTCAAAGTTTATTTTTATGAAAAAACAAGAGGAAAAGCTCGGGCTTCCAAAGATGTCTAAAAAATTGATTTATGGTTAGTATAAAGACAACAGTATAAATAACAAAGGAGGCGGCAGCTGCTGCGCGGATTGCTATGGAGACCCTAATGAAATTAGCGCTATCAGAGGGTTTCTAATTTTTTTTGCGTTCTAAGCTTCTAATTTCTTTCCTATTTCAGATAGCCAGAATGTAACTTAAAAACAAAATTAAAAAAAAAAAACCATAAAAAAGAAAGAAAATAAAATAGCCCACCGAAATAATAATATGTGCGATAGATACCCAGTCAATAAATAAATGTTAACCTCACCGAGGTTTTTGTATGCAGGATTTGATCTGAAACAAGATGGCCAAGGGCCCCGCTTCGTAGGTCGCCTCCTCAAAGCGGCTGCGCTACCAACTCAAGGTGGCTTCACCCGGCCGAGCCAGCTGCCAGCCAAGCCACCGAGGCCAGCCGGTTAGAAATAAATACTTTTAAAATACTTTCGCTATTATTTTTTTTAAGTGTAACGGCTCTTTGTGTGATGCCACAGTTTGTTTTACTCTATTAATGACTTACGACTTGCTGTCTTAATTAATCCTTACATAAACTACAAACACCAGCCACTGTTACAACTGTTCAAGACTACTCTCTCAACTAGCTCAGACCGAATATACTAAATAGGTGAAATGTAAATCACCACGGACCTGAATCGCTCTCCCGAAGTATTGGTGAAGAAACTCTACAAATACCCACATAAATACATTAAGACGAGGATAAATAATCAGTGATACAAAAATGTCTCGCTTAAAATAATAAATACATATCGTTTAGTCCGATGCGATCCTTACGTTACGGAAGAATCCATAAATTAACTTCTCTGAAATAAGCTTACGCGCGGGCGAGTTCCCACCGCTCACGACTGGTCTAAAACACCTCAGCATGACGCGCTGCTAACGCTACGGCATCTCTAAGACTTACCTTCAAGTACATCATTACCAGCTTATCAGTCCCTCGGTTTGCAGTATATTGCACTGTCATGCTTAAAAACAGCTCTAAGAGAAAGGCTCCTGCTCACGGACCTACTCGGGGCTGCGGAAGAGAGAAGGGAGCTGCTAGGGGAGACACATCCACTAATACTGTTGGCACTCGAGAGCAAAGTCACACTGTCCCGTCAGAAAAGTGAGGTAATGGAGAGGGGAGCGGGCCCCGCCGGCCGCCGCCCCCCCGCTACAGATGCGTGAGCTTGGGGGCCTCCTGCATCCGTCCCTGAGAGGTGTGGTGGGAGGAGAGGTCCGTGTAGGTGGGGTGGGGGTCGCAAGGTCCGTGGTGGTGGCCGCCGGGGATCTGGGCGGCGCAGCTGTAGTCCACGCTGGCGGAGGAGGGGTGCTGCAGGTGCCCCAGGTTGAACATGGGGCCCGAGGCCGGCATGGAGTCCACGAAGTTGCCCCCCACGTAGACGGGGCTGCCCTGCAGGCTGGGGTTGGCGAAGCCGCCGCCGCCGCCGCTCTGCATGGGGTGGGGGTCGTACTCCGCGCCCGCGTAGCGCTTCTGCTGCGGCAGGCAGCTGCTCAGCGGCGCCGTGTAGGCGGCCAGCCCGTACATGCTCTGCTGGGACTTGGCGAAGGAGGTGGGCGAGGGCGCGTCGTAGCTGAGGCTGTTGACGCTGGGGAGCTGGCTGGAGTAGCCGACGTGGTTGGGGCCGCTCAGGGGGGGGCTGCGGTCCGGGGACTGTCCGACGGGGGAGTGCATGATGCCTTTGGCTTTCTGGTCCTTTTTGTACTTCATCCGGCGGTTCTGGAACCAGATCTTGATCTGCCGCTCGGTCAGGTTGAGCAGGTTGGCCATCTCCACCCGGCGCGGCCGGCACAGGTAGCGGTTGAAGTGGAACTCCTTCTCCAGCTCCACCAGCTGCGCGCTGGTGTAGGCTGTGCGCACCCGCTTGGAGGCCGGCCCGGGGGGGCTCTTGTCCTCGCAGCTCTCTCCTGCGGGGAAAAGGCACAAAGAGACGTTGGTCCCCCCCCCGAAAGCCCCCACAACCACCACCACCTCCCTGTCCGGGGTCCCTCGAAGCCCCGCCGCCCCCTCCCGCTCTGCCGGCGCCCGGAGAGGGGGCGCAGGGAGCCCGGGGGCGGCCTCCCACCCCTCCCCGCCCTGTATACACACACCCCCCCGCCCTGTATACACACACACCCCCGCAGCTGCCTCCCCCCGGGGGCGCCCAGCGGCTGCCCGTCCAGGCGCTGCCGGGACCCGTCGGGGCCGCGCCTGCCGCCGCTGGGCTGGCAGGGGGAGCGGGGTGGGAGCCCCCCGCCTGCCCCACCTGCAGAGCCCGGTAGGGCTGGGACCCCCAAGCCGGGAATGGGGGCGGTGGTAGAAGGAGGAGAAGAGGACAAGGCGCAGGGCCGGGGGGCTCAGCCCGAAGGGTTCATCCCGAGGGGCTCAGCCCGGCTCCCCGGGCGGGCAATAGGCCGGGGCGGGTGGGGGGCATGTCGGGCTACCTGAGGGGGCGCAGGTGCTTTTCTGCTTGGAGTTCTGCCGGGACTCCTTCATCCAGGGGAATATCTGCTTGCTGAGGGTGGCGGTGGCCGAGCCCGAGGAGTTGGGGCCCCCCTTGGCTTTTTTCGGAGGGGGTGCGCTCGGAGGGGGGTTGGGCGGGGAGGAGGGCGGCAGAGCCGGGGGCTGCTGCTCGCCGATGCCCGGAGGCTGGCTGCCCCCGGGGCCCCCCCCCGGCCGTCCGCATGCAGCTGCCGCTCAGCTCGCTGCCCTTGTGGGCCGGGGCACGGCCGGGCGCCGAGCCCTGGACGGAGCAGGCGGAGCCGGGGTACTCGCCGTCCAGGCCGGCCTGGCCGTAGGGCTGGTGGGCCGCGCCGTAGGGGTAGGCGTCGGCCTTGCTGTAGGTGTAGCCCCCGAAGAGCCCCGCGTTGTCGTAGTAGGCGGCTTTCTGCATCCTCCGCTCTGCGATCGCCGAGGCCCGCGGCCCCCGCTCAAATAACATTGACCGCCGCCCCGCGCCTCACGTCGTCGGCCCGGGCCACTCGCAGCCACCTGGGGAGGGGGACAGCGGGGACACAAAAGAGACCTTCAGTGTGGGGGGCACCGGCCGGGAGCCCGTCACGCCCTGTACCCCAGCACCCCCCGCCTCGGCTGGGGGAGTGGGCCCGAGGGCAGCAGGGAAGGAGCGGGGACACCAGGAGACACCAGGGAAGGACCAGGAGACATCAAGGAAGAAGCAGGGGAGACCAGATTAGGAGCGGGGGATATCAAGGAAGGAACAGGGGACACCAGAGAAAGACCAAGGGACACCGGAGAAGGAGCAGGGGATATCAAGGAAAGAGCAGGAGACACCGGAGAAGGATCAGAAAGCATCAAGGAAAGAGCAAGGGGACACCAGAGAAGGACCAGAGTCGCTAGGGAGGGAGCAAGGGACACTAGAGAAGGAGCAGGATCACCGGGCAGGGGTCAGGTCAAACCCGGGAAGGACCAGGGCACACCAGGGAGAGAGCAGGGCACGCTAGGGAAGGACTAGAGGACAGCAGGGAAGGAGCGATGGTGCTGGGGGAACGGGGACACATTGGCAGGACTTCCTAGAGGCCACTTTCTTGGGGCATTTGGGGGAATGTTTTCTTGCTTTTGTACTGACCGTTCCCGCAGGGGTTTCTCTGGGCGGGGGCTCTCAGTGAGCGCGGCGAGGCCGCGCTGGGTGATGTCCCCAGGGACCCACCGGCCCGCTTCGGCCGAGACCCCCCCACACCCCCCCCCCGCGCCCCCTCTCCCGCCCGGCCGCCACGCGTGCGCAGGGCCGCGCAGGGCTGACATGATGGATGGAGCCCGGGCTGCGGCCGGGCAGGGGCAGAAAAATCCCGTCCCCTTTGTAAACCCGGCCTCCTTCTTCCCCCGGATTCCTCCGGAGTTAAAGTATAACCGGCGCCATTCACTCCCTTCACTTTGCACTATAAAGGAAGTCGCAGGTCAGCTCCCCTATTTTAATTCGGTGATGAATTAAATTCCCTCGTCCAACGTTTCTCATCCCTTTTATTTGTCCCCAGTAGGAAGAACCTGAGGCACTGGAGATAATTTTTAGGGGTTTCTATTTTTTTTTTTTGCAGCCTGCAAACTTACGGCGCTCCCCTCCCGCCCCCGAGATCAGGCTGCTCTGACCGAAAACGCGCGGACAGCCCGGAGTCCCCTCAGGGCAGACGTTTTGGGGCAGGGTGCTGTTACCTTTCCCCTGGCCGCACCCGAAATTTCTCTGCGCTTGTTGCAAGATAGAAACTTGTCTGCAATTTTGTTGCGGCTTTTTAATATTCCCTGCTCTTATTTTTCTTGCCGGAGAGGGGTTTTCTCCGACATTTTTAGGAATTTTGTAAATTAGCACATACTTCACCTGGCAATATAGGCCTGAAACTCAACGTATCTTAAGAGTTCAATGTATTTCTGCAGGGTTTAAGCCTATTAACATACCAGAGAAGAGTAGCTAGAAATGTTTTAACACTGTCCGATAATTATCATTTTCCAAACTATACTTAAGAAATACTAACAAGGTACGGCTCTTTCTCCTCTAGCAATTGGTACCGCCAAGTACCGCTGATACGTTCTCTAAAATTCACCGGGAAACACGTCTGTATAACTCAGAATAATCTCAGCGACCTGCGATCCGCGGCCGCTCTCGACGATTTATCCCCTGCCACAAAACGCCGGGGTCCTTTTCTTCCCTGAACAAAAGCTTGGGATGATCTACGAAGCTGATGGAAATGGGAAAAGAGCTATTTTCCTCTCCTGGCAAATTTGAGTATAAAATGTCTATGGAAATGGACGGTGGCGATTCAGATGAGTTTTAATGCGCTGTGATAATCTTGAGGAGTCTTTGAAGTATTTTTTTGTGCAAAATAACTCTCGTTTTCCACTTCTGTCATCTACATTTTCGGGAGTGGTCTGGACTGAGGACTTTTGTTAGCACAACACTGCCTTAAGCGTAGGTTTTTATGTGCCTTGTAAAATATAGTTCCCAAAAGAATACGCAGAATCTTAAGAAAGAATATTGCTGTTAAGCTGTTAAAAGCCTTATTTCTTTTCTGAAATACCAACTGCTTGTGAACTCTGCTTGAACCTAAAAAGGAGGCTATGGGCCATAAATCACATGGACAATGCTCAACTGTTTGGTGGCTCATCTTTAGATCTTAAAAAGAGAGAGAGGGAGAGAAAGAGGGAGAGAGACCTTTCCAGGTTTTGATTTTCCACGAGTGCAGGGCCCGGGGTGATGTTTTTATAGGGTAACACCAAAGCAGGGGCTCAACACTTGGTGGTTTGGCCAGAAAGAGCCTCCAGGAAAAAAAGAAAAAAAAAAAAAAAGGAAAAAAAAAAGTGACATCCAAATGGTGAGGCCGAGCCGTGGGAGGTGGGTTCGGAGGCACCGAGGGTAGGAAACCGCAAAGTATCCATGTCTGCGTTTCAGATTTCCCTTCCTCCTCTCCAGAAAGGTTAACCTCATCTGAACTGCTAGGCGTTGCACACGATAATGGGGGTCTTTGTCCCGCCACGGGTTCACAGCGCTTTTGGAGGTTACCGACCCTCTCGGGGCTTTGTCTGGGGGAGCAGCCGGCAGCCCACGCACCCACCCGCCCCACGCGTGTGCGCGGAGCGCGGCCAGCCCACGCCGACACCGGCCCGGCGCTGCCAGCCGCTTCCCTCCCAACACTTCCATATTAAGCAATGCTCTACTAAAACTTCCACTACACTTAATTCTGCCTAGGATCAATATCTAATATGATACCGAATAAATAAGAGGCGGTGAGAGCGGCCGGCGGAGCGGTTATTAAAGCAGCCGGAGCTCTCAGGGTGCATATCAATGCACCTGTCATTGCGGTTTGTAACAAAATTTATGACTGCTAGCGCCGTGGCAGTAAACGCTCCGGCCAGGAATGAAAAGGAAAACACTTCCCAAGCCCCGGCACTTTCAGAAGTGCAAAGCAGCCGGCGCGTAGGAGGGAGCCCGGCAAAAGAATCCCCCGCTCGGCACGTTTCCCGGCGGCCGGCCCGGGGCAGCCCCGTATATAAGGAAAGCACCGGAGCCGCCACTGGACCCGGTGGCCGCGCCGGGCGACGGGCAGCCTCTGCCCCGGGCGGGCCGTCGGGCACCTACTGCCTGGGGCTACGCCTGAGCCGGGGGACGCGGGGGTGGGGGGTGTCTTGCCTTCGTGGGGGCTGAGAGCACCAGGGATCACGGAGGAGCGGCGGGGGAAGGGGGGCTGGCTGCAGCACTGAGCGGTGGCTACCGTGGGGCCTCTTATACCAGCCCCCCCTCTGGGGAGCCACCCGTTCCCCCGGCTGAGTCCAGGGGCTTGGCTGCTCCCCATCTGGTCTGGGCTCCCTCTGGCCACGGGCCGCTCTCGGAGGGGCTTTCTGCGGACTGCTACCGATTTGGCGCGGAGGGCAGCGGCAGGCCCCGGGTGTCCGCGGCGGCGGGGGTCCCCGTGCCCGCCGAGCAGCGCTCCCCACTCCGTGGGGCCGGGCTGTGCTCCCTGCGAATGGGTCTGTCGCGCTGGGGGAAGCGAGAGACGGATGGAAAAGGAAATTTAGAGAACTCACCACACTTACGTTTTTTCTTGATTTTTGACTTTAACTGTGTGGGTAGGATCTTCAGGTTCCTTTGGATAATCCGTGGGCACGGACCTGCAACAGAAGTGAGAACCCTCAGCGGAAACTGCTTTGTTTTGGACTTTCTTCCTTAGGACTTCGTTAATAAATGCACCTCTCGTCCGCAGCCCCTCACCGTGTCTCTCCGTCCGCGTCAGATCTTTTACCAGACAAAGGGCAGATGCTTCTCTTCATTTATTAATAGCGCTTTGAGAGAGGCGGGGAGCAAAGAAACGAGCAAAATACCGCGGCTGCGGGCAGGACCCGAGCAGGGCGGCCTGCGGCAGCCGCTCCGCCAGGCCCCGAGCATCGGCCGCGGAGCCGCCCCTGCCTCCTCGGGCCGCCCGGGCCGAGGCGCGGAGAGGCAGCGCACGGAGGGACGGGAGCGGCATCGCCGGGGAGCTGCCGTCACCCCCGTCGGTGACAGCCACCGCACCCGCGGTGCGCTCCGCGGGAATGGAGCTAGCGCGGGTCTCTCTCCTTTCCTCCCACCAGCCCCCGGGTAAGACAGAGAGAAAGATAAGCGAAGAAACCCCAGCGCTGAAAATAACGCCGCAAATATTTGCGGCTCCAAATGAGCATTTTGCATTTGCTGTGTAACATGTCGACTCAGGACTTTAAGAATTTAAGAGAGCCAGAAAATCCCCCACAAAGAAGCCCAGGTCATTATAAAGACGATATCTAGCCACCATAAGCCTTTGAAATGACCTTTGGCTCGTATAGCAATAACTCACCACTTAATGAACAACCAACGGAAGCGCCTCCAATAGCTCACAACACAACAGACCTTACAACTTTCCACCAAGTCTTCTCTCTCCCTACCCGAACCCAGTAGGATGCAACATTCCCCCTCCAAATCACCTTAATTTATGCTGGCAAACTGGAGTTAGGGAAGTGGAGCTTCATGATTACACATGATGCTCACTCAGGTTCTTGGCCCGGGCCTGTCCCGGTAACGTCTTATATAATATATTCACGTGGGCGTACGTCAACTTTAAGTGCTTTATTTTTTTTAAAGAGGGTTCATTAGAAATAGCACTTTAGAGGGTGTGTGAAGGCAGCGTAAGTTGCGTTGCACCTTAGCCCCTGAGCGGAGAGATCATAATAGTGCAAACCGAGTCATTGTTAGGCGCTGTTGATTAACACGGTAAGTTTTCATTTTGTGCCTAATTAATTATCGACTTCTCGTCCCTTTCCGAAGAGGCTCCTCAGCCTCACACGCGGTAGCCTTTTTGCTCCAGACATGCTTTGCTTGGTGAGAGCTTGGCCAAATACCGACATTTCCACGGCCACAGGAATAGCCCCCAAAGTTTGTTCTGCCGAGAGGGGAGTCCGGGCACGCCGGGGTTGCGCCCTGCTCCCAGCACTGCTCCTACACAGCCGACCTCGGAGAAGAAGTTGCCAGAGCTAAAACCCAGGGAAATCTTTAGAATTATTCAGGTGTGGGCCCAATATAGGTATTATTGAAATTTTAGGTGAAGTTATAAGTGAGTGCTTCCATCGAGCCAAATGAAATGCTGCTTGCAGTAATTGGATTCAGCTGACTAACTTGGCAGGCCAGCAGCTTGGAGGCATACAGCTAAGAAAAATGTTCACTGCCTTTAACTTCTGATCGAGCAGAGCAACACGCAACAGAAAAGGGGTAAAAAAGAAAAAAAAAAAAGAAAAGAAAAGAAAAAAATCCACATAACAAAAAACCACCCCGCTTTCTCGCCTTCCCCTCGCCTCCCTGTCCCGCGGGACACCTCGGCCCCCGCGGAGGACTCGCCCGGGTGACTCGGGGCGGGCAGGGTCCGGTCCTGCTCGCCAGCACAAAGCCGGGCTCTACGCGGGGACTCTAATAAACATAACCGAGAGTTCCCCCGGGCTCCAGGCAGGCCACAAGACAGCGTGAAGAGGCGCTCCTGGGAGAGCCGGGCTGGTTGCAACAGCCCAAGAGGGAGCTGAGCTGCAAATGTACGCGGGGAGGCTGTGTGGCCGCTTCCAGCCCCCCCAGTCCGCCCAGAGAGGCACCGGTGTCCCCCCCCAGGCACCTTCCCACCGCCTTATTGATCAAACCTCACAAATGCAGGGCAAGAAACTTCTCGGTTAGATAAATATCACGCCGTGCTTCAAACAGCGTGTGTAACTCGAAGGCACGAGCATACCGGTAATATCAACACTAAAACAACTGGGGGAGGAAAACAACAGCCACTGAGGAACACGAATGCACGGCGAGGGGAAAAAGGTACGGGTAGGCACTTGGCAGGAATATTTAAGAGACCCTATGTAGGGGCTACATTACCGATGAGCCTTTTTTAAATCGCCCTTTACAAATCAACACGGCTACCCCCTGCCCCGCTATCCACGGCAACGCATTAACGTGATGCTCAATCTTACTTTGGCAATGGGGAGCATCTAGCAAAGTTGTCTCTCCCTCGTTTCTTGACTTCTTTGTAATTCCCTTCCTGAAACCACCGAAAATTGGGGATAGGATAGGGATAAACGTCTTCCCCTTTGGGATGGAGTCCACTTTTTTTTTATTTAAAGAGCATAATAAAAAGAAGATGCAGCTTAAAACGTCCAAGGAGGTGGAGACCAATCCATGCATTTCCAGCCGTTATGGGCAGAGATTGCAAACAAATTCCAGACAGTCTCTGAGTAAAGGCGATAATGCAGCCCCTGTGGTTAAAGGTCCCATTTTGTCATGCAGTTGCTTACCTGTGTATCAATTTATCATAAACCTGGGCTCCTCACTTTTCAGGATCTGCGCTTGCAGTTCTTAGAACATATCCTTCACCCTTTGTCTGCAGACAATACTCTCCTAAACCTGATCTTGCGGTTTTACAGATATTTCCACACACCAGAATTCCCGATAGAACGAAAAGAGGCTCAGGCTCAACTACCAATAAAAGAGAGCGAGTGGAAATCGGAATTTGTTGGGCTTTAAAAAAAAAAAAAAAAAAAAAAACCAACACACAACCCTTTAGCCATCAGCCTCCAGGAACCAAAGGCAGCAATTGGCCGGCTCGTGGCTTGTTTTGGTTTTAAATCGTGCGGCCATTGATGAATTTGGGGGGCGAGCAGGAGAAACCCCTTTATAATCAGAAATATAGGCACTGCCTTAAAATACAGGCATATTCGCCCACGTGACCGCGGGAGCAGCTCGCCGGGGCCGGGGCTGCCGCGCTCCCCGCGCCCCCGCGCAGCGGGGCTGCCGCGCCGGGCCCCGCGCACCCCTCCGCGCTCCGCGCACCGACCCGCGCCGCCGACACCGCACTCCTCCCGCAGAGTTCCGCGCCGCTCCGCACTGCTCCGCGGAGGCCGGCGGCGGCGGCGGCGGCCGCACTTACGCGCCCCGCGGGGCCGGCGGAGCCGGGGAAAAGGTGAATTCCGCGGGATGATCCCAGGGCGCAGAAACTCCCGACGGAGAAAGAGGAGGTATTTGGGACCGGCTGCAGCTGAGAGTCTGCGCCGGGGGCAGCTCCGCAGCAGCGCTGCTCTGGCGGAAAGGCGCTGGAGCTCACTGACTGGCGAGCGCGAATTTTTGCTTTCTCCTCCGTGCCGGGAAGATGCGGGGCAGCGGGGACTACCCCTGTCTGGAGGCTAAAGAAGCGTTTGGGGGGGGGGGGGGGGGAAGAAACAACAAAAAACAAAAACCCAAACCTCATGACATTTGTGCGTGTGTGTGTCTGCCCTGAGCCTGCCTCGCTTCTCCGTGTGTGTGAAGAGACATAGAGCAAACCCGATGTATATCCGTCATGTGTGCCCACAAAGCTTCCCAACAATTCCAGTTCGGCAGGAAAAAAAAATTTATATTAGCTCCTCTGTTTGATTTTTTCTAACATATCTGTAGCTATAAATACACCACACCTAATCTAACATCTGCTATGATTTCATTACCATCCAAAGCATGGGGATGTGACAGTAACGTATTACCTTACAATACTAACCGTAAGTGCATTGTAACATTTATCTAAATTACATTGCTTTTCCTGACTTTGCAAACCAGTTATAAAAAGATTGGAGTCCAGTGATGGAAACATGAGTTCAATGTAAATTATTGTGTACGGCTTCGGATTTATAATCCTATATTTCTTCCAAATGATGCACTTAAATCTCGCCTCAAGTAAGAGGTAATGGTTCTTTATATCCTTTTCCGTCAGCCATATATTTCGACGTCTGGGTAGTTTTGCAGAGCCCCCCGCGCTCGCGTGTCTGTGTGTACATACAGCAACCCCTACACGCACAGCGTGTTCTGCATACTTGTGTACATACACACAAAGCCGAACATAATTTTGGCCGCTGTTTAGACATTTTGGATGACGGAGAGGTCTTTCGCTTCCTACACAAAAGTGCGAGGGAGAAGTTGGGCACCGGTCGAGCAAAGAGCACGAAGAGGATTCAGAAGAAAATGCCTTTTTGGAGAACAGTTTGGAACCCCCCGGAAAAGAAAGCCCCACAGCCCTCGGGTGTCTTTAGGGCTTAAAAAAAGAAAAAAAAAAAAAAAGCGAAATTTAATATGAAAATGGAAGACGGCTGAAAGAAAAGAGCACCTTCGCCACCGTCACCAGAATTAAGACATCGTAAAGGGAACTGAAAAAAGTATTAAGGAAATGTTAATCCTTTGGCTGGTGGGACTCCAGCTTTGCGTGAATTTGTCTCCAGTAAAGGATCTAAGACTTCTTCAATCGAAGCATATGTTCATAGAGCAATAAAACAGAAAGATTTACAGTCTCCGCCCGCCCCCCAGCAGCCTCGCACCCTTTCAGGAATTACTTATGATGATTTATAACAACAACTCCGGCAATTGTCAAACTGATAAAATAGCCCGGGCTATATGCGGGAATAAACGCTCTTATGAAAGGGCTGCGATTTATGTTCGGGTCCATTTTACTGCGTGTCTTGGTGGAGTTTGGTTTCTTTCCCGGACCAACGGGGTAATATAAAACTTCATTGATAAAAACGTAGGAGTTCTCGTGAAGTAGCAAATCTGTTCCTTAGTCACTACCAAAGCACATAAACATTTGTCATCTTTGAATAATTGAATTAATGTGTTATTGTTTGAATGTATAATTCATAACATAGGAAACTTTGTCTCTGTCCTGCCACCGAAACGGAAGTAATAAAAAGCTACAATCTAGGGTTTTTTAGAAATTACTCCAGCAAGGGATAATAAAGAATATCCTGTTTGCAGAAAGTATTTCCAGCTGACTCTGGGATTTCACAGCGAAATCTCAGCCTCCTTGTCCACATTCTACGGAGTTTCTAGAGAGTGGTTTTGTATAAAAACACAAATCCCATTTCCCCCTTAGTCCGGGCTATTGATCGGGGGCTTGAAAGGCGATGATGCCCCGATGCTTCGGTGCGGCTGGATGTGCCCGAGCTCCTCGGCTGCCGGGCGGGGAGGAAGGGCGGGTGGGCGGCCGGGGCAGGGCGGGAGCGGGCAGCGGGGCCGGGATCGGGCGGCCTTTGTGCGGGCGGCGGAGAGGAGGGGGGGGAAGGCTCTGGCTCCGGCCCCGCTGACAAGAGGAGCGGCGAAATTTACGACCCGGCTTGCAAAGGAGCTGAGGGCCTTTCCCAGCCGATGGGACCGGGCAGCGGCTGCCCTGACAGCCGCATTGTTCCTTCCGCGCCGCTCCGCGCCTCCCCGCGCAGGCGGCCGCCGCCAGCGGTCAGCCTGACCTCCTCCGCGGGGTTCCGCGGGGCTGCGCGGCGCTCCGCGCTCGCCCTCTTCCCCCCGCTCCCTGGGAAGCAAAGGTCACCGCTTGCGCCCGGTCCGGCTCCCGGCCGCTGCCGAGCTGGAAATCAGGAAGCAGCGTGCCCTATTTGTCAAGCGTTTGACAGCTGAGTTCATTAAGGCTTAAATAAGAAGGAATAAAAGTAAAAAATGTTTACGTACCGGGCGTCTCTTTTTCGGCAGCTACCAAAGAGCTAGGTGTGCAGAGAGAGGGACTGCACCCTTTGTATATTATATTCTTGGGATCTCTTCAGTTTTCAAGTCTGATAGAGTCCTTTGCTTGGCAGATTAATGACGACTCCGTGTTTCTTAAGGGACGTGCTGAATTAATTATTTCGCAAATCACGTGATCAGGACTTGTAGAAATCTATTCTTATCATCTTCCTTGCACTTTGAAATTCTGCCTGTTATGACTGTTCCTAGCAAGATTATTTTGGTCTCTAGGCTTGGGGAGGTGGGGGGAGGGAGGGGAAAAAAAAAAAAAAGGAAAAAGAATCAGGGGAAAGGGCTAACAAACATGGCCGTTGGAAGCGGTGTAGCTCTGCACCGAGAGGTCCCTATTTACTGTACTGTACAGTGAGTGGGGTTTGCTATTGACTCTGCCTTTCCTCTTCATTCTTACCTTAACGACTAGTGGTGATATAATATACAGAACTGTATTGATGTATCGGGGGTAACAGGAGGAGCCATTAAGCAGCAGAGAGAGAAAGTATAATCACAAAATGCGCCTCGATATTTAAACTTAGCGAGCGTGTGCAGAGAAACGCACCCGCAGCCTCCCCTCCGCGCTCTCCAGGCAGTGGGGGCACATCCCTTATTCTGCGCCCCACGCTCCTTCCCCGGCCTGAGCAAGAGACTCTTCTATTTGGACTCGTGCCTTGACCACGCTCCAGGAGAGGACAAGCCCTCAGTGACAAATACTTATGACAAAAATAGTGCCATCGACTTCTCCTGGCCAGAGGTATGTGTTATTGTCTGAGGTGCTTACGCAGGGGAGGGAAGAAAAAAAAAAAAAAAAAAAAAAAAGATGTTTAAGATGTTTGCCTTAGGTGCACGGGAAAGTTTAAACTCTACAAGTTTGCGTTTTCTTGTGATCTTTCGTTTGTATCGGCTGAAAAAAGTGAAGCTTGCACCTCAGAGAAAGCTACTCAATGCATTTCAGTTTCAAATTTCCGTTTCTTTTTCAAATTGGTTTCTTCCAGGACTCACCTAAAAGGCACACATCTGTGTGGGGATCGAGGTGACTTCAGGTGTGGCTCCTTGCCTGCTACCACACACGCATAAATCCGGGAGTCATTCTAGGAGGGCTTGTTAAATGCAAAGCAGTAGCAAATGGATGACAGGCACTTTTAACTGCAGCCTAAATGTAAATATAGACTCCAGCTTGGCCTAGAGTCACACCATTATGGCTGGGGCAATCAGCAAACCTGTTCAAAGGGACATTTGGAAGGATGCTATGCAGAGTCACTCATCTTTTAACACTGATGATGGGAGGGACCAGCATTTTCACAGAAGAGAGACCCACCTTGTAAGGACTGTTTGTTCAAGGTACAAACCAGAATCTATTTCTCTACACTTTTTATTATTTCAAATGTATATGGAGGGCTTACATCAAAACTACAGGCGACAATTAGTATAAATAACGCTTTAATCAATGGCAGCAAAACATAGGTAAAGTCTATAAAAAGCATCACACTTTAACAGAGATGAGAGTATTGCTGGACAATGCGACCATTTAACAAAGGCTCTAATGCACAACGTTTCACCCATGATAAACAAAAATAACCATCTCCCCTTCCTACACAAAATAACTCTGGATGAGGGTTAAAACCCAATAAAAATAAACCCCAGGTTTGTTTTCCACGGGAGATAATGACCAGTGGGTCCTTCTGGTGGTTACTATAGACATTCCTGACCCTTCAGAGCATTGGCAGCTGGAAACTATCTCTTTTTGGTACTTTATGCCTCCAGTTCATGTATTCTCCGAGTTTACAGCGCAATTACAACTATGTAAACTTACAGTGCCCCAGCCTCGCTCAAAGGGGACTTGCGAACAGGGTTGTAAGAGCTGTGCCTGCTGAACCCAACACTCGTCCTGGAGATATTAACATTTCAAAAGACAATGAGACAAATTCTGCTCGCAGCTACGTCCCTGTTTGACTTCAGTGGGCGGGGGAAGGAAATCTGGGAGCAGAATTTGGCCCTTTAACTTCGGGAGCCATCTCTGTCGATAAGAAGCACAAAGCAAGGATGTGCTTATCCAAGGCCATTATTTTCCAGCACTGTACCACAGATGCCAAAGTTGGTAGCTCTCTGTCGAATAACACGTTTGTCCTGCTCGCAGCCAACTTATCACAGACTTCAAGTTAAACAGCGGGGGTCCGGGAGGGGGAATTTCATGAAGAGCAGCCAGAGTGGGTTTTCTTTTTTTCTTTCCTTTTCTTTTTCTTTTTTTTTTTTTTTTTTTTTCTTTCCACAGATTCGTATGAAGAGCAAAGGGAGGGCTTTGGACAACTCTGGAGACGAAAGGCTGCTACCGCAGGAACGGGGTGTAACAAAACTTGAAAACTTGTTTCAGGAATTCCCTCCTCAAGCGCTGCTGCTAGCTGCTCTCCATGCCAGAGAAAGGGAAGGGTAGTTTGGGTCCAAAAGGTTAAGGGTTTAGAGGTCACTCTTCCCGGCTGAAATACAACTAATCGAATAGAAAATTTGTCCTCTGGGTGAACCTGTTCCTGCAATTTAGCCGAACTTCAGTAAAATACCTTTTCAGCTTCTCAACGTGAAGGCGTCAGAAAAAAGACGTCTTTACTATGTATGAACTCGGTGCTTTTTGTCATAGAAACAATGATGCGAATAATGCGGGAATATCCATCTTTAATATCACGACGTGGAGATATTCAAGTATTGCCATGTGCAAGTCTGAGAACTGGGCTAACCCTAAGGAAGAACAAAGAGTTTTCTCCAGGCTCTAAAACAAAAGGCCAAGTCTTACAAGACACTTCGCGGACTTCTAGGGATGAGAAAAGGGCAGAAATTAACCGCTGGCCACAGTTAATGCTGCCGAATACACTCCTGTTGAAAAGCTCGCCTTTTATTTTCGAATTCATTCAAGCCCATTTTGGCCAGTATTTTCCCGAGCGAGCCCAGAAAGCAGTGACTCCTCGGTGGGAAGCACCCAGCCTGGAGATGGGCACGTTAACTCACTCCCTACTCTTTCCACCTCCCTCCAGCGTTTGCTCTGGGTTTCCTTCTTTGCCCCCTTTTCTCTTTAATAAAAGGATCACCTCGTTACAATTTCGATGATGTGGTCCCTCTCCCAGGCTGCCCTGAGGGTACAGGAGATAAGGGTTGAGCTTTCAAATCGCCCGAGCGGAGGTGTAAGTGGTTGAGGGAGCTGGTTTGGCTGGGTTTGTTAGTCACAACGCACTAAAACTTTGGCACGAAGCAGCCAGGGACAAATCCGTGGGTATTAGACCAGCTCTGCTCCCATCCGAGCCTTTCCCCTTTCCTTGAAAGCAACTTGCTGAGATTTCCAACCATTGCAGTCATGTGTCGTGGTTTGCTTAAAAACAGTCACTTTCTTCCAAAAAAAAAAACCAAAACAAACCCAAAACAAAAAACACTCAACAAACCAAAATAACCCGAAACAAAACAAAGCAGCGACACACATAGCCTGCCTCTCTCTTGGGCAGAAAGGAAATTTAAAATCTGATAGAAAGAATGCATTCAGCTTTGAATGGCCCAGGTTATATGAGAAATATCAGAAATCGCACTAAATTTTCACTCTGGGGTTTCCTTTTTAGCTTTTTTGTTGTGGGAGTTGGGGGTTCTGTGGTCTTTTTTTCTCTTTTTCTTTTTTTTTTTGTTTTTAATTTTTAAATGAGGTATCGATGGTTTAAAGTACAGCGGTGAGCAGAGCAGACTTTGGAAACAGATTTCAAGCCTGTTAGCCCTGGATGGCACACGGTAAGGAGCAGGGACGCTTTCCCTATTCACAAAGAAGGAAATTCAAAAAAAGGGACAAGAAAGTTGTGTACGTTCAAGACAAGTAAACATTATACATGTGTTTATGAGACTGGGAAGGAGAAATACTGTATTTCAGCTCCCTTTCCCCGTTTTTGGTTTGACTATTTTTCTTTTTATCTCCACTCTTCTATGTAACAAATAAATAAATACGCTAACACTATCGGTACATAAAATAACCCGTTTTCACTTAATTCCTATGCACATCTTCTGAGACGTTATGGAAATGAGCAAGTATTTTCATTACACCAAGAAAGGTAAAGCAGCACAAAAAGTTCACAATTACTAGCCTTTATGTTCAAATAAAAGACTATACTATAAATTTCCTGTCCTCAACTTGTCCAAACGCATCCTCCCGAAATTGCATGGGATAAAAAGACAATTAAAAGTAAAAATCCCAGAATAAAGCATCAAACCTTCACTTTCGAATTCCACACTGAAACACAGGACAGTTTCATTTTCAATGATTTATTACTTTTTATGGACAGAAGGTCTCGTTTAATATTTTCCCAATTCCCACTGCCTGCATGATGTTTCTTTTTTTTTTTCTCTCCCCCCCCCCTCTTTTTTTTCCCTTTTTTTTTTTAGGTTGTGCTAGCAGAGGCAAATAAAATAAAGTCCAAAGTAGCGTCATTTTGTCTCCTTTGTACAACAGTACCTTAAAGAAAGATGACAATTTCTCGAGTCCTTAGCTGCTACATGCAGGTTCTGCTTGGGCAGTGTCAGTTATGTACAGTACTGGTCAGAAGCGAAGGATGAAATGGAAAATTTCACCTCTTCTACAAAGTTGTCAAGTCAGTCTGATGGTCCTTGGAACCAGTCTGTAAATGGGGGTTTGAACCAGAGGAAGAAGACCTGCCCTTCGTGTTGGGCAGTTTGTGATCTTTTTTCCACTTCATTCTTCTGTTCTGAAACCAGATCTTGATCTGGCGCTCAGAGAGACACAAAGTGTGGGCTATCTCGATACGGCGGCGCCTGGTCAGGTACCTGTTAAAATGAAATTCTTTTTCCAGTTCTAGGACTTGCTGTCTGGTGTAAGCTGTGCGGGAGCGTTTAGGTTCCCCTCCGTTGTAATTGGGATTCACTGGGAAAAAAATACGGAGAACTTTACAAAGCTAATCTTGACTTGCCGGTTCGACTTTACAAAAGAAAACCTTACGAGCTGCGAGCATGTGGCCGGGCTGGATTCGTCCCAGTTGCTTACAATGGACGGGCTGCTCTCCCCCTCATTTAAGGCAGGCACCACAGGCAGCTTAGGTAGGCTGGGAGCCTCTAGCAGGCTCCCAAAATGGAGTTTTCTCCTGCACGGCAAAGCCCCGCATGGCCAACGGCCTATTTCCTCAGCAATAAAAATTTATGACGAGTGTAATTGGCTACCTCGGCTTAAAAAAGCTCGTCCCCGAGTCTGACGGGGACTCGAGCGAGCCTCGCTGAGGACGATCGGGAGCGGGGTAAGAAGAGCAAAGTAAGAAGAGGATCCTTACCCGAGTTAACATGGACTTTCTTCATCCAGGGATAAACTACTGCTGGCTGCTTAACTGCTGACCCGTTTGGGGGTTTGAGGGCCGGCTGCTGGCTGCAGGCTCGCGAGTTGGACATTGGAGGCGGTGGACAATGCTCTGCTTGGCCGGGGAAGTGGCTCGCCGGGCCGGATTGCTCCTGTCCGTGACCCCGCGGCTGCACGGCAGAGCCTTGGGCATTGCTACAGCTAAAGGGCTGCTCGCTGTAGTTTGACCGTGGGTAGAGTCCCTGGTGCTGGAAATCAGAGCCCTGCGAGGCACTGTAGTACTCGGCCCCCTGCTCGCCTAGGTAGCTATTCTGCAAATATTCCTCGCAAGGAGGAAATTTGGGATCCACATACTTAGAGTTCACCATATACGAACTCATGGCCATTAATTTCTGAAGGTAGAAAATACTAATTTTTCTCGTGTTGTCTTTTTTTCCCCCTGCCATAGAGCCCTCCTACTTGCTGTCAACTGAATAAAGTTAGGCGGGCATGTGACCGGCCCGGCCAATGGGGAGGCGGGAGCCGATCACCGGATTTCTCCGCAGCTCAGCATTTCCACCAATTTCACTCAATAATATCCCTGTAACCGACTGACCCCCCCCCTCCCCCCCTCCGGCGGGTCGCACACCCCCAAATCAGGTACCGGAGGTGTAGGGGTACTCCTGGGGCGGCGCCCCCACCCCACCCCCCCGGTACGCAGGTAGGGCCAGCCTTTTGTCTGAGCTGGCTTCCCTCAGCCCCCGGTGGCTGATGCCCCGCCGCCTGGTTTGCCAGCCACCACCGCCACCGGGTTCGTTACCTCGCTTTAAATAAAAAATATCGAAAGAAACACACGGAGCGAGGAGCCGAAGTGGGATTAAAAGGGAGGAAACTGATAAGGAGGCGAGGAAAAGAAAAGCCATCAAAGAAGAGGGTAATATGATGTACAATAGCTCTGTCCTGTCTTTGTCTCGCAGAGGTCATCCAAAAGTTACCAGAATTTAGTTCTGCTGAATAAAATTAGGCAATCAGTAACTTCTCATTCACTTTGCGAGCCTCAATATATATGCGGGCATACGTATGCGCGCACAGACGCAACCGCACACGTATATGTGTAAATCTATACGCGTATGTATGTAAAATCACACAGATGGCAAGAAACCGTTCACTTTTAACCACTAAAGTTCAATCAATTGAACTGGAGACGGCATTTAATTAGGCTAAAAATATCACGGGTTTAATGAGATAAATTCGGTCTTCATTCATCAGTATCATTCCTGGAGCACAAGTAAATACGTTCCAGTGAGGCGAATGCTGCTTTTGCTGCTGTCGTAAATATTTTGATGCGATCTGGACCCTTGACAGGAAAATTTTGCTAACGGCTGGCATATCTAGCTAATTTATGAGTATCTTTTAAAAGATTCATTCACTGATTGGTAGATAATTTATTTTGTTTTCCTGAAAATTTGTAACTTCTGGTGAGATTAACTGTTTAAATTCACCGTCTGTCAGTGAGAGTTACGACTGAACGACAACTGAAATTTTAAGAGACGTCCTAAAACCTGGCAAATAGGAGCGAGGCAGCAAAACTTTTATATTTTCTGAGTGTTCAGCACGCACATGCCTTTTGATTCCTCCAGTATTTAAACTTCTAACCATTTGCAGAAAGGTGAAGTTTTTGCATCGACCATATATTCCCCTAGAATCGAATCTGTGACTATATGAATATCACACAAATTCGGTTCTACAGGGTATATATAGACAACGTAATAACATTCTGTTTTCATCTACAATATAGCAGGTCTTTGCAATTCTCTTAGTCTTTACTGTCTTCTGAGGAATGCAAACTATTCTGCTGGGACTCAGTTCTGAAATACGGATTTGCAGGAAGGTGCGATTTCAGAAAAGATTCACGCTTGTTATTATTGCTACAATCGATCTATACGACTCTCCACCAATTTATAGCGACGAATTTCGCCTACCAAATTCTCAGAAAGACCTGCTGCTCACTTTAAATTCTCTGCCGTTTACGTCCTCGCTACGGAAAAACGGACGTTACCGGTCAAATTGCGCTATTTAGAATAATAGTAGCTAAAATCATTTAGAAAAGAGTCTTTATCTATTTAGGCTAACATGAATCAGAAGAGATTTTTTTTCCCCTAATTAGAAACACACACACCCCCAAATGAAAGAGAATTAAAAAATAAAAATAATTTAAAAAATCGAAACAGAAGTAAAACAGCCGAAAACAGAAACAGCGATTTCTGGGGGAAAAAAAAAAAAAAAAAAAAAAAAAGAGGAGGTTAAAGGCTGGAGTTAGTTGCTCTCGGGAAGCAGAGAGTTTCCAAATTTACCTTCATCCCATTATGCTGGTCTAGCTATTATCCCTGCGAGCTGCCTGTGAGCCGCAGCCTCGCACCCTCCCAGGTTCTCCCCGCCGTAGCGTTTATGGTGAAGGGCAGGGCGAGAGGTCAGCCGAAATCATTTACAAACATATCACAAAGTTTCATTATTTTTACTTTGTCGACAGCAGCACACAGGAGTACAAAAGTTCATGAATTGTGTCTGACCCAGCTCCTCACTGCTGTCCTGCGGTCAACCTCTTCTCCTTCCACTATTTAAAACAGGCACCATAAGGACAAATAATGGTGCGGGTGTGATACATCCAACCACTGCGGAGGGCAGATTTGGGGGTGTTGCGTTTATCCGAGCGATGTGTACCGGTTTGTTTGCCTGCCTCCAACTCCCAGCTGCCTGAGCTGGGGGATGCTATTTTTAAACATCTGCTTTCTTACCGCTGCGGCGGTGTCTTCTTTACAGCAAGTGCAGCTCGAAACGACTTTGTGTCCCTAATCTCTTCTCCCCCCCACCCCTTTCGTATTATTTAAATCTCTACCCAACTATTTTAAGCGGCTCGCCCCGCTTTCTCCTCCTTTCTCCGAGGGGAGGGGGGATACCTCCCCCCCGGGGGGGTTATTAGCCACCCGGATGAACTGGCAGGGGGACACTCCCCGCCCCCCCCTCCCCCCCAAAAAAAGCGAGCTCGCCTTTGGGGCAGCCCCCGAGAGGGGACAAGCCCGCCGAGGGCTGCCCGGGAAGAAGCGATGGGGCTGGGGAAGCAGCAGCTCCCCGCTCTGCTTAATACTACACATTTTCATATTTGTTAGACGCTGTGACCTGCGTTTCACCTTATTGCACGACTTGCTCAGACAGGTCAAAGCCAAAGAGTTATTGATGAACAAAAGCGTTATATATTCACCTCCTGTTCAACTGCCCATACAAAATGCTTTTGATCTATCAGGCTTTTTGTGTTCTGGTTCATAATCAGTATGCTAAATGTACGTTGGCAGAAAACAAGTAATCCATACATTTAGGGCCGGCCCTGTAATAAAATGCCAAGGGCATCTACATAGCGCAGGGCTGAGCTACGGGGGGAGGAAAGTTACCTATGGAACACAATTAAAACTGCAACGCTGGAGGCTATCCTTTATTTCGTATTTAAAGGGCTCGAAAACCAATATCGCAACGTAAGGCAAAAAAAAAAAGGAAAAAAAAAAAGAGAAGGAGAAGCCTGGCACAAGCAGTGAAAGAGATTATTTATCAGCAAGCAGGAAACAGGGAGAAACGCAAACAAACACAGCTCCGCTCCTCTACACGCTCCCGCTCGGAGCGGGGCTGGCAGAAGCAGGGGGGGCAACGTGTACCTAATGGACCTCCAAATACCGCGGGCTTCCTTGTCCTCTTTGAGAGGCAAGTCGCTCTCAGTCTGAAACACCGGGACTAATGCATTTAGCTCCTTACTGCAGCCAGAAAAGTCCAACAGCATTTCCTGCTACACACTCCTCTGATGCCCTCCCCTCGTCCCCCCCCAGCGCAGCTCATGCGGGACCATGAAAGCCCCCTCCAGTAAAAGGTTGCCCTCCAAAGCTCAGTCACCCATTCCCCTCCGTGCCTTCACAGCATTTTAAATCCACGTTTGAATGTCCCTTGCCCGGAGAGACCTAGTACCGGAGGATCGGAGCCACCGCCCCGCAACGACCCGGCTGCAGCGTGGGCTGGCCCGGGCTGGGCTGGGCTGACAGCCCCAGTGGCCACCGTCTCTCTCGCCCTTTCACCAGGCTGTGCCCAAGGAGGTTAGCGTTAGACAGCAGGCACAGCTCGGCTGGGCATCCCGTCTTGGAGAAAAGAGGGGGAGTAGCCAAGGTCCGCGATCTGCACGGGGAGGCGCTGTACAGGTCCCGCCGAGGTAAAATGGAAACGCTGCTAATTGCTTCAGAGGTGCTCAGGAGCAGGAGGACACCTGTACAGCCCGATAATAAACCCTCGGGAGGCTGCATCTCTACTTTTAATCCTAGCCAGGATTACGACATGGTACCACAAACCGACTCCACAAGAGCCTTCACATGCTGACATAGCCCTTTTTTTCCTTTTTTTTTTTTTTTCCGTACCAATATCCAGCAGGGATACACCAGTTTTAATTCTTCCAGTCTGAAGAGAAGAAACAGGATTTTCAAACAAAGCAGACTCTACAAGAAATAAGAGGTTACTTACCGTGGATGTCCTTCCATGCTGCCGAACCTGTTGCAACAAAAACGTTTGTTACTGTTGTATTCCACATACGGGTGATATTTCTGGAGAACAGTTACAGACCACATTTGATAGATGAAGGCAGAGAGGAGCTGGTGGTAAATCCTGCGAGCAGCGGAGTGGTGGGGTGGAAGCCCCTTCCGAGTGAGGACCACGTTGCATTCAGGCAGTTTTTTTATGAACACATGCTTTCCCTGTGCCTGGGGTGTGATCTTTCACTTTTAATATTCATAGTCTAGATTTTATACCAGCTAATTTCTAAAGGGACGAAAAGTCAGACCTCCCTCTTTCACTGAAGGAAAAAAAGAATAACAAAGGCCTTTTTTTGGGGGGGGGGGGGGTTGTTTTGTGGCAATCCAGTCACTTGCAAATGAAATATTGAGATCACCTTTGCTAAACCATCACCCATAAAATGTCACTATATGCCATGCAGCATCGTATCCATGCTTAGCACAAAAAGAACTACAAATTTTTAAGGATAAATCTCGGATTACTCTAGGATAGGTCGCCTTTAAGATCACCTAATTAACCAAACAGTAACCACGAGACATGCGTCTTTGTTTGCATTATAGAAGGACGGATTTGACTTGAACTTTCCTTCAAATCTTTTAATAAATACATTCAAAGATCACATTAAGGAAAACAAAAACACACGCTCAGTCTACTGCTCCTGAAAGCCATCGTCTATTTTAGAGTAAAATACTAATATAGGGGGTTTATTTTCTGTGAGCGATTTTTCACCCCTTCTATTGCCTTCCTAGGATACCTTAGCGAGTTATTGTATTACATACAGAGCAATTGCCTCGGTATCAATAGTTCACCAGACAGAGCTTCCCAAGACTATTTTTGTTAAAAAATATATTTTTTTAGTTCTGCCCGCTCTTGATAGCATTCAGAGCTTGCGAGGACAGTGGAATAATATCAGCATTTCGTCACTAAACATTCCCTTACCGTCCCTTTCCTTTTATTTTTAATAATAATAACAATAATAATAAATAATAATAATAAAGGTTAGCTTCGAATAAGATGTCCCATTAAATTCAGAAATCTCAGACGGGGAGCATCCCGCTCATCCCGGCGCTGCCCTGGCCACCACCTGAGCTCTACCTGTCCATTTTCCCCCAGCAAAGCTGTTCCGCGCTGCCGGGGGCAGCAGCGTTGGTGCCCCCACTCCCACGGGGGCAGTTTCCCGGGGCACAAAGAGAGCCCGAGCGCGGCGGTGGCAGCGGGGATGGGGGATGGCTGGTGGCGGACTTACTGCGCTCTCCCCCCCCGGCCGGGGGGACCCGGGAGCAGAGGTGCCTGCACGGCCGCATTCCCGCAGACGGTTCCCTGCTAACACTTTCCCGATTACTGCTTCCAGGAACGAAAGCATCTGCACTTGTATGCTCTTAAACTAATTTATGGTGGGAATTATATTTTGGCTTGTCAACTCTCAAGCCATAAAACAAAGTTTATTGGAATCACGTGCTTCTAAATAGCCACTCAGGACCTATCTCTGCGGAACCATAAATAACCTTCAGCTTTAAACTTTTATTCGCTAAATAAAGGTTCGCTGAATCTGTCCTGTAAAACGGGACTGGGTCGGAATAGCGGGGATGGGCGGAAGGTCAGCTCCGCGGCGTTACGCCGGCCTTTTTGAGGAGCGTGCGGTAGGAAAAGCTGCTGAGAGGGGAGTTAGAGCTCCCAACTTGCTCTCGAGAAGGGACCCGGGTGCATTTTGCCGTGGGTACCCGTTCAAACCTTCCTGTGCCTCTCTTAGGGTACAGGGAAGCCCATCGTCGGGAAAAAAAACCCCAGAGATACTGCGGGGAAAGTGGGGGGTCCCTCTCTCCTTTCCCGGGATGTTTATGGCATTTTAGTCAGGCGCCCCTGGAAAATGGTTTTGACTCGTTCGTCTCCTGAGCTATTGCTCGGGCGAGCTGTGCCAGAGGCTGCGGGCTCGCCGGGCACCTGACAGACCTTTGCAGGCGACCAAACTGCTGGAAATAGCAAGGGCAGCGGGCTTTGGGAAGGGAGAAAGTGTGAAGCCTGCCACAATGAGATCTTTGAGGACTGGAAGTTTAAGGAGGGTTATAAAACAATAAAACGGCCCTGGTGTGAAGGGAGCGGGGTGTGAGTTAGCAAATGAGAATTTCAAGGAGCCCGAGCACAGGAAGTCAAATGTCCCTGGCAGTCACACAGCATAAAGGAACCCGGGCATCAGCTCCCAATCTATCATGGCTAAAATGAGCAAGTTGGAGCGGCCAGCAGCTCCTGGTGCCTCCAAAGGAGGGGCTTGTCCCTTCCCCAGCGGGCGGGGAGCCGCGGCCGCCCCGTCGGGGACCAGTGGCGGACAGACGCGACTGGCCGCTCCCCTGGTCCGCGGGTGCGGATGCACCTCCGCCCAGGGGCTCAGCTCTGAAAAACGAGCCAGCTTCAGCTCCTTGATGGGCGGTGGCACCAAATGTCATCAATTGGGTGGTGCCCGTCTAACGCCAGAATTAGGTCCCTCCTGGTCTGCTCTTATTTGATCTAACACGACAGTTAGGTCCCTCCTGGTCTGCTCGCTCTTGGCCATTTCCTACCGAATCTGGCTATAAAAGTTTGAAGCTGACTAGAAGGGGCAGCTTTTCTCTCGCCGTACTCTTTAGGCAGCTCAAATCACAGCTGATCAATTAAGTTTTCTCCAGAGAGCAGGAGGCGTCGTGATAACCTTTCCTGCTCCTACTTCCCAAAGCAGGGTTATTTTGCACTCCGCTGTTGTCCTTGCTCTGTGTCAATGCTTTGATCATACGACATAATTTTCGTGCTTTATTAATGGCCTAAGCTGGGGAAAGGCTCTTTCTCCCTGTAGCCTCACTTGCCCAGGACAGCTGGCAGGGGCAGCACCTAAGGTGACATTTCAGCAACTTTATCGGGCGGCCGATGAAAACCTGGGGGATACGGCCAGGCGCCCCCCGGCAGAGGGGTGGGCTGCCCTGCGTGGGGCTGACCCGTGGGTTGCTTTCAGGTGGGGCACGGCCCCTGCTCCCAGCCCCGGGCAGGCAGGGGAAAGAGCTTCACGGGGTTGTACGCCACGCTCTGCTCAGGCACCCGGGCCTGGGCACGGCAGCCGCTGGACGAGGCTCCGCCGCAGCCTTCGGAGCCCCCCTAAACCCCCCGTCCTCGCTGTCCTCCGGGGAAATGGCTTCAAGCTGCAAGAAGCCAGGGTGCTAGTCCCCTGGGAAGGCGGGCAAAGAGGCTACGTATCGGGAAGTGAGGGGAAGGGTGCAATGGGGAAATCAAAAAAAATGTGAGGAAAACAGGCTGGGACGACAGGAACCGCGTTGTGGAGTCCAATGCATTTGCCCCGTGCCTGGCAGCGGGTGCTGGGCACGGCGGAGATCCGGTCCCGGGCAGAGGGGGCCACACATGGGCTTCAGCCCCTGTGCCGGTGGCGGGGGGCGTCACGTCCCTCCCCGCGTGTCTGCCATCGCTTCGGCTCCCTCGGCCCACCTCGTGGGCAGGAGAAGCCCACGTTTTGGAGGAGACAGGGCACTGTCCCGTGGGTGCAGGAGGAGAGGAGCCGCGGCGAGGCTGGCGGCGTGGCAGCACGGCGGGCGACGGAAGCATCAGCCCCTGGCAACCGGGACGGGCATGTGCTTCGGGAAAACGTGTCGGGGAGGCTGGGGCTGGGAAAGGTGAGGCTGCGGGACAGCGAGGAGTTGATGGGTGAGATACAGCTCCCTGTGATCTAGGGGCAAGATGAATCTTTCTGCAACCGAGTAATTCTAGCCCTCAGATTTTGAAAAGGGAATTAGGAGGATTTTCACATTTCCTATTCTAAAATGCAGATGGGAAAGTTGACTTTGAAGATCTGGCCAGTTCATTCTCTAGGCTTTTATGCGAGTTCTCACATTCGTGGCTGACGATCTGGAGACGGATAAGATGTGGAATGAAGTAACCCAGTAACAATTGTTTTCCCTCTGGTAATTGTTGCGATAAAAGTCTTGGGGAAATTGAATCGCATGTGTAAGCCACCATCGCTCTACATGCTACTTGACAGACATGACGACCAGCATCCTACCCCGAGGACCACACCGCCAGAAAATGACAGGCTCCATCTCTGACTTTGAAGACCTACTGAGCGCCTTGATAGCGTCCAATGCATTAGCCCTCTCTCCTTTTATCCTAACCCCGACCTTTCTGCAGTCACCTCGCCGCCCATGCCCTCCCCGAGCAGGATGTGGGCATGCAAAGGCCCCTGCCCGCAGCACCCCGCGCCCGCGGGCAGATCCGGCGGCAGCAGAGCCCCGGAGCGGGCAGGGCGGCGGCGAGACGCGCCCCGACATCAAACGGGGGCAGCGGCGGCGGCACCCCGGGTCCGCGGGGGAAGAGGGCGAGGAGCACGGGGCAGGGAGGGGAGGCCGGGGGCCGTGGGAGCGTCTAGCTGGGGCAGGCACGGCCCGGGGGGGCGCCCTGGGGCCACCAGGGTCATGTCCGGGCACGGCTGGGGAAGATGAAGCCTGGAGGCAACAGGTGAGGCGGAGGCAGGGAAATGTGCCGGGCCCCGGCTAGCAGGGGGCAAGGGAGGGATGTGCGGGGGGGGGCGGGGGCTCTGCCCGGGGGAAGGGAGCCGACGAGGAGGAGGGTGCGGGTCGCCACGGTGCTCTGGCACCCACATCAAAGGGGCAGAGAAGGAAGCGGTGGCTGCCCGACATCAAAGGGTGGGCCGGTGACCGGGAGGGCAGCGGAGCACCCGAGGTGAGCCCCGCCGGCACCGTGGGGAAGTCAGGGAGTGGGAAGGTAGTGGGACAACTAGGGCCCAGCTGGGAAAGGCCCCGGGGACGCCGGAGAAGGGTGGCGGAACCCCACCCGTGGCCCCCGCCCGCCGGTGGGCCTCTCCCGTGGGCAGGCGGGAGTCCTGGGCCCGGGGTGAGCGGCGGGGGGCGGCGGGACCCTCGCCCAGTCTGGGAGAGCGGCCAGGCTTGTCCTACAGCGCCTTCTCCTGGAAGAGGCCGTGGAGACAAAATGGCTGGTGGAGGTGGCCAGGGCCTGCCGCGCCCCCGGTGGCCGCTCCGCTCCTCTCCGCGCCCCAGCCCGGCCGCCCTGAGGGCGGGAGCCGCGGGCAGGTGACCCCGGCCAGGGCCGTCGGGGCGGGCGCCCACCCGCGGGCAGCGGCGGCGGGGCCGGGCGGGCGGCTGGGTTCCCCACCACCACCCCCGCACCCTCGTGGGGTCTAGCTCGGGTCGCCCCCCGCGTGGGGCGCTGCGTGGGCGATGCGGGCTGCCTCCCCCCGCTCCTCGCCGCCCCCCTCCCCCGCGGGTGATGGGAGGCGAGTGCTGGGTTTGGGCAGAGCCTGCTGCCGCTGAATGCACTTTTATTGCCTCTTGTCTCTGGCAGAGTCCCTTCCTCCGCGCCCCGCCCGGCCCCCGCGACCTGCTGCAATGTTTATGGTGCCTCATCTTTTCCTTTCGCTTCCTGTTTTTTCCTCTCCCGCTCCAGCAGCATTGAGTGCCGCACTGCAGTAGAGCCGTAAATACCTTTAACAGCTGCCTGCCAACCGAGGGGTGAAATACTGTCTTTGTTCGGATTTTTTTCTGCCCCCAGCGCTCATAAAACACCCCGTGAGAATTATATTTGCTTGGGGAAAGAGAAACATTATTGGGAAATAAACGAATCGGCGGGATTTGCTGTTCTTAAGAGCGCAAAACCAACGTGCATTTCTTTGCTCAGTCTCATCGGGTTTCCCGGGTCCGCAGTTCGCATCGCCTCCCCTCCTCGCACCAAAGCCCTGCCAGACTTGGGGAGCAGAGGCTGCAATTCTCCTCCAGGCAACTTGCAGCAGCTACTCGGTAGCCCAACCTGACTTCCCAAATGGCAGCCGGCGCCAGAGGTACCTGGGCACTGCCAGGGTGTGCAGGCTGCCATTTCCTGCTGGTTATTTTGTGGTGTTGTTCTTTTGCTGCCTGTGCGTCAGTAAAGTGTGGGCTAGGGATCGTCTGTTTCCTTTCAACAACAACAAAAAAATGAGATGAGTCATAAATTCTGTCGAACACGTCAGGAAAACGAAGCAGGTGTGAGAAATGTGAATGTGAATTCTGTATTCCAAAAATTAAAGCACACCAACACATCTACACTCATACAGGCGTCCATGTTATATAGGTGTATAAATATATATAAAAATACAGTCCTCATGTGCCACATATATACACGCATATACATACAGAGTTTGTTATGAATACTCGCAAACACATAGGTATATTTAAGAGCATACACATACTTATGTGTGCTTCAATGTTAATGAAAGAAATTAAAGAAATGGAAAAAAAAAAACAACAAACAAAACCAAAAAACACCGAAGACCAAAACAAGAAAAAGAGAAAAAACAAGGAAGGAAGCCGTTTAGGAAGGAGAAAAAGCCAAACTCCTTTATAAACCAGCAGGATCATAAATGCATATGTGTATCCGCATGTGTCAGCATATGGACCCGCAGACACACACATGCACATTAGAATTCGTTAGAACATCCTGCTTTTGTTTTCTTCTTTTCCCCCAGGCTACGAATAATTTCAAAACAGCTCAAGGACGAGATTTTTCGAAGTTTTTGGGGAGATTTACAGCCAAGCAGCTATAATTACTGTCTCACCTAGGAGGGATTCTGAGAGTGAAACCTAACGCAATACATACTTTCCAAGTTACTCTTGAAGACTGTTGCTATGTTGAAAACGATTCCTCCCAAATAATCCCCAGTTCCTTCAGGGCGGTCGGCTGTGCAAAGAGCCAAAGCATGAGGGAAAGCATCGCTGACTGTAGCGGGACTCGGGCTTAGCAGGCTGCGGAGCTGCTCGGGGATGGATTAAAGCAGAATTTATTCTGCGGGTTCAAAATATGTACCTGGGGCACGTCCCACACCTTTCCACCCTCGCTGGGTATCCTTTAATCAGGCATTTTGCTTTACCGTTAAATTAGTGGCTGCCTTTGAGGTAAAGGGCGATTCGGTAAATTCCTGCAGTGCAATGGCACGGTGCATTTCCATCACTGACCAACGATGTAAACACTAAATACCAGGCAGCGGCTTTTCTACTGCCCATTGATATTTTGAAAATGAAGAGGAGATGTGTAAAATATATGCACGTTCAAAATAATGCACTTCAAAAGAATATAAGTTCTACAGAGAGAAGCAGGGGTGTAGATACATATATACACGTATATAGGTAATGGACTATGGATATATACACATATGTAGGTAGCGCAGATAAAGTTTTCGTGACTCTTCTATCTCCTCTACATATTTCAAAATAAACCTGGGAGTTTGCTCGTGGTTTGGTGCGTTTTTTCTTTTTTTTTTTTCCCCAGAACTCGTCCCCGATTTAGCCCCCCGTGATTTCCACGTGGGTAAGCACCCGTGCTGCAGGGGTGCGCTCCCGGCCGCGGCTCGGCGCAGCCCGCTCCTGCTCTGCCCGACGAGGAGGAGCCCGGGGCTCCGAGCTCGGCCCGTCTGCCTCCCGCCGAGTCGATGGGAGCCGCAGTCCCGGCTCCCGCACGGTACCGCGGGGGAAGGACGTGCTTAAACCGCCCCGGCGGGGCGGGCGGGGGCTCCCGGAGCTGGCCCCGGGCACGGCCCCCGGCCCGACCGGCTCAGCGGGGCCGCCCCGCGCCCTCCGCCCCCGCGGGAGCGCTGACCCCCATTCTCCTGCGAAAACACCTGTTAAGCTTTAAAGTTACGCGACCGCCCTTCCGCCACGGGGGAAACAAGCCACAGCCTCACCACACCGCGCTTCAGACTTGGCAGGGGGGAAAGCACCCCTCAAAAAAAGGCCTTTTACTGGAAGAAAACCCGCTGCCTACGCGCACTGCTCCCCAGCCTTCCGCCCCTCGGCGCGGAGGGTCGCGGATCGCCGCGCGACGGCGGCCCGCAGCGCCTTTTCCGCTCCAGACCGCGCAACAGCCTCACGCACCCCGCTGCACGCCCACAACTGTTATTAATAACATCGATAATTACAATAGCATTAACAGCAACAGTAATAGCAGCAGCAATAATAATAATAATAATAGCAATAGTAATATCAAGAATAAGGGGCTGCGAGGGACAGGTGACCAAGCGGGGCGGGAGGAGAGGGGAGCCGGCGCCGTGCCGCGGTGCTGGACGGTGCGCGGGCGCGGAGAACCGGCGGCCAGCCCGAGGGGAGCCGAGTGCTTACCGGTTCGCGGCACTGCCCGCCTGCGGAGGAGCCCGGGAGGGTCGCTGTAATCCATTTTGCGCCCGCGTAGCAATCCTTGTGCCGGAGGAGATAGCGGCCGCGGGGGCAACAAGCGGCGGAAGAGGAGCGGGGGGCTGGAGGCGGCGGGCGCAGGGCTCCGCGCATCCCCCCGCGGGCGCGGGAGAGGAGGTGGTGCGGGGCCGAGGAAATGTCAGCGCGGCGGCGGCGGGACCGGCCGCGGGGTTTCGGGGAGCGGGACACAAACATGAGGGCGACTGCCATACACCTCAGCCTAGACAAAGGTTAGGAAAAGAGGGGCTGAGGCTCTCTGAAGGCAGAATGCAGGGGGAAATTCGCCAGGGAAATCAGGAAAAGGCCATGAAAGCGCTCGCTGCCTGCACATGACCAGCCGCAGCCAATGACGAGCCCAAATAGGTCATAAAAAGGTCTATTACCAAGTTGTAAATTTTCTTCAAACAAAAAGGAATTTACTGCAATTCCTTGCGGATTTTGCACATACTGCTTCCCAGCGCCATGTTTCTTTTCGCCTGCGCGTTGCGTTTTTACTGAGGACTCGGTCCCGCCTGCCCGCGGCCTGCGCCCCCCGGGCGCAGTGGCGGGGCCCCGCGGGCGCGGCCGGGGCGCGGGAGATCCGAGCGGAGAGCGGGGCGAGACCCCGCGCAGCGGCCGCGGGGCCGCACAAAGAGGCGAAGACACCGCGCTTTCCCGGTGGGACTGTGTCTTGCCCCAACGAAAGGGGGCTTTACCCTCATCCCCCCCCACCCCCGCTCCGCCGGGCCCCAAAAGAAACCGCATTTCCTTTAGCGCCCACTACTGAAGCCGAAGCCGTCGCGGAACTAAAAATAGTCCCAACGGCTTCCCCACCCCAAGCGTGCGGTTCCCACAGGTTGCGGCGGGCGCTGTCATCGCGCCCAGGCTGCCCGCAGCCTCCCCGGGAGGGGCTGCCTCCGCCCCCACTAAAACCTTCCCGGGGGGCGTTCGGACCGGGGGCACCAAGAGGGAAAATCCGATTCTTAGAAAGCACTCGAAAAGGCTAAAAGCGGCCCCGTGTCCACAGGGAATGCTCAGCTCGGAAACGGTTTATTGTGGGTGTTTCTTGCTCAGTTTTTGTTTCAGGGAATAGCCAGAGCCCTCCACCAGTGACTCCCTTGTTGATTGTACCTGCCTCGAAAATAGAGCTAACAAAAAAAAGCTAACCTAAAGGCGTAGAGTCTTTTTTAACCCGCTGTTTCAGGCAGTTGCACCCCCGTGTATTTAACACGCGTGCAACGTGTCCCTTGGCCGAGGCACCAGCACCTTCCGCGGTGGTTCCGCAGCGCCCACGGCCGCGCAGAGCTGCTCGACGTGGGAACGGAGAGATTCCGCGGAAACCAAAGGCGCGGTACATCCGCACTGCAGTCGTCGCAAGCGGCCTGTCGCCGCCGCGGCAGCCGCCACCCGCGCAGCTCTGGCTTTTCTCTGCCAAAATACCGCTGCTTGCTCCGGGGATCGATGGCTCCGGTTTTACCGGGGGTTTGCTGACCGCCTGGGCCAATTTCTGTCTCGCTTTTCTTTTTCTTAGCAAGTCTCCAAGTACAAACCAGGGAGAGATACAGCTGCCAGGCTACGGGAGGGAGTGGGGGTGGAAATACATTAACAACTACAGGGGTATTTTTTTTTCTTATTTTTCTTAAGAAATGAGACCGGGACGATCCCAGTTACCACTAGGCCTTCGCAAATGACGTGTGCACAAGGAAGTTAGTTTTCGCCTGCGTGGCTGCATTCCCAGTCGGCCCAGGGAGCGCGACGCTAACGGAAACTTCGTCAGGAATATTTTAATTTTATTCTCTTTGTCTGGAAATTAAAAACAACTACGGCAGCAGCTCTTCCCCGGACAATTATTAGCCTAGGAAGTGCTCCGCTCGGATGCGAAGGTCTCCGTTATGCGTTCCCCCCCCCGCAGGCACTCCGGATTTGCAGCGGGCGGCACCAGCGCGGTTTCCCCGCGGCAGGGCCCGTCGGGGCCGCCCTGCCCCCAGCCTCGGCCGCAAGCCCAACAGGGGAAAGAAGCTCATTCCCTGCCCGGAGACCCAATGCCGATGCCATTGGCAGCGGGGATTATTTTGAAAAGCGAGGGGGTTTTTTTATGCGTCAAACGACTTGGGTTTCCTTAACCGCGCCGCCATCAGCCTCACATCCTTCCTGGACACTGGGGGTACGGTGTATTTATGCAAATCCATGCAGCAAAATGTTTACTTCACTGCTTTGCTGCAGTTTCCCCGAGTTTACAACCTTTAACCAATTACGCGATTAAAATAAACCGAGAACAATAGCTCCGCTTGCTTGTGCCTCCCTCTAGAGCTGGCGCTTTGCAGGAGTGGAAGCGTGCCTGGCTCGGAGGGGGGAAGAGAAAGGGAAACGAAATGAACCAAACCCCCCGTGCAAATCCCAACCCCGGGGAACGACGGTTCCCTCCGTGCCGTGCCGGGTCCGTTCCCGGGAGTGGGTAGGTGGGAACGGTGGGTTCCGGCGCCCGACACCTCCCCAGGCCCCTGGATGTGAGTTTCCGAGGGGGGCCCCCGCTCGGCCTCTGCTCCTTTCGGGAGCACGCTCGTTTCTGAGGCAGATAATATAAATTTGTCGTGTTTGTCGCAGCGGCTGGCGCGGTTCCCTTCGCGGAACCGTCACTCACGGGGGCGTGAGGCGGTGGGGAAAAAAATGACGCAGAAACCTCAGTAGGGATTTATACCTCATACCTCAGCCCTCTCTGCCTGCTGTTCCTAAAAAGGACTGCTCTCGGCCGTCCTCTCAGATACCGCGGTCTGCGGGACCCCGCCGCGGAGCGGGAGAATGGGGAGGGAGGGGAGAGGGGGAGATAAATTAAACCGTTTTACTGATGAGAGCGGACTTCTCTTCCCGCGGCGGCGGGGAACTGTGCGGCAGGCTCTGCCCTCGCCGGCTGCGACCTCCGCTGGGAAACGCACCCAAACCGTGCGATAAATTTGGGGGGGGAAGCCCTATTTTTTCCTTTTACGCGTCTTCTGGGACGACAGACCATTACAGCTCCCGAGAAAGCCCCATCCAAGGGCACAAAAGCTTTGCATTTCTCTCCTCGTCCGCCATCCGCGGGGAGGCTAGGCCCGGTTTGGCCGCGGCTTGCATGGCGGGGCTAGAAGCCCCGCACCGGTCGGGAGTAGCCCTCGGGGCTGGCGGGGATCCGGCGTGCGCCCCGGTCCTGTCTCCCCCCAGCCGGGCTGGCAGCGGACGGCGCCGCCGGTAAAGAGTCGTGTTTGCCGGCAGAGGCCCCCTCTGCCCCGCCGCCCCGCAGCCCCGGGGAGGCAGAGGAGAAGGCGAAGGCAGGGCCCAGACGCACACGTCGAGGGGGATCCGAGGGCTCGGCCGCGGCGTAGGCTCAGCCCGCAAGTGGGGCCACCGGCCCCGCTGCTTCCACCCCGGCCCCGCAGATCCCGTGGCCGGCGGCCTCCGAAATGTCGGTGGCGGTGGCAAGATGTGCAGGCGGCAGGGAGCGAAAATCAGGGTTTGTATCCAATCTGCCATTCCCAGGCTCCACAGAAACTCCCAGCATGGGAGGAAGGACGGGGGAAAGGCGCAGGAGGGAGTTAGTCCAGACGCGGAGAGGCTCTGAAGGTGGTTGGGAGGAGTTGGGTTACAAAAAGGATATCAGGAAGCCGATACATTTTTATATTTGAATAAATTTGGTTTATTTTAATCAAATATCAATAGCAGAAGGTTAAATATATTTCTAAGGTCTTTTCTTCAAATTTATTAGATTTATTTAATTTACTCAACATAAGATTAGAACAAGAATTAAAATAGTACAAGTGCACTTGTCTTGATTAATAAAGCGTTGTTAAATGTCTTGCTTATTGGTATTTGTTATTAGGAAGTTTATGTCGTTTCCCGCAATCACCATCTTTTAAGATTGCAAAAAAATATATATTTTTATATATATATATCATTAGAAATGTATTGCTACAAACTCTGTATCAAATTTCCAAAAGAAGTAGATGTACTGTTAAATCTAGAGATTGTTCCGGATACAGTTAAAAAACAAAACAAAACAAAACAAAACCACAAACAACTGAAGCACCCGAAGCAAAGAAATGTCAAGCGGAGGGACACGGGGTCACTTGTCTCACGACAGGACCACGTACAGGGGGAGACGGGCCGAGATGTCGGGCTACGGCGCTGGTTATTTTTGATAGCCTTTCTCAAAGGCTTTTAGGGCAAAATTTAATTCGTCTGGCCTTCATCTCTGTCTTCTTCCAGATCATGTGCTTCCTTTTTGGCCTCCCCTTCCTTTCCCTCCTGTCTGGAAGCGGGGAATTTGTCCTTGTTGTTCTCTTTTTTCCATTTCATCCTCCTGTTCTGAAACCAGATCTTTACCTGCCTCTCGGTGAGTCCTAGTGCGTGGGACACCTCGATCCTCCTCTTCCTGGTCAGATAGGGGTTAAAGAGGAACTCCTTTTCCAGCTCTAGAGTCTGGAATCGACTGTATGTTTGTCTTCCTCTCCTCCTACCCGGCGCTGCTGTTTAAAACAAAAACACAGGGTTTTGGAGGTTGGTGTGGCCGTTCAAAACAAGGCGCAAGGCAGGGAGCGAGGGCTCGGGTCCCTCTGGAAATCCCTCGGGGGAAGCCCCACAGAAACGCAGGGGGAGAAAGCAGAGGCCACGGAGGAGCCTAGAGCTTTATACACACGAGTGCGGGAAACATAGCGACAGCAGATGCACGAAGATGCAGACGCTCTCCCCCTGGACCGAGTTTACGGGGTCACTTTATTATCTGGCAACCGGCACCCCCCGACCCCTGCACCCTTCCCCTTCAGGCAGCGGCGGCGGGAGCCGGGCGAGCGTGTCAAGCTGCGCCTCTGTGTCCGAGAGGCGACTTTAAGACTTGGGGTGGCAGTCGCCTTCTGCAGAGGTTTCTGTTTGCTTACTGTATCGCTTTATTATCGCAAGCCACCGCGGCGATAGGAATCGCGGGGAGAGAGGCAAGGGAGAGCGGTAGGCAGAGGCAGGGAGCGAGAAGCAGAGAGAAAGAAGCGGGAGGAGGAAAAGAAAAGTTTCGAACTCAGACGTGAGATGGAAGCAAATTTTTGACTGCGTCCAACCTTGTGGTCTCATCCAGGGAAACATTTGAGCAGGAGACGAGCTCTGATTTAAGTGGTCTGGTTCCTCGCCAATATTAGCACTGGACGATTTACAGTCAGGATATTGTACCAGCTCGGCCTCTTGCTGTGTCGTAAAAATCTGCTGTCTCTGTAAGTTATCGTATCCGTAAAATTTAGCGGGCTCCCCGTGACAGGTAACCCCGCTGCAGGGGGCAGGAGGCGGAGGCGCGGCGGGGGGAGGCGGAGGCGGCTGGTAGGCGGCCGTGGGGCTCCCCCCGGCCGGCTGGTAAAAGTCCGGGGCCGCTCCGCCGCCGCCCCCCGCCCCGCCGGGCGCGGGGTGCGGGAAGCCGGCGGCGGCCGCGCCGTTCCCGTAGAGCAGGGCAGCGGCGGCGGCGGCGGCGGCGGCGGCGGCGTGGCGGCCGCTCACCTCTGGCGCGAAGTGACAGTCGTAGTAGGGGGGATTGATGGGCTCCCCCGCCGCCGCCGCCGCCGCCGCTGCGGCCGCCGCCGCCGCCGCCTTGTACTTGGAGTACAGCGGGTTGACAAAGTAGGAGCTCATCGGGGAGGGGGCAGCGGCGGGCGGGGGCGCGGGCGCGGGCACGGGGGGCTGCTCCCGCCGCCGCCGCCGCCGCCGCCGGTGCCTCTACGCCGCGCTCATGCCGCCGCCGCCGCTCGACCGTGCGCTCCCCGCTCCTGCTCTCCGTGTATGTGGTGACCAGGACTGGAATATAATCGCTCCCAAAATGACCTGCCTCACTGCTTTTACTATTTCCTATTAGGCACACAGCAGCCCGCGCACGCACACGCACACGCACACACACACACACACATGCTCATGAGCTCAGGGGGGACTTTTGGCTTCAGTTTACATGTGCCGCTCCTAAGGCAAGAAAAAAACCCGGCCCAGCCCTGCCCGGTTCCACCCCAGCCGCGGCGGCCCCGCTCCCCCCGCCGGTGCGCTCTCGCCAGGAGTCGCCGCAACCCCCGCCGCGCAGGGGCGAGGCGGCCGCGCAGATCCCGCGCGATAACCGCGGGCGCGCTGCCCGGGGCGAGGCCGACCGGGCCCGCCCAGGCTGCGCTGCCTGGGCTCGGCTAAGCACCGTACCGCGGCCTGCACCGCCGGCCGGGAAGGGCAGGGACCCGGCCGAGGGAGCCGATGCCCGGCGGAGGCAGCTGGGGGTGTCGGCGAGGGCAGCTGGGGGGGGTCCGAAGGGCGGCAGCGTGCAGCGGCCGGGCCCCGATGCCGGCGGGCCCTGCGGGTCATTTCCTTGCAGGCGAGCAGAGCGCTGGGAAATGAGATGCACATTTACCCTTGATGCACGCATGGCTGAGGCTCCAGGTTAATTGATACTTAATGGAAATCATGCCTATGAATATACTTTCCATCATTTCACCCTTGGTGGACGTCATTACCCAGGCAGAGAGAGGGAGGGGAAAAAAAAAAAAAAAAAAGAAAGAAAAATGTGTGGGTGAGCGGTTAGCACCGCTCGGGGACGCGGTCCGAAATAAGCGAGCCCTGTTCTCCGGGAGGAAGGAAGGAAGGCGCTGCCCGGCAGGCTCGGCGCTGCCCCGGCTCCTCGGGCCGGCCGCCCCCGCGGGGGGAGCGCGGCCCGGCCGCCTGCCCTCTCCCCGGGCTCCCAGAAGCGCCGTCTCCAGTCCTCTCTTCCCCGCTTCTTCCTGCAGTGGGAACAAGCTTTTCGGACAGACACCCCCCAGGAGCTCGAGTCCGCCCTATTTTGAAGACAGACGAAAAATGTAGGTGAAATATAATACTGGCCCCGCCAGAGCCACGTGTGACCGTCTGGTGTGAATTGACAAAAAATATTTGTGGTTACATAAAAGGCATCGCAAGCTCCTTCCCCATCACACCCCGCTCCCCCCACCACCATCCCCACCTCCGTGCCAATTAATTCGCTTTGCCTAGGTGACCAGCCCGGCTGCCCCGCAAATGAGCGCCCGGATGGGCCCTGGGGCCCGCAGCGACACCCCCGCCTGGGCAGGGTCCCCGCGGGCCGCGGGCACAACATTTTGGGAAGCCAGCGGAGGCTCAGGGACCCTCGTGTATCCCGGGGACAGGCTGGGGGGAAAGGAGGCGGGGGAGGGGAGGGGTGAAATTTTGGGTGCTACAAGAATAGGCAGTAGCAAAAGCTCATCGGAAGGGAGTAGGGACAAGGCAAGAGGCCAGGCCGGGCAGGGCGGGAGCGGCGGCAGAGAAACCCCTGCGGAGGGGCGCGGAGGGGTGCAGACGGGCAGGCCCGCCCTCCCGCCCCTCGGCGTTCTCATCCCGCCGGTGCCACCAGCGAAACCCCGGTGTGCGTGTGTGTGTGTGTGTGTCCCGGCGGGGGGGTGAGGCGCGGAGAGCGGGGCGCGGGGCGCGGAGCGGTGCGCGGGGCGCGGCGGCGGCGCTCGGGTGGAGCGCGGGCGCCCTCTGGCGGCGCGCGGCGGCGGCGGCAGGCAGCGCCCCCCGCCCGGCGCTGCCCGCGCTGCCGCCGCTCCCCCGGCCCCGGTGCCGGGAGCACGAAAGGCCCCGTCAGGCCCCGGTGCCACCGCGGGACACTCTGCGCTCCTCAGCCATGAGCCGCTTTTCCTTTGATTTCTGGGGTTTTTTTGGGTTCCATTTCTTCCTCTCTCTTTCTTTTCTTTCTTTCTTTCTTTCTTTCTTTCTTTCTTTCTTTCTTTCTTTCTTTCTTTCTTTCCTTCTTTCTTTCTTTCTTTCCTTCTTTCTTTCTTTCCTTCTTTCTTTCCTTCTTTCTTTCCTTCTTTCCTTCTTTCCTTCTTTTCTTTTTCTTTCTTTCTTTCCTTCTTTCTTTCTTTCCTTCTTTCTTTCTTTTCTTTCTTTCTTTCTTTCTTTCTTTCTTTCTTTCTTTCTTTCTTTCTTTCTTTCTTTCTTTCTTTCTTTCTTTCTTTCTTTCTTTCTTTCTTTCTTTCTTTCTTTCTTTCTTTCTTTCTTTCTTTTTTGCCGGTCGGAGTTTACAGAGCCATTTTCTTCGCACATTTCCGTGACCCTCTTTTTTCTTTTTTTTTTTTTTGTTTTGTTGCTTTTTTTTTCCCCAGCGCTATAATTAACTACATACAAAGAATGCGCCTCGTTTACACATGGCAGCCAGGAAAGACGCCTGAGCTTTGAAGACCGCTGCTATCGCGTTTTCGATCATGTTTCCCCCACATATTACACCGCGAATTCTCCATGTGTGGTAGTTTCGGAGTTAATACGGGGGTTTTTGTCTCGAACATGTTATTTTGTTTGCCCGTGCGTTTATGTATTTATGGATTGATTTATGGAAACGAAAGTAAAGATGAATCTTTGTTCGCCCCCCCTTCATCCCACATGCCTGTGAATTATTCGGTGTAATGCGTGTGCGTGTGCACGCGACTGTGCATATGTACCAACATGGATTAACACAACCAACGGATAGGAATTAAATTATTGTTCGGTTTGACACTAAAAATAATTTCCACGGAAGAGCAGCGTTTCGTCTTTCAAGACGTTTGGTTTTCCTTCTGCCATTTTGAAATAAACGCACATAGTATTAGAAATAGGTAAACAAAGAGGAAAAAAAAAATAATAAAAAAAAAGAAAACATATAAGGTAAAACCTGTCAATCTGCCTGAAATAAAATACTGAAAAGAGATGGTGGTGGGCTTGGTGACAATTTCTTACCAGAGCCTCTACTGGAATCAACATAATAGTGTTGCGTGGCAAGAATCCTGTTTACGTGTTGTTAGTTATAGATTACCCTCCCGTCATGGTTATTTTCGAAAATATGAAGAATAACACCGTAGGATTCGTCGCAGTAGAATATCCAATAAAATACATTTCAACATATCAGTGGACTTTGTAAAATCCCTCAGTTTCCTGACCTTCGGGTCCTTTTTGAGTCTGTTGCCTTGGCCCAACGCTGACATATTGAAATTTATAGTCCAAGATTTTAAGACCTAGTTTGTCTGCATTTTTTTGCTTTTTCTCCCCCCTCTAACAAACACAAACATCAAAATAAGGTGGTTTCAAAGAAAAGCGCCATAGCATATCGTAAACTCATTAGGTCCAGACGTCTAGCCATCTCAATGGTTTTATTATACCACGGTTCTTCCTGTTTTAAAAGAATTATAGGTATCTTCTCGACAATGGATGGGAAGCAATGCAACACCTTTTCCTGGCACTGCATGCTTTTGCCCTTTTTTTTCTTTTTTTTCTTTTTCTTTTTTTTTTTTTTTTTTTTGTACAGAGGTAAAAAAACATAAAACACCAGGTCTCTCAGCTCTCCCCTTAATCTTGAATTAACCGAACTGCTCGTAAATATTTACGGGTCCTTCATTTTAATGGTTGCTCTTTAAACAAAGCATTTTTTACAATGAACTTCATCTCAATTATCTTGATAAAGTCATGTGTGTTTATAAATGCAGAAGGCATGAGGCGCGTTACTAAATGAGCTCTCGCCAACAAAGCTGAGCGTTTGGAAGCAGCCGTGTGTCCCCCCCCAACACCCCCCCCTCCCCCCAGACCTTCCCAACCTTCAGATTAAAGAGCGCAGAGGTTAGAAACGGGGAGGGGATAAAAATTAAAAAAGAAAGGTTTTGAGCGAATTTGCATGATTTTTCTTCACGGGCCCGGGAGGACGGGTGCGGAAATATTTCCTAAATTATCCCAAGAGATGGCTGGTGTTTCAAAGACCGCTCGCACCGCCGGCAGAGCGGAGCGGTGCGGCAGTAGCGCGCACCTACGCGGCGCGGCCGAGGCCGGGCTCTCCGCCACTGACCTCCAAGAGCAAATAGCCTTTAGGCGAAGGAGGCGGGGGAGGAAAGGGCTTTTCCTCCGGCCTTTGTGGCTGCCAGAGGTGCTGCTGCCCCGGCAGCGCGGCCGGGCTCTCCCGCGGCCCCGGCCCGGCGGCGCTGGGCCGTCGGCGGGATGCGCGAAGGCTGCGCGGGGGCTGCGCGGTGGGGTCGGCGGGCGCGGAGGGAATCGCGAGGGGTGCACAGATTTCTCTTCTCACCGCAGGGCTGTCGTTCGGTCACGGCAGACTTTATTGTGTAATAACTGACAACAATTACAACAGGTCCGTAGTTCGAGACACGGGGTGGTTAATTAATACAACAGTCACCGGGGGCAGGGACGCCAGCTAGCCGAGGGACCGGGAGACGTTAGGCCTATTGCGAACGGCTTCAAGGATGAGACAACCTCCTAAAAGTGCACTAAGAGGGGGGGAATAGCTCGTGGCCTCGCGGTGGCATCTATTGCGAAGGAGCGAAATTCAGACCTAGAAAGCAGAGGTTTTGGGTAAGGTTTCCTCTTGGTTAATCGTGGACAACTCAGCACCCCCATTGATTTAAGCGGCTGTAATTTAATATATATTTTATTATCGTAATTATAATTAATTTCCTTACCTTTATTTTGGCAAAGTAACTATCTAGACTACATCACTTTTAAGAAACATGTCAAACATTTAACATCAGATAGAGTTCCCAAAGCTAACGTGCACTCACAATATCATCAACCAAACGGTCTGGGAAGGGCGGGGGGGGAATGAAGCGACTCTGCAAAACACGTTGGCGAGCAAGACAAAATTTCCCAAAATACCTGACATAGACCACGTTTCACTTCTATCTAAAAAAAAAAAAAAAGGGGGACCTGATTGATTTAAAGTTCCCGGGGTGGGGGGGCACGGGAAGAGGAGGAGAAACGTATGGGGGGCTGAGAGGGCAGGGGAAGAATAAAACCAAACAAAACAAAAAAAAAAGGCAAAAGCCAACAACCAAAAACCCAAACCCAAAACAAACACCAAAAGCCCCAAACTCAAAACTAAAATAATATTCCCTAACTGCGTTTCTACCCCAGCGTTAGTCTCCTTTATTGCCTTTCTCCTTGTTCATCTTTTTCATTTTCATTCTTCTGTTCTGAAACCAGATTTTGACCTGTCTCTCTGTGAGATTTAAAATCCTAGCTACTTCGTAACGGCGGTCTCGGGTGAGGTACATGTTAAAGAGAAATTCCTTTTCCAGTTCCAGAGTTTGATACTTTGTGTAGGGACAACGCTTTTTCCTCGTTGAACGAGCGTGGATCCAGTTTGCTGCAGGGTTATCTGGAAGAAGGGAGGTATATAGGGAACGGGGCGGGGGGGGAAGAGAAAGGTCGTTAAATTAATTTAACGAAGGATGGACTGTTTTCACAACTTTGGAGGAATTATCATAAAAGCCTTAATGCCCCAGTCTGTTTACTGTACAAATGATGTCTTGATGGTAGGTGGTTATGTGGAGTCTTTTATGGGTGCTTGTTGCTGCTTGCGCTGGGGTAGGCGTCTAGACGTTTTTATAGGTTAGTAAAACTATCAGTTTTGCACATTCGAGCCTTACAGGTTTCAGCAATAAATCAAAGGGGCAATTTCTTTCTTTCTTTCTTTCTTTCTCTCCCTCTCTCTCTCTCTCTGCCCCTCTCTCTGCCTCTCTCCCTCTCTCTCTCCCCCCCTTTTTTTTTTTTTTTTTTTTACTTACTTGGGTCAAGTTGCTGCTGTTTCTCCTCCTTCAGATCGCTGCTCGGGCTGGGGTTGTGGCTGCAGGCGGCGGGGTCCTTGGAGCTGCCGGCAGCCGCCTTCTCCCGGGGCTCCTGGAGGAAGGAGCTGCACGTGTACTCGGGCACACCGATCCCCTGGGACTCCCGGGACGAGGAGCACTCAGTCCTTTTGGAGGAGGAGGAGGAGGAGGAGGAAGACGAGGAGGCGGCTGCTCCCGTCTCCGGCTTTATCCCGTAGTGGCGCCCGTTGGAGGAGCCGGAGCTGGACGCGGAGCCGCCGCTGCCGCCGCCGCCGCCGCCGCTGCCGCCGCCGCCCGGGAAGCCCGGGAAGGGCTCAATCCAGGAGCGCACGTAGCGGCCGGCGTCGGCTGCCCCTAAGTGGGGCTGGTGCATGTAGGGGTGGTAGATCCCGGTCATTGCCGCAGACGGCTGAGGGTGAACCGTGGACCAGGAGGTGGAGAACACGGTGGATTTTGGTGCAAAGCTACAGGAGGAAAAATCTGAACTCTCTGCAACACCTGATGGCCTGGAGGTCGCACTGTGACCTCCCTGGACGAATCTACTCCCGTAAACTTCTTCGCTTTCATGGCCTATGAGAGAATCGACATAATAGTTACTTATGGTGCCACTAGACGACATTTTAGGCTCCCCTCTTAGTCATATAAAAGGTTACACTGTTAACTGTATATGATACCCTCCCGGAGAACAATCGTAGTATTTTGCAGACTGCAACCCTCAACCATTGGTTGCGGAGCCCACGTGATCATATTTACCAATACTGCGAGTAAATCAATCCGCTAAACTGGGGCTGCTGTGATTAAAAAAAAAATCATCATCAACAACGGCCCCGCACAGCGCGCCGCGCCGGGGCCGCCCGCCCTGCCCGCCCTGCCTGCCCCCTTGCCCGCTTGCCCGCCCGCCCGCCCGCCCTGCCCTGCCTGCCCGGCTTGCCCGCCTGCCCGCCCTGCTTCCCCGCCTGCCCAGCCCGCCTTCGCTGCCCCTCTGCCTGCCCTGCCTGCTTGCCCGCCCGCCCGCCTGCCCTGCCTGCCCTGCCTGCCCTGCCTGGCCGGGGCGCGGCGGGCGTGGCCGCGCTGGCAGCCCACGGCCGCGGCGGGCGCGGACTATTTCTTCACCTCCTCTTGAGTGATTTCTGCCATTCATTTCTTAATCAATGAGAGGCAGGGTGTTTAAATAAATCCAACAGCCTTGGCTTGCTAATCACACTCCAAGCTGCTGAGGAAACCCGCTGGGAAAGGGGGATTCTTGCCTGTAAAAACAAACCATCGCAAGCTGGGACTGTAACGACTTCTCATAAAACAGGAAAATGTTACAGTAAAAGCACATTGCGGTACTTCCATATTTCAGAGCATGTGCGGGTATTATTATCCGCTCCCCCCACCCCCCTCCCCGGACTGAAAGTTTCCATGGAAAGGATACACTTTTTAAAAGAGATGCCCATTGTGTTGTTTTAAAACAGGTGGAAGACCTCTGTAATGATTTTATGCCTTTCAATAAAAATTTTATGAGGTGTATTTGATTATAGATTAATGTGTCCCTAATAAAATGGACGGATGGAAACAGCAAAGCCTGTGTCTCCGAGCACAACTGACGTGTGGCTGAACACATGCTCCTGTATCTGCCAAACTTTGGGGCTACACAGCTCCAAAACAGCCCCCCTTAGGGGTGCCCGGCGCGGCCCGGGAGGGGACGCGGGCAAGCGCTGCCCGGAGGAGGCCGCCCGGCCCCGCAGGCAGGCGGGCGAGCAGGCAGGCATGCAGGCAAGCTGCCGCTGCCCCGCGCTCGCCGGCAAAGCTGCCTCCTCCGCCTCTAGTTCAGGGGGAGCCGGGCCGGGCCGCGCTGGCCACGTTCAATGCCTACGTGAGATTTTTTTTTTTTTTTTTTTTTTTTTTTGCCCCGCTTTGCTTTCTCTTCCTTCCCTTCCCTCCTCTCCCTTTCCTCCCCAGCCCGGTTGTCCTTCCCCGAGCGAAACGGTGCCCGGTTAGAATTGAAATCTCGGTTACCCATGGTCTTCTGCCCACGCCGGCTCTCCCGGGCGAGGGACGGTGGCTGTGCCGGGATCTGGAGGAGACGCAGAGGGTTAGTGCAGAGCCCCAGCACGGCCCGCCGAGGGCACAAACAACAGCGCTGAGAAAACACTTCCTACTCGCGGCCCGGTGTGAGGAAGGGACTGAAATTCCTGTTTATTTAATGATTTATTACTCTCTTAGGTTGTTTTCTTCCTTTTTTCTTCTCTCTCTTTTTTTTCTCTCTTTTTTTTCTTTTTCCTTTTTTTTAAGCTTTTTTTTTTTGACATCTCACTTCAGCATTTTCCTTTGCGTTTTCGTATTTCTCTCATATTTTTTTTTTTCTCTAGAAGCTGGGTTTGTGGTATGGCGAAGGATTGCCCCTCGCTTCACACAGATATAAATTGATAAAGCAGGCAGATTAGAGTGAGCCTCCTTTTTTATATACGTTAAACACTTGGTATGGAGCCAGCTAATTACTTTCCACTGCTGAAACTTCTTTGGTGATGTAGCGACTGTCTTTAGAAGGAAAAGAAAAGACGTTTCAAATGTATGCAATATTTAAGGGGGGGGGGGGGTTGAGCACTGTTTCGTTGTTTGTTTTCGAAACGAGAGCAAGCACAAAACACCTACGTACTTGCGGCTCCCGCAGCTTCAAAATGGTGATGCTTTGGTTTGAGGAAAATATATCTTTGCCCTACGAGTAAACGTGCACATGAGAAACTATTAGCTTAAATTAAACACCAGCGACAAGAGAGCAAAACGCAACGCCACCAGCTGCAAAATGAGCAGTATCAGTGCCACCAAATCAGACAACATTGGCACTATCTTGCGTTTAATTTCTTGATTTAGAAACTGCTTAGGGGAGGAATGGGCGTCGATTGCGAGCAAGCTGGCTTCCCAGCGCCAACGGTAGCCACGCTGTTTTTCCAGTACTGTTTGAAGGTGAAAGTATGCCCAAGTATTTGCACTTCAATTTGGAGTCATGTTCATTTGCAAGCCATTTGCAGTTCTGCTTAGTATTTCTGCTCACACAGGCACTCACCCGCTCTCTCTCACCCACACGCCCTTCCTCAGCTTCCAGCGCAGAGCCCTGCTAATAACATTTTCCAGCTATGTACAGAAAGGGTTAAGAGTCGTGAACTTCATTCTCTGAATGTGTGCTACTAAAATGGAATTGCGGGAAATAAAACGATCTCTGAGCGAACAGAAACGGTGCAGGGTGACAAAAGTAGGTCTGAAGAGGCTGGTGTACTTTTGTAAGCACGCTTGGGAGTGTTTCTGCTCAAAAAAAGCCAACCCTGCCAGATGTTTGAGGGAATATTTTCCCATCCACCATCTTCTGAAAGCTCTTGAGCTGACCAAGAACCAAAGTCCTTAACATTTACTTATACCCAGCTTTGCATTTGGTATGATGGTTTTTTAAAGCGAGTAAAGACACGAAATCAAAGCCTACACATTGTAGGCACGCAGAGAGACTGATATTTTTTAAATCAACATACGAACGTCAAATAAAATGACACACATATTGCTGACAGCTTGTAGTAGAAAGATTTTTTATCACTTACCATTTATGAGTTGATTGGATGAGGATGTCCAGTTTAGGTCATAAGATTTTACTACGTTTTTCTTTCTGTTTTTTTTTTTTTCCTTTCTCTCTGTCTTTTTTTTTTTTTTTTGCATTCAGTTTTTCAGACTGCGAACATCACACAACATTTTGTCAATTAATCATTTGTTTACAGGCACAATTATAAATGAATTAAGTTTACATCATTTCCCGCACCAGTCTCCACCCCACCCCTAAAAAAAAGAGGAAGGGGAAGGAAAAAAAAAAAAGAAAAGGGGGAAAAGAAAGAAAGAAAACAAGGCAGGCACACACAAAGACCAGAAAATGGCAAAGAAGGTACATCAGTCCAAAGAGCTGCTGATAGAGAAAGTTCAGGAGACCAACCTGCATCCATACTTTAAACATTTGTAGAAAACCAAAGGAACCGCAGTAGTTTACAGAGTTTATTGCATTATACATGCGAACAGAACATGCACAAGAAGGACATATTGCTGCTGAACGACTACTATTCCACATATGCACCACAAGGAAATGTCTACAATGGAGAAGAAGGAAATATTCCATTTTACGAAGGACAATCTCTAAGTTCATTTGCGAGGATAGTTACATTATAATGTGCTTCTCTTTCCCCCCGCCCCCGAAGTTTTCCCCCCTTCTTTTTCTTAAAGTATTGAATGTACTCAAAACGTTATGGCCCGTGTAACAGCCCCACATAAATACCATTTTGTTAGTAAAAACATGAAAAAGTCACATTGCTTGGATGTTCGACAGTTCCAATAAGTTAAGACCAAATGATAATATTCAATAATAGTTACCCTGCATTACGATGAGAACAAAAATAAATTACACGTGCTAGGTTTTATATATACTCATCATAGTAATACATATTCACTTGCAGCGCTAAAAGAAGGACGAAGAGTCACATTCTATCAGAAAAACAAAACAAAACAAAACAAAACAAAACTGGAAAATGCCGGGTTTTGCCAGAGTCTCTCCTGCCTTTAGCAAGTGGCGGTGCTGTGCCCATTCCTCACTGGTGCCCCCCCCCGGGGTTAGGGTTTAAGAGAAGGTCAGATTAGCGGTCAGTTCCCGGATTCGGTTCTCCCTGCTCATCTTCTTGAGCTTCATTCTGCGGTTTTGAAACCAAATCTTGACCTGCCTGTCAGTGAGGTTTACGCTCTTACTGATCTCTAGACGGCGCTCTCGAGTGAGATACATATTGAATAAGAACTCTTTCTCTAATTCCAGTGTTTGGTGTTTAGTATAAGGACACCTCTTCTTTCTGCCACTCTTTGCAGTTAGCCAATTGCTTGTTGGAGTATCAGACTTGATTTCCTCTATCAAAATCAAAGAAGAAGAAGAAGAAAAAAAAAATCAAAAATACCTCAGGCTGTTAGAGTGTACCCTTGGCCATGACCCCTCCTCTGAGTGTCTGGCAGATATGGTGGATGTGGGCATTAAAACACAGCTGGGGCGAGGTGTGGGCACAGAGAGGGGACCTTCTGCCAGGCTGGGGTCGCCCGTCCCCGCCACACGGCACCCTGCCTTGCGGCTGCCCCGCTCGCCTGCCCCGGCCAGAAATGGGCTTGCAAGTTTTCAGCTGGCGTTTAGCTTTTCAACAATATTTAACCTGCCATCAGCCCCATGGCCACTTTTTAACGGGTCTAGCCTCGCCATGGCCGTCTCGGGCTCCCACGACACTTGCTACGAAAATATCCCAATTACAAAATACCCTCGCACGGTATTTTGAAGCAGCATCCCCCCAGCCATCAGCTGAATTACACAAGCACACCTAGGAGCAGACATAGACGTTTTTCCAGCCAAAAAGATATACAAGAAATTAACACCCTCTGCCTCGATTTTTTTTTTCTTTTTTTTTTTCAATTTTCCTTTTAGATTTCCCCCCCACGCCACCAGAAAGAAATCTGCCCCACATCAACCTAGACCTGGGCTGTTAAATATAATTCAGATAAAGAGAATCTCCATGCACACGTAGGGTAAAAAAATCGACCTAGAGGTTGCAAAGTACATTTTGATAGGAGAAAATTTCCCGTTTTGGGATTCTTCGACACACGTCGTTTGAAAGGAAGGCTTTAGTGCACTTTTAAAAGGAAAATAAAACCAGATTACCGCCACCTTTAGCTTTCAAACGCATTTCAAAATACTGTTGCACTTTTGGAGACCAACCCAAGGTTATCTAAAGCACCACATTGAAATATTCCACCTTTGGACCAGGCAGACAGCGGGCTGCTGCTTTCATTGTGCATTTGTTTCCAACTTTACCCAGACTGGTAGCACCTATTCCTCACCTATTTTAATAGGATCGTAATTAACTTTAAATGCAATCAAACCGCAGTAAGGCTCAGTGAAAAAAAAAAAATAATAATAGCAATAATTAAAAAAAATGATCAGCGAAATATTACAAGAGAAAAGTTGAGCTGGTCGTATTTTACAACCTCCAGACCTGCTTTTTTAGAGATATGGGTCTGCTTTTGGCTGCTGCAGCGCATTAAGGAGCACACGGCTATATTCCCCGCATCAGAGAGGCGGTCTGCATGCACGGGAGAGGCAGATCTCTACAGAAAATCTTTGGACCCTTTTGTGTAGCATTGTTTTGCCTGCCAAAATCTTCAGAGACACAGCACCTGCAGCCCGATACTCCTTAGCATTAAATGTGGTGGCTGTGATGCTCGTTAGTATATTCGAGCGTGCTTTATGGTGCTGGCGTGTTGGAGTTACACCACGGCACGGCTTAAACTCGGTAATACAGACCTTTACTCTCCTTCTCCTGGACTTCTGGGCTGGACACGGAGCCTTCGGGCAGGCAGCTCCGCTCGTCTTGCAACGTGGACTTGGGCTCGGGACTTTCCACTTGAGAGACTTTAGCGGTGCTGTCTTGGTTGTTCGGGTTTTCATTCATTTTCTTTTCCAGCTGAAGTTGAGCAGATATCTGCGGTTTGGAGCTGCCGCGAGGGTTTAACTGTAACATTACAGTTGAACTCGTTTCAGGGCTATTATTGTACTCTTGGGTTTTCCCAGTGGCGTAGGTCTGGCTCAGTCTAAAATATCCTGGGACGGGAACCTCGGGGTTCTCAATGGGGCATGATTCAGACACCAGCCTCTGGTAGGAAGGGACGTCTGCAGAAATGAGTTTGGATCTCTTATCGGAATACATGCAGCAATTGCTTTCTTCTTTAATATTTGTAGTGAAGGAACAAGTGGGGACCTGCTGTGTAACAGGTTGCTCTATTCGACAAGATCTGTTCGGGTCTGTCCAAGTGTCTACTTGAGGTATATAAGGATGTACATTCATACCCATATTTTGGTGATTAACTTCTCTTTTAGCCAGAGACGGAAGGAGTCCACAGGTTTGCATCCCATACGTCCCAATGTCTGTGCTAGGTGGCATATACATGCTGGCGCTGTTGGAGTAGAAACTGTCACTCCTGCACGCACTGATGAGAGAATCTACTAAAAAAGTATTAGCGGCAGGAGAGCTGTTGGGAAAGGACATTTTGGGGCGGAATTTGAGGAAGAGAGATTGTGTCCTTTGTAGGCTGACATCTCTAGGAAAACATTCCCGTGTAATTGCGGATGCCTCCGCGCGACCACATGACAGCCGGGCCAATGGCAGGGCCCGCCGCCCCGCGCCCCGCCGCCCCGCCGCTGACGCGCCCCGCCGCGCCGCCCCGCCGCGCCCCGCCGCGGTCAACAGCGCCCCCTAGGCCGCCGCCGCGGCACCGCACCGCCCCGCCGCGCCCGCGCTGCGGCAGCCCCCCCCCCCTCCCGGACCCCTCCGTCCCCAGCCTTCCCACCACCCCCCCCGCCTTCACCCCTCCGCGGGCGCGGAACCTACCCCAACCCACCCCCCCCATCGGAAAAACCGCGCCTGCCCGCCATGGCTGCGCTACTGCCCCCCCCGCGCTTCTGACAAGTGCGGGGACAAAAGGTTGCGGGATTTATTAAGGCATATTAAGGAGAATCAGGGGCGATCAATAAAAGCCTCATCTACATTCTTGGGCTACTTGGTAATTTTCTTGCTTCTGAAGCTTTTTCGAGAGTTATACCCTCTGTTGCCGCGCACGGGAAGATATTTTATTAACAAATCAATCGAGACTTTGTAAAGGATAAGATTAATAGTTAAGATTTAGCATAATGGCGTTCGCGTTATGAATTATTGAAAATTATACTATTGATTTTTTCCCTCGCTGCTAACCGAGAAGGTCAATTTTTGTTTTAACACAAATCGTCAAATATTAAAAGCTAGACTTTTGTCATAACTCGAGTTTTATAGGGAGGCTACATTCCTAAAATTATTTTACAATGCTCTCTCCCGACCGCCTGGGAAAAAAAAAAAAAAAAAGTGGGGGTTTCACTTGCCCTGGAAACTGAAAGCATCATAAAGATAATTTCTTCTTCTGTAATATTGCTCATTAAAAACATACAGAAACTCGTATCCTCGCTGCAACTCTTCGAGCAACTTTTTCTTTCCTTTTTTTTTTTTAAGATGAAGAAGAAAGATAAGTGCATCTGTATCATATATATATGTATGTATTAAAAAGAAAAATACCGAAGGCAACAGTAACTGTCTACATGGCAAATCCAATTTTTCCGTCCCAACATTTTAAATGTGTTTTACTGTTCCTCCCCCCCATTTTGTACATATTTACACCCGAAGCTATTACATTTTAAGTAGTGATGGTACAAACTGTTTATTAGTCCTTTCCTTTTCTTTCTTTTCTTTCCTTTCCTTTTCTTCCTTTTCTTTCTTACTTTTTCTTTTCTTTCTTTTTATCTTTTTTTTTTTTTTTTAGAGTGTTCTCAGATATTTCTTATCTGGGACGCATGCTGTCAAGGACTCTCATCCAGACAAAGTGAACTTGTTGATAATTTTTGTTTCGGATTCATCCGCCTGTTTATTTTGGGCCTTTCTACCATCATAACACCCTCTCGGATTCCCGGGAGCAGGCAGCACGTGAAAGGATTTTAAAAAATTTAAATGCGTCTTTCGCACAGCTGAAAACATGCGTTTTCCACCGGCGTGGATTTGAATTTTCCCCCGTTTCCTGGCATTTGGATGTTTTGCACTTTACCGCACACTTTACACTGCTGGAAACAATAACCCTATTTAAAATTTCGCTGTGGCAATGAGACAGACCTTTTAAAACCTTATCGCAGCTGTTCAAATACAACATCATTGTCAGGTTAAGAGCCGGTCTCTTTTACAGCCGCAGCCTCCAGCTTCTGGGTTGCCGGAGAGTTTAAATACTACCTTAGTAATATTCGCTCGCTTTCGAGATCTTTTCGCAGCATCCCCCTGCGCCTGGCGCGGCCCCCCCGCCTTGCCCTCCCCGGGCACGCTCCGCCGCCACCGGGGGCTGAGCAGAGGACCGGGCTTTTGGGCGAGATGGCTATTTAAGATCATGATCAGAGCCATTGCTAAGATTTGCCTGCGCCGGGAGAGAGAGAGAGAGGGAGAAGCTGCGGCGGAGCCCACGACGCTCCCTCCGAGCCCGGCGTTTCCCCCCCTTGGCTTTCTAGCAATTTCCTCTTCTTCAACAACAGCCCGGACAACCCACAGAGTTTAAAGAAACAAAATACTATTTTCCTTGACGCAGTTTAAGGCTCGACTGTTAAATCTAATCAGGAATTTTATGCCCATCAAATGGCTCTTTCATAATCTTTATTTACACTTTAAGAAAAGGGTGTCCCAGAAATATCCCGTCTGAAGTATCAGCCCAGAGGTTTGCAGCGGGTTTCGCCCAACAGTAAAGTTAAAACAATAAGCAAATGCTGAGCCGCTTTCCACGCCAGCCTCGCTGGTGCTAGGGAAGCTCACTCCCTGGCTCCTGATTAGACATGAGGGCTCTTTGATTTTTTTAATTGAAAATATGAATTTCTTGCATGTCACTACACGGAAACTCAGATGATGGCTGTTAGGATAATGATTTAAATATCGTATTCAGCACTGGCAAACAGCTCCGTAAGACCCTTCGCTCACGATAAATCATGAGGGTTTTTAAAAACGGGCAGCAATTTTTTATTGAAAATGAACAGTAGGAAAGTTTAAGTTTGATGTAAATAGAAGTTGAATAAACATGCGAGAGCCACTGGGGAACTGGGGACTTAGGCTCTGGGCATTTAATGTCACTCTTGTTTTAAATCATATTAAAATGGAATCAAGTAATTAACATTAATAAATAAATCAATATTGTGCAATAAATGAGATATACAATCTACATTAATATAAAGGTTTTGCTCTCAGAGCCCCATATTTTTCCGAACAAGGGAGGGAAAAAAAAAAGAAAACCTCAACCAATGGGTCCATGCAGATGTAAATTACTGTTTGTAATAAAGCATAGGTGGACATTACAGTTTTCTCCTCTAGCAAATGTCAGGGCTAAAAACTTGAGGTTACCAGACGTGGCAGCCGGGCTTAATTTTCACTGCCTTATCTTCCTAAACCTTATTACTGGTAATATGATTTTTTTTTTTTTGTCTCGGCTGTGCTGAGGATTCTCATAGTCGCAATTTGCTGTGTTTGTGTCTCGTTATGGGAGGGGGATGGGAGAGAGGTACGAAAGAGGCTAGATATTTTGCAGATGCCTTCAGTAACAAAGGTACTGCGAGAAATATCTTATTTTTAAAACAGGCGGGAACCCAGGAAGCTTTTAGTAAATTTCCTTTCATTTACTCGATTTCAGCATTTTATTTAGGGTCTCTTTAAACGCGCGGATTGTATATTTTATGCCACGCTGTTATATTGCAGGGATATTGAAGAATAGTTTTTGTTTAAGGGAAAAAAAATTGGCTACGATATTGTGTCCTTTCTTCTTTTAATAATGCAACTGTCACGTTGCCCAGATTTCTATGTGCCATATTTTCATAGAAAGAGTCGGCGTCTGGGCTGAGGGCTCAGATTCCCTGGAATTTTTTGACCGAGGGCGGGAGGGGGGAGAAGGAGGGGGGGAAACATACTGATGACATTATGCCTTTTCCTAAATATGAAAGCTTATAAAATAAACAAAATAGCACGCTGGCCATTTCTCCAAAGGCGTTATTTCTGAGCGTGGGGATCGCACAGTAGCACTGACTTCGCCCGAAGCCTCAGCCCTTCCCCTATTGTATTTCTCTATTTCTCTGGACACAGAAGTGTGTAACTGATATGATGAGGGTTTTTTTAGCGTGTAGTTTGGTCGCCGATTCTGCCCTTAGCCTCGGTATTTGGGCTGCACATTTATCTTTCGGCCGATTCCTGCCGCATTTGCAGCTTAATCAGAAAATAAGCAAACGCCCTTTTTGTTCCCCTTAAAGGACAAGCCCAAAGACGTTTGGAAATAGCTCACAGCTTTTTTTGTCTAAAGGAATGAAACAGAGAGAGGGGTAAAAAACAAAAAAATTTTTGAAAAAAGTGTAAAAGATGTAGACTCTCACAGAATCATCACTTTTACACGATGATTCACAAAAGAAGAAAGCGGCGTTTCCATATCCCAGTAAACATTTTTTTTTTTTTAATTAACAGCACATCCTGCCTCCCATCACTCGTTCATGTTCGCTGAGATCGGCCTCACTGTTATTGCGAGGGGTTAAAGCACCTCGTATGGAGACTAATGGGGTTGGGGTTGGTGTGGGCTCTCACAAGGAGCACTCCCACGCCAAGAAAAACAAACAAACACAAAAACTTCGCTAAACGTTTCCCTCTCGAAACGGGTATCTCCACCGAGAGACCAGGGGCTTTTCCTTCGGGCTCCGGCTGCGCCTGCGAGGGCTACCTTTGGCGTCAGGGATCCCGAGGATTTCAGATGGTACAATGCCATTTTATTACCGACGGAAAGGCTATTTCTAGGAAACTGTTAACAATGAACTTCTAAAAAAAAAAAAACCAAAAACAAAACACCAAAAGAAACCCCAACCACCCAGCAGACAAAGTGCCAACAAATGCTTTCACGAGAGACGGGGCTTTAAAAAAATGCGGAGTATGGCTGAGCCAACGAGAAATAGATTTCGATGAATTCTGCAAATAAGCAGAAAGCAGCGAAGCCCTTTCTGTCTTCAGATTCTGACCAAAACTGCGCACTGGAGGGAAAAAAAATAAAACAGAAAACCAGAAAAACGGAACATGCTCGCTCACTGGAGAGCGTCCAGGAAATTCATAAGCTTCCCTTTAATTTTCTAATCTTTAGTTTCATTTTAATAGATCTCCATAGTACTTTTAAGGAAAGGGATTTAATTCAGCAATGCCTTGGCAAGGTGATGTTCGGATATTAAAAATATCTTCTTTTCGCTTTAATCTCTCTGTCTCTCTTTAAAAAAATAAGCACTCTCAGGATCTAACGTTAATCTCGCCTTTAAATAAGGTATGTTTTTTAAATTATGATTTCTGTACCTAGAGGTTTATTTAAGAAAAGCCTCAAATAAGAATCGAAGATAAACTGTGGAAACGCATGGTTTTTATATTACTTTTGTTCATCCGCGTTAAGGCTGTCTTAAAGAACTAAATAGATTTTCGTTCTAGGGAACGAATTCTGAATATCACTGGGTTTTTTTCTTTCTTTCTTAAAATTATGGGATTTTTTTAAAGCTCGGATGCATTATAAAAGATTACGACCCAAAAAGAAAAAAAATTCTTTTAAAGTGGCATATTTCTCCAGCACGTCACGGTTATGGGTTATTTGTTTAATAAATCTTTTTGATGCTTTATTTTCTCATTTGGAAGGCCCTGAAATCTTATCGTTACTTATATATTAGATATTTTATTAGCAGTGGAATTATTATTAGGGGGAAGAAGCCGGTTGAGCACCAGGAGTGCTGTGGCCATTGCAGCACATGGGCGCGCCCTCCTGTGGCCGATGGTCGCCCAGCACCGGGGAATTTCTTCCCCTCCCAGGCTCTTTCTCCTCAGCTCAATTCTCTCTCCCGTCATGGGTTTTTTTTCCCTTTCTTTTTCAAATAGAAACTTAAAACTGCTATCACTGAGCATTTATGCAAGATTAATGCCAGGGTGTTTCGGTTTCCGCGGCTGCCTTTTGCGGTGTCTTAGCATTTTAAAGGCGTAATAGTCCGCTAAAACAGGCTGCTAAAAGCGCTGCAGGAAACAGAAAAATCAAACGACTCTTTCTCGCCCTGTGGATTAAGGCTGGGGAGAGGCAAGAGAATTTTGCTATAAGGTCAGGCGAAATGCTCTGAGAAATTCCCCGCGACTTTTGCGCATTGCTAATTAATGGGCTTTGTGGGCAAACGCACAGCCGCAGAAAAGCTGCCAGGGAAATATCCTCCTTCTCCCTAAATTACGAAGCATTTCCTACAGCCCCCGCATTATTATTATTGTTTTTAAGCGAAAAAAAAAGAAACTAATTTTTATAGAGCTAAAACCAAAAATAATAAAAAAGGCGATTTGAGGCGAATTCCCGGAGCGCGGAAGAGAAAGGGGAGGGAAGCAGGGAGCCCGCCGTGCTTCGGATGGCGGGGACCGGAGCGGGGGACGCTCCCCGCACGCCGCGGAGGGCTCACCTCGACCCAGCTGGGATTTTTCTCTGCGTTATGATGCATTTGCTAATATGGCCAGCTATGCGGTAATAAGCGTGTGTGTGGTTGTGCGTGTGTGAGAGAGAGAGAGAGAGGGAGGGAGGGAGACAGAGAGAGAGAGTGGGTGGTGGTTGAAAATAACAGAGGAACCTTAAGGCGCCTAATTATTCAGAAAGGTTAAAGGTGATGACCTTGACATTTTGGAAGTTCAAAGGCAGACACTTATGTTTTTCTTGCTAAAGAGTTTAAAAATTATTTTTTTTTGGTCATGCCTCCCTCCGCTTCCAATTCTCGATTTTTTGAATTATCGGCTTTTCCTGACTTATTTGGGCACTTTTGCCTTCCCTGCGCGTGAGCGTAGCGAGAGCCGCTTCGTCCTATTCAAAAAAGGCAAATTCTTTTCTCACTCCTCGCCTTTATTGCACATTGCGGAAATCTCTTTTTCACCCACCAGAAGGTGTATAATATAACCCAATTAAGCTGTTTAGAACCTCGGGTTTTATGGTGTTGTCTAGACAGTTCAAGGTTTTGTAAACAGCCCAGCCAGGTCACGCAAGATAAAGCGCGGCGAGGCGCGGAGCGGACCTCCGCCGGTGCCGGCCCCCGCGCAGGGCCCGCCGCGGCCGGGGCACCGGGCTGCGCACCCCGCTCCCGGCCCAGCTCCGCGCTCCGCTCGCCCTGCCCAAGGATGATTTTTCAGAGCTCCATCCCTCTGCCTCGAAAGCTTTTTTTTTTTCTTTTTTTTTTTATTTTTTCCCCCGCTAGTGCCAATTGTTTATAGCTCCCTCTTGTCTGACTCGCTCCGAGCCCTCCGTCTTTCTGCCTTACCCTTCACTAACAAGTAAACAGTCATTGGCGTTGGGAATTCTGGGCTTACTGGGAGCCTGACGAGTTAAAAAAAAAGGGGGAAAAAAAGCCTTTTTCGTTGCTTACAGCAATTGTAGTACCATCAGAAGTGATGGGCTGCAGACAGCCATGTTGGCTCTGCCTCACAGCGAACAGGGAAGGTTACACATACCTACAAAGGCAGAGTTAGACATCTAAACTATTATTTATTTTAAATGCATTTAAAATAACCCGACTAGGCTTCCTCCCGTTATTATTTAGCTGAACTTGGCTCTAGCCCGGGAAACGCTAGGATCCTTCGGAGATGGAAATCCATACAGTGCACGGAAGTTATAACCTTAACTTTACTAGAAACCATTTATTCACATGAAAAAGACAGTGGCCCATGCTTTTGGATGACAATAGAAACATATATATATATTTTTTATATATAGCGAACGTACATTTACCATCTCTTAAATAAACCGCATTCACTTAAAGGGAGGAAAGTGTTATCCTAGCTCAAAAGCAACAACACAGCCCCCCCCGAACTCAATGAATTGTAAGCAAAAACTACCAGACACACTGCAGGTCCATTGCTGGTACTGTGGGAGAGGAATAAAAAGCACCTTTGGCGAGAAACACTTGAGAGTGGACAGTTGGATTTACCCTAGTTTTCCCTTATCAGGAATCTGCTCCGCCAAGCCCCGAAATCTCCAGTGGCCATTCAGTGTATGGAGTTGCACATGAAAATGAAACTTTGAGTTCCGCAGGGTGGATGTGTCACGTAAACCAATTTATTTTTGCATTCAGATGGCAGGTCAGAGGGACCGAGATTTGTTTTTCTTCTTTCTTCCTTTTCTCTTTCACTTTTTAATTTTTTTTAATTTTTTTTTCCTTTCTTTTTTTTTTTTTTCCTCAAAACAAGGGATTCCCAGTGAAATATTGGAGTCGATCTCTGTTCAGTTTCTTTTCTTTCATCCTTCGATTCTGGAACCAGATTTTAACTTGCCGGTCGGTGAGGTTGAGCATTCTGGACAACTGCAGTCTTTTCTCTTTGTTTATGTACACGTTGAAGAAAAACTCCCGTTCCAGTTCTCTTATCTGATATTTGGTATAGGGACACCTCTTTTTCCTTGATCGCTGGGGAATTGCTGAAATTCAAGAGAGAAGAAACTGATTTATGCTGCTGCTACGAACACGCTCAGCTAGGAAGAGATCAGAGACTTTGTCAACATCCCATTGCCTGGAAAGCAGCCCTCTAGCAGTTCAAAAAAATATTCCTGGGGCTTTTACTTTCTGGGCGACTTAGCAAAAAAGCGAATATTTCCCAACTTCTCCTTAAAAGAGAGCACTTCGAGCAATACAGAGAGATATTTAAATGGGCTGGAAAAATTCCAAGTTTCTCAAACTCCTCTCACCCACCCACCCACCCACCCCCCCCGCCCCAAACAAACTAAGATCTTAAGCTCTAAATCGAAGGCAGCTCTGAGCACTACCTGTGAAATCTCCCCATCTTCCCCCCCCAAATCAACAATTTAATAACAATTAATATCCTCTTCCAAGAATACCTTAAGCCCACCTAAATTGGTTTCCTATCGTAAACACGCTTTACAACGGTAAAGGAAATCTTATAGGATATATAAAATCCTTTGGATGCTTATAAAATTGCACATAAAATGCGGCTTGACAAAGTGTTGGCCTTGTACTCTTGCCCCCAATTTACTACTGATACCTACCTGAACTGTTGCTCTTCTCTGCAACAGCCTCACCAGAAGGGGAATCGGCGCTGTTTGCTGGTGTCACTTTCTTCTCTTGGCTGGAAGGTGTTTTACTGCAAGTGCTGTTCTGGGCTTTCAAGTCGCCCTTCTCCGCGTCCCCCTCGCCCTCGGAGTGCTGCTGGTACGGGGGTCCGGGGGCTGTCTCGTAAAACTGGTCGAAGCCTTGCGGCAGGATGCCGTTCCTCCCCACCGAGCTGTAGAAGTTGGAGGCGGCGGGAGACGGTCCGTGGTGGCCGCAGACAGGGTCCGTTTTGAATAACATTTCCGTCCTCCTGTTCGCAGGCTGCAGAAAGTCTCTGTGCATCACCTCTTCAGCTGAGTAATAAGGAGCATAACTGCCCCTATACTGCCATTTGCTGCGCTCTAATCCGTATTCCCTGAATGCTACTTCGCGCACAGGTTGGACATGAGGTAAATTAGAAGAATAAGGAAAAGTCATTTGACAAGACGAGGATTGCGACAAAAAAGAGGGTTTCGTCGAGAAATCTGAGGGTGAGACGTAATAAGCGCACCCTGGCAGATACATATTGGATGTGCCGTGACTGCAATCGTCAAACTCAGTCATGTCTTCCTTTTTGCGATTGCAAGCAACCAGGAGGCTTCAATGCATTGAACAAGATCCATCTATTGCACAAGAGGGTTTGGACAGGATCAACTAAGAAAAAATCCCCACCGTGTGCTGACGTGCAATTCATCTTGATTGATTCTAGTGGTAATTATGTCACGTGACGCGATGTAGAAATGTCCTTATATCTATATCAGCCCCTCGGAAAGGCTCCTAAGATCTCTCCAAAGAGCCCTCCCAGCACGGAGAGCCGAGCGCAGCGTTTGTACAAATATAGACGGTTTTTCCCCCCCGCACACCCCCTCATCTTTCCACCGGGCGATGAGATACACGTAGGTGGTGCGGTAATCACCTGGGGCCGCGCCGCCCGGGCAGGCGCCTGCCCACCGCCGGAGCCGGGCGCGGAGCCCCGCGGAGGGCAGCCCCCCGCCCGCATCGCATCGCACCGCATCGCCGCCCCAGCCCGGGCTCCCGCGGGCGACGAGGTGCGGGGGGGGGGTGGTGGTGGTGGGTTACACAGCCACCCCCGGGGAAGGTAGCCCTCCCAGCCGGGCACCCGCCGCTGGGAAACGTGATCGCTCCTCGTTAGAGGGAGCAATGTTGGCTGGCCGCCGCGCAGGCAGGGGATGAGCGGGGGTGATGGTTCACTCAGGAAAGCGAAGTCCCATTCACGCGTACCGGTGGATCTGCCCGCCCGGCTCCAGCAATCCGCAGTTGGCATCCAAACCCGTCACGCAATTTCAAAGCCCGAGTCCCGATCACCTCGCTTTTCCCTCGCTTATAAGCCCAAACACTGCGCGCTTGTCTCAGGGCGCCAGAGACAAACTGAACTGAGAAACAAGCAAACAGAACATCTCTCAGTAGCCGGTTTTATGAAAGGGAGACACTTTCGGGCTCTTCTGGAAAGCAAAGGGCTAGGGCAGGAATAGAAGTCCACCAAGCACGGTTTCCTTGGGAAGCAGAGCAGCACACAAAGTGACCTCTGTTCCCGTGTCTCCAACTCCCACCAAAATGTTCATTTTCATTGGAAGGGAACAGCAGGGTTGGGAGCGGGAGACACGCACAACACCCGCCAGCCCCGCGGCCGCCCTGCCTTCGAGGGCTCATTTTTTGCCAATTTTCTTTTTCTCCTTGAAATATGATTTTACATAGACGAGCACAAACCAGGTCACAAAGGCTGAAAAGAGAATAAACAATACGCGCCAGCAACAGCCCTATGCTCGACCAATTCCTCATTCCAGAAACGTTTGCCAGCTCTCTATGGGAATGCCTTTTTCCGTCACTGTACAACATAGCCAGAGTAGCCTCGCCACATGCCGCTCTCCAAATAAACCCGAAATCTGGGCGAGCTCTCCACGCCGAGCAGGGTCGCCCCCTGGCCACCCAGACAACCCCCGGGCGCTCCGGCCAGGCGGCAGGCCCCGCATCGCCTCCAAAAAGGCAACCTCCAAATCCCACAGCACGCAGAGAGCCCGGCAGGTAGGGAACCGGCCCCAAAGACCCGCGGGCAAGTGGGGGGAAGGCCCGGGGTGCTCCCGGCTCTGCGAGGCGGCGGTGCCCGCGGAAGACTCAGCCAGGCGCCTCCTGCGCGCCCCCGGCTCCGCGCTGCGGAGCGGCTCCGGGGGCGGGAGCCCCCCAGCCCGGGCTGCGCCCCGCACCCTGCCCCCCGCCCCGCCGCCACCGGCACGGCCCCTCCTGCCTCCCCCGGCCCCCCAGAGCAGGCGAGGGCTGCCCAAGGGGCTTCCGCACCGCACCGCAGCTTGCCCTTTCTAGAAATCAAAAGACCAAAGCCAGGCAGATAAGATGAAATTCATTCCTTTTTTTTTTTTCTCCTCTTTCTTTCCTTTTTTCTTTTCTTTGTACAGTATGGTATTTTTTGCCTTGGTGCCTTGCTCGCGAACCACCTCAAACGCCACACATTGCCCTCAGTAGATAGACTCCCGCAAGGTATCACCAGAAATCAAGGCACAAAACCACGATTCCCTCCCTTTATCGGTAACTTTCGACCCTTCTCGATTCTGCTGCAACACATGAACAACCTCCTAAAAATGATGCCTGCGCAGTTAAAATGGCTCCTGTGTCACTTACCACCCTGAGCTTGCAGCAGAGCAGGGCAGGGATCCGTTTGGATTGTGCCCCCAGGTTTCTGATCGCCTATCTCATCAGGACAGATGGCTCTGGGAACCTATGGAGCTTCATTTTCTTTACCGTTCAGACAACTAATTACACCTTAGCCAGAATCCTTCACCTTTCTTTCGATGCAGCAAGCCTAGCATCAATTAAATTTTGGCGCAGGAGCCAACCGGTTTCAACTAATTCAAGTTCAAAGACATGGCGACGATTTGTTAATACGAAAACAGCCCTTTTAGGAAACAGTCCCTTAAAAAGCGATCTAATTTGGGAAATGTGAGACCAACATCGCAGCAGAGACCTCGCTGGAATAAGGCAGAGCTGGGGGTCCCCGCCTGCCAGAGCGTTTTCACCCTGGGGTCCGTTCCCAGCCCAGCTCGGAGCATTACCTATCCCCCCACTCCTTTTTTTTTTTCTTTTTTCTTTTTCCTTTTTTTTTTTTTTAATCTCCTTACGCAGATTAAATAGCATCGAAACATAAATGCACATCATGTACACAGTCAGGCGAATACTTTACCGTTAGGCGTCTTGAAACATCTGCAACCGTTGCCTGGAATTACCAAGTATTCGGGTCCAAGTGACATTTCCAAAAGCCCTCCGTGGAAATTAAGGCGACTTGCATAACATTCAGGCTTAAAAATATACCCGGTCCGGCTGGAGAAGATGCGGTATTTTTGTGCCACCCAAGATAAGACACTAACTTGACCTTAACTTTGTTATGGCGCCCCTAGTATCTGGAGAACGTGAACAGACACTGTCTGGCAGCTCTCGTAAAAACCGACTGGAGAAGAGATTCTGAGTCATTTCATTTATTGCCACTACAGTTCTGCAAGAAAGCTTTTCCTCCCTGCCAAACTTTAATTATTTATGCTCTTTTAGGAAGCACAAAGGCATCCAGAGCCATTCCCAACAAGCCGAGTTGCGTTTGCAGCCTTATCAAACGAGGAGGAATGGAGAGCCCCCCCTCGGAAGGGCTTTATCACGTTTAGGCTGCGGTCGGAATGCAAAGATAAGATGTTTATGTTGGCGTAAATAAAGGGATGGATGGTCGCCTGCATGCTGGGGGGGGACGCGGGCGTGGGCGCAGCAAGCGGGTGCCCGCTGCTCCCCCCCCACAAAACCTCCTCGCACCCCTCCATGCACCCACAAAGCCGGGGCAGGGGGGCGAAATACAGCTGGAAGGAGACCCGAAATAATCCAGCCGGAGGGCGTGGGGGTACATCCACCTCACCCGGGTGCATCTCCCGCACGCCCACCCGGCGTGCCGCACACGCGTGTGCGCACATGTGCCCATAGGGCGGCTCAGGCGGGTGTGGGCAGGCAGGGGCGCGCAAGGCAGATCCGCGCAAGGCAGATCCGCGCAAGACAGATTTGCGCAGGGCAGGGGCGCGCCCCGTCCCCGCAGCTCTGCCACACGCGTGTGTGCCTCCCCACAAGCCCGCAACGGCTGTCGTCGCCCGCTGCTTGAGAGGAAGAGCTGAAACCTGGAGCATGGGCACGCGTGAAATCCCGCACCATTTTCTTCCGCCTGTGTGTCTAAAGCGCCGTGCGCGCCCGCAAATCTGTGCGCCTGTGTCTGCGCACACAGGGTTACACACAACAGGCGCTGCCGAAATCAGCGCATCTATCTATGTACGGGCACATACGCACATACCTATCGCACGTACTTTGGCATCATATCTCAATTTAGATCCTACCTCCTCTGATTGTTTTTTTTCTCCTTTCGTGGGCGATTTGGACTAGAAGCTTTACCACAAGCCATCGTCGTGCATCAGACACGTTTAATAAATAATCCATTGCCTTGCACATCTTTTCACCCGAGGTTCCTCTTCGGATTTCACATCACCCGTGTAATAAAGGGACTGGTTGTAATGGGGCGGGTTAGGACAGGGAAGGACGGCATAAAGGGTCCATTTCTCATGGACTGTAGCCGGCTGAATAGTATTCCAGGAGGGAATAAGAAAAGGGGCTTTATCTAGTTTTTGCTTTTCTCCTGGCTTGCATCATTGGTGTTGCTTCTAGTTTTTTTAATTAGGGAAATGCTACTGAATTAAGCGACTTTTATTGTCCGCAATGCGCCAGCTCCCAGCAGAGGGGCTGAATGCCTGGAAGATTTGGAGGGACCCAGGGGTGGTGCCTCTGGCTGTAGGTGGCTAGGTGTGCATCTCCCCCCCTCTCTCCCTCCCTCCCTCCCTCGGGGAGCTCTCGCCCGGCGCTGCTTCACCCCCGCTGTTCCACTGGCAGAGTCACCCCGCCATGAGCGAGGTAGGTTTTTTGTCTGCTTTGGGCAATGCGGTGAGAGTGGCCATTCTGGACGGCGAGAAATGCGCCCCCAAGTTGGGCTGTTTTTCCTTCTCCCTCCCGAAACACCACCCGAGCGTTACCTTTGGGGGCTCTCTGGAAAGCTTTCGGGAAGATGGCTGTATTTCTGCCCTCCTAGAAATCCGGCTTTTACCTCCAAAATCATCTGGACCACAGTGCCCTTGCGAGCAGTACTTGCAAGCAAAGGAGTGGGGTAGGAGCAAAGTTCAAATATGCCTCTTTATGAAATAATGAGTTTATTGCCTTCAGGAAGGCAATAGCCCCATGTAAATAGGCAGCTGCTTTGTGCCGTTCCTTGTGGTTGTTTAGCCTTGTTGCATACGCCCCGACCAACCATATCTGAGCCTACTTTATATACCAGAAAATAACGCAGGCTCCGCCAGCGTAATTATTATTACTGTTGGGAGAGGCAACCGAAGGCTTTGCGTGTGGAAACGCCTCTTCATTAGAAACAGATTTAGGTGGCAATTGCAGCCAAAAGGCGTTTTAATCCGGACCTAAAATTCCGTGAGAATTTTATTTATTTTTTTATGTTCTGAAGTATCAGACCAAGGCAATATCTCGCATTTCCCCTGGCTCTGCAGCTCCGGCCAGCCCCGGGTGCTCTGGTGCTGCAGAGGCCGGCTGGAGGCTCCCGGCAGAGAAAGCCTGTCAGCAAGATGCGGGGAAAATCGATTTCATTCTCCTCCTAAAACAATAATCAAACGGCTTGGGCAAGGCTCCCAGCCCCTCTGCTTGGGTTATCCTCTGAGGTTTGTATCTGGGCAAAAAACCGAAAGCGTCCCCCCCTTTCCCTCATAAAACCTCTGCGGAAACGGCCATGGGGACGGGTCTCAACAAAATAATCAAACCCACCAAGGCCTGCGGGCTTTTCCCTCTCCTGTGCCTACAGCACCTCGGGGTGAGGGGAGGGTGGTCCCGGCTCCCCCCAGTTCGGGCCCCTGCCCCGGCCCCGGCCCCAGCCCGCCGCGGCCTCGGCACCGCCCGCTTTCCTCCGCCTGTTTGTTTGGGGCTGCGCTTGGACAAGGCCAAAGTCAGCGGCGCTGGAAGGGCAGGGCCCGGGCCGGCCACCTGGGGCGTCACCGGCGGCGGCGGCGCCGCCCGCACCGGCTCTGCCGCCGCGGGACCCCTCGCTCCCCCGGGGCCCGGCTGGCGGGCGGCGGGGGAAGGGGAAGAGGATGGAGGGGCGCTTCTTCCCGGGAGGGGAACCTCTCTCCGGTGCCCAGGGAACAGCCCCGGGGGCGGCGGCATCCCCCCGCTCTTTCCCGGCGGGCGGGCAGGCAGGGCTCCCCCACCGCCCGCGCCCCTGCCGTCGGGGCGGGCAGCCGCAAGCGGAGCGGCCGCCGCCGCCGCGGAGCCAGCGCGCAGGTTACGCGCGGGCCTTGCGCGGGTGTCACGTGCCCTCTCCGCCGGGCTGCGGCCGGATCTGCAGATCCGAGCGGGGGGTGGGAAGAAAGGAAAAAAAAAAAAAGGGGAAAGAAAAAGAAGAAAGAAAAAAAAAGGTTTATTTGTTAACCACTTTCCCCCATCGCTGCTCGAGCAGGTTACTCCAAACCACAAAACAAGCCGGCGCCGCAGGCTCGCCCCGGCGTGCAGGGCAGCAGATGAAGGGAGCAGCCGGGACTCACAGAGCTGACGTCTTTACTAGGCGTTTTTTCCTTTATTTTGCTGCAAAATGGTGTTTACATACAGATAAAAGAAATCGATTTTAGTTTAGCACCGCTCGTTCTCCGGGGAAAGAGGGGGTAAGAAGCAGGAGAAAATCTATATAAAAGGAGTAAGAAAGGTAAAAAAAGCTGATAATACAGGTTTCCGTGCTGGTCCGGCTTGTCTTCTTCGTTTTGGGTAGGAACTCAGCGCTTGCCAATTTACGCAGGGATCCTACGCGTTTCGAGAACTTGGTTTAAATGGTAAACACACAGGGTCCCCGCGTTGCACTCGCGAATACGCTCTACTCTAGGGGTGAACACTCCGGGCACAAGTTCATGCAGGAACGGGCGGACTCTGCTCTAGTACATAGAAAGCGCCTGCTCTCGCATTACTACTCTTTTCTTTTTCATCCGCCGGTTCTGAAACCAAATTTTAACTTGCTGATCGCTTAAATTCAGTCTGTTTGATAGTTCTTTCCTCTTCTGTCGGTTAATAAACTCATTGAGGAGAAACTCGTTTTCCAATTCAGCAATTTGTTGTTTTGTGTAAGGTTTCCGTTTCTTTCTTGATCTCCCCTGGGTGGGGCACCAAGGCAAACCTACAACAAACACGTCGATAATTTAGTGGATCAGGTCTGGGTATTAAAAGAGAATATACAAAAAACCCGCAAGATAAGAGGGCTAAACTAGGTCGGCAAATCGGGCAAAGCACATCTGACACCACAATTTCTATCTACCTCCGACTCGGATTAAGCGATTATCGCTCCGAACGGGTTACAGGGGGGTTACAAAGCAATTACAGGCAACTCTTAGAAAGCAAGTATCGCTAGGTCGCCTCTAACTAAAGCGAGATATTTAAGGCATACCATCCTGCACTGAAGGTCTGAGGCATGACTGGACTGCTGCGGGCTGAACTGTCAGGTTCAAGTTGACGGAATTCTTGATGTCCTCCTTTAAGCTGGAAGTGCAGGAATTCACTTCAAAAAGAGCAGCCGAGCCATGCAAACTTCTCTGCAGGCTCGAGTGGTCATACTTTACGGGCTTTATGTTGGCTGCGTGAGTAACAGTTGGGTCATTTGCAAAAGGTTGCCTCTGCCTGCATCTCTCCTCTTGTTTGGAGCTCGCATCGTGGGCGTAATATTTATTGTTGTCTTCCAGGCACTCTTTGTTGCCGTTGGAGCTGATGTTGATTGGAACGGAGCCGGGGAGGTAAGGCTGCGCCGCGCCGCTGAACGCGTGGCTCTGCGGCTGGGCTGCGCACGAACTTGAGCAAGTCCAGGGGATCGAGCTCCGGGGGTAGGAAATGGTGGGCAGAGCCGCCAATTGACTGCCATTCGCCCGCAAATTAGGAAAATAAAAGGAATCTGGAGATTGCAAGTTCAGGAGAGAACCAACGTAGCCAGATCTGTAGAGACTGCGATCACACATTTCCAACAAAGGACTTCAGCTGTTCTTACAGCAGTATTTAGTTACAACAGGGAATAAGCGGAAAGCCTGAAACGATTGGACGAAACTTTGCAGACAGGTTCTTCAAAGCCGGTAATTTCAGCACCGCCTCCAGCCACTGAGCCACAGAGTCCCCCCTCTTTTTTTTTTTTTTGCTTCTTCCCTTTTTTCCCCCCCTTTTAAAAAGTCTTATGATAACACTTGAAATATGAAAATACCGAGCTCGCAAGGGGGAGGGGAAAACATGGTCTCCGCTTCTATAAAAGTGGCCAGGGCTGGCTGGCAAAGCCGCGGCGCTAGCGGAAAGATGAGGGGAAAACAAACATCTGCGGAGTTGCCGAGGGGACAGGGCAGCCCCGGGCGCAGCCCCCGGCACGGCGGTGCCCCCCGCCTGGCAGCACCCCCAGGGCCAGCAGCTTCCGGGGCGACAACTATACCCACGATAAGAGTGTTCACCGCAGGCTGGGAATAACCTACCACTGCCCCTTTCCACTACGGGGAAGGAGATGTGGCTGTTTAGGGCACACGAATATATTTCTGCCCCTGTACAGACGAGTACACCTTGTGAGTGCCCAGAACACGTATTTTGGCCGTTTTATATATGCGTTTGTTTTAATTGCGAGCAACATGATATGCATCTGCATATGTTTGCAATTAAAATCTTAATTGATCGGATATTACCAGGATCGTCATTCTGGTACACTAATGTGTATTCTCTCAGGTCCCCACGTCTGCCCTTTTTACCCCTTTTACCTTTCATCCTCACTCCGAAGCGAAGGCAAGTTTTTAAACAACGCTTCTAAAACTCGGGTTTTATTTTGTCTGTAAAATACAATCAAACAAACATCATCAAACCGAGAATAACAGCAGCAACAACAAAGAATCACTTGAGCAAGCCGCCGAGATAGGAAACAAACAATTAAATAAATAAATAAACCCGAACGACTGCAAGAAAGAAAATGCCCGGGTCTGCTGTGCAGCAGAGAGTGCTGCGGTGGGCAGAGGAGAGTGAGCCTCAGCTGGGTACCCCGCCGCTGTCTCCCAAATCGGGTATGAGGATTTTTTTCTCCCCTGACAAGAAAATTATCCCTTACTGTGTTATTTTGGTGGCTTATACGTATTTTTACATTTTTGAGAAATCAAACGAGAGCTCCGTTATCCCGTTATCGCTCCCATTTCCCCCGTAGCACCGGAGTAAGCGCGAATGAACCCATAACTGAGAGCATCCTCACGGGAGGTTGCTCGTGTCCTTCTCCAAACCGTACGGGTCGGGACAAGCGCACTTCCCACGGAGGCGAGTCGAGGCCCCCTGTGCTGCACTCAGAGACACCATATTCCCTATAAGAAAACCCACAACGGACCAAGGGGCTGGAGGTGCGGGGAGGAGCACCCCGCTAGAGCCCAGCCGAGCCCCGCTGCGGCCGCGGGCACCGGGCTCCCAGAGCGCTGCCGCCCCCGCCGCCCTACGGGGGACTTTGGAGGCCCATCCGTCACCGGACCGGGCGTTTCTGTCCTCGGCCTCTTCTCCAAGAGGATCTGCATTGGTCTGAGCCAGCCCAGCTTCAAGAAGTGCCTTAATGCCCGGGCTTGGCCACTTTTCATTACCTCTGTTCAAAACTCGAACCTAGTTAACAGGTAGGGTTAATTTTCCCCGTTATTGTCCTGTTAATCATAGTTTTAATCTTGGTTTTATTTCTACGCCGAGATCAGAGACGCTGCCCCTCTTGACATTTTCCTAATCAAATTCATCTTTCTGCTTAATGGGAAATTGGGGTAAATTCTGCAGTAATTTCATTGCCCTGGAAGAAATCTTTAACTGATTGCTCTCTCCTAGACCACACAGGACCACACAAGCACCGCTGGAGGATATTACTGACCACTGCCTTTAATTTTTATTGTTTGAGTTATGTCTACCAATTGAATCTCCCTCTTATTAGCTTACTTGTTTTCTGATTTTTTTTTCTCCCCAAGAGGATGGGTAATAGTTTCTTTTCATAATCGCCTTTTTCAGCTGACTCTGATTTTCGGTTCTCGGAAGACAGAAGGAACATTTTGTGTTCAAAGACTATATTTTTTGCCCGCAATAAACACAAGGAATGGATGTGAGTTCCCAGTTACCGGAAAGAAAGGTGACACTTCAAACTAACTTTTATGGGGTTAGAGAAAACAGAGCTTTCAATTAATGCTCAACTCATCTGTAATTGCTAATTAATACCGCGAAAAAAAATATGAAAAGCTAAATCTGGTGTAGCTGGAGACACTCACAGCTGCGGAAAGCGATGTTTATGTTTAAATCTGTAGGGAAAAGAACTGACAGAAATATCTTGTTCCCGGGGCGGTGGGCCCTTACCGCGGTGCGGAGAGCCTTGGACGGACTTGCGCTGGTTTTTCCAGCCACAGCCGGCTTCTGGTTTGGGGGGCGGTGTTTTAATGCCGCGGGTGTCCCCCTGCCTGTGTCTGTACAGGAAATGTCACCGCTGAGGAACAGAGCGACCCGGAGGGCTGCTTTCACACGCTCCTTTCCGCTCTTTTTTTTTTTTTTTTCTTTTCCTAAAAAGGCAACCGGATCGGCCTGAACATCAGAGCTGACCACACACTATAATTTCACTTGCATATTCTTACAGTTTACAGATGAAAGTTGCTCTGCGTGTGACCGAGTAGTCTCCCTCGCTCGTTTATCACTGGGAAACGCGGCTCCTGAAGCGAGGGGAAGGCTTCCCCTGCCTATGCCGGGGGTTGTCCAGGAGATGGCAGGATTGCCTCAGACATGGCTGGGAATTCGCGCTGCCTGACAGGAGCCAAGCTCCATGGTAGCCGCGGGGCGGGCGAGCCGGCCGGCCTGCAATGCATCATTGTGCCACCGCGCATTTGCAATTCACTTTGTCGAGGTACATATTAATTATCTGTAATAACGCGGGCTATATTTCAGGCGAATCGTTATGCCTTTTGCTTTAAACACGGATGGCTGCGACCGGCCGCGGCTGTGAGTTGGGCGGCGACGGCCCGGATCCGCGCCCGCGGGAGGGAAGCGCGGAGCGCCGGGGCCCGGCCGCGCCCGTGCGCGCTGCGGAGAGCCCAGGCTGTGGGCACGGGGATTTTGAATAACCCCCGTCAATGCCCCAGTTCCAGGCTCTGGAAACCCTTTTAATCTGCACTGGTAATTGGACGGGATGATGCGCCCCGGCCCGCGGCCGCGGCCTCGCCTTCTCCTGGCTGTAGCTGCTGGTTTCTTAATGTTTCTGCACGTTGTTACGAAATTAAAAGGCAACTCCTCTCCATCTGGTACCCATTTGCCAGCCAGTTCGGGTTTCCTCCTGCCCTGGGAAAGGGCGTTTTGGCCGTGGCAAAGCTGCGTCTTCTGAGAGCCTGGAGACCGGCGAAGCCAAAGGTTAAACCTGGAAAGGAGGGAAGGGAACAGCCCGCGACGGCTCTGCCCGCGACGGCTCCGCGACCGGGAAAGACAACAGCTCTGGCGGTGCCCGGCCTTCCCTCCGCGGGGGGACTCGTTGGGAGGAAAAATTTCTCCAGAATTAATAGGACCGAAGTATGTGTGGATGGGAGCGGGGGGGAGGTGCCAAGGGGCGGGGGGAGAAAAGAAGAATTTTAAACATTCCAAGAAAACAAGGCTGCATCAGCAGAGAGGGCTGTTCCAGGTACCTAAATGATATGTCCCACAAGTCTCCTCTTTTCCCAGAACCGAACAGAAATGCACTTTGCGATAAAATCTGAAATGCTCCGACGTGGGCTCTTTTCATCCGTTGAGGGGAAAATTAGACGCCTCAAAAGCCATGAACGTGCAAGCGGAAGAGAAAGGGGAAGGAAGAGGGCGGAGGAGGCGGAAGATAACCCCCCGCTGGAGCCAGCCGGTTGCGGAGCGAAAGGAGCGGGGGACGCCCCGGGGCCCGTCGCCCCCGCCGCCGCGGAGCCCCGGCAAGTGCCGGGCCGGCTCGGAGCAGGGGAGGGGGGAACAAAGGAGCGCTGGGGCCACCCTCGGCCGCCGGGTGCCGGGCAGGCAAAGCCGGGATCCGGGGCGAGAGAGGAAAGACAAACTCTCCCCTGCCTCCCACCCGGGGAATTTCTCGCCAGCAACGTTTCTTTCTCCCCAAACCCCCTTGCCCAGCAGCAAAGTGCTCTCCGATACGCCTTTCCCTCCTTTAACGCGCCTCGCATCGTATCTACCTCTCCTTTCCCAAAAACCTCGTCCTTTATAAGTGGCCCTGGGAAGATCCCAGGCAAACCCGGAGCCGGCGAAAAGCCCTGCTGCAAAAAAAAAAAAAAAGAAGGCGAATTTCTTCCTCTCTTTTTATATATATCGAAAAGAAATCGTTTTATTAAAGACGGTTCAGGAACAGTTTGGCAACATCGTTAACAGCTTGGAAGTTCAGCCCGTATTTCCAACACAAAGTAAAAGCAGACTTTCAGACAACAAGAAGAAAAAGATATGGTTTATGGACAAATAGTCTTACCGTATGTCTTACCCACATACACTGGTAATCAAAGTGTTTAGAGCAATAGTATATTATAATAAATAATACTAGTTCGGAACACACACATTTTAATAATTAGACGAGGCACATTAACAGAGAGGATACCGCTTCTCTCTCCTAGTAGTTGACTAGCGTGTCTGATCACCCTGTGTATATCATAACATGCACACTAGGTTTAAAATAATAAAAAAATCGACAAAATCCTAGCCTTTCGGCCTGTATAAATTATGGCATCCTTTGAAATTCCTTATTTATTGCTTCTGTCATTAACACCCGTTTATTTTTGTAAATTAAAAGTTAGCGGTGAACTTCACTTCTCCGACCAGGATTTGGTTTTGGTTTTTCCTTTTTTTTTTTTTTTTTAGCGCCGTGGCGGGAGGAAGGAGCAGAGTCTTGTGCTTGTCCGGACACACAGGTTAGAGCGGGCATTTTACACAAGCTCTACGCAGGTTTATACACACCTCTGCGGTGGCAGCCTGTTCCCTGGCCGCAGGACGAGCCAGCCGGCCCATCAGTCCCCCCGAAAGAGCGTCCTCCCGCCGTGCCCCGACCCGCGGTTCCTCCGCGGAGCGCCCAGCCGCGCAGCGCCCGCCCGGGCCCAAGCACCCCTTGCCGGGAACCGCCGGCTCCTTTCTTTTTTCAATCGGGGAATATAAAATCCTTCCACTGAAAACAAAACCGCAGAAAAAAAAACCCAAAACAAACAAAAAAAAGCCCAAAACAACCCCCCAGAAAAAAACAACCCAAAAAACCAAACCTGCGGAAGCGGGGAGCGAGGTGGGAAGTGCCTGGGACCGTGCTTTGCGCCCCGCAGCAGCTCGGAGAGATTCTCCCTCCCTCGAAAAAGCAATTAAAAATCCAGCTGCAGACGTTACCCCTCCACACAACTCGCAATTCTCTCCGGGTCCCCGTGGGGTCGGCGGGATTTGGCAGCAGCCACGGGTCCGGACTCCGGCTTTCTTGCATTTTCCGATTGATTATTTTTTTTTTTTTCACTCGGCGTGTTTGGAAGTTTACGATACCAAATCAAAACTGACACTTTTTGGCACTGGTTGTTGTTCAGAGAAAAAAAAAAATTACACAAAACCCCCCAAAGAGTTAAGTATTTAAGAAAGTTATAACTGTAACCGTTCAACATATTTAAATTCGTTTATACTGGCCTAGAGGGAAGAACAGAAAATATAATTAATATTAATATTATTATTATTTTCAAAAGGAAGAAACAGAACTATAATTCAAGATTTGTCAGCACTTCCTTCCACTGAGAGAAAAACGCTGACTTTCATGGAAAACAATTCCCGAAATTTCGCCACCGCTGGAAGGAGAAAAAAAAAATTAAATATATTTTCAAGTCTTTCCAAAAGTCTTTAGCTGGTCGTAAATTGAGTTTATAATATCCATCACTGTCCGCAACTAATAGATCAAGATACATTGTCTTTCAGTTTGGAGACTATTTTCTTATCCTTCACCCTCCTGTTCTGAAACCAAATGGTAACTTGTCTCTCAGACAGGTTTGTGGCTGCGGATATCCTTCGCCTCTTGTCCTTGTTAATGAACTTGTTAATGGCATATTCATTCTCGAGTTCTTTAAGCTGCAGTTTTGTGTACGGCACTCGCTTCTTTCTCCCACGCCGGTAGACACACATATCGGGCTGGTTTAGTGCAACGTCCCCTATTGTAAAAGACATGTGAAAAATTAGAATTTTATTACAGGCGTTTAAAGCTTAACCGGTACTTGTTGGACACTGGTTTTCACGGGCAAATAAATAATGCCGGCTTGTTTACAGTTTATTATTATTTACACTGCCACATTATTTGCACGTTAGTAAAGCACCGAAAACTTGATGGACTGTCATCACTTTTCAGGCATGCATCGCTAGCGAGCATGCAGGACGGCGGGGGCATCGGCTGGGGGGGCCGAGAGCAGGTCGGTCCTGGCAGCGCACACACAGAAATCGCTTTGGGGTGTGTGTGTGTGTTTTTCCCCGGGTTTGTTTGCATGTGGTTTGTGCCTCTGTGCTCTCACTACTCGCAGCCTCTTAAGCGCTCTGGGGCCGGGTCAGTCGCCAGCCGGAGAGGCGGAGGAGCGCAAGCCTTCGAGCCATCGTCCTGCAAACTGCAAACGCGAATACAAACCCGGGCACCGAGGGAAGCAGCAGGAGAAGGAGCCCGAGGCCGCCGGCCGAACGGGGGTCCGGGGCCCTGGCGCTGGCTGGCGGGGGGTGGCTCTTGGGGTCACTCCCGCGGGGTGGAAAGCAGAGGGTGAAGTTTCCTCGGGGGTAGGTGTAGGGGAGGGGGGGTAGGGAAAAAGGAAAATCCACAGTCCCCCCCCCTCTCTCTCCGCTCTGTGCGTGTCTGTGCAGCGTGTCCACCTCGGCAGGCCGCCCCTGCAGCCCGGGGGGCGGGGGAGGGGACGGGCAGGCGGAGGAGGCGCGGGGGGGGGGGGGGGGGGGATTCAGCTCAGACCATTTCTCTCCCTCTCGTACCTGGAAAGGACGATTTCCAAAAGTGTGAGCTCTGTGTCTGATCTTTGGCACAGTAAACCTGACTATTCCAGCCATTAGCCAGAGTCCAAGACTGATAGCCCTCCATTGATATGTATGTTTCATGTCTCGGTTCCCCAGAGCCAAACGTTGAGACCATGTCTATGTACCCAGGAACGTGCTGGTAGGGGGTTGTATAGCCCTGGTAGAAGGACACTTCCTTCGCCCTGGAGGAGACTTCATTGGCGGGGACACTCGTGCTGGTCAGACTGGAGACGTCCATGTACTTTTCCACGGGAAAGCCGCCAATGGAGGCATGGGGGGGAGACTTCAGGGCGTTTTGCTGGATCCCAACCCCGTGGGACATCCTGCAGCTATAGTATCCATTGCCAAAGTGATACCCATAGCCGAGCGCGGGGGCGGCGGCCGGAGCGGCGGAGCCCGGACAGTCCTTGGCCGGGGGGTCGGGCCTCGCCGCCGCCCCCGAGCGCTCCCCTCCGCCGGCGTAGGCGAACCCCGAGGCGGCGGCGGCGGCAGCGGCGGCGGCGGCCGCTCGGCCCGTGTGCGCCGCCCCGAAAACGGGCGAGGAGAGAAAATTACGGCACTGCCCGGGGGCTCCACCGCCGCCGCCGCCGCCGCCACCACCGCCGCCGCCGCCACCGCCGGTGCTGTCGCCGCGCAGTCCGTCCATCTCCCAGCTCGCTGCTTTGCTCATGGCCTTGCACATCGCGGGCGGCGGCGGCGGCGGCTCGGTCCCCGGCCGGGCATGATGCAAAAATGGATATTTGCCTCCCAACAGGTTGGATCCTGGCGGTACGTTTATAAAAACGAAGTCCAGGTTGGGAGGGGGGACGGGGGTGGGGGCGGCCGGCTCCAGATTAGTTTTCGGCAGCCCGGGGGGCTGCTCATAGGCTGCCGTCGAAACATGTGACCCTCCCGCTGCCCGCACTGCCCCTTTCGCCTCGCAGCCCCCCGGTCCGCACCGACGGCGCCCCCCCCCCTCCTTCTCCGCCCCCCCCGCTTCCCACCCCCGCCCCGCCGCGGCCCCGGCGCTGGGGAGGGGTTGGGCGGGGGGGTGGCGGTGATGCCCCTCCGGGCCAGCCTCGCCCCCGTCGCTTTCACCCCCCCCCTTCCTCCTGCCCGCGGCTTCAAAAGGGCCAGCGGATGGTCCTCCGCTGGCCCTTTTGAAGCCTCGGGCAGGGGCCTTTTTGAAGGCTCGGGCAGGGGTCTGACCAGATCCCCGTCGAGACCTTCCCCAGCTCATTGTTGTGTCTGCGGCAGGAGGAAAAACCCGACACGGTCTTTGTATCCCATTCTCCCCACCTCCCTCCTTCCCAGCGATGTATGGAGGAGAAGGGCTTTGTTATAGGGAAGAAGGGGTCTCCTGGCTCTCCACTGAGCTCTCGGTCCATAGGAGACACCCCCAGTCTTCCACCCCCTTTAGCCCCCCCCAGATATTGCTACCAGCCAGGAAAAGGCACCGGGTCTGCGCTCAGCGGAAGATGCTAAACCTGGCACTCATTAGATGTGGCTTTTTTCCCCTTGCAGTGTCAGTTCATGTCGTGGTAAGGCAGCCTAGTTAAAACGCAGCGTTCGCTTATGCTGACGGTTGTTCTGGTGGGTGACTTCCCAAGACTGTGGCCAATCCTTCTGTCGTCTCTCTCCACTCTCCCGCTGAGCCGGGATGGAAATCGGAGGAGGGCGAAGAGCTGGAAATGGAGCGAGCTCCGAAGACGAGTCCCATCCCCAAGCCCTGTCCCTCTGGGCCGGCTCCCGTCGCTCCGCGGCTGCGTATTGCAGACACTCAACCCTCTCCCGGGCGCGGAGGGCAACAAGTTCCTGGGAAAGGCGGCAGCTCCGCGGGGAAGGGCAGGGAAACTCCGCGCCCGCTGAAAAGCGTGTAGCCGGGCCCGTGTTTACTGTCCCAGCGGAGGCTCGGTCCCTGGAGACAGGAGAAGCAGCCGCTGTGGAGGTGAAATTCAGTGCTGACACGATTTCGGGGCCCTTGCTGGGAAGCCCGGGCAGGCGGTGGCGGGTCCTCCGGGCTGCTGGGCTGCGAGGGGGCGCGGAGGGGCCGGGAGGGAGGGCGACAGGTCGCCCAGCAGCCGCCCGTCCCGCAGCCCCGCTTTGTAGCCGGTCTAATAATGGTTGGCAGTTTCTGGAAGCGGGATGAGGAGTGGCAAACGGGTGCCAGTAATCACAGCAACAACCGGCTGGCAAGCACGAGTTCACGTTCATTAGCTCTACCCACTTAATTGATATTAATCTTTCATAATTAGCTAAGTGAGCCAGAAGTGATTACGTGTTTCCCTCTGTTATAAGCCGAATCAGTATTTACTCTCAGCCCATGAAACCCTAAGTAATTAGGAGGATGGTTTGTGCAGGCACAAGTTTCTCATCCTTTTATGTCCCTGCCCGCAACTTTCTGGTGAAAACATTGTTAATACGCTGAAGTTCCGAGAAATGAGAGACGTTGATTCTCGGGACATCTTTCCATTTGTATTCCTGTTGTGTTTCCTCTTGCAATAAATGCGGTGAAATTTTCCGACCCGTCACGACATTTGAAATAAGGCCGCCGAAAGAAAGGAGCACCTAAAGCACAGGGTTTCAGAGCTTTTTGAGCTCCGTTACATCAAAGCAAATCACGGTGCAGCCGCAGCGACGCCCGCAGAGGACCACAGCCCTGCCGAGACCTCTGCGCCAGCGACAGCCCTTCGGTGTCCCAAAAAACTGTGTCTTTGGGCGGGTTTATGACCAACAACTTCAATTTCATAAGGAGCCGTTTTGTGGAGGGTGTAGAAAACACAGCGCTGCCTCGCATGGCAGGATATTATGCACATGAATAAAAATAACGAGCTCATGAACCAAGGTCGGATCTCTGAGAGCATCCACCCGGTTTACAAGTGGCAGGACGCGTCTCGCACGCCCAGCCCCGGGGGCCGTGCTGCCACCCCGGCCCGGAGCAGCCCCCCCGTCTCCCCTGCCCGGGGAGGACAGTCACCACCGAGACTTGGCTCCGCGGCAGGCAGGGCGACGTGCGGCGCTTGCCGGGCCTCTGCCTGCGGGACAGTCCTCGCCTTCCCCCGGCAGCGGCTCTGCGGGTGCCCAGCCTCCCGCGGAGCCACTTCGCATTTTCCATTGACACATTGCAGGGGAATCTGCGTAACACACGATATAGACAGTATCGCTGCACAAAGTGGCTCTGTTCTCCCCCCGAAAAAAAAGAAAAAAGTTTGCTTCCCCCCCCTCCCGAAATTATCTCATTTCCTCAAATACATTTGCCATGATTTAACACAGCTAGGACTCCACTCAAGCTTTTAGCGCAGGCTTTTAACGTTTGCTGTCTGCCCTCCGCCCGTTCTCTCCCAGGAAAAACAACTTATTTTTTTTTCATCACCTCCCTCGCCAAAACTTGCCGATGGTAACTGTGTCTTTAGGAAGTTGCTTCTCTTGTTAGTGTTTACTGTAAGGAAAAAGAAAAAAAAAAGGAAAAAAAGAAAAAAAAAGGGTCGTCCAGGACAAACGAGGAACGCAAACGAAGAGAAAACCAATCGATTTATATCTCCCCAAAACTTTCCCCATGCCCACTGCGTTTCGTTGTTACTTTTTAACTTGCGTGGACTTTTAATAGCTAAACTGAACAAAAGAGCTTTCATTTTCCCCTACTCCTTTAAAAAAAACCCAAAAAACAAACCAGTTACGATAAAGAAAAGATTTAACAGCAACGCGGGGGAAAACGGTTAAACAAAAAGTTTAACAATATTTTTTTTTTTCCCCTCCAGATCTGTGACACAGCTTCTCATCTCTTTATTTAACTCCGTTTCGAGTCGGAGGAAGTTTTCTCGGGACTCCTTGCGCGGCCCCGCTGCAGCGCTCACGGGCGGCTGAGCACCGCGGGCGTTGAACTTGAGCTCCCGGGTCACGGGCTGGCGCTGCCCGCCCCCCATCTCTGCTCTGAAGCAGCGCGGGGACTTCGGGGGCCCCGACCCGGGACCATCCCGCCACCTCAAAATTAAACATGGGGCCGAGCCGCTTTGAGACGGCAGCAAGGCTTTGTCGATTCGATTAAAAACCTCTCCGTGTGGGGGGGACAGAGCGTCACCATTAACCTTGCCAGGCGGGGAGGGGACAAAGTCACGGGCAGAGCGGGCAGAGACCGCCGCCCCCGCCGCGCAGTGGCGCCGGTGAACCGCCAGATGGCGCCCCAGCGCCTGCCGCCGGCGCTGCCGCGGGGGATGCGCGGGGGATGCGCGGCTCCTCTGCCCCGCGGAGCCCCGCGGGACAGGGGGGCCGCGCATCCCCCGCGCATCCCCCGCCGGGACCGACCCCTGCACCTCTGCACCCCTCGCCGAGACCTTGCGCTGTCGCGGATATCCCGCTGTTGGCAGCCTGCCTCGCCGGGGAGGAGGAGGAGGAGGAAGGAGAAGGAGCAGGAGGAGGAAGCAGACACATCCTGTCCGTCTTCCCAAGCACGCTTTAAGTGGTGAAAAGCTGGCCGAGATGTTGTTTGGCTGATTTAATGCGAACTTCATTTCCAATTAAGTTGCGTGACCTCTTTTTTTTTTTTTTTTTTTTTTTTTTTTTCCGGGTAAGATTTAATAAACGAGGGCTGAAATACGCTTTGATGCCTCGGGTAATAACGTTCAAGGTAAAAATGAAAAGAAGTTTGGCCGTAGGCCTAAGCAGCTATTTAAACTTAGACGAACAACTGAGTAAACAGCGTCTGACAAAACCTTGCAATTTCGGCGGTCTCTGTAACTTCCTCCCCCCTTTGCCCACCAATGTCACTGTAATGCCGGAGGCTCTTTAGGCTGAGCTGTTGGTTTTGAAGAACTATAAACATATGCCGAAAAGTTTTTAGGCTGTGCTGTTCTTTTTGGGAAAAAAAACAAGGATAAACATCGGTGCAGTAAATGCATCTAGTTTGCCGGGAATACAAATATCAGACGACTAGTTTATTAGCGGGTGGACGGTTTGGGGTGAACCGATTAACTGCATGGCCGGGAACGGTTTTGTTACCTCACATCTACTTAGCAGAAGATTATTAACGTCTTTTATGATACGCTATTTCCCTTGCATATGAATGTAACTATATTTTAAGATATATTGTACATAACCTGAGGTATCAGTATTATTTAAAAGGTGCAAAATATAAAATAACACTAATAAAGATCATCCACAGCCGCACTTGCGTGTAACTTATTTTTCCTACGCTGGGGCTTTTCATATAGTCTTTTCCATCCGCTCCAAGTAACATAAAAAGCGTACCCTCCTTTTTAGTGGTGCAGTAACATTTCTGGAGTCTCAAGTTGTGCCGCCTTCGGTTGTGTGCACACACGAGTGCCTGGGAGATGTGGTATCTCGGCTGCGGTTTCCGAAAGAGCAGGGGGAAAAGATGCTCGCCCTGTTAGAGCCTTTAAGAAAACAGACGAGGGCGCCAAACGACAGCAATAAACCCGGCCGCAGGCTTCCGCTCCGCCTCCCGCCCCGCCGGGCCCCGATGCCGGGGCCGCCGGCTGCTGCCGAGCCGGGAGCGGCGGGGGAAGCGGGGGCTGCGGGACCCCGGCCGGGCTGCCCGACCCCCGGGCCCGCCGGTGCCGGTTGCCACCCGCGGGGCGCCCGCTCCGCCGCCGTCAGTGAGACCCGAAGTGGGGGTGCGGCGGCGGGGACACCCCCCGTCCCGCGGAAGCCCCCGCGCCCGTCACGGCCGGTGGTCCCCGGGAGGGTGGGGGGAACTTTTGCGGGCTCTGCCCGCCGCCCCGCGCCCCTCCGCATCGACCCGCTCCCCCTCCGCGCCCGCGGGCAAGGAAAAGTTGATATTTACTTTTGTCTGGTTTTGGGGCTGTAAAACGCAGGACACCACACTGCAGTCTAAATTCACATTTCAAAGGGCTGACATAAAACGCTCATTAATGGAAGGCTGGGTTTTGCAAACAACGCCTAGAATGTTTCCTAAATATTTGGTGGAATGTTTAGGGAGACTTTAACACGTTATTAAAAAAAAAAAAATCTGACAAGTATCCCATTTTCGAGCTATGAATCATGCGCAAGAGCACAAGAACTTAGGAGATGTGTGTGACTAACATTAGCAGGAACAGCTCTCCTCGCAAAAAAATCAAACCCGCGTTTAATCACAGGAAACATTGGGATGTTTCTCCGGGCGACGAAAGTCAGATTCCCAGGGTGTAAACATTAGATGATGTGGGTGAAAAAAAATCACGGCGAGAAAAAAGGTTGGGCAGCTCTCGAAGCGCACTCCAGAGATGCTAACGGCAAAGGATTTATCTTCGTTTAAATGGTTGCCATCAGCGTCATTATTGCTAGCAAAGTTATCACTGAAGGGAGACTTTCCGACTGTCACGTCTGCCGAGCGCGGCAGCCCGTGTCCCCTGCAGCGCGGCGACGCTGCGCCCCCCGGCACCCGGCAAAGAGCGGAGGGATGAGCTAACTGAGCCACAGGTAACTTTGGAGAGAGGGTGCTAGAGGTGATGTCTCTGCTAGCTCGAAGCCTGTAGGCAATAAACCCCCACCACTTATTTATTTTTATTTTTATTTTTTTTTTAATATTTTCTTTTAAATGCGTAGACTTTATTGGCGGCGGGGAGGGAAGAAGCAGAGGGCTGGAGAGAAACCTGCCGGGAGGATGAAATGGCACGGCCGCGGAGTGTTTTAAATCATGAATGTATTTAATGTCCTTCGGTTATTCCCCCCCCACACCCCATCATACCGTACAAATAGCCAGTATTGTCCCAGAGGGGGGAAAAATCGCAAGCGAGCTTCGTCGATAAGCGGGATTATAGAAAGTAAAAAAGGAGATCATATTTAAGAACTAAACGAAGAAAAAATATTATTATAATATATTAGATTATAATAAATATTTTAATTTCCAGGAAACTGCTGTAGGGTGCACTCGAATCGGTGTGTTCCGGCACGAGCGGTCTTATAAAGTCTGGGCATAAGGTTCGCGCGTGTGAGGGGGTGCGTGGGGGTGTCAGTGTAAATTCCTAAATAAAAGTGCTAACGCGGTCTGGAAATGGGAGGGAAAAGTAAAGAGATATCAGCGGCAGGAGGTTCTCGGTCCTCTGGTCCTCTTCCAGCATTTCCTCGCGTTGTGATCTAAAATCCGCCTCAGAAATAATAATAAAGAAAAGCATTAGCTAATATTTAGCATGTAGTTCTGTCCGAGGACAAATGAGAAAGAAGCTGCATCATTAGGACCTAAAAGGCAACAAAACAAAAATCAGAGCATAATGATGCACCTAAATGAAGGGGGAAATGTTGCACAGCTCATTTTATTAATCAGACTGTCAATTCCACCCCAGAGGCCAAACCCCAGAGCAATTCAAGCAAGATCTGATCAAGCTAAGGACAAGAGCTTTACTCCTCACTTCTTGTCTTTCTTTCTTTCCACCTGGATATATTTGTCTGCTCTGAAGCCGCCTTCATTATCCACTGACAGGAGCTTGTATTTATTTGCTTATAAACCTGTTACAATAAATGATTATTCGAACAGCGTCATTCGTACCTTAATGACGAGCACCACTTTTTGATGAATGACATTTCGGGCTAGAAAGGATGTATGGGTCATTTTGACCAGTCATTCCCTCGCTTTGGCATCCCACAATTTTTACGCCTCCCTCAAAAAGAGATAATAATATTTAGAGACACTTGCCGGGCTGAATGTGAATTAGCCCCTGCTGCAGCTCATCATTAGTACAGGACCAGCCCTGCAACTTTGACATTTTTTATAAAGCTGAGATGATGGAAAGAATAAGAAAAGAGATGATCCTGATGGAGAGAGGGCTGCACAGCCCTACAGCTGGCAAAAGGCTCTCGAATTTGTCAGACTCAGCTGGAAATGCGGTGCTGGAGGCCCTTGAAAATTCTCCGCACAGTGGTCGCCTCAGCCCGAGACTGACTGCCGCCTCCCTGCACAGCGCTATAGGGGACATCTCCGCCAAAGGCAAATTTGAAATAGACACTTTATTCAATCTTCAGCATCCGAGCAGTGAAAGCACCGTCTCCTCCGAAATCCCGCCGTCGGAAAGCAGGAAGAAAATCAGCCTTTATTCCGAAGTTGCTCAAGAGGCAGATATGAACAGTGATGTGGAGGTGGGCTGCTCCGCGCTCCGCTCCCCGGCCAGCCTGACTTCCTCCCAGCTGAAGGAAAACAGTAACAAAGGTAACTCTTCCTTTATCATCTCCATCTAAGCCCCGCACTTTGCCAACCGGCTTTAAAAACCAAAGCAAACCCACCGCCAAAGTTGCTCGCCTCTGCACCGGCGCTCTCTCTTCTGCGAAGACAGAGCTCCAGGCTGTAAAATATTATTGCGATTACTGCGCTATCCCGATAACTGAGACACGCTGCCCAGGCAGATCCTGTGCGGGTGCGTGCCTGTGTGTGTGTGCATGCCCAAATCCATTGGTATGTAGATAGATATCCAGAATATATGTAGGCACAAATATCCACCCACCTATATTTAGGGAAATGTTTCTCCGCATTTTTCCTCGCGCTCTTGGAGCTCTCGGCGTCTCTCGAGCTGTGTATATGTGTATATACATACACAGATTAAATTAGAGAGAGAGAGAGAGAGAGGAGTGCGAGGAAACTGTCCATATTTGTCTGTGTGTGTCCCTCTCTGTGTATATGCAACGTGCCGTCCTGTGTCCACCTCGGGGTGACTGGGCATTGTTCACTTTTCCTCTGCTTGAAACAGGGGGTTTGAAACAGCCTTGTCTCCTTCCCGCTTTGCGGGGCACAGTGATGGACGATGGTTGTTATTATTGCTGTAATTGGGGAGGGGGAGCCAGGTGAGCTGTGGATTTCCTAGGGGCCACAGTGCATGCCTTTTTCGTCAAATGTGCCAGAGAAAGGAAGGGATCCTCGACGTAACGCTCGAGGAAAAAAAAAATTGGCTTTTATGGCTGCTCTTATTTCGTACGTCTCAAATGAAAATAAGAATGGCAGACGAAGGGGAAAAGGGCTAACGCCGAGCCCGGGCTCCTGGTAGCCTGGTGGAGCCGCGCCGAGCCCCGGCCCGTGCCCTGGACCGCTCTCCCCGGGGCTCGGCTACCCTGCAGTCGCCAAACCAGCCCCTTTTGCGAAGAATAACGCGGTTATGAAGTATTGGAAAAAAAAAATAAATCAAAAAACCCCACCAAAAAACCCCCCACAACCAAACAAAAATCAAACAAACCCAACCCCCCCCCCCCCAATCCTACTGTATCGATTCTCTGAGAAGCAGCGATTTGTAGGGATGACAGCTGGCCTTAAGGACGGACTCGTAAGGCCCGGCCCGGTCGGGCGGGTTGGGGGGGGGGGGCGCCCCGCCGCCCCGCTCTCACCCGCCTCCGCTCGCCCCGCAGGCTACGCGGAGAGCAGCCCGGCGCCCAGCACCCCGGCCGCCGCCTCCGCCGCCCCCGCCGCCGGCATCGGCAGCCTGCACGGCGGCGGGGCGCTGGGGGGCTCGGCGGCGGGGGCCGACCAGGTGCGCCGGTACCGGACCGCCTTCACCCGCGAGCAGATCGCCCGCCTGGAGAAGGAGTTTTACCGGGAGAACTACGTGTCGCGGCCGCGGCGCTGCGAGCTGGCCGCCGCCCTCAACCTCCCCGAGACCACCATCAAGGTACGCCGCCTCCCCGACGAGCCCCCGCCGCCCCGGCGCGGCCCCGCCGTGCCCGGCTCCCCCCGGGACGGCTGCCGGCTGCCCTCTTCGGTTGAAGGACTCGCTGGGCCTTTCAGCTGCGATCATCCCTTCTGCTCGTTTGCTTGTCCGCACCGAAAACTTTTCATTTCCTTTTTTTTTAAAAAATTATCATGCTTATTTATTTTCCTCATCAATTTTTTTTTTTTTATCGCGTTAGCGTATTTCCTAAAGAGAAAGAGGGGAGAGAAAATAGACGCGGATATTAAACGCGGGGGGGATGAGCGCGTCAATACCGTAAAGTCATAGTCCTGGGTGGGGGAGGGAGGGGACGAGTGGAAGGGAAAACGTTTATTCAGATGGAAGGGGTCTCCCTCGGGCCGAGGGGGACCGTGTCCACCGCTCCCCTCGGGCAAGGTCACAGACGACTGCTCCGGGCAGGAGAAAGGTCGCCTACAATGGAAGGGGGCCGCCGTGGGTGGTGGCGCTGGGTGTCGGTGGGTGCCCGCCGGTGTCCGCGGCGGGGCGCGGAGGGGAGCGGAGCGGAGCTGAGGCCGCGCTGTGCTTGTCTCCCCGCGCAGGTGTGGTTCCAGAACCGGCGGATGAAGGACAAGCGGCAGCGCCTGGCCATGTCCTGGCCCCACCCGGCCGACCCCAGCTTCTACACCTACATGATGACCCACGCAGCGGCCACGGGCAGCCTGCCCTACCCCTTCCACTCCCACGTCCCGCTCCACTACTACCCGCACGTCGGGGTCACCGCCGCCGCCGCCGCCGCCGCCGCCTCGGGGGCCGCCGCCGCGCCCTTCGCCACCTCCATCCGCCCGCTGGACACCTTCCGCGCCCTCTCCCACCCCTACTCCCGCCCGGAGCTGCTCTGCAGCTTCCGACACCCCGGCCTCTACCAGGCGCCGGCCGCCGCCGCCGCCGGCCTCAATAGCAGCGCGGCCGCCTCGGCGGCGGCGGCGGCGGCGGCAGCGGCGGCGGCGGCGGCGGGGTCGGGCCCGCCGGGGGGCTCGGCGCCCTGCTCCTGCCTCAGCTGCCACAGCAGCCAGACGGCGGCGGCGGCGGCGGCGGCGGCCTCGGCGCTGGGATCGCGGGGCTCCGCCGCCGCCGATTTCCCCTGCACGGCGGCGGGGCAGCGCTCCGAGAGCGGCTTCCTCCCCTACTCGGCCGCCGTGCTCAGCAAGGCCGCCGTCGCCTCGCCGGACCAGCGGGAGGAGGCGCCGCTCACCAGATAACTACCCCGGCCCGGGCCCGGGGGCGGGGGGCGTTTTGTACCGGGGGGTCGCGGGGGGGATGTCGGGGACACACACACGACCGGGTCGGGGGGCGCCCCCAGGCTCGGCCAAAAAGTTCTGTCTATTTTTTTATTGCTGACCGCCCCGCCGCGGAAGGGGCGCGGGGCCCGGCGGGGAGGGCGCTCCGCGGATTTTGCACCCCCCGCTGAGGCGGCCCCACCGTGCGCGCTAACCGGGCGCTGCCCGGCGCCGGGGCTCCGCGGGGCTGCGGGCGGCCGGGCCGGCGGGTGCAGGGAGGGGGGAGACGGCGGAAGGGAATGTGTTCCTGGCTTTTTTGTTTTGTTTCTTTTTTCTTTTTCTTTTTCTTTTTTAATTATTATTATTATTTCGGTCTGAGTTCGACTAAACGGGCAACGTCTCGCGTATTTCTGTGCGACAAGCGGTAGCTAATGAGGCTGCCGCGGCCGGGCCAGTGACGGGAAGAGAAGTGTGAGATTGACAGGATGGCGAGAGGCATTTTTTTAAGCTCATGCTTTCTAACTACCATAATCCACGCTATCTGGGAAATACTTGAATCTCTCTAGGTGTAGGCTGTCGTCCTGAAGCATTTACCTTCCAGACAGTTTTCTAAATTTAATTCTTTTTCTTAGCGTCTTTCTCTCCTCTCGGTAAAACGGCCCTTGGATTTATTTCTCACGCATCTCTATCGCGCCTTTGCCTCTGAAAAGCCACCACTGGGTAACTGAGACCTGCTATACCAAACCACTGCTACTGGAGGGACTTCCTTGAACTTGAAGAAAGGCACATCAAAAACCACCAGTGTTACTGCCATGTCAATTTTGATGCTAATAATGTGCAGATTATGACGAAAATTGCCAATCATGTTCTCTGATGGACCTCCTTTGAATGTGGAATTGGAAAAAAGTTCCCCGCACAGAGACCTGCTGTCAAGTACTAACAACCCGCTAAGGGAAGTCATTAGAAGAGACAGATAAGAGACTTGGTACATAAAACATTGTTCTTGGTGCATAGAATGTATGTTATTTAATGTTATCTCTGTTACCTGAAGTGATTTCGCACAAGAAAGCCACTTTCTTATCATCTCAATTGCCAATTTTCATTTTGGTAACTTGGACGCCCCGGGTAGACTTTTCTCCGTTAAGTTGATATTCCACCGATGTGAAGAGCCTCATTAAATCAAACCCAGATATTTCCATAATGCTCCCTACAGAGCCACTTCACTCTTCACATAATGAGATTTTTCTGAGGAGTTGAAGCCCTCATCTAACTTGCTATTGCTTGTTTAGGCCCTGTGTGAATGTGAATACACACACACACGTACACACACGCACACACAAAAATAGGAAAAGAAAAGAAATCTCTATTATATATTTCGAATAAGTGTCCTGAAATACTTCTATTTTTAAGACACTGGATTTTTTCATATTCTTATAATGAACTTTCAGGAAATTATTTTAAAGGCTATGCTGTTTTGTTCAGTGAACATAAATCGTAGGTTTGGGTTTTTTGGGTTTGTTTTTTTGTTTGGTTTTTTTTTTTTTTTTTGTACAACGGGACAGATTTCTTGTGCAGGGGTAGGCAAGGGCAAAGGAGAAATATCCCCGGGCTTCTGGAGCGGATTCCTGACAAGACGTGTACATTTTCTGGGTAGAGAACTTTAAAGCACGGTAGAAGACACCCAACCCAAAAATTTCTCATTTTGTAAAGAACGAATAGGAAGACTACTTATGTAAAAATATCGATTATACCAGCTGTTGTTCACTGAGTTTACATTGAAATTTTTTTATTAATATATAATTTAAGGCTAAAGAAAATAGACCAAAACGTAG